>NC_092474.1:5431250-6929375 GCF_047495875.1 Pithys albifrons albifrons | reverse complement strand
TTTTTATAGCGCCTCGTACACAAACCTACTTTTCCAGCACAGGAGGAATCTGGGCACTTTTCTCCGGCGTTCTGCAAAAATGCTTGGCTTCAGGGGGCTTTAAAATAGTGACAATGAAGTGGGGAAGGGAGGGGGGGAGCTGGTGGGTGGCACTGCCCGCGTGGTGGGGCAGGACAGGACAGCTCTGTGCCCGCTGGATTTGCCAGCAGCACGTGGTGTTGGGGGGCACAGGGAGCCCTGATGGGGGGACTGTGAGGATGTGGAGACACCGTGGTGGTGGTGGTGTGCTCATGGCATCAGCCCTGTGTGAGCCCCCCCGGGTTCCCAAATCCTTTGGATTTTGCGTGGGAGTGGCACAGCCCTTTGGCACAGCTCTGCCACGGGGTGATGGGCATGCCTGGACCTGCCTGAGCTGCTCTGAAGAGCTTCATCCCCCCCTGAGATGGCATCAACCAAAGGGTGCAAAGATCCAGGCCCAATGTTCTCCACCCCCTCCCCATCACCTGTGCCTGCCCCCCATGCACCCAGGCCAGGGGCAAGGGACTGGCCCAGACTCCAAAGCAAGCTGTTCCCACTCCATTTTATTCCTGAAGTCACATCACAGAGACAAAGTGCTTTTCAGGGGGAAACTTTGAAGCTTTTCCCTCTCCTCAGCAATCCTGATGGGTGTCCAAGCATCCCTCACTAGGAATGCTGTGGCTCTGGGGTGGGAAGGAACCTGCAGCATCCCCAAGCTGTGGTCCCCCAGTCCTGGTCTCTCCATGGCCACACACCACAGGCTCACCAGGAATGTATCCTGGTTCACCCACCACTCAGCCCAAATTCCCAGGGAGCAGCCACAGACCCACCCAACACCACCTTTCCACCCATTAACTACCATCAGCACCTTAACTGGAGCCACAGCACCATTTCTGGTGAGGAGTTTGGGGATCATTCCGTCAGACAAGGAATTTGGGGCCACTTCACCAGCCCTGCTCCTGCCCTGTCCCCCTGCTCTGGACTCTGGTTCAGGCTGGCACATTCCAGCCCATGTTTGTGCCAGGACATCACCAGCATGGACAACTTGCAGGATGGTGAGCCAGGCACCCACTCAGCTCTTCCAGAGTTCCAATAAACTTCAAGGAAATGTCACTGGAAAAAAAGATCTCTAGCATTTCCAGTGATCTGTTCAGGATGGGGATAATTTACTCAGATGCCAGGGAAGATTCCTGCCAGAGCAGCTCTGAGCCCATTCAGGGATGGCTCACCCCGACCCTGAAACTGATGTTATTTCTGAACACCAGGGGCCAGCCCACACCAGTCCTAAAATCAAGGTTTGTCACCAAACCCCTCAATCCCTGCTTTGTGGAGAGGCAGGGACCAAACTCTGTGCCCACTTCCAAGGGAGCTGCTAAACAGAGGAGAGAATGGATAAAAACACAGGAGTTGAGCATTCCTGGAAGCTCCCCTGGCTCTGCAGGGCCAGGAAGGCATTGCCCCTGTTCCCAAACACCCACGGTGCAAACCCACCGCCCCACAATCTCCCTCTGCCCACAGAGGTGCCAGCAGCGAGCTCTGCCTCCATCTCATGCATCCATGGACTCTCCATCCCCATTTCCCCCTCCATCTTCCTCGGCAGCACCGCAGGCTCAAGGTGAGCCCGGCCCGGCATCGCCGCCGCCACCGCCTGATAAATCACAGCTACGCGCCGGGTCCTCTCCATGGCTGGTGACTTTCCAGCAAAGCAATTATCACTGTGGAATGCGTAATAGCCTAATTAATTACTATTGTCAGGCTGGCCCCTGTGCCATGATTATACCTTCCGAAGCCAACTTTTCAAACATTTGGAAGCAGAAATATTATTATAATTGACTGGCACGACGGCAGCGCTCCCCTGGCACAGCCGCGGCTTCTCCCGGCGCGGCGGCGGCACCGACGGCACCCCTGGCCCGCTCCGAAGGCGCGGGATCGACATCGCACCGGCGCCGAGTTTATTCTTACATCCATGAGATCAAGTGCAGGATAAGTAGTGGGTTATTTCCATCTAAATACTAGTGGCAGTAAACCACAAATGAGCTCTTTTTCACAGCGTGAAGGAACAGCTGTTGGGGGAGAAAGCGGCAGCAGAGACCCCAAATGTTGAAGAAAACTGATGAAAAAATTAATTCAAGTCTTTGCTATTTTCCTTGCTTTTTTTTTTTTTTTTGCTGATGTGTAAAGAAGTCGGGGAGAACAAGAGGGTGGAAGGAGGGGGGAGACTGGGAAGAAGCTGCTGTCCCGGGAGGGCTCTGGGTGACGGGGATGGACACCGTGTGTGTTGGGGTCTGTTGGTGCCTCCCAAGCACTCTGTGTCTGACTGACACTTTAAATCCATCACACGTGTGCACAGACCTACTGTGCATCCACAGACCCACCACACCCAACCACAGACCCCTCACACCCAACCACAGACCCCTCAAACACAACCACAGACCCCTCAAACACAACCACAGACCCATCACACCCAACCACAGACCCCTCAAAGACAACCACAGACCCATCACACACACCCCCAAATCCATCACACACAAAATCACAGACTAACCACATCCACAGAAGCCCCACTGCACACGCACAGAGACCCACCATACACCCACACACCACCCACACACAGACCCCTCACACCCTCACTGACACACTGCACACAAGTACAACCCCACTGCACACCCACACAAACCCTTCACATGTGGCCAAACTCATCACACAACACCCCCACAGATCCACTGCACACCCATTGAACACCCACACAGACCCTTCACACACACCCAGATTCACTGCACACCCATTGCACATCCACCCAGACCCATTACACACACCCAGACTCCTTGCACACCCATTGCACACCCACAGACCCATCACACCCCCACAGACTCATTGCACACTCACTGCACACCCACACAGACCCATCACACACACCCACAGACTCACTGCACCCATTGCACACCCAGACCCATCACACACACCCACAGATCCACTGCACATCCACACAGACCCTTTACACACACTCATTGCACACCCACACAGACCCTTTACACACACTCATTGCACACCCACTGCACACACAGACCCTTTACACACACTCATTGCACACCCACTGCACACACACACAGCCCCATCACACTCATTGTACACTCACACAGCCCCATCACACACACCCACAGACTCTCTCCTGCACCCCCTGCTCCCACAACACCCCCCATTCCTCCACAGGCAGGAGCAGCTCCCAACGTTTTCACAAGGCCAGAAAGCAATTCATGTCAAAAAGATCAATAATATCAAAATAAAGCCTGAGAATTCCAGTTAAAGGGAACATCACAGAAATATGTTGTTCACGTCCATGATTTGGAGATTAAAAAAAAAGGGAGGGGAAAAAAGAGAATCAATAAAAGTTCTTCAGATGATGTTATTCCTAATGAGAAATACACTGAGACTGCTGCAAATAACTGCTTAAAAGGGAAAAAAAAGGCATTAATAATTTACTTTATAAAGCACAGGATCCCGAACGCGAGAAAATCGCTGCCGGTTCTTAATGTGGTTGGAACAATTCCTGACAAGTTCAGAGGTGCTTTGGCAAAGTTCTTGGGAGCAGAGGCAGGGAATGTTGAGCTCATTCAGTGATTTTTCCCCCTCTTTTCTGCAGCATCCCAAGAGAAGGTGCCCCAGCCCTTCCCTCCCTCTGCTCCGCAGCATTTTCTGGGCTGAGCCCCCAGATCAGCACCAAGGGGAATATTAAGGCTTATTTCAGCACCCTCACCACCATAATTTAATTAACTTTTTTTTTACACTGGCTGCTTTAGTTGGTTTTTCCTATTTTTTTTCCTATTTTTTTCCCCTGAATTTATTTTTTTTTAGTGTGTTTGCTGACAGTTGGCAGCTCCAAACCATCTGCCACCAACACACCCCCCAACCCCAAAGTCTTCAGCATCCAACCCAGCAAAGACCAGGCTGGTTCCTGACCATCCCCACCAGAAGGTGCTGCCTGGGCAGGTTAATCCTCAGCAAGGCCACATTTCTTGCAAGCTCCCCAAATTATTTCCCTGGAAAAATGTTTTCCTGAAAAGTGATGTTCCTGGAAATGGATTTTCCTGAAAAAATAGGTAAAATTCCCTGGGCAGCTGAGAGCAGTGGTGGGCAGAGGGCACAGGCAGGGATGGCTCAGGCTCTGCACCCCTGGCATGGATGGTGTGGGGGGTGGTGAGGGGTGTCTGGATTTGGGGTGGATTTGGGATGAATTTGGGGTGGATTTGGGATGAATTTGGAGTGGATTTGGGATGAATTTGGGATGAATTTGGGGTGGATTTGGGATGAATTTGGGGTGGATTTGGGATGAATTTGGGATGAATTTGGGGTGGATTTGGGATGAATTTGGGATGAATTTGGGGTGGATTTGGGATGAATTTGGGGTGGATTTGGGATGAATTTGGGGTGAATTTGGGGTGGATTTGGGATGAATTTGGGGTGGATTTGGGATGAATTTGGGGCGGATTTGGGATGAATTTGGGATGGAATTGGGGTGGATTTGGGGTGGATTTGGGATGGCCCCACACCCCGAGCATCACCAAGTTTCACCTCCCATTTAGCGGAACAAAACTTTTAATTTAGATGTTTTCATCTATCTATCAGAGTAAAAAAAATAAGTTTAAAATAATGACTGTAATAAATGAAGGTAATTAATTGTAGTTTGTTCCTTTACTGTCTAGTCAGCTTAATTTTACCTTTTCATCTAATAATGAGAAAATAATTTTTGTGCTCTGAGGGTTAATGATATGTAACTGCAAGAGCTGCTAATTGCATGTTGCAAACTATTCATCAAAATCCCCATCTGCGCTACTTGATTATGTTTGCTAAATTATTGCTTTGAATTATCTTTCATAAAGCAACTTTTGTAATTAGCAGGGCTTTCGCTCTGCTCTTTTCTCCGGCACAAGGAGATTCAAACTTTGTCCCTCTCAAGCTGTTGCCATTAAAGTGCTTTTGGGGAGAGAAAGGAGCTGCCCTTCAGTGCCTGGTGGGGGGAAATTAAAGCTGGTTGAGCCTCTCTGGTTACAATTTATTCTCCTGGTCCTGCTGCTCCTTCCTCGAGTTAAAAATTATATAAGGAGCCTAAAAATATATGAGATGTATTTGGGAATAGCAGAGAAATGGCCCATCCAGCTCACCCCACCAGCAGGTTAATATTTAAATTTATATTTTTTTCCTATTTTTTCCTCCCACATTAGAGGAAAGAGCAGAGGGGGAATGTTTGCCACCCATCAGCCCAATTTTAGGGGCTCCTGCCTGTGGTGCATGTGGG
Organism: Pithys albifrons albifrons; assembly: GCF_047495875.1. Taxonomy (NCBI): domain Eukaryota; kingdom Metazoa; phylum Chordata; class Aves; order Passeriformes; family Thamnophilidae; genus Pithys; species Pithys albifrons. Next base: position 6,924,064 of record NC_092474.1, on the reverse strand, counting down.
GTAGGACTTGGCTCTCCTTGGTGAATATTCTTGATGAGAGAGGAAAAGTGGGATTTGAGGGGGGGAAATAGCACAGGAGTGGTGCAGATTTTCAGAATTTGAAAAAGGGGGGGGGAAAGAGGAAAAAGAGGGGGAAAGGGGAGAAAAGAAATGAGGGGAAATGGGGGGGGGGGGAAGGGGACAAAAGGGGGAAGGGGAAGAGGAAGAAATGAGGGGAGGAAAGGAAAAAATGGAAAAGAGGGGAAACAAAGGAGTGGGAAAGGGGAAAAGAAGGGAAAAGGAGAAAAAAGGAAAAAGAAGGCAAAAGAGGGGGAAAGAGAGAAGAGAAAGAGAAGAGAAAGAGAAGAGAAGGAAAAGAGAAGGAAAAGATGAAAAAACAGAAAGAGGAAAGAGAGAAGGAAAAGATGAAAAGGAAAGGAAAAATATTTCAAAACAGAAGGGAAAAAAGAAAGAAAAGAGTGAAGGGGAAAAGGGAAAAGAACAGAAAAGAGGGAAAGAGGGAGAGGAGAGTCCTGAGCCCACTGTGAGCCTGGCACTGGAGCAGCCCAGAATGCCAACCTCAGGAGAGCAGAATCCACCTTTTGGGATCAAATCTCCCCAGACCTCCCATGGCAAAACATTCCCTGGAGAGAGGAGGGTGGGGAAGCAGCTGCCACCACATCCTGCTCTCCCTCAGAGCCCCAGAAATCCGGAGCACTCGGGCAGAGGGGCTGGCTGGGCTTCCCCAAGGACAGGGCTCATGTTCCTGTGGCGGATCTAATGAAGACTATTGGAAAAAATGCAGTATTTAAAAGACTGAAAATGTATTCCTATTGTTATCATTCTCTTTTATGTGTTTATGCACAGAGCATGGGAATGAATCAATACTGGATTGCCCTATAAATAAATGAGCATATCCGTAAACCCAGTAATAAAATGAAGTGATGAAAAATATGGAAATCAGTCACATTTGTGTAAATCCACTTATTGTTTACTTTAATATTTCCTTATGCAGTTCTGCAGCTCCAAAGAGACAGATTTAAAGGCAGGTAATGCTCAGCAGATGACAGATCCCAACGTGGTGCTGCTCCAGAGCTCTCCAGGGATTTCCAGCCAAGCACACTGGAGGAGCAGAAGAAGCAGACCCCGAGGAGAGCACGGCATTGCCACGGGGAGAAGAGGTGTCCCGAACTGCCATGGGACTCCCCCTGGCATGAGGGACCAAAGCCAAGGCACCCACGGAGCCTCCAGGGATGTGGAGCACCTGGGGCAGGATGGAGGATGGAGGAGTGGGATGTTCTCTGCAGGAGTGGGGTGGGATGGGGCCCTGTTGTCCCCACCCTGGTGCTTGGCTCTCCCTCAGATCCCCCACTGCAACCTCATCTGGGAGATCCGGGCCATGTCATGGCACTGCTTGGTCACATCATGGCATCTCCTGCCTGTGCCGTGGTGCCTCCTGGTCATGTTGTGCCATCTCCTGCCCATGTCATGGCATCTCCTGACAACATCATGGCATCTCCTGGCCACACCTTGGCATCTCCTGGCCATGTCACGGCACCTCTTGGCCATGTCATGGCACCTCCTGATAACATCATGGCATCTCCCGGCCACACCTTGGCACCTCTTGGCCATGCTGTGGTACCTCCTGATCACAACATGGCACTTCCCAGTTATGTCGTGGCATCTCCCAGACACACCATGGTGCCTCCTCGTCACAACATGGCACCTCTTGGCCATGACACTGTCCCTCCCAATCATGCCATGGCCTCTCCTGACAACATCACAGCACCATCCAGCCACACCTTGGCATCTCCTGGCCACAGTCTGGCAGCTCCTGGCGACTCCACGGTACCTTCCAGCAGTGGTGGCTCTTTCCCTTGCCTGGAAGCTCTGCAGGCAGGGCCACCATCCCCAGTGTCCTGCAGGGGACTTCAGGGAGCCCACTGTAGCAGGGCCCTGCCCACCACACCTCCGTGGCACAAGGACCAGCCAGGGAGCCAAAGCAGATGGATTTGATCAGCTGCAGAAACCCCTCAAAGGGTTGGGGACAGTGACCTCCTGCCTTGGCCACATCAAGCCATGTCCAGTCTGTCCCTCCCAGGGCTCGGCCCATTCCAACCCCTCAAGAGCTAGAGGGATGGGAATGGTCTTGGATCATCCCCAGGACCATGGGGGGCAAGAGCATCTCCTGCTCCGCTGCCCACCCCTCTGCCAGCATTCCCTGTAGCGCTGCCAGCCTTCCCTCCCACCCACCCAGGCTGGCAGAAACACCCCATCCCACACAGCCTCCCAGAAAAGCTATTTTAGAGTTGCTCTTTTTTTTTCTCCCCTCCCCCCTTTCTCATCTTTTTTTTTTTAATTGATTTTTCGAGCAGCCAGCCCATGTCCCCCCATCTGGGCTGTGAGTTGGGTGCCAGCAGCTCCGCGCCGAGCGCTCCACGCTTGCTTTTTATAAACGCCTCCAAACCCAAAGTTTCCTCCCTCGCTGCCAGACCCAGCCAGGTGGATTCCACAGCCAGGAGATGCTGCAACCCCCAGCAAGGCCCTTTGCCCAGCTCTGCCCATCCAACTGGAGGCAGCAAGAGCCAGAAATCCCCAAATCCCAAGGTTAGGGGCTAAAATTTGTCTTTGTGGCTAATTAGCTGTCCTTCTGTTAGTCACTTTTAGCCACAGATCCCAAAATCCTGTTACTGGGGAGGGAAATTCGCTGCCCTATTGAGTAAATTCCCTTCCAGCAAATCTCCTGCACCTCAGGTACATTTTTCTCAAATTCCTGGCTGAGTTCAATTAAATGTTTATGATACTCCGTGTTTTCCCCCTTTCCACTGAAGGAACAGCAATTAAGGTCCTTCTGGAATAAAACAAAAACAAAAGGTGGAGGAAAAAAAAAAGAAAAGAAGGGAAAAAACAAAGGTGGAGGAAAAACAAAAAAAGAAGGAAAGAAACAAAACAAAAGTGGTTTAGGGGGGCTGGGGTTTGAAATTGGAGGAACGTGATTCCCCCAGACCGGCTTCGCTCAGTGTCGCGTTGGCAGAATCGACAAGGGGGTTTATATGAATAATTGAAGAAATTCTGTATTCCCTGCAAAAGAAAAGGCAAGCAGAGAGGGTTGTTGAGATAATCAGGAGCTCGCTAATCAATATTCTCAGCCCCAGCCTCCTCCTCGCTCCTCCAAAAGGAGCAGTGCCATAAGCTCATCAGTAACTGTAAAAAAAACATCGCACTCCGAGTGTCAAAATAGTCAAGCACAGCATATTGTGTTGCCAGCTTTGCCTCCCGGCCCGCCCCGGTGCCAGCTCCCATCCGTCAGCGGCGAGGGCAGGCGGCCAACGCCGCCCGGCGCAGCCTGGGCGCTCACAAACGCCGGGCTTAAGATAGAGATGGCTTTTTAATTTGGGTGGAAGGCAGGAAAAGGAGGGGAGGCTGGAAATGATGGGGTTGCTGAGGTGGGAAGAGACCTGTGGGGTGGTGGCTGGTGAGTCCCTCCAGCCTGGCAGTGCCAGGGGGTATCCCGGTGCTCACCCGGGTTGCACCGCGGGGAAAAGAGCTGGAAAAAACTTAGGCTGGCACCATAAACTGAGGCAAAGGTTTTGTCTCATGGGGAGATACGGGGAGAGGGCGTATTCCCGCTATGGAAACCTCATTAGACAGAGTCTAATTACTGCCCTGCAGAGACAGACACCGAACAACCTGAGCAGGAGGAGGCTATTAATTGCTGTTTGATGAATTGGGGGGCCGAGATGCTGGGGATGGAGGTCAGGAGGTGCCTGCCTGGGGCTCAGCTGGGCCCTCAACTCTGGCCATCCAATCCCAGCCCAACTCGCCCAGCTCCCAAAACGGGCATTTTTGGGGCAAACTGGCTTTGGGAGGGAAGGAGCTGCTTCCACCAGGACCTGCATCCTCATGTCCCACCAAAACCTCAAGACTGTGATCTCCATGGAGTCAGCCCTGAATCCTGGCACTGTGGGATTTAAGCTGTGCCTGCCTGAACCATGAGGGATTCGGCTGCTTCCTCCTTGGCATCACCAAAATGCCACCAGGCTGTGCCACAGCAGGGTGTATGGCAGGAGATCTGGTGTAGGATGGCCACCACCACCCCCTGGCACACAGGCCATGGGTGACCCTGCCCATCCATCACCCCCCTTGCCATGTGTGATGCCAAAGATGGACAGAACCAATTACCAGCGGTCACTGCCCGGTGGAAAATCCAGGCCTGGCGCTCCTGGTCTCCGGTGAATTTGTGTGAGATTGCAAGTTACTGCCTTTTATTGGACAATATAAATATTTCACTGTTATATAAAAAAATATTGGCGAGAAAGCAGATAAAGCCAGTCCTGTGTGTATACAGAGAAGCAGGGAGTGAAAAACGGCCGTCAGCATCTTTTTAACGGCCCTGGTGCGGCACAGGAGCGTGGGATGGGAGGGGTTTGGTGACCACAGCGAGACAGGGGCATCTCAAGGACCCCCATTCCAGGCCCACTGGGACTAAGCTGGGGATGGGAGTGATGCCAGAAGCACAGCCTGGACATACGGACAACAGCCTGGTCAGAGGGGTTGTCCCAAAACCCAGCTGTGAGGGAGAGCAGAGAGGGAAACCCTGAAGGCTCAGCACCATTCCCAAGAAGTGGATGCTGCCCCCAAGCCTGTGTCCACCAGAGCATGCCCAGGAGGGCCAGGTCGGGAACAGCCTCGCCACATGGATCAACCCCAAATGCCTTTTCCCAAGTCTTTCCCAGCTTGTCCTTCTGGGATCATCCCTGTCCCCACTTGCAGAGACTGTGCCAGCACCGGACACCCCAATTTCATGCTCAGCAACACATCAATCCCTCCCTGCAACAATACAGCCAGAAGAGAGAAAAAATAAAAAGCCTTTAGGAATCGATACCTCTTTCTCTCTCTCCCTATATTTTATTAAAAACTTTAACATCAATATTAATGTTTAAATCCTCACCAAGCTGAGTTTAATTACCTGTAAACTGCATCCACAGCTACGTGGACTTTGCTTCTCTCTGCAGTAAATACAGCTGAGAGGGAAGCAGAGCCAACACCTCTGAGCATCCCCTTCCCATCCCTGCAGGAGGGGATGGATCCACCCCTGCCCCTCAGCACCATGCAGGGAGCTGATGGTGGTGATGGAGCTGGAGCCACGACCCGGTGTGGGCACGGATAGAGCCGAAGGGAGGAGAGGGAGAGGAGAGAAGGGAAAAAACCTGAGATTCTGGAAGAAAATGATGCGTAAATATAAAATATCTGGGGCTCTTGCTGCCAAAAGGAATCTGCTTCCAGCCACTCCATGAATCACAGCGTTTGGGAGGGGGGCACGAGGGAGAAGCAGCTGAATGGAGTCCATTAGTGGCTGAGGACGATGAATGACTCGCAGGCAGCAGGAGCTGCTCCCAGCGCCAGTGAGGTCACGGGTGGCTGCCACGCAGGGCTGGGAGCTGCCAGGGAAACCAAGAGGGCTGGGACCAGAGCCCACTTCACCCCCAGCAGCAGCCACCTCCTCCCTCTGCCTGCTGCATCAGAAAAGAGGAATTCGAGCTTGCTGGGCTTTCCCGGCTGCCCTGGCACAGCACCCGTGGGTGCACAGCAGGTGCCACAGCAGCCAGAGGGAGCAGGGACTGGTCCCCACTGCTACCACTGTCACCCCAGGGCCCAGCCCAGGGCCATCAAAGGCCCAGGGCACAGATGCCAAGCACAAGGCTCCAGCATCTGCAATGGAATCAGGGTTTGCAGAGTGTTATCAGAGGAGCTGTAATGGGATCTCGCAGAGGGCAGAGATTGGAGACACACATCAGATTCCCATTCCCAGGGAGGCAGGAACAGGCTGTGCTTTTAAAAAACCCATCCATCAAGGGGTGTCATCACACACGCTGGTGCTCCAGAGTTTTGCCATTCTGCTCCTTCCCAGAGGGGCTGATGGAGGGGGCCAGCCTGGTCCCATATCCCTGTGACCCACCGGCCATCCCACGGGCTCAGCTGCTCCCAGCCAGTTCCTTAAGACCCCTTCCCTACGGGATCTACCCCAGGCAGCTTCCCAGGGCCAGGGCTGGGCCGGCGGCGCCGTTCAAGGCTACACTGCCACAATAATATTCATTTCCATATTCATTCCGTGTTTATCTCGCAGATGTACGGAGCTGTTACAATGGAGAAGAGAGAGAACTCGGAATTTGTTCTCAAAAGATATTCAAATTAGTTAATCAAGAGTCCTTTTATCACGTGCCTCCTGTACCAGCAGCAACTATCCATCGAGATAAATGATCAGCTGCTAATAACTGATTACACTGCAGCAAGTGTTTTCTTATCCCCATTACCACCATGTTTAAAGACATTTTATAAATTTCTAATTATTGCAAATTGTTTCTCCTTTGGAAAACATCTTCCCATAGTCATCAGCTGTCAATTTGCCCTGAAAATCTCTCTGTGAAATGAGCTCATTGCAAGATGCTGGGGAAGCAGAGGGAACCCTTGCAGGCTCCTGGTTAGTGGGACACAGCCTGGACACCCCCACCCCGGGGCAGGGGGGAACCAGGATGCTCCTCCAGCCCTTTAGAAGTGGATCAGCCGTGAAAATGAAATAAAAGTATCCCTAAGTTGGATCAGTTCTGGATGGTGCTGCCTTTACCTGGCACATGAGGCCAAGGAATGGTGGAATGGGCCATTGCTCCCAATGGATTTGCTCTCCAGAGAACCATGGGGGAATAAATAAGCCCACAGTTTGTAGCAGAGCTTTAGGCAAGCACAGGGCACCAGCTCATACCCACACTGGCATTCAAGGGCAGGCCTAGGCTTGGGAGAGCCCTAAATAAGATCCCACTGGCTTTGTGTGTATTTCACTAGTGAAAGCTGAAATAGTTGAGAGGGTTTGAGGCCAACCAGGAGTTTAAATCCAGCGGCCTCGAGCCGCTGCTCCGGCTGATTTCTGGGCCCCATTCATTACTGCAATCAATCAGCTCCAAGAAAAACAACCGCAAAAACAACAATAAACCTCCCTCTAAACTCTCTCAGGCACTTTAATGGGTCCTTCCATCTTTCCCAGCCGTGACCACAGGGTCCTGGAGCAGCAATCCACATGCCATGAGTCAGGCTCAGCCAGGTGCGTCCATGCTGGGCACCACAATGGCACTGGCAGAGCATCCATGTGCTCCTGGAAGGGATCCAGGGGGCAAGGAGCCCCCTGGCATGGCACCAGCCACCACCCCCTTGGGTGATGGGGGCTTCACTGGTGACATTTGCTGCCCAGGGATGACCAGGACAGGCACATCCCAACCATACCCATGGTGTAGCCAGACCCTGGAGGTATTTGCCAGGGCTTGGCCAAGTGGCTCCGTATTGGAGCTGATTGAGCCAAAGCTGATGGAGACAGCGGTAACATGGAGACACGGGATGGGAGGAGGAGGAGGAGAAGGAGGAGGAGGAAGGCTGCCCAGGACAACCCCCCTGCAGAGGACCAGGGTGTCCAGCCAAACACGTTCTCCAGGCAGAGCAGAGCCCGTGGCTGCCAGGAAAGGGAGGAGCAGCCGGCGGGACACGGAGCCTGGCACGGAGCAGCCAAGGTCCTTCCCGGCTCCAGGGGGGCTCAGACCAGGGGAGGAGACGCCGCAGGCACCAGCCATGCCATTATACGCTTTATTGATGCTGTTCTGAAGAAAGCTAATCAATATATTAGATTTCCCAAAGAAAGAAAACACCAGCTGCCAGCAGCACAGAACTCCTGCACCGCCGCCTCTCCATCAGGGCTGAGCAAGAGGAGGTCATGTTCAAGAGGAGACCTCCTGCTCCCACAGCCACCAGGTCAGGGCCAGGGCCACGGCCACCACTCTGCACGTGCCAAAGCCCCTGACCCTCCAGTCTCGCACCAGCCTCAGTGTGGGATGCAGGGACAGAGCCCACATCCAGCAGGACAAACCCAGCCTGGTCCAACAGGGCTCTCCCCCGTCCTGATGCCTCTCCAACCCCATGTGGACCCACAGCTTTCATTTGAGTTCCACAAGAGTTCACAAGGGGTTCCCCATAGGAAAGGGGCATCTTGGAAACTGCCCTTTCCAGCCACATTTCCCTGCCACCATGGTGTGTCTCTCCATCAAGCCCTGGAGCCGAGTGTGCCTGAGCAAGGTGAGGTCACGTTCAAGAGGAGACCTCCCTGTCCCCACAGCCACTGCTCCACCACACACCAAAGCCCACGACTCACTGCCCTGCACTGACATTAAAATGTGAAACTCCCCAAATATCTTACACCAGCCTCAGTGTGGGATGCAGGGACAGAGCCCACATCCAGCAGGACAAACCCAGCCTGGTCCAACAGGGCTCCTCCCAGTCCTGATGCCTCTGCAACCCCATGTGGACCCACAGCTCCCATTTGAGTTCCACAAGAGTTCACAAAGGGGTTCCCCATAGGCAAGAGGCATCTTGGAAACTGCCCTTCCCAGCCACGTTTCCCTGCAGAGCCATTCCCATGGCACTGATCAGCCCCAAAGTGGCCACTCAGCCATGCACCGGCACTGGAGAGAAACTGGAGAGTATCAAACCAATGGATGCACTTGGGATCCTGGCACACAGAACCCTGGGACACCAAACCATGGCATCTTCTGGGCCGTGCTCCCCTCTGCCCACACCCCACCACTGCTGCTGGCTGTGACCATTCTTTAAAGCGTTAAAGCCTGTGCTGTGGCAGCTCCAAAAGCCATTTAAAAAGGACAGGATAAACCCACGCTGGACCAGCAGGAAAGCAGACTGACGTCACAGGGAATTGATTAGTGCTTTAATAGAACTGGATCATTGGGAGGGCTGCAGACCCTGCTTCAGAAACCCAAATGTTATGCAGATTCACACTGCAAACCCTAAACCAGGGCGCATTTGTTTAACCGAGACAGAGTAAATGTCCCACATTTCCCCAGGATTATCTGAACCATATCAGATATAATCCAATGATCTGTAAAGTGATTACACCCAACTGAATATACGAGATCTCTTCTGGTAATGCAATATTTCATCCAGCTGCAGACATTAGGAGGAGGCAAACAAAGGAGGAGATTTAATAAGTGGAAATAAAACTATAGGCAGAGATAGTTTTAAATTTTCCTTTTTTTTTGTATCGCATCTAATTGCAATCAACAACAGACATCTGACACAGTGACAGCATCAGCAAAATTGCTGCTGAGAGCACAGAATCTTTGTCTAAAAATAATCAGACATTCAGCGCACCACTGTTTGTTATAATGGTAATCGATGCTGGAGGCTTTGAATTCCATCAATTTATAGATCTGCTCTGTTCTGCCTGGTGATTGTGTTCTGCACACATCCCCTCCCGCCCCGCGCAGCCAGCGCCGGGGCACTGCCTGATTAAGATAAGCTCAGATTCCTTTCATACATTCCTTATCAGCTCTAATTCTCCAGCAGGCAGAGATGTTCGCGGCAGTTAAAGATTAGTTCAGCTCCTCAGCCGCCAAATTCGAGGGTATTGATCGATAAATCAAATCGCGGCGATCAATGGCCCGATCCGGCCAGTCTAGCCGGTGCATTATTACTGGCGCCTTCCACGCCGAGGCTTTTTCATGGGTTTCATCAAAACGTGGCTGCCCTGGCTCCCTGCCAGCTCCCGGGCTGCCTAATAGACTCCACAGCAGAGGAGCTCCAGCCCAGCAGAAGAGCAATAAATCTCTCATCAAACAGCCGATAGAGAAACAAGATGAACATCTGTTTTGCTGCAGTGAAACTCCTGTGTTCTTCAGAAGCTGCAAACCAGGTCTGACAGACCACCCCAAAGGCAGCTTTGCCTTCAACAAAGCAGCAAAGCAGAATATTTGCCGGTTATTTCAATCAGGTAATTTAAGAAGACTTTGCATTCTCCTCTCTGCAGCTGCCGGAGCTTTACAGACAGGATTCCTGCTCAGTCGATAATAAAAGCCATCCTGGGACCCTGTACTATGAAGGCAATTTTATGATACCCATTATGTGGCAATGTAACTTCATTAAAAGCTGTTTATTCCCTCTAAGCATTTTAAGCACTTTCCCTCACCCATAAAGAAGAGCCTCTTGGTGCACTGGGAAGGTTATTTGTGCCGGGAGCTGCTTTTTGGATATTTCTTAGTTGTGCTGGCAGCAGGATCTGGCAAAGGGGCTTCTCCCCCTGGCAGGCAGCTGGGGATTGCTTTTATGGCACCCTCCAGATGAGCTGTGTTTACTGGAGCTCCATTCAGGTGACATTTATTATGTCACCTTCTTTTATAAATCAATATGGACAAGTGCCCCAAAAATCTGCTTTCACTGTGAGGATGGACTGGCTCCTCTGAGGATGGGCTGGATCCTCTGAGGATGGGCTGGATCCTCTGCATAGCCATTTGCTCTTCCCTTTAGGATTATTTGGGGTGTTGCAGCCCTGAGAGATTTATTTTCTAACCCAGTGTTATAATTCAGCATCCAGAGATGGAACTGTAGCCCCAAACTGCAGCCAACGCCATCCCTGTGGCGTTGTTGGAGTCACTTTGCTCCAAAGGAGGGACAAAATGAAACCCTTCAAAACAACCAAACAACCCCTAAATCTCAAATTTAATGCTCTTTATTCCTCCTGGAACCATTAGCAGGAAAAAAACCAAAATAAAAAAGGACAGTTTAGTCCCATTGCATTCTCCACAAGCACAGCCAATAGACAGGGATGGGTTGGGGTGAACTCTCCCAAAAGCTGCCAAAACAAATCCCACCTGGAGCTAAAGAGTTAAACCCCCATGACAGGGAGGGTATTTGTCTCCAGATGGGATTTAGGAGTCCCTCCACCTCTCCAGGTTGATGGAGCAGGTGGATCTTTGTGGCCAAGGTGGCCACAGTGACAGGATGATTGTGCTCGGAGTCAATGAAACCCCCCAGCAGCCACTCCTGGTCTAACAATGCATCCTCATTAGCCAGAGCTTTGGGAGAAATTACCCCTAAAGCAGGGCAGGCCAGCCCATCTCTCTAAATTCTACCTAAAATAATGTGATTTAAGGAAGCAAAAAGATGAAGAATGAAAGAGAGAACTGATGGTTCACAGAAAGGAGGTGAATCCCCAGCTTTTTGCTCCTGGTGAATTTTCTCCTCCAGCCATTTTTCCCATTGCACAGGGGCTGGGATGTCTTTAGGGCATGGACTTAAAGGTCTCCTTAGGAAGGACCATCACACATCACTCCACATCGTCCTGAGTTGATACTCCCCAAAAAACACCTCTAAGAATGCACTCAAAGGAGGCAGCTGCGCCTTCAGTAAACAATAATCAGGAAAATCAAAAGAATGCATACCCATGTTTCAAGGGAAAGGAAATTCCCTCCTTACAACCTTCAAAAAACCACCCCTTTTCACCAAACAAATGGATACAGAGACTCTCATGGCTTGCAAGAAGAGTGTGGGGCAGGACATGATCCCGTCTCATCACTGAGCACCAAATTCAGCAGCAACAGCTCGATGTTCTCCCACAGCCACACAGAAAGACACAGAAAATACTGTTAATGGCTCAGGATTCCTTTAAACACAGCCACCAAGGAAAAACAGAATTACCAGAATACATTTTAATTGATTTACAACAGCACTTAGTAACAGTGATAAAAAGAAAAACTTGTTTTATTGGACTAATTAGCTGGCCTGACTCCGGGCTGGAAAAGTGGATCCCTGCAACCTGCCACGACCCTGCCTGGCACCAAACACCCAACAGCTGTTAGGCATGGAAATTCCTTCACTAGAATCAGAGGAACACACTGCCAAGTGGTTATTGCCAAGGGGAGCAAAGGCAGCTCCAGGGATGGAGCCACCACACGGGACACACCAGCCCCTCCTCAGGATCTGGGCACCCCCTTTCCATCCATAAATCCTTTATCCCAACTTCAACATATCCCTCCCTTAACGACTTTTAAGGGCAGCAGATGAAGCTGAAAGAGGCGCACAAGCGACCAGCAAATGTTTAATATTCAATAAATGTGTCAATTTTACATCCGGACGCAAATGGGGCTTTATTGAAGAATTGGTAAAAACTTCCTGGGAGGAAAGTAAGTGTGTTTTAGCCTTCAAGGGGTCCCCGAAGAATAGAAATGGAATGTGATTTGTGATAAAACTCAGCTGCTCTATAAAAGACGTTAAATAAATGTTGCTGCTTCACTAGGGATATACAGAATTGATTGCATTATAGACTGATTCCAAGATGCACATGCCCTGCCAGCACGCGCCCGCTCCCAGTGCCATGAGGCCCCTTCCCACTGGCTCCCACTGGCTCCTTAATTCCAGCATGGAATTTTCTGGAAATGCCTTAAAACAACCCTTCCCTGTGGCTGTGCTGCTGTGGCATCCCCGAGCACCAACTGCAATAGCACAGGGCTGGCTCTGCCTCAGCCCCAGCAGCGCAGGGTGAGAGCCCCCACGGGGCATGGAATCATGGAATGGTTTGGGTTGAGGGGGATCTCAAAGGTCATGGAGCTCCAAACCCCCGCCATGGGCAGCAACACCTTCCACCAGGGCAGCTGAGTCCACGCCCCATCCAACCTGCCCTTGATCCACCTCCTGGAATCCAACATCCCCATTGTCCTGTGTTTTCATTTAACCTCATTCAATATCCCAGACTGTTCTGAGTTGGAAGGGACGCACAAGGATCATCGAGTCCAACTCTTAAGTCAATGGCCCACAGAGGGGATTGAACCCATGACCTTGGCATTACTACAACCAAGTTTGAACCAACTGAGCTGATCTTGCATTGCTGTGGTTGACAGCACAAAATCTGGAACTACCTCTGAACACTAAACTCAACACTGAACACAACACTGAACTCAACACTGAACTCAACACTGAACACAACCCTAAGGGGGATGAGAAGTAATTAAGAACTTTGTCACCACCAGGACCAAGCCAAGTCCCCACCCACCCCACACATCCCCTGCTGGCACTGGGGGAGCCACCAGAGTGAGAAGCAGCACCAGGAAGGGCCAGGCAACCACCCCAATGTGTGCCAGACAAATGAGAGGCCGGCGGTGGCACCGCGGCGAGCACAAACTGTGATCTAATTGTGCTGCTGCTCCATCATCTTTAATCAATACCACGACTGCGCGCACAGCCCGGCCCCGGCTCCGCCAAGGAACAGCAGGTTGTTAAAGAGCCCAATAGCTTCCCTTCACTGCTAATAGGTGGCTCGTTCCCTCAACCCTGCTGATTTTTTAAGTAAACCTAAATTCCAATAATTGGTTAATGTTTATTTTTATTTAGCTCTGGTTCACCTACCCTGGCTCTCCGTGTCAGAAATTGATATTTTGTGCCCGGTGACTGGAGAAAAGGATGAAATAAAATTAGGAAACTGCTGGTTATGTCTCATCATAGTTAAGGCAGTGTTGTAGCTGCAGCTCGGGGTGGCCTCCAGGGCTGTCAGAGGTTCTGTGCTCCCTGAATTCATATTTGCTGCATTTCCCAGGGATCAGGATCAGGATCAGGATCTCATCCCAGGACCCTTGGGTTCCCAGCACATGTGGGCTTCCCCTCAAACATGGGATGGCTTTTTTGTCCCCGCCTCACAAAGCCTGAATTTAAGCCCCAAGGAGATGTTCCTGCTTTCCAGGCGGATTCTTGCCTTAAAATCCCCCAGCAGAGCTGCTGCCTTCCCATCCCCCACCCTGAGCGGGGTTGAAGGTGATTCTGGAAAAGTACAGGAAAGCTCAACCAATTCCTTTAGGAGATCCATCACGTCAGATTAGCAACTTAGTTTCTTATTAGCTATTTTCCATCCTATCATATTAATATTTGTTTTCACTATACAATGCAGGAGTCTTATCATATTAGCAACTTTCACATCACATTAGTGAAAACAAATACTAATACAATACAATACTAATATGACATGATCTGATGGGAAATTGCTAATACAATAAGACTCTCCTACCATATTAGTACAGAAACGTTGTGTGTCCCACTTACAGCTCTCTCTGAACTGGGTAAACACCTGAAATTTCCAGAACCAGCCACTCCCATCATGCCCAAAGATGCCCAAGTGGGATGGCACTGAGGACACCACACATGCAGAAGGGTACACAGCAGATACATTAATTTGCAGTGAAGTTCCTGATTCAACAGTAAATCAGTGGAATTTGGGTCCCCTCCCTTGGGATGGGTCTCCTGGGTGTGGCAGTGCAGGGAGAGCCAAACCAGTTGCCACGACCCGGGAATGCCGCACGGCTCCGGGAAACAGCGTGGCCTGAAAACTCAGACAAGCAACAATAATTTGAAGGAGAATCCAGCTGGACTGAGAGCCTCATGGTAGTTCCAGCACCACCAGCAGCTGCCCCACCCTGAGCCCTGGCACAAACCCACGGTGGTGCCAGCAGGAGCAGCCGCGGGGCTGGGCACTGTCCTGAGGAGCAGGAGACTCCACAGCCAGTCCAGTCTGCAGCAGGAACTGGTGTGGGAGCCAGGGAGGATGCCAGGGGGGATTGTTCCCAGGCACAAATGTCACAAGGAACACAGAGCTTATGCTGAGGAGAAAGTGGACCATAGGAAGGTCTCTGAGACAAGGATGTTCACCTGGAGCTTGCGGAGTTCATGCTCAGCACCAGGCTGGGAATTAGACACAATCCATGCACCAGGAAAATCAAACACCTTAAAATACCAGCTCCTCTGCTTCTGGCCAGGAGTCCACCCCTTCCCACCACACCTGGAGCCATTTTCCTGCTCTCCTGCTTCCATTCTCCACAGGTCCCAAAACATCTCCCAGTGTTTGGCCATGCGCTTCAGACTTGGAACCAAAGGGGGGTTTTTTGCCCCAGCTCCACTGCAAAGCCACCTCCAGAGCCGCTCTCTGGCTCAGCCCCAGCGCTGGCACACACCCAGGGATGCTTTGTGCCACCACCCAGGCCAGCTGTGCCACCACTGCAGAGCATTCCTGGCCAGCTGTGCCACCACTGCAGAGCATTCCCGCCCGGATGAGGCGGCGCGGCCCCTCCGAGCTCCGGCACGCTCAGCACTTTTCTATTCTCTCAGCAATTTTCTGTTCTACTGAATTAGTAGTTTGTATTGAATTAGTATTCATTTGCCCTAATATGATATATAAGCATAATCATGTTAGTGACTTTGATATCACATTAAGCTCCAGCGCCGGCACAAATCCCGGCTCTGCCGCGCCGGCGGGAGCGCCGTGGCCAACCAGGAATTCTGTGGGAATGCTCCAAATGTGGGGCTGGATCCCGCTCTCACCAACCCCTCCCAGCCCTGTGGAGCTGTGCCAAACTCCCTGCTGAGGGCAGGATCTCCCTGCTGAGGGCAGGATTTCCCTGCCTGCCGTGGCAAACCAAACTAAAGGATGCTGCATCCCGAAGGAATCACTCCATCAAAAATGGAAGATTCCCAAAGGTGAAAGCTGCAGGTGCACAGACAACACCCAGCCCTGGCAGCACTGGGTGCTCCTCTGCTGGCAAGCTGTGGAAATTTGGGATTTGAAGCTGAGGAGACAGAGGAATGCAGGCAGGACACTGGGGTGACAGCAGGGATGGGGGATGCTGGAGCCAAGAGCTGGCATCGTCCATGGGAAAACCCGGCCAGCACCGAGCCTGCCTCAGTTCTGGCAGGATGACACCAGGCTCTGTAGGGCCCAATCCTTGGTGGAGTTGTAATGAGCAGAAGCAGCAAGAGGGGATGGGGGGAACAGGGAAGGTCCCTGCCCTGTGGGGCACAGGGGGATTGGGGAGGGAAGGACACCAGGGCCAGCACAGGGGCACCGGTGGGCACAGAGGGGCAGTTCCAGAGTTCACCCCACACCACTCCATGTGGCTGGCAGGACAGGAGCGGGCTCTGTGTGGGGACAGAATCACAGAATCCATTGGGTTGGAAAAGACCTCCAAGATCATCAAGTCCAACCCTTGGTCCAACTCCAGTCCCTTTACCAGATCATGGCACTCAGTGCCACGGCCAAGCTCAGGTTAAAAACCTCCAGGGAAGGTGAATCCACCCCCTCTCTGGGCAGTCCATTCCAATGCCTGAGCACTCTCTCTGCAAAGAATTTTTTTCTGATCTCCTACTTCAATTTCCCCTGGCAGAGCTTGAGCCCCCTTGTCCTATTGCTGAGTGCCTGGGAGAAGAGACCAACCTCACCTGGCTGGAACTTCCCTTCAGCACCAGCACACAGACACTGCAGCTGGCACAGGGCGGGCATGTGAGCACTGGCCACTTGTCACATCCCACTGGCTCCTCTATGGACTCAAATTGTTCTTGTACGGACTCAAATCCCCTTCACAGTGCCATGAAATCCAGTTTGTTTTAATCCACTGCCTACAAGGCTCCTGCAGCACTGTGCCCACACCTCCAGCAGAGATGCCATTGCCCACCGTGGGCATGAGCAGCGCCAGGAGCACCAGAACAGCACTGGGGCCAGGGCTGAGCCACACAGGGAGCACCAGCCAACATCAGAGCAGCCACGGGGGAGCAGCAGAACTTCTAATCCACAGTTATACACTTATTTTGTATTTTTACATAGCATATAGATTTATAGACACCAGTGCCAACCTGATGATGCCCAGGGACACATCCCAGCAGAGCCTGCAGCTCTGGGCACTGAGCACCCAGTCCAGAGCTCAGAGTTTTCTTGGGAAAATCCCTCCCAGGCAGGCACAGGTGTGCCCACAGGAGTGCAAACACACACAGGGGCACGCTCTGAAACCCTAAGAAAGCCCTGAGCCTTCACTGTCAGTGCTGTATATCACTTTGAGATATATACCATATTAGCAAAAAGAACTGAATTATATTGCATTCATGATGCAATTAAACACTTCACTAGGAATCAATGTAAAACTGATGAGGCCTGAAAGTAGTGCATATGGCTTAGAACATTATAAAACATTACCTTCACTCAAATCCTTTTCAGTAGCAATTTAAATCTTCTTACAGTTACTGCTGCCAATGGTAAACCATCTACTGATTCATAACAGTGCAGGGGAACGAATGAATTTTTTTAAAAATTTATTCAACTACTAAATTACCCATGAAACCGGAATAGCTGACAGAAGTAATCTGAATTATTATTAGCTCTGCAAGTATTCTGCATTAGCCAATTTAAAACCACGGCTCACAGGCAGAAACCAGTTAGTACAGGCAGGGTGTTAAATGACTGCCATAGTTCTTCATTTTACTGCTGCTTACGTTTAAAGGTCAAGAGATAAAAATTACATATGACTGCAAACATAGAAAGGGTGTTTATCTTTTTTTTTTTTCCCCATGAATCAGGTCAACCAGAAACTTTCCAAACTTGGAGAGATGATTGTGTCAACCCCAATGCCTTTGAACCACTCCAGGGTTTCAGAGGGGGTTGTGGAGGATGCACCACAGGGGGTTGCTCTTCCTCCTCATCCTCATAGATGCTCATGGCAGAGAAATGGGAGAACACAGGGGTGAGATGGTGCTGAACTCCAGAACATGGGCATGGTGGTGTGACCCAATGCCCAGCAGAGCTGGGGACACGGCATGGAGAACCCCACAATGACAGCGGGTCCCATGGGGGAGGACAGGGGTGCCTGGAGGAGCTCCCTGATCCCTCTCCATCAACTCCAGTGCCAGGAACTGCTCACAGGAGGATGAGCAATTCACCCTCAGCTGATATCCCTGCTGGGCTCCTAATCCAGGGGCTGATTAGCCAGAAAAGAAAACTACCTGGGCATTTGGGCACCGGCTGCTCCTGGCAGTGTCAGCCCCTGGTGCTCCTGAAACAAGGGGAGGGGATGGCACCTGGGGGAGGCACCCACCGTGCCATGAATGCCCCCATTTATAACTCCTCTCAAGGTGAGAGCAGCCCCTCAGATGCCAAACATGCTGCAGCTTTCTTTGCCCTTTGCCAGGCAATTAAACCTCTGCAAGGCTGGGGAGGGACAACCTCAACCCCTGGCATGGCACCTTTGGGGTCCCCAGTGCCCATCTGGGGGTGAAGAAGGTGTCTGACCCCACCAGCCAAAGGCAGTGAGGGGTGAAGTCACCCCACACACATCCCACAGGGCTCTCACTGGTCACTGTGCCCATTTCCCATGGGTGAGGAGGGCAGGCCGGGGCGGGCTGCCAGGCAGAGCCCCCAGTGCCCGCACGGAGCCGGCGGTGTCTCTTTAAGTGCCCCCAGCACTGCATCATCCCTTCTCTTCCCATTCTCAGTTTTATTAGCAAAGCAGCACAATGTTTATCCGAGTGGGTATTACATTTGCCAGAACAATTACGCTATGACAAATGGCACATCAATGCAATCCATCACCCCAGCCCAGACAGGAATCCTTTATCCTGGGCTGCCATTAATTCCCCGCCGGGTCTCTGGGGTGCCATGCCTCGGTAACCATGGCAACCCGGGGGACGCGATGGCACCGCTCTGGGAGGGATGGGCACCTCGGCGGGGCGCTGGGAATTCACCCCTGGCGCTGGCACGGCACCCTTGGGATGGGACATGGGGTGGCATTCACAGGGTGAGACCCCTCCAAGTGGCATTGGCATCGTGAGGAGCCCAAAGTCAGGGTGAGGACACTGGGAGAAGCCACAGAGGGTGGTGGCACAGGAAGGTGGTGATGCCAGAGGATGGTGGCACAGGAAGGTGGTGACGCCAGAGGATGGTGGAATGGGAAGGTGGTGATGCCAGAGGATGGTGGAATGGGAAGGTGGTGACGCCAGAGGATGGTGGAATGGGAAGGTGGTGATGCCAGAGGATGGTGGCACAGGAAAGAGGTGATGCTCCCTGAGAACTGAGTTTGGAAACAACCACAGGTCTCAGGTCCCACCAGGGCTAAACCCACAACTGCACCAAAGCTCATTATGGGATGAGATCCAGAGGCACCGACCCCCAGCCAAAGCCACCTGCCCTCCCAAAGATGCCTGGGCTGGCACATCCCGCTGGGAGATGCCTCAGTGCTCCCTTCCCACCCATGAACACACAGCTTGGACACTTCCTTAGAAAGAAATAAAGACAAATTGCACCAGGCAGGAATTCCCAGGAGCCAAAACCAAGAGGAAAAATCAAACCCTTCCCATGGCCACACTCTCTGAAGCACCAAAGGGTTTCTCCTCCTCTGCCAAATCAATGTGGCCCAACCCAAAGCACACGCAGACACCCTCATCCATCTCCCCTGCTCCATTAAGCCATTCCCAGGATCATCTGATCCCCATTTATAACGTTCCATACATGGTCTGAAGACTCCTCTAATCAGTAATTAGATGCAACACTTCAAGAGATGAAACTGGGAGGGTATTTCACTCAACTGTGCTGGACTTTCCAAGGGTCTGCTCTGATTCCAACCCTCCCTAGAAATGGCTCAGTTCACTTTTGGCAAAGCAGACAGATTTGGGTGGGTGATGTCACCATCCCAAACTCTTCCCACTCGTCCCACTACAGAACACAAACCTCCAGGAATATCCCTGGAGCATCCCCCCCCCAGCACAGACCTGTCTCTCTCCCTTCCCACCCCCAAGCAGTGCCAAGCTGGGAGGAAAACTCAGATTTTTTCCCATTTTCCTGTAGGTAACACACTGGCTGCTGCAGCTGCCACAATAAAGGCATTTTCTCTCCAGCCTCTCCCCCGTGCAGGGCCAGAGGATGGTTCTACCCCCCTGAATCCTGTAAATCATCTCAAAGCCATCCTTACAATTTATAGGGAGGACATTAAACATTATGGCCACTGACGGCATCAAATTACGCTTGAAAAATTGAGTTCTGCGGGAAAATGAATTTAAAAACTAAATTAAATTAAAACCTAACTGAATTAAAATTAGGTTTCTAAACCAAAATGACTTTTTAATATTTTCAGGAGGAGGGAAAAAAAAAAAAGAAACCCACCACCCTTCTGTCAACTAATAAAATTTGCCAGTGTCTTTTACAGCTGACAAGTCCTGTCTGGGAGCAAGTCTGGTGATGCTGCATAATAAATAACTGGGATGGAAATGGTGGAGGAGGGTGGGATGATCAGCTGTGCCATCTCAGCTCCTTCAAAGGGGGCTGGGAAAGGACAGAAGGACCCTCGAAGCAATTAAAAAATAATCATAATTAACACAATCTTGAGCAAACACCTGGATGGGGCAAATCCAGCTGTGCCCGACATGTCCTAATGATGTTGCTGCAGCCCCAGTGCACTGGTGGGGTGTCTGGGGACCAGCCCAGCCCATGGATCATCAGCATTCCATGGGGTTGCTTGGCTGGGGATGTTGGAGGAAGGTTTGCTGAAGCAGGATCTTGGGATTCCAGTCACCATGAATGAGGGCACTTAGGTGTATCTTTTCCCCAGGCCTCTTCCTACCAGATCTGCAGGGGCTCTTCATATTCCATGAGTTCTGATTGGTCTCATTAGGATGGGGAACATGGATCAGAGTATTCCAGCCAGGAGCTGGAACATCAGCAACAAAGCACCATGAGATACCACCTACTCGTGCATCTCGTGGAGATGCTGATGCAGCGCTGGTGGGATGTCTGGGGACATCCCAGCACATGGATCCTGCATCATCCCATGAGGGTGCTCAGTCAGGGGTGCTGGAGGGAGGTTTGGGGATGCAGGACCAAAGGATTGGGGAAAAGATTGATCTAAATGCCCTCATTCCTAGGTAGGACTTTGCCAGAAATATTCTCTGCCAGCTCTGCAGGGATTTATCAAACCCTGCAAGTTTTGGTTGGTCTCAGGTGGATGGGGAACATGGACCACAGACTTGAACTGGAACACCAGCAAAGCACAAGACACCACCCACTCAGTCCATCTCACTCTCAAGGCTCCAAACCATCAGCTGAACCTTCCTAAAGCCTCTCCCCGGCCCTTAATGGCGGTAATTAATTCATCCTGCTCTTTAAGCAGCGCTCGATGCACGAGCTGCCCGCTCACATCTTGATCTGGGGCTGTCAGGGCTGTGATGGAGGAGCTGCACGAGCAGCCTGGGCGACCACACACCTATTGATTATTGGTGCAGGCAGATTGAGCGGCGTCACAGCGACAGGGCACAGCCCAGGGAGCTTTGGGGACAGGACACCAAGCAGGCAGCTCTGCACAGCCCAGGGAACTCTGGGGACAGGACACCAAGCAGGCAGCTCTGCACAGCCCAGGGAGCTTTGGGGACAGGACACCAAGCAGGCAGCTCTGCACAGCCCAGGGAACTCTGGGGACAGGACACCAAGCAGGCAGCTCTGCACAGCCCAGGGAGCTTTGGGGACAGGACACCAAGCAGGCAGCTCTGCACAGCCCAGGGAACTCTGGGGACAGGACACCAAGTAGGCAGCTCTGCACAGCCCAGAGAGCTCTGGGGACAGGACACCAAGCAGGCAGCTCTGCACAGCCCAGAGAGCTCTGGGGACAGGACACCAAGCAGGCAGCTCTGCACAGCCCATCCAACCATTCCCAGCATCCAGGAGCCTGCAGGTATCTGGCCCTGCAAAGCATCCTGAGGAGCAACAGCAGGAGGATGTTGGAAAGGGAAGAGCTCAACAGCAATTTCAGCCCCACAACCCTTTTTAAATGCTCTTTTTTATCTCTCCCTGTTATTTATTGCTCGGCTAAACTGGCAGTTCCCTCCGTGGGGGACAGTCCCCCCCCTCCTGGCTGCTGCTTCCCAAGATGCCAGACTCGGGGGCAGCCTGCGAGACGCCAACCCTACGGTCCTCTTTCAACAACATTAATTATCTCGAGCTTTCCACAACAAAAAAAAAAATAATCTTGATCCCACTGGCTGCCAATAGTGGTGGAGCCGGCGGAGGAAAAGGCTTTTATCTCCACATCTCAGAGAAGAGCCTTGTGTTTGATCAGTTGGGGTGTTTTTTTTCTTCCCTCTTTGTACATTTTGAACTTTATAGACTGATTAATTCCTCCTATCATGGTAAACTGCTGTGTACACTCTCGAGTGTTGACTTGCTTTTCTTTCTATTAAAAAATAAATATCTTCATAAGAAATTAAAAGAGCTGAGCACATCTTTGCTCCGTAAGCAAGCTGGGAAGAACCTCAGCCTGGATGAGGATGGAGGAGGGGAGGGAGGCGAGTTGAAAAGATTTCTTTATTTTAAATTAAAGTTTAGGATTAAAGGCATCAGGCTTGCAAGAGTTATTGTGAAAGCCTTTTTAAAAGTCCCAAGTGCATAGTCCATAATCTGCTTTTAAATGGCTAAATTTAGAACAAGAAACCCTCCAGCCCTCCAAACTCCAGCCCTCCACGTCTGGCACCGGCCAGGGCTCCGAGGGGTTTTCATACAATCACTGCTTCCCAAACACCAAACAAGATTTACACCATTTCTGTAAGCCCTGGCACCACAAAGCCCAGCTTTGCTGGGCTCAGTATCAATCAGATAACAAGGAAGTGCCTGTCCCTGCTGCCCATCAGCACGAAGGATGATGGAGTCAGGAGAAATGGATTGGAGCCACTGAGTTCAAACGTGAATTTCTCAGAGGCAGAAACCAGCCCAAGTATTGACAGGCCACATCAAAAATCCCATTTCTTGTTATTTATTCCCCACTTTTTCATTTTGCCAACTTATCTTAACCCTGACCTCCTATCACAGACCGAGGGATCAGCTGGAAGAAACTCTGAGTGGTCACAACAACAGAAGGTTTATGTTTTAGTCTCTTACTTTGCATCGTAAGTTCTGTAATTGTGTCCAACACACACAAGAGTTGACTGAGTTTGGAGCTATCTGGGTTAATAAATGCTTCCAGATTTATGGCAGTTACTCATGCAAGGACCACATCACATGTAAATCAATACCAGAAAGAACAATTTGCTAAAAATATAAATACCATGTTTAGGCTTCAACAGTATCAGTGAAGTGGGATTTTTTGGGGCTGTGTGTAAAATAACTGCACCTGCTGGAGTTACCAAGACAGGCTAGAATAGCAATCCAGGTGGAGTAACCCCTAAAAATAAGGAACATCAGCTTCCAAAACAGCTCCCAGAGCCCCAAGGGGCTCAGGGACTTTGCTTTCCATCCACATGGAAGCTCCTTACAGAAATAAGAAAAAAATTGAAAACAAATAATTTGCAATCAAATGCAAATTGATTTGGAAATAGACAGGAAAGCTGCTGCAAACCCTCCTGCAAGGAAACAGCAGAGATCCATCCATCCATCCATCTATCCATCCATCCATCCATCCATCCATCCATCCATCCATCCATCCATCCATCCATCCATCCATCCATCCCCCAGCAATCCAGAGCTGGACCCAGAGGCGGTGCCAGTGGCTTCCCCACTCCAGCCTGACCATCCCCATCCATGTCCTCGTTTGGCTGATACCCAGGAAGGAAGCAGAGACCTGGCGTTCATTTTTGGCATAGATTTTGGTTTTCCCTTTGCATCCACTGCTGGGCATCCCCATGCCATGGCAGGGCAGGACATGCCACCCCCACCCAGGCAGGATGGGTGCCATGGGAAGGCCCCTTTCCCAGGGGATCCAGGGCTGTGCCAAAGAGAGACATCTCTGCCTGTGACTCCATAAGTCAGAATAAAAAGCCGAAGCTCGAGCACAGCGCAATTAACGCAGGAAGCATCGATTTCTGAGCGGCACCAAGCTGGCTCATTAATCCCAGGTGCTCCCACAAGCCAATTCCAGCACTGGTCTCCCCAACAGGAGGATGTGGAAGGCTGCAATTCCTCCCCACACTGACCCTTTATCAGCTCAGAGCTCCGAACACCACACACCCACAGCCCCAAACCCATGGCAGCTCCTGGTGTTGTGGAGCCATGGGAGTCACCAGCCTGGGAAATGGGCTGTGAGTCCAAGGGCAGCATCCCACCTGGGACTGGGGTGAGGTTTGGATGCAAGGATGACTTTCTGGATGGGAGGGACGAGCCACCTCCATGTGCCTGAGCTCAGTCCATGTCACAGCATCCAAGCAAAATTCCCCTTAGTCCACCCAGCAACACCTTCTCCCCAGCAAGGATTCAGGGAGTGGGGTGGGGAATGCCCTGAGTTCCTGGGAAGCACCTGGACGTCACTTAAACCTGTACAAACCATCAGAGACCAAGGTTGATGCCCCAGTGCCAGCTGGCCAGGAGAGCATCTTCCCACACCAGGAGCCTGATGGCTCCAAGAGCCCCGGGATGGGGGATCCTGGATTTAGGAATGTGGCTCAGACAGCTCAAATATAACCCTGAAGAGGGATAAAATTGCCTTTTTGCCCCAAACATCCCCAAGCTGGGGCAGCCTGGATGTAGGAATAGAGCTGAGGCAGCCAAGAAACCACTGTGAGGAGGGAAAAGCTGCCTCTTTCCCACATGGACAGGATGCAGCAGACGGAGGGGAAGGAAGGAGGGAGCAGCCTCCCCTCTGGAACGAATGCCAAAGCTGGTTTGCACTTGACAGAGGCTGACAAGAGCAACAATCACAGATTAGTAGGAAAACTTCTTGCTTTTCAACAAAGGTTAATAAATAGTGACAGCATTAAGTCTCTTCTGATTAACTATGCTGAAAGATATTATTGCCGTTCGGAGCACGGGATCATTATTGGATTAACCACAGTGGATCAGGATGAAATGGGAGGTTTAATGTGCGGCACAGGCTGGCACGGGGCAGGCACAGCAGCTCCCTCCTCCCTCCATGCAGAGATTCCACCTGAACCACAGCCCCTCTCCAGTTTGGGGGGAGTTCCTTCCTTTCCTCAACTCTAACAAAGCCACAGCGACCACACCTGAGAGGCATCTCAAAATGAGCAGCAGCTTCTGGCTGAAATTCAGCCCCAAATCCTCTGTCACTTCAGAATCTGGGAGGGGTTTGTTGGGCTTCAGCACCCTGGCATGGAGCAGGCAGGGATGTGGGCAAGGAGCAGGCAGGGATGTGGGCAAGGAGCAGGAGTTGCTACTCTAATTAAGGAGGCACTAAATGAAACACTTCTGCCCACCCTGTGCTTCCTCACCCTCTGGGCAGAGATGTCTTAGGGAGCAATGCCCAAGGGCAGAGCAGGGCATGGGACAACTCCAGCCCTGGGGTCATCCGTGCCAGGCATCCCAAGAGGGACCAGCACGGCCCATGGAGGGACCCCTGCAGGGACAGCCACGGCAGGTGGGATGGATCCGAGCTGGTGATGGGTGGGATGAACAGGGAGGGCACCATCCCCAGCATCCCAGGATGTGCAGTCACTCTGCAGGAGGGGGCACATGGACCCAGGGTGGCATGAGGGACATCCCGCTCCAGGTGCCAGGCTGTGCCCAGAGGGAGCACACAGTGGGAGGTGGTGATGGTTCAGCTGGAATGACCTGCAATGACCATCCAGTACACGATGCCCAAAGGGAGAAGCTTTTCTAAGCCAACAGTTAAACCCCCAAAGGCAGAGGACAAAGGGCTGGCACTGCTGGTGTCACACAGAGAGAAGGGACAACCTGCAAAGCCTCAGGGTTTGCTGCAACTCAACTGTTTCCACACAGCACATCAATTCCCTGCAGCTGCTCACAGGGCAGTTTGTGCCCAAACTGGAGGCTCAAGACAGGGCTGCTGCATCTAATTAGACAAACTTGGGCCAAATCCAGGCCCAGTCCAGCCTCACACCAACACAAGGATGCCAGGGAGGAATTTCACCCATTTCTACTTAAAATTGTCTCTTGGAAAAGCTCATGACTGAGAATTTTGTCAGCTTGGGGGTGTGCTTGGGATTCCTCCCTCCAGTCCTCCCACCAGGACTTAAAATACCTCCAGGAGTGGCCAGGAGAAAACATAATAATTATTATATTTATCACCTTATAATAAATAACAGGTTAAAATCAGGGGAGGGAGAAGGCAAAGCCAGAACCTCTCCCCAAGGAAAGGATGGATGGGGAAGTGTGGAAACCCTGCAGATCCCACCACAGCCCCAGCACCTCCTGGAGCCATCTTGGATGAGGCCATGGGGCAGGAACTGGAATCCTGGCAAAGACTCCAAACCCCAGAGCACCCAACAGAGCTGCCTGACACCCTCTTCCTTAAAAAAAACCCCAAACTAGTAGCAGAAGTGGTTCTTTAAAAAAAAAAACAAAAAAAAAACACAAAAACCACACTTTATGAAAAACAGGATGCATTTTCTCCAGAAAAGTTGTTTCTGGCTGAAAAAACCAAACTCCAACACCTCCCAAAAAGGAAAATTTCAGTGGTTACATTTCAGGAGGATCTCTCCTATTTCTCATTTCCACTGTTGACTTTACACTCACCTCACTCCACTGCACATCCCCAGGACGAGTTTATAACATGCCACAACAGCTTTGCTATTCTATTATTATATTTTGTCTGATTTTTATTTTTAAAACCACTAAGAGCAGCTGTTGCTTGGCACCAACTGGAAGCCCTTCTCTCCCTCCTTGCAGCAAAGGAGGGTTTGTTTGTTGTAATGAAGCCACTTTGCACCCACATCAAAGTCCTCCCCTGTTTGCATCCTCCCAAAAGTGTTCCACACTCGTGTCAAAGTGTCAAACTATTTCATTACCACGCAAAGCAGAGGCACTTTGACTAGAGGAGATAAGATGGTTCAGTCAATCAGCATCCAGAACAGCCTCCCCAGGATGATTAAAGGAGTGACAGAACATATAACGGGGTGGTTTCAGCCGCAGCATCCGAACGGTGGCTGGGGAGGGAAGAGCAGAGCAATAAATAACAGCACCGAAGCAAAGCTCAGGAGCAAGGCAGGAACATCCCACCATGCTCTTCCTGGGGTCACCATTCCCCTTGATAAATGGGAAAAAAAACAGGGAATATAAGGAACTGCTGCCCAAAGGGAGAGGTGATTCTGGTGTTGGCTCGTCCCGCTGTCAGTTCTGGTGTTTCATATTTGAGGATGGAGTTTGGGGGGATCTCTGGCCTTGGGGGTGGGAAAAGGTGATTCAAGGCTGAGAAGTGTCAGAAAGCCTAAAAACAACCCACCTCAGTACCCAGGGGAAATCAAACACCCAGGTGGGAAAGCCCACACTGTGCCCACCTTGCAGGGTGAGCACAGCAGAGATGAGGAGGCACAAGGGATGAGGATGGACAGGAGGGATGTTACAACACCATCCAATAAATCCACACCCAGTGAATCTGCAGACTGCAGGGGAAGGTGCAGGGCAGGGAACGGAGCTGGGAAGGGGCTGGAGGGGCTGAGGGAGCTGGGGAGGCTCAGCTGGAGAAAAGGAGGCTCAGGGGGGACCTTTGGATCTGCAATCCCTGCCAGGAAGGGGGAGCCGGGGGGGTGTTGGGCTCTGCTCCAGGCACAGGGACAGGAGCAGAGGGAACAGCCTCAAGTGGCACTACAGGAGTTTCAGGTTGGATATTACAGAAAATTTCTTCATGGAAAGGGTGGCCAGACATTGGAATGGGCAGTGTTGGGAACACCACCCCTGGAACTGTTCTAAAGCCACATGGATGTGGCCCTCAGGATATGATCCAGTGCTGAGCATGGTGGTGCTGGGTTAATGGTCACACTTCATGATCCTGGAGGTCTTTTCCAGCCTTAAAAATTCCACAATCCCATCCCAGCACCGAGGTGGGACCTGCACACACCACCAGGACCTCCAACTCCATTAATTACAGAGCAGAACAAATGAACACCAGCTCTCCCCCAGCATCCTCCCTAGGGAACCTCCCACAGGGCAGACAAGCCACCCAAATACCCCCTGAGCAGCCCCAGGAGCAGCGAGGCCAAGCCAGGGAATGTCCCACAGGGCAGAAAATCCACCTGAATCCCACCTGAGCAGCCCGAGGAGCAGCAACTCCAGGCCAGGGAATGTCCCACAGGGCAGAAAATCCACCTGAATCCCACCTGAGCAGCCCAAGGAGCAGCAACTCCAGGCCAGGGAATGTCCCACAGGACACACAAACCACCTGAATCCCACCTGAGCAGCCCCAGGAACAGCAGTTCCAGGCCAGGGAATGTCCCACAGGACACACAAACCACCCAAATTCCCCCTGAGCAGCCCCAGGAGCAGCAGTTCCAGGCCAGGGAATGTCCCACAGGACACACAAGCCACCTGAATCCCACCTGAGCAGCCCCAGGAGCAGCAGTTCCAGGCCAGGGAATGTCCCACAGGACACACAAGCCACCTGAATCCCACCTGAGCAGCCCCAGGAGCAGCAAGGCCAGGCCAGGGAATGTCCCACAGGACACACAAACCACCCAAATCCCCCCTGAGCAGCCCCAGGAGCTGCAGTTCCAGGCCAGGGGCTGCAGCAGGACCTGCCTGCAGGAGCTCCCCGGCACTATCGATCCCCCAGCAGTAACAGTGGTATAATTTTTGCTTAGCTTCAAATACCTGGTGCTCATGAATTCTTTGGCCACAAGGTTATAAAGCATTCTCTAAAACATGAGAAAAAGATTAAGCCTGCTTATAGTTAATAATATACTGTACACTGTCTATCAAGCTGGCTGTTTGCTATTGAGAGCCTACTATTAGACACTTATTTAAAAGGCCTTTCAAGGCTTCCCAAGAAAGTGCAGTTATGCATTTTTTTTCTGGCAAGAACTACTATAGATAAACATCAATTCGCTCCTGTGGATCACAGTGGCAGTAAATAAATGTTTCAGGAGGTAAGTTCCATACAAAGCCTCCTCAAAGCTCCCATTTCACACAACACCAATGTTTGGCCTCTGAGAAAGAAAAAACTCAGAGGTTGCTTCATCCAGAGCTGAATTATCAATTGTAGCTGCTGAGGAAAAAAATGGAAAGAGGGTGTTTGAGTGGGAGGTAAAACAGCGTGGCTGGATGGCCATGCCAGGTGACACCAAATGGAATGTGGACCCTCAAGGGTGGAATCTGCAGCCCCCCAAAACCATCTCTGGGGCTCCTCATGGTGGTGGGGAGGGAGAAGCAGCTCCAGACAAGCTCAGCAGGCAATGCCTGTGCTCAGCTCCTTCAGAGCTCTGCAGAGGAGCAGCCTGGGATTATCCATCATAAAATATGTCACCAGAACACCCCCACTCTGGTGGAGCCACAAAAGCCACAGCCCCTCCATGGGGAGGATGGAGAGGGAGGTGCCCAGACAGCAGGAAGGGGTTATGAACCACCACGATCCCAAAGAGCTCCTTGAAGCAGCTCAGGATTCAGCCACGGGGTAGAAAAGCTGGGCAGGCAAACCAGCTCAGCTCAGCTCTGCTTGAAGATGTGATTTTGGTGTCCCAAGGGGGTCCTCCCCACTTATTCCCTGTTATTACACAGTCCCTGGGGGGCACATCCAGACCCCAAGCTCCAGGGTAAGCTGGCACTGCCAGAGCCAGGCCTGTGCTAATATCCAGGACACTCCATCTGCTCTTTAAATAAAGAGATGCTGGGCTCTGTTAGTCTGGTTTAATTATTAGCCTAAAAAAAGCCCAGAACACAGAAAACCTTCCAGGCTCAGCTTGTGCATCCTGGTGGGAAGGGAGTCCTTCAAAAGGAGCAGGAGGGATGGGCAAGGAGAGGAGCCCTGCTGCCAAAAGGCAAATCTGCATGGACCCCACAGAGTCCTAATGAACCCAAACACCCTGTGGTGCCCCAAACTGTTGGAGCAGCCCATTTAGCTCAGACCTCAAGGAGGAAAAAGGAGAGGATGAGGTGTGACCTCAGCAACACTCAGGGCTGTACCTGCTGCTCTTGGGACCTGCTGGGGCACAAACTCAGACCCAAAATTAATCACAGCATTATTTCAGTGGGAAGGGAACTTGAAGATCATCTTGTGCCACCCCCTGCCATGAGCAGGGGCACCTTCCACTGTCCCAGGTTGCTCCAAGCCCTATCCAGTCTGGCCTTGGACACTCCCAGGGATGGGAACCCTGGCAAACCCCCTGAGCTGCAAAGAACAACCCCCCTGCAAGCCCTTAAACTGCAAAGGAAGTGGCACAGCCCCATTTCCAGCCCCATCAGCACCATTTGGTCCCATCACACAAGATGTGGCTCCCACGGGGTGGCAGAACCAGCCCCAGCACCACTTTGGGTCAATCCTGTCCACAGCAATGACACCAAACCCAGGGAGCCAGCAATTAATTTACTCAGCTGCTAAAAACACAAGAGCAATTTTGAGAGTTAATAAATTACCAGAGAAGCCAAGAACTGGGCAAATCCCCAGGGCACCTCCCCACTGACAGAGGCTGGGGATGATCCTGGGGATCCTTTTGGGGGAGTTGGGTGAGGGAGGGCAGGGCCAGGCTGGGGATGATCCTGGGGATCCTTTTGGGGGAGTTGGGTGAGGGAAGGCAGGGCCAGGATGGGGATGATCCTGGGGATCCCTTTTTTGGGGACTCAAGGGAGGGAAGGCAGGGCCAGGCTGGGGATAGTCCCAGAGATCCCTTTTTGGGGGAATTGGGAGAGGGAAAGCAGGGCCAGGCTGGGGATAATCCCAGAGATCCCTTTTGGGGGAGTTGGGTGAGGGAAGGCAGGACCAGGCTGGGGATGATCCTGGGGATCCTTCTGGGGGAGTTGGGTGAGGGAAGGCAGGGCCAGGATGGGAATGATCCTGGTGATCCTTTTTCGGGAAATCTGGAAAGGGAAGGCAGGGCCAGGCTGGGGATGATCCTGGTGATCCCTTTTTTGGGGACTCAAGGGAGGGAAGGCAGGGCCGGGTTGGGGATAATCCCAGAGATCCCTTTTGGGGGAATTGGGAGAGGGAGGGCAGGGCCAGGATAGGGATGATCCTGGTGATCCCTTTGGGGGGAGATGGGTGAGGGAAGGCAGGGCCAGGCTGTGGATAATCCCAGAGATCCCTTTTTGGGGGCCTCAGGAGAGGGAGGGCAGGGCCAGGCTGTGGCCCCAGCGAGGATTTGCGTATTAGTAAAAACAAACCCCGCTGTAAATAACGAGCCCCTCGTCCTGTCTCCACCACGCTCCTCTTATTGAGTGAGTCAGATGTTCTGCTGATTAAAAATTGATCCATTTCAAAATCTAATCAACAGAATAGGATTCTTTCATATGTTATCAAGGCAGCTGCTGACAACAAAACCCCAACCTGTTATTAACCCATGAACCCCGATGACCTGAACCTGGCTGGGCTCCTCAGCTGTAAATTATTCAGCAGCCCAAGAGCAGTGCCCAGAAGGCTGATGAATTCCCACCGTGCCCAGAGCTGGGGGGTCTGAGCCAACCTCCCCAGCCAGGGGGCCCTGGGGACACAGTTCAAGCCACTCTGCCACTCTGTGTCATGCCTGGGAATACATTACAGGCATCTGCCTCACAAATGTCTGGTCTGCTCCTTTTTTTTTTATCTCTTCCTGTCTTTTTTTTTTGGCTTGGTTTGAAGTGGCTTTCTGGATTTGGCACCTCTGGTCTCTGCTCAAAGCCAGTGTCACCACCATGGAGCAAAACTCAGGGAGCAAAGGGTTTGCATCCCTGCCTTGCTGGCTTGGCCATGAGGAGAAGGAAAATCCTGGGAAAAAAACAACTCAGGGAGCACAGAGTTTGCATCCCTGCCTTGCTGGCTTGGCCACAAGGAGCAGGAAAACCCCAGGACAAACTGGGACTTGCTCCATTTCAACTGTTATTTTCAAGTCCCGCTTGCAGCGCTGCCCACACTGCTCAACCCAACAACAGGTTGGTGCCATTGCTGGGTGGCCTCTTGGGGATCTTGCTTTATGGGCTGGGAATGTTCCTTCACATGGGCACACCATGGGCATCATCAGACAGGACTCCTTCTCCAGGGAGGTCTTGAAAAAAGATAAAACCACCACAAAAATGCTCCACTGATGTTTTTCCCTGCTGGGGTTGGTACCCACTGCCCATTTTCTGCTGGTTTTTTGGTTCTCCCAGTCCTGGTAAGAAGGGGCTGTGCTCATGCCCACACCATGGGTAGGCACCACGTGCTGCTGACTTGCAAAAAGATGATGCAGAGAAGGTCCAGCCTTGCCACAGATTCCAATCCCACACCGGGATCGCTGCTGGATGAGCCACCACAGCCCCACCTCGTTCCCCAAACCTCAAACCAACATCTTGCTGCAAGTTTTTTGGCAAAACTGGCAGTTTTAAGGGTAGACTTTGATGCTTTTAAGGGCAAAGCCCCTCTACCCAACACTGCTGAACTCTTTATTTCCTCCCCTGAGGCCACCCCAGCCTGGCTGATCCTCCTGGCTCGGATCAGGATGGAAAAAATTGGCGCCACATAAACCAAGCTCAAGGATAACGACAGCTCTTCTCTTCAATCCTAATATATTTATAAGCTTAATGACTCTCTGACCTCTCCTTAAAGCCCAAAGTAGCCCTGGGGAGCCCCCTCAGACTGGCTGTGATCGATCCTGGCTGGGCTGCACCTCCCAGGGATGCTCCAGGATGTGGGTGGGAGGTGAAACCCCTCCTACTGCCCCCACAACCAACACCACCCAGGGGCTGCTCTGCTGTTTGGCACTGAGCCCACCACGCCATGAATGGGAACCCCAAATGGCTCCACATGGCTAAAAACACCTATTAGTGACTTTTTCCCCCCTACATTACATCCCAAAGGGCTTTAAGAACAACCCAAAAAGCACTGCTGGCAGTGGCAGTGCCCACAGGGATGCTCCTGGATACTCTGGAATTCTCCAGGGATTCTGGAGCCTTGTGCTCTCCCTGCCTGCTGCAATCACAGCCCATCCCTGCAGCTCCAACACCAGTGCACAGACAGCACCTCCACCAGCCCTGGATCCAAACCTCAGGTGAAGAAGTCAGGGCTGGAGGTGTGAGGGTAGAGCACAGTCCCCTCTTAGCAGGTGTGGGAGAACCAAAGAAACAGCAGAAACTGCAGTGGGGACCAACCCCACCAGCAAAAACACAACCAGAGCATTTTTGTGTTAGTTTTATCTTTTTTAAACCTCCCTGGATAAAGACTCCTGGCTGGACATGCCCAGGCTCTGCAGCTGGGGAAGGCTGATCACCCACCCACCTCCTGGATTGGGGGTCTGTAATTTCCACTGCTCTGGGGCACCTGGATAAAATCCCCAGGAGCTGCATCCCCACATCCCTCCTTGTGCATCCCCCTGCCCAGGGCTGTGTGGATTCCCCAGCCAGACCTCCCCGTGGACCTCAGCATCTTTCCAGGGATTCTGCCCACTGGGATACCACAGGGATTCAGACATGGAGACCACAGCAGGGATTTGCCTCTCAATAAACCCTAAAATTTCATTATATTACAAGGTAGATATTGGAGAGTGAGTCTTGGAAGAGAAATGGAGTGACTGCTCCAGGCCAGAGCAGCCCCATCCTGGCACGGGCAGAGATCCATTTCCAAAATCTGCAGGGATTGTCTCACCACCACCATCCTCCTCCTCCTGGCCAGGGCAGGAGGGCTCCCCCAGCCCCGACCTCTGCTGCCTCCTCTCCATCTCATAATCACACTTGTGCAAAGCCATTCCCGTACACAGGGAAGAGAGGAAACATCCTTGGAGAGCCTCACAATCAGACAATTTTTAAGATCATGGAGCATTAAACCATTCCCAATAGGGTTTACTAATCAAACAGCCAAATCCTTCATAACCAACCAATCCCTACAGAGCAATTAAATCCTTCCCCTTTAAAACACTTGGCACGACGTCTGGGGAGAAACAGAAAAATTTGCAAAATTCATTTGATAAATTAACCAGGGAAAAGAAAGAAGTGAATCAAGCTTTGTTCTTTTCATTTTTTTTAATTATGGAATTCACAATGCCTGAATAATGTTTAATAAGAACTATGAAAATTCCTAACAGTATTACAACACAACACAAAAGAATTAACCTGGTTACCGTGAAAAATTGCATATTTAATTAAGAACAGAGAGTTCAAAACTATCCAGAGATTTCAAAAGTACCGTTGCCTAAGGGGCTAAATTACACGCTCGCAGTGCTGCTAACAGGGCTGGAGCTTGCAATCATTACCCAAGTGTCCCCATTAAGTGACAATGGGCAGATGACATCAAATTCATTTCAAAAGCAACAGGAATTGAAGCATTCGCTTGGGTAGTGGGAAGGAAAGCGACTATCCTGCTGGTATAAACCAGACCCCTTGTTGATAGAGGCAATAATTAAAGAATAATGTTAATTAGCTGCTTTTATTTGAAAGGCAAGTGCAGTGGCAGGAGACATCACCTCTGCGGCATGTGCTGGGGCTGGGGGGGGCTGCTGGGCTGGGGGGCTGGACAGGGCACAGCCCTGCTGGCCCTGGGCACCTGTTGGCCCAGCCAGCCCTCAGCTCTGCCAGGGATGGGCCTGGGAGGAGTGTGGGGGTGGTTGGGATGAGGGGGGCACAGCCCATCAGCAGTGCCAGGGAAAGGGAACCGGAGTGGCACGGCCAGAGTGTCCCATTCCAGCACAACTAACGTGGCACCAGCAACCACTGACAGGAGAGACTCCACGGACTGGCAGAACACCCTGAGTGGGAAGAGACACACAAGGGTCATCCAGTTCAACCTCTGGCCCTGCACAGACACCCCAACAATCCCCCCTGTCTCATTGCCCAAACCCTCCTGGAGCTCTGGCAGCCTCGGGGCTGTGCGCACTGCCCTGGGGAGCCTGGTCAGTGCCCACCACACTCTGGGGAAGAACCTTTCCCTGAGATCCAACCTGACCCTGCCCTGGAAGTTCATCCCCACCATCCTGGGGGTACAGGAAAAGTCACAGCCCAGGGGTCCCAACAGCCTTCCTCCAGCAGGGCACCCTCCTCCCCATCACCCCCTCCCAGCCACCGTGCCGGGCATCATGGGGGGCTTCCAGCAACTCTGCTGCCCCAAGGCAGAGCTGCCCCCTCGGCCAGGAAACTGGGGGGCTCAGGGGGGCAATAAAGAGCTCTCCCCCAGCCAGGAAATTGGGGGGCTCGGGGGGGGCAATAACTGCTCAGCTGGCAGGGATGAGGCAACGTTTGTGAGTCACAGAGACAGCTCCCCCCTGGAGTGATGGATGGGGAATAAATGTCCTCTGCAGTCGGGCTGGGCAACACCGTGCTGGGCAACAACACTGGGCTGGCAACACCACGGTGGCCAACACCAGGCTGAGCAACAACACCGGGCTGGGCAACAACACCAGGCTGAGTGAGCTACACCAGGCTGGGCAGCACCAGCCCGGCTGTACCTCTGTGCTCACGGCGCACATTACAAGCCCCAGGTAACACTTTATCATGTTCTCCCGACGAAAGAAAACAAAGGATGCTCGAGGTCCTGACTCGGGTGTAAAACCACGGCAGCGTTTCCAAAGGCAACGGCGGCGCCCGGGGCGGCTGAGGCAGCCCCAGCTCCCACCCCAGCAGTGTTTGCACGGGGCTCAAACCGGTTATTTGCTTTTTCAGGAGCGCTGGTTGCAGGAGGACTGGCTGGCACAGACACGCCGAGCCATCGATACCGAAACGGCCCCAAGATCAGGAGCAGTCGCTTAAACTGCAGCAAAATCAACGCCCTGGGTAGTGCTGGGGCAGCTCTGGGGAAATCACATTCCCACCAGAGCAAAAGGAAGACCGTGTATATTAAGAAAATTAACCTTTTCCCCCAATCCTTGCAAATTGTTAAGAAGTATTTCCGTTCAGAAGAGAGAAAAAAGATTCATAGTTGAAAAATTTAACAGCACATTACAAAAACTAAAAACTTGAGCTTACAGAATTTGTTTAGTTGAATACACACCTCTAACCTTAGTCCAAGACTCAAGAGAATTGTTTTAGTCCTAACTGTGATCTCTCCGTGTGTTTTTCTGTATTTTGATTAGTGTGCTATGTGTTCTTTCTTATATTTTATGTTTAGTTCATTGCCACTTTACTGAAGTTTTTAATGTGTCATTTAAAAGGCTACAACAAACTAGTGCAAAAAAAAATTAAACAGCAAGGCCGTATGAGAGAATAAAAGGCACCAAAACCATTTTGGAAGGAGGGGCTGGAGAGTTCAGGGCAGCTCAGCTTAAAAAAGCCACCAAATGAAGGTGGGAATGTTGAATATTGCAAAGCAGGGCTTGGGCAGACACTGTCAAAGTAATTCATATTAAATACATAGCTGAGGTTGAAGGAGACCATCATCACACAGTGTCCCCCATGGGGGTCCTGCCTGCAATCCTGGGGGAGCAGCTGCTGCCCCCCATGGTCCCAGGTTCCCTCTCCATCCTGAGCTGGGATGGGGCCGCCCCACCAAGGGGCACCTGCTGCTGTGCCCTGCTCATTAACACCACTCTGGCTCATAATGGGCACTCCAGATTTCAAGCTTTTTGGGTAGAGTTTGCTGATGGCCCCCCACAGCTTGCTGAGTTCCAGAGCCAGCTCTGCGTTGAGAGGCTGGACCTCTTTGCAGAGGTGTCCCTGAGATCTCTGAATGGGGACAGAGATGACACACCCAGCCCTCCTGAGGGGCCTGTGCTGCAGCAGAAGATGGCCCAGCCCACAACCACCCACCCAGGGCATGGGCACAACCCCCCCAATGCTGCCAGACCCCCCTGTTGGGGGCAATTCACCCCAAGGTGCTGGTTTGCAAAAATACTCCAACCCTTGTGCCCCAGGACAGGAAACTGAGGCCCAAAGGGAAGACCCAGAGCAGCAAAGTGTGTGCTGGGACAGAGCCCAGGGCAGAGGCACAGCTGTGCCAGTCCATGCCAATCCAGAGGTTTCACAGAATTATGGAATGGTTTGGCTTGGAAGGGACCTCAAAACTCAGTCCCACCCCCTGCTGTGGGCAGGGACACCTCCCACTATCCCAGGCTGCCAAGCCCTGCCCAACCTGGCCTTGGACACTTCCAGGGATGGGGCAGCCACAGCTTCTCTGCCCATCCTGTGCCAGGGCCTGCCCATGCTCACAAGGAAGAATTCCTTCCTAAAATCCAATCTAAATCTACCCTCCTTCAGTTTAAAGCCACTCCCCCAGTTCTGTCACTCCAAAGTCCCTCTCCACCTCTCCTGGACTCCCTTTAGTCACCGGAAGGTGCTCTGAGATCTCCCTGAAGCCTTTTCCTCTCCAGGCACCTGCGATGGGGAAAGGGACACAATCCCATTATTTGACAGCAGGCTGGGAACAGCAATCCTGAGTTTTAACCCTCAGGCCCCAAAATGATGGGGTGAGGCTCCCACAGACCCCACTGCCCCCAAAGCCAAGCCTGGAGAGCCAGAATCACAACCCAGCAGGATTTGGAGCAAGCCAGACCCAGCATGGGGCCAAATCCTCCTTCCAGGGTTTGCTGCCTTGCAAAGACAGACCAAAAGCTGCAGGAAAACGTGCACCACAGAGGAAAAAAAAAAAAGGTAATCAAAGAAAACTCAGTCACAGATCCTGTTGCAACACACAGGAGAAAGTGTTACTAAAGGGGAAAACTTTTTAATAAAGTCTGCAAGTATATATTCCTCCTTTATCAACCTCAAGATTTATTGACCCGAGGAGCCATATTGACTGAATAAATCTTGATAATGACCCCAGCAGAAGTCAATACCTGCTTATTATCTCCCAAGTTGGGGAATTACATCTTTCGGTAATAGGAGCAAGGATGGTACAAAATGTTCTGAGAAACTTCAGCCAGGCTTTTTGGGGGGAATGGATGTCTCTAATGTGCCTTTTCCAGTCCCAGAGGGAACGTGCTACACCATCAATACAGCAAAGGAGCCCAGCTGGGGTTTCTGCCTCAAGGGGTGGAGAGGGGGGAGCACAAACTGTCACTTCCCAATCCTGAACGAATCCCATTTCTGGGAATGCTGAGGAGCAGGAGCTGCAGGTCCCACTGCCCTCCCTCGCCCCCCCCCCCCCCGCCCTCCCCTCCCTGCCAACAACAACCCTGTCGGTTCAATTTGCCATGTTGTGTTGGCAGCTCCCAGGAGAAGTCCCCAAAATTTGGGATGTGGGAATTCCTGCAGCCAGGGATGTAGCACCACGACCACGCCAGCACCCAAGGGAGGAGGGGAGCAGCAACACCATCCTTATCCCATGGGACACACAGACACCTCTGGGAACCAAAATGCACTGTTTTTTTCCAACCAGGAGGGGGAAATGGGGGAGCAGACAGTCCCTCAACCCCCAAATCCATGGGCAAGCAAATACTCCTGCATTTAAAGATGGTGCTTCTTTTGCCAACAGTCACCTTCCTGTTGAGAAAACAGGAGCTCTGGGACCAGCACACACAACAATTTGCCTGTATTTTTATTTCACACCTCTGTAAGCAGCAAGAAAAATTAACTGAAGGGAGCAGCTCCTGAGCCAACACATGGAGGGAGATGAATGGGAGCTCACTGAGGCTCTTGGTTAAGCAAGTGCCTCCTGAAGGACTCGCAGGCTGGGAGTGCCCTGCTGGCTTCATCTGGCCATAAATAATAATTCAGATCACCAAAGCCTTTAACATTCTGCTCCACCTGCAGCACAGAGCCCTGCTGAGCCCTGCCAAACTCAGGGTGAGGAAACAGCTCCCTGCTCAGTACCATCAGTGCAGGAGGACCCCCTGGCCCCCCTCCAGGACCCCCCATTTCTCTGAGCACACACAGCAGCCCCAAGAGCTCCACTCACTGTCCCCATGCCCATCTCCAAGGTGGAAAACCAACCAACAGCCCATACTCTTCCCTCCAATCCCACAAAAATCAAATTATATTTTCATCCCTGTCCCCTATTTGCCTCTTGGCCACAATCCCTTTTTTTTTTGCCCCCCCTACCCTTCCAAGGCCACAGAGACAATCCACTAAACTGGATCAGGAGGCCAGCACATACATCTCTAATGGGCTGCAGCACGCACACAATTAATTAATGGATTTATTAATTAGGGAAGAAGTCACTCTCCAGGCTGGAATTGGGGTCACCAGTTTCTAAAGTGAGAGCTTTGGAGCTAAAGATAAACTCTCATTTTCTGCAGCTCTTCTTGTCTGGCAGCATCTCAATTATTCAGCCACAGGAAAAAAAAATCAGATTTCACTTCAGGAACTTCACGGTCCAACTTTCCAGAGATGCCCAACACAGACCCCACAGCAGGTGGGACCACAAACACGGCCCTTCTCCTTCTCACACATCAGAAATAGCACAAGTATCTACTGTTTGCTTCTAATAAAGGATTTGGGATGGATATTGCACCTCAGCCTGTTCCAAGGAGGGAGGGGACACCCAGGTGGTCACTGATGGGGACATTCAGACAAACACAAATCCTGCAGTGACCCAGGTTTGAACTCGCTGATGCTGCAGCACCAGTTCAGCTGAACCTCCCTGGTGGCACATGGAGGGGACAAGCATTTGCAGCTGTCAGAGCCCTCAGGTGAAGGACAGGGACATCCCCAGCGTCCCCACCAAGAGCCAGGTCACAGAGCACAGCCATGCAGGAGACAGCAGAGAATCCACACAGAGAGCACCACCACAACCATCCTGGTCATTGGGAACCTCTCAAGAGGAGCACACAACTATGAGCCAACACACAACCCACCCACAAGCCAGAAGGGTGCCAGGACCAGCTCCCAGTGCCACCAAATCCGCATGAATTGGTTAAACCTGATGATGGTGCAGCCAACGCTGCCCACGCCCCGATGCACCAGGAGCAGCTGGAGCCACTGGAAAGCACAGAAACCACATCCCCAACCTCACAGGGCTTCTCAGCCAGCCTCAGGCACAGCCTCACTTCCATAAACCCGGAGATTTCAGCTTGGAAAGACAAATTCCCCCCAAGATGGGGGCACCCAGAGCCCCTCGGGCTGCCCCTCACTTTCCCTCAGGTACCATCCCACCCTCCAGCAGGGATGGGGATGGGCAGCATTGGGTACTGGAGGAAACTGGAAGGTCCCACCAGTCTCCGTAAGAGCCATCAAATCCCCTGGCACCGGGGGAATCTGCAGAGGTGAAGCTCCCCAGGAGCACCTCGGCCTCCCCCCCAGGTTGTCCTGCTGCTCCACAAGAATGCAGTGAAGTTTATTAGCCCAAGCTCCAGGAATTAAGCTCCAGCCAAGAGGACTGATAGCTTATTTACTGCTGTCGTCTATATAAAGCAGAATTTTGACACATTGTTAAATGATGCACATTTAGATAAGTCAAGCTGTCATATCATTTAATGGATGTCTAAACTCCCTCTGTAGCTGATATGTAAAATTTATGCACTTCAGAATATCATAAGGTTATAATATTTTAATCACATCCACAGTTGTGGGGGATTTTTTTTCTACCTCCCCTAAACTTTAAACAGCAAAAACACTTCACCAACCAGACCACGCTCTGAGGCTCCAGGTTCACCCCCATCCGGCAGAAGTTTGTGCCCAACTCCAGCACAGGGAGAAATTTGCATTCCGGGAAATAAAACCAGGAACATTTTATTTGACAAACCAAAGGCTGGAGCCGTTGTAGCCGGAGCTCATCTGCATAATGAGATGTGAAGACATTTATAAAAGATGGCTCTAATCGCTCTCACTCGCCCGTTGTATTTATTATCCCAAATCAGCAGCTCGCAACTCTTTCCCGGTTTTTTTGCCGTTTTCCCATGGAATGGGTTGGATTGAAGCAGCACACGGAGCACAGAATCCATGCGGGGCTACCCAGAACGCGATAAACCCCGAGAAATTAAACACAAAAAAAACCCTACGAAGGTATGAATCCCACTCTATCACACACAAGAAAGCTGTAAAAAAATACTGCATTAGCAACGTACACAATAAAGCAATCTCATAACCCGGTGAAATACGCCCGGTATTATCTTTGATGGAATTTTATCTCCCCTCATTTCCGCGCCTCTCCGCTGTAAAAGGGCTCAGCGCCGTTTCGATCCGAGCGCTGCCGAGGAGCAGCACATTATCCCTGTGTTTTCCATATGCCCACCATTCATCAGGGCGGCTCAAACTCTGCCATTCCCGGCCAGCCCCAGGCCACCAGCGCTGCTCACACACATCCATTAAAAAGGAAGAACAAAAAAAAAAATCTCTTGGAAGACTAATAAATGATTGTTTCCCTTTTCTTTTTTCATTCTCATTTTCCATTTTTTTTTAGATTTTATTTTTTAATGGAGGGCATTAGGCCAAGCTGGCACAAGGTCACCTTTCCCACCGTGACTGCTGCCTGGCCAGGAGTCCGTGCCCAGCGCTCCCTCTGCAGCTCCGCACCCATCGCAGCCCCCGGAACGCCGGGCAGGGCTCGCTGCCACCTCCCAGCCCAGCCCGCCTCTCCCTCCGGCCAAGTTCACCCCGGAGACACCCACGGCAAAGTAGCTGCCAATAATTATCTTTAAATAAAGGTCTGCGCGCACCCAGGAAAAGTCATTAGGGCGATGTAGCGGGGAAGGCTTTTGTACCCGAAGCGCTGCGAGCCCCCGCGAGCCCCACCGCGATCCCTTCGCTCCCACAAACCCACCGGCCGCGGCACCTGCGCGACTTTTCGGGTCGCGCAGCGCAGACGCAGCAAATAATCTGCTTAAAAGCCAAAATGTATTAAACGCTGGAACTGTTGATCCGGTAGCGGGGCCCCATAAATCGCATTTCAATTTGTTTACTCCCCTCCGAAGCCTGGTGCATTTTAAACTCCGGAATATCCTACAGGGCTAAACGCGTTTAATACCCACGGAAATTCGCGTTCCGGCTGTTGCAGCGGCTCCAGGTTGGGTTTCAGCCCATTATGTTGGCAGAGCCATTGTGTTAATTATCCGCCTCCTATTTTAGGTGCGCATTTAAGGTCACAAACTGTCAGCAGCCCCCGGCCGAGCTTCCCCCGCACACGGTAACAAAGGACTTACCGGGAATTTCAGAGCCCGAGGGTACCACGGCGGGATCCGGCGGCCGCGACCTGCCCGGAGCCACAAAGGAGCTGCCGCCCCCCCGCCGCATCCATCGCCGGCCCGAGCGGCACCGCCTGGCACTGCCGGCGCTCAGGGCTGGCCGAGCCCCCGCACCGGCCCCGCACACCGGCCCTGGACAACAATGGCAGGGCGGCGGGGCTCGGGGCAGCCCCGCGGAGCCAGCCCCGCATCCATCACCGCAGCCGCTCCGGGGGCGGCGGGCACGGAGCTGCGGGGGGCACCGGCGGGCACGGAGCTGCGGGGGGCACCGGGGGCGCTCGGCAGCCCGTGGGGGGCACCTGAGGCTCCGCGGGGCGGGCGGGCACCGCCACA
Source organism: Pithys albifrons albifrons (assembly GCF_047495875.1). Lineage (NCBI taxonomy): Eukaryota > Metazoa > Chordata > Aves > Passeriformes > Thamnophilidae > Pithys > Pithys albifrons. The sequence goes on along the minus strand of NC_092474.1, from coordinate 6,882,262 downwards.
AACTTGGCGGGGCGGCGCGGGGGGCCGCGCTCCCCGCAACTTCATCCCGCGCAACTTCCCTCCCTCCTCTTCCTCCCTCCCTCCCCGCTCTCCCTCCCTCCCTCCCGCCGGGGCGGAGCGGCGGCCGCCCCCCCGGCCCCGCTGTCACCTCGGGGGCGGCGGGGCGGGGGCCGCGGCTCCAGCGCGGCTCCATCGCCGCTAGCGCTGCTCCATCTTCCCGGGCGGCGCCGAACAAAGAGCGGCGGCGGCGGCGGCGGGGATCAATTTCTGATACCTATCGATGGGGAAGGGCGGGCGGAGGGAGGGGGGCGGGCGCGGGGGGAGAGAGAGAGAGGGAGGGAGGGAGGGCTGGAGGGATAGGGGCGGCCGCCCGGATCACACCCCCCTCCCCTCCATCCTCCCTCCCGCCCGCCGCCAGCCCCGCGCCCGCCGCCGCCACCGACCTGGAGCCGGCGGACATCAAACCGTGTCCGGTATCGGCACATCGATCCCACCTCGGCCGCCATCTTGCGGAGGGAGTTCGGGGGCGCGGAGGGGCGCGCACCGCGGGGGGGGTCTGCCCGCCCCACCGGGGGCGGCCCCGCGCCGGGCACGGGGGGGGCACCTCCCGGACCACCCCTCTTCCCCCCCGGGACCACCCCCTTTCCCCCCCGGGACCACCCCTCTTCTCCCCCTGGGCCACCCCTCTTCCCTCTGGTGCCGCCCTCTTTCCCCCCGGGGCCACCCCCTGGCATCGCCACCCCCTGGCATCGCCACCCCCTGGCATCGCCACCCAGCCCCGCGACTCCCGCACAACCCCCCGGGGTCTCCGTGCCGGAAAGGGTCGCAGAGCCCTCCAGGCTGTGTTGGGGTTTTTTTCCCAGCCAAACCGAGGGTTTTAGCTGGGAAATCGCCAGCCAGAAGCCGCCAGTTAAACTTTTCCAGGTTTGGGGGAGTTTTGCTGGTTTTTTCTCTGAGCTGACCCATCCAGCACCTTTGACCTGCTGGGAATGGTTACAGCAAACACTCTCCGAGCACTGCGCGGCGCGAACAACAGTCAAAAATACACCGAATTCCGGCTGGTTTAGGGCTGCGGTTTTAAATCTCTCAGCGGTGGGCTCTGGAGAATCCAACCAACGTGAGCAGAGGAGCGGAGCCCACCCAGCAGTGCCGGTCCCTGGAATTCCCTTTCTGCTTCAGCACCACAAAAAAACAACTGTGCAGTTTCGGCCTCAAGTTGCCCCCTAAACCTGTTGTACTGAGCACCCCGCCATCCAGAGGGCTCGGAGAATCAATTCCCATTCCCTCGGGAAGGGGTAACCCCCCAGCAGAGCCCTGTTTGCCCTGGAGGGACCCCAACCCTGCCGGCTGTGACTCGGGTTTGAGCAGAAAAGGAAGAAGCTGCCCCAGGAGGCTTTTTGCAAGCAGGTATTTGCAGACCAAGCAAGGGCAGAGGTTTGACATCCCTGCCCAGGAGCCCCCAGCACCCCGGGCTGTGGTGCCTGTCCCTGCCCAGGAGCCCCCAACACCCCGGGCTGTGGTGCCTGTCCCTGCCCAGGAGCCCCCAACACCCCGGGCTGTGGTGCCTGTCCCTGCCCAGGAGCCCCCAACACCCCGGGCTGTGGTGCCTGTCCCTGCCCAGGAGCCCCCAACACCCCGGGCTGTGGTGCCTGTCCCTGCCCAGGAGCCCCAGCACCCCGGGCTGTGGTGCAGATGTGCTTGTCTCTGTTTGGGAACAGCCCAGGGGCTCCTGCCAGGCTGGGACACAAAGCCCCATCCCAGCTCCCCTCCCCAAGACGAGCTCATTCCACACCACCACCCCATGGAGAGAGGGATGGAATTCCAAAGTGTTCCCAGGGATTCAGAGGCTGCTTTGCCTTCGAAGCTGCAGAGAAGGCAGAGAGAATGAGGCCCCCCTGTCTTACCTGTCACCTTTTGATCCCTGTGCTTGGAAGGGCTGCAGGGAACACGGACACCAGCAAAAGCAGGAGTGTCCCTGCAGTGGTCACTCAGTCCTGCACTGTTCCCAAAGCTCTCAGCTCCTCTTGCTGCAGCAGGTCCTGCAGTGCTGGAGCCTGGCAAGAAACAGCCCCTCACAGCCCAGATAACACCCTGTTGCTGTTCCCTGCATTTTGCAGGACTATTGGGATTCCACTGAAAAGCAGCATTTGAGTTCAGAAAATATGGAAGAAAAGGAACACCCTTCGAACTGCTCCCTGCTCTGCAGGTGCTTCCAAGTGTCACAGGGCCAGGTCTGCCCCTGGGCCAGCAAAACTGTCCAGCAGGGCAAGAAGCACACCCAAAATGACCTTGGCCCCACGCTGAGCACAAACAGCCAGGAAATGATCTTGTTCTTCTCATCTCTTCCACTCAGAGAAACCCAGAGTTGCTCACAATCCCACAATTGCAAAACGCCTCAGGCAGAAGAACAAGTGAACAGAAAATCAAAGTTCAAAGGAAGGATTTGCAGAAACCGAGGCAGTTTGTGCTAGAGAGAGCCTGGGTGCTCCTGCAGGCTGTGTCAGCCTCTCCCCCACCTTCAGGACTGGCTGGGGAAGGGTTTCCCATGGCAGATCCTTCTCATGGTCTCACAAAAAAACATCCCCCTGGAACTGGGGGACCCCAGATGAAAATGCTGAGCAGAAATTTCCACCCCATTGGCATCAACAGCAAATTCCATGGATGCTCTGAGACCCCCCAACCACATGTGCTGCTCCTCCTTAGGGGCACCCAAGTCAAATCTCCTCCTTGCTCAGGGAACCCAAGTGCTATAATCAGATTTTCTTACCCCTACACCCTCAATCAGGGAGCAGAAACCACTGGGAGTCACTGAGATTTATAATGAGTTTGGGGCTGCTGGTGGTGCCAGGCAGCTGCTTCACCTCTGGCTTAATGAGACTGTAATTAGCCAGGGGTGGGAGCACAGACTGTGCAAGGGGAGATCCCACGTGGCAATTCATTTCCATCCCTCCCTCAGGACCAGGGGAAGGTTTCCTTATGGATGGGTCAGTAAACCCAGGTGGGATGGGTGGTCTTTGCTGGGGGTGAGCTGTTTTCTGCTCTTAGATGGCAAGGTGTCCTCTCTGTGCCAATCACAGGCATTGCCCAGTCTGTCCATGGCCAAAATGCTCCAGGGATGTCCTGTTGGACCCCACCAGGAGACGTGCCAGGCAGGGGCTGATCTCATGCCTATAAATCCCCTCCCTGCTCTGCTGCCCAGGGAACAGAGGAGCCTGCTCATAAATCAGGAATAAAACTAACTTGGCATCTTTGGTGAGCAAATTAAATTGTGGGCTTTGGAGGAATGTTTCTGTTTGGCCAAATCATTAATAAATCAATGGGAGCCATAAGGAAGAAGAGAGGGACTGTGCCCTGTGCCACAAGGAGGGGCAGAGCTGTGGGGCGGCACGACCCATCCCCATGCCTGTGTCCCCTTGGGCACTGCCCCGTGGCCCTGGAGCACCCCTGGGAGAGCAGAGGGACCCCGAGCTCACCCCCCCCCACAGAGCACACAGGGCTCACCCACCCCAGGGGATGCTGCGAGGCGCAGGTTAATAAATCAGTTTGTCTCCAGCCCCGTTTGCTTTGTGTGCCTGACAATAGCCCGTTGTAAATGGCAGCCCCTTGCCTCCTCTCCTGAAAGGCTTTTAATTAAAATATGGAAGGGACTTTTCTGTGTACTTCAAAAAAAAAAAAAGAAAAAGAAAAAGAGGGATTTCAGCACACTCCTATTCCAGGCGTTAATTTATTCCTGCCTTCCTGGTGTTTGTGATCCACCTTTGTGCAGTGATCCAGTCCCACTGGGCAGTCGAGGGGTGATGCTGGGAGGGAGAGTCGTGTGCCAGCAGGGATGGGGAGCCAGAGGTGATGGAGAACCAGAGGTGATGGGGAGCCAGAGGTGATGGAGAACCAGTGGTGACAAGGAGCTCACTCACTTGCCTTGTCCCAAGGATGGGCAGAGGGACAGCAGGAATCCCACTGTGGTACAGCAATGCCATCAGGGTGAGTGGGAATGTGTCAGGCCCTGGAACTCAGCCCTGGGCACAGAGAAGAAGGACTCTCATGGGGACCCAAATGGCCACTCCCAGAGCCTCTGCCAGCCCAGGGACACAGGATTCCCCTTGCAGTGGAGTATGGGGCTGGCCCAGGCTCTCTGCTATCCTCAGAGATGATTCAAAGTGTTCAATAGTTGTATCTGCCCCATCCCTGGAAGTGTCCAAGGCCAGGTTGGACGGGGCTTGGAGCAACCTGGGCTGGTGGAAGGTGTCCCTGCCCATGGCAGGGGGCTGGAACAAGATGGGCTTTGAGGTCCCTTTCAACCCAAACCATGGCACAAAAGATCATCACTGGTGGTGGAGCTTCATGGCCATCTCTACTCTCTCTCCAGATTCTCTCCCCTTTCTCTCCAAGCCTCTTTCCCCATCCGTTTTCCCCACCCCTCCCTTTCCCCCATCCACCCCTTTCCCCCATCCCTCCCTTTCCCCCCATCCACCCCTTTTCCCCTATCCCTCCCTTTCCCCCCATCCATCCCTTTCCCCCCATCCCTCCCTTTTCCCTACCCCTGCCTTTCCCCCCATCCATCCCTTTCCCCCCATCCCTCTCCTCTCTCCCCGCCCGTCGGGACCGGCACCGCTCCCGCTACAACGTCGCCACCTGGCGGGCACTTCGGCAACTGCAGCGCGTCCCTGCGGGCCGGGCCGGGGACACTGGGGGGACACAGGGGGGACACCCCGAGGGGGACACGGCGGGGACATCCCAAGGGGAACACCCCGAGGGGGACACTGAGGGACATGGGGGGCACAGGGGTGCAGGGTGTGGCACGGCCGGGGCCGCAGCGCCCCTGGGTAACCGAGGGACGTATTGAGCTGTGCCCGGTCTCAGCCCTCGCTGCCCGCCAAGGATGCGCAGGGAGGGTGCCCGGGACCTTCCGCCGGCCGGATACTTCCTCCCGGGCACATCCTCCGTACAATTAGGACATGTTCTTTAATTAATTTTTCTCTTTTATTGCTTTGCCCAAATTATCTCGACTCGGGCGCCACTGGCCGTGCTATTTCTGGCTGTCCCTGTCAATGCCGCGGCTCGGGAGGGCACACTGAGCCCTCTGCCCTGGGCTCCATCCAGTTCCCAGCGCAGGGCACAGGAGCTCAGGGATGGGGAGTCACCTCTCCTCTCCCCCACCATCGGGCCAGCTGCCCCCTGGCTCTGCTTGGTGCGTGGCAGCTCTTCCCGAGTCCCGAGCTGGACAAATCCTGTCTATTATCACAGTGGCATGTCCTTCCGAGGGAAAACGGAGCTGAATCAAGCAAAACTGCTGAATTAAATCTCTCTGGAACAAGTTGTTAAACATGGAAACCTTCTGACCACCAAGGGGAAAGGGATAAAACAGCCCGAAACCACCCTGAGGAAGCTGCCGGCAGAAAGGGGCTGTGGGGCAGTGTGGGGAGCAAGAGAAGGATGAACCCAAAACTCCAAGGCTGATTGTGGCAGAGGAGATGAATTCCAGCCCCCAGCCAGCACCAGGACACACAGGTCACCCCCATGGCCCCCTCAGTGGGGACAGGGTGACCAGCACTGCCTCAGACTGCAGCTCTGAGCTGCACAGAAATCCATCCTTCTACCTTTAATAAGATTTCTCCCTCTAAAAATAATCATTGCCAATAAACAGATACAGCAGCCAGTGTATATAAGCATCAAATTAAGTAGCTACATACGTTTGTTATATTTGATATGGCCTTGTTAACTGGAAATTCCCGGGTTTGGAATATGTATCGATTTCAGCAAACATATATTATTTTACTGTAAGTACCAACAGCCATTGTAGTTAATATACAACAGTTTAATTTAAAATGCATTAGTTTAATAAAAATGCATAAAACAGAAGGGAATTGTATTAGCTTCAATAAAAAATTCAATTTCATAAATATTATCCAGTGTTAAAATGCATTGATTTCCTGGGAAAATGTATTGGTCAGAGGTAATTTACATTGGTTTGGATGGGAAAGGCCCGGTGTGTATACATATGTATTAGTGTAGTCAAATGTGTCTGATCTCAGGGAAAAATACAGGTTGGAGCAAGAGATATTTATAAGGAACAAGCTGTGGAGTGAGTGGCTGCTCTGGAGCATCCTGGCACTGTGGTGTGGCTGTGCTGGGGCCTGGGCACCCCAAACCAGCCCTGGGGATGCCCAGGCTCGGGGTGCTGTGCTGGGATTCCCGGGACCATTCTCAGCCCCGGGCAGGGCTGGGCAGGGCACAGGGACACGTCTGGCTCAGGCTGAGCACGTGCCTGGCAGAGACCGGGGGGGGGGGGGGGGGGGGGGGGGGGGGGGGTTTAATCAAATCCTTTTGACTCCATTTTTTATCGAGCTAGAGAGGGGTTGGCCTGTTAATTAGAAAGGCTTTTTCATGTAAAACACAGGCTCTTTTGCAGATAAGGGACGATGCTTGATTTTGCCGTGTGTTATTCCCTGCCATCCACTCCCAGGCTGCAGCCACTTCCCAGGGCTCTTTTGTTCCCTGCAGGGCTCCAGAGGCAGGGATGGACACACAGACGTATTTAAAGCACTCGGGTTTTCCTGGATGCCAATAACCCCCCGATATCCACAGTGGGAGAAGGGGATGATGTTCCTGGAGGTGCCTCCACCACAGCTGGACCAGGACCCCGCAGGGAGCAGGATCTGGCCCGTGCAGGGCAGAGGATGGAGCTCACAGTGGAGCAGATGCACCGTCTGACAGGTTACATCAGAAATCCAGGCAGCCCCTGCACCCCATCCCATCCCAGATTTCTGGGCCCCCTTGGCACCACCGACCACTCAAACCCCCTAATCACCATCTCACCTCACCCACACCCTGGGGAGAGACTCGGGTCTGGCCTCTTCCAGGCTGGGCAGGCAGAAATGGTGCTTCCCGAACAAAAATCATATTCTGGGAGGTGCCCAGGGCTCCAGGGCTGCCTCCCACCCGCCAGCCGTGCCCGGCAGGAGACGGAGCCGGGAAGGGGCAGCCCCGGCGGCGCCGGCGGCTCCGCGGCCAACCCGTCCCGTTAAACCACCACACATCACTTCCCTGATGCTTATGGATTTTTCCTTAATGCCACAAATTAAGGTAATTGGGCTCGGCTGGCCGATGAATCCGGCTGAACTTGGCAGGAGGAGGGAGCGACCGTGCCCAGATTGATCCCCCTCGCCCCCGGCTGTGCCCGGGGCTGATCCCGGCCCCGCTCGGCTCTCTCTCCTGCCCTTTTGCTCCCAAACCCCATCCTGGAATCCCTTCCCTGAGGGGCAGCACCATCCAGACGAGACGTTCGTTCCCGGATCAGGAGTTTTCTCCTCTCCAGGCCCTTTTGCCCCCACACTTCCCAGCTGCCTGCTGAAATCCTCCCTGTAATGCCATCTGGGCAGCGAGGTGAGATGGAGCGGGGAGTGCCAGGGATTAAACACGATATTTGTGTCCTCAGGAAGAGCAAGGGCAGCGTCTGGGCAGAGCCCGGAGCTCCAGGGATCTGGTTTCACAGTCCCTTTTGTTCCCAGCCTTGTCCCAACCCTCCAACCTCCTCGGCATGCGGAGGGGACAATGCCAGCAGAGGCAACAATGCCAGCAGCGAGGCCTGTGGCCAGCCAGCGGGTCATGGCCGTGCCAGGCACCACAGAGCTTGGGGGCTGATGGGCATCGCTGGGCTGCCAGCACCATTCCCACTCCACATGCCCACACATCCACCATCCCAGGCAAGGCGAGAGGGAGGGGAGAGAAAATGAACAGGGTAAAAGTACTGAAGACAAAAGGGAAGCACAAAGTAACCTGGTCCTGACAGCCACGGATCCTGCTCCGTGAGAGCAGTGGGCATGGAAGAGGTTTGTGGGATTGCTGCCTGCCTGGAGGTTCCATGGATCCTGCTGCAGAAATACAGCCTGTGGGCAAGGCAGCTGTGCCATGGCCAAGGTGGCTGTGCCACGGACAGGGTGGCTCTGCCATGACCAAGGTGGCTGTGCCATGGCTAAGGTGGCTGTGCCATGGCCAAGGTAGCCATGCCATGTCCAGTTGGTGAGCTGTGGCATCCAGGCAGTGTGAGTGCCATCACCCCCGGGTGCTGCAGGATGTGTTCCAAGAACAGAGCTCGGGATATGGAGAGTTAAATGTGTGTGTCTCTGGGACCAGGGCAAGCAAATGTTTGGCTTAACTGGGTGACAGGTGCCTCAGTGGGGGTGACACATGAGAGATGAGCCCTTGTGTCTGCCCAGCTTTGTGGGAGCTCAGCATCTGCCTCCGGCCTCCTCCCAGCGCTCCTGGGTGGGGCTGCAGCAGGATGGTCCCTTTTGGCCACAGACAGGGTGACCAGGCAGCTGCTCCAGCTCTTGGAGCATCCCAAGAGAGAGGATCCCAGGGCAGGAGGGCTCCTCTGGCTCCAGCAGCTGAGCAGAGCCTGGCTTTGCCGTGCCAGTGCTGCCATGGGGCACCAAAAGCATCTCAAAGATGCCTGGCCGGACTAAGGGAAAACTCCACAAGCCTTGGGGGATTGTAGCGGGGAGTCCCCTGGGGCCAAGCCCTCACTGCCTGTGCCAGCAGAGGGGACAAGCCCGGCCCCAGCCCGAGTGACAAAGGCAGGTGGGGTGGCTCCCGTGCAGTCCCGGGTCAGCATCCCCGGGGTGGGAGCCGGGGCCCGCCTGGCACTTGGTTAACCTTGAAACCCTCTGGGGCTCACATGTCACGTCAGCCGGTGACAACAACAAGCTGCTATTCCAGATTAGAGCAAAGAGGGACAGAGAGAGGCAGAGACAACAGGGCTGGGGGCGGCCAAACTCACCTAGTACAGCCAAAAGTGGGCATGGGGCTATTTTAACCCCGAGGGGGGGGTATTTATTGTTTGAGCCGGGGGGAGCGAGGGACAGCCTCGGGAACACCCCTCACGACAGCACCAGCGGCTCTGCAAGGCCATGGTGAGTACTGAGAGCCCAAAGCTCCCCTGGGAAGAGGCCAAATCCACCAGATTTTCCACCAGGATAGCTTTAATAGGTGGGGATCAATGGAGCTGAGGGCTAAGGGTCCCTCCTGCCCTGCAAAGGAGGTGAGTAGACTGGGGAGCATCTGGCTGGATCAGCTGCATCCCACAGGGAACAGAGAGGTGTCTCCCATGCTGGCAGAGCTTTCTAACTGGGCCAGAGTGTTTAGGAGTCCAAATACCATTTAGTTTGTTTTCCTTCCTCCATACAGCAAGAGGAAGGGTTGTTGTGTCCCCCCAAACCCTCCTGCTCTCCCTCTTCCTGGCAGACCCCCCATGAGAGGGAATGGCTGCTGGAATGAGGGGCATGGAATGAGGGATGGTGGGCAGGGGGGGACTGTGAGGGGACCTGTCCTTCACTCCTCTTTACAACATACATTGAGCTGTTTCTACTTGTTTCAAGCCTCAGTTCAGGAGGAGACAGATCTTTTTATTAATCAAACACTCTAATAAGTGCACAGCAAGGTAAGGAAGCACCTAATGACTGCAGCAGTTCTGCAACCTCAGCAGCACTCCCAAAGCCAGGGTTCCAACAGGGAACGCCAAACCTTTTACCTGTCATTGGCAGAAGAGATTTCCCACCTCGGGTTTTTTTTTTTACCTATTTGGTTAAATTAATCAGGAACTGTAATTTAGGCAGGAATCTTAATGCCCCTCAGTATCCCAGACCTGCAGGGGGAAACAACCAAGCCCCCAGGGAACAGAGCCCCAGCCTGGAGGTACCATGAAGGAGTCACAACCAAGGGCAATTTCATGTTTTATTCCACCCTGTAAAAAGCCAGTGAGTTAATGAGACACCACCTGAATCTCTGCAGGCACCCAAGAAAGCCAAGAAGAGGATTGAAGGTGCCAATTCCAATGTCTTCTCCATGTTTGAGCAAGCCCAGATCCAGGAATTCAAAGAGGTAGGGTGGGTTTGGTGGGAAGGACTGAGGGTCCTTGATGCCAATGTGACCTTCAGCTCTCCTTGGTGCTCTCAGTTGGTTCTCAGCAAGAGGCAGCACACCCAGTTTGGGGTGGTTTCATTTTAGAAGTGAGAATAACAGCTCAGGGACCTTGTTAAGCACAGCATTGCCTCTGAGCTCCCAAGGAACCTGCCCCCTGCAATGAGCCAGAAGGATCCCAGAGAGTCAGAGCACATCTCCTGCTGTGTCAGGAGGTGCTGCCCCCTCACAGGGGGCATGTGGTCCTGGGTACATTCCAGTTCCAGGGATAACTGGACCCAGCTGGGCAGCTGATGGTTTAGGCTGGCTTATCTTCTTAGCCACACTGAGGTGCGAGGGATTTGGCCAAGGAAAAGGTTTGTGCAGCATTACGGTTTGGGTTGCCATTGCTCAGGGGTGCAAGGACCAGGATTGCTGCTGGATTAGGGATTAGGGTGGGTGAGGACCCCCAGAGCCCCATCCTGGGAGAGCTCAAAGTGCCCCTGTCCCATCCAAGTTGAAGGGAGGAGGAGGAGGGCACTAAAGCCCTTGGAAAGGCACATGATTCTCCCTCTCCCTGTGGTCCCTCCTCCTGTGCTTCCAGGCATTCACCATCATGGATCAGAACCGGGATGGCTTCATCGACAAGGCGGATCTGAGAGACACATTTGCTGCCCTTGGTGAGCCCCTTTCAGCAGCCTCTCCTCCCTCCTCTTCCCTTTCCTCCCCTCCTTCCCCTCCCCAACAGCTTTGCCAACATCAGAACTATTAAGTGAGAAACAAGGGGAGCCCTCATTAACCAAGCCCCCATCATTAACAGGATCTCCCATTTTGCCAAAACCCTCCTGATCCAAACCCAGGCCTGTTACCCCATGAGATCCCACAGAAGCAGCAGTGTTGGTTTATCATATATATCAGTTTTATCAGTTATGAGCCAAATACTCCCAGCCTTTTCCCAGGCTTAGAAGCACCTGGCTGTGCCCATCCCATGGCAACCTGGAGTGTGTGGGCATTAAGGGGATTTATGGAATCTGGGGGAGACTGTGATGTTGTGAGCTTGGCTCTCCCATCAGGGAGGACACCACCAATCAGCAATGGAGCCAGGGAGTCCCAAGGACAACCCAACCTTGGGAAGAAGGATGGAGGCATTCAGTCTTGTTGGCTTCTGGCACTGGGGGCCAGAGGGAGCCCTGAGGAGCACTGAAACAGCCTGATCCATGGGGCAGTGAGGGAGGGAAGCAGCACAGCTCAGTCTTTTTCATCCCTCTTTACTGTGATCCTGGAGCCTGAGAAACCAGAGCTGAAGATGGTTCTCCTACCTGTCTCCTGCTACTGCTGTTCTTTGTCAGACATGCTCCCCAGGTTGTGCCACTTCCCCTGGGTAGGGGGAAAGCCCCCAGAGGCAGAGCCCCGTGGTGTGTTTCAGGCCCCAGCACACCGAGCAGAGCAGCCAAACAGGGGCTGGAACTGACCCACCACTGCTCTGCCCAGGGCGCCTGAACGTGAAGAACGAGGAGATCGAGGAGATGATAAAGGAGGCCCCTGGACCCATCAACTTCACCGTGTTTCTCACCATGTTTGGGGAGAAACTCAAAGGTGAGGAGGGGTGGTCGGTGGGCACCCAGGGAGCTGGGGGGGGTCATTGGGCACCCAGAGAGCTGGGGGTGGTCAGTGGGCACCCAGGGAGCTGGGGGTCGGCAGTGGGCACCCACACCATCACTGACATCCTGTTGTCCTTGGGGAAGCCACCCAGCTCCAGGGACCCCAAACCCTTCCAGGTGGGACCTGCCAAAGGCTCCCTGGGGGCCAAAGAAAGGCAGTGGCATCCACTGCCACCTGTGATGTGCAGAGCCCAGGGGGTGTGACAGAGCAAAGATATGTGCCCCAGCATGGCCAAGAGGTGACACCTGGGGACAACCACAACAGGATGTTTCTGAAACAGTCTCCCTCATCCATCCCTCCCACACCCCTTAGGGCACCTTCTCTCAGTGGCAGCACAAGAACCCCTCAAAAATAGAGACTTCAGTGGAACCAGCACAGGCAACAACTTCTCTCTCCCCAAGAACTCCACTTCTCATCCTCCAAATCCTTATTCTGGGCACTCCTCCTGCCTCCTCATCCCAAGACAGCACAGATAGGACAAATTTAGTGTCATGCACCCTGAGCAACTGTCCCCATGGGCACCCCTGTGCCCCCAAATTCCTGCTGATTTGCAATACCAACAGTCCCAAAGTCCAAGGACCTGGATCTCATCCCATCTCATACCTGTTGGGGGGTGTGAGATGGTCTGAATGCCTCAGTTTCCCCAGCCTTTTACAAACCCAAATGGCTGTGATGCTGCTGCCTGAATAGGAAGGGGAGGACAGGAGTTCTTGTGGCACCTCTGAGTGTTCTGACACCAACAGTGGCACCAGTGGTCACTTTGGCTCCAGCCAGACTTCAACCCATTGTCCCATCCAGCTGCACCCTGTATCATGTACTTAACCCAAGGAATGCAGCTCCTGCAGATCTCCAGGAGGCTCCAGGGCCCCAAGGGCTGAGTCTGGAGCTCTATAAATACACCACAAAGATTAGATAAACGCCGGATGCCGGAGCAGTGGCGACACAGCCTGCTTTGTGCTCACACCACGATCCTGCTGCTCCTCTCTGTGCCACCACCAGCTCTCAAGTGTCCAGTTGCAGGGTCAGCATTCCTGCAGGACCCCTGCTTCCCTTCCCAAAGGCTGGGGGAAGCAGGAGGATTCCTGCTCTGCCCCTCCAATGGCCATGACTGTGTCACCCACAGGGGCCGACCCAGAGGAGACGATCCTGAACGCATTCAAGGTGTTTGATCCGGAGGGGAAAGGCCTGAAATCTGCCTAGTGAGTGCAGGGGGGAGCAGGGGGTGTCCCCACCGAGGCCTCCCCAGTGCTCACCACACTCTCTTGTTCGCAGCATCAAAGAAATGCTGATGACACAGGGAGAGAGGTTTTCCCAGGAAGAGGTATGAGCTGCTTCCCACCCTCTGCCAACCTCTATCCTGACAGATCCCATCCCTCCTCCCATCCCTGGTCCCAAAGCCCCTCTGTGCCACCTTTTCAACCTGGCTGTTCCCTGGCAGATTGACCAGATGTTCGCAGCCTTCCCTCCAGACATGTCTGGCAACCTGGATTACAAGAACCTGGTCCATGTCATCACACACGGTGAAGAGAAGGACTAGCCCACACTCAGGGCTGGGGCTGGCCCTGGGAGATCACCCCTCTCCAGGTCACACAGGGATTCCCTTTCCTCTTCCCCTGGAGAGGCATGTGCCTGGGAATCTGGCACAGGAATGGCATCCACATTAAACTGCCTTTTGGCAAGAGGAAATGCAGCTGCTGGTGTGAGCAGTGCTTGGGCTCAGTGCTGTGTTTGCACAGTGTGTCTGTGCCCCACAGACACCCCAGACTCCTGTCCTACTGCACCTCACCCTCCTGTGTCCCTGAGTCCCTTCTCCTGGCTGTGCTTCCAGCCCCAAACAGCCTGTTCCACCCTGGGCTGTGGCCACCCCACCTGGTCCCACCAGCCCGGGAGCAGCACTGAGTTCAGGTTTACTTTACGCAGCACAGAGTTACCTGGCAGGCACAGTCATGCCCCTGCACCAACTGGCTGTCCCTGGACCCCTCAGGCACGCACAGTGCAGGACTGAGATGGTGGTGCCCAAATCCAGTTGCAGTAAGCGCATTGGGTGGTGTGACAGGGATGTCAGCCCAACAGAGAGCAGCTGATCTCATCCCTGGCTGTGGGTGCTGTCAGCAGTGGGTGAAACCCGGCCAAAATATCACCTGGTGAGCTTCTGAAGGCTGCATAAGGTGTTGGGCTCCATCCAGAGAAGGAAGATGGAATAATGTCCAGGACACAGAAGCTCAAGAATGAAACTGCTTCTTTACTTCCCCCGTACTGGGCTCTTTGACAGGGTTCTCCTCTTCTTCTTGCTCATGCTGGGGCGGTTGGCCAACTGCTCCTCGTGCCTCTTGATAACCATCCCACGCAGCTGGCCCTTGTCCAGTGGCTCTTCCGCTGCCCAAGAGAATGGTCACCCCATCACACATGGCATCATGAGCTTTATATACCCAGTGGGGCAGGACAGGCTGGTTGGGATTGACTGGGGAGGGCGTGTGTGGCAGCAGAGCTGGCCATGGGGGAGCTGGGGAACAGCTGGGTGACAGCCCTTCCCTCCCGCCTCCCACACTCACCAGTGCCGGGGTCGGTGCTGTCCAGGTCGGGGGGAATTGGGCAGAGCTTGCCCCGATCCAGCACCCAGAGGAGCCCCGAGTTCCCGCTCATGGGGCTGATGAAGGACTGCGACCGGTGCGCGCGGTCGATGGACGTGAAGCGCAGGAGCGACTCCAGCACCAGGAAGTCGTCAATCTTCTCCTCCACGGGACCTGGGTGGGAAGGAGCAGCGTCCCACAGGGTCAACCTACCCCCAAACCCACCCCAGGCCATTGCAGGACAGGGGATCGATCCATTGGCTTCCCTGAGGCAGCGCCAGTGGGCAGTGTGACTCCCCAGGGGCAAGGGGCCAAGGCCGGCTCATGGAATCACAGAATCGCAGAATCATCACGGTTGGGAAAGACCTCCAAGATCATCAAGTCCAACCTCCTACTGAATACCCCCATGCCCACTAAACCCCACCATGAAGTGCCACATCCACTCGTTTTTGGAGCATTTCAAGGATGGTGACTCCACCACTTCCCTGGGGAGGTTGTTCAGTACTTGACCACTCTTTTAGTGAAGAAATTTTTCCTAGTATCCAACTTGAACCTCCCCCAGCACAATTCCCTTGTCCTTTTGCCCAAGTGCCTGGAAGAAGAGGCCAGCCCCCACCTCTCTACAACACCCAGAGCCAAAATGAGGGCTTGGGGGTCCACTGGTATGTTTATACAACCAGGTTAGCTCCTGAATTCACTGGGAATTCAGTGCTGCAAATTCACCTTGGGGACACCTTGCCTGGTGGGGCAGGGGGAGGAACCAGCTCATTTCGAACACAGGGGGTGGTGGACACACACAGTTCCTACCAAAAAGCATCAGCAAGCTGCTCCCAAGCGGCTTCACTATCTTTGTTGTGTCACAGTCAAGTCCTGTCAGGAGAGACTCCATGCGGGATCGGAGCTGTCCCAGCAGTTTGCTGCTCTCTTTGCATTTGGCTTCATAGTGGTTGGCTTCCTCAATGGTTTCTGTCAGTTTTGCCTATCAGAGGAGGTTTAGGCAGGTGTCACACCAGCCCCTCCCTGGTCTCACCACCCCAGTGCTGCCCAGTTTCAATCTGGACACTGGAGGCAGGATCACAGGATGGGTCAGCTTGGAAGGGACCACAGTGGGTCACTGAGTCCAACCCTGCTGTCCATTCTAGAGCACATCACACAGGGTTGCATCCAGATGGTTCTGGAATTTCTCCAGTGAGGGAGACTCCACACCCTCTCTGGGCAGTCTGATCCAGTGCTTGGCCACCCACACAGCACTCTTTAAACATAAAGAATTCATCCCAGGAAGGCTGTGGGCTGCTCCCATCCCTGAAGGGAGGAGGGTCTGTGAAGGTGATCCCAAACTCCCCTTGCCGGAGCAGGGCTGGCCAGAGCCCCACAGTCATCCTCTCCCCATGCACTGGCAGCTGCCCAAACCCTTGCAGAGCCCTTTCCTGCCCACACCTCTCCAGCCACTGGTCAGAGCAGCATTGACAGGACCAGTGCCTGCGACAAGTGCCAGGACAGACAAGGATCTGTCCTTCCAGAGGGAATTCGTGGCCACCATACCTCCAGCTCCTGCAGGACATTAACCCGGGTTGCCTCTGCCTGTTCCCACTCCATCGTGGTGGCCGCCATGTCGTCCTGTGCAAACACAAGCACATGGAAGGGGTGCTGATGGAATACCTACCAGACACGCCAAACAGAGGCTGGGGACATCCCTCTGCCCTGGGAGCAGGGACATCCCTCCTGACCCCTTCAGGGACCACCATCCCCAGGCCAGGAGGGCAGGGCTTGGGTGACCCCACATCCCACTCCAGCCACACACTTCGGGAAGCTCTCGGCTCTCCTGGATCCTGCAGTATTTTTGCTGGGTACACGGTGGCAGCATTGAGACACGTTTGGTTCTGAGAACACAGAGTCGGGAACTGTAATTTTGGCTCCTCCTTGGCATCCCCCCAGTCCCACCCGTGTGGCTGCAAACCAGGCTCTGGTGTGGGCAGTGGTGCAGGACACCCAACAAACCCACCCCAGCCCAAAAGCATTGCCTGGAAAGTGGAGACATGAAGAGCCTGGAACAGACCTGGATGTCCTTGATCCTCTGTTTCAGGCCCTCATTCCTGACATTCAGCCTAATGCCATAGGCAAAGAGGATGAAGAATCTCCTGTCCTTCTCCACAAAGTCATCCAAGAGCTGGTCGATGTCTCCATCTGACAGCTCCAGCAGACGCTTGTAAGCCACCTCATAACTCTCTGCCTGGCTCTGCTTGGCCAACTCAGCTGCCTTCAAAGCTGAGAAAGACACAGAGAGCCTTTTGCAGAGCCCTCCCTGCAGTGCTGCTCAGGGCAGGGGGAGCAGTGCCAGAGGGGCAGAGGCTGTTTGTGTTTCACTCAGAAACTGAGCAGGGAGTTCAATGTTCTCATGGGAATGGAGCAAACACAGTGGGATAAATTTATTAGATTAGATTAGATTAGATTAGATTTTAGGAGCTAATTTCTCCCTGGGATGGTGGGCAGGCCCTGGCACAGGTTGGGCAGAGAAGCTGTGGCTGCCCCATCCCTGGAAGTGTCCAAGGCCAGGTTGGACAGGGCTTGGAATGACCTGGGATAATGAGAGGTGTTCCTGCCCATGGCAGAGGATAACAAGATGAGCTTTAAGGTCCCTTCCAACTCAAACCAACCCAAACCATGCCAAAAGGAGCCATGGTTGCAATAGGAGCAGTCTCTGCCCTAAGGGCACCCCAAGTCACTCAGTGCATCACCCAGCCTTTTCCTTTGTGGGGTAAAGGTTGTGTTAGGGAGCCTGCAGCCAAGGCAGAGGTCCTGCCTTTGGGGTGCAGGGCTATAAATCACCTAACCAGTCCCCCATCCACTCTGTGGACTTTGGGTTTCTGGTCCCAGTTACACATACTCTTTCTCCTCTGATACCTTCTCTCTGTTTGGCCTGTTCCTTCAGATCAGAGAGATCTGTGCATTTGGTGAGATAGAAATTCTTCAGTCTGCACTCCTGGTGAAGAGCACACTTCAGCTCCAGCATCTTGATGTTGTACTGGATGGAGTCCTTGTAGCGTGCCTCCCTGATGTCTGAGATCTTTGACAGGTACTCCATCCTGCACACAGGGCAGCAGTGTCACCACGTGTGGGTATAAGGCTCTGCATTCCTGTCTGTTCCCTGTGCCTGGTCCAGCAAAGACCCCGTGGTGCTGTGCCTGTTCCCAGCTCTCACCCAGGTGTGGTGCTGTTGGTCCAAGGCTGGCAGCAAACTAACACAGCTCTTGGTGGGGTTTTGTGCTCGGGCATAGTGCCCAGCTCAGGTGGGACTCAGAAGAAAGAGACTTCCCCATGGGG
Source organism: Pithys albifrons albifrons (assembly GCF_047495875.1). Lineage (NCBI taxonomy): Eukaryota > Metazoa > Chordata > Aves > Passeriformes > Thamnophilidae > Pithys > Pithys albifrons. The sequence goes on along the minus strand of NC_092474.1, from coordinate 6,864,812 downwards.
CAACTCAGCCCATGCTGAAAACCACCCAGGACAGGTGGAATAAAACACCCTGAAGGTATCAATGTCCCTGCACTGAGCAGGCACCCAACCCTCAGTACACAGCTCTAGGTGAGAGCAGCGAGTCCTCTCTCTGGAGGCACAGTGGGTCTCTTTGCATCAATACCTATCACTGGCATTGCCCACCAGCCCCAAGTCTGCCCCACGGGGCCACGTACCACTGCTCGTAGTCTTCGGTGGCTTGTTCCACAGAGGAGTCCAACTCCCTGTTCTGCTGAGTCAGCTGCCTCTCATACTTCCAGTAGTAGTTGTCAAAAATGGCTTTCTGGATTTGCAGGCTCCTGGTCTCCTCTCGGAGCTCGTTGATCCGGGTCAGGATGGTGTTGTAATGCACAGTGATCTGGGGAGAGCAAAGCAAAAGGTTTGGAACTGGTGGGGGATTGAGAGGCTCAGGTCTCTGCCTAAAGACCTTGACTAACACAGTGACAAACACAGCCCAAGAGATTTGAAGGTGGCCCTGCACTATCTTCCTCCCCAAGAGAGGAAAGGCAACAGAAGACCAGGATGATCACAGCAGAGACCTGGATCTGCTGTTGTCCAAGGCAAGGTGGCTCCAGGCAGCTTGGTTTGATCACCAGACAGGTGCAGACCTTCAGGCTTTTGGCACGGCACAAGCTCTGCTTTTGGGTCACCAAGCCTGAAGGAGCCTTTGAGATGTCCTGGGAGCACTCAGGGCAGGGGAACCAGCCAGGTGCTTTGTGCAGCTTGTGTCAACCACAAAAATTTTCACAATTGCACTTAATCCTGACCAGAAAGGTCCCAGGCCCCTCTGTGTCCCCACACCTGCACTCCAGAGCTCTCCAAAACATTTGCTTACTCGGTTCAGACGGAACTCCAGTGCATCGATCTGCTCCTGCAGCCGTTTGTGATTCCTTGCTTGCAGTGCCCTCACTGTTATCTCTCTCTGCTTTGTAATCTTTTTATCCAACTCTAGCACCTGCACATACACACAGGGGGGAAAAAAAAAGTAATTGTAGTCTCCACCCCTACGTTCTGGACTCTTGTCAGGACACAGAGCCAAAGAAAATACCGTCTGTTGACCTGAACTACAGCAACCATGTCATTAATGAGCTCACAGCTATAGGAGCAGCTTTAATCCCAAAGGATCCCATCCTGCACAAGCAGAAACATAAACTGTAACTGGGAATGGGTTTTATTTTCATGCCATGAAGCAAATGCAGCTGCCTCTGGAGGGAACTCCAGCAGGTGTTGGGAATGGCACAGCAGCACCCTGTGGAGTGGAAGAGGCAGTGAGGATGGGGTTTGGTTGGGGTGTTGTGCTGCCCAGGCAGGGATCTGTGGGGTTCTCCCTGGAAATGAATGCAGGAAAGTTTTGCCAGGAGTGAGGAGCTGCCAGAGCAAATAAATCCATCAGAAGAATGAAGCTGGAGAAGAGCAGAGCAGGGGGCAGGTGGGGGAGCCATGACTGAGCCCAGGGACCTCTTACTGAAAGCTGACCCTGTTGGGAAAGCTCTGCAGCACCTCCAGCAACTGCAAACCATCCCAGCATGTTCCCTGACTTCCATCATGGGCAGCTGGCTCAGAGCAGAAGGAGAAGGCTGAAGGGACCTGTCACTTCCACAGCCCTGATTTCTGTTGGCCTCCCACCAGGATGTCCTCAGGAGAATGGATGGGACATCCCTGAGGTGCTGCTCCTCTGTTTGCCACAACTCAGGCAGCACAAATGCTCCATTTTTGCTTTTTCCAGGAGAATAAAGAAAGTGAAGGGAGAAGCAGAGGAATGCTGTGTGACCCCAGAGGGGCTGCAAGGACTGGTGGGACAAGCTTGAGAGTCCAACATTACTTTTCCAGTCAGTGCTGCTGACTTGAATGGGAGCCTGACTCTACCCACTTGTCATGTGTCATTTGCCAGTGGAATTGTCCAAGGCCTGAATTCAGTGTGGTTTACATGAAGGAGTTCCAGTCAGGGAACTGTCCAGGTGCTCTTACCTGCCTGCCCAGGTCAGCTAACTGGGCTTTTCTCTCTTTGATCAGGGCCTCGTTCTGGATTTTGGTCTGAAAAAGGGTTTGAACCTTCACACGATTTCTGTTTTCCAGCATCACATTATTTGGGGAATAGATCTGGCTCAACATTAATGACACATGTCTGTGTTCTTGATTCAGATCATCTATTGCTTTTCTGCAAAAAACGGAGTGACAAGTGACATTTAGCACATCCCTTCTGCAGTGCCAGGGCAGGTCCTTGCCCCTTCCCACCTCCCCACCATGGTCCCCACATTTCTTCATAAAAAAGAGGGAGCAACCTTTTACACAGGCAGATGGTGATGGGGCAAGAGGGAAGGTTTTTTAAACTGAAAGAGGAGAGATTTAGATGAGATCTTTATTCAGAGAGTGATGAGGCCCTGGCACAGAGGAGCTGTGGCTGCCCCATCCCTGGGAGTGTCCAAGGCCAGGTTGGACAGGGCTTGGAGCAACCTGGGACAGTGTGAGGTGTCCCTGCCCATGGGAGGGGTGTTGAACTAGATGGACTTTATGATCCCTTCCAAACCAACCCATTGTATGAATGTACAAGTCCTGGAGGATCTTCCCCAGCCCCTCTGGAGCTGTACTCACTGCTGAGCCTTTATCTGCCGCCAGATCTCGGCATCATAGAATTTCCTCTTGTACGCTGCGTGATGATACTGTGTCTGCAGCTTCCTGATCTCCATTTTAGCCCTTCTCTCCTTCTCATACTCAGAGAGCTCCGAAAGGTCCTGGCTCTTGGAGGGTTTTCTCTGCAGTCACAGAGAGGGAGGGTTTGGTCACTGGAGCAAACACAACCAGCACTGGCAGCTGGTGGAGCTGGACATGGGGAGTGGATGAACAGCATCACCAGCTCCTGCTCTTCTCTGGCACCTGGGATACTCATCACCACCTGAACCCTCAGCTCCTGGACAGGGCACACCTCCACCACTGGGCAGGGCAGGGGATTGCAGGTGGTCACCCCTTTTATCAGCCTGCACAAGGACCACATGAGTCCGAGCCAAACCCACCTGTGATATGGACATGGATGAACATGGGTGACTCTGCCCACGAGTGGAGCAGGAATGCTCCCATGCCTCCATGTGGGAAGGTGATTTTACTGAGAAACTGTCCAATAGGTGAGCACTGAAGTGTGGTAGTTACATCCACCTCTACCTGTGTCCTCAACTGACCCACATTCCCCAGTTCTGCCTCCCCCAGTACCCAAATCTCAGGCCGTGGCCTCACCCCTGGAGCAGGAGAACAGGCAGAAATAGCCCCACTGTTGCAGGAGCAAGCTTGGCTCCCCACAGCTGGGCATGTATTCCCACAGGTAGGATCCCCACAGCAGAGCCTCTGCAGTCTCTGCAAAGTTCAGCTTGAGTTTGTGCTTAATTTTTACCTTTGAGCTCTTCATTTTTCCTGCTTAACTCAGCCAGTTACTTTGTAAACACTTCAGAAAGGGGCCAAGGGAGACTCCACAGGGGCAGGATTGCTTTCCAAGGGAAGAAAGGAAAGAGGAGTGGTGGGGTGGTTGTGTCCTCCTGCCCGTCCCTCAGCACCCGCTCGCGTGTTTGGCACATGAGGAACCCATCACAGATGGCTGCGAGAGGAATAAAAGGAGAGCATTTCTAGTGATGTCATTGTGAAAGGATCGAGTTTATAAGTAGGGGAGGAACAGATGGCTTGAGCTATTCCACCCTGTTCAGTACCTGGGTTTCCATAGAAATTCCAGCGAGGTCAGCCCCCCCCACCCCGTGCCAGTGGGCAGAATTCCTAAAGAACACCTGGATTCAGAGCCCTGTCCCGCTGCTGCCTGGGAGGGCACTAGAGCAGATCCTGCACCCCTTACCCCAGAGCTGGTCCCCAGCAGCCACACTGCAGCCCCCTGGGTCCCCTTGAGACCCCCAACTCTGCTCAGCCCCCACAGTGTCCTGCACCTCCTCTCCAGCCAGAGGGAGACAGAACCATGGAGGCTGCTGGGTATTCCCAAAGATCAACCCCTACCCTCAGTGGGAAGCTCAAGAGAGGTGAGAACCTAGAAGGGAACTGGCCCCAGTCCCATCCTGTGCCCTGCACTGCCCCATGCCCTGTGGAACAACCACTGGCTTGGTTGCCATGGCAGCAGCATCACAATGGAGTGTGGACAGTGCTCCATGGATCACCAAGAAGGATGGAGCAAGGACTTGCTGGGACCTCACACTGCATGGACCAAAGGGGTCTCCATGCCCCAAACCCAGCCCTGAGCAACATGCTCTGATATTTCTCTGGCTTCATGTCCTCAGCGAGAAGAGACTGCTGTTTTACCAGTGCTCCCCTTTACAGTGTTGGAAATGCCCCATAACCTGGCACTTGGAAGCCTTTTGCTCCAACAGGAGCATCCAGGGGTTCACCATCTCCAGCAGCACTTTGGGGTCACTGCTGCTGTTCCCTCCCCATCCTTCCCAGCTCCATATCCAGCTTGATGGGCCATCTGTCTTTTATCTGTTCTGCTCATGAAGAGGCAAAAATCACCACATCCCTGCCCTCGCCCTCGGCATCCAGACACCCTCGAGGTGTTTGGAGAGAGCAACTGGCACTGCCAGCCTGGGAAAGGTCCCTGGGAGCAGAGCCTGGTTAGGTGGCTGGTTAGGGGACAGAGTGAGGCTCCATGCCTGCTCTTTGCACGCAGGGGAACACATGGGAGCTGTGGGCTGAGTCACGATAGCTGTGATAACCCGTTCCCTGTTGGCTGGAGCACATGGCCAGCTCCTTCCCAGGGACTCTGAGATCCCTGGAGGGAGGGAGGGAGGGAGCAGAGAAGCTGCCCCAGGGCCGTGTTTTGTGGCCCTTACTCAGCCGTGGGATAAAGGGGAACAGAGAAGGGCTGAAGGTGAGCAAAGAGCACCCGTGTCCCACTCTGCAGGGTTGCAAAGAGTTCAAAGCCATGAGCAGAACCACCGAGCAGCCCTTCACTCCTGGGGCAGCAACTCCCCTTATCCCAGAGACTTTGCCTCCGAGTTCCAGCCTAATTCCCAGCCAGACAGGCACTGAGGGGGCATTTAATTGGAAATTATTGTGGTGGCAGAGAGCAGAATGTGGTGCATGATAAGAAGAATCACAGCTGAGGGCAGAGCGATGCTGGGAAGGCTCTGGAGCCGGAGGGTCCTGCAGGGCCGGGGAAGCTCCTGGAGCGTCTCCTGCTGTTCCTGTGTGATTCACAGCTCCGTGGGATAATAACAGTGAGCTCTCCAGGGGTGGGCTGTCCCTCAGTCCCAGTGCCATGGCCGTGTTTTGCTGCACATCTTTTTCTTCACCCTCAGCAAAAACAGGGCTGAGGCTCCCGTTCTGAATAAAGGTAGAGGTACAGGGGTGAAAATCATTTTTCCCAGAACAAAGCCACTGGGTGGCTCAAAACCCCATTTTTCCTTGCCTTGGACTAGTCCAGCCCTAAAATACAGCCTATATTGTCTGTCCTTTCTGTGTTCCTCTCCATGGACCAATTGTGAATTGTTTAGCAATGAACAAGTCAGTAAATTAAGCTGTTGAGGAGGGCTCTGGTTTGGTGCAGTCTGTGTCTGTCACCCTCATGGCAGAAGCACTGATTGCCCTCAAGAGGACTGTTCTCACCCAAACAATTCCCCACTGTCAGGCTTGCTCTGAGTCAGGGTGACTTCAGTGTCTGGATGGACCTTAAAGCAGAAGGTAACCAGAGCAGGATGAGATCCTCCAAGAGACCTGAATCCAACAAATCTCCAACTTCTGGGAGAAACAGAAGAAAAGTGACTTTCTGTGCAATTTTCACCTTAACCCATCTTCCCTGATTTAACAGGTACATTTAGCACTGATTGACATGGAGAAATTATTTCTTCAGCTGCAGATCTGGGGGCTAATTAAAACTTCTTGTACTATTCTAAGGGTCAGATTCTGATCTGTTCCCGAGGTAAATCCTCCCTGATTTCAGCAAAGACTTCCCTGTTTCCCAGGTGCAGTTCAGGTGGCTGCAAGGGATGGTCAGAGCTGTGCTCTGAGGTCCCACCTGGGACAAATTCTCTGGACAAAATCTCTGGGGTAAATTAAAGAGTCAGGCCCATATTTTCATGCAAATGCAATACATTCATGTTACTTAATGTCTATTTATAATAAATCCAGAACTTAATTTTACTTAACCCGTCTTTACTGTTTGACACATGAAATCGGTGAGTCAGAGGCCTAAATATGGAACTGTCAAAACTTTCTTTTTTCCCTCCTCTAAAAGCCTGGATTAAATCATAATCAAACTCCTGTCAGCTCAGCAGCAGCGCTGGGAGAAGCAGGAAGATGCTGACAACTGCTAAGGCAGCTGTGATGGGGAAAGATCTTCTCAGCCAGCAGATTGATGGCAAAGCCTCACAGGGAGGGTTGTGAATTCAGACTCAGGCTGGGTCCACCTCTGCTGGAATCATGGAATCACAGAATTGTAGTGGCACATCACAGGTAAAGCCCCTTCTCCACTGATTCCAGTGATTCTGTGTCAGCTCCAGGCAGAGCTGGGCAGGACAGCAGAGCACAGCAGGTACAGCCTGGCTTAGGAGAGCTATTTCCAATTAATCATTCCTGATTACTGTCCTGTGCAAGGCTCCTGGTCAGCACTAAGAATACCTTATTAGTTGAACACACTCTACAAGTGGCTTAAGGCAACTGAGGATTTGCCTATATAAGATCATTCAGGGAAACTCTTCCAAATGAACATTTAAAGGCAATTAATTAAACTACTGTATGGGTGTTCTGCACCACCTGCATCCAGTTTATCTTCTTTTGTTTTCCAAATCAAATGAAGGCCCCTTGATCTCTGGGTTGGACACATGAGGGAAGTATCCTTGGGGAACCCACAAGCCCCAAGGAAAGAAGCACAACTGAAATAAATCTGCCTGGAGGAATTGCTTCCCAGGTCCAGCCTGGTGGGATGTTGACATGGATGGTTCCAGAGACTTCTGCCTACCCAGTTTTGGCTTTATGGGAGAGGTTTGAACCCTTTTGTTCCCTTCCAGCAGCAATGGCAGCACTGGGAAGAACCTGAATGCACCAAGTGCCCTGGCTCGGTGATGTTAATGCCTCATTAAGTCAGTGACAGTGTGAGACAGTAAATGCTCAGCAGGCAGAAGGCCCGAGGTGGATTAGCAGAGTCCCTGCCCAAGATTATCCCAGTGGCCGGAGCAGAAAGCTGAGGATGGGGCAGTGAGCAGGTCCATGGGATGAGGCAGAGCAGCACAACCCTCCCTGGAGAGGAGTCAGCCCAGCAGGGCCACTGGGAGTCTCTTGGTTTGATTTAGGACGTGTCTCCCCGTAATCAGTCTGGCGTGGCCCTGCCATTTTTTCAAGGCAGGGTTTCAGAGCTGCTCACACCAGGAATAGCCACTTTCCCAGCCTGCCACTGGCACCACAGCCCTGCTCTGGAGCAGGAACAGACTGTTCAGAACAGCCTGGTCCATTTGCCATTCCCACAGGCTGGCTGGATTTGCTGTTTATTGCTGCTCACTTGTGCAAGAGCACAGTTATCAGTGGCTCCCCTCCCATCTGCTGCTGCTCCAAGGCTCTCACTGCCAGCCCAAGGCTTTCCAAGGGACATCAGCTGGTTTTTGTAAGACTTGTTACTCAAGAGCTCGTTTAAATTAAAGCTTTAGGAAAGCAAATCCCAGGGGTTTGGGCTGCATGTTTCTCGTAGTGTAAATTTGAAGCAGCTCCCAAGGAAATGCAGAGGTGACAAGAATCAAAGCTGGGTTATAATGAGTGTTTTCCCACATTTTTGGCACTAATTCGAAAGGGAACTGCACAGCTTGGAGATGGGGTGGAAAAGGAAGCCCATTTCTAACCCTGTTGTTGGAGAAGTGGGTTGGATGTGCAGGGAGCTCATCCCACCAGTCCAGAGCATCCTGTCCCAGCAGCCAGCAGCAATCCCTGCCTTTCCCACCAGTACATTCCCAGGCAGGTTGAAGCAGGCTAGAACACCTGGGAATGCTGGGCTGGCCAGGGCAGAGGGAGGCAGGGATGCAGGGGATGCAGGGGATGCAGCGATGAAGGGGTGTAGGGATGCAGGATGCAGGGAATGCAGGGATGTAATGATGCAGGGATGCAGGATGTAGGGGTGTAGGGATGCAGGGAATGCAGGGATGTAATGATGCAGGGATGCAGGAGGTAGGGGTGTAGGGATGCAGGGAATGCAGGGATGTAATGATGCAGGGATGCAGGATGTAGGGGTGTAGGGATGCAGGAATGCAGCCATCCCCTACTCACTGCTCAGAGGGAGGAGAGGCTCGAGAGGCATCAGAGCTGTGCCAGTTGCTTGGCAACTGCCCTGCAAACCTCTATCCTGTCAGAAAATATCCTTTCCAGTGATTTGGATGGGTTTCACAGGAGCACGAGCAGGCACCTTGTGCCACACATTGTACCTGGAGAGGCCACACCCCCGCTTTGGCCAGACCCTGGCCATGCAATGGCTGTGAAATGTGGGTCCCAAAGGGTACAGCACAGCAGGGAGTGTTGGGAGGGGGTGATGAGGATTCCTGGGGCTCCCACACCCCAGTTTCAGCCTCTGCTCAGGGCCCACGAGGCTCTGCATCATCTGTGTCCCAGCAAACAGCAGGGGATGGAGTAGTATGCCACTCTCCCATCTGCAGGCAACACATGGATGGCTTGTGATCCACCTCTGAAGGGGAATGACAGGTGGATGTGAGCTCAGGCGAGTTTCTCCCTGGTTCCATTGGCTCCCCAGGCTGAGGGAGAAGCTGAAGGAGGCTGATCCCAGCTCAGTGCAGGAGCAAGGCTGTGGTGGCATCACCTCCTGCTGATCCCAGCCAGGCTTCCCTCAGCCATCCCATGCCTCAGCCATCCCTCAGTCCGTTCCCTGAGCCCCCAAAGTGAGTGGTCAAACCTGACTTGGAGATCCATCTACCTCTTCTGGGACTACCCAGCATCTGTGTCTTCACTCTGTGTTCAGGGAGGAAGGAGAAGGAAGATGGGACAGGTTGTTCCCAACATTTGATGGAGAACAAGCAAAGCAGAACACTGGGGGCCATGCTGGGTTTGGTAGTGGAATTTTTAAAAAACGTCTGAACAGCCCCAAATCCCTGCCTAAAAGGCTGGATCCTGGCACATCCAGCATCTCTGTGCATCTCTACTTTGCTCCACTCCTGCTTGCATTTCCCATGGGAGATGCTCCTGGCTTTGTCACCTTCAAGGTGGCAGCAGGTCCTGCAGGAGCCCAACATCACCATCACCATCACCAGTTATCCAAGAGAGGAAGGATGAGCCACCCAAAACTGCCATTAACCCCCTCCACACTCCAGCATGAGCCCATTTGTGTGGGAGATGATCCTTCTGCTCGGAGCTAATGAAGAGGGAATTTCCTCAATGGAAATAAAATGGTCTCAGCCTGACAAGGCTTTTTCCTTCTGGATTTTTGGGTTGGGAACAGCGGCTGGAATTTTCCTCTCGGCTCTGCTGACACAACCCCTTTTCCTCCAGTGTGGGAGGGGAATCTGGCCCGCTGCTCCTCTGTGCCAAGTTTAGATCGGGATAATGACACACTGTTCAGCTTTCTATAGATTCTCAGGTCACTTTGCAAACATGAATTAATCTTGACAACGCAGCTGCAAGGAAATGGAGGTTTTATTGTTCCTGACTTGAAGGGAGGGAAACTGAGACCTGGGGAGTACATGCTTTCCACAAGGCTGCACAGCAAACAAGCAGTGGAGGCTGGGAGCAAACTCAGGGTCCCCAAAGCCTTTCCGCTCCTCACCGAGCTGCAGAGGCTCCTTCCCACACAAACCCGTTCCGGAGCATCGTTTTACACCAGACCAAAATGTAACTCTCTTTTTATATTTAGCTCCCAGGTTCTGTAAAGGGACGTTATGTAACAGACCTCAAGTGTGGCATTTTATAATTTACCGGTTCCACTTGTGCTGCTTCTCCAAGCCTGCCTGTATTCCCTGGCTCCTCCTTGCCCTGCTCTTCCTGGGCTGGCAGAACGTCCCACTGGGCACCCATCTGTGGATTCAGAGCCCCTTGGTGTGCCATGGGCACAGCCCCAGCCCACCATGCCATCTCTTGAGCAATCAGTGCTGTCGCCAGCTCTGTTTTTATTGCTGGATTCTTTGCTCCTGCAAGAGAGGAGAGGACATAGCTGGCTGTGCTGCTCTCAGAGGGCAGGCACAGCCCTTGCTGGGGGAAAATCGTCCTTTTGGATGCAAAATGGGCTCTGAAATGCCCAGGGAGGGTGGGAGGGCAACAGGTCCCTGTGTCCAGCTGGTTACACCCAATGAAAAGGGGTATCCCCCAATCTGGGAGTGAGGAGGTGACGCAGCCAGCACCATGTGGCAATGCCCCACTGCCACACCGTGCTTGCATCCCTGCTGCTCCCACTGCCAGGCACCCCAGGAGGACTGTGGACCCTCGTGCATCAGAAATGGGGGGCTTTACCCCCTGGGATGAGCACCCAGGGAGGAGAAGGCCAGCCCAAGGCTCCAGGCACACAGTGTGGTGATGCTCAGTGCTCCCGACAGCCTGTCTGGTCCCAACCAGATCTGCTGCTCCGGCCCAGCGCAGGCGCCTGACGCCTTGGGATGGCCCCTCATGGCCACACACTTGTCCCCACACGTGTCCTCGCTCTGTGACTGTCACTGAGTTAAGCACAGACTCACCGGAGCGGGAGGAGCACGTGTGCTGAGGGGAGAGCTCAGCCTGCTCCCTCTGCCCGCAGCTAATGGGTGCTGCTGGGCTTGGCAGAGAGATTTTCCAGCAGCAGCTCTACTCTGGTAGCAAGATCCTCCCTGGACACAGCTGGTCCTGCTGGGGGCAGGAGTCTACCCCAGCATGGAGCAGAGCTGGGAAATGCCAAACCACAACAGCACTGTCAGCCCACAGACTCCTGCCCCATCCATGCGTTGAAGCTTCTCAGTGCTGTGAACATTCAGTGACCGAGGAAGAGTTTGGGAATCTGGGCTGTGAGGAGGGAAACACCAGAGTACCAGCTTTGGGATCCATCACTGCCAGCATCCAGCACTGCAGGTGAAGGTCCATTGCAGGGCTGAGACCTGCAAGGTGAGCTGGTGCTGCCAGGACAGACAGGACTGACAGCGTTCCTGGCTGTCATCCCTGCCTGCAGGCACAGGTCAGGAGACACCTTGAGGAATATTTGCTGAAGTGGAATAGAGGAGGGAGCCCTGGCTCACCCCAGCTCACCCCTGAGCCCCTCTGCTGCTCCTGGGGCCTGGGACAAGCCAGCAGCAGCCCTGGGTGGGCAGGTGGATGGACAGACAGCCCTGCTGTGCCCATCTCCAAGCCAGGATAACAAAGTGATCCCTCTCTTCTTTCAGCTGAGCTGAGCAATAACACGGAATGGCCTTAAATCCTGTCCTGTGCCTTTTCCAAGGCAGTATTTCTGTAATAATATATATCAGCTGGAACTCCCTGGAAGTTTGGCCATAAGCTCTGGTGCCTGGTGCCAACGAGCAGTGAGAGCTCATCCAGCTGCTCATTTCCTTCTCCCTCCTAAAATCGAGCACTTAACTCCCAGATTATTTTAACCCTCAACATCTGCAATAAACAGCAGAAAGGACTTGGTGTGTGACTCGGAGAGGGATGAGAAAATGACCAGAAACTTCAAATCCTGAGCTGAAAATACTGTTTTACTAAAAATACACGTCCAGCCCGTTTCAGCTCATGAGCCAGTCCCTGCCCTGGGAGCTGAGTTTCAGTCACATCACTGAACATCACCGTCAAACAAGTGAAACAGAAGAGCATTAATTAATCAAGCAGTTGATGGCACAGCTTTTAAAGCCTGTGCTTGGGAGAACCTGAGAACAGCGAGCAGAGGGTTTAAAACATCCCTTCATGCTCCCACTGCCCCCGAGGGGAGCTGGGGATGCACCACAACCCAAAATGACTTCCAGAGCAGGATCAGTGGCAGCACCAGGATGTGTGGGCTTATCTGATAATTTCCATATTAATCAGAGCACAATAAAAAACACCAAACAGAAACGAGCTCGCCAGCGTGGCTGAGCTCCCACCACAGTGTCGAGCGTGTTGTTATCCTGGCTGTTTGCACTCCCGGGATTCCCAATCCCTCCTTGCATCCTGGTTTTGTGCCGCGGGGAATTCAGCAGCGGTACCGCAGTTTCACCAAGTGACTCAGGGCTCCTCACCTTTAGGTTTTATTCCCTCCGCGCTCGCTGCTTTCTCATGCAAATGTTGCCCTGCCAAGGTGCGTCGGCTCCTGGAGCGTTTCTGGCATTGCCTGCTGGAATTCTGGATAAGACCGGGCAGGTCGTTGTCTCTGGCTGGGGCCAGGAAGACACTGCAATATGCACGCTGGATAATAAGCAAATGCGTGATAAAAATAAGTCCAATCAAGGGAAAAAATAGTAAAATTAATTAAAATGCGTCTGTGGTCAAACAAGATAACACTTCAGGGAAAAGCTGCTGGATTGTCCCACCTCCTCCGTCACAGATGGCAGAAGGGACTGGAGAACCTGGACATGGCACCAGGGACTGGAGAACATGGACATGGCACCAGGCACTGGGCAGCATGGGAGGACAGGCATTCAGGTCTGGAAAAGGCCATTTGAGCAACCAAAATTTAAAATTTAAAACTTAAAAGGGTGCAGGAAGAAGGAAGACACAGGCAATGTTGCCTTGTTTTAACCTGTTGCTCACATTTACAGTGGTGTGGAACAAGAGAGAGTTGGTGTTGATGTGGGTTGAAAGAGCAGTGAAGACCAAGAGAGAAAGCTGTGGCTTCCACATCCCTGGGAGTGTCCAAGGCCAGGTTGGATGGGGCTTGGAGCAACCTGGGAGAGAGGAAGGTGTCCCTGCCCATGGCAGGGGTTGGGACTGGATGGGCTTTAAGGTTCCTCCCAACCCAAACCGTTCTGGTATTCCATGGCTGGGAGAAGCAGCCTGTGCCCTTGGGTCCTCCTCCAGAGGCTGTGAAGGCTCCTCACCATCAGCACAGGCTGCACAGCACCCAGGACAGGCCTTTCAAGGCACCCCAGGACTCCTGCGCAGACCCCAGTGACGAGCAGGTCTTGGGGGTCAGCCCAAGGGTCAGTTTGTGGCCACCCCAAGTGTTTCCCCCCAATCACTGGTCCTGGCTCGTGCTGTGATTTCCTTCCTCTGCTGGGGAAGGGCAGTGACTTTGTCTCTGCTCCTGCCTCGTGTGTGCCAAATCCCAGCTATAAAACGGAGAAAAGTTCAGCCGAACATCACAGCTCACCTTTTTATAGAAGAATATGGGATCTGCTACATTCCGGCTGAAACCCTTCCAAACAGCCAGGTGGGACTTTTTCTATATATATATCTAAATAAAACCATTTCTTAAAAGACAAAAAAAAAAAAGAAAAAAGAAAAAAGAAGAAAGGAAAAAAAGCAGAGCTCTGGCAACTATCCCAAGCTGAGAAAGACATTGAATTGAAGCCACACAAAAGGCAGTTGGTGTCACCAGCAACTGCACTTCCATTGCCTCCAGAAACCTGAGCACGGATCCAAAGCCAGGGATGAATGTCAGCTGTCAGGGCCTATGGCTCTGCTCTGACCTACATCCTACCCAGGCAGAAACCACCCAGCACTTGTTGGAGGCTGTGCTGGGAGAAGTGACAAAGGTGGCACTCACAATGGGGGGCCCAAACAGTGCAGGTAACCCCCAGGGAATCCAGGGATCAGGGGTGATTCCAGCCACAGATCCCTGTGCTCTTGGAGCAATGTTGTGTAAGACCAGCCCTGCTCCTGAAAACCTGCCAGGCAAGGAGGGGTGAGAATAGAAACAAATAAATAAGCACACGTGCCAGCTACCCCCACAGCAGACCATGTTTCCAACTGCTACATCTAGGCAGAAATTCCAGGTGTCCAAGGGCCAGCAGTGGGATTGTTCTGGATTTCAAGGAGAGTAAGGGAAAATACAAGCTGGATCAGCAAAGCCATCACTCTCTGAACACTTGTTATCTGTTCCAGGTGCACATTCTTTCAGGCACGTGCACATAGGATTTCCCACATATTGCACCTGCATTTCCAAATCCTCAGTGGAATTAGGGATCTCCAAGGGACATGGAAGGTCTCTTAGTCCTGCATCTTGTGTTCAGAGACGTGTCTCCTGATGGGGTCTGCAGAGGCTGTTTGACCAACAGTGAATCATCAGACCTGCATCTTATCTCCACTTTCCCACTCCTGTGACAACCCTCCAGATCCTCTTTTTTCGTCAGTTTTAATTGGAGAAGCAGCTCAGCCTTGGAGCACGGCCATGCTGGGGTAAAATCCGTGTCCCAGGCTGCTAACACACATTTCTGGTCAGTGCAATGAGAAACATCCACCAGGTGCTTTCTTCAAGCCACATGGCTCTGCAGCTGCACAGAAATGTCCCGCTTTGAGAAGCAGTTGCCTCTCCTTGGTTTGCAAGGTCTGCTCCACACCACAGGACATCTCCCACCCCTCTGTACCACCATGTGCAGGTGTAGAGAGAAGCTCCACTCCCCAGCACCACTGCCCTCCCACAGGAAGAGGCAAATTGTCCTCACCCCACCACAAGCCAGCTGAAAAGGGGCCAAAAAGCCCTTTGCTGAGTGTGCAGCACTGGCTGTTTCCCCCCTCCCCTCAGCTGAGCCCCATGGGAGCCCTCAAGAACATTCTAGCTGGTTATGAAATCGCTTTGGCGAGCGCAGAGATTCCTGACAAAGAGGGGAAGACGGGGCTCCACTCGGTGCCAAAGCGGCGTCAACTGATCCACTACGGCTGTTCTGCACTTAAAGCAGGACAAAGCCTCCTTTGGAGCTGCTCCTCCTCCTTTTCTGAGCCATCACCACACTTATGCTGGGACACAGATGGGACACATCAAGATGGTTCTTGTGCCTGGTGTAGCCTTAAAAGTCAGATTCGTATTAGAAACCCACCAAGAAGGTGGAATGTGCTGAGTTTCCTTAATCCAAATAGCTGGAGCAGGAGAAATCCTGCTATAATAAAGTTAATTATAGGATCTTTATATGAAAATGGGTTTATTGGTAGTGGTTTTGTCAGCTTGAACCTTCCAAAACACACCAATTTTCCATTGGAAAATACATTTGATCAAAACCTCTGAAGTATGTTAACTTTTAATAAATAAAAGCAGTACAGGGAGGAGGAACAGCAAATCTTATTTCTCCCCTGTCCAAATCATAGAATCAGTCGGGTTGAAAGAGACCTCTGAGATCATCAAGTCCAACCCTTGATCCAAGCCCACTGAGCTCACCAGATCATGGCACTCAGTGCCACGTCCAGTCTCATCTTAAAAACCTCCAGGGACAGAGAATCCACCACCTCCCTGGGCAGCCCTTTCCAATGCCTGACCACTCTCTGTGTAAAGAATTTCTTTCTGATATTCAACCTAAACTTCCCCTGGCAGAGCTTAAACCTGTGCCCCCTTGTCCTGCTGTTGGTTGCCTGGGAAAAGAGATCAACCCCACCTGGCCAGAACTTTCCTTCAGGCAGTTCCAAACAGTGCTGAGGTCACCTCTGAGCCTCCTCTTCTCCAGGCTGAACATCCCCAGCTCCCTCAGCCTCTCCCCACAGCACTTGTGCTCCAGTCCCTTCTGCAGCCTCGTTGCTCTTCTCTGGCCCCGCTCCAGCCCCTCAATCTCTTTCCTGAACTGAGGGGCCCAGAACTGAACACAACACTCCAGGTGTGGCCTCCCCAAGGCAGAGTCCAGGGGAAGGGTCACTGCCCTGGGCCTGCTGGCCACGCTAGTTTTGATCCAGGCCAGGATCCCATTGGCCTTCTTGGCCACCTGGGCATACCTGGCTCATGTTCAGCCTCCTGTCAATCCAAACCCCAGGTCCCTTTCCCCCTGGCTGCTCTCCAGCCCCTCTGTCCCCACTCTTTCAGATGGAAAGAGGCTGGAAACGGTGGAATCAAGGCCTGGCTCTGGTGTGCAGGGGCCACCCGGGAGAGGAGAGAGCACAGCGGAGTCTGCAGCAGGAATCTTGCCTCTGGTTTTCTGGGAATGGGGCTTCGTTGAGCTCCTGCAGGTGACTGGAGCCCCGGGAGAGCCCGCAGGCAATGCCCGAGGCTCGGAGCCGCCCCAGCCCCGAGCGCCTCGCAGGCCCCGCACGGCCGCGGGGTTTGTGGCTGCAGGGACATCACAGCACGGTGTGTTTGGTAAATAAAACATGACACTAAGAAAACCACAGCCCGTGCGTCATCAGCTCCCTCAGAACAACCCCCGGCCCCTTCCAGCTCCCTCCCGGCCCCACGGCGTGTTCCGCTGCTCCTCTTTTGTCCCACAAGTCGGCACCGCCCGCCCTCAAAACTCTGAGATTTCGGGCCTGGCAAAACACCTCAGGCATCAGAAGCGAGAAGCGAGGGCATCAAGGCTTGGTCTTGATTGTAACACCAGATAATCCGGGTGCGAGCAGTAGGAGTTATGAAAACATGGAAATGCTGACTGTGGATCAGCGTAGGAAAAAGAACATCTGACCCACAAGTCACCCAGTCCTGTTTTGGCAGCCTTTGAACAGCCCGTGCAGATCTTTGTTTGGAATGGACACAGACTGAATTTCACAGGCTTAGCAAACGTAATTTAAGGCAAGGGGAAGGTGAATTTTTTTAGGACCCACCTATGGGCAGGCATAAAATAGGGAGTGTTTCATTATTATCTGCACATACATAGATGTTTGTGTGTGTATATATAGTGTAATACATTATATTATACACAGCATACGTGTGTGCATATATATATTTATATAGAGAGAGAGAACAATAATGAAATCTCACTTTTCTCCTGCATATAGGTGGGTATTACATACATATTTATATATATATATAGTTAAACTTGACCAGATAATTAGCAGCCATACAATAACGAAGTGGCATGTGCATGAGGGAACGAGGACAAATCAGCAAGAAAAGGTATTTTACATGGAGGTTTCCAAGGAATGTTACCAAAGTGGCGATTTATGGAATTTCCAGGGGAGAAAGAAGGAAAAGACACAAAGGTCTCAGAGCTGCAAGTGAGACAACCATAAATCATCATGTATTTAGCAAAGTAGAATGAAAATTGTAGACAAATAGAAAGAAGGGATGGAGATGTTGGGGTGTGAACCATGAGCTTCAAAAATTAGGGAATGCTTCAAGCCTGTGTGCAGAGTTTAAGGACAAAGGCATTTCCCTGATTGTTCCCTTTCTGGAAATAAATCTGTTCCCCCTCTGGAAATAAATCATTGTTGTGAGCAACACAGGAGAACTAAACACTTTCAGGATATTTATAACACCTTGGCTGGGTCCCTTTTCTAATCAGGGCACGGGGCGAGGCTTGTTTCTTCCAGCAGAGAAAAGTTAGCTTATTAAAAAAATAATTTTGTGGTGGCATTTTAATATCTCTGCCTCTCCACGGAGTCTGTGGCTGTTAAGGCAGGGTCCTTATGTTTTATGAGAACAACAAAGACCCTGAGCAAAAATCCAGCCCCTCCCAACAGGACACGAAGCGTTGGCAGCTGCCAAGGGGACCTGGAGCTGTAACAAGGCTGATTGGTTATCAAGGTGATAACAAGACCTCAACAAATTCACCTTCATCTGCCATTTCTCTTCTTTCCTCCTGGCTACGCCTCTTTTAACAAGGAGTGACAGTGCTTTGGACCTTGATAAGGTTCAGCCAGTGAAGTAGAGTCTTTGCCCTGACCGGTGTCTTTTGAAGAGCTGGATCCTTCCTTCAAGTACAGATGTTCCAGTGAATTCCCAAGTACATCTCCTGGATTGCACCTGAGTTGCTGAGGTCTCTCCCTCCAACCCATATCCCACAGCACTGACAGGAGGCAAAGGGGCTCAGCACCCCACTAAAGGTGCTCAGATCCCCCAAGGACTCACCCTGGAGAGGGTAACAACTCTCTAGGATAAGATAAGAAGATACTTCCAGCAAGGAAAATAAGGCCAGGAAGGTTCCTCAGGAAACACAGGACCAATTTTCCTTGTTAAATAATTCAGCTAAGTCCAAGAGAACAACTCGCCCTGCAGAATTAGAAAGGATTTGAAAGAGAAAGAAAGCATTCGGTGCAAGAGCCGGAGGGGGCCGTTCTTGGGGAAGGTGCAGCACGAAAATAGATGCAAATCTGCAAAGGCTGTCACGTTGAAGTAAATCTGAAGTAACTCTATTGTTTCCAACAGGGTTACTTTGGGTTTGCACCAGCGTGACTAAGATTAGCATATCAGCTCGGGCGGCGCTCGTACGATAAGGTCCTCTGGGGAAACAGAGCGTCAGACTACGGGGGGCAGGAGCTGGGGGTGCGAGGGGCAGGAGGCTGGGAGTGCGAGGGGCAGGAGGCTGGGAGTGCGAGGGGCAGGAGGCTGGGAGTGCGAGGGGCAGGAGGCTGGGAGTGCGAGGGGCAGGAGGCTGGGAGTGCGAGGGGCAGGAGGCTGGGAGTGCGAGGGGCAGGAGGCTGGGAGTGCGAGGGGCAGGATCTCAAGCTCTGGGGACACTCTGCACACTCTTATCTCCCGCCAGCCTTGGCTGTGTCGCGGTCGGGACCGACCTCTGCTCGGGCCCATAAATGGGTGTTGTTTAACGGGCCCAGCGGGAGCGATCCCGCAGGGAGGGGGGAAGAGCTCCACACAGTCGTCCCTGCCAGTTAAAGCAGGAGCAAATACAGCAATTAAAGGATATTCAGGGTGGGAAAGGCCAGTCTCACTCCAAGTTATGGGCACGGCCTCGTTTAAGCACTTGTAGCCAAGCTATGGCTACAGAGAGAATAAAACAATACAAGTGTGAAATAAAGTAGCAGGATGGTTTTGAAGGAAGAGGCTCATTTCTTCATCTGTAAGAATTTGAAAGTGTTTTTCAAAGTATTTGCAGGTGCTGAAGGCACTCAGGAGCTGCAGGGCTGCTCAGGCCACACGGCTGGAGCCCTGAGGCGGCCGCGGCTCGGCGTGAGGTGAAGGGTGTGAGGGATGCGCTCCCCCAGCCCTAAAACAGCGCAAACAGCATCAAAATCCCGCCTGCATCCCCCGCCGGGGTCTGTGGGGCTGAAGCCCTGCTGAGGGCACGAGGTGAGGGCCGTGGTGACCCTTCTGTCCCCTGCAGAGCCCGAGGGACCCCACCCGGGACGGCCCTTCCCTCACGGCACGGTCGGTGTGACAAGGAATGGGCTGCCCAAGGCCACGGTGGGTCACCCTCCCTGGAGCTGTTTGGGGACCGACTGCACCGGCTCTGGGTGCCAAGGCCAGTCTGCCAGGGCGGTGCTGGCCCATGGGTTGGGCCGCGATGATCTCATAGGTGTTTTCCAACCTGATCCACGCCGTGCCCGCCGCGGCTCCTCCAGCCGCGAGCGCCGCCGCACTACTTCACCTGCGGGCGGCGGAAGGACCCGGCGCGCGGGAGGAGCGACCGCATCACCCCCCGCGCGCGCCGTTCCCGCCCGGCCTACAAACGGTTCCCGGGGGCCGCGTCACGCGCGGTATCCGTGCGCTGGGCCCGGTCCGTGAGGGGACGGCCGCCATTTTGTTCAGTGCCGGGGCCGCGCTGAGGGGGCGGGGGGCGGGGGGGAGCGGGCCGGGCCGAACGGGGAAGGGAAGGCGCGGCGGAGCACGGCCAAAGCAAAGACGAGGCAGGACAAGAGCGGTCGGGCCGGCCAAGCCAAGCCAAGCCGCGAGCGGAGCGGTGGGGAGGGCTCCGCCCGGCCACTGAGAGGCGATGGCGGATATAGACAAGCTCAACATCGACAGCATCATCCAACGGCTGCTGGAGGGTGAGGGTCGGGGATTTTGGGGCGGGGGGGAGCGGCCGGGCCTGTCCTGCGCGTCCCGCCCGCCCGGCGGGGACTGAGGGGACACCAAAATGGAGGGGCTTTGTCTTCCTGGCTCTGCCCCGCAGCCCCAACTTTCTCCTCAGCCCGTGTGTCTGCGAGAGGTTTCTGCCTCATGACTCGCCAGTGCAACGCTGGGACCAGCCGGCTGTCCCCCTGCAGCTCTGAGGGGATGCTTAATTCAGTATATTATTTTCGTAGGAAGCTGTTTTTAAAATGCCTGGGGCATTCTCTTTGCCTCTCACACATGCACATGGGGTCAGTGCTTGGCTGGGCAGTCGTTGGGCTCTGGGATTAAGACCCAGTGTGTTTAGAGACTGTTTTTTAGCCAGTCGGAGGCATCTGCCCTGGGTTCAGTGTGCCGTGGGTTTAGCTTTGGTGAGCTGCTCGCATAACCTTCCACAGGATTTTGGCTCTTAATTCGTAACATATGGTGGGTTTTTAGGTGCCAATAGAGGGTTGGGGTTTGGTGTTTCAGACAGTCTGTGGAAGGGCTTTATTGTCTGGTATCGTTGGTGCTTTGGGGGTGAAAAGAGTTGTCTGGGAGTTCCTAAACCAAAGGAAGACCTGGGGGTGTCTCCACATCGTCCCTTCCCTTGCGGGCTCAGCATCGCACTGGGATTGATTTTAGGGCAAAAGGCTGAGAAGTGAAAAATTCTCTTCCAGGGATGAAGGAAAATCATAATTATTTAGAGAAGGAACCTGCTGATCCAGCCTCATGTCATGTGTGTGAGGGCGAGCACCGCAGCTGGACTCGAACAGCTTTGTCAGGGATTTAACTTTTTTCCATTTGGCACAAAGTCATCTGGGATGAGACAAATGATGAAGAAATGTCTTCCTTGCACACTTCTTACAGGATTTTGCTTGTGTAATGCTTAGATAGCAAAAGGTCAGGCAGAGGAACAAGAGCAGAACCCTTAGAAAATAGAAATTATTTGGAGTTAAAAGCCCTATGATGAATTATGGGATTACTGAATAAGTAAAAGTAAATGGGGTTTTTCCTCTGATCCGTTTTGGGTTTTGCCTGTTACCAATTTAAACTGCCCTGGTTTCAATTATTTAGAGACTTCCCTTCATAAACCAGGATTTTCCTGAAACTCCAGTACTACAACTTGTAAATGTCAGGTCTTGTATGTCACATGTTTAGTGACATATTAATACAAGCCCAGTTTTATTGCAGATATTAGTTACAAGTCTGATTGATTTCTCATAGTGCAATTAGTACAGTTTTCTCAAAGTGTAAATTCTTAGTCTCAAAAGCATGAAATAAAATAATCCAAGAAAGAGAACTGAATGATTTTGAGTGATTTCTCTTGTTAAGTTTCAAATAGTAGCGAGATTTGCAATGTCAGTCTGTTCTTACCCAGCTTATAGCAGTGTTAGACGTTGGAGCAGATAAGAATTCATAAATCAGCTTGAGAAGGTTTACTGACATCCTTCAGGAGATGCTTCTTTCAGCTACAGATGTTACCTGAGGTTGCATCAGCTGCCAGAACCAAAATTAATATTTCTCCTTCATTACTATTGCAGTTGGGATTTTGGGTTCCTTGAGGCAATGATTGTCTTTCAATATTTCAGAAACAATTACCAGTGTTAGTAACCTGTGCTGGTGCTTTTTTTTCTTTTATTAAATGTCTGTTATAAAGATCTTTGCCAGACAGAGAGTAACGATTGGCCTTTGTGGCCTCTGTCATTTTTATACTTCTTTTTCCCTAAACTGATGCTACATTTCAGCAAACACAGCATTTTTCTGGAGTGTTAAATGGTGCCAGTCGCTGTGCAAATTCCATTCTCTTGGGTTGTTTCAAATTTGCTTCACTCACCTTTTTTCTGAAATTATGAAGGTCTGGCCAGGTGGGTGACAGGACTGAACTTCCAGGGTGGAGATCTGCAGGGGATTAAATGGAGGGGGGGAATATCTGAAGTTATGTAAGGATTCTCAATTTGTTTAGATTAGTGTAAACAAATTAATTTTTTTCAGTGCAGTTCTGGTGGAACCAGTGAATTGTGTTCGTTCTCCAGAGTGTGTGCCTGTCCCTGAGCTCGTTGCCAGGTGATGCCCCTTCAGACAGGGCTGCACACACACTAAAATCTGTGTGCAAGCCCCAAAACACGGCACATCTGGCCCAATAATCAGCTCCCAAATGGAGCTGCCCAAATCCTTCTGCAAGCTGTAATTTGGTATTTCATTACAGCTCTCTTCAAACTTTAAATACTTAAATATTTTTATAGCAGGGGGCTCATCCCTTTGTAAAGGTGACAAACCCGAGGATGAGGGAGATACTTGATGGAATAGTGGGAATCAGTGAGCAAATACAGTTAGGCACTATTTGTTCTATCGTTTCACTGTTGGAAGAAGTGATTCCAGCCTAATGGTTGAGGCGAAGCAAAGGGTGAATAATAAATTACTCTGCTGTTGTCCTTAATATGGGGTATTAATAATGTATTTGTGAGGGATTTTAGTTGCCTTCTATCCTGACTGCTCTGGTCAAGTGACATTGTTCTTACTTTTTCTCCAAACAGTGGATGTTCTCCCACCCACATTAGGCTGGTTGGCTGAAATTATTAGTTTGTTCTTTGAAAGGCCTGGAAGAACATACTTTAGCTTCTCATGCTGAGATAAATATTTGAAGAGTCTTCCTTGCTCCAAATGTTTATAGTACAGAGCTGTTTGGCATTGAAATGTCACAAAACCCACTTTTCAGTAACATTGTTCTCAGCCTTGGAGAAACACTCAGTTAAAACACTGAACATGCTGATGGTTTTTTGCTGTAGTTCCGTTTGTATTTGTTCCCTTCTTTCCTAAGGAGGGTTGTGTTCTGCTGGGAGCAATCTCATACCAGTACAGGATGTCTGCTTTTGTCACTTTAGTGACTGTACTAATCACAAGAATGAGGCCTCTGAAACACAGTAACAGCATCCTGCACTGGGTATGAAAATGTTTCCTGAGTGTCCTTGATAGGGCATAAAGGGTTGGATATTGGTGGAACTCACTCACTTTGCTGAGGAATAAAGAGCAGGCAGAGGTGATTGCACAAAGCAGAGCAAATGCCTCCCTTCTGCAGGAGTGCTGTGGGAGCAGCTGTGGCTCTGAGCTGCAGCTGAGTGTCTGCTGAGTCAAACTCCAGGAGGCAACAAGATCCTAAACAAGCTCCTTGTGAGATGAAAACTCAGTGGCACCTGTATGGCCTTGGAAAGGGTTCCAGGAAATGGCAGAATTCCTGCTTGGCTCCCAGTAAAGAACGAGTGACAAATCCCGAGATTCCTGGAGTGGAGTGTGGCTTCCTCTCGGGCCATGCCAGGTGGGGTTCCTGTAACCTGAGCCCCTTATCCATTTCCTTCATCCTCCAAGTTGCAGCTTTGCCAGCAAAGCAGGGTCTGCTTTGGAGCTCATGGTAACAGGTAGAAAACAAGATGGAAGTGTAGCAGCCTTACCATGGTAACAATAAATAACAGGGGAAAATAACACCATTCCAGTGGACCTCAGTGAAATCAAGTTCAAATATGTTTCCAAAAATCTTTTTTGTGCTGCACCCTCTGCCAGCACTGCCAAGGAAAACTACCCAGTGAGTGGAGGCTACTCTGGATAAAGCCATGCAAGGATAGAATGGTGGCAGCCATTCTGAAAGCTGAAACACTGGTTAGTGCACTAAAATCAGCAAAAAGACTCTTAAATCCTCAAACATTTCTGTTTATACACCCACAGATTTCTATTCCCAGTAAAGCCCCGTTGTGGAGCTGTCAAGGAGCTATTCTCTAATTTGCTTTAAATGGGGAAAGATTATCATCCAGTTATTAAAAAGAGTTGAACTAAAGAGCATGGATAAACTTTTGCTGACAACAGAGAAGACAATTTCTTACAAATGCAGTTCTCTGAATTTTTTTTCATGCTTCTGCTAAACAGAGGATTAACTGCTGGGTCTGCAGGGTTGCTTGTTCTTCAGCTTTGTATGCTTGGGTAAGAGTCTGATTGTCAGAGATGTTAATCTGAAATGTGCTCACATTTCACTTGGGAATGAGTTGGGATGCTGTGGTGAAGTTTCTCATAGACAAGCAGCACTTTTTGACCTCTAACCATGTAATTTTCCATAGTTTGTACAGCTTAATGTTCAGTATTTTGTGCTGTGGTGCAGCAGTTTCTAAGAGTGGGAAATAGAAACTCTTAATTCCAAAAATAAGGATCAGATCCTTATCAATGCCATGGATTCAAATCAGCCTGTTAAATTCAGGGCTTGTCCCCAGTCAGTGAAGTGGAGGATTTGTCATCCCTGGGTGTTTGTGATCAGGGTTTGTGACCTGTTGCTCCCCATCTCTGCATGTGGAAGTACATCACAAGATGAAAAATTTGCAGTTGTGCAGAATCTTCATTTGTTAATACTGCTGTGAACTTCTGACATACCAGAAGGCAGACTAGAACTTTTTAGAGGCTTTTACACTGAGGAGTTGCTTTTCCATTTCAGTTTTGAATTCGAAGTGATCTGATCAAAGCTGGGAGTGCCTGCAGTAAAGGAAAACCTTTTTTACATCAACCACTCTCAAGTTATTTATTCCCTTTGTGCCTGTGGTGAAAAACTGACTGTGAAACTGTCATTGGAAACTGCTAAAAGGATTAAAACCAACCTGCAGTATTTTTGGAGATGTCACTGGCATTGCAGACATCTTAATGTAAAATATGGTAAAACTGAGAGACTTGTTTAATAAGCCCAAAAAATGGACTGACCTGCAGATAGAACGTTTGCCTAAAAGCACTTTCTGTAGGACGGGTTAATTTTCACACTTCAATTGACAGCATTTCAGCTGCTTCTTCTAATGCAGTGCTGAAGGGAAATGAGATGTTTGAATCACTGAAATTTCTGGCCTTTTTGAACTTTCTGCTATTTTTGAATACTTTCCTAATTATCATCCCTTTCATATTAACCTTGAATGACGTAAAGGCTGTGAGACTGAAGGGAGTATTGGAAATGCTGGGATGGGATGTGGGATGGGATGTGCCCTCTGCATGTCTGTGGGATCTGCAGCGTCCAACAGTCAGTTCCTGACCTGTTTATCCTTCCCAGGGAAATGTGGAGCGGTTCTCCTGCACGTCAGGTGGTGTTGGACTCGTGGCAGCCGCAGCGACACTTTGTACCTGCTCTGTTTGCTCGCACCAAAATGACGGGGCCTGAAGTTCTCGCTCTTCTCCCTTTCCTTCCTTTCCCCCTCTGCTGGGCACCTGCCATACTGCACTCTTTATAGCACCCACTTTACAGCTGGGAGCTGCTGTTTTCCGGTGGGGTTTGTCCTTGTCTTGGAAATCAACATTCATTTTAATAGTGGAACTCTGTGTTCAAGGCAGTTCCTTCTGCAGGGATCATCCAGGCTCCAGGGAAACATGTTTTTCAGTGGAGAGCTTTATTTTCCCAAAACTTCTCATATTTGCACAGTAGAAAAGATTTTAGTTGTTACAAGACTGCCCAGACTGGACATTGAAATTCAGACTCTCAGGAAATTATTTTTAAGAGCAGGAGCATCTCTTTCTAAAAGAGGGTGGGGGTGTTTTGCTGTCTGGAAATACTGCAGCAGTTGTTCAGACACAAATAAAATAGTACTTGAAATGGGCTGATTTTTTTTCCCCCAGCTGATTAATCTTTAACTTGTTTCACTGTCAGTTCCAGACTGTAATTTCTGAGAGATTATTTTATGCTTTGAAAGAACAGATGTGCCTGTGCAGTACTATTGAGCTGCTCTTTGACTTTATGACCAAGCTGTCAGTTACTGTCTGATCACTACAAGCTGCCTTGTTTTGGTCCAAAGCAGAGAAAAGAAACTGTAAACAAGACAGATTTTTCCTAGAATATTATTTTTGCCTTTCTTAGAGGGCCAAGTAACTTGAAGACTCAGAGAAACCTTTTAAGAAGTCATTAGACTAAACATCCTGCATTTTCGTGCCAGCTCTTTCGTTGTGGATGAGAAAACCTTTGCACTAAAAAACCAGATTCCTCAAACCAACGTGCATTTCTGCATATTTGACTCTTCTGAAGCCAAACCCACTTTATTTCCCAGCTTTTCAGGATATGTAGGTCAATGTTAGAAGAAATTGAACACACTCATTTCTTCTGTGCCAGTTCCATGTTGGACAAAGTGGTGAAAATGTGACTGGCAGGCAGAGCTGAACCAAAGTGTCCTGTTCTTTTATCTCTCTGGTGCCTGTTTAGGGAGTTTGGGAACTGCAGCAAAGCATCTTTTCATCTTGTCCAGCTTTTCTAGAACAGGTGACTAAAACTGCAGGAGGATTATACCAGTCCAGTGAAAATGTACTGGAGAAACCCAGAAAACCAGTGTCTGAAACAGTCCATTTTCAGATCTTCATTTAATCTTTGGCAAAAATTAATGCATATGCTTTATTCATGAGCTTTAGTGACTCAGTGCATTACATAGTCTGTATAATATTTTGTACTTTTTAATTTATGGATGTGAAATGCAAGGTTCAGTTTTAGCAATTTCTAACAAAGACCAAAATCATGGGAAATTAGATTTTTGGCTTCTCAGAAAACTAAATACAAGTATATTGTATTATCTCAAAAACAAATGTGGATTGTAAAATTTAAGGCTAAATCAATTTTACATTTGTAATTCAGCGAGGTTACCACTTAATTCTAAACATTTCTGTTCTTTCTTGCTTGTGGATATTTGGCATTTTGAGTGACTTGCTTGTTGCTCAGGAGTCCTTGGAAAATCACTGTGTGGATGCAAAGCCTCATGCGTGATAAACTGCAGTGACAAAGATTTAACTTCATTTACATGCTTCATTACTGGGGATACTTTAATGACAGGCATGAAGGGCAGGGGTAATTCCAGGGCTGGCATGTCAGTCCGTGCTGGGCAGCGAGGGATGAAGGAGCCTGTATTGCCTGGAAGAGAACAGTGTCAGAGCTGTGACTTCTGACCTGCAATAATGTCACTGTCAGGATACACTGTAATTTGAACTAAAGTCTCATTTTGGAGCTTGTTTGGGAAAGGTTCTGTGGTTCAGGGTGTTGTCAGTGGTCGTAGGACAGGCAGGTGGTGCCACCGTGGCTGGGGTGTCTGTCAGCAGTGACACTGCGAGTGCTGGGACAGATTGGCTGAGGACACGTGACTTTGTGTATGTGTACTGCTCTGTCATTATTTTATTCATGGTCTAGATAAGATGCACACTGACTGAACAATGATTTCTGCTCTTGCTTAAAAGTCAGAAGCTTCTGTGCTAATGAGAAATTGGAACACAACTGTTTTTGTTCTTGCTGTTCCCAAACCATGCCCCGAGCACCCCCAGCCTTTGCTGCTGCAGCTCTTGCTTGGCTTTGTGCAGCACAGGGCCCGCAGTGACAGCACAGGGATTTGAGTCATCTGCACCTTCCACATTTCTCACTGAGGTTAAACAGTGCCCAGGGAATTAGACTGAAATGGTAGCTGGCTAAGAGGTTGTTTAGGAGTTCAGGAAGATAATGCTGTGTAGCTTTCTGTATCTGAAAGGATTCAGGCTTGTTGCTTGCCTTTTTTTTTTTTTCAATTAAAACCCAAACCTTTGTGGATAAGGCATAGATTCTTCAGCCTCAGTGCAACAGGAGTTGTTCCCAGTAAGTCACCCTAACTAGGGAGCCTTAGCAGTGCAGTGATTGTTTCTGAGGTGCTGGCAGAGTGTTTGCAGGCAGCTGAGGCTCAAGTGCTCAGTTTTGGCTTTGATGGGCTAAACCAGTGGCTCATACTGTGGGTAATCACTGCTGCTCCTGCTCGTTTATTTTTCTTTCAGCCTTATCAGTGTTCCAGGTTGTCACTGGTTTTGATGCCAAATGAAAATAAGCCTCACCAATAATGGCATACTCAGAAATGTTTTTATTTAGTCTTATCCTAACCCTGATAAATGCTGTTGTGTGCAATTTGAGCCATAGTTACAGCACTGCTGGACAGCACAGGGAGGGGTGTGAAACGTTCAGGCCAAGCTGGTGTCCTTGTCCAGAGCAGGAAACTTTGATAGGGATTAAAGGGAACCAGCTGTGGTGAATTGTTGCTGTGGGGGAGATTGAAGCGTTAGTGGAGGGGTTGAAGGGTGGGAGGTGGGAGGGTGAAGTGGCCTGGGGCTGTGACATAGATCTGCTCTCTTGTGCTCAGGGGCAGTGAGAAGGAGAGATGTTCTGTCTTTGTGATCCAAAACTGTTTCATTAATGATAATCCTGCCTTCCAGTCCTGTGCTTCTTTACCTTCCATGTTTGCCAGCTCCAGTGTGGGATGGGGCAGGATCTGATTTACCGGGACTGGTTCAGGGCAGTGGCACAGCTGAGCTGTGACGGTGGGGACTGAATGGCAGACGCCCCTTTCTCAAGTTCAGACAGCTTTCCACAGAACAAGTGTGTGACTGCTTCGTCAAAGAAATAAAATATATATAGTCACATTGTCCAAGATGGGTTTAGAACTAAATAGAACTGAACTGCTGCTATTTAAAATGTGACATTTAACGGGGGAAGTGTTGAGCCATGAATTCTGTTAAATGAAAGTAACAGACTGGAAGAGAACACACTCCCCTTCCCTGGCAGCACGGCCGTGCCGTTTGGCCTCAGCAGCCTGATCCTACCCTGCTACCTTCTCATTCAGTGTTACACTGGCATTTAGTCAGGCTCCTAAAATAACCCCAGGGATGTTGCTGGGTTTGATAACTGACTTCTGACTCCTTCTGACAGTGCGAGGATCCAAACCAGGCAAAAACGTCCAACTTCAAGAGAATGAAATTAGAGGCCTGTGCTTGAAATCCAGAGAAATCTTTCTGAGTCAGCCTATTCTGCTAGAACTTGAAGCTCCACTGAAAATCTGTGGTGAGTACTGAGATTTTTGGTTTGGACTTTTTGTGCTGTGTCAGGTAAATGCAGACCCTAAGCAGAGAACAAATACAGGATGCTACTTTCACTTACAGCAGAACTAAGGAATAATTGTAGCAAAAAGCAGAATAAACTCCTGCTGGTAGTTTGTAGGGCAGAAGAGTGGGGAGGAGTTGGAACATACCTGGAGGTTGGAGTGGGGGCCAAAGTATTCCAAACCCAGAAAGTAACTGGTCCAGTTTCACCAGGTCTTGGCAAAGTTTTGGAAAAGAGTTTCTGTATCAGTTAAATGTTTGGCCCAGTCATGACCAAGCAGGAGGAAACAATGAGGAGCTGCAGTTGTTTGTTGTAGCTGCTATGCAGAGTTGAACAGTGGTCTGACAGTATTTTAAAATCCTGCTGGAAACTTAAATTTCTGTCCTGTTTCTTGGCATGACTTTCTAGTTTGGTTTCACCACACTTGCTGCAGCACCTGCTCGTTCTGCACATACGTCGTATCTACTTATGCTAAAGGAATGAAGAATGTCAATGTAAAAGCCTCAGTAAATGCACTTTTGAAGGCTTCCAGTAAACAGTATTTTATCCTACTCTAACACTGAGGACTTACTTCAAATTGAAGTAGCTTGTTCAATATTTATGACATCAGTAATCTAAAATCATGATTTAGCATTCTGCTTGTCAGAAACAAACCTGTGATTTAAACCAAAGGCAGAAATACCAATTTCATTTTCGATGCAGCTCCACTGCTAGAATTTGAATTACTGAGTGTTTCCAGAAAACACAGTTGGTTTCTTGGAATTTTGATGATGTTTTATACAAGTGAATATTTTTAAGTAGCTCCTTCATTGTGCTGTTCACCATTGCATTGCATAGATGTCCAACTCAGAATGTGATAATTTTATACACATTAACTGTAATTTTCATTCTGTTATGGGCAGTATGTAACTGCAGGCTCTTTTCTGAAGCATCTTTTGTTTGTTCTTTCTCTAAATCAGTCCAAGAATGCAGTGAAGGCTCACCTGTGTTGTGTCTGAACCTCATTGCAGGTGACATCCATGGACAATACTATGACTTGCTCCGACTCTTTGAATATGGAGGTTTTCCACCAGAAAGCAACTACCTGTTCCTCGGTGATTACGTTGACAGAGGAAAACAATCTTTAGAAACAATTTGTCTTCTCTTGGCCTACAAAATTAAATACCCAGAGAATTTTTTCCTCCTCAGAGGGAACCACGAATGTGCCAGCATCAATAGAATTTATGGGTTTTATGATGAATGTAAGTAACAGAGGTGTTACAGGGACAGCCTCTCTGGCTGGGGCAGCAGGGCGGGAGGTGCCAGTGTTGGCAGTGCCCTCTCTGCTCTTTAGAGGGGCCCTTGCCCTGTTTTAGGAAGGGAAGTGTGTCCTTTACCTGGTCCTTTTGGAGTCTGTTCCTCAGCTACAAACCAGCAGCCAAGCTGGGTATTTTATCTATTGGCTGCTGTGTTAACTGACAGCTCTCAGTGGTGCAATTCAGAAGATAAGGGCATCTAATGCAACCTGTTTCTTATAAAGACCTGTAGCTTTGTAGTGTTAAGGGAGACTGCCCAGGCCTGGCCCTTCCCTGGATGCAGCCCTGCTGAGCCCTGTGCTGTTGCTGTGGCCAAAACCAGAGTCCCCTTTCACAGCTGGGACAAAGCTGTGCAGCATCAGCGTGACTGGAGCTTGGGCTGAGCACCAGCTCCCTGCTCTGTGCCTGCAGCTGCAGGAGGTGTTGCCTGGAGCAGAGTGTCAGCCTGGCCATGAGGGAAGTGCCTGTAGCTGTTTGGCACCATTTGGCTCCTTTGGAACACACCCAGTGTGGCTGTGCCGTCACCACGGCGGCTCCGCCACTGCTGGGGGTATGCAGAGACCAGGGGGGTGACAGGGGCTGTGCAGAGACCAGGGGTGTGTGACAGGGGCTTTGCAGAGACCAGGGGTGTGTGACAGGGGCTGTGCAGAGACCAGGGGGGTAACAGGGGCTGTGCAGAGACCGGGTGTGTGACAGGGGCTGTGCAGAGACCTGGGGTGTGTGACAGGGGCTGTGCAGAGACCTGGGGTGTGTGACAGGGGCTGTGCAGAGACCAGGGGTGTGTGACAGGGGCTGTGCAGAGACCAGGGAATGTGACAGGGGCTGTGCAGAGACCAGGGGTGTGTGACAGGGGCTGTGCAGAGACCAGGGGGGTGTGACAGGGGCTGTGCAGAGACCAGGGGCGTGTGACAGGGGCTGTGCAGAGACCAGGGGCGTGTGACAGGGGCTGTGCAGAGACCAGGGGTGTGTGACAGGGGCTGTGCAGAGACCAGGGGTGTGTGACAGGGGCTGTGCAGAGACCAGGGGTGTGTGACAGGGGCTGTGCAGAGACCTGGGGTGTGTGACAGGGGCTGTACAGAGACCAGGGGTGTGACAGGGGCTGTGCAGAGACCTGGGGTGTGACAGGGGCTGTGCAGAGACCAGGGGTGTGTGACAGGGGCTGTGCAGAGACCAGGGGTGTGTGACAGGGGCTGTGCAGAGACCAGGGGTGTGTGACAGGGGCTGTGCAGAGACCAGGGGTGTGTGACAGGGGCTGTGCAGAGACCAGGGGTGTGTGACAGGGGCTGTGCAGAGACCAGGGGTGTGTGACAGGGGCTGTGCAGAGACCAGGGGTGTGTGACAGGGGCTGTGCAGAGACCGGGGGTGTGACAGGGGCTGTGCAGAGACCAGGGGTGTGACAGGGGCTGTGCAGAGACCTCACCAGAGCAGAACAAGTGATTTTGCTGTGAGGTACAAATGTATGTGCCTGTTACGAAGGATGTGACCTAATCCAGATGATGTAGAGGAGATGATCCTGTTAATTAACTGTGCTGAAGCACGTCACAACTTGTGTGGGGCAACACACTTGGCTTGCAGCTTGCAAGATGGGCTCTCCATGGCTTGTTCTCCTCCAGTGAGGAAACAAAAGATGTGTGTGGTATTTCAGAGTTGTCTCCTCGGAGATTAATCACAGGCTTAGTCATATATCGCAAAATGTTCAGGGTTCAGATCTGTTGGGAGAGTCCCTTTGAAATTCAGAAACCTGCAGCAGTTTCATTTTTCAGTCCCTGTTTCGATTTTCAGTCCTGTTTCTTTGCTGAAAGTGACTTTATGTGGTAAAGCAGAATTCTAAAGAAAATCTGCTCTTCAAGAATTGCTGTCTTCCCCTGAAGGAAACAGCAAACAGCGAGATCTTGTGAAATGGATTGAATTCTCCAAAGGATAATTTTCCAGAGCAAAGTTGGGACTGGAGAGCCTGGCTGTGCCAACAGGGAAATGCCATCCTGTTGAAGAGAATCATGGTGTTCTCAGAGCTCTGCCACAATGAGAGACCTTTGCAACTGTCTTAAGCAATGAAACAAGTCAGTGGGTATCACAAAATAAATTGTGTATAGGCTTTCATGCAAGTCTCAGTAAGCTTAAGGCAGCCTTGTTAGGTTGGTTGTGGTTGTGTTAGAAAAGCATATTAACTGGTTTTTCTCCCAAATCTCTCCTAGGTAAGAGAAGATACAATATTAAGCTGTGGAAAACCTTCACAGACTGTTTTAACTGTTTACCAATTGCAGCTATTGTGGATGAGAAAATATTCTGCTGTCACGGGGGTAAGTAACATCCTTTGGGGATACTTGAGGAACTGGATACTCAGGATCAGTCATGGCATTGTCATGTTTACATTCTGAGCCTCAAAACTTGAGGGGTGCCTTGGCCCGTGTATGAGGAAGAGTTGGGCTTGATGAGTGTCAGTTTTGTGAATCACAGAGCTGGTAGTTTTGTAGCCCCAGACACCATGATCTGCTTTTCATCTCCACCAAAAGACATGTTTAATAGACTCTCCTTTTGAGTAAAACACCCTTGGAGGGTTTTGTAGACATGACCAGGAGTTTGCTGTGTGTTGTGAATCCGTGGTGTGGGTTGGAAGGCACCTCTGAGGATCACTGAGTTGGAATCCCCTGCTGTGGGCAGGGCTGTCGTCTCCAGGTCAG
Organism: Pithys albifrons albifrons; assembly: GCF_047495875.1. Classification (NCBI taxonomy): domain Eukaryota; kingdom Metazoa; phylum Chordata; class Aves; order Passeriformes; family Thamnophilidae; genus Pithys; species Pithys albifrons. Next base: position 6,832,178 of record NC_092474.1, on the reverse strand, counting down.
GCTGCTCAAAGCCCTGTGTGACCTGGGGGGTTTCATTTGTCCAGCTGGGCTGATGCCTGTGATACTTCATGCAGCTTTCTGGGGGCATAAAACATACTGCATCTTAAATGCTTTATCACTTGGAAGTCATTACTGTTCCCAGGGACACACATCAGTGAAAATGATCTGAGATTGGCTTGATACTGTTGTTTCATCTTACCAGGCCTGATCATCACAGTAAACATACCCTGTCATTTCTGGTGTAAATGCCTCTTTTACTCAACAGCTCTTTTATCAGACACTTGCACAGTATTATTGAGATTATTGTAATCCTGTAAAACATGGCAATGGCTTTGCTGATCTTGCTTTCAGTCCCTCTGCTACGAAGTGACTTGTCTTCTGTTACAAATGCCTTCAAACAAATGCTGGATTAAAAAACTGTCAGTTGCTGTCGCCATTGAACTGCGCAAAATGGCAGTGGTGAATCACTTGGAATTATTTTTGTGCTGAAGGAACACGTCAGTCCTGCAGAGCAGAGCTGACCTGAGGTGTGGACTGTGTGTGTCTCTCCCCTGCCCAGGTTTGTCACCAGACCTGCAGTCCATGGAGCAGATCAGACGAATCATGCGCCCCACAGACGTCCCAGACCAAGGTCTCCTGTGTGATCTCCTGTGGTCTGACCCTGACAAGGATGTCCTGGGCTGGGGTGAAAATGACAGAGGAGTGTCCTTCACTTTTGGTGCTGAAGTGGTTGCTAAGTTTCTCCACAAACACGATTTGGATCTCATATGTAGAGCTCATCAGGTATTTTCATTTTGTACTTTAAACCATAGAATAATTCAGGTTTGGGGCACCTGAGGAGGTCCCCTGGCCCAGCCCTGTGCTCAGCCCGAGCTGCTGAGGGTCCTGTCCAGCCAAGCTGTAAACACCTGTGAGGACCTCTGAACAGTTCCCAGTGTTTCCCAGCCCATGGAATGAAAACACTTTTCTCCTTAAGGCATGAAAACTGTGATTCTCTTGAACAAGGGTTTTCTCAGTGCTAATGGACTCTGTTGCTGAGCTGGTTCTTGTGATGCTCCTCTTTTGGTGTAACAGTTTGGAACTCCTGCTCCTTAAACACAGCCACTTTTTCAGCTGCTGCCTCAGGTAAAGCTGCGTTGCACCTTGGCACAAGGAAGTTGCCCAGACTAACACTTGTGCTTTTCACTCTAAAGGTGGTTGAAGATGGATACGAGTTTTTTGCAAAAAGGCAGTTGGTAACTCTCTTTTCTGCCCCAAATTACTGTGGAGAATTTGACAACGCGGGTGCCATGATGAGTGTGGATGAAACACTAATGTGCTCTTTCCAGGTACAGTATCTGAAGATTTTTGCCTCTTGGTTAGTGAGGTCACACATTGAATTTGTGCTGTTTTGAAACAATGTTTCACTGTTAATTCTTTCAGATAGATCTTTACAGCTGTCACACGTGGACAGGGCAGTGTTTGCACTCACATCTTCACAGATGTGATAAGCCTGTGCTGTGTGAGGGGATGAACTGTTTGCCCTGGCATTAACTCAGCCAGGCAAAGCTGTTGGCTCTCAGCCTGCCCCCGCCAGTGTGGGCTCTGGGATCAGCTGCTCCAACAGAGCAGGGAACACAGGGAATTCTTGGCATGTTTAGTCTTGTCCAAAAGACCTGGGTAACACCTTCAAAAGTGAGTTATTGTTTGACTGGAAAACAGCAAAAACCCTTTGCTAAATGATCCCTCTGTCTTTTCAGATCTTGAAACCTGCAGAGAAGAAGAAGCCCAATTCCAGCAGACCTGTAACACCTCCCAGGGGTATGATCACAAAACAAGCCAAGAAATAGTCACTTTGGCGCTGCCTTGTTGGGACTTGTATCATAGTCTATAACCTCCATTTTTAAACCTGTCATGTTGTGCTGTTCAGCTTGCTCAAAATAGATAACGTGTTTGTGGTTTTCCTTTCCATTTGATGAATGGCATTTGCTGGTTGTAACAGCGAATGAAAGACTTTTCTCCCTCGCAGGAAAAGTGTTTGAAAGCTCCTTTTGTCGGTGTTACAGCTGCACAACTCCACAGCGTCCCTGCCGGCCGGGCAGGGCTGGGCTGTGGGACTGTACCATGAGTAGTGTAAATCTTGTTCTTTAGGATCTAAAGAGGGCACTCGTGTGCTGTGAGAGTAGATTTGTTCCCCTCAGCGATCACATACTGTTTATACAAACCACTGTGAACTTTTTTTACGTTAAATTTTGTTTTAAAGGTTTGTTTTAAAGGGATTGCTTTTCTTTTAATGTCATGTCTCTAGTTTTTATTGCTGTTGACATTAGGAATAACCTTCAACCTTGCCAGCATCACTGGTAGGCTGTATATTTAAGTCAGACACACTTTCCTCTCCGTACACTTCAAATGACAATTAAAGCCATTATTTTAAGTGTTCGTGTCTCTTTCCTGAAGCCAAAGTTCACTTAGAGGAACCCGTTTGTACACGACCCCCCGCTGGGTTGGCTGGGCTTCCCATCCACACCTTCCCCGGAGAGCAAGGGCAGTGCTGGCTGGAAACAGCCCAGAGTGCCGGGCCGTGCTCAGAGGGAACACGTCCTGTGCAGTGTCCGTGTGTTCCAGGGAACAGCAGTCCCGGGGCAGGGCCAGACACGGCTCTGGGAACGATGGAAATGGCTCGGGACCTGCTGGAAGGGGTTTGTGCATTCCAGCCTAAAGACTTTGTTCTGCAAAGAAACCCAGAAACTCGATAAGCCAACCAGAGGTGTTAATCTTGATCACCAGTTTATATAAATCTCTCACAGAATCATGTTTTTTAAAAGCTGTTGATCTTTTTTGAACAGATGACAGTGTACAATACCATGTAGTGAAAATCACTTATTAAATGAAGAAATTGTTAAATCTTCTCCGTGTTGGTTTATCACAACCTCTACCCTGCTCTCCGAGGGCCTAACTTAGAGAAATAAATTGTTCTGGAAACCCACGGCTTCTTGGTTTGGATTTCTCTGAGCTGCAAGAGGTGGCATTTTAGCCATCCGTGTTGGGTTTAGCTCTGGGTGCCCCCCGAGGGGCTGCAGCTCCTGCAGGGACACGTGTGGGTGGCAGTGGTGTCTGTTGGGGTTTGTCACAGCCTGGCAGAGCGGCACCAGCACACGGTGTGGGAGGACATGCTGGGCTCGTGGGCACCGTTCCATGCACAGGAGCTGAGGACAAGACCAGGTTCCTCTGGGGCTTCATTAGAGAACTAAACTCTGTGTGAAATGGGGACTTTGGGCGCACTGTCTCTCTCAGTGCCGCTGTCCGGTGTGTGCCACTGTCCGGTGTGTGCCGCTGGCACAGGCTGGCTGGCAGTGCCGGGTGAGGTGAGTGCCAGGAACAGCCTGGGCTCCCTCCTGCCCCGTGTGGAAATGCTGTGGGACGTTCAGCGCTCACAGGAGTGGCTTTTCCCAGCACCAGAACCTGCAGTGCTGCTGCATCTGCTCAAGACCATCCTGTCCTGGGACTGCCCAGCTCGCAGCCACCAGTGGCTCCAACCTGTTCCCCTCCACGTCCAGAATCAAAGACCTGTTTCCTACTCTGGTGACCTTTTTCCCTTCCCTCTACAGCTAATGACTGAAAACGCCTCCTGCTAACTTTGATGAGCTTGTTAGAACAGGTGTCACGGATCCCCTGTTAGGGCTTTCTTACAAACTTTCACCTTTCAACTCACCCTTGTGGTTTCCTTTGTGTCTCTAATTTTTCTCTCTCCTTGTACAACACCCCGTAGGCTGTTGCTGTAGTGAGTTGGGCTGTGCCTGGACACCCCTTGGTCCCTGGCTGTGTCACGCCTTTGTCCTCTGGGACTTGTTTTGTCTCCTCAGAGGCAGTTTCGGTGACACAGGTGCCTGTCCTGGGCTGTGTCCTGGGCCCAGCTGCGTTCCCTGGGGGTGGGTCACACTCTCGGGAGCAGGAGGTGGATCCACAGCTGGCAAGGGAAGGAGCTGCTGTTCCCACTGCAGCTTGTGATCAGAAGCTGAGGGACAAATTTTATGCCTGTTAGTTTGGGTTGTTTTGATCAGTGAAGGGAGAGAAGGAGGAGTAGATGCTGGTTCCTGGTTGTTTTTCCACAATACTCCTAGGAATGTATAGTTGACAACTCCTGGCCAGCTGAAGGGTGTCTCCCCACCACCAGCCCCTGTTCCTGCCTGCCCACAGCTGTGTGGATGCTGCAAAGGGTGGGTTTGGGTAGGGAGGGGCACTGGGCAGTGCCAAAGGCCTCCACAACAGCAGGAAAATGTGATAATCCCAAATTCTCCTCAATCCCCGTCGTGTCCCTGGAAAGAGTGGTAAGATCTGAGGCACTCCATTGTTTTGGGCTGTCACTCAGAGGTGTGTGTTTCTCTAATTTCTCCAAAATAAAGTGTGCCCTCCTTGCCATCCAGCTGTGGAAAGGCTGTTTTTCCTCACAGGTCATTGTTGTGTGTCCCTGGGTTTTTTTGGGATGTCAGGGCTGTTGTGGCTTTGAGCTTGGAGTTCAGTCAGGCTGTGGGACTTCAACAACAAAACATCCATTTCCCCTGCAGTTTTGGGACCTGTTAAACTCAGGTCTCCATGGGGTGACACAGGGGTTGGTCTTGGGCACAGCTCCCTCAGGGGGGAGCAGAAGCTGGTGGGGTTTTCTCCTTAAAACCCGCATTCCTTACCCAAGAGGAGGTTGGGTCTGTTGAGCTCTCAGGGGCAGATCTTTTGATTTCACAGAATCACCAGTAGCTGATTGTTTGTATTGAGCTCAGCTGAGACCAAAAAGCCCAAATTGGCTGGAACCAGCCAGCCTAAACCTCCCTGCTGTGCTGCAGGGCTGCGCCTTTGCTGTGCCCCTTCCCGTGCCCAGCTGAGCTCTGTAAATTGGTGTTTGGGGGGGATAGTTGAGGGATTGGGGGGGTGTTACCTGTGCTCATTCCCAAGGGAGGAGGACAGGGATGGGCCTTTGTGCTTCTGGAGAGGGTGCCAGAAAATACTTAAGTTCTAGGAAAAAATTGGGCACTCCCCAGGAGGAAACTTCCCCAGAAGGGTCTTCAGGCTTTAAAAGTGCAAACCTGGAGAGATGTTTATACCTTTAGGAAAATACTTCTGGTTTGTCCCAGCAGAGGAACCTCAGAGAAAGGTTCCTGGTGCTTCTCACAGCTGAGTTTTTTTCAGGACACTTCCCAAAACAGCTTGTTTTGGAGAGCCAGAGGAGACCCGTAAACATGAAGAGGCCTCTCAGCAAACGCGAGCCTGTAACTGGAGGCAGATTAATCCAGGCCTGGGTTTTACACTCGTGTGATCCTGTCGATCCCCGGACCTGCCCCGACTTCGTGAGCCCCGCTCAGCACCCGCGCTCCGAGCTGGGCACAGACTCACCGTTTCACTTCCCTACTGCGCTGGATTTTGGCTCGCTGTGACGAACAGAAAGAAAAAAGTTTAAAAAGTGAAAAAAAAAGTCCATCCGGCGGCATCTCCTGTTCCGGCAGCTCCCGAGCAGGGAAAAAAAGCCAAAAGCTGCGGGAAGGGGAAATGTCGGAGCGGGACCTCCGGGGATGGACGGGGGTACCTGGGGATGGACGGGGGTACCCTGGGAACGGACGGGCACTCAGGGAATGGATGGGGAGCCCCCAGGCCCCGCCGGAGCTCCCCGGGCGCGGTGGGAGGAGGCGGCGGGGCCGGGCCGGGGCCGCCCCTGTCCGGGAGAGGCGGGGCCGTTCCGCGGATCGCCCGCGGCGGCGGAGGAGGCTCAGGAGCAGCCGGGACGAGCACGGACGGTACCGGGGAGCGGGGCTGGGGGCGGCCGGTGGGTCCCGGCCGGGGGTCGGGGGTTGCAGCGGGGCCGCCACGTCCTTCCCCCGGGGTCCCGCCCCGGCCGGGCTGCGGACGGGGAGGTGGGAGAGTCGAGGGGTCCGGGATGCTCCACCCACCCGCGGCGGCTCCGCGGCCGGGAATCCATGTCCGGGTGTCCATGCCCGGAGCCGGGCGACGATGCCCGGGGGTCCATGCCCGGGGCCGGGGGACGATGCCCGGGGGTCCATTCCCGGGGCCGGGGGGCGATGCCCGGGACGCTCTCCCCGCAGGGCTCCGCTCGGTGCCCGGGGACGGATAACGAAGATGCTGCCCCTGTGACGGCACCGCGGAACCATCTCTGTCCTCCCGGCAGGTGCCGGCGTGGCGGGAGCCCCCTCTCCCTCCAGCACCGCCGCTGCCCGGAGCGGAGCCCCCCGGGGAGGGCGAACACCCCCCTGGGGCACGGGGAGGGCGAGGGCAGGTTGTGCTGAGCCCCCCGGCAGCTCCGGGGAGCGCGGTGGGGACGGGGGATCTGCTGGCGGCGGGAGCGGATCTCAGAGGTTTGTGGGCCAGACAGTTTCGCTGCGCGGCCCAAAGAGGAAGGAAAGCTGCGGGGGCTCCGATGGAACACGGGGGCCTCGCTTGCAGCTGCCCAGCCCATCTGTGAGACCCCCCGGGACTTGCTCTCCCTCCCAGCGAACTCGGAGTTTCACCCCTGTGGTTTTCAGTGCTGGAGTGTGGCCTTACTCAGGAGTTGGGTTTGGTGGTCCAGCCCCTCGCTGGGTGTCCGCAGGGAGGGGCTCAAACCGGGATGCCCGAGGGTGAGGTGGGTTCTGGAGGATGCAGGGAGGGGAGATGGGAGGATGGTGTCACCCACTCACCCACCAGGCTGCAACCAGGGGATCACCTGCTTAATTCACCTGCAAAGGCTGAAATAACAGAGGTCCTGATGTTAGCGAAGAGGAACCATGGCTGTTCTTCTCCTTGGCCTCTGGCCTGCAGCCTCATGGACCAGTGTCCCACAGACACTCCTCCACCTGCACCTCGAGGTGCTGCTATACAGAGACTGCTGCTTTTTGCTGCTGTCCTCCATGCTTTGTTTGGAGAAGTCTGGAAATGCCTCGTGGGGAAGTTCCTCGTTGTGGAGCAGCACGAGGGGGCACAGACAGCGCCGGGGGGGCCACTGGGGCTCCTCGTGCTGCCGTGGGAGGTGATGCAAAACCTGCAGCACCAGCGTGGAGCAACTTCCTGTCAGCCGAGACCCAGCCGGGCCGGGACGTCACGGTCCTGTCCCCTCCGTCTCTCCTCCCTGGGGGCAAGCGAGGCAGATTTGGCCCCTTGGGTCAGCCCTGAGCGGGAGGTGACACTCTGCTCTCGTCCCTTGACGTTGGCAGGGTGATGACAGCCTGAGCCACAGCCATGTCCAGGTACCTGAAGCACTTCACGGTGGTGGGCGACGACCCCGTGCAGTGGAGCAACGACTACCAGAGATGGGAGGAGGAGGAGGACAATGGGGAGAAGCAGCCGGACTCGGAGATCAAGCTGGAGCCCACCAGGAGACACATCTCCTTCCAGTACATGATGAAAAAGCTCTTCAGCTCCCACAGGTTTCAGGTGAGGCAGGACAAACCCGGGATGGGGCTCAGGGAGCAGGGCCGAGCTCATAAGCCCCCACAGCAGCTGCTGCCGCTGGGCTGAGCTGGGCTGGGCTGGGCTGTGCCGGGCTGTGCCAGGCTTGGCTGTGCCGGGCTCGGCTGTGCCGTGGGAGCCAAGCCAGGCCCGGCTGTGCCGTGGGAGCTGAGCTGCTCTGGTGGGTGCAGGTGTTTCCTGAGCAGGGTCAGACCCCAGTGCCTCGTGTTCACCACGGCACCGGCATGTGCTCCCCTCAGCTCAAGCTCCCCACACTGAGGGCTGGGGGGTGGCTGGATTTGTGAGGAGCCAGGTAGGTTTGTGTGGGTGGGACTTTGCAGGAATAACCCACCATCCATGGGGAGTCCTGGGTGGGAGCAATGGAAAGCTCCATGAAACACGACCAGCCCAGCTGGGGCTGTGGGTGTTGGGGTGTGTTCAGCTGAAAGGTCACACTGGCTCCTCTTGTTGATCTGTCTGTGCTGGGAGGGGATTCATGTTGGTTCTTCTCCTCTGGCAGATTGGGGTTGTCTGTCTGGTGGTCCTGGACGCCTTGCTGGTGCTCGGGGAATTGCTCATGGACTTGAAAATCATCCACCCGGACAAATATAACATAACCCCAAAGGTAACATGGGGGAAATGTCCCCATGAACCACCATTTCCCTCCCTCTGGTGGCTCAGAGGCCCCTGGATAGGCTGGACCTGGAGCCCCAGCCCTGCCCTGCTGGTGGTCCCAGCACACAAAGGGAGGTCTCCCAGGGACGTCTGGGGCCCACCTGGCTCAGCTCAGACCAGACCCTGCAGCAGCAGAGCTGAATCACTCTCCTCCTGCTCCTCCTCACACCTCCTGGACCAGTCTCCCATCACCACTGGCTGCCACATACTCTGATTGTCCTTTAGAGCAGAAGAAAAGTCCCCAGCCCTTCCTTCTCCTTGTGCAGCCAAACCAGACATGGCCAAAGCAGCAGAGCCTTTCCAGCCTGCCCTGCCTGTGCACACCAGGGGGTTTCTTGTTTCCTTAGACTTGTGCTGCCTTTCCCCAGGTGTTCCACTACCTGTCCCTGTCCATTCTGACCGTGTTCCTGGTCGAGGTGGGGTTCAAGGTGTTCGTGTATCGCCGCGAGTTCTTCCACCACAAGTTCGAGGTGCTGGACGGGGTGGTCGTGCTCGTGTCCTTCGTGCTTGATGTCGTCCTCATCTTCCACGAGCACGAGTTCGAGGCCGTGGGGCTGCTCATCCTGCTGCGGCTCTGGAGGGTGGCCCGGATCATCAACGGTGAGTCACGGTGTCCCCAGGGCCAGGGGCTGCTCTGTCACCTCCCCTGTGTTATCTAGGCCTGTGTCTTTGTTCTCTTCTCGCCCCCACCTGGGACACTCCTGCTCTTCTCTCCCAGCAAACTCAGAGTTCCACCCGGGTGGGTTTTCCTGGCTGGAATCAGGTTGGCATTTTTCTGGGAGCAGGGATAGACTGGTGAAAGGACTGGAGCACAAAGGCTGTGGGGAGAGGCTGAGGGAGCTGGGGTTGTTCAGCTTGGAGAAGAGGAGGCTCAGAGGTGACCTCAGCACTGTCCAGAACTACCTGAAGGGAAGTTCCAGCCAGGTGGAGGTTGGTCTCTTCTCCCAGGCACTCAGCAATAGGACAAGGGGGCACGATGGGCTCAAGCTCTGCCAGGGGAAATTGAAGTTGGAGATCAGAAAAAAATTCTTTGCACAGAGAGTGCTCAGGCATTGGAATGGGCTGCCCAGAGAGGGGGTGGATTCCCCATCCCTGGAGGTTTTTCAACTGAGCTTGGCCGTGGCACTGAGTGCCATGATCTGGTAAAGGGACTGGAGTTGGACCAAGGGTTGGACTTGATGATCTCGGAGGTCTTTTCCAACCCAAACCATTCTATGATTCCCCAAAAAAGCCCTCATAATCCTGCACCCTTTCCCTGGTGGAAAGGGGTGGCCACATCCCAACTTCCCATTGTGGATCCTGTGGCAGTGTTGGGCCAGGGCAGCCCCCACCTTCCTGCACCTGTTGCTGCAGCACAGCAGGTCTCAGTGCTCTGCTCCTCCATCCCCTCCAGGGATGCTGCAGGGAATGTCCTCATCTCACCCTGGATCCCACTTGCTGGGATTCAAAGGGTTTACTATAAAAAGAGAAACAGAAAATACCCCCAGATCAGACTTCAGTGACTTTGCTGTGGAAGTTGTAAATTGTTGCAAATAGATGTAAATTCAGGCACTTTTGGAACTAGTGTAGCTGGAAACACTTCCCTCCTTCCTGGGGAAGGAATGTTGGGATTCTAACCGCAATGAGGTAACTCCTGCATGAAACCTCAGCCCAGGTGCTGTGCTGTGCCCACAGCTGAGGTTTGGTGAGTGCCCTGAATTTGGCACAGAGGGATGAGGGGAAGGGAGGGCTGAGGACCCCCCGGATGGGAGAACGTGCCTGGGGGGCAGCAGCCAAAGGAGGGAGGATGTGAGAGCAGTTTGTGGCTTTTCTTAGTTCAGGGTAAAAGTCAGAAAGAAACTGGGTTTGTCTGCAGCCCTGTGAGCTCCAGGAACCTCATCCCACAGCAGAAAACAGGGCACAATTACAGGAAAATTCCCATGTCCTTGGCTGCTCCTGGAGTCCCCACAAGCCTTTTGCAATGCTTGGAGGAGCAGAGGGAACAAAGGAAATAAAGGGAACGGGTGCTGTGTGTGTGCTGGGCATGGTTCAGTGCCCTGGACGGGGACTGGGTGACACCAGGTGGGCACTGGTTGATGTTATCAATGTAAATAATGCTTTGTGCTGTGAGAATGAGCCCCCAGGCCCCAGAGCTGCTGCTGGAGCAGGGCAGACAGAGTAGACTGAGCACAGGGCACTGGGCAGACTGAGCACTGAGCACAGGGCAGACTGAGCAGAGAGCACAGAGCACTGGGCAGACTGAGCACAGGGCAGACTGAGCACAGGGCAGACTGAGCACAGGGCAGACTGAGCACAGGGCAGACTGAGCACAGGGCAGACTGAGCACAGAGCAGACTGAGCACTGAGCACAGGGCAGACTGAGCACAGAGCAGCCGTGCTGCAGTGCCTCCTGCGTGCTCTCACGGGGGAGGAACAGCGTGTTCCTCCTGCTCTCACCAGGCTGACTGTCCTCTTTTCCTCAGGAAAGGGTGGGAAGAAAATGCCTTCAGTTTGGGGCCTGAGTTGACATGTAATCCCCTAAGGGTGCTGGTAGAGCAGTGACACCTCTGCCCTGATGGGGCACTGCGTGTCCCTCGTGCAGCCGGGCAAGGGGAAACCAAAAGCTGGTGGATCTGAGGATGTCCCTTGTCCTGTTCCACTGTGATGTACCACATCTTGCTCCATTGGGACATCCCACGTCCTGCTCCATTGGGACGTCCCACGTCCTGCTCCATTGCAATGGCCCACGTCTTGTTGTCCTGTGCCCCAGGCTGTGCCCTGCTGTCACACCTACCCCTCAAAGCTGCTCAAACACCACCAAGGCTCCAGCTCCGTCCCCCCAGGCTCTGCCAAGGGAGCACATCCAGCTCCAGGGTTTGAGTGACAGTCTGAGTGATTAATTCAGCTCTGCCTCTTCCCAGCTGAGCATCCATATGGGAATCCCTCGGGTGGCTGATTTCAAACCCTCCTCATTAAGAAAAGCACTTGGGGAGGGTGCTTGGCAGATGACAGGACCTAAACTGGAGAGGCACATGTTTAACTCAGCCCCTGTGTACTGGTAATTCTGCCCGTGGCTGTTTTACAATGTAAAGCAAATCCCCTGGGAATTGTTCCACAGGAATCATTTTGTCGGTGAAGACCCGCTCAGAACAACAAGTGGCCAAGTTAAAACAAGCCAACCTGAAACTTGCAACAAGGCTGGAACAACTGGAACACAGCTGTGTAGAGAAGGTAAAAAAACACCTTTAATTTGGGTTGACCTGCCTGGGATCCTTGTGCAAGGCTGGCACTGTTGGATTGGTTTCCTCATGGGAAGGTGTGGGGTGCCCTGACCAAGTTCCCTGAGCTGCTCCTCCTCCTCCAAGGAATGGTGTGTCCCTCTGTCCTTTAGCCAGGTTGTCCTGTTTTCCTGTGGGAAGATCTGTGGGAATCTGGGGAGCCATGTTAAGGGTATTAATGCTTTGACTTTTGCCTCCTACAGGAGCAGGAAATCGAGAGGCTGAACAACATCCTGAAGCGGCACGGACTGCTCAGTGAGCCAAAGTAGAAGGCCAGTTTTCCAAGGTGGGAATTCTGCCTGGAGAGTGCAGGGTGGGGATCCACCAGCTTGCCCTAAACGTTTTTCTGTCTCTCTGCTTCCTCTTGTATTGTGTTGTCTATAAACATTTTCTATTTGACCAGACTTGGAGATTGCAAACAGAGTTTTGCTGGAAAATTAATCACACACAGTCCCTGTAAACAGCAATTTTTTCCCCTTCTTGTACAGTTCTACAGTCAAAATTGCAAAATAATTTAATAAAAACACATCTTTATGAGCTACACACGCAGAGAAGTACCACTTATTTCAAATAATCTCATTTTTTTCTGTGATAAGATTCTTTGTTTGCAACATCTGGTAGAGATTTGCAGTGTCAGTGATAAGAACTGAGGCTGGAAAGGTCATTTCTTCTCCCCCAGCTGACTGTTCATCATCAATACAGCCCTTTGCCAACCATTCTTCTGATGTTGTTGGTAGTTTCCTCATTTCTGTTGCTGCTTGTGCCACTTGGTTATTTATACAACATTTGTTTCAAAACCACCAACATGCCACTCCTTCCCCTGACAATCAAACAGGCCCCAAACCAGAGACAAACGTGTCCCATCTCATCAGACAATGCAGCAGAGCCCAGTCCTCAGGCTGCATTTTCTCAGCCCTCCTTCCCTTAGTTCACATCCCACTGGGCTGGAAAGCTCTTTGTTTCCACAGCTCATAAATCAAGGTGTGAAAAGGAGTGGGAGATGTAGGAACAGATGTAGGTGAGTGGAACTGCTGGGAACAGCCAGACTCCACAAAAGCCATTAAAAATCAAATTCCAAAGGACCAGGCTGCTGTTTGAACACAACAGGAGCATTTTCAGGTACTGGAAGGTCCCTGTGGAGAGACTGTTTGATAGTTGAAGAGTGAGATGCAATAAGTGGGAGTTCTAGGAGGTGTCCCCAGTGGATTCAAGGCAGGCTCAGCTGGAGGGGTCACCGAGCTTTGCTCAAAGCACAACTGAACAGGTTTTTAAAGAAAGGCAATTAATTAGTGGTGTGGGAAAAATAGCCAGAAATATGTGGCTTATTCATGGGAGTAGATAAAGCAGAGCCCTTATCTAGTGGCACCTGATTGCTTTAATTAGCAATTTAGCAGTGCTGTTGTGGGATAATGAAGCCTGGCTTGCTCTGGAGCTGTGCTGGGTCCTTACCCTCCTGCTGCACAGGCAGGAGTGGGAGTGGAGCTGCAGGGCTGGGCTGCTCTTGTGCTGACTGGGCTGCCAGAGCCACCAGCAAGGGCAGCTCTGGGCTTTCTTCCTCTCACTGAGTTTTATTTGGGAACTTTCCACTTAATGTGGGGGGTTTTAACACTTCTGAGAAGCCTCAGGAGGTGTCACCGTTTCTAAAATTTGGCCAATTTTAGCCCAGGGTGAAGAAGAAACTCCTGGCCCATCACAGTCACTGGATAAACCTTGGATGGGAAATAAGGAAAAGCAGAAATATGGGGGGAGGTTGATGCTTACCTTAGACAAATGGATAGAAAAAATCAAAGGGTAGCTTGAGGTTAATGGTGGGCCAAGCTTTATAGCCTGGCTGTGCAGGTGAAGAGATGTCAGTGAAAACCACAGAACTTGTCACAGGAATAATCCTTTCCCTTCCTGAGGGAAGCTGCAATGAAAATACAAACAGGAATTAGTGCAGCTTGTTTTTTGTATGGCTGTTCCATTTGGGTTGTATTTTCACCTGGCACTTGTAAATTATCTTTCTCCACCTGCAGTTTCTTTTCATGAATGATGTGTGGATTTTTCCTGAAGTGTTTTGGCAGCCACAGCTGTGTGAGCTGGAAGGGAACTGCTGGTGTAATTCACTCTGAGGGGAAGTGCTGCCTTCAGATAAAGAGATTATGAGGGTCACTGGTACCCAGGAAAACCAGCCCTTTGTTTTATCATGAATCCTGTAATTGAATTCCTTACCTGCTTCAGAGTGGTGGTGCTGAGGGTGGCTGTGACATTCACTATCCTGGCCTGGGGATTGACCAGGGACCCGTATTTTGTCCACTTCACTTCTATTCCAAGGGACACTGGAATCTGGCACGAGCCCTGCAAGGGGTTAGAAGGTCTCTCATTGTCTGACCTGCACAAAAGCCACTTCATTAATTAATTATTCATGTTATTAAAGGGGCAGGATGGCCCAGAAGGCTCCCTGAGGGGTAGCAGAGGTGCTGCAGCCTTGGCTGTCCCTGCAGGTTTTCCACAGGTGACAAAGTGACTCCATAACTCCCTTTCACAGGACTGTCCTACCTGAGACAGGATTTGGCTCTTGGTGATCATGCTCAGCACTTTTTAATATAAAGACTTATTTTAGTCCTGCTGGACAGTAGAAAATGCTGAACTCTGCCAGGGCAGAATTTTGGAGCCTCCAAGCTGAACTATTTTTAGGCATTTCTCCTTGAACTGTCACGTTCCTGGTTACAGAAATTACTCACTCTTCAGTTGCAAAAGCAACAATCCACCTCTACACAAACTGTCATTTTCTGCTGTGCTTCAAAGGGCTCCTGCTCCCTTGCCCTGACCTGGTGTAAGAGGAGAAACGCTGACCCTGTTACCTCACTCTTTCCACCTCCCCTCTGGTGCTTCATCCCCTGTGAACAGCAAGCTAAAGTGTGGCCAGAACTCCTCTTGCATCCAACATATTGTCCTGAGCCAGAACTGGGTACCAGCTTGGTACAAAATAAACCCTGCCTCCTACAGCAAAAGTGGAACTCCTCATTGGTGAATATTCCAGGAATTTCCTCCAGGTTGTTTCTGCATTTTTCCCCCCACATTTTTTCCCCCAGTTGGTTCCTGCATTTTTAGGCTGAGAATGCTGAGCTGCTGCTGCTTTACAGGTAGAGATGAGAGAGGGCAGTGGGAGTGAAGGTGTAGGGGGTGTTGGTGTGACTTTCACCTGTTCTGAGAGCTGGAGGTGAGTTATTGGCACCCAGTCGAGCACATCCTGGGCTTGGGAATTCCCAAAGGAGGCCACATACTCAGGGAAGCTTTGGCCCTTCAGCACATCCATGAGGGTCTGAGCCAAAGGCTGGCATTTCAGAGCTGCTGTAATTCTTCAGAAAACACACAAGAAAGAGGATGAGTTAGAGCCAACCCCACTGTTTGGCACAGGCAGCATTTCTCCTGCTCCCATGCACTGTTCAGGCCTTCTGGCCACAGCTGCTGATGGCCACAGTCTTGCCAAGAGAAAGACTATTACTAATGAAATGCAATGTTTTAGAAATAATCCTCCATTCCCAACACTCCACCAGCTGTATGAACAGCCAGGCCTGATCAGAGCCTGAGGGAAAAGGCTGTCAAAGGGTTAAAAAATTAAAAATGAAGGTTAGTTCTCACCTTAACTTACAGCCTGAGATCATGTTCTGACCAAAGAGCACTGGGGCTCTGGGTCCCTGTGCTGCCAGGCAGTCCTGGCTGGGGCTGCTCTGCAGGATGCTCAGCTGGCTGTGCTTGTTGCTGCTCTCAATGATGCCAGATGTAACTCACAGTTAAGGGCAAATTCAGCACTCCATGTGTATTTCAGGACAAAAAAAGAACCCTTAATCACATCCTTAAAATACATCTGAAAATGCTGTAATAGCTCAGGACTCCTCTCACAGTGTGAAGCAGCACCAGAGTGTGCAGGGAAGAAGGTCTCAATCTCACTGCACAGTCTCTGCAGTCAGGACTGAGTCATTCCCTGCTAAAACACAGCCCAAACCCATGAGAGATGTCCATGCTGGAAGGGGTTTGTGGAGCTGGGCCAGAGCAGGGGCTGCAGAGCAGGAAAGGATATCCCTGGGGCCGGAATCCTGCCCTCACAGGCAGCCCAACAACATACCCAGGGCTGCCACTCAGGGGAACTGGCTTGGTGTCCACCTGCAAGGCAAACACACAGGACTGAGAAGAGCAACGAGGCTGGTGAAGGGACTGGATGTGGCACTGAGTCTCCTCTTAAACACCTCCAGGGACAGAGAATCCAACATGTCTTTATCCAACCCCACTGTGATCACCAGCCCATGGCACGGAGTGCCACAGTGATCACAGTGGGGTTGGATCAAGTCGTGGTTGGATCAAGTCATGGTGATCACAGTGGGGTTGGATCAAGGGTTGGACTTGGTGATCTCAGAGGTCTCTTCCAACACAACTGAGAAGAGAAGAGCAACGAGGCTGGAGAAGGGACTGGAGCACAAGTGCTGTGGGGAGAGGCTGAGGGAGCTGGGGGTGTTTAGCCTGGAGAAGAGGAGGCTCAGAGGTGACCTCAGCACTGTCTGGAACTGCCTGAAGGGAAGTTCTGGCCAGGTGGGGGTTGGTCTCTTCTCCCAGGCACTCAGCAATAGGACAAGGGGGCACGATGGGCTCAAGCTCTGCCAGGGGAAATTGAAGCTGGATATCAGGAAGAAATTCTTTCCAGAGAGAGTGCTCAGGCATTGGAATGGGCTGCCCAGAGAGGGGGTGGATTCCCCATCCCTGGAGGTTTTTCAACTGAGCTTGGCCGTGGCACTGAGTGCCATGATCTGGTAAAGGGACTGGAGTTGGACCAAGGGTTGGGACTTGATGATCTCGGAGGTCTTTTCCAACCCAATCCATTCTATGATTCTATGACTGGATCTCCTCCTGCACTCAAAGGGCTGCAAAACACACAACTCCTTCAGGATTATGAGTTGCCTGGAATGATGAGTGGTAAGACTGTAAGTAAGGCTTTGCTTCCCGACACAGCCACAAAATGGGGCCTGTAAATGTGACACTTTGGAGGCCTTTATTGGCCAGCTCTGAAATGCTGCCTCATCTGTGTGTCCAGGGCAAGTTACACTTCACCTGGCAGCTCACAACTGTTCTGATTCAAGTTTAATAAGGTTTGTAATTACGTGTCTCTCACCAAATGGCAGCCCCACAGTTACCTGAGTGAAGCTGATCTGGAAGCTCTGCTGGATTGAAAGTGCTTCTTTGGTGATTGCCCCCAAGACAAAAGCAGCAGCTGCTTCTACTATTTCTCCTGTGTCTGTGTAGGTAATGTGATAACTCACCTGAAAATTAAACAGTTTAGAGGTTAATTTGAATAATGCTTAGGAGAAACTAGAAAAAATTATTTTAAAATCATTCAAGTGTTTTATTTCTTCCTTAAGAAACCCTGAACCACAGAGTGGGGATATATTTGGACTCGATGATCCTTGTGGGTCCCTTCCAACTCAGAACAGTCCAGTGTGTGTGTGATTCTGTGAAATGTCTTCTGGAGCCTCTTCAAAACTGGCTTGTTTAACTATAAACACAATGATCACCTACTTAAGAGTAAAAAATGAGATGATGTGCAACATCTATTCCTTTCTCTCTGTGCCATCACTGTGCCTGAAACCACCTTCTCCCAAGCCTAAAGGAGTTTAAACTCATGTTAGTGCCTGTTTTGTCACACACACATAACAGCAGCAAGGATTTCAGCCTGTCTCCATGTCATGCTGCATAGTCATTATTTGGTTGCAAAACTCTCTCTTTTATCCCAAAGTCGGTGTTTCTCTTGCTCTGGGCATGTCTAAGGGAATTTCAAGGCCTTCCTGAGAGCTTTGCAGTGTGTGGCTCAGGAGGGATTTGGGGCACAGACTGTCCCACCTACCCCCAGGACGACATTTGAGCACAGCTCCCCCGAAGCCACCGGCAGCCTCAGGATGTCACTGTCCTCCAGCAGGGTCCTCCCTCCATCCAGGGACTGCAGAACCATGGACTGCACAGTGATATTCACCTGAAAAACAAAGCCAGGACAGCTCTGGAGCCTGGGGATGATCATTGGTGTGATAATCATTTCTGTGTTCCTGTATCTCTGCTGCAACAGAACCATTCCTGTGTTACAGGTGTTGCTGAAGCTCAACCAAAGGGTCTGCTCTGAAGTAAATAAAGAGATTTGCTTCAAAACAGGGAGTTTTATATGAAGGGAATGGATCAGGGTTGAATGTTTGCAGGCAGCATATTATGCTGGAGTTGCTAAGTGTCATTACTGGTAGCAAATTATAGAATTTTTTACTGTAAATATTAAGCCCCTGCTGTGGTCAAGTCAGTGAAAAACTTCCACTGACTAGAACAAAGAATTTTGCTGCCAGCTCTTCCAATGAATTTAGAAGGGTACTTACCCTCTGGCTTGATTTGGGCACCTAAGAAAGAATAAAAGGGCAAATTAAAGCAAATTAAAACAACAGCAATATTGCAGCAGCCATGGAGTAAAGCAGTTAAGGTTTAACTCCTTTGCCTATTTAACTCTCTCCTTACAGTAACTTTTACACAGTGGAAGGGATTGGATACATGCCAGGAAGTGGGAACAGAAGAAAAAATCTTACAATCCAATCCCCTCCTTCCTCTGACTCTTGGAACTATTCCCAGACCCCCATTTTGGGAAGTTGTGCTTTCCAAAGAAATGAAGAGCTCGTGTTGTCCTGCTCTGATGGTGAGAATTCCATGATTTCATGGTCTCCAAACCAGGAAATAAGAAGCTCTTGTTACCCAGCATGAAAATTTTCAGCAATATTTCATGGAAAGGCAGGAATGTCAGACCAAGGTCATGGATCAGGCCTGAAAAATACCCACATCTTTTAAAGCATAATTTTATCAAAGTTTCACTTTTCTGACTTCCCATCTTTGGGAAGGGACCAAGAACAGGACTCTGACCATGAAGCAACTCTGCAGAACTATGGTGGGATGCAGGAGCAGGGACCATCCCAGGGGAGGGCAAGACATTCCTGGAGCTGCTGCAGGTGGAGCTGTGCCACACTTGCCAGCCCAGGGCACAGCCCAGCCACCAGGATCAGCTCTGGGAATGAATCTGCTTGTAAAGATTAACTTGTCCTTCAGGGCACCACTGCTCCTGACCAGGGAAGAGGGAGTGAGCTCCTCTCCTGGAATGCTGTGTGTCCATGGCTGGGGGTGGGTCAGTCCTGGCTCTGCAGGTCCCTGGCAGCTCTGCAGCCTCCCTGGCTCGGCTGCCCACCTGGAAGGGAGCAGCTCTTGGCTCTGGCAGCCACAGGTACCCCCTGGCCATGGTGGGCAGCACCTGGGCAGAGGATTCCCAGACCCTCCAGCACCCCTGGGATGTGCTGGACAGGTCAGGGCAGAGATAAACTGCTTAATGCAGATTAACTGCAACAATTACCAAGTCGTTCCTCTCCCTCGTGGCAGTGAGGGTGGGGCTTTCCCAGGGCCCTGCTGTCCCAGTGCTCCCAGTAAGGCTCTGGGGTTACTGGTCTGCCGTTTCTCTGGCCAGCAGCTCCACCTGGTGGCACTGGGAGGGCTCCTGCTCAGCCCTGACACCACACTGTCCCCACGGCATCACCTCCCGATAGCACATCCCACCTCCAGCTCCCTTTGGGAAGGGCATCTTCCTACACAGAGTGTCCAGCAGCTCCTCAGCCTTCCCCAGTCCCTGCAGCCGATCCCTCCTGACATCCACGACCTCTCCTAAGCTGGGCCTTGGGCCTGGCAGGCAGCACACAGGAAGGAGTTACTGCTCACTGTTCCACTGAGGAAATCCCAAACCCCTCCAGTGCTGGGGCCTGACCACACTCTCCTTTTGGGAGGACAGGGGAACACTCAAAGCCCTCCTGAGGCAGCTTTTTTCCACCTTTCCACAGAAGGCTGATGGAAAGCCAACATCTGTGGGCAATCAGATGTTCAACAAGGTTCTCAGGGAGCAGAAGGATGAGCCCACCTGTGAAAGGGGCTCTCCTTTCCTGCTGGTAGCTTTGGAATCTGGAAGGAGACTGGAAGGGGTGTTTGAGCAGTCACTCCCTGCTAATTAAATTAACTTAAATAATCACATCAATTAAAAACATCTTAGTGGTGGGGAGGATGCTGTTTCTTGCTGACCTTCAGCCCCTGGAAGGAGCCAGCAGGTTCAGGTGTGGTGTGTTTCACTTTCAGTCTTGCATGAGTGATCCCTTGGTCTTCCTGAATATCCTCAAAGGGGATTTATTTATACCTGACATATCCTCCCCCAGGTCAGAAAAGGGAGAAAAAGGAGGCTGAGCTTTGACAAAGCCCAGACTGTGGTGGTGGGCAGGATCCAAACAGAACTGCCCTCAGTGGGGTCAGTGTGTTCCTTAAGGGGCATAAGGAGGGTTGGTTTGTGTGACTTCAAAAACTGAGGCTTGGGGAAAGGGGCAGATGCAGAGGATTAAACCTGAGTTTTACCAGCTCTTTAGAACTCAGATTTCTTGGAATTATGCACTCTGGTAAAAGGTTCTTGGAAAAGCCTGAGCATGCACAAAGCCAGAAACTGCAGCAAGCACCAGTTCAGTGAGCTCAGCTCTTCAAAACCATTTGTTTTTACTTCATCTTTGTCTGCATTATTTATATTTGGCTAAGCAGAGAACAGTAAATTATTCTGCTCCCAAGGCCTGAAATAAAAGCATTCCCAAAGGCTTTCTGCATAAAACTCTGTTGTACAGGGAGATGGTTTTTTCCCAACCCATAATTTAAAAATCCAAATAAAACCCCATCTCCTCTAGTAAATAGACATTACTCAATTCTGCAGCTCCAGAAGGATCTGGGATATCCACAGGCAGCTGTACAAGTGTTCCAAACCATACTCACTGCCAGAATGCTGGAGTTGATGTAGAACAGCATGCTGAGGCCTGGAATGCTCTCACATTTTTCCACACTTACTGATCTGATGCATTTTGTGGCCTGGTTTACTAAAAACCCTAAAAAAAAAATCCAAGTGTTACTGAAGGAAATTAATTATGAAAAGTAGAAATAAAAAGCAATGTAAGAACCTTAAATACAAGGAAAAGTGGAAGTAAATGTCATGTCTTTGTGGATAAGGATATAAAGAATTACACTTTATTATATTCCCCAGAAATGCTATGAGACAAAATACTCCTCCTTAACAAGCAGAAGCTTCATGAAAGCCAGAAAAAGATTTATTCCTTAATTTTTGAGATGCCATCAGAGTTTTTCTTTCACAAGAGGCTCCAATTCTCCTCCAGTTGTGAGCCCATAATGCCAATGCATTTCCAAAGCCCAGCTGGGCTGCACTGGCATTATGGGCTCACAAAAATGCAGGTGTGGGTTTGGTTGTGGCTTTTCCTTTTTCCTGCAGCTTCAGGAGACTGAGAGGAAGGTGAGGAAAGTTCAAACGTGGAGCTCCAGCTGCAGGTGGGACTGGGGAGAGGGAGCTCAGGGGACAAGGGGACAGTCACCCTTGTGCCCTTTGATTAACCCCCTCATGCCACAGAGGATGTTTTATTGGTGGATAAACAGCCCATTAACAAGACTCTCAGGGATTTACTTTGAATGTTTAGCAGAGATGCAAAACAACTTCCATTCTGTGCCTTCAAACCCACAGAGAAGCAGAAGGTGTTTGGAAATGTTTGCTCATTTTGCCTTAGGTTTCCCCTGGGGTGTTTGCCAGCTGAGGAACCTCAACCAGAGCAGGACATTTTAAAGCAAGTCAGATGGAACTGAAATGCATTTCCAACCTGCAGGATTTGCATCAGAGCACCAGGAGGACACAACAGGACTTGGCAGCCTCAGAAATGCATCCTCTGTCTGGATAGGAGCCCCAAACTGCCAAAGAAACACAGGGTCAGGCACACAGGGGTCTGTCTCTCAGCCCAGCACAGCTTTAGAACATCCTTATTAACAATAAATATCAATAAAAGAAGTGCTTATTTCCACTGTGTCAATAATTTATTTTAGAACATTCTTATTAACAATAAATATGAATAAAAGAAGTGCTTATTTCCACTGTGTCAATAATTTATTCTACTTTGTGCATCACTTTTTAAGCCACTGCTACGTCTTTATGTTTAAAATAGCAACAGAAAAGTGACTGATTTTTCAAAGTTCTTAAAAATCCAGCTCACTTTTTGAGTTAACACAAAACATTACAATCCTTAGTTTTACATTTCTATATTTAAAGGCCAATATAAATGTTGTCTCTTATTTAACTGCATTATTTAAAAGCAGATGCAACCACTGCTGAGTTGTTCTTTTGTGGACCAATTTCATACTGAGAGAATCAGGTATCATTTCCCTGCCTTTGAATCACAATTCCTCACCTCATAAGTGTGATTTTCATTTGCACCAGGAGGGTTTGGAGCCTCTGTGTCCTCTCCCCACTCCTGGGGCTCAGCACTGAAAGCAGCACCTCCAAACTCCTGAAGCAAACGATCAAAGTTGGCTGCACTTGGCATTTCAGGGGCCTTGAGCTGCAGAGCTTGTTTGTCTGCCAAGACATTGAAAGGAGGAGAGAAATTTAAGGAGAAAAGACACAAAAATGGTATTTAGTGACAATTTTACCTTCTGGAGTGGTTAAAAATACCTAATGCAGCTTAACCTTTGCTTTAAGAGAAACCCCAGACAGGGCCTTAAATCATTAAATCTTCAATCATTTCACCCAGATCCAGGAAAGCACAAACTGGATCCTGAGGAAAAGCCCTTGGCTTTCAAAATCCTGGTTTTTAACAGCATCATTTCCACACCAGACATGTCAGTCAGTGCCTGCAGTTTCCATGTAAATATTCAGGTGATTACCTCAGCATTAATTAAATTAAGAGAACATAATTAAATTAAATTAAGGGAACACAGTGCTGGTCACTTTTAACCCCCCTGCAAGTCACTTCAAAGGATTTGTACCACAGATTTGTGTCAGTTTTCCATGAGACAACTTTAATTTATTTGGGGATGCTGAATTATTTTTTTAAATATATTTATTTTCCCAACAGAGAAGACTAAAAGTATAAGATGCTTTAACTCCAGGTGAGAGGATCACAACACAAGGACTGTGAGCAGACACAATCACCACCTCCCTGAGAGGTTTAATAACACAAAAATAGTTTTCAATTTAGTCTTTTTCTGGTAAGCAAAGAGCTTACAAACAGCAGCTCCACTTACAGTTGGTAGAATGAATGCAGAAAATGCTGGGATTGACTTGGTCAATTAGTTGGAATATCCTTTCTGGTGGATTGGCTTCAACATCAAGAGAATACACAGCAGCTTTCTGCCTGCACAGGTTGCTGTCCCCTCTGCAAAGAGTAATTAAAAAGGAATTAAGGATCCACTGGAAGTGAGTGTTGATCAGATTTTAAAGTCCTTTTTTCCTGTACTGAGGCAACATCATTAAAAAAAAGGCATAATATTCCTGTTTAAACCCAATTTGTGTGATTGTGCATCCTGGGAAGGCCCCTGTTGTTGTAGCTGAATAAGAAATAGTGGGAATTCTCCCCCATGTGGGATTGGGCAGAGGGAACTGTGAGTGGCACCAGGAGGGAAGGGGAGACACAAGGAGGAACCTGCCAGGGATAATATCAGAGCTAAAATGATGAATTTGGTGAGATCCAGGTGGTTGGGGCACCAAAAATGCAGGGTGGAAATAATGGAAATACTGAGATCCACAATACCTGCAGACATCAAAAAAAACACCTGAATTTTCATGCCAAAGGAACATTTCACACAAAAAGAATTTGGGGGAAGAAACACAACTTCACTTGAGGCATTTCTAGTTGACAAAGACAGAACAGTCACCGCAGACAATTAAAGTGTCACTCAGGAAGGTGTTGATTAGACCTTTCTGAGGTCTATAAAAATCTCTAAATGGGTGGCAGGAGTCATTGTGTGCAAGAACAATGAGAAACCCCAGTCTGGCATGATTGCTAATTCAAATTTGAAAGCACCCAGAATAAACCCCAGTGCTCAGATTGGCATAATTTATACAGAAGGTGGGCTGAAAAGCTGCACTTTTTGTTCTGAGAGTTCACCAAGAGATCTTTTTTTCACAGCAGGATTTTGCAGTGAGCTTTTCTTAACTCTCTGAGAGGATGAAATGGGGTGAAAGGGGTTTTTAGATAAACTAAACAGCAAAAAAATAAATATTGGCTTGGCTTTATTGGTGTAATGTGACACTTTAGTGGTTGTGAGACTGGCAGGTTGGGATGGGGACTTTCAAACTGGGACCAGAACAACCACTTCAAAAAGCACTGAACTGATCAAGTCTGCAGCTGATATCATAAATGTAATGAGAGAAGTTACTAATTAATTGCTAATGACCTACAGAGGTGGCCAGATAGCATCAGTTCTCTTAACTTCCACACACTTCATTATATTGATAGAAGTCTAAAGATGCATCATTTTTCCCCCAAAAAACCATCACCATTTAAGTGTCCAGACAGGAGAACAGTGAAACAGGAGGAACAGGAGAAAACAGGGAATAGAACAAGGGAAAGAGAAATGGGTGGGAGTGCAGGGAGCTGGAAGGAGCAGGAATTGCGGGTTTAGGGGCAGGAATTGGGGTTCAGGGGGCAGGCACTGGGGCTTAGGGGCAGGAATTGTGGTTTAGGGGCAGGCACTGGGGTTCAGGGGGCAGGCACTGGGGTTTGGGGGCAGGCACTGGGGTTCAGGGGGCAGGCACTGGGGTTTGGGGGCAGGCACAGGGGTTTCAGGGGGCAGGAATTGGGGTTTGGGGGCAGGCACTGGGGTTTGGGGGCAGGCACTGGGGTTTGGGGGCAGGCACTGGGGTTTAGGGACAGGAATTGGGGTTTAGGGGCAGGCACTGGGGTTTAGGGACAGGAATTGGGGTTTAGGGGCAGGCACAGGGGTTTCAGGGGGCAGGAATTGGGGTTTAGGGGCAGGCACTGGGGTTTAGGGGCAGGCACTGGGGTTTGGGGGCGGGCACTGGGGTTTGGGGGCAGGCAGTGGGGTTTGGGGGCAGGCACTGGGGTTTGGGGGCAGGCACTGGGGTAGGGGGCAGGCAGTGAGGTTTGGGGGCAGGCACTGGGGTTTGGGGGCAGGCACTGGAGTTCAGGGGGCAGGCACTGGGGTTTGAGGGCAGGCACTGGGGTTTGGGGGCAGGCACTGGGGTTTGGGGCAGGCACTGGGGTTTGGGGGCAGGCACTGGGGTTTGGGGGCAGGCACTGGGGTTTGGGGGCAGGCACTGGGGTTTGGGGGCAGGCACTGGGGTTTGGGGGCAGGCACTGGGGTTTGGGGGCAGGCACTGGGGTTTGGGGGCAGGCACTGGGGTAGGGGGCAGGCAGTGAGGTTTGGGGGCAGGCACTGGGGTTTGGGGGCAGGCACTGGAGTTCAGGGGGCAGGCACTGGGGTTTGAGGGCAGACACTGGGGTTTGGGGGCAGGCACTGGGGTTTGGGGCAGGCAGTGGGGTTCAGGGGGCAGGCAGTGGGGTTTGGGGGTTTCAGTGCCCCCTCTCCACTCACATGACCACGGGCACGGAGCAGGAGGTGAAGAGCCCGAACTCCTCGGGGCTGCAGTCGGGGTCACAGCAGCAGTTGGGGTCACACTGTGCCACCAGCAGGTCACACACACACAGCCTGGTCACTGCAGGACAGCAAAGCACAGCTGGAGGGGGCACTCAGAGCCCCCCAGCACTGCCCACCCAACCCCAGACTCTGCTGGGGAGTCGTTTTTAAAAGGCAACTTTGGAAAACTCCATGTGGGACACATGGACAGGGCTAAAAGGTCCTGGTGTGTTCCCTGAGAAATAAACCCCCCTAACAAACAAATAATCAATTAAGTAAATAAACATAGATTAATTACTTTCATTTTTAACTTATGAATTAATATGATATCATTAAATAAAGAAGGAAATTTAAAAACCTAACAGGAATTTTGAAGGTATGAGAATACACCCAGCCCTGCAGAGGGAATAAAAAAGAGGGAGATACAAACAAGGTGTTTGTTTCAACTTCTTGGGAAGGAAAAGACAATATTTTGAAGGAGCAGTGAGATGTTTATAAGCTTTGAGCATATCCCCAAATTCCTGTGCTCTGTTTTAAGTCATTTTTAAGGCCATCCTTTCTGCTACTTAGAAAATCTGTTTGGGTCATGTGGATAAAACTGAGACTAAAATCTCATGGTGTGTTCTCTGAGAAATACAAAAACAGGAATTTTGAAGGTTTGAAAACATACTCAGCCCTGCAGAGGGAATAACAAGAGAGAGAGAGACAAACAAGGGGTTTGTTTCAACTTATTGGGAAGAAAAATAAAACATTTTGAAGGAGCAGTGACTGTTTAAAAGCACAAGCAGTAAAAGGTCTCCCTGATGTGTCAGCACAACCAGAACAGAATCCTTTGGAAATGTTTTTTCTCTCTGTTTTTTTATAATCACAGAGCGAGGAATTGCTAATAATTAATTCTGTGAACTGGTTTCATAAGATGTTTGGAAACTCAGAACAGGCTTAGGTTTTCAAGTTTATAAATCCAAAGAGCAGGTATTATTACTCTTCTGAACTGTTCTTGAGAGATGCTGCTCTATAATAAATCTGGACTCAAAAAAAGCACAGAATGAGGAAATCTAAGGCCAGGGTTTTATAGACAAGACATTCAAGGGGTATTTTCATCATTGGTTCTTTCATTTCAGTTTGACTGTTGCCTGTTTCTCTGTGGCCTCTTGGATGTTCCCTGAACAGCATCCAGATATTCCCTGGAACCTCAGAAGCTCTGCCTGTTCTGTGGCTGAGTTTAGACCTGGCATCTTTAGTTCAGCCTGTGAGCAAGAGAAGTTCAAACAGGGGTGATTGTATTGCAAGGCTTTGTCTCCCAGATAATTTGGCAAGTATGGAAAGCTGAGGTGATGGAAATAAGAAGTTAAATAAAAGTGTGGCCCATCACAGTGAGGAAACCCCTGCTGAGAGCAGAGTTTGTGGTGTGTGTGGTGTGACAATTCACTCACAGCGCCGGGAGGGAGTGAGTGGCAAAGTGTGCACGTGGAGCTCTGCGGGGACACCCAGGAGGGCCTGGAACCCTCTGCGGGGTCGGGCCGTGGCCGGGGGGGTTCAGCAGACCCTGCCCTGCCCCCTCGGGGCTCACAGGGCTGGGCGATGGGCAGGTCTGCGATGCCCACGCCCTGCCCAAGTAATGATGGCCAGGCCGTGCCCGGCTAATGATGGCCAGGCCGCGCAGTGTCCCCGCCGCCCTGTGCGTCCAGGGGCTTCCCTGCGCTTTCCCGGGAGGCTCCGAGCTCCGAGCGGCGCCAGGGTAGCGTTCCCAGTGCCGGGGGCCGCAATGGGAGCGGGCGAAGCGCCGAGGCCGCGAACGGGGCTCCCCTGGCCCGGGCAGCGCCGCAGCCCCCGCAGGGCACCCACCGTCCGTGACCGGGGCCGGAGCGCTGAAGGCCCGCTGCTGGGCGGCACCGCCAGTGTCTGCGGGCTCCGCGCTTGGCTCTGCCGCCCGGAGCGGCGGCGGCAGCAGGAGGAGGATGAGGAGGAGGGCGATGAGGGCGGAGAAGGCCGCGGGGCCCGACGCCGCCATGGCGGCCGCCCTTAGCAACGGTTGCCAGGGCGCGCGGGGCACCACGGGAAGGGCGGGCCCGGCTCTCGCGAGACTCGGCGGGCCGAGGCGAAGGGCCGTGCCCCGGGCAAGATGGCGGCGGGTCGTGAGGGGCAGCGGGACCAGCGGGGCCCCTCAAGGGACCCCATCGTCCCCCAGGGCCTCCCAGGGGCCCCCAGCGCCCCTTATGGACCCCCAGCGCCTCTCATGGCCTCCCAGAGCCCTTCAGGGACCTTCATCGTCCCTCATAGCCCCCCAGCGCCCCTCAGGACCCCTCAGGGACCCACAACGCCCCCCAGAGCCCCTCAGGGACTCCTAGCACCTCTTAGGGACCCCCAGAGCCCTTCAGGATCCCTCATCACCCCTCAGGACTCCCATAGCCCCTCAGGGACCCCCAGCACCCCTCATCAGGTCCTTAATGTTCTGTATATTCGTTAATTAATCTTGGTAGTAATCTTGCCATATATACAGGTAACTTGGAGTTCTTTTTCAACATACAAATAATTCGTTTTTTACAGGAATTTGGAATAACTGGGCCAGAGGGTGATCAAGTGATCCCATTTCCTTAGGATTGCCTTACAGATGTAACATCCAGGCTCCAGTTCAACCAAGAAATTCAGTTTTAAGATGAAATTTGAGGTTTTCTGCATTCCTGAGGGGACACTTTGTCCCAGCCCCCTGGCAGAGATTGTGGTGAGGGTTTTCCCAGGGAATAAGTGCCAGGACAAGAGGAAACAGCCCCCAGTTGTGCCAAGGGAGGTTTAGTTGGGATATTATGGAAAATTCCCTCATGGAAAGGGCTGTGAAGCGTCAGAACAGGGAGATGGTGGAGTTGCCATCCCTGCAGGTGTTCAAAAAACGTGTGGATGTGGCACTTGGAGACTTGGTTTGGAGTTGGGTGATGGTTGGAATTGATCTTGGAAGTCTTTTCCGACCTCAGCAATTCCATGATTCTTTGATCTGGCCAAAAGCTGCTTGAGAACGTTTGTTCCTGCAGCAAACTCTGACAGGTTGTTCCTGTGGTCAAAGGGAAGCCAACAAAAGGTGTTGCAGCTCTCAAGTCTCCAACCTTCCACCTTCATCCCTGGGAGATGGGAATAATCCCAGAGTGTCCCTCCTTTGTGCAGTGGCCCCAGGGGGCTGTGAGGGGTTACACAAGGCAGCCCTTTGGCTGCTCACCCAGGGCCTCTGATGTTACCAAAGAGCTGCTCACGGGGGTTCAAACAGCTCCATGCCATGTGGCCAAGCCCTGGAGTCATCCCTGCCATGGAAAGACTTCCCTCCTCCAAGGACAGGGGGCTGGAGGTGAGACTGCACTGTGCTCCCTCATCCCAAAATAACCTGCCCTGGGTCTCCATCCTGCACTTCCAAAGTTCTGTGTTCACCCTCTGCCTCAGGGATGAAGAACCAGCATGTTCAGTGTCCTTGTGGTTTGCTGTCCCTGAGGTTATTTGGGCTCAGTTGGAACATCCTGGCTCTTTCTTTCAGCCAGGTGGCCACAATGATGTTACAGGTGTTGGGGTTGGGATGTTTTTCAGGCTTGAGGAGCAACAGTGACTTCAGGACACTTCCCAGTAAAGCTCTGCCAGGACTGGCTGCAGACAACATGGGCCTGTGTTTGGAGCAAAGCTTGGGAATCTTTAAAAATCCATCTCTTTCACTGTCCCACAGCAGAGAAACAAAAAGAAAGGCAATGCTTCAGGAGGGAGGGCTGGGACACGTGGCTGAGACCTGACCTGTCTCTGGGGGAGGCTGATTTAGGGCCTCACAGTCCCTTCAGCTTCACTGACTGATCTCCCACATGGTCAGTTAACAAGGATTTCTCCTTCCTACAAGTTGGAAACTTGGGATTTACTTTGCAGGCTTGGAGGGGAGAGTGGTTCTTGATTTGTTTATCACCATTGGTTGTGTTCTGTCTTCTTGTTCCCCTGCAGTGCCATGAGATAATTAATATCAAATCTTGTTATTTACACGGTTTTGGTGCATTTAAAGTCAGTAAAAAAGGGCTGTTGACAATGCACCAGGGAAAATAGAATGTAATAATAATAGAATGTAAATTTTTGCATCCAGAATTCCTTGGCAAAGCT
Source organism: Pithys albifrons albifrons (assembly GCF_047495875.1). Lineage (NCBI taxonomy): Eukaryota > Metazoa > Chordata > Aves > Passeriformes > Thamnophilidae > Pithys > Pithys albifrons. The sequence goes on along the minus strand of NC_092474.1, from coordinate 6,803,226 downwards.
GGTGGTGCACAAGGGACCAGACTCCAGGATGAAACCCAAGCCTTGCTGGAATCTGCAAGCACAGATTGCACCCTGGATGGATGTGGGCAGGAGCTGGATGAATAAAGAGGTATTAATTCTTCCTGCATCTACCATTGAAATAGAACTGGGCAACTGTTCAATAGCAAAGTGGGATGGAATTAATCTGTTCTGCTCATGACCTCTTTTTTGTTTTCTCAGAAGTGTTAGGGCTTCACTCAGAGAAACAGTTCACCTAAAAACCCACCTCCAGTATTTGCTGTAAAAGGAGAATTGGTCAAACAAGCTGCTGTGTCACTTCAGCTTCCCCTTGTTCAATAAAGTCATGAAGAAATCTGTCCTCACAAGCAGAGTGCAGTGAGTGAAGTCCCTGCAGAAAGGAACTTACAGCAAATACACAAAGCCCACCTTGTCATGCAGAGGGGAAGACAAAAACCACATCTAAGAAAAACCATTCGAAACACCCCCCTCACCACAAAACTCACCTTTGTGTTGGGCTTCTCAAACAGGTTCCAAAGAGCAGCTCCAAGTGTGCAGGGCAAGGTCAGGACATCAATAAATGAAGCTTGTTCTCCATCACAGAGATTTGCATTTCTCCTCTCAACATGGGGTAATTAATAATTAAAGAGGATCCTGGTGTGGGAGGTCTTGTAAGATGCAAATTCAGGTAGGTTGCTGTCTATTAAAAAACATGCTAAGGGATTTACTGTGTTGCTATTTTAATAGTAATTAAAAGCAGCAAGATTTGGATGTGCATTTAAGCATCACAGTGTGGCATTTGCAGTGCAAACGTGGCAGGATTGAGTCCCATCAAGTAAAACCAGGGGAAGTAACTGATAATAAACACAAATCAAACTAACAGAGGTGTCTGATAAAATGCAAAGACTAAGCAAAATCACTACTTATATTTAAGTTTCTCTCATCCAAGCTTATTGTAATAATTCAGTTAAATTTGGGGTTTAACCTTATAACTTTCACCACACCCTTTCCTTTTAAATTATTTGAGATTTAAATAATTTAATTACTTTTACACAGCTAAAATGATTGTTGTTACTCAGAACAGAGGGCACTGGAGTTTTCAGAACACTGCACAAATACCTGTCCTGCCCATGGACATGTGTCATTTGATTAAATGCTTTCATTTTATTTTTAGACATTTAAACTAATTATGAATAGAATCAGCTTATTAACCACAGCCTTTATAAATTATGATGGATGAGATGTTCAGACTTGTTAGGGAGTTTTTAGTGATAAAAAATGCAGAGTTAGTATAAAAAAAGAGCTTCTCTAGGCAGAGGTGTAATCCCTGTTACTGTAAGGTTTCAAAATGAGGAGAAAATCCTAAAAGGAAATGGTTTTGGAAGTGCATGACTTGATATAAATAAGTCTTTTCACCTTAATGCCATTCACATCAATCTTAGCAGTGACCAAAAGTCAGTCACTATTAAACTACAGTATTTTGTATTTTATGGGGCAGTTGGGTGACTTGGGTGAGGTTCCAAAGGAATTGAAGAGAAACTGATGCAGAAAATAAATCATCTCTCCAGGATTTTAGACAGCTTTGGGAGCCTTTGAGCCCTTCCAGTGCCTAAAGGGGCTCCAGGAGAGCTGGAGAGGGACTGGGGACAAGCCATGGAGGGACAGGACACAGGGAATGGCTTCCCACTGCCAGAGGGCAGGGTTGGATAGGATATGGGGAAGGAATGTTGGCTGGGAGGGTGGGCAGGCCCTGGCACAGGGTGGGCAGAAAAACTGTGGCTGCCCCATCCCTGGGAATGTCCAAGGCTAGGTTGGACAGGGCTTGGAGCAACCTGGGCTGGTGGGAGGTGTCACTGCCCATGGCAGGGGTGGCACTGGATGGGCTTTGGGGTCCCCACCAACCCAAACCACTCTGGGGTTCTAATTGCTGATCTTCTGGCTCTGCATCTCCTCAGGAGTTTCCCATGTGGGCACTCTGGTTCTGTCCTCCTCACACCAGTTTGGTGTTTAAGGCCCCTGTGCTGGGTTGAACTTCATCTCTCCACGGCCAAGGTTGGGTTTGCTCTATGACACATCACTCTACAAGCTCAAGTGGACAGACATTCAGAATTAGAGTCCACACAAAGTCAAACCAGGCTGAAATAAACTGCATTCTGGTCTGGCACAACGTTAGCCCTTAAATTAAATAAATAGTGAGAAGCCCGGGCTGTCTGTGGGGCAGGAGGCATTACAGGCAACATTTATCACGCTCCAATCTCAGGACTGAGATACTTGGGAGGGAGGACTGACGTCAGCTACAAGTGAATCAGTCTTAAAAGCAGCTGAAAACCTGCTCCTGCCTCCAACAGTTGATTATGTTCTACTTTGCACCCCCTGGTGCATTTATTGGTGTGAGCAAACCCAGCAGGAAGAGTTCATTTTGTTTCTGCAGCTTAAATGGGCTGATGTAAATAGATCTTGGACTTTGAGGTGGGAAGATTCCACCCAGCTGCAGTAACCAGGGGGATGCCCTTTGCCCCAGATTTTGTGCCAAATTTGTGCAGTGGGGAATTTTAAACAAATATCACTTGGCAGGATATGGACTCTGAGGGTACAGGAATAACACTGAGTGAGGCAGCAGGGCATGGGCTGGGAGGGATTCACAGGGAGAACTACCCTGACTGACCCTGAGCAGTGGGGAAAGCCAGTTCTGAACTGTTTTATTGAAAATACTTGGGGTTTGCCTCACAGGAGCCTGGTGATTGTCTAATGAAAACCAGCAGCAGTTTCTCATCTGGGTGCAGTGTCCTCGTCCTTGTGCAGGAGTGTGAAAGAGTTCAGCAAAGGTTTCACTCTTTGTGAAAGAGTTCAGCAAAGGTTACTAATTATCATGTCAGTTATGAGGTGTTTTGGCTGTCTGGACAGACTTGGGTGGCTGACCTGGGGTAGAATCATGAAATCATTAGGGTTGCAAAAGACCTCTAAGATCAAGTCCAACCTTCGAGTGAGCACCTTCATGCCCACTAAACCATATCACAGAGAGCCACATCTACTTGTTTTCTGAACATTTCAAGGAATGATGACTCCACCTGTGGAGCCTGTTCCAAGGATTTCCAAGGATGGAGGAGTGTGAACAGCTCATGGTGTGCCTTGGCTTGGGAGCCCTCACTGAAACATGGAGTCCTGCTCTGCCAAGTGTGTTTGTCAGCCCTGAGCTCACACTGAGGGTCTCAGCTGATGGGCAAAGCACCACAGAGGGAACATCCCATCCAGCCCTGGGGAACACACTGGATGGGGCACGGAGAGCTTGGGCTTAGCTGGGAGTGTGTGGGAGCAGCTTGTGCAGGTGCTGTGGGACAGATCACCTGGCACTGACCTGAGATGCACAACAAGGGCTTAGGCCAGGCTGGACTTGTCCTAGAGGGACCTGCACAAGGAGGAGGAAGAACGAGACTGAGGGAGGGGAAAGAATGATTCTGTGGGGGAGACTCTGAAAGAATGTGCTTCCCTTTCCTGATAAAGTCACGGAGGGCGAGGCACTGAGGAGAAGTACCTTGTTTGTCTGCTCTCACACCCTGGCAGGCCTTGGCAGCAGCACCCCCTTATCTCCACCATGTTGGCACGTTGCGCTGTGTTCCCTAATCCACCAACCACACTGGGCTGCTCCTCCTGCTCACTCCACTCCCTTTTCCCTCTTCTATCAGGAGGATAAATTTTTAAAAACTTTGGATACAATTTCAGCTCCAGCTGGAAAACTTTCATGCCTTGTTTAAGCCTTTAGCAGTGTGAGGAGAGGGATGTTGTCTCTGTCAAGGTACACAGGGAGTGAAATGCCTCCCGTGTGATAATGATGGTGCTCCAGCAGCATTCCCAGGGCCGGGCCCATGGAGCTTGGCTCTTCCTTCCACTGCAGCAGCTCGGGGTGCAGGTGTCACACCTGCCTCTCCTGCTTGTTATTTAAGTTATACAAGTGGCAGCAGCCTCTTGATGTGTGTGTCCACAGAGGGATTAAATGAATTTCCAGGCTGCCTGCTGGGACCTTCCAAAGCGACAAGGGGCTGTTTTGCACACCCAGGAGCAGCACGGAACACTGAGCAGTGGAAAATGAAGAATTGGGTGCTTTTGAACCCAGCGGGTCTGTACAGCACTGAGGCCTGGAAGCTGTTGGTGTTAAGGCTTTGTGTCCCTCTCACTACAACTCACACAGTTTTAGTGGGTTTGATGGCTCGTGAGGGGTTGATATGGAATTTCATGGGATTAACTCCCAGCACTGCCGTGGATTTCCACAGCAGCCTCTCCTGCCTGCTCCCTCTCAGCAGGCTCAGTTCCCAAACCACCAGGGCGACTCACCCTTTCCAAGGTGCATTTTTGCAGGGTGTGACTCCCACAGCCCGTCCCGGAACCGCCGAGCCCCTCCAGTTATGCAGGGCATGCCAAGGGCGTGGAGGGGAATCTGGGTTAGGGACAGGCCGAGAGAGTTAATTGGGATAACTGCGGGGAAAGGGCCAGGCCCCGTGGGGGCACCGTGAGGAGGGGGCACTGTGAGGGGGTCACTGTGAGGGGGTCACCGTGAGGGGGTCACTGTGAAGGGGCCACTGTGAGGGGATGTCCGTGAGGGGTCACTGTGAGGGGTCACCATGAGGGGATGTCCGTGAGAGGGTGTCCATGAGGGGAGCACTGTGAGGGGATGTCCGTGAGGGGGTGTCACTGCGAGGGGGTCACCATGAGGGGGTCACCATGAGGGGATGTCCGTGAGGGGGTCACTGTGAGGGGGTCACCGTGAGGGGATGTCCGTGAGGGGGTCACTGTGAGGGGGTCACTGTGAGGGGGTCACCGTGAGGGGGTCACCGTGAGGGGATGTCCGTGAGGGGGTGTCTATGAGGGGGTCACCGTGAGGGGATGTCCATGAGGGGGTCACTGTGAGGGGGTGTCAGTGAGGGGGTGTCCATGAGGGGGTCACCGTGAGGGGTCACTGTGAGGGGGTGTCAGTGAGGGGGTGTCCATGAGGGGGTCACCGTGAGGGGTCACTGTGAGGGGATGTCTCTGAGGGGGTCACTATGAGAAGGTCACCATGAGGAGATCGCTATGAGGGTGTTTGTGAGGGGTCACTGTGAGGGATCTCTGTGAGGGAGTCACTGTGAGGGGGTCTCTGTGAAGGGGTTTCCATGAGAGGCGTCACTGTGAGGGGATGTCTGTGAGGGGTCACCGTGATGAGGGGTCACTGTGAGGGGATGTTCATGAGGGGGTCACCCTGAGGAGTGTCTGTGAGGGGTCACCGCGAGGGGTCACCATGAGGGGTGTCCATGTTAAGGGGTCACCATGAGGGATGTCTGTGGGGAGGTAACTGTGAGGAGTGTCTGTAAGGGGTCTCTGTGAGGGGGTTACCATGAGGGGTGTCCGTGTGAGTGGTGTCCATGTGAGGGGTTACCGTGAGGGATGTCTGTGGCAAGGTCACCGTGAAGAGTGTCTCTAAGGGGTCTCCATGAGGGGTCACCGTGAGGGGTGTCCATTGAGGGGTGTCCATGTGAGGGGTCACCGTGAGGGGTGTCCATCTGAGGGGTGTCCATGTGAGGGGTCACCGTGAGGGGTGTCCATCTGAGGGGTGTCCATGTGAGGGGTCACCGTGAGGGGTGTCCATCTGAGGGGTGTCCATTGAGGGGTCACCATGAGGCCCCGGCGGCTCCGCCCGCTCTTTATTGTCCCGCAATATGCAAATGAGGCGCGCTCAGCCAATGAGCGGTGTTGGTCCCGCCGCGCACGCGCCGCAGGGGGGCGGGGCCGACCCGGCGCGCCCCGCCCATTGCCGGGCCCTGAGCTCAGCTCAGCACGCGCGGCCAAGATGGCGGCGGCGGCCGGCGGGGCGCGGGGGCGGCTCTGACCGTGACCGGGGACGGGCCGGCACACGCCGGGCACACACCGGGCACGCACCGCACCGAGCCCACGGGGAGCAGCGCAGCCCCCTCCGCGGGGCACAGCGAGAGGCGGCGGCGCGGCAGGCGGGGGCGCTGCCCGGCCGGGGCGTGAGGGGCAGCGTGAGGGGCAGCGCGGGCCGGGCCGGGCCGGGCCGGGCCGGGTGACTCGGGCTGGCGCCCTGCGGCGGGCGCTCGGCGGGCAGGAGGCGGCTGCGCCGGTGGCTCCCCGCGTTCCTGGCGCTCGGCTGCTGGGCGCCCCACGCCATGTTCTCGGTGCTGTCCTACGGCCGGCTCGTGGCGCGGGCCGTGCTCGGCGGCCTCTCGCAGACGGACTCCCGCGACTACAGCCTCGTCACGGCCAGCTGCGGCTTCGGCAAGGATTTCCGCAAGGGCATCCTCAAGAAGGGCATGTGCTACGGCGATGACGCCTGCTTCGTGGCCAGGCACCGCTCCGCCGATGTGCTGGGTGAGTGGCCGCGCCGGGGGCTCGGGGGGCTCTGCCTCCCTCCGTCCCTCCCTTCCCTCCCTCCTTCGCTCCCTCCCTGCCCCGCACATGGCAGCGGCTCAGCCCGCGCTGCGAACAAAGGAGCTGCTGCTGCGTGGCGATGGCAGCGTGAGTCGCTTTGTCGCTTCCAGGAAGGCTCTTTGCTGCATCTCGGGCTGTGTGTGCCCCGGGCCCGGCCCGGGCGCTGCCCCGTGCGAGGCCCGGCGGCTCCCAAACAGCCCCCGGTGCGTTTCGCTTTCCGTGTGCCTTTAAACCCCGCGTATATTCCCTGCAATTCCCCAGCACAGAGCGCTGGGACAGGCACTTCCTGATTGCAGCGGGTGCCGTGTCCTTGTCAAGTGCACGGCAAAGTGACATTGAGCCTGGAATCAAATGTCAAACTTCACTTTCGGTGTTTGTTCTGGCCTGATTGCGCTCTCTGCTTTGGAGCCAGGGGCGAAATGAATCTTCGAGGGGTCGGATTTTAGAAGCGGTGAATAATTACAGATAACCAGTGGAATCTCCGGTGCACGGGCAGTGCCTTTTGACAGTGCTTGGCCTTTCTCCCGTGTGCTCAAGGTTGAATTTGGCCTGAGTGTGACTGACCCTTCCTCGTGCTGCAACTGCCAGAAGCAAATTTGCACCCAAACTTTGACACTTAAAAAAGCTTCCCCGCCCTTTCCCCTGTTTTTTAATTTTTTTTAATATTCATTGATTTAAAACCGGGATTACACGGTGCTGTCTCATGATGTGGAAGTGCCTGGTGATTCGTGCCATCCTAACTCGGTTGCCATTTAGCAGAGCCGAGACATTTTCTGCAGGAGCTGCAACTTGGTGCTAGGAAACAGCATTGCTGGTTATTCCCGAGGAAATTGTTCCTTCCAGGGGATGCCACAGCTTCCAAGGACACGTGCACAACTGCTCCCTGCCTTTCAGACTCTGCATCTTCTGCTGTGCCTGTTCCAGGGGAGCTTTTTTCGGTCAGAATGAGCTGCTGGACACCCTTCCTTTAACATGTGACTCCTTTAAAGTTCATGTTGGGCCAGCACTGATAAATAACTGAGGGATTGCAGTTTGCCCCTGAGAGAAAGGCAGAGTGTCCTTTACTTCAAGGTGGACTCTGGGTGTGGGGAAGGGGCAGATTTAGCCCTTTTGATGATGTTTTAGGGCGTTTTGGCCATATTTGGTGATTGCTGTATGTGGGCCCACAGCTTGTCTTGTCTTCCTGCTGGAATCAGCACAGAGTTGCATTTCTGAGTTGGTCTTTGCATTAATTTTCATGGCAACTTGAAAACAAACAAAATTGTAGCTCCACTTGAGGATCAAGCAGCAAAGGGGGCAGCAGATCAGGATGTCTGAAGTACCAAGAAGAAAAAAAAAAGCTGCTGATTTGGTTTTGGTTTGGGTTTTTTTTTCCCTGTAAGGCAATTTTCATGTTAGATCTTTATTGCTTTTTTATGCACATCCTAAAAAACCCAGATCTGTGTATGTTCTGCAAAACCAGTAATGCTCACATGGGCTTTGATGCTTTTTCTTCATCTGTAGTTCCTAAGATTACAAGCAGTAGTTTTCTCATATTTCTGCTGCTGTCTCAGCTCTTCACTCCCCCTTTCTCCACCAGCTCTTTTTGCTGTGCTGCAGTTTCAGCACCACCAGCGTTTTCCTGCCCTCAATTCTCTTCCTCTCATCACAAATCTGAGGTTCCTTAGTGATTTTTCTAAAGACCTTCATAAATGTTGTCCTGAGTCCACACCTGCCTAACTCTGCACCTCAACAAAGCTGGCTGAGCTGAACTGTTGGGTTCCAAACTGAATTTTTTGGCATTTCACAAAGAGGCTCACGTGGTTTGAGCCCAAGTGAACACTTGACACAGTAAGTGCTTTTAAAGAACAGTGAATTTCCAGTGTGTCACTTGGAGTTGGCACTCACCAGTGACAAAGCCAGGCCAGATAATTAATTTTAAATTCCTCTGTGCCTGTTTTCCAGCAGCAGTGCAGGAGGGCTGGGATGATGGATCTGGGTGTGGTGGAGCAGGGAGGGAGCTACTCCCAGAGCTTTGGCAGAGTGCTTGGGGATTCGTTTGCTTAGGCCAAACCAGAGTTGACTTGGCAGTGTGTTTATAGCAGAATCAAAATGCTAAACGCTCCTTTTGTTGTAATTGTGCTGTGGAGTCTGATGGCTGAACCTTTAACAGTGTCTTGTGGTCTGAGCTTTGTCCTTCCACAGCACAAAGCCGAAAGATGCAGGTTATTTCCAGTCCCTCCAGAGCTGTTAATGCTTGGTAAGGCCTGTTACTGATGGGCTTCAATCCTTGGGGGTTTTGTCTCTCCTTTTCACTTTTGTCTGGGACACACCTGTCAAATTTAGGTGTTTTCTTCCCTTTCTGAGCACAGGGAGGAACAAGAAGCTCAGAGCCAGAGTGTTTCCTCGAGGATCACCCCGAGTAAAGGGAATGGCCTCACTCCTGATGTTGATCTCTAGAGCTTCGTGATCCAGGCAGTGTTTCCTTTCTGCTGCTGCTTGGCCATGATGTACCTCTCTGTGCATTCACTGTCAGTGTTGGGTGTTCAGATCCTCAGAATATTCAGGGATCTCACGGAGAAGTGGGGGATGTTCTGAACTCCTTCATGTCTGAAGCCTTTGGAACCTTTGAGAGAGAAATACTGGTTTTTTAACAAGCTGAAACCCCAAACTTCAGGAGCTGACAGCTCTGGTTTTCTTCATTACCATGCAATGGAATTTTCAGTACATGTGGGGCAACCCCAAATTGTAAAATAAACAGTTTTATAACCATTCCACTTCTTTTCCAGGAGTAAACACTAAACCTCTTTTAGATATTTTGAGATGTCTTGCTCTGGTGATTGGTTTTTTTTCCTTCTTGTTGGGGTCTGCCTTTCCTTGCTGATTCCTGCCTTGGGCTCCCAGTGTCTTTGGTAGTTTTTTATGGATTTTCCAAGCTGTTGTGTGAGTCATTATTGAAACGTTGCAGCATCCCGTGATGTCTGTGCTGGGGACACTCCGGGTGCAGCCACTGACACTTCACTACTCCTGCAAACTATTTCTGTCCCCCAGGAGGTGCAGAAAGCTGTCTGGCACCAAGGAGCTCTTTGCCCACTGCAGAGTTAAAACTGGACAACTGTTCTATCTGCTGCAAGTCTTGATTTTGAATTTTTCTGTGGGGGAAGATGATTGGTGCTGCAGGGCAGCTACTTCAAACTGAAAGGAAGTGATTTTATTTGAAGATTCAGTCTGGCAGCTGCCTGCACAGGAGAGGAAACCCAGGGTGGCAAAGCCCCTGGATTATTGTCAGTCTCACTGTCATCAGGAAAAGTAAACTACAACTGTAAAAGGATTTGGAGATGAAATGTCAGGGTTGCTCTGGCAGCTGTAGGGGAGGAAGGGATTGTTCCTTGGATGCCTGAAGGTCAGAGAGGACTCTGTTAAGTGGTTTATTTGGTATCATACCTATTAAAGAGATTGCTGCCTTATCACAACTTATCACGCCAAAGGAGGCAAATTGTCTGCCCCACTCAGAGTGGCCTTTCACCTCCTGCTCTGGGAGAGCTCAGGGCACCTTGCAGGGACAGAGCAGTGGCTTGCAAACATTTGGGTCTTAGTTTGTAACAGAACACGTGGGATTTTCTGTTTAACTTTGGAACATAAGTGCTGTCATTTGTGGGGAAGCTCCACGCTGAGAAACATCCCATGGCCAGCCACACTGGCTGACATTCTTGAGTATCATCCACGTGTCACCAGAGCTGCTCTTGAGTGGCCCTGAGTGTGACCTCAGAGAGTGGAACTTCAGGCTGCTCCTTGTTCTTTTTCCCACAGTCTCTGCAGGGACGTTGGACACAACATTTCTGGTCAGGATTTCCAGCTGACCCGTTGCTTTAACTGTAAATGCTGCTGGTGCTCATTGGTGGCAGACAATTTTCCATTCTTCTGTAGCTCTTGGCTTGAAGGAGAAGCAGGTTTTGTGAGAAATCAGGGGGAACTAAGCAGAGCCCAGTGCAGGAGGGGAGGATTAGTCATACCTGTGTCGCAGGAAACGTTGCAGAATCTCCTGCTGTTTGCTCTGGTTCCTCCACACTGAGTGCTGGGAGCTCGAGATTGTTCAGCCTGGCAGGGAGCTCACTGCCTGCCCCCCCTGCTCATCAGTCCCACTGCAGTCACACTGCTCTCACCTTGAGAGATTAAAGAGTTGTAACTGGGTTTTTTTAAAAAAAATAGTTCAGTGTTCTCCTGGAGCTCCCAAAATCCACTGAGCCCTTCCTCAGGCTGAAATAGAACAGGGAGGAAATCCACGTGGTAAGAACCTATGTCAGGAACAGGTGGGTGGTATCAGGGGGGGAACAGATATGAAGAACTTGCTTTTTCCCAGGAGTAGATGCACAATTTAATGTTTTCAGTTTCCTCCTTCTCCTCCAGTTGGTTCTTGAACATCTTCTCTCTCTTTGCCTCTTGCTGTTTGTCCCTTGTTGTCACTCACCACCAGTTTCTCTCAGAACCTTTCTGTGTCCTGCAAGGGCAGTTCAAGGTTTACTGGAACAGGGTGAATAAGTAACCTTTCCCTCTGCAGCTTGTTAGCAGTCACACCACCTGCCTTTAGGGCTTTGTACTAACTGGGTTCTTTCTTTCTCAGCCACCCTTTGGCTCTCCCAGGCAGGGTCACTGCTGGCCTGGAGCTTTGGGCTTGCTCTGGATGGACAACCTGTCTAGGTGTGTGATTTATCTCCCCACTGATAAAACAGGAAATCTTATCAGTCTGTCTCAGTGCTGATGTGCTGACAAATATTGCCTGCTGTATTTCAGACCTGTGTGGTGCAGGGGATTGCACCTTTTTTACCATTTTAGCCTCCTATTTTTGATGCAAAACTCATTCAGTCATAGGTACATCCTTTTGATGTTCTTTTGTCAGTGATTCATTGCTATTTCAGGGAAGGATCTCACGAAATGGAAAGTTTAGTAGGATGTGTGGTGTGTCTTAGCAGGTTAATTGTGGTTCCTGCTGACACACCTGGGGCTCCTGGGGGAGTTTCATTTCTGGCTGAGGCTCTGGTTGAAAGTGTCCATCAACCAAGAGATTTTGGGAACAGGGTGGTACTTTTGGACTACCTGAAGGGAAGTTCTGGCCAGGTGGGGGTTGGTCTCTTCTCCCAGGCACTCAGCAATAGGACAAGGGGGCACGATGGGCTCAAGCTCTGCCAGGGGAAGTTGGAGAGCAGAAAAAAAATTCTTTGCTCAGGCATTGGAATGGGCTGCCCAGAGAGGGGGTGAATTCCCCATCCCTGGAGGTTTTTAAACTGAGCTTGGCCATGGCACTGAGTGCCATGATCTGGTAAAGGGACTGGAGTTGGACCAAGGGTTGGACTTGATGATCTCAGAGGTCTTTTCCAACCCAACCCATTCTATGATTCTGACTCCCACCATGGGCAGGTCAGTTTGCCAGCAAGGCAGAACTTCCCCTCATAACACTATTTACATTAAACAGGGTTTGATCAGCATTGTAGGTTTGGTATGAACCTTCAGCCTGTTTAGTTTGTATTTATATTTAGTTTGTGTTTCTGAGCAGGGCAGAACACCTGGATCCCTCAGGGGGGTGTGTGCCAAGCAGATATTGCTGCTTTCAGCACTGGCTGTCCTGGGCCCTGCAGAGAGAAACTTGTGTGTGTGGCAGCAAAATCAACTTCCATTGGCATTTCAGACAGTGTCCTATCCCAGGTCCTTTGGGCATTTTGAGATCAGCTTTACCAAGTTCCACTGGCAGGACCTTCCCTGGCTCAGGGGCTTTGTCTTGGACCTTCATGTTTCTCTGAGGAGATTCCAGATCCCTGGAATCTCTGAGCAGTTGGGACTGACACACGCAGCAAGTATTTTCTCTGGCAGGGTTATTTGTGTGTTTTCCAGGCAATGCAGTGGGGTGTTAACCCTCTAAAAGGTCTCCATTCTGCAGTGAAATCCTTGAGAAGTGTTTATTCTTTGGATGTAATTTATTGTGAAATTCTCAATTGCTTTATTTACAGTGGTGTTTCATCTGGCTGCAGGCACCGGGCTGTGTCACGTGGGGTTTGTGTAACTCCTGCACGGGCTTGGGCAGGGAACAGACACAGGAATGTTCTTTCTATCAAATTTTCTCATTTGCTGAATGGCTTGAATGAAAAAAAACCCAAGGACTGTATCCAGTTCAATTTTAGCCATTCCCAGCCATGCAGTTTGTGTTAAATGTCCTGTGATTCCTGGTTTGTAACGTGGTTATTACTGAAAACAATGGTTTATGGTTCAAATGTAAGAAAAGAAAAATCTGAATAATCCTTTTCACTTTGACTGTTTACCTGTTTTTTTCTGTCTTGCATGAAAACAAAATATCAGTAGAGCTTGGTAATGATCCTGCCAATAGCAGTGCCTTTGAGTTTCCCTTTGGTGGCAGAAGGGAAATCTGGTATTATATCAAAAGTTGAGTTTTCAGTCCTTGCTACTTCTGGAGTTTGAAATATCTCATTGCTCCTTGGTTGCTGTGTATCAAATACCACAAAGTTTTCTTTATTCTCCTTTACATTTCCTCTATTTCTATTTCAGTGTCTTTCAAACTCACTTATTCCTTTCCTGTGGAACTGTTTAGTTTCTAGAGAATGTTGGATGTAAAGATGCTGGGTTTGTTTTAAACCAATGCTGAAGTCAGGGCAAGGTGGCTGAAGGTTTTGGGGGTGTAAAAACCTTCTTTTCAGGCAAAAAGCAAGAAAGGAGGATGTTTTTAGGGGTCCCTGGTGGCAGCAGCAACTCCTGGCTGGGTCCTGGAGCAGGAGAATTTCCCTGCTCTGGTTTGATGCTTGGGGGGCCAACAAGGTCATTGAACTTAACCAAAGGAACTGACCTCTTATCTTTAGGAGTTACAGTTCAAAAAAAGGATAAAGGTAGGGAAAAAAAGGCCAAACCTTTGTAAAGAACCCCACATTTTCTGTTTGGGGAAAGAACAGGGATTGGTGCCACAGGAGTTGGTGACATGATGAGATGTGGTGAGGTGTCCAGTGACAGCAACTTCCAGGGGCTGCTCCTGAACATGGTGGTGCCTCTGGGTGCTGTGCAGGGACTGGGAGGCAGGGACTGGGAGGCAGGGACTGGGAGGCAGGGCTGGAGCAGGGACTGGGAGGCAGGGACTGGGAGGCAGGGCTGGAGCAGGGACTGGGAGGCAGGGCTGGAGCAGGGACTGGGAGGCAGGGATGGAGCAGGGATCAGGAAGCAGTCAGGCTGTGAGGGCTGGAGCAGGTTTTGCTCCCTCCCTCCCCAGGGTTGCTGTGAGGCTGTCTGGGCTCCAGGCTGGAGCTGCAGTGTGTGCGTGTCAGTGTGTGTGTGTCTGTGTGTGTGTGTGTGTGTGTGTGTGTGTGTGTGTTCCAGAGTGTCCCCAGGCTAATGCCATCAAATGTTTATGGATTGCCTGAGGGAACTCCGTACCTCCTGCCGAGCTTTCTTTGGAACTGCCTCGGGAGCCAGAGCTTTGGGCAGCACTTGTCCAACAGCGTGTTCTCATTGCATTGCCCTGCTGGGAGGGGAGCAGAGCAGAGGGACATCTGGATCGTGTCCCTCCTAAAGGGAATTTAAAACAACCTCTGTTTGGTGACTTCACCTAGAGCACCATCACCCAACCTGGAGCTCAGGTCTGTGCCAAGTTCAGCTCCAGAACTTCTCCTGTGTGATCTCCTGCTCCAGCCCTGTCTGTGGCTGCAGGAGCAAAGGGTCAAGCCAGTGCTGTCCTGAGGCTGAGACCTACAGGGAGAGGATTAGTGTGTTCCCAAGGAATCCAGGAAAGGCGTTTCCAAGAGGTCCTGCAGAGCTGCTCCCAGGGCCCCAAGGAGGGAATGAGTGCAGGGACCTGCACCCCTGTGACATTCTTCTGAGAAAGAAAAGGGGCAAAGCAGGTGCCTCAAAGGTTGTGCACTATTTTAGGGAGAAATCTGATTAATGGTATGGGCTGTTGAGAATCCTGGCAGATTATAGTTCACCCCAAGGTCAGCTCCAGCCCTTCCATCTCAGTTTCAGGCTGTCCCATCTGAAGGGCATCTGAGCAAACTGAGTTTTAGCTTCTCATGCCCATTTTCATGGCATTTTTTTCTGAGGAGACTGTCCTTCAGCACAGGCTGAGCTCTGAAACTGCCCCTTTGTGCTTTTATCATGGACACATTTTAGCTTTATTGTGTTAATGGAAACCTGGACTTGAAATGGTTTGTCCCTGCTGAGGATCAAAGATTTTTTGGAAAATTTCCACATAGTAACGTTTTGGTCTCACATGATGCTTTCAGCAGTGTTTTACTTGCATCATTTGGAGGAAGTGCCAAGTTCTTTAGCCAAATGACCAGCAGAATATGGTGCCTGCTGGTCACTTCCCTCTGAACACTCCCTTTCCATGAGCACCTTCACTGTTTTCCTCTGCTCAGCAGCTTCCGAAGCTTTGGCAGAACTGCTCTAATAATTTTCTAACATCCAGGTTGTTGGGAATAGCTAAATGCAAATTGAGTGGATCAGAGTCAGTTGTCATTCTCCTGCTTGGCTGCAGCTGTGAGCAACAAGCACTCCTTGGAAGGGGGAGGTCCCACCATCCTGCTGGTTCCATGGATTTTGGAATGCACAGAAATTGGGATTCCCAAATAGAAATCATTGTCCTTCATATGAGCACTGAGAAAAAACTGGGCTGCTGGATAGTGGGGAAGAGTTTCTTTGTCATTTCTGTACTAGTTAAAATCTTAAATTAACAACCATCACATTTAATTCTTCCTTTTTAATGGGCTAATCAAAAGTTAAAGGGATTGAATTCCATCTTCCCCCCAGACTCCCTGTTTGTTCTCTAGTGGAGTCAGCCTCCTCATCCTCAGCATTAGACTTTGCCTTTTTTTCAGCAATTTGGATTACATTTCAGGTTGGCCTGGGAGCTGATGCCAGAAGATACCACAAGTTACCCTACAAATAAATACATAATCAGAAATGTTGCTCAGGCAGGTGCCGTGTCCTAAATAGTTTTAGTTACCAAATATCCCAAGTGCTGTAAATATTGAACTCCCTTGCTTGGGCAGCCACTTGTGTTGGTGTAACTCTCCTTTGTGTTCCCTTGCAGGGGTGGCAGATGGCGTGGGGGGCTGGAGGGACTACGGCGTGGACCCCTCGCAGTTCTCGGGGACTCTGATGCGAACGTGCGAGCGCCTGGTGAAGGAGGGACGGTTCGTGCCCAGCAACCCCGTGGGCATCCTCACTGCAGGCTACTGTGAGCTGCTGCAGAACAAAGTGCCCCTGCTGGGTAAGGCACCAACTCTGCCCCTTCCCCTGCCTGGGTGGGACCCACACATGGACCGGGGGGGGCTGCTGGGGCTGCTGGCAGCTCCTGCTGCAAACTCACAGTGAACTCACTGCAAGCCCAGAACTGGAGTTGTTGGGGGTGTGCTTGTTTCCCTTGTTTGTTTGCAGGCTGTTTGCATTCAGTCAGTGATGCAGGGAGTGTCTGTGTGTGTGTGTGTACCTCAAATCAAAGGCCAGCAGCCTCTCTGTGTGAAGGGGCAGCTCGGCAGAGCTTGCATAGCAGGATCTGCAGCTCACCCTGTGTTCTGTAGGGATAAATAACTGTTTTCTGCTGAAAACTCCTCATGGTTGTGGCTTTTTGCTTAAGCTCCGCAAGGAAAAATATTTCCTGAGGATAACTGGATGCAGTTCTGCTCATTCCTGGCCTCGCTGCTCCCCTTGCCTTTTATGTCCAGTGAACTCAAAGCCCAGTTATTTGACTTCAGTAGTTTATATCATCTGATCTCTGGGAGTATTATTTTTATAAATCTTTGTGGGGGATTCATTACAGCTCTTTCTGAAGGGCAGCTGAAGTAGATGCCTCACATACTCTGTGTCAGCCTTGATGTGAGACAGGGCACTGAGCTGCCTGGGGAACAGGAGCACAGGGAGAGGTGACATTTGGCCTGAGCTGGCAACCTTGCAAAGGGGACACTGCTAAAGGACACGGGCCCTGCTGTGCACCAAGACAGTGCTGCCCTGTGTGATATGTGCAGGCTCACCTGACCTTAAGCTCCTGTGCCAGAGCAGTGCAGGGGCAGCTATATTTAACTGCTGAGCTGGCAGCAGATGTTCTTGCATTATACACCCAAAGAATAGGTTGGAACCTCAGCACTGACCTTAAGTGTCACCAAAATAGCAGTGCCCAGCAATGCCATTAGGTTTGGCGTGGTTGGTGGTGCTGAGCTGGGCAGAGCAGGGGCAGCTGTGGGTGATCTGCAGGCTGGCAGAGCCTCCCCAGGGCTGTGGGGGGATTTGGGGTGATTGGTGGGGCTGAGCTGGGCAGAGCAGGGGCAGCTGTGAGGGATCCCCAGGCTGGCAGAGCCTCCCCAGGGCTGTGGGGAGATTTGGGGTGGTTGGTGGGGCTGAGCTGTGCAGAGCAGGGGCAGCTGTGGGTGATCTGCAGGCTGGCAGAGCCTCCCCAGGGCTGTGGGGGGATTTGGGGTGGTTGGTGGGGCTGAGCTGGGCAGAGCAGGGGCAGCTGTGAAGGATCCCCAGGCTGGCAGAGCCTCCCCAGGGCTGTGGGGGGATTTGGGGTGGTTGGTGGGGCTGAGCTGGGCAGAGCAGGGGCAGCTGTGGGTGATCTGCAGGCTGGCAGAGCCTCCCCAGGGCTGTGGGGGGATTTGGGGTGGTTGGTGGGGCTGAGCTGTGCAGAGCAGGGGCAGCTGTGGGGGATCTGCAGGCTGGGAGAGCCTCCCCAGGGCTGTGGGGCCGAGGCAGCCCCGCTGGCCTGACCTTTGCAGCCTGTGCTGAGTCACAAGGGCTGCATTCCACACGTGGCCTCTGCTTACACTCTGCTCAGGGAGCTGCAGTGTGAAACTAATGATCCCCAGTGTTTCTCCTCCAGCAGGGAACAGCGTTTTTGGAAGGAGGAATAAATCCCTGGGATTGCCACAGCAGTGAGCATTGAGAGTTTATTTAAAATAAAACTAAGGGAGAGGACTTCATTAGGGAGGATTCGTTAGGCAATAACTTTTCCTTGTTGTTGTCCTCTAAGCCTGGATACTTCCTTGGTTCATCAGAATTGAATCCAGCAAGTATTATAAAATAAAACTGAAATGGGAGGAAACTGCCAATTACTTCAACACTCTTGTGCTGCAGAACAGCCTTGGACACTGTCACATCTAAAATCAAGAGTTTTTCCTGAGGGACTGCTTTGATTTACCACTCAGTGAGGGTTGTGAAGGGCCTGTGTGTTCACCAGAGAACCCACTCAGGGCAAGTGCATTGCAGGGGGCTCTCTGTGTGGGAAAGGGAAATGTCTGGAACAGGCAGTGCCTGGAGCCAGCTGGGCCTGTGCACCAGCGAGACTGGTCCTGAGCTCAGCTCACTGCAGGCCTGTGCTCTGTCCAACACGGAGCTGTGCCTGCCAAATCCTGCTGGAGGAACAGAGGGTGGGAGATGGAGGTGTCTGACATGGGGCAGAAGTCAGGAAGAATTGCTGGAGCTCCT
This sequence comes from Pithys albifrons albifrons, assembly GCF_047495875.1. Lineage (NCBI taxonomy): Eukaryota > Metazoa > Chordata > Aves > Passeriformes > Thamnophilidae > Pithys > Pithys albifrons. Next base: position 6,785,361 of record NC_092474.1, on the reverse strand, counting down.
CTTGAGGAGGGAAAGGTCTCCTGGTGGGTGTCCTGTCCTGTCCTGTCTGCAGGAATGCAGCAAGTGCTGTTTGCTCTGCAGGACTTTGTGGGTGGGTTTCTTTGCAATACTATAATGCAAAAATAACTTATTTTCTGTGGCTTCCAACCAAGCACAGTTGGTGGCTCTTTCCCAGTGAATGACCCAAGAATTCCTCAGTGCCCCTAGTCATGGCTGGGATAGTTCTGAGCACACTTGACATGTTTCTGTTGTTACTTTAATCTGAAATTGTCTCTGAAACATGTTTTCTTTAAACTTTGGAGGTGGCTCTCCTGAAGGTGTGAGGGGATTGTTCTTTGTTAAACCTGAAGCAGGTTCTGCACAGCCACGTGGGAAGAAAAGCATTTTCATGTCCTGAGCAGAGAAATGCAATAGGACCCAACACTTAATTGCAAAACAGTTCTTTACTTGGTGTGATTTATTTACAGTTGAGTGGAACTGTGTGGAGAGCACCTGGCATTGCATGGATGCTGCTGGAATTCTATTATGTCCATGATTTCGGAATTTCAGTATTTTATGTGAGTTCTGTAAATCCAGTCCTATAGCAGAATGTGCTGACATATGTTGGGGTGGCAAACTGTAAATAAAGCCAAACAAAACAGGGAGTTGTCAGCATAACGTGTTTACCAAACTCAGAGCAGGAAAATAAGTCCTACCCAAACCCCACTCTTGGTGTTGTAAGGATTTCTGGCACTGCTGCCTTTATTTTACATTCATTTTCAGTCATCCTTGAGCGTGTGCATTTCTCTTGATCACTGTGCTCTGATGGGTGTTTGGTGGCACTGTGGGTGCCCAGGGAAGGGCACAGCAGTGTGTGTGGGGCTGATGGCACTGTGGGTGCCCAGGGAAGGGCACAGCGGTGTGTGTGTGGCTGATGGCACTGTGGGTGCCCAGGGAAGGGCACAGCAGTGTGTGTGGGGCTGATGGCACTGTGGGTGCCCAGGGGAGGGCACAGCGGTGTCTGTGGGGCTGATGGCACTGTGGGTGCCCAGGGGAGGGCACAGCGGTGTCTGTGGGGCTGATGGCACTGTGGGTGCCCAGGGAAGGGCACAGCAGTGTGTGTGGAGCTGATGGCACTGTGGGTGCCCAGGGGAGGGCACAGCGGTGTGTGTGGAGCTGATGGCACTGTGGGTGCCCTGAGTGAGGGCACAGCGGTGTCTGTGGGGCTGGTAAGTGTTTGATGGCACTGTGGGTGCCCCGGGGGAGGGCTCAGCGGTGTGTGTGTATGGCTGGTAAGTGTTCTATGGCACTGTGGGTGCCCCGGGGGAGGGCTCAGCCGTGTGTTTGGGGCTGGTGGATGTTTGGTGGCACTGTGGGTGCCCAGGGGAGGGCACAGTGCTGGGTTTGGGGCTGATGGCACTGGGGGTGCCCAGGGGAGGGCACAGCAGTGGGTCTGGGCTGACTGCAGCGCTGTGGGTGCCCAGGGGAGGGCACAGCAGTGTGTTTGGGGCTGAAGGCGCTGTGGGTGCCCCAGGCAGGGCACAGCAGGGTGTTTGGGGCTGAAGGCGCTGTGGGTATCCCGGGGGAGGGCACAGCAGTGTGTTTGGGGCTGAAGGCGCTGTGGGTTCCCCGGGCAGGGCACAGCAGGGTGTTTGGCCTGACCGCAGCACTGTGGGTGCCCCGGGCAGGGCTCAGCAGTGGGTCTGGGCTGACCGCAGCGCTGTGCCCGCAGGGAGCAGCACCGCCTGCATCGTGGTGCTGGACCGGAGCAGCCACCGCCTGCACACGGCCAACCTGGGCGACTCGGGCTTCCTGGTGGTGCGCGGCGGGGAGGTGGTGCATCGCTCCGACGAGCAGCAACACTACTTCAACACGCCCTTCCAGCTCTCCATAGCGCCGCCAGAGGCGGAGGGAGTCGTCCTGAGCGACAGGTAAGGTGGGCAGAGGGAGCTGAAGTTGTTGAAGTTGTTAATCTGTGTCGGGAGCAGCTCCCGGAAAGCCACGGCTTTTTGGTGTCATGTGGGATTTAAGCTCGGCCCCGATCACCTGACACTCCCTCTCTCCAGGTAATGGGGACATTTATCACCTTGTGCTTGACTCTGTGCCTGTTGCACAGTGTGACTTCACTTGAGAGTGGATGTGGCACTCAGAGCCATGATCTGGGAATCACAGTAGGGTTGGATCAAGGGTTGGACTTGATGATCTCAGAGGTCTCTTCCAACCCAACTGATTCTGTGATTCTAAGATGCAATGGGCTGATGTTTACTATGATTAATAACTCCTGGTGGCCTGTTCCCACTGGTCTGATTCTTGGGAAGGTGTCACCGGCCAGGGCTGGTGTCTCTGCTGGTCACCCTGGCTGAGTGGCTGGTCTGACCAGCAGCTTTGGTTCCAACCCCTGTCTGTGCTCCCTTGAGCCTGTTTGGAGTAACTAATTTAGATATCTTGGCACTGAGGTAGCAAGTGCTTGAAGAACAGAGGGACATGTGACTTACGTTGTGTTTCCAAGTAGCTGTTTCCCTCAGCATATTGTATTTGACCAAAACGAGCAAAAAAACTGCCTGGCAGAACACCAGGCTGGGAAGGAGAGGATGAGGAAAGCACAATCTGTTCACAGGAACGAGTTCTTTCAAAGCCTGGCTCGTTCCTGTGTCTTCCCCTAAGAATGTCAGGCTGATCCATCCTCACTTTGCAGAGACTCATCAGTAATATGAAATAAATGTTTAAAAAATCAGCTTTCAAATTGTGTTAAAACAGAATCAATCAGGTTGGAAAAGACCTCCGAGATCATGGAGTCCAAACAGATACAGGTCTCAAAAATGGTTATTGACTCATTAAAGTGATACCCCTCCTGTGAACACAGGGAGGCTGGAACAGGATCTGCAGGGAGGGGCCTTGCCATGCAGGGAGTGCAGCAAGGTTTGGACTCAGTGGTCCTAAAGGTCTTTTCCAACCTAAATCATCTATAAAGGATCAGGGCTGCAGTAAAGGTTATGATTTTAATGCCAAATAGCTGGTTTTGGAAGTGTTGAAGTTGTTGAAACTCCTGACTGTTCTTGCATGTGGTTTTACTTCTCATCATACAACTGCCAAGAAGAAGCCAGGGTAGAACTCTGGCATTAGAACCCCTCAATAATCCAACCTCTTTGTCAGACTAAAATTAAATGAACATTTGAAACTCCAGAGCTGTAAAAATCTCTGTGTCATCCATAGGAAGACAATAAGCCCAAAAAGCAGAAGGATAATTGGTCATGTCCAGGGGAAGTCAGGGAAGCCAAGGAATCTGAGTCATCCCATAATAAGGAAAGCACAAGATCAATGTGCTCCCACTCTTGAGCTCTGAATCATGATTACAGCCTTCTGGCTGGTTCCTGTGCTGTTCCTGACGTTAATTAGCACTCAGGGGCCTCGTGGAAACGCTTCTCCAGGCCTTTTTTATTTGTTGTCCCAGTTCAGTGGTGAATTTGGCTAAATATGGGCACAGGCAGGCAACCTCCCCACCATCAGCCTTCCTGAGGCTGCAGATCAGTGGACCAAAGCAGCTCCTTGGAGTTGTGGCAGCAGTTTCCCTCTTTTATTTAAGGAGCCCTGAAGAGTCTTTGGAAATGAAAGGTTTGTTGTTATGTTGCCTCTGAGAAGCAGATTTTGCTGCAATATTCATGGCCAAGGGGAGTGCTGTGTAATGTCTTAGACACAAGGATTCCAGCTGGCTGTGGTCTCCTGGTGGTGAATTCCAGACATGTTTCTCACTATTGAATTAGAAAGCGATTCAAAATCCTGCAGTGTTCGGCCATTCTGGGTTGTCCCCTCAAGTGCTGCTGTCACATGTTCATGTGAGCAGGAGGGAGCCCTGAGCTGCCATTCTGCTTGGTGGTTTCCATGGAGACACCCTCATGCAGCAGAGCAGTTTGTGGGATTGTTCCTCTGGGAGCTGTAACTTGGTGGAAGGGCTGGGATTTCACCTGGGCAGTGTTGGAGCTCCCGGGCCAGCCCTGCAGAGCTGCACACCCAGCGGCCCCTCAGCACAGATCCCTGGGCTGCACAAGTGCAGGGGCTGTGGCTGTGCTGCTGGGCATTCCCTGGAGGTGCGAGGAGTCCCTTAACCTCCCTGTCCCCTCTCTGTGTCCCCTGTGTCCCCTGCCAGCCCCGAGGCTGCCGACAGCACGTCCTTCGACGTGCAGCTCGGGGACATCATCCTGACGGCGACGGACGGGCTCTTCGACAACATGCCTGACTACATGATCCTGCAGGAGCTGAAGAAGCTCAAGGTGAGGCTGACACTGCTCAATCCCTCACACCTCCTGTGCTGCTGAACCCCGGGGGCCTCTGCTCTTCATGCACCTTTGTGTTTATATAAAAACCCTGCCTCAAAGTGCTGAATCCTTTGGAGGCTTTTCATGTGAGCAGTGGGGGGACCCCAAAGCTCTGTCTGTCTCTTGGAGCTGCTTCCAGGCTGAGCCCACAAGCAGCAGGTGGGGACAAATGTCCCGAAGGGCAGCTGGTTCAGTGTCACACTGGGGAGGGAGGGGACATGTTCAGCCCAGGCACTGCCCTTGGCCAGCTCCTCACATGCTGCTCCTGCAGTGTGTGGGTGACACACATGAAAACAGAGCATCTTCTCTCAGGTTATTTGAGGGGTGAGCTTGCATTTCAAATAATTTCCAGCTTTTCCTAAGGGTTATAAACCAGGAATTCTGATGGAGTATGTGCTGTCTGAATTGTGGGTTGCACATGCTTGAAAACATTTAATGTTCTGTAAAAAAAACCCAAACAAACTTCCTGGCATCTTTCCCAGGTTAGTGACCACAAATGTTTTTAAATAGTCAAGATACCTTCAAGTATTTTAATTTGGGTGAGAACATTTAGCTTGGGGCTATTTACTTACAGAAAGGAAAGTGTACTTGAGGAGATATCAATATGTATAACCTCCCCGGGGAAACTCCTTAGCTGTGAAATGCAAATAAGGGTGACACAGAATTGCAGTGTGGTTTTAAAGGAATCTGCCTCCTTCTTATCCTGCAGCTACAGCAGTCACTGCAGCCTCCTCCCCACCTGTGGGCAGGGAAGGGCTGTCCTGGGGCTGGAATTCCCTGTGGGAAAAGGCCCAGCTCCACCTTTTGGCGTGTTTGGGAAAGGCACTGGAGATCCCCGCGGGGTTCAGCCAAGAGTTAATCACATAAACGCCTCCTAATGCCCAAACCTGCGGGGAGGGCCTGGGAATGACAGGGCACTTCAAAGAGGTTACAGACAGACAGGGCAGTGGAACTGAGTGAGAATCCACCACGACTTGATCCAACCCCACTGTGATCACCAGCCCATGGCACTCCGTGCCATGGGCTGGTGATCACAGTAGGGTTGGATCAAGGGTTGGATTGATGATTCCAGAGGTCTCTTCCAACCAGCTGATTCTGTGATTCCATGATCTGTTTGGAGCTTTAGTCTTCTGAGTTTCTCAATGCTGTAAATCCTCCAAACCCAAGTGTTGCAGCTGCTGGTGGGGAGCTGAGGCCTGGCCCTGCCCTGTGGAGATCCACAGCTCCCTCCCTGAGGCTGGGAAGGGACAGTGACACCCTGGCAGCGAGGGAGGGACCCCAGGACTGACCCCCAGCACAGAGCAGCTCCTGGGGGAGGCCTCCCTGTAAGGAGCATCCTTTTCCCTGTGGAATGCAGAACTCCAACTACGAGAGCATCCAGCAGACCGCGCGCAGCATCGCCGAGCAGGCGCACGAGCTGGCCTATGACCCCACCTACATGTCGCCCTTCGCGCAGTTCGCCTGTGACAACGGCCTGAACGTCAGAGGTGAGAGGGTCTGCTGCCCCCCTGCCCTGCCTGCCAGCCCTGCGAACCTTGGCAAGGGGCAGTTGGGGTGGTCCAGGGGGAAAGCAGAGCGTTAGGAAATGTGGTTTTGGCAGGAGAGCAGCAGCTCGGGTGGGATTGGGAAGCAGCTGGAGAGCTCACTGAGGGGTTTGGTTTCCATCTGATGTGCACGTTCCTGCCGTGGGAATCCTGCCTGGGAAGAGTTCTCCAGGCTCCTGGGGAAACCTGTTCCCTGGGTTCAGGTGTGTGGGAGGGTGGATTCTGTTTAATTTCTTTTTTAAGGTCTTCTCCTGCTGTGTTTCAGCCAAGGTTCTGCCCAGTCTTGGGCAGTTTTGGGGTTTGGTTTTTTGGCTGAAATTTGTGACCTTTGTACCATTGGCATCCCCATCCTGATCTCTCCATCAGTTCTGCTTCTGGGCTCTAAAAGGATACTGACACCTGGCAGAGCTCAGAGCCTGAGCAAACACCTTTCTTTGATTTAGTTTGATTATTTAATACAGTTCTGCTACTACAGATGTTCTCATCTCTGTGTCAGTAGGGCAGGATTACCTGCCCCTTTCCCAAGGCAGAGACAACCTGTGGCACTCAGGCTCTGTGGTGCTCCAAGCTGAGTCACTCAGAAAGGAAACTGCAGATCTCTGGATTCTCTGGTGTGACTTCCCAATAACCAAATACCTCTTTCTGAGCCCTTTCTCCAGAATTCGAGTGTGTTCCTCTGGCTGTTGAGGATTGAAAAACAGCTACTAAAAGTGTTCAGTAGCTTTTATAAAGACATGAAGCAATACAGTGCTGGAGAAGATGCTAAAGAGGTGTTTGATTTCCAGTGGAACTTCCTGAGGAGCTTCCTGAGGAGCTCTGACTTCATGTCGGGTGCTTTGTGCCTGTGCTCAGTTCTGTGTTGGTTTGGAGAGAAGGTGGAGGCAGCAGAGCTGTGTCTGCCCTAAACAGCCTTTGAGGATTCCAATGTCCCAGAGGGTGAGAAGATGAGACTGATGAGATAAGTGTGTTTCCTTCCCTGCAGGGGGCAAACCAGACGACATCACCGTCCTGCTGTCCATCGTGGCCGAGTACACGGACTGAGGAGCCGCTGCCGCGGAGCCCTCGCGGTTTTTGCTGCTGGCAGGACCGGCCCGAGCCCGGCGCCGCCCCAGCCCTGGGCACAGCCACTCACAGGACACTGGGCTTGCTCTGCCAGCAAGAAAGGAGGAAGCTCAAGGCCTGGAGCACCTTTCAGAGCTTAGTCATTGTCCGTGCCAGCGGGAGGATCTGTCCACGGCGCTCCCGCCCCGGAGATGGGACTTCCCAAGGAGTAGAATTGGTTGGTCACCTTTCCAAGTAGCTCAGTAGGTACCCTCAGCACGAGGCACTCACTCCCTCCTCCCCAGGAGCGTTGCTGTTGTTGGAGGGCGTGTTACAGACCCAGTTCCATAAAGCATAGTCTTGTTCCAGTGGTAGCCAAGGTTTCGTGTTCCCGAGCTCCAGTTTTCAGGAGATTTATAACTGCTGTAAACTTTCTGCTCTTGCCATCCATGGTGTCAGCCTTAGGAGCCTTTTCTAGTACGAGATTTCAAACAAACCTAGTTCAAGTTATATGGATGCAAATGTGTTTTGTGATTTCAGGTGCTTAACTGTGATCTTAAAGAGTTCTGCAGATCATTCGTCCATAATGGGCCTGGTTCTGGATGTTTTGGCTGTGGATAATTATTATGTTTTTTAAAACAAAACTTCTGGCTCAGTCTCAAACAGCTGAGCTGGCCACAGGTGAGGCCTTGGAGCATTTGGACCCTTCTCCTGGTGGGAAATGCTCCGCTGGGAGGTTGCACAAAGAACGGCTGGTCCTCCCCTCCCAACGGCCTCACTGTGGGTGGTCCCTCTGCTGGTGATGGAGCATCATTTGTGTTAATAATTGCCATTCTCGCTTGTAGGACAGAATATGCTGCACCAGTGTCAGTCCAGCTGATCCTTTCTCACTCAACAGGCACCTCTTTGCTTCTGCTGCGGCAGCGAGTACGAAAATGGAAACTTAATGAATAATCAGCAAAACTTACATTTCAGTCACTAAAGTGTAGGGGTTTCAATGAACCTTAATGATGTTTACAGTTATCTAACAGCCACTTTGCAATATGACATTTCCTTTTCAATGACAGTAGCTCACGTTTGTCCCCCCCTTTTCCAGCAACTTTTCCTTTTCCTTTCCCAAGGCTCATACGAAAGCTGAGAGCTGTAAAGATATATATATTTTTGGTCAGTTTTTCATTAACTTTTTTGCTGGTAGAGAAGTATGTAGAAATAAATTAAAGCCATGTTTTTATATATAAAAAGTCGGGTAATGTTGCTGTTTAGGTGAGTGCAGTTAAACTTGGTCAGTAAGGAATCTTTCCTGCTCTCAAGAGGAGATTTTTACTACCTGGTTTATTGTATTAAAACTGTTTAAGTTGGAGGTTACCTCAACTTGTTTAAAGAATTTTTGTGGACTTGTACTGTATATTTGCGTAACTATGTCAAGCTTTTATTTAAGGTCATTTAACATGTACCATGTACATGTCATTTTACTATATTTCAATGCATCATGCTTGTAACAGGCATTTCATTTATAATAAGTGATTAATTTGGGAGCTCTTCAGTAATTTATCTGCTATTCCTCAATTGGCATAATGTTAGGGATCTACTTTGAATCACCTTGTAATTACTTGTCAAAATGCCTTAACTACCCTAACTTGACCAAAATGGGATTTTGGTGAGGGTCTGGGGAGGATTCTGTTAACGAAGAGAACTTCATTAGTGTTGTGACCCACGAGCAGGGAGTGGTGGAGACCTTTGCACAACTGTCAGTCCCTGCTCGGAGCTGGCCCAGCTGTGCCTGGCTGGAAGCTCCAGGAATGTATTCACTGAGCACAGGGCTTTGCTCCTCGCCTTGGGGGGCCTTTCTCTCCCAAATCTGGGTGTCTTTTACATTTTATCCGCCAGTATTTCCCCTCGGCTCCTGGATTAGAGCAGATTTGATCAATTCTTGTGTCCCCTGACCCTCCAGGAGCCCTGGGCTGTTGCTCTGACCTGCTCTCAGCACAGTCCCCAGCCCTGCTGTGTCCCCCTCAGCTTTCCAGGGCTTTCCCTGGGTCCGTGTGCGGGTCAGAGGGATGCACCAGGGTCTGGAATTCCCTGTGAGGCCAAGCTGTGCTCCCTGCCTGTACCCACAGAGCCCTTTGCCTCTTACCACACCATGAGTTGTTTTGGGTTCTTTTTTTCCAAGCAAAGAACAAATGTGGATTTTGATTTACAAATCATGAGTTTTCCCCTCACCAGGCACACCAAAGACCAGTAAAGCTTTTAGCTTTTCCATCTGTTTATAAAGCAATACTGTATTATAAAGAGTTGATATTTTTATCACATGCTTGATTGTGTTGGGTTTTTTTTAAGATGTGCACTCTGAACATATCAAACCAACGTTTTCCTACGAACTTATCGCTGTCTGCGCACAAGAGATCTTGGAGAGGAACCAGGGCCCACCCCATCCAAGGGGTTCCCAGCAAAGCAGCACCATTGCCAGGGGTAGGGCAGTGGGATGTTCCCGAGGGGAAGGGACAAGAAAGGTGTTCCTGCCTTGGAGGTGAGCGGAGTGTGGAGCTGCTGCAGGGGTTGGTTTGGGGTCTGCAGGGTCAGGAGTCTGTGCTGCTGGAGCTGTGGGAGGGCGAGTGGGGCAGGGCTGGGCTGGGCTGGGGGAGCTGGGACAGCCCTGGGGGTCCTGCCCCTCCTCCCCTGGCTGTGGGAGCTGCCACAGGTGCCCTCCAAACATGCTTTGTTGTGTTTCTTGAGGTTTGGCTGAAAACAAAACCAAAAAGCAGATTTGGGACCAGTTAGGAGTGAGTGGAGGAGAAGGGAGAGGAGAAGGTCTGGCAAAGGTGGGAGGATTTAGTGGTGGAATCTTCATGTCCTGGGAAGGGACATCCCTTCTCCAGGGGGAAGTGTGTGTGGAACCCACTGTAAGCAGCAGCTCCTGACAAGGGTGGCTGAAACCATGAAGCAAATCTGAGTCTGTACCTGAGGATGCTTTTTTGTTGCTGTTAAAATGAGACTATCATCTATGCTTACCTAAGAGGCAATTATGTGAATTTCATGTCTGAGGTATAACTTATGCAGGAATAGTTCTGTAAATACATTTAAATGAATTGTAAAGATATTTAATAAATATAGTATTTATACTAAAATGTGCTTTTTTAAAGTCAAGTGGCCGCAAACCCTCTGTTTGTTGCTGTGGGGGTGGGATTGGTGGTGCAGAGGCACAGGCAGTGCTGGGGGCTGGCTGTCACTGTGACCCCCTCAGTGTCCCCAAAGCCACACCTGAGTGACACCCAGCAGTCTGGCAGGAAGGTAACAATCCTTCGATTGATCAAAGACTGGGAATTTTATTCCAGTGTGGCTTTGGAAATACTGCACTGCCCCCACTTGGGGCAGAAGAGATGTGGGGAGGGAAAAGAACAACTCCATCCTGAAACACAAACCTTTATTTCTTAAAACGCAATTCTGTGACAACTTTGGTTGTTCAGTTAAACGCTCGTTCTGCAGAGTTTCTGTAAAAACGTGAGATATTCCCGGGCTGGGCTGGGTTTGGCTGTGCCAGAGGGGATGGATGGGATGTTTTCCCAGCTCCCTGAACTGTAACAGCAGCTTCCTTTGCCTGAAGTGGCAACAGGGTTTGAACTCAAACTGTGGGACTGTCTCTAGTGAGGGTGTTCTGACAGCAGAACCCCCAGCGCTGTCCCTGCAGAGCAGGGAACACACCAGCCTCAAACACAGCCAGTCAGGCCCTAAATCTGTGCCACAACAGGAGCACCAGCAGCTCTAGAACAGTCTGTGGGGCTGTCACAGCAAAGCCCCGAGTGCTGGGCCTGCACTGCCCCTCCCTGGGCACCATCCCTTGTCCCCTACAGAGCAGGGGAGCCCTGCAGGGCACCGGGATCCTCCTCGGTGTCACTGGCCATGGCCAGGCTCTGGAAGGTGTGACCCGTGGCATCCATGTAGGAAACAGCTCCAAAGAACAAGGAGTGGAACTGGAAAATGCAATGTTTACACAGGTAAGAACCACGTGATGCAGAATCTGGGGGTTAATTCTTTGTGAAGCTTTTGCCACTTCCCGTCTGTGGCGTTTCCCAGTGCAACCCACCTGCCCTGAGTGCCCAGGACCAGTTAAATGTGGCAGCGCTGGGATTTGCTGATCCCATTGCACACCAGATGCAGAACGGACCCAGCACGGTGTGACACACTCTGTGCACGGGGTGCCACTGCTGGCAGGGTGGGGAGTCCTCTCACCTTCTCATACGGAGCCTCTGCTGCCTCGGCCGCTCCTGCTGTGCCTGTCCCGCCCCTGTCCGTGGCTCTGGGAACACGTTTCGCCTCTTGTTCGGCCCAAGCACTGCTGGGCTTTGCCCCGTCCGTGCTCGGAATCGGAGCGCTCCCGCCCCGCCGTGCCTGTTGGGAAGTGTCCGAGGGGTTGGGCTTATCCTCGCAGGTGTCACCGCCGCTCCCTGGGCGTGTCCTGGAGCTGCGAGGGCAGAGAGGGCGAGTTAGTGACGGGTTGGTGTGTTGCCACAACAGCCTGATCTCTTAGATTGTGGCTTTGGAGCAGGTTCTCAGCAAGGATCTTCCCATCCCTCCTGCTGCCCCCAAACCCGTGGGGATGAGGAATGCAGAGCTCCCATGGAGTGCCCTCTCTTGCTGGCTGTGCTGCTGAGATGTTCCTAAGCCCCTCCAGCCCAGTTTTCCTGTGAAAACTTGGGAGTTTGAGCCTCTTACCTGCAGCCCAGCTCCGGGGAAGCCGCCTCCTTCTGGGCCTCACACAGCGTGGCCAGGATGAAGCTGCCCTCCAGCAGCAGGTCCTCCACACTGAACGCGATGGGCCTGGACACGGAGGGGAACAACACAGGGAGTTACAGGGGCTGGGGGAGAGGGAACAGCACAGGGAGTTACAGGGGCTGGGGGAGAGGGAACAGCACAGGGAGTTACAGGGGCTGGGGGAGAGGGAACAGCACAGGGAGTTACAGGGGCTGGGGGAGAGGGAACAGCACAGGGAATTGCAGGGGCTGGGGGAGAGGGAACAGCACAGGGAGTTACAGGGGCTGGGGGAGAGGGAACAGCACAGGGAATTGCAGGGACTGTGGATAGAGACACAGCTCTTGCTTCTCCACACAAGGATTAAAAAGTGTCTCCTCTAGAAGGCTGAAAATCTCCTGGATTTGCTGCTGAGGAAGGAGAGGCATCCTCCTGTTAATTCCCCAAGGAGCAAATGCTACAGTCAAATGATAGTTTTAAATATGTAACTGTTAAAATTGTATTTATTGAGAAAATGTATTGTTTCTTTAGCTGCTAAAGGAATCTGGCTTGCATTGCTCTGAGGGCCTCCAGTGTCCAGGGAAGTTGCACACAGGTAACTCCTGCTATGCCAGTGCCTGGGTAAGGTGCCTGACACGGGATTACAGCCCCTTACTCTGGGATCACAGGTGGGGAACAGCTCTTGGCATGGAATGAACTGCAGCTCCACATTCATTCCCCGAGTGGCTGCAGGGCCCCCCCAGGGGGGTCCCAGCACGTACTTGCCACACCTGTCCAGGTGGATGGACACGGGGACACTGGTGGCTTCGGAGAGCGCCAGCAGGCCCTGCAAGGGAGGGGGTGAGTGCTGCTTCAAACACAAGATTAACACCAGCAGTAAGTTCATCCCAGCCGTTGGTTATGGCAAAAAGAGGGTAAAATTCTGCAGCTTCCAGACTGATTTTTGCCTTCCCTGCCAGAGCTTTGCCAGAGGAGGTTCTGCGTGGAGAACTTCATGGCCACGATGCTCTCAGGGCAGCTGTGTCTGCCCAGCACAGACACCCGAGTTTTGTTTTAGAAATGTTTTGTTTGCCTTGCAAAGGCTGCTCTGACTCTCAGTGTCCTGAGGATCCTGGTTTATAAAGCTAACCCTGGACCAGCTGGTGAAATCCTGCTGCTGTCAGGAGGGCTGGTGGGACACAGAGCCATTCCATGGGATCATCCTGCATTGTCCTGGCTCAGGCAGGTGAACTAATGGGGAATGGTTTATTTTCCAGACAAATTCTTACATTACCCTCAACTCTTTAAGGCAAAATGTGACTTCAGCATCTACTCCAACTTGAAAGTAGTCAAATTCCTCTGGACTGAGGTGAATCTCAGTAACCATTGTCCTGGAAAAGTCTGTTTGGGATAACAGCAGAGTCAGGGACTCACAGCAGTGAAGTCTGAACAGAACTATGATTATAACCCTGAGGTTTTTACAACAGCATTGTTTGAATAGTTGTGTTTTTATGGTGATCAACAATAATAAACACTTAGCTTATCTAAATCTGTTTCCTAACTAATTAAAATAAACCCTTCCATTTATTTACATGCCATTGTGTGGGTTTAAGTGGATTTTAGCAGCAGCTGTTCCGTGATCTGCCCACCTGCTGCTGCTCTGCCAATCTGCCCCTCACAAATGAGGTTCCTGCTGCCCTTTGTTGCACGGATGGGAAGCCCAAAATGCTGCCTGACTCGAACAGATTAACCAAAATTGCTGCCAGTCATCGGAGCACAATGGAGCAGGGCTGAGGCTCTTTGTTTGAAATTACAATCTTTTCCTGGCACGGGAGTGGCAGCAGGAAATTGGCTCCTCAGTTTCGGGTACTCGCTTTTCATCACCAGGAGATTAGTCCGGGGCTGTTAATTGCTGTGTGAAGGGAAAGTAAGAGGCGCTTCCTGCTGCGGAACAGTCTCTGAGATACTCAGACAAATTCCAGAGCGGCTCGAGCAGCACCAACACCCCCAGCTGCTCCCAGGAGAGGCAGCTGCTAAGGGAGTGCTACAGACCATTCCCAGAGTATTCCCAGGTCATCATCCTCAGCTTTGGTCATAACGACTATGAAAAGCATCCCTTCATTACATGATCTTCAAGAGCCTCTGCTTCAAAAACACAGTTTTAAGTAAAAATGAGTTTGAGTCACAGCCCAGGAATGTGTGGCTGGTTCTGCCCCTCCTGCAGAGGTGACAGTGGCAGTGACAGTGTGAGCTCAGCTGGCACCCTGTGCTGTCCTCAGCCTGAAACACACCCTCTAATGATATCAATGTTCTAATTATCGTGTTCAGCTTTAAATAGTTCTTTTTAGAACACAGAATCACCCCCTTTTCCCTGCCTTCTGCTCCTGCAGAACAGCAATTACCTCTTTCAAGCCTACAGCAAGTGGCATATTTTATTTCAATTGGCTGCTCAGTCTGAAATCTGCCACTGCCACCCAGAAGTGTTATTAAAAACTTTCTTAAAATACATTGAAACCAGAGGGTGGCAGCACGACTTAAAATCTCTCCATGTATGTTCCCTCTCCTAAAAATGTTATTGAGCCATTGAAGTCATGACAGTTGTTATTCCCCGAGTTCACCTGTGCTCAGAGTCCAGGTGTTGGTTCTTATTTATGAATTTCCTTACCAGTGTCCTCCTCAGTGTAACTCTTGAAACAAACTTTCACTGGAGTAACTGATAAGGTTATTTCTTCTTGACTGGTTGGGAAGTGAACCAGCACATCAGCCAGGAGCCTGTAAAATGTCATTCAGCACTGACATCATCTGTCACAAAGGGCTGGGGAGCTTTGGTTACTCACCTCAGAAAGTCAAACTTGTCAAATAATTTTGTGTTTGTTACCTGGAGTGGACTTTAAGGATGTTTGGACACATGTGCTTTGCAAAAACAGCCTGCAAGGGATCACATTCCTGAAATGTCAGGTTGTATGTTTTTACAACACCTAAATACAGAGGGAAGGAACAAAAATCAACGCTGGTCTGTAATCTTAATTTTTTAAAGCATTAATTTTTCAAAAGAGAAAGTAACCAAGTGACTTACTCAGCCTTGTGGGAATAAATAGAAAATGGAACTCACCTGCCATCCCAGATTGCCTCCATCCTGGAAGTTGTGCTCATTCAGTATCCAGGTTTTTTAAGACTCCACAAGAAATAAATGAACAGCAAAAAGTGCAACAAATGCAGAGGGAAAAAGGCCTCACTATTTAACTGGGAAAATAATATAAATGAGGGTGGAAAACAAAAGTCAAACCCTACAGATCTCAGTGTGTTTCTGGGTAAGCCTGGCCTAAGAGCTGAGCTGTTTGGAGCCCCAATTCAGTATATTATCCCATTATTAGTAATGCAGGCTAATTATTAATAATATCAACACTGCCTATGGCACAAGCTCTGTGCTGGTAGATGATATTTTTTCATGAGTTTTGCAAAGGCTGATGTTGATGAACATTCCAAGATCATCAAATCCAACCTCTGATGAGATAAAAGTAAAATAATGTATTAACTCAAAACTATTTCATATTGAACAAGCTGGGCTGAGGGTGTCAGTCCTGCTCCTGTGCTGAAGAACTGTATTGGAAGTGGAAAGACTCAGTAAATCCTGTGGTTCAAACACCTGGATTCAGACCAGGATTTCCCTCCCTTTCCATAATGTGGGTTTGTTTTTTCCCCTCAGAATCTAATCCAGGATAATTCAAGATGCTGTCAGCAGCAGCTGAACTGCAGAACTGATAAGGCCTGTTGTAACTTCACTTTATTATATAAATATTAACAAGATAAGCATAAATTACGATGTGAAGAGGCTGGAAAAGTTTGGCAGAATGTGCCATCACTAAAATTGAGTTAATGGTGACAGCAAACCCTGTGGTTTTCCATTGCTGTTGTGGCTGTGACTCCCCTGCCTGTGCCACCCACCGTGTTTGCAGAGCAGCTGGAAGGTGATGTGCTGGGCACCAGGGTTGATGGAGATGCTGCACTTCTCCACGTTCCTTTCCAGCACGTTGGCACATCTGAACACAGGCAGAACTGACTGGAAAACACCAGGAAAATCCATCAGTGCACAGGTCACTCACCAGGGAACTTTGCAGCATCATCTCCCCAGGTTTGTGAAGGTTATCTCGAGCTCCTGCACTTGTGGCTTCCTCAAAGTGCTGTGGGTGGCTCAGACAGCCCAGGCTGGTCACAGAATCACAGACTGTTCTGAGTTGGAAGGGACCCACAAGGATCATCGAGTCCAACTCTTAACTCAATGGCCCACCCAGGGGATTGAACCCATGACCTTGGCATTACTACAACCAAGTTTTAACCAACTGAGCTCATCTCAGGGTCCTGGCCATGGATATCCCAGGATAGGCCACCAGGCCTGATTAAAGCCCTGCTGACCATGAAGGTTCCAGGGCTGCAGGAGAGACACTGCAGAGGCTGCAGGACAGACACTCCAGAGGCTCCAGGAGGTGTTCCTGCCCCTGAGAAGGGCTGTGGGAGCTGCAGGGCACAGCTCAGGGGAACAGCTGAGCTCAGGGACCCACCACTGTGTGTGTGCAGCATCCAGAGCATTCCACACACCCTGGAGCCTCCCCTGGAACTCCCTCTGGAAATGGGGTTAACTTGCTGCTCACAAAGCTGTGTGTTACAGCCCATTAAAATGTACCTTAATGATCAGTTTACATGGGAGGGGTAACTGCTTTTCCTTCTGACAGGGCTCAGCTGTCCAGCAGTAATGTTGGAAAAACATGGATGAGAAGAAGACATATGCATATGCTGACCTCGAGGAATTCACTGATCTCAGGGCAAGCTGGAAAGGGAATCACAGAATCATTAAGGCTGGAAAAGACCCCCCAAGATCATCAAATCCAACCTCTGGTGAGGTAAACGTAACATAATTTATTAACTCAAAACTATTTCATATGGAACATTTAGCAAAAAGCCCCCTCTGGGGTATTTCAGAAGCACCAGAAAACCTTGAGAGGCACATCTCAAGATAAATACAGATTTATTGGGATTACAATCATGTTCAAACTTACCACCTTCATTATTACCAGCCAGAAGTCACAGGTACAATGCAGGGATGGGATTCCAGTCTGGGGATGTTTAAGTGGTCCTGAGGGGTGAGTTGTTACCCAAACACCCAGAGCTCAGCTTGTGTCTGAGGCACTGAAGGAGCTGAGTTTGCTCTAAAACAATCTTCCTGTACATGATCCACACAAACGAGCAAAGACATTGCTCACACCTCAAAAATTCTTCAGGTAGAAAAAGAAATTATCTCCAAGTGGTTTTCCAGGGAGTTCAAGGAGAGTTGGTCACTTTTAACTAAGGAACCTCTGGAGAAAACCCTAATTCTGCTGGAAATGGTGTTTGGTTAATTAATGGATCTGTGTTTCCTGTTGAGTCACAGCAGAACAAAACATGTTGTTTAGAGGCAGCTTCTGTGTGGTACAAAACACAAACCTCTTGACCTGTGACAGCAGAAATTAACCCCTTGGCATTAATCCAGATATCCTGGACAAGCCTCAGCTTGGGGCCCAAAAAACCCAAGGATATGAGGGCTGGGTGGGAAGGAATCTTCCATGATGGAATCTGCATAATTGCAATCACAGAAAATGTGGCTTTGGTCCATGTTGAGAGTGGAGGGAGTTGGGAGAGCACAACTCAGACTGAAGGGCACCTCTGGGAAACAGCACAATGTCCAACAACACAAATGCTGGGCTTCCAGGGGTTTTATACCACAATAATTCAGATTCACTTACCCCTTTTTCTACGGGGTCAAACCAGAATTCATCACTGATACGAGCTATGGCATGGATTGCTCTTCCAAACACTGAAAACAGGGCAAAAGGTATTCTGAGTTAAAATAAAAACATTACACTGCTTTTTCTCCAGAGTAATTGAAGAGGAAACACTACAGATTTCCCACAGCAAACTAACAGTGGAAAATGTTACTTTTTTCTTTTTAATTGGCACAAACCCCTCAATGTTTTGGAGCTGCCTCTGCTGAGGCACCTCAGTGTCACTTGTCCCTTCACGGGCCTGATGTCACCACGAGTGACTCCATCAGACCAAACACCACTTGGGAACGGTCTTTAGTCCATGGAAAGTTTGGGAAGCGTGAGCAGTGGGATATCTGTGGAGATGGAACCCTCAGAACCTGGCACAGGGCTTGGGATTTGCCTCTGGCAGGGGCAGAGCAGCGTTTTCCAAAGAACTACACCCGGGAGTGAAATTGTGCCTCTGGAATTGCACTGGGAGCCTCTGGAAGTGCACAGGGAGACACCCAGGAGAGGATTGTGCACCCTGTTTTCCCCACAAATCATGATAATTCCCGGCCCACTCTCTGCTCCCTGTATTCCCAGGAAACCCGGGATTCCCGGCCCCAGTACCTCTGTGTTTCCTGTTTCCCCCTCGAATCCCGTGATTCCCACTCCTGGTCCCTCTGGGGTCCCTTTTCCCTCAGAATCCCGGGATTCCTGGTCCCTCTGTGCTCCCTATTTCCCAGCAATCCCGGGATTCCCACTCCCTCTGTATTCCCTGTTTCCCCCAACCCCGGCATTCCCGCTCCCCCGTATTCCCTATTTCCCCCCCAATCCCGGCATTCCCGCTCCCCCGTATTCCCTGTTTCCCCAATCCCGCCATCCCGTACCCCGCATTTGGGCGCTGCCGATCACGCACCTCATGGCGCCCCCCCCCCCCCCGCCCTCACGGCCCGCGCGGGAAACGCGAGGGCGGGAACGGGACTGGGAATGGGGGAATTAATGTGGGGAATGGGGGAATTGGGGAAAATTGGGGAATTATTGTGGGAAATGGGGGAATTAATGTGGGGAATGGGGGAACTGGGGAATGTGGGAAATGGGGAATTAGGGGAATGGGAAATTGGGGGAATGTGGGAACTGGGGAGTCTTGGAAAGTCCTCAGCGAGAAGGAACCACAGGGATCCAATCCAGCACAGACACCCCAACGATCCGCAGTGAAAAGTATCCAAAGGAGGCAATGAAGGAGGGGAAGGGCCTGGAGGGGCAGCGTGGGAGGAGCTGAGGGCACTCGGTGTGTTCAGCCGGAGAGGAGGAGACTGAGGGGAGACCTCAGTGCAGGTACAGCTCCCTCGGGAGGGGCAGGCACTGAGCTGTGCCCTGTGGGACCAGGGACAGCGCCAGGGAATGGCCGGGGCTGTGCCGGGCGGGGCAGGGAACGGCCGGGGCCGTGCCGGGCGGGGCAGGGAATGGCCGGGGCTGTGCCGGGCAGGGCAGGGCGGGACTGGCAGAGGCTCCTCCCGCAGGGCTGGCTGAGCCCCCACACGGCCGCGCTCGGCGCTCTCTTGGCCGCTCGCTGCCGCCGTAGCCGGGGCGGGGCTGGGCGGTTCCGGGAGGGCCGGAGAGGAGCGGCCGCGATGGTGAGAGCGGGGACAGAGGGACAGCGGGACACCCCGGGAACACCCCGGGACGCACTGGGGAACCTACCGGGACATCCAGGGAACCCACCGAGAACCCGCCGGGACACCCCGGGAACCCACCGGGATACCGTGGGATAGCCCAGGAAGTCACCGGAATCCCACTGGGACGCCCTGGGAACCCACCGGAACACCTCGGGGACCTCACCGGGGCATCCCGGGAACCCACCGGGACCGGGGCACGGGGGCGGGTGGAGGGTCCCTGCAGGAGCATTAATTGAACCGTAATCGCATTAATTTCTTTTTATTTTAATTTAACGCTTTTCCCATAACCTCGACGTCTCATTAATTATGATTTGCGCGTTCATTGGGCTGTGTTTTCTCTTCTGTTGCTTCTCTCGTTTAACATTGATCATATTTCCCACCCCTGTCTGCAATCAACTCCATCCCACTCAGGCCGGGCACAGAGTAAGTGACTCTTGGCTTTGCTCATTCTGGTTTTGGGGTCCCTGTGCCCCTCCTGGCAGTGCCAGGGGCTCAGGGGCTGCTGGAACCCACACCCAAATTCCTGGTGAGACCCAGAGGTGGGACACCCTCTCCCTGCTCTGCACATCCCCGGGATGATGAAACACCTTGGGGCTCTTAATTTGGGTTGGTTATTGGAGCTTTTGGTTAATTATGGGAGCTCAGATGTGATCTGGGGGAAAAACAGGGACCTGACAGTCTGGGGGGGATGTTTTAAGTGGCAGAATAATTTTATTAAACATCTAATGACTGGTGTGGCACATCCAAGTCCCTCAGGCATCAGTGAGACAATCTTGTCTACTGCCACTTATTAATCAAATAATACACTTATTAGTAAAATAATTCTGATTATTAATATCAATAATGACTTGTTTGATTACTAATATCAGAATCACTGTTACCCACTTTTGATTTGCATCCCAGGACTCTGGTTGGGGGATTTCTTTCACTGGGAACTCTTGAAAGACCATAAAAAATGTGTCATTTTTCATTTTCCTCACCTGGTTCAGTTTTGAATTGGCCACCCATTGATTAAAGAGCTCTGGTGTTGCTGCTCCAAACCATCTGTGTCCAAATGGCTTTGCTGGCACTGAGATGATCTTAATCTAAAAAAAAACCCCACAAACCAAATAATAAAAAAGCCACCCAGGTTCCCTTTTCCCTTTTGTGAGGACTGTTAGCAAGGAAGGAGCTGCATGGCCTTGAAATGGATTTAAAAATGTTTAAAAATACAATTTCTTAGCCCAGTTACATCTATTTTCATACACAGAAATATATCTGGGCTGTGTCCTTGACAAAGACATTTGGTGGCTGTTCCTTCAGAGCTGCCTCATTAACAAACACGTTTAATGCAGAGCCATTTCTGGGGTTACCTCTGGCTCTGGATCATTCCTGTGTTCCCAGTGCAGTGCCATAACATCCCTGCTTTAGAGAGCTGCTTTTGCATAATTAATTCATTGCTGTGTTGCATTAATTCTTTATTTGCAGATTTAAAGCCTGTAGTGTTAAACTCTGGCTTTGCTTCACCTGAGCCCTTAATTTTGAAGCCCCCCTTCCATTTTTATTCTTGCATCTGCTGTACTGAAATTATGAATGTGTAGAAATATATATAGATGGTAACAGAATCACTCTGCAATAACCTGCCTTGGCTCCTCTGCAGTGCCCTGGCTGTGTTTTTATTTGTATTTTGTTCTTACTTTTCAGCCTCATTCTGTTCAGTGTTTCCTAAAACATGAACTCTGAACATGCTGCTGTTCTGGCCACCAATGCTGCAAATCTGCTGCTTTTTAAATTTTTTTTTTCATAGGGGAGAAAACAGAAGTTTTTTTAAAGTAGAAAGAAACTTGGATAAAGTTTTTTCCAAGGGAAGTGGCCTCAGTTTAGCAGGTCACGTGCTAGAGAGGGAAAAAGTGGGGGAGTTTGTGGTAGTTCCCAATTTTGTGTGAGATACATGAAATACCAACATATTTCTGCTGTTGTATCTCACACAAAATAAAGATCATTCTGTAGACTGTTGTTTTAAGGTAATGAGCTGGAGAGGGCCTTGTTTCCCCTGAGAAAGGGGGGCAATATTCCATCCCTCTCTCATTTTATTTTAAATCATTCTGCAAACTGTTCTTTTTAAGGTGATGATCTAATGAGGGCCCTTGTTCTCCCTCAAACAGAACAATATTCCATCACCATCTCATTTTATTTTAAATAATTTTGCAGACTGTTGTTTTTAAGGTGATGATCTAATGAGGGCCCTTGTTCTCCCTCAAACAAACCAATATTCCATCCCCATCTTATTTTATTTTACACCATTCTGTTTTTAAGGTAATGATCTAATGAGGGCCACCCTTGTTCTCCCTCAAACAGAACAATATTCCATCACCATCTCAATTTATTTTAAACCATTCTAGACTGTTGTTTTAATATAATGATCTAATGAGGGTCCTTGTTCTCCCTCAAACAAAACAATATTCCATCCTCATCTCATCCTTATTTTAAGTCACTTTGCAGACTGTTGTTTTTAAGGTAATGATTTAATGAGGGCCACCCTTGTTCTCCCTCAAACACACCAATACTCCATCCCCATCTCCTGCTTACTTCAGTAGCTTTCCCATGACCCTGCAGGGCTGTGCAGCTGCAGGAGCCCCTCTGTGCTATGGGGGTGGGTCTGCTGGGTGTGTGTGACACCTCTGTGACCTCCCTGTCCCTGTGTGTGACCCCCCCTGGCAGTTGGTGCTGGTGTTGGGAGATCTCCACATTCCCCACCGCTGCAACAGCCTCCCAGCCAAGTTCAAGAAGCTGCTGGTGCCTGGGAAGATCCAGCACATCCTGTGCACAGGGAACCTCTGCACCAAGGACACCTATGACTACCTCAAGACCCTGGCTGGGGACGTCCACGTCGTCCGAGGGGACTTCGATGAGGTATTTTGACCCTCCCTGGGAGGGACGTTTCATAGAGTCAGTTGGGTTGGAAGAGACCTCTGAGATCATGAATCCAACCCTTGATCCAACCCTACTGTGATCACCAGCCCAGGGCACTCCGTGCCATGGGCTGGTGATCACAGTGGGGTTGGATCAAGGCGGATTCTCATTCAGTGCCACATCCACTCTCCTCTTAAAACACCTGCAGGGATGGAGAATCCACCCATTCCAATGCCTGAGCACTCTCTCTGTAAAGAATTTCTTCCCGATATCCAGCCCAAACCTCCCCTGGCAGAGCTGTGATCTCTTGTCCTACTGTTGGTTGCCTGTGAGAAGAGACCAACCCCCACCTGACTAGAACATCCTTTCAGGGAGTTGTAGAGTGATGAGGTCTCCCTTTGTGCTTCTTTTACATCACAGAATCATAGAATGGATTGGGTTGGAAAAGCCCTCCAAGATCATCAAGTCCGACCCCTGGTCCAACTCCAGTCCCTTTACCAGATCATGGCACTCAGTGCCACGGCCAAGCTCAGGTTAAAAACCTCCAGGGATGGGGAATCCACCCCCTCTCTGGGCAGCCCATTCCAATGCCTGAGCATTTTCTCTGGAAAGAATTTCTTCCTGATACCCAGCTTCAGTTTCCCCTGGCAGAGCTTGAGCCCATCGTGCCCCCTTGTCCTATTGCTGAGTGCCTGGGAGAAGAGACCAACCCCCACCTGGCCAGAACTTCCCTTCAGGCAGTTCCAGACAGTGCTGAGGTCTCCTCTGAGCCTCCTCTTCTCCAGGCTAAACACCCCCAGCTCCCTCAGCCTCTCCCCACAGCACTTGTGCTCCAGTCCCTTCTCCAGCCTCGTTGCTCTTCTGTTTAACTATAACTTTCAATATATACATTTTGCAGTTTAAATGTTGTCCATGTGATGTCTGGCTTTGTTTCAGAACCTGAATTACCCCGAGCAGAAGGTGGTGACGGTGGGGCAGTTCAGGATTGGGCTGATCCATGGCCACCAGGTCATCCCCTGGGGGGACATGGCCAGCCTGGCCCTGCTGCAGAGGCAGTTTGATGTGGACATCCTCATTTCGGGCCACACACACAAATTTGAGGCATTTGAACATGAAAACAAGTTCTATATCAACCCTGGGTCAGCCACAGGAGCCTACCATGCCTTAGAGAAGTAAGTGACTGGGGGGAATCTCTTCTTTTGGGGAACAAAACTGAGCTACAAATGGAGAGGGTGAATATTTTTTTAAGTGTCAGGGAGAGGAAGGGTGCTCCTCAGTCTCCTTGACTGACACAGATGAGAAACAGTCCCAGCCTCAGATCTGATGTTCTGTGCTTTCAGAATTAATACCCATTAATGAAGTGGTAAAAACACTGCTGAGGGGATTAGAGACACACAATCAATGTGATTTTTTTCCTCTCTTTCCAGCAACATCATTCCTTCCTTTGTGCTGATGGATATCCAGGCTTCTACAGTAGTTACATATGTCTATCAACTAATTGGAGATGATGTGAAAGTAGAAAGAATTGAGTACAAAAAGTCTTAAAAAGGCTTTTGCTTGTCTGGTATTTTTAGCATCTCATTCTGACTGCAAGTTCCAATACTTGATTGCTAGTTTACAGCCCTGCACCTCTTGCTAACAGCTCAACAATGTAATGAATTTAAACCAATATTGTGTTTGCTTTTCTCTGTATGAATGGATTTGTAAAATATTCCATTAAAATAACTCCAAATACTGTTCCTTAATGTTGTAATAAACTCCACTTCATAGAAAAGCTGAGTTTATGGAGTGTTGTTGGGGGGAAGTGCAGCAGTTGTGGCTGTTTGTCAAACACCTGATGCTGTTTTTTGGGGTGCAGCTTCCAAGGGATGTTGAGCAGACTGAGGGTTCTGGGACCAGGCTGTGTTTGCTTCAGAATCCACTTTATGTTTCATTCTCTCAATTTAACATTCCCAATTAAGTTAAAGAATAAAATGGCTTGCAAGATTCTGGCAGTATTGCAATTGCCTCGTAATTTCACTGTGGAAAGTTTGAGTCTTTCTCTGATGAAAGCATTTAAAATATCCCTGTGCTTTAAGGACAATGATCTCATGGCCAGAGAGAAGCTTTGCTGTGTTTGCGGCTCACACCTGACAGTGTGTGTGCACTTTGCTCCGTGTCCAGAGGCTTTCCAGGATGGAATTCCATGGGACACACAAGCTGCTGCTGCAGGGAAATGGGGGTTGACCTGTGGGCTCCTCTGCTGCAGTGACTGCAGGAACCTGAGGGTGTTCACAGCTCCCACTGCCCACACCTTCCAGGAGTTCCCAACAAAAGTTTTATTTTTGTTTCCTACAGCAGAGCTTTTAGAATGGGGGGCAGTTTCCTTGGATTTTCCCTCAGGTAGAATGGAAATTTCACACAGAACCCTAATTTCTGTGTCATGAGCTGACTGAATAACTTCTGTTCCAAATAAACCTCTGTCTCGCTGGCACTTCCTGCTGTGAAGCTCATTCCTCTTGCTTTATCCTGCAAAGCTGCAAAGAAAGCCTTGGTACAGGATATTTAAAGGGAGGTGGGTGACAGGAGCATCAATTTATTGACAAGAACACAATTAAAAAAGCTTTAAGAGAATGCTGTAAGGCTAAAATTGGTACAGAGGTTTATTTATGCTCACTATAGTTAAGATTAAAATTATCTACAAAGTATTTTACATGAACTCCTCCCCTCCCAGTTTTATAAAAGAGTTTATCACAATTGTGCAAGGTTGTGTTGTGGGGAAGGAATTCCTGAGCTGATCCTGACAGCAGGAATGTGGGAAATACAGAAGGAAAACTTTAATCCTTCTTGAAATGAAGGTGCTGAATGTGACCAGTATGGAGGAGAAACAGCCTAGAACAGCTGGCAAAAATGTGGAAAGTCATGGGAGCTTTTGGTGAAAGCTCTGAGGTTTTAGTTGATGTTCTCTTGAGTGCTGTGAGTGCACAGGAGAGGGAGGAGGGACAAGGGGAAATCCAGACCTTATCAGGGACTGTTCCAGGGCTCCTCTGATCCACTCAGGTACCTCTGCAAGGGAAAAGAACAATGTTAGAAGGCCTTAGGAAGGCCTTTGGAAGTACTTGGGAGTGTGATGCTCAGCATGGCATAGATCTGGTTCAGGTAAAATGAATTACTTGGATTGATGAAGGGAGATCTTACTATGTACAATGTATTTTACTAAAATGAATCAGCTAAAAAGTATTTTTGTGAAAAGTTGAGTGAAAGTCTTTAAAGAAAAGGAGGAGGTACTGCATGAGGCACAGAAGTGGCTTCTTTTACCTTCAGGAGATCAGATGGTGGGATGTCTGCCAGGGTAGGATTCCCACATTTCTTCTGGTACTCTTCAATCAGAGCTGTGGCTTCCTCAAGGCTGTAACAGGCAAAAGGGGATCAGCTTTGTCACTGCAGAGCTCCCCAAAGCAGTAAATACACAGTAAAAATAAAGTGTGAGCCCCTGGTTTTGGGGTCACAGGGGTCCTGTCCTTCCCCAGCAGAGCAAAACAAGCCCTGACAAACCTGGCATTAAATAAAAACAGTGTATTCTAGAATTTGTGTTCATTGTTCCTGTCCCAGTTTGGCTGTGGGAGAACTGGTGCCAAAGTGACCTGCATTGACCTGAGAGTTCAGGTGTGCTGGGGAGTCCCAGACTGGGGAGTGAGACCCACCCAGCCCCTCTGTGTTCATTAACTGAGCACAGGAGCACCTTTAACTCTTGGGAACTGAGTGGCAAAAGCAGCAGTCCCAGCTCTGGAGGAGGCAGCTCATGTATTTGTTTCTGGGTGTTGTGGTGCCACTGAGTTCACCTAAAGGTAACATGAAGTGTTTGCTTTTTCACCCTGGGTACTTCTATTTTAGCTGCATTTCATCTGCTGCCAGTCCAGGCTCAACAATCTGCTCCTTGGTCTTGAATGACACTGAAAAATTCCATCCTAAGTCTGCAAAGAGGTGAGATTTTTACTGATTTACCTTGGCAATACTTTAAAAATCTTTGGAGACTAAATATTAGAAAACCTCCATGGCTTCAAATGGCAGAAAATAAAATAAAGGAGAGGTTCAGTTCCTGTGGTTACCAGCAATGCCTCACCTGTTCCACCCTTTGAGAACTTACCTGTTCTTTTTGGCAAAATAATCCACCAGCTCTTTAACTCTGTGACTGTTCACCACGTGCTGCTTCAGCAGTGGGTAATATTTGGTGTTCAGGAATTTGTCATAGAGCCTCCTGTTGATGACACTGTCCAAAACCAAAGACCTGATCTGTAGATTTAAGTTTTAGTAATGAGAAATATTAATATTTTAAACATAAGAAATGAGCATAACAAGAGCTCAGTTTTCCTCTCTATAGTAGGATTTTTTTTTATTTTTTAAGTGTTGTGAATGGCAGATTTTATGAAGACTAATTGCAGACTTAGAGAGGGGATGAACAAAGAAACTTGCCCAAGGCAAGAGTGCACCTTCACAAGCCCTTTGGCCTTCTGGCTCAAATATTTATTTAGAAAAATACAGTGGTGCTGCTGTAATTCCCCCTGCCCTGCAAACAGGGACACAAAAAGCTTTTCAGTTGCACAGAATAAATAAAAATATGTCCAGTGAGGCTGGACAAGGTCAGGGGAGGGAGAAGATTCTGTGTACATTTATCTATCAAGAAAGCTTCCAAATTTATTTGTTTACCTGAGAAGCAAATGCCACAACTTCTCCATTGCCCATGTGCTCATCTATTTGCTGCAGCACAGTTTCTGTGTTACAGGTTGAAAGGAAACCCTGGGGAAAATAAGTTACAAAACATCAATTCTCTGTGCCTGAATCAAGTAGAAACTCTCCCTTCAGAGCAATTATTTGATTTATTCAGAAAAAAGGATTATTTTGAAGTTACAGCTGCAAACATGGAATTGCCAAACCAGGAGCTGTGTGGTTGCACCGAAAGTGTTGGATTTTTTTTGTTTGTTATTTTGAGTTTTTTTATTGTAGCTGTTACAGAATTTTTGGCTTCATTGCCAGCAAACTGAATATTCTTACACTAGTGCTGTGGTTTGGGACAATCTGGATTTCACTTTAATGACTGGAAATCTGAGGATTTAAGGTGTCTTTGCTGGGGCCAGTTTGCTCCTGGCAAATATGGGAACAGCCTGTAATGGTTCACCTGGAGAACAATGTAGAGCATAAATTAATGGAAACCAGTTTGAAGAGAAAGGAAACTCTCAAGATCCATGGATGGTGAGGATATGGCCTTGAGGCAAAAGGTTTTACATCACAACTTGGGCATATCAAGCATCTTTCTTAGGAGCTTTCAGCTCAGCACTCTTCCATAGTAGGAGTCAGTACAGTTTGTTTTGGCTTTTGTTGGTTTTTTCCCATGTGTTTCATGGGTGGGATCCCCTAAAACATCCTCAAATTCTCAAAGGGCAAAGCCACATGACAAAGCTACTGAGGATGACTTGAAACTGCTTTAAAAGGAAAAAAAAGCAGGGAATGTTCCCATGATCCCTTTCAGAAGCCTCTGTGGGTGGGAAATGCAGAGCTGCCAGCAGGGACCTGTTTCAATAAACTGGGATGAAAATTTGCTGTTTTACACTCTCTGCTGAACAGAACGTGCTTAAAGGCATTTCCCCTGCACAGACAGAGCAGTGAATTATTGACACCGAGTTATCACTCACCTGGATTTGCTGCTGCCGCTTCTCAGGCTGAGGGATGAGCCAGAGGCAGCCCAGGGCCAGGGCTGGCAGCTCCAGCTGGGAGTACTGCCTGGCAATGCCAATGACATCCAGGTCTGCCAGCACAGGGCACCTGCAAGGGAGAGCAGGAGGGAGGGAAGGTCTCACTGTGACCTCTGGGACTGGGGGGTTTGGTACTGAGAACTGTGAGCCAGACAGAACAATGTATTTCTACCTCACCCTGGTTTCAGAAATGGTCAAGCAAGTCAAAGCTTCCCTGAGGATTTTCTGGCTTGAAAGCAAAACCAACTCCAGTTTATCTTCCTAAACATCCAAGATCTTGTTTTGAGGGGAATTGTTGGCCAACTGCCCAGGGCAGAGCTTTGTGTGCACAGCAGTGGAGGGGCCCTTTTCAGATCATCTTTCCAGTCCCTTCCAACCCAAACCTTTTCTATTTCCTGACTAACTTTTGGTTCAAGTCAGGCTCTCTGAGCTCTGGTTCTTCTGAGCAAGTCAGAAGAACAAATCCATCCCATGTGTAACCAACCAACCAAAATTCACAAAGGGTTGTGGTGAAGAAGATAATGATTTCCTGTGCTTTTTTACACTGTCAAGGCCATGCAAGGCTGGGTTATGCACAGAATGTTTAGAAGCCACAGATTAACAGCTGCAGATCTGTAAGTGTGGTTAAGTTTTGTTGTGTCAGGTTTATTGTCCACAGGAAAATGAATTATTTCTGTTACATACTCCGTGCTAATGATTTAGGACATATGCTGTATTTTGAGTAAAAAGGATGTTAACTGGACTTCTGGAGTTTATCATGAGTCCTTTAAAAATGCCAGGAGAGGGACAGATGTGCTGGGGCAGCAGCTGGGCAGGTGAGCTGTGCTCAGCAGCCCCACTTCAGAGGGCAGCTCCCAGTTCAGTTTGCACAGCCCTGTCCATGGTCTGTGGGCCAGCACAGAACCTCTGCTGGTGTTTCTGTCCTTCCTTCTGCCTCAGGCTCCCCATTTCCAGAGCTCCTTTGCATGTCCAGGGGGGGAAATCCCACTAAGCCCAAGAGAACTGTGGGATGGATTGTCCACTTACTTGAGCAGAATCACAAAGCACTCACAGCACTCCTGCAGCTGTTTGGGGCTCAGTGGGCACGAGGCTGAGAAATAGAGAGGCCCTGATCAGTACCTGTGAATGAATCAATGCCCAGGGGTGCAGGGTGTGCCAGCCCAGGGCTGCCCTACCTGTGAGGAAGGGGGACAGCACCACACTGCGCCAGGCCCGGCTCAAGGTGGGGATCTGTGGGCAGCAAAGGGGGAGAGGAACAGCCCAATGCACTCCCAGTGCCCTGGGAGCACCCTCTGAGCCTCTGCAGGGGCAGGAGGCCCTCCCTGCCCTGCCCTTCCTGCCCTGCAGGAATTCATTATTCCCTGGCACTGCTGCCCTTATCCCACAGGCTCAGGTTTGGCCAAGATTCGACTGATGGCGAAAAAATTCTGCCCAGTGTTTACTGATGTGTTGCATTATAATAAAAATATTAAAAAATGTTCTGATAACACACAACCTGAACAGTGGAGAGGAGTAAAAATAAAAATCGTATTTCTAAAAGGGGCTTCTCATGGCTGACACACACAGAGTCAGTCCCTGGCGAGTGAGGGTAAAGGTGAGAAGGCAGAGAATATTTGCTTACCTCCCATAAGGAATGAATGCCAGTAATTGCTGTCAAAACTCTTCTTAGATACTGAATCTGAAAAAGGAAATATTTTAAAATACTTTGGTGGTTTTTGAAGCTTTGGCAATAATGTGAAGAGCTGCACTGAGCTTGTTTTGTCTGCAGGATGCAAACTTTGGGCTCCTCAAGGGAACTGTGCTCCTCTGAGACATGTGGAAATTTGCTTTATAGTTTAGTAAATTCAATTATATGCTTTATAGTTTAGTAAATTAAATTAAACCCCATTGCCAGGTGCATCTGTCACCTCCTTAGGCTGTAGCAACACTACACAACATTTGACAATCAGAGGTAATTAAGATTCTGAATGACACCACTCAGGATTGCTGTAATTATAAATACACTTTAGGGATCATATTTCTGTATATGTGTATATACACACATGTAAATACATATATGTAGTTTGTATGTATTTGCACACAAAAATAGCCATGTTATGTTATAAAATCACAATAATGTGATGAAAATGTTCGATTTATTACCATAGGATTTACTCTTGCCATCTGAATTAAAAAAATGAATTTAAAAATGGCTTTAAAAATGAATTTTAAAAATGGCTTTAAAAATGAATTTTAAAAATGAATTTAAAAAATGAATTTAAACAATGAGACTGGAACAAGTTAAGATCACAAATCACTGCTAATAGAGATTCCTCAAGTGTTCACCAGGTCAGTATCCAAGCCCAAAGTAACCATGTAAATCTCAGTAACTGGCCCCAGTAAGTGCCCAGTTCCTGGGTCTGTCCCACTGCACTGCAATCCATGGATGGAAGAGCCTTTCCTGCCCTGCTCACACCCCCCCTTACCATGTTGAAGCCCAGCAGTTTCTGGAGGACGCCGTTCCAGAGCTGGGGGTCGAACACCTTGTAGTCCAGGCTGAGCTCTGCCACCAATCTCACAGCCTGGGGACAGACAGCAAGGACAGCTGGGCTGTAACACTCTCTGCAGCTTCAGGCCTTTCCTGCCTGTGTCACTGCACATTTTTACTGCATTACCTGGACCTTTCACTCCTGAAAAGCCCCAAACAAGCCACTTGCAAAGTTATTTAATGCAGGAGAAAAATTAAGGAAACCCCAAAACCCCCACCTGTCTGTGATAGCATTTTATTTTCTGATTGTAATTTATTTTCTGACTGTAAAGCTTTTATCTGTCATTTCCAGGGTGCATGGAAACAACATCTGTTCAGCAAAGCATGTGCTCTGCAGGAAGGTGTGAATCCACCCCAGGAGTAACAAACCAAAATTCACAAAGGATTCTCAAATCTTACTGTGGGTTCATGGCTGTGGTTCTTCCAGAGCCCTTTAATCATCCCTTCCTTGGGGCTCTTATGGAATGAGTCATAAGTGTATGGAATATTCAAGATTTCAAACTCTGCCAGGTAAGTGCAGCACTTCAGAAAATACCTGGAAAAAATACCAGACCAGGAGTTAATGAGATTTACAGGGATTGTTACATTTTAATTCACATACTCAAGCTGAGGTTGATACTGAAAAATGTCCTTCTGTTGCTTTAATAAAAAATATGTATTTATGCTTAGAATGATCTTAATGAAGTAAAAAATTGCTTAGGGAAACCTCTGCCCTGAATGGTGGATGGGTTGGATCAGCTCTAAAGACAAACCTGTCACAACTCAAATTTCATCCATGCACAGAGTCTTTTTGCTAAAGACCAACAAAATATTACTCTAAAGGAACATTTTAAGGCAAATTCCTCTTACTTTACTGTCTCAATGGGCTTCTTGAAGAGCGATTCCACAGTGCTGGCATCTGCCACGTGCAGCAGGCACTTCAGGGCTCTGCTCCTGTGAGCAAAGGTCAGCTGAGTGACACCAATGGGCTGAGGGGAAAAACCAACAGTGACAAGGAAATACTGGACTCTCTGTGATATCCAGTACCACAAACAAGTGGTTAGTGTGAGAATCTGGAGGTTTAGAGAATTTTGCCACTCTGCTTTAACTGCACCCAAATGAGTTGATGTCTTAAATCAGCTGAAAGCACATCCAGAAGTGTTTAATGAGGATGTTCTCAGATAGCCCCCAGACTTAAGGGCTGCCCTTGACAGTCCAGAGCAAAACTCATGGAAAACCACAGTTTTACCCCAAAGGCTGGTGCAGGAGGAGGAACAGATACAGATCTATAAACTATTGAAATGGCAGACACAAAGGCCTTTGGGTGAAGCCTGTGCAGTTAAGCAGAGAGCATTTGATTTTAATAAGATGTAAAAATTTCCTGAGTATGAAGCTGAAATAAGAACTCAGCAACTTACAGATGTGGTAGATGTTGCAATTGCAAAAAGCAACCTGGAGCTGTAATCCATTGGGCAAGACTGGAGCAGGTAAATAACTCTGCAAAAACAGGGCTGGTTTCAGGACAACCACTCAAATCCAACACATCAATACTCATTTAAATGTAAATATTTCACTGTCACAAGGAGATCAAGGAGAAAATATCCCAAGGATGTAGAGAAGGAGGGGAGAACCTCCAAACAGCTCCTCTGTGGAAGTTATTGGTGGAAGTTATTGGGAATGGCATTCCATGACATAAATACTTGTTGACTCATACCTGATGTTGCCAGAAAGTAAAAACAAGAGCAGTGAGTTCTGAATCACACACACTGCTGGGCTTCTTGAAAAAGCCATTTTTAACCTGTGAGTTAAAAATAATTCCCCATATCATGTGTCAAACAACACTCTCACCTTTGGAGTTCTTCATCTTCTCCGAAGATTTCTTGAGTTTTCTGTGAAAATACATGAAAATCAGGTTGTGTTGGGATAAACAGCTTCAATCTCCCTGCTCAGAACTCCCCTCAGTGTTGGAGGAGGCTGAGACATTCCCCACTGCTTTTCTCCTCGAGGCTGAATGCACAACCTCTTTGTAGCACCATTAAAACAAGACTTTAGTCCTGTTAAAAGTGAGACTTTCATGTCCGTGCAGAGAGAAGGAAAAGCATTTCAGGTCTTTCTCCCTGGAGACAGCAGAGCACTGTCACAGAGGGACTGAAATCTCAGATAAACCCACGACTGCTGAAGGCAAATTGTGCAAAACAACCTTAGGTTTTGGGACAAGTGAAAAGAACCCAGATATTTCCTGTGAGTGGCCTGTGAACCTGCTGTGTGACTCACCTCTGAGGGTGGAGTGCTGGGGCACAGCCACTTTTCCAGCAGTTTATCCCGGATTTTGTTCATGTCCAGGTCGTTGATCTCCGCTATCTCCTCGGCTGCCTTGTGGATGTCTGGGGACAGAGGATTCCCAAAAATGCCCCTGTAAAGCCTCTTTTGGAGCTTCCCTTTGCTGCTGTGGCCCTGGGCTGTGGCTGCTCACCTGGGTAGCCCCTCCCTGCCGGGTTCTGGGCCCTCTGGGCTATGCTGGGGTGCTCATAGAGGGAGATGATGAGGTGGGCAGGTTTGCCCACAGCCTTGAGCTGCTCCCCAGAGTTCAGGCCGTGCCTCAGCAGCACATTTTCTGTGGCTGCTCGTTTGTACTGCACATGGAGCTTCTTCTGCAGCACCTGGGCTTTGCCGTGGGACTCATCCTGCAGCAAAACACCACAGGTTTACACAAACAGCCTCTTCCACTCAACAGCACAAGAAAAATAATCAGAGCTTTTAATGGATTTAAACAGCAAGATCTGTTCTCCACATGTGTCCCCACCCCTGTGTAATAACAGGTATTTTATTCTGCAGACATCCTGTCCTGCAAGGAAAGGTACCTGGGGAAAAATGTCAAAGGCAAGTTGTGAAAAAGCCAAATAAAATATTTGCCAGTATGTAAAATTAAGAGATTTTGGGGTTAAATGGAGAAGCAAAAAGAGTAATATTGAAATCTCAGCCTCAAATTGCAGTTGAATTTTGACACAATTGGAGTTGAATTTTGACACAATTAATTTTGACACAGGGAACTATTTGATGTTCTTTGTGCCTCAACAACTCCCCAGGAAGTCTGGCATTTGCACTCAGGGCTGAGGTTGTTACTCACCTTTCTCCACCAACCATGTGAGAATGAGCCTGAGAGCAAATCAAAGCAGCCCTTCTTCATATGGAACAACACAAAGAGCTAAAGAATCTTGGAACTCACAGGAAGTTCCTCATGGTATTGATCCAACAGCTGGAACAGACTCCAGCTCATTCTCTTGCAGCAAGAAAAATGCACACAACAGGGAGAAGACTGAAGGAAGAGTCATTGGTGCTGTTCTCTTGTCCAGCCTCCAGCAGCTGCAGGTGCTGAACAGGAGGATGTCATGGGCTCCTCTGGGGTCCCTTCCCCAAAGGTGCTTCCCCATCCCAGGGCTGGTTCTGTGACAATTCACACACCACTATCCAAACCACCCAAAATCGCAATACACCACAATTCCTTGACCCTAAGAAGCCCTACAAGCCCATCACCTCTGCTGTGCTGTTCTGCAGCCACTTCTCAGCCAGATAGAGGCAGAATTTCAGTGCCTGGATATGGTCAGAACCTTTTCAGAGAGAAAAAAAGAAGCAAATAAATAAAGTTTTCATTATTTCTTCTTACAGTGTGCATTATATCTATTTTATTTCAAAGAATTAAAAATGAGAAGCTATTTAAAATATTAGGGAAGCTCTTGTGCCTGAAGAGCAACGAGATATTATTTACTTGGGTTTAGGTAAGAGAGAAGCCAGCTTAAAGTGGGCTGAAATATTGGCTTTTGGTGGAGAACTTGTCTGAAGATGGTTTGAACATGCAGAGACTTCAAGCAAGACAACAAGGCCAGGTTGGATGGGGCTTGGATTATTCTGGCCTAGTGGGAGGTGTCCCTGCCCATCACAGGGGGTGCAAGGAGATGCTTTTTAAGGTTCCTCCCAACCCAAACCATTCTGGGACTGTATAAAAAGGGAGAAAAGGATTTATTAGTGGTGCTGTGATATAGAAATTGGATGTAGGAGACAAATTACTTTTTAATCTCAGGGTTTCCTGGGTGGTTTTGCAGAACAGTGAACAGATCTCTGGTCTCCTCCCATTTGTACCTCACCTGCTGGGAATTCCTGGGCAATCTTGAGAGCCATGGCCACAGCCCACTCTGGGTTGAGGATGGACAGCAGGTAGGACTGGATGGTCTGCACAGTTTTAATGGTTTCCTTGTTCACAACAGAGGGACAGCCACTGGTCCTCATTTCAAGGATTTTTGCTTTCAGCTTCTTCTCAAAGACATATCGAGCTGCAGACATGTGAAAGATGTCCAGGGACACCTGGAGAACATGGGAGGGATCAAGAGTTGTGAGAACTCCTACAGTGAGGCCAAAATCATGCA
Source organism: Pithys albifrons albifrons (assembly GCF_047495875.1). Taxonomy (NCBI): domain Eukaryota; kingdom Metazoa; phylum Chordata; class Aves; order Passeriformes; family Thamnophilidae; genus Pithys; species Pithys albifrons. The sequence continues at coordinate 6,750,755 of NC_092474.1, read as the reverse complement.
AAAGGAAGATGAAAGCTCCTTTTTTGGAGGGGGCTGTGTGGGAATAATTTTTACATAAATTCTTTCAAGGTGCTCCTTTACCTTCATCAGTTTGGCAACCAGCAGGAGGGTTGGGAAGGATTCCTCACTGAGCTCTGGGGCTGGAAGGAGAAACAGTTGCCTGTGAAAGTGTCACAGTCCACTCACAGCTCTCTCTGTGAAACGAAGCACTTTCAGTTCATTGGGGAGAGAAGGAATATGCTCATTATCCACACTGGGCTGGGAATGAGATATGTGGGGTCCTTTGAGAGGTCCTAAGAAAGGATGTGAGGACAAATTCTGCACTGTGTACATTTTCTTGGCTCCACTGGGAGCACAAGTGCTGTCAGAAGTACTTGGGATGAAAACTGCATTGATAAAGAATTACAGTTAATATACAATAAATACTGTAGAAATTTAAACTTCCCAGACAGCAGAGAAAGGGAAATTTATATTTCTGAATATCTAGGCATAGAAAATACTGAACCTACATATGATGTTCCAGAAACACTGTGAGGTCCTGAAGAAAATCAGGTGGAAGGGCAGCCTGGAGTGAGCAGCTGGAGACAGAGGGTTCACCTGCTCCAGCACATACTGGTGTTCCACATCCACAGGGGGGGAAATCCTTTGGTAAGACTTCAGGTGTTTGAGGAGGCTCAAAGCCTGGAGGGGAAAAAAGAAAGGAGAAAATAAAAGGAAACAAAGTGCTGAGTCCCAGAGGCAATTTTTTGGGCAGAGGTGGTGAATATCTGGGGGTTCTGTTGTCCCTGCTCTGAGCCACTGCTGGGATGGCTTCACTGAATGCTGTTGTCTGAGGGGGAGCTGCTACATCGAATAATTAATTGGATTTCATCAGCTAATAAACAAACAGAACAGAGAAGCCTCTGGCAGAGCAGCAGGGACCCTGCTGGACATACCTGGCTCAGCTGCAGGCTGGTGTTCTTCTCATCAGCATCCTGGATCACTCTCAGCACAATCTCAATGGTTTCATAGTCATAAGGGTCCAGCTGTTCAAAACAATGGTTTCTTTTATAAGATCTTACATGACTTGTCTTATAAAGGCACACAGGTGAGACTTTTCACAGTTTTAATGCCAACTATTGTAACATCAGTACTGTTTCTTCAGTGCTATGTCAAAAGAAACATCATGACATGAATCTCTAAAACAAAAGACTTCCAGTTCATAGCCCTAATTCCTAAAAAGAGTGGCAGGATTTTTCAAAAAGACCAAACAAGAAGTGATGAGGAAAAAAGACCCAAAACCTAAACATCAAAATACACAATCAACCCCCAACATATCATTTTTTTATCCGTCATCTATTTTTAATGTGGAACTTTTCTAGTGTATTGTGATATTTCAAAATTACTTTTTGTTTGATTATTTTCTGGTTATTTTTAAGGCAAGAGGGGATGAGACTCTACCTGCCTTTAATGAAAATCAGAGATGTTGCTGTAATTTTTTCCTAGAGGAGCAGAAAGCTTAAACTTAACATTTACATGCTTTGGGACAACTTGGGGAAAAACGTGGTGAACAACCTGTTGAAATTTCTGAGGAGTTAATGATCTGCCATTCAAGTGCCATGGAGCCTTGAGAGCAGGGGCAGATTGCAGGGATTCTTAGTGGGGTTTGTGTGTTGCATTTTTGGTTTGTCATAGAATCAGTTAGGTTGGAAGAGACCTCTGAGGTCATCAAGTCCAACCCTTGGTCCAACTCCAGTCCCTTTACCCAATCATGGCACTCAGTGCCACGGCCAAGCTCAGGTTAAAAACCTCTAGGGATGGGGAATCCACCCCCTCTCTGGGCAGCCCATTCCAATGCCTGAGCACTCTCTCTGCAAAGAATTTCTTCTTGATATCCAACCTAAACCTCCCCTGGCAGAGCTTAAGCCCCTGCCTTCTTGTCCTACTGCTGGTTCCCTGAGAGATCAGACCAATCCCCATCTGGGTACAACTTCCCTTCAGGTAGTTACAAGTGATAAGGTCTACCCTGAGCCTCCTCCAGGCTAAACACCCCCAGCTCCCTCAGCCTCTCCCCACAGCACTTCAGTCCCTTCTCCAGCCTCGTTGCTCTTCTCTGGACCCGCTCCAGCTCCTCAAGATCTTCCCTGAACTGAGGGGCCCAGAACTGAACACAACACTCCAGGTGTGGCCTCCCCAAGGCAGAGTCCAGGGGAAGGGTCACTGCCCTGGGCCTGCTGGCCACGCTAGTTTTGATCCAGGCCAGGATCCCACTGGCCTTCTTGGCCACCTGGGCACACCTGGCTCATGTTCAGCCTCCTGTCAATCCAAACCCCAGGTCCCTTTCCCCCTGGCTGCTCTCCAGCCACTCTGTGCCCAGTCTGGAGTGCTGCAGAGGGTTGGTGTGGCCAAAGTGCAGGACCTGCACTTGGCCTTGTTAAACCTCATCCTTTGGATCTGGTTTTCCTTACCTTGTACAGTATCCCAGTGAGGCTCGTGACCAGGGCTGTGGTGCTGCGGAGCAGAGGGGTGATGTGCAGAGCCCTGGCCAGCAGGCTGGAGTGGGGCTGCTGCTCCCTGAGCTCTGCCCTCTCCTGGCCCTGGTTTGGGGGGCTGTTCTGCAGCAGGAGGGTCTCAATGCAAAGCTGCAGGGCAGCATCACTGTCCAGCTGGAAAGTGCTAAGGAAAAACAGAATATGTTCTCTGTGGCCTTTGCATTTCCTTGGGAAGAACACATCAATCCAAGGCCAGTGTGTGTTCTGAATAAGGTTTTTTAAAAAAGAACAGTTTGCATATTATATTAATTAGGATTTATTTAAACCAAAGTATATGTCTGTGGTCAGGGTTATTATTACAGCAACAATTAAATACAATAATTGAATAGAGTCAGTACCTGCAGTAGTTCAGGATGAGACCTGTGTCTACCTCTGGGTTTTGTACCAGCATTCTTATTAGTTCCTTCTTCCTCAGTGGTGGTTGTCTAAATACAGTCTCAAAAGAAATCTGTACATAGAGAAACAATTTGTCTTCTCAAAAAGGTCTTTTAGACAATATTGAGACTGATTCCTTTTATGTTTTCCTTGTTTTCAATCCAGCCTCTTTTAGAGCAGCAAAAGGCACTGCATGTGCTGACTGTCCCCTGTGCCAAATAATAACCGAGAACCTCAAAGTTCTCTCAAGGCCCCTCAGTTATTGCATTTCAGTTTCTGAGCTTTATTTAAGCAGACAAGCAGAAGCAAGAATTAAAAACAAAATCCCAGCTGTGCTTACGTTTGAGTGAGAAATCTGTCACAACCCCACCATAAATCTCAGGCTATACTGACATTATTTGCTGATTGGTTAATAAACCCATAGAATAAGTAAATTAATTAAAACTCACACCAAATTTGCCAAGCTGAATACCCCATTCTGCATCAACAGCCAGTTCTTGGAATTTTCTCTTTTCTTCTGCTTCATCATATTGGTCAGCAAGTTGTGCTCCAACCATAGCTACTGCCTGGGAGTGAGGAGGGAAGAGAACACAAGAAATAACATTAAAATTTGGAATCCTGAGGTCTAAATCCTAAGGGGAACTTTAAAACCGTTCATAAATGATCACACAACTGTGTAAAATGAAAACAAAGCTCACAGATGGTACCAGGACTATCCCCCCTCCTGGGCTGGTAATTCAAAGCTACTTCAAAATTAACTTTCTCCAAAATATTTTCTCAATGTTGTAGAAACTCATACAAAAGGTACTTTTAAGACATATTTTCTCAAAATTTTTGTCACTCTCTCTTCCCATTTCTTTATGCTTTACTTCCCATTCTCCTTTATATTTTAATAGACCTATTTATTCATTCCACACTTCACTGCTGCTGTCAGGGAACAACTTATCCCCAATATAATGTAGATATAAATTATGGTGGGACCTGAAATAAACAATCCCAAGCTTTGGAATGAGGTCAAACCCAATGCATAGACTTTAAAATCACACTAATATTGACAGCAACTGCCTGTTGTGCACAACTTGTGGCACAGAAGAACTTGTTCCACTTCAGTCTTGGCAAACTCCTGCCCTCCCATATGTTGGTGTTTTTAAGAAATAAACTCCTCAACATTCTCTGTTTGCTGAAGAAATACAAGGCCTTGGGAATTTACCAGAACTTTTCTGTAGTTTTGCCAGGTGTTGTTGATGACATCCCACAGTTTCTTGAACACCTCCTCCTTGGGCAGGAGTGTGCAGTACCCCAGGGCCAGGGGCTGGTCTATGACACGAGAGTTGAACACCTGTGGGGTGGGAACAAAACTGGAGACTTCAGGGATTTATTTAAATGGGTCTCTTTCTTGAAAATGTAACACAGAAAAAGTACTCTGTAATTTGGAGGTGTATTGGGCCTCTAAGTGAGAGGGGGGGAAAAAGGAGTAAAAATGCATTTCAGGTTTTAGAACTTAAAATCTAAATGTCCTGAATGAAGACAGTGTAAAAGTGAGTTCCCTTAGTCTGAACTACCTTAGGAGGTGGCAAACTGCAGCTTTTAGAGATGGCCTTTTGGAAACTGCCCCCAACTAGAAAATCTACAAATCTAAAATTAACCCAGGATTTAAAGTGAGACAGAGTGTAGCTACAGATCAAAAATAATTCAAGACTAAATGGTCCCCTAAAGGTGAGGCTCCCACTGCACACAACCCTTCAAGCAGAGCAGTAGGAGCAGGATTAGGGAGCCTCAGGAGGCTCCAACCCACAGCCCAGGGAGGGGTTGGAGGCACCATCTCCAGGGGTGTTCAAAGCTGTGGAGCTCAGGGACAGGGTTTAGTGGAGACTTGGGAGCTTTGGCTTAATCTGAAGGGTCTTTTCCAACCAAAGTGATTCCATGGCAGGCAGAGCAGGAGGAAGGGGCTCCTCTCCCCCTTCCCAGAGCTCCCACCTTGTGGAGCAGGGTCAGGGTGGTGGTCCTGATTACTGCAGAGCATTTCTGCCCCATCTCAGCCAGGAAGCTTCTGGTCTCAGCGAGTGTCTTGGCACTGTAGAGCTGTCATGAAAAATAGCACATAATTAAAAACACATTCTAAGCCTTCCACTGCCTTATTTACAGAATAGGTACTACACTAATGATAGTTGTATAGTGATTGTGTTTTCAGACTTGTTTAGGGTCTCACAAAGATTTCCTCTCGATGGAAGAAGGGTTTCTGTTTCCAAGTGTTTTTGAGTTGAGGAATGTTTCTCAAGCATTCTGCTCACATTTCCCATGCTAACATCAATGATAAAGCAAGACCATAAACCATTATCCATCTGCTCATTCCAGACCAGGGCTGAACACGCTTTGCAAAGAGAAATAGGGAAGAAACCACCAGCTCCTTTCAAAAGTGGCTCAACACTCGATCAGGTGGTGGTAACAAAAGAGAGAGCCTCTCCCATAGCTCCCAAATCCCGACAGAACTGCTCTAAACAGGTTAATAGATGGGTATCTCTGAGCCTGAGTACGATGCAGGTGGTCCTTGCCCTACCCTTTGGCTCAGGGCTGTGTCCATGGTGCTGGAGGTGCCGTGCTGGAGGCAGGACCCGAAGGCACAGACCGTGAGCCGCAGGGCCAGCTCACACTGGCTGCTCTCCAGGAGGGTCTGCACTGCTACACTCAGGGGGGTCCCAACAGGCACCAGCAGGTTCTGGCCTGGCAAAAACAAACCCAGAAAACTATTAGTGTATTTGCATTAACCACACTGCTCTTGGAATGTCTATCTGAGTGGCTTCTCTTTGTTAAATTTATGGCACAGGATCAGCCTCAGTTCCCTTGGAAACTTCCAGGGTTTTTGATTTAATACACTCATATTTAACCAGAGGTCATCTTCTTGGACAGGCTTTGATGATCCCAATCACAGAACTGTGCTGAGGAACAGGCTTTGACCCACTCAAAATCCCAGGGTGGAATGGCAGGAATTCCCCCCAGACTGGTGAGTTCCATGCTGAACAAACCAACCCCCTAAAACACAGCTTTAGGTGAACATTTAGGCACCTATTCAAATGAGTTAATCATGAAGGGAGAATTTAAACCTCATGTTCTCTATGTCTGGTTTATCCTTTCAGTGCCACCACATCCCTACCCATGGCAGGGGTTGGAACTGAGAGATCCCCGAGGTCCCTTCCAGCTCAAATCCCCCCGAGATACCTTCAACGAACGCTCGGTGTGCCAGACTCGTGGGCTCCAGGGGGGACACCTTGTCCTCTGAAAGACAAAACACACACCAGCAACGCCCTGAGGGCTGGCAGCACCCTAAAAATCCTGCTGGGGCACTACAGAAAGTGGGCAGTGAACTCTGGGAGCCATTTGGTGCTACTTTAGCTGTGCCTCATCAGAAGTGATTCTCCAGGAGGGAATATCTTTTTCAGCCCCTGCAATGCTGTAGAATTGAGTTTATAATAATGAAAATTTCTAAGAGTTATCTGTATCTACAGTGGAATAGAATAGAATAGAATAGAATAGAATAGAATAGAATAATGAAAATGTTAGGAGTTATCTGTATCTACAGTAGTATAGAATAGAAGGATAATAATTTTAGAATGAGCTGAAATTCCTCTTGATAAAACCCTGTTTTCATTAGTGGCCACAGAATATCTAGAGAAGGTCCCAAGAACAGTACAGGTTTGAAGTTACACTTCTCCTGAGCATTCCCCAAGACCTCAGGCATTTGGCTTTGAGGTTTTCCTGCACCAGCACAAACCCCAAAGTCATCTTTCCACTCTGTGCCCCCCAGTGGATGTTTATTCTGAGAGTTTGTCTAACTGAGGCTTCTGGGGTGACAATTTACACACACACACTGAGTTATTTATATTTCCAGATAAAAATCATGAAGAAACACAGTGCTCAGGAAAGCAAGTTTACCACAAAGAGGCAGAACAGAAGAAATAAATTCATATGTCACTGGCATAGTTGTCTGTGCATCCAGGACTATCCCATCTTCATTGAAGAAGTCACCATAGGTCCACTCTTCAGAAGGATCTTTATCTCCTCCAAAAGATGTTGTCTGAATAGGAACATTGGGAGAAGTACAACAAAAAGAAGAGTTAATAATTCTGCTAACAAACTGAGTGTTGCCAGAGGTCCCAGTTTTAGGATGCAGGAACAAAACACAACCTTCTGTCTGCAAAGGGATTTTACTCTCCTGTTGAATGGTCAGTAGCAATAAACATATTTCCTCCCTTGAGTGGCCACATTTCTCTTTCATGTTGCAGTTATTTAGCTGTACAATTTCTTAATTGATTTAATGGAGGCTTTCATAAGCATTCTTGGCCAAATATTACAAGCAAACATTTTTCAAATGCTTAATTTTTTAGGAAAATAACATTCTGTGCATAAACACTGCCCAGCCACTTTGCTCTTCTCCACTCCAGCTGGAAGAGCCCATTCATTTCAAGTAGTCCAAAGCACTACTTGACATAAACAAAACTCAAAGATGCTATTCAAGGACTTGATCATCTCAGTTTTACAAAACTCTTGGCAATGGATTTAAAAATCCAGCCCTCCCTGCCACACTTGGAGGTCAGCTCTCCTGCAGTCCTGGCAGCAGTTCTGCAGTAAAATCACTAACATTGTCAGCAGGATTTATTAAGTGGAGAGTGCTACTTGTCCCACAGCTGCTCTGCTTTGAGGACTCAAGTCATCCTTTAAGCTGAAGTGCCCTCATAGCCAAGAAGGTTTTTATTTGTTGGGGTTTTTTGGTGGTGTTTGCTCTCTGATGAGACCTTGCTGGAGAAAGGAGAGGGAGAACAACCCTGCCCTGGGCAGCAGAGCCAGTACCTTTGCTGTGAAGCCCTCATTGTCTATCTGGCACTGCCTGTAGGTGTCCTGGGCAATCAGGGTGTACTGGCAGAGCTCCAGGCAATCCAGCAGCAAATCTGTGGGAATATGAAGTTCATCACCATCAATGGAAGGGTCACATTTCCATTAATTAAGGGAAACAATCTTGCAGCACCTGTTCTTACAGGTACTTATGCAGAAAGTCACATACAGAATCACACACAGACTGTTCTGAGTTGGAAGGAACCCACAAGGATCATCAAGTCCAACTCTTAACTCAATGGCCCACACAGGGGATTGAACCCATGGCCTTGGCGTTATTACAACCAAGTTTTAACCAACTGAGCTGATCTCAGGGCCTGTTTTCAGGTTTGTTAAGTGCTGTCTGGGCAGTTGCACTCCCCACATGAACACAGACTGTAACAGCAATAATCACCTGCCCCACAGACTGTGGCTGCCTGGCAGGCCAGCTCATGGATCACAGATGGGAGGTTCATGTCAGGGGAGATGGTCATGGCAACATCAGCTCCCAGCATGTGGCACAGCCTCTGGCACACTGAGAACAGCAGCTTCCCTGTGGCTTCATCACAGTGGTTTTCATAGGACTCCCTAGCAAAAAGGAAAAGGATGTTAAAACCCAGTAGAATCATAGAATCAAAGAATTGATTGGGTTGGAAAAGACCTCCAAGATCATCAAGTCCAACCCTTGGTCCAACTCCAGTCCCTTTACCAGATCATGGCACTCAGTGCCACGGCCAATCTCAGTTTAAAAACCTCCAGGCATGGGAAATCCACTCCCTCTCTGGGCACCCATTCCAATGCCTGAGCACTCCCTGTCTGGAAAGAATTTTTTTCTGATATCCAACGTAAATTTAATAGTTCTCAGGGCTTTTACTTGAAGCCACATTGTGTTCTAATTATTTAATTCCCTTTCAGTTTTTCCCCCTGTATCAGTCACTGCTGTGGCTGAAGTGAAAAGTACACTGGAGGTGCCTTAGAAGCACATAAAACATGCTAATAATAAGAATAAGAATATACTTAATATCTTCATTCAATCTCTTTAGGGGGGGAATTGGTAGTAAGTTTAAATTATGTGCCAACTCGAGCCTGAGGCAGAGACCAGCTGAGAACCAGGCCATGATGTGCACACTCAGTGTGTGATGGTTTCCTTCTGTGTGAGCCAACAGCTCTCATGGTGGGTATTTAATATTTGGCCTTTCTTATCTCTCACTATAAAAGTGTAGGAAATCCTTTTACTGAATAATCATGTTATGGCAAAAAACAGGGGCAACTTTCAGAGGCAGAGACTTAACTCCCCCCTCAATATTGCACACAATCAATAAGCCTGTTGCTAAAACAATCATTTTTAGAAAAAAGAACTAAAACAAAACACCCTTTCCTTTGCTCTGCATGTACCAGAAATAGTTCAGAAAAGCCCTTAAAAGATCTGGAAAACCTCTGCAGTTTTACCTGCATATTTTGACAGCAATTTCAACTTTTCCAGCCTCCAGTGCTCTCAAGGCCAGTTTCTGTCCGAGTTCCTGCTCTGGCAGCTGCAGGAGCAAGGCCAGCCTGTACAGCCTGGATTCTGTAGGAGGGCTCTTGGCTTTGCCATCCTCTGACTCACAGCTCAGGGCTTGCCCTTCTCCAGACTCTGCAGATTTGGCAGTTTCGAAGGCACTGATGTGATGCTCAAGGAGCTCAGACATCAGGGAAGTGTTGCTGAATTCTTCAGTTGAGAGAAAGATGTCAAAATATTCCTGCAACAACAACAAATAATACCTATTTGTATTCATGGAACTGCCTTTTAAAATATTGGGGTCCCCTGTTTTGTTGAAGTGTTTTTATTACTTGATTCTTTAGAGAAATATTTCAGTACCAAGTTGGCCTGACTGGTTTCTACCAACTACTGGTTTATGTAAGAAATTAGAGAATTTTTCCAGGCAGTAGGGGAGCAAAATAAAACACCCTGAAGCATCCCCCATGCTCAAAGGCCATATTAAATAATAGTTTACCCACCATACTAAGATCTTAATAAAATATTATAGAGTATGAAATCTTGGAAGTGTTAGCAATTAAGACTCTGGGAGAAGTATCTACATTTTTGGTTTAAACAGACAACTGAGTTCTAATTGGGAACTTTTCCAGGCACTATTTAAACTGTTAGATTGGTCTTGGAATGCCCTTGAAGTCAATAATAAAAACAACCTTTGCAGGTAAGGAGTGAATACAACTAATATTTAATATAATCCACGTGCTGAGGAAAATGTGGAATAACTACAGCCAATCCCAAGTGGTTTGGAACTCTCAGTTCCTTACCTGCAGGGTGGCAAGTGTTTCAAACATCTTCAGGTTTTCCTCACATTCATGTTGCTTCACAGGATTGTCTGTGGGAGGAGAAAACCAGTTACTCCCTGACAGCATTTCCAACCAACGTGTAGGGTGTTAAATGTACCTTTTTGGGTGCTGAGCAGGAATTTAAGGACTTCCACGAGAGTCTTGGTGGTAAACATTTGTGTTTTTTGCTGCAAGAAAGGGAGAGGTTACTGGGTTTGGTTTCTTTTCTTTGGTTGAAAGGTTTCAGGCAGCAGACAGTGACCCCCAGGCTGCAGCTCTGCAAAAACACTTTGTAATGCTCTCCAAACATCTACAGCAATAATTAGCAAGTCTGAGATACAACCAGGTAAAGAGCAAAGGAACAGAGTTATTGTAAATATTAACCCTCCATGGAAACAGTGAATACTTTCTAGGTGTAATATATATTTACTCCACACAGCCTGGTAGCTCCCACAGGAGTTGGGAAATACCCACTCTTCCTTCTCCTTTTCTTTTTCCTTCCCTTGCCCAAAATAATCCCCCAAACCAACTGGTGACACAAATCCCCTTCTGTGGCTGCCAGACATGTGTCCTGTCACCTGGGAGGCTTTAAATAGGTGTTTTCCAAGGAACCAAAGAAAGAACTGGAAAATACAGGACTGGAGGTGTAATAATAGCCTATGACAGCAGCAGGATTTATACATTAATTGGATTCACACAGCCATGTTACTGTGTGGAGATAACTTTAAAAATAATAAAAATTTATATGGTACACAAGGTCAAGCTGGAAGAGGCTTCAAGAGGCCCCCAAGTCTTGCTCAAAGCAGCACCAGTTCATCTCCCTTTTTTGCTGGAAGACACAGGTTTTCCATTTGCATCCCTACTTTTTTTAAGCATCTGAGTAGGAACAGCATTTAGAATAACTTGTGCACACACTTTACAACATGGAAAGACTTGGTACCTCTTCAGAGTCCTCTGGTTTGTTCTTTAGCACCAGTTTTCCCCATATGGTCAATCTCTCTGCAACTTCCTCCACTTCAGCAAGACTCAGAGACTTTAACAAAGTCAGGGATTCCTCCCCCTGAAGGCAGAAAACCAAACAAAATTAAAGCAGATATAACCAAAAGAAGGGGTCATTTGCTTTTGGAAAAGCTCAGCTCTGTGTGCTCTGATACAATGGCTGCACAATGGCCAGTTGGGTAATAAAAAAACAGTATGTGAAAATATATACAGACTTCAATTCCAAACTTGTGTATGGTAAGTCATAACTTTCATCTTTTTCTGCCACAAATGAAGGATAAAACTCTGACAAAGGACTCCTTTTTAGTGCTAATATAAGCAGCAAGGTGTAGAATTAGTGGAATTTTAATTAAAAATATATATGTAAGCTGCTTATAAGATTTGAGGAACACAACTTGCCCTGTGTTGTGAACAGGCTCAGTGTCTGCAAATTCCAACTGATAAGAAGCATTTCCATACCCTTTCTCTGTCCAGCAGGTCTATGACCCTCAGGAAATACACCTCCCCAGAGGGCAGTGCATATGCTTCCACAATTTTCAGGGCATCCTCCAGAGCAGTAGGGCTGTCTTGTTTGAGGATGTACCTCACAAGCATCTGTAAGAGGAAAACAGATATGGACTTCAGTTCTTGATGTATAGGGTAACAAAGGGATTCATTTGTCCCCACTGCTGCACCACTGGAATTGCACACCTCCTGCCAAGCAAGTTACTGGGAAGCTGAAAACTTCCACCTGGAGAAAACCTGACTGAAGTGTAACTGGGGAGAGAATTAACCTGGGAACTCTGGATACTCATCTGACTCCTCAGGATGCCAGGGAACTTTTCCAGAAACACTCATGTTTTCTCCCAATGAAGGGGAGATGGTGAGAAAATAACAAACTCTAAAAAAAAACCCAAGTAGTGTTCACTGTGACCTTAGGAGAAACCAGTCCTGATCTGTATTACTTACCATTATCATCTCGTTGTCCCTTAAAAGATTTGTATCCCTTATCCCATAGGCCCTCAAAATCTTCTTCATCTCCATCAGCCTGTAGCTGTCCTGCAGTAACTTCACTCTGTGGACAAATTAGACTCCCATTAATTTCTTTGCTCTGTGATTTAACCCTCATACTGCACCAGAGGCACAGTATTTCCCAGCCAAGTGCAGCCTGTGGATGTTCCTTACTTGCCATGATCCATCTCCAGATGCTGTTTCACCAGCTGCTCCACTGCTGCACTCCATGGCACTGTGGCACTGCCCATGAGCTGGAGAACTGCATCAAATTTCAGCTACAAAAGGAACAGAAACAGCTTCCTTTTCAAATCAAAGCAGCCTCTTCAAGTATTGCTCACATGGGACTGACTCCCTTAGGCAAGGTTTTTATTTCCCTGCATAAAGGACACTCAGTGTCATAATATGGGGTGTCACATTGGATTAGAAAATGCTTGTGGTAATTTCCAACACGCGGAGCTTGGGTTTCATACTTATTAAAGTTGGTGAGTTCTCCATGTGGTGACATCAGAACTAGTTTAATTCTCAAAGAATATCACATGGGAGATGACTAAGATAGGATAAAAAGACACCATACCAGTTTCTCCTCACAGCACTCAAGTAAAAATGTAAAATTGCTGTTTCAGTCTGAACTGGTGTTCTGTGGAGTCCCTTGATGCCTCTTCCCTCAAATGTACTCACATCTGTGTCAGAGATGCAGCCAATGACAGCAATGGCCTTTGCCTCCCACGCTGTTTCAAACACTGAGATGGGCCGCGTCCGACAGGGCTCCAGCAAATCCTGCACAGTCACAAAGGGATTATCAGGAATATCAGGAGTATCTCATGAACAAAAATGCCTGGGACAGATCTGGCCAACTTTTCCTGGATCTCTCAATGCCTCAAAACTGACATAGTAACTATCATTAAGATCACTGACAGGAATAAGCTAATCTGAAAGCTGGTCCTAACATTGAAGCCCAAACAAAAATGCTCATCAGGTTTGTTTTCTGGTTGCTGCTGTTGGAACAGCTTCCTCCAAAAGGAAGCAGATGGGGGTACCTTGATGTACTGCAGCAGAAGCTCATCCTTCTGAAGGTTGTGTTCACACAGGTAGGGTTGGATGAACTTCTCCAGAATTGATGGGACCAGCTCTGGGGCCAGAATTTTATCAAACATGTGGAACACGATGGTAGTTGCATTTTCCTGGGCAGGAGGCAGAAAAATGTCATATTAGAACACCCCACATGAGATGACCCTTTACAGTACTCTCTAAATAATTCAACATGCAGAGGCCACTGAAATCCACTGAGTGATTTCAAGAGCAGACATCCCTCTTTGGCTCAAAAAAACTCTTTAACCAAGCCCCTTCTTGTTCAGTTGTACTTCTGATTTCCCTGTTGTTGTTTGCTGCTTGATCTGTAATGAACAGCAGACCATTGAGTTTAAGCCACAGCTTCTCACAGTATCTTGTCACGCTACATTTATGCCCAGAGTTCAGAGAAAACTTGTAGCAAACATTTCCAGCCTTGGCAGCTGCTGAACACCAGTTTAACCACCCAGCCCATCAGGATCCCTCCTTTGCTGATTTTAAATTGCAATGCTGCAAGATTTTTCTCCTTCTCAGAGCAACCCACTGTTTGAAGTGCCTGCAGAATTACCTTTTCAAAGTCAGAGAGTGCCAGCCTGCAGTTGTATTTCCTGTATAGGTTTATCAATTCTTGTAAATCATTCACCAGCTTCTTTAACCTCTGTATCTCTTCACAGTCAGCACATCTCTGCGACAGTGTTTAGGAGGGAAATGTTAGAACACTATTCAAAGGCTGCCATAAACATTTTGTTAATCTTTAAATACTAGAAAATTGGAATTTAGTTCCTTTCTTTCACGGAATTAAGTCCATCTAAAACAATAGTGAGCTGATTATCACCCATTCCAGCTCTAGCACAGACCATCTGTTCTGGAGTCTCTCAGTGGCTGATTCTTATATTTTCTGTTTTTCTTACCAAAGGAGCCACCTGGCCCAGAGTTGTCAGTGCCCCTTCCCCTTGACTTGTGCTTGTAAAGAAGATCTCTGCCATCTGGAGTCCGTTGTGGGGCCAGTTTGCCTATGCCAAAGGAGGGTGTCACCAACTGCTCTGCCCATGTGGGCACAAGGAATGCAGAGCCCCACTCACCTTGTCCGTCAGCTCCAGGTTTCGAGCTCCCTGTTCCAGCCACTTGGCCAATGTTTTCTGGGAAAAACACAGAGATAAGTAGAGGGATGTTGGTTATCAAAGCAAAAGTTCTCATTAGAAATTTGTTTGAAAATAAATCATTGAAAATATAAATGGTAGGGAGAGGAATCCCTTCAAAAGACAGAGGATCAAGGTCCTGAGATTCAAAATAAATCTGTAGGTTTGACTCCAAACGTACCTTGGTCTGAGGAAATGCCATTTTGCACTGTCAGTCTTACCTGTCCATTTGGCACAACCCTTTTTGTGAAGGGGATCACAATATTTTTGAGCCACAAACACAGTTCATTCAAAGGAACAGTGAAAGGGATGGCACTAAGCAAGTCCTTCAGCATTTCCTCATCAAAGCTGTTTTCAAAATCTGCCTAAAATATTAAAACAGAACAATTACAGGCAGATGGAGTGAATGTTTATCTGGTACTTTATAAAGTTGTTTCACTAATAGGAAGAAGCAGTAAATACAAATACAAAGAGAAAAATCTCAATAATCATTGAAAAGAATTAAAAAAAAATAGCCCTGAGCAGACAAACTAAAAAAAATAGCCCTGAGCAGACAAACTAGAGCTTGGTCTTCTTAAAAAAAGACTTAATTGAAGAAATTTTTTTGCAAATTAGTGTCCTGTTTCTTTAGAGCTTGTTCTATAGTTCTTTTTAAGAAAACAGACATGGATGTGAAAGTCCTGCATTAAAAATGACAACAGCAGCCCCCAGCCAGTGTTTTGAACATGTTATTCAGAGTAATGTGAATATTTTTAAAAGATTTTAAGGTAGGCAGCAAATGTCTACTTAAAAATCCTGAGAGCTGGACTTGCAAGAAAGGAAATGGGAGATTACAAGCACCACAAAATAAATCAAAGAACCGTCACCTTTAAGACACAGAAATCTATTCTGACCTCAGAAATACCATCAACATCAGAGCTGTGTGAGCCACTCACCTGGTGCCTGAGCCACAGGTACTGTGCACAAGAGAAATGTCCTTCCTCCAGCTGGGAGATGATGCTCCCGAACATGTCTTTGTTATTCAGGAACTCTGTCCAAGCAATACCACTGGAAATGAGAGGGGGAAAGGCAGCTTTGTTATGTGTCAGTGTTAGAGGAGCTGGAGGAGAACTTCAAACCTTTTCTGCTGAGTACCATGTGCTGTAAGAGATGTGTGTTTGTATAAAATCACCTCCCTCATATATACATTGAAGAAAAACATCTATTCCAGTGCATGTGCAACAATAATTTATGTTTTCAACACACAGGATGACTCAAACTCTCCTCATTCTCCCTTCTCCACAGCACAGGATGGGAAACTTCAGGCAGAAAAGGAAGGGTTTAAAGTTTAATGAGCTCAAATTCAAAAAGCAAAATAAACTTCAGTTCAGTGGCACATATTTAACCAGTAGGATTAAATTAGCTTTAAATCTTAACAAACCAACCTGAATTTCTCTGGTCCAAAAGCTCCATAGAACGTGGTAAGCCTTGCCTGGGCTCTCAGTACCTGAGTGCACACAAGGGATTTAAGGTCAATTCCTGGTTCCCCAAAAGGGATGTTACAGGGTTAGTACAACCACCCCAAAGAGGGAGAATGGAGGAACAGAAAGACTTTTCAAGAATTTCAGTTTATTATATATGTAAGTGTCTTTAACAAAGCATTAATCAATTGTGTAACACTTTGAACTGATTTTCTCTGAAGGCAGATGAGGCTTGTCCAGTTTAAAACAGGACTAAACAAGAACAAGATTAAATACCTAAAAGCACTTTATAGAAGGTTCTGCCTTCTATTTATGGAGCATCTGAAGTTGATTCTTTGTATAACTGAAGGAAGGGCTTATTTCTGAGCCTGTCATTACTGTGGTTCTCTTTCAGACCATAAAATATAATCTTGCTGAGACTTTTTCATTTTCAACAGCAGTACAGTTTTAAAAACTCCACATTATAATAGTTTCTATGATTCTGCAGGCCCAGGAAGTTTGTCCTCACCTGAGCTATGGACACTGGAGGCCCCTCAGGTGGAGCAGCAGCGGTTCTGTCATCTTTCTTCGAGATCTGAAACAAATACATGAAATGGTTTGATTGAAAACTCAGAACAGGCCAGACAGTACCACCAATGCAACAGAGACTTCTGCACACTGAGGTTTTTATTTGCCATTGGGATCTCAGCTGATCCCACCTGATCTGATTGGATTTCTGCCTGTCTGGGGGCTCAGACAGATCATGTGCATCTCTCTGATTCTGGCTGGTAAGGCAGGAAAGCCAAAACAATGAAAACAAAAAAGGTGACCTATTTTGAGCTTTAGCTGGAAAATGAATATTTTAAAGGTACTTAAAAAAGGCTGCTACTCAAACCTAGAACCTGCTTTCTGATGCAAAAATAAAACTGTAAGCAATTTTTTGCCCTTGGGCTACAGCAAGAACGAGGCCTGAACAAGTCTTGCTGCTCCTTCATGTTTGGTAACAGAGAATATTTAATGCATTTCCTTTTTCCTGGCTGTGTCTGCTCTCAGGGGGTACAGAAGTGTGGGAGAGGAATCAAAGATTATCAGGAACTGAAGCAAACACAGCCCCTTACTCTGGCCCTGGCGTAGCTCAGCATCTCCTGGGTGGTTTCATACAGTGGCCACGAGGTATTTAGGCAGCAATTCACAACAAACTGGCTGTCCTGTTTGCATAAGGAAACAATGGCATTAATTCCAAGAGCCTTTACAATCTGAATTGCTGTAGCAGAGAAAGAGGGTAGGGAAAAAAACAAACCTGAATTTTTTGCAGATTTTCTTTGGCTTCTTTCACCAGATCCAGACAGGCTTCCTGAGCAGAACTCCCAACAGGAGCTGAAGCCAATTTCTCTAAAATGATGTTTGCTTTCACCTGGTACACAAGCTGTTTAAAAACAGTTTTCATTTTGATTTAATTAAGTTTTAACAGCATTCTCAACTGAAAAATCTACACTTTTGTCTCTTTTAGCAACACTATTTCCTGCAGCCAAGAGGGACAAATGTGCCCTGTCCTGACCCAGCAGTTATTTTGATCAGATGGACTTTTGCACCACTTCTCCTTGCAGGGCTTATTAATTATTGTCAATAAAAACATATTTCACCTCAGAGTCATCTGATTCTGAATTAGCTTTCAAGTAAGGGTTGTTTCATAAAGTAATTTTACACTGTATTTGTAATAGTTTTAATATTTTCTGTTGGAGTGTAGGGTAAGAACCTTACTCATAGGTTCAGTTGTACTAATTAATGCTAAATGTTTTTATCACTGAACAACCTACCTGGACATCCAGCCCAAACTGAATAGCAAAGTTCTCTGCCTCGGTGAATTTGTGTTTGTGCAACAGCCGACTCAGTCTGGGGCAGAAAAAGGAAAGTAAAACCACTCCAGTAGAAGTGCCAAACCACAGAAGGCAAAAAAAGGTCCTAAAATAGTGTTTCCCACAAAACAGTACCTGTTTTCTGGCAAGGCTTCAGTTAAACTTCTCATCACAACTATGGAAACTGGGTCTTCAGAGGGGCTGAGGATGAGAGGGAGTTATGTGAGTTAATTAACCATGAAACAGCCCAGCATGGAATTAACCTGCCATTTCCACACAATAATGATTTGTTATCTTACATCTGATGCTTTTCATGAATTCCTTCCAAGAAGTAAATGGTATCCTGTAACATGGAATCACAGAAATCATCAGGTGGCAAAGAAATCAGCCATGGCAAAGCACAACCCTAATGCCTGAGTGTGTCTTGTTCTGGACACAAAGTCCTGCCTCTCTCTCAGTTCCTTGGGTTTTTTAAATGTCTTTTTAAGGAAGCTGTTCAAACAGTAACAGAAGTTCTCTCATCTGAACTGAAATAAACTCCAGATAAACCCAGAGCATTTTTCTATGCTAAGAGAGCTCAAAATTTCACAGTTTTTAGCTGTAACAGCAGCAAGAACAACTGACAGCACAGTTAAATATTGCTGGGCTTAAATTTAAACTGTTCAGTTTTGCTGTATGACACTGTAATTCCCCCCACCCCTTGGGGACATCTCTTCATTCTCCTTTGTATAGTTCATGCTCAGTTTCTAGCACACCTTGATTCTAATCTAACAAGGTACCTTCTTCAATGGTACCTTCTTCAATATTTATACAAATTAGAACTATATTTCCTCAAAGAACAAAAAGAAAATCATCTAAACCTACTGTGCAGATCCCACTTTGAACCAGGGATGAAACAGCAGATACTTCCAGAGAATACAGTTTTTGCATGTTGGGCAGGGCAAAAACCATGAGACTTCTCATCTTAAAAAAAAAAAAGGAGAAAAACTAATAAGTCAGAATTTTTTTTCCCCTTACCCTGGTGACAGAGAGAGGTTTGCTGAATCACTGCTGAATTCTTATGGAATTAGAGGGAAGACACTATTTTTATAAGTTTTTATGGAAGGCAGATCTGCAGTTTGAGGAAGTTTAATGAAGCTTTAGATATTGCCTCTCCCTCTCTGCCTCCCAGGCCTATCATGTGTAATTAGACAGATTTAATTTGATGTAAAGGACTGTAAAATGTTCATGCTGACATTCTGTGTCAGTGAGTGCACCTGGAGGAAGGTGCTGAGAGCAGCAGGGGCTGCTCTGAAGGGATCTGTGCAGGGGCAGGTGAGGAGGAAGGGGCTGAAAGAGGAAGATCTGAAGAGGAGGTGTTTTTCTTTCCTTAGTAGTTTTCCTTCAAGATAACTCTGCAGCTGGGGATGCCAAGAATATTGTTTTAGTGTGGGAATTTTCACACTGTTTCCTTTGAGTTGTTTCTGTCTGTTGAGAGCAATGGAATTCTCTCAAGGAAGACAACAGGATGTTGTTCAAGACTTGGGGGAAGGAAGGTAAGAGAGTTTAGAATTGTAAAAGCCCAGCCTGACTTTGGTGTGTGAGTAAGGCAAGGCTCGAGTTTGGACTGAGCAGCGTGTTTGTGTCCCTGCAAGGATGGAAAAATCTGCTCTTCCCACTTCAGCTGTGACCCATGTCCTGCTTAACCTGCCCCTGCCAATCCCCAGTGTGTAGGACAACAGAAAACTCTGCTGCTCTTCCTTATCTACCCACCATTTTAAAACAACAACAACAAAACAACAAATAACCCATAAAAAATCCCAAACAGTGGCACAGCTTGCCCTGGTCACCACCAGGACACATCCCAAGAGTCCTCACTTTCTTTCTATCTATCTATCTATCTATCTATCTATCTATCTATCTATCTATCTATCTGTCCGTCCGTCCGTCCGTCCGTCCGTCCATCCGTCCGTCCATCCGTCCGTCCGTCCATCCGTCCATCCGTCCGTCCGTCCGTCCGTCCGTCCGTCCGTCCGTCTATCCGTCCGTCCGTCTATCCGTCCGTCCGTCCATCCGTCTATCCGTCCATCCGTCTATCCGTCCATCCGTCCATCCGTCCATCTATCTATCTATCCATCCGTCCATCTATCTATCTATCCATCCGTCCATCTATCTATCCATCCGTCCATCTATCTATCCATCCATCCATCCATCTATCCATCCATCCATCCATCTATCCATCCATCCATCCATCTATCCATCCATCCATCCATCCATCCATCCATCTATCCATCCATCCATCCATCTATCCATCCATCCATCTATCCATCCATCCATCTATCCATCCATCCATCCATCCATCCATCCATCCATCCATCCATCCATCCATCCATCCATCCATGGACTTTCAGCTCCTGAGAATTCTGTGTGCTCCAAATATTTACCCATTCTCTTCCTCCTCCTTTTTTATCTTCCTGGAAGCAATTGCATAACAGTTGAAGAACAGAATGAAAGACAGATAAAAAGATTATAAAGAGATACATAAAGAGATTATACCTGTTTGTTATCTGGTGTTGTCATGACAATCAGTTTAAGGTTGGCAAGGCCTTCCCTACAGAAGGAGAGAGAGATAAAATAAAGCAAAAAGTGCTGTAGGAATTTTAAGTTAAAACTTTGCTTCTGAGTTTTAGGAAATTTAGTGTTCCATGGAAGGAAACAAGTACATCTAAAAACCCTGCAGTGCCCCTAAAATAAGTGGTTTAGCATGTGCAGGTCATATCTTTAACTTCTGACATTTTTAAGCTTTTCAAACAGATCTGATTCTTATGGCACAATTCCTGTAACTCCAGACAACGTTCCTCTTTCCAGAACTGGTGCTGCAATACTTCACTTACCACATGACTTGAGAAGAATCTGATTCTGTAGTTAGAAGAAATTCTTCAACATGTATTGAGGGCCAATCCCAAATTAGAGTAAGAGAATAAACATCCCACATGCTTAAGATGTTCTAGATTAAAAAAAAAATCAGATATGATTTCATATTTTCTTCATAGAAGACACTTTTGTCTTTTTTGAGCAAAATATGAACATATTCCATCACTTAAATAATTAATAATAGAATTTTAAAAACCCACAGGAAGATCAAGATGCTTTGTAATTATAATCATCTTTATTTTATATAAACTATTTTAAAGCCATTACCTTAAAAATCTGTTTAGAAGCTGTTCAAGAACTTTGCAAAACAAAGACTAAAGGAAATCACTGCACATACCTCTGCATCTAAAACAAACAGCAGATTGTCAAGCACCTGAAGCTTTGCAGCACCTAAAAAGTGTCAATACACATATAAATTTATTATTTTGCTGGGGAAATGTATTTGAAGCAAAAACATGTTCAAAGATAGGACCAAGCACAGGAAACCTGCAGATGTTTAACCTCATGGAACTCCCCTGAACATGCAAAGTTTGGCCTAAAGAGAATTGTGATTTCCATTTGTAAGGCACAAACTGCAATTTTGAGGCAGGTTTGGGCTGTGCCTTTACAAGGAGGGTTCTGTTTGGTGAATGTGCATCTACTAAAAACAATAACTGCAAATTGGTGTTTTCTGCAGTTAAATGTGAATTCTACACTTGTGTATAGAATGAAAAACCCTCTTTACCTTTAATCAGACTTGAATCAGCCAAACTCTGAACAGACACCAGGGCAGTGGATGTTTCCACCTCCCACTTGGAGAGCACAGAGTCCCCTTTCCCCTGGAGCAAAGGCAAAGCAAAGGGGGTTATACAGCACCTATTGGACCACTGACAGCTGATCTGTAACTTGGAAAGCTGCAAAAACAACTCAAACTTCATTCCTACATTGATGCTCAGAAAAATACATTAATATATATTTAATTTAACCTTTTCCCTTTCTCCTTCCAAGATAAGGCTTGGACTGGATGATCCTTTTGGGTCCCTTCCAACTCAGCATATTCTGTAATTTTGTGAATTTATTACAGTTTTTTGCCCTTCTAAAAACAGTATTTAAAAACATCCACTTTCCACTCTCATAGAACACAAAAGCTGAATGAAATCACACTGGACCCACTGAGAAAAATCACATTGAATTCAAGAATCTTCAAAAAATAATCTCAGAAAACTTGTGTCTAGTTCAAAATAACATTTAAAAATGTCTATATTTGAATTTTTTATTAGTTCCTTTATTAAATTCATGCTTAAGGGCTTTGTTGAATTGGACCTTAATTGTTATTTCAGCAAGACTTTGTTGGCTGTGAACCTGATTGGAAGGTTGTTGACAACTTTGGGTTTGTCTGTGAGCTCAAGGATGAGCCTGTGGGTGGTGCAGCCCAGGAATCTGTGATTTACTGAGAGATTTTCATCCAGGGTGAAAATATTTAACCCCCATCCATCAGAACGAAGCAATTGCTGAAATGACAAGTTATTTTCCTGTCAGGAAAAAACTGCAGACAGGCTGCACAACTGAGAACCTTTAAATGTGCAGTGAGGGAAATGAAAGGCAACAAGGTCTGATCATCTCCTTTTTTACCAGCTGAAGATAAATTGTGTTGCAGATCAAAAAACACCTTCACTGATGACAGAACAGTTGGCACAAACACACCCTCAGTGCTCACCCCGATGATCAGGTGGATTTTGGTCGCTGAGCTGCTGATCACAAAGTCCTGACAGCCCAGGCTGTGATGCTCCTCTGTGCAAATGAAAGCTGACCTTATCTGGCCTTGCAGCTTGGGTGGAAAACAAAGGGAATGCAGGAAAATTGGAGAGAAAAAAAGCTGTTTATACCATCAGGAGATAAAACCTTGAACTGCTTATTGCTCCATGTGCTGAAAAAGTGTCAGTCACAACTATGAGCTGGAATTATAAACTGGTAAACAGACAATGAGAAGTGCAAAGTTCTGCTCCAAACTCTGCACTTGTAACACATTACCAGGTTGCAGGTATTTCTTACTTCCTTTGCTGTAGTCATGTCCATCTTCTCTATTGCTAAATAATAAAGAAAAAATAAAAGCAGTGTTAAAGAAACTTTTCAAAAGAAAAGCCACTAAACATTATATAGGAAAGTTTAGCCCTAACCTGACTATGCTGAAAAACACTTTACCAGGATCTTTGACAGTGTCCATTTCTACTGATCACAGCAGTGAGTTACAGAGAATTAACTAATAACTTACCCAGCATTAAAAATGTAAATGATTCCCAATATTCTTGAGTACATCTAAGATTATGGCTTAAAATCCTGTTCAATAGTATTAAATCCTCTCTCTAAAGCAGTAACTCAGAGATAAAAATTAGGAAAATACTAAAATAATTTTATCATAGAGTTAGTTGTGTATCAGTTTCCCTTTAAAATAAATTAAGATTAGAAAGAAAATCCCAAATCAGTAATTTATTCCCACTAGAAATGGCATGGAAAATCCTTTCTAGCACAGCTCTCCCTGCTCCAGTGAAATCCCAAGTGGTTTGTGGCTTTTCTCACCTTCCTGTGTTTTGGCAAGTGGGAGACACAAAATGCAGAAACATCCTTTGCTTGTGAGAATGAACATGTGATAAACACCTAAAAAAATCCAACACAAATGTTTGAACTAATGTGTTCAAGTAAAGAGGCTACTGGCTTATAAACAGGACAGTGAAATAACTGACCAAAGAAATCATCTGACCAATAGAACAGACTATTTTAAACAAAAATTTTGTCACCTTCAACAGAGAGTTCTGTTTGAAATGATGATTTTTCTGTGCTGCAAATTCTGCTTTCATGGCAAAACCACATTCAAATAGATCTTACTGTGACAGAACAAGCCTGGGAACTTATAGAAGAAGAAAATACTAAAATCTGAAGTCTGATAGGAGGAAAGAGAAGGAATTCCTCCTTTCTGAGCATTTTCATGCTTAGCACAAAAGAAAGAACTAATGAGTTCTGAATGTCTCTCTATGGTATTTGTAAAATAATTAATGAAAATCAGACAAGGGGGAAAAAAATCATCCAATTCTTACCTGCATCTGCATTATCTTTTACAATAACAAAGTTTAAGTAAGCCTTTTCCTTTGAAGAATTTTCAACCAAAATCTGAAATAGAAAGAGCAGAGACTCATACTCTGTATTTTATTTTAAAAAATAGAAATATTGATCATCAGTTCAAAGCTTAAATTTTTTGGTTTATACATACCACTCCTAAATATATTTTCCTTATTCATTTTTTCTGGGAGCAAAAGTGCCCCTTGAATCTGTTCCATCAGAATGTGTGTTCCAAACACAGGAATGTTTATACTTTGACATTTGCAAGAAAGATCACAAAACCTCAAAGAATTCTGAGAGCAAAAGGGTTTCAGCAAAGCTGGATAGGAAAGTTCCTGTACCTTAGTTAGCAAGGTCTGTTTGGATGGAATGTGAATAAGGTGGAAATTGCCACTTCTCTCACCAACCACGAGGAATTGTTTCTCTTGACACACCCCAACCACATCCACTTCAGAGTCTGAAAAGTTCCATGGCAAAATGTCAGGCAATAAGATTTGTTTTTTTATGAACAGACATTCACATTTGAACCACAGGAACTGGACAAGGCAGAGTCCCAGATTTCTTCTAAACAAATTATTTTGAGTAAAGAAAATACAGGTAAGGGGATCCAGGGAGTGGGTTTGGTATCCAGTAATCCCAAATCAGTGAAAAGTTAGGAAGCATTCCAATTAAAATGTACAGAAATACTTCATTAATTGTGTTCAGAAGCAGAGATCACTTTTATTACTTAGGTACTTATTATAACACTTCCTTTTACAGGCTAGTTGGACATGTAAGACACTTGTTATGTTTCCCTACACAAACCTATGTGTTTTCAAAGGCAGTTTTCACTTCCAGTGGAATTCCAGAGGCAGGAACTCACCAAACTGAAGGTGGAGCAGGAGAGACAGCCTAGTGCTGTCCAGAAGTGCCACTGATCTGTCAACAACCACCAGAATGCTGCCATCCCTTGAGCTGCAGCCCTGGAGCTGGGGGTTAACAGAGACCTGCCAGGAGAAAGGTTGTTACAGCAACGTTCTAGACAACACCAGAAAACAGGTCTGGTGATTATTAAGCAAAATAAAAGCACAGCTTTGGTGGATTGTACCTTTTCTGAAGATGTGACCTGCAGCAGTGTATCCACCTGGTACAAGGCAGTGCCACATTCCTGTCCCAAACCCACGGGGAGCTGCACACTCCCTGTGTCATCACTGACCAGCAGCTCGATGTCATTCCACATCTTCCCCTGGGATAAACATTTCAGGGATGTGCTGTAGAGCAGTTCCACGAGCACACACAAAGCAGTGATTTTATTCCTGCACGGGGACACTGTAGGAGGGAAGGGCTGCACGAGCCTCCTGGGGGAAACTGTGTTTAGAGCAGGCACTGGGCACTGTGCCCAGCCCAGCTGGTGTCATGAACTGAACAGATGGTCAGAGCACTCCCCATCACACTTCAGAGACCCATCACCCACAGGGACCACAATCCTCTGACCAGTGACAAAACCCCACCCACAGGGACCCCCATCCCCTCATCGGTGACAAACCCCTGCCCACAGGGACCCCCCACCCCCAGGGGCCCTGAACCCCTCGCTGGGGCAGATGAAGCCCTGCCCTCCCATCCCCTGCCCACATGGACCCCGTGTCCTCAGAGACCCCCACTCTCTGCCCTCAGGGTCCCCATTCCCTCAGGGCCCCCCATTCCCTCACCGCTGACCTCTCGTTCCCTCAGGGCCCCCCATTCCCTCACCGCTGACACCTGTTCCCTCAGGTCTCCATTCCCGCAGGGTCCCCATTCCCTCACTGCTGCCCCCCCGCTCCCTCAGGGTCCCCCATTCCCTCAGGGTCCCCTAACTCCCTTAGGCTCCCCCCGCTCCCTCAGGGTCCCTCAGGCCCCCCATTCCCTCACCGCTGCCCCCCCCGCTCCCTCAGGCTTCCCTCGCTCCCTCAGGCCCCCCATTCCCTCACCGCTGCCCCCCCGCTCCCTCAGAGTCCCCTCACGTCTCTCCCTCAGCCGCTCCCTCCGGTTCCAATTTGGCGGGAGCCGGCACGGTCCCTACGGGTCTCCTCGGCGGCCAAACCTCCTCCGATCGCGCCCGTCCCGCCCCTGCCGGCCCCGCCCCGCCGCATCCGGGCCCTGCGCTGAGGGCGGGCGGGGCCGCTCCGGGCGCGGTGGCCGCGGCAGCGGGGCGAGCTCGGGCAGCTCCAGGACGTGCTGCGGGCTCGCGGCGGCCCCGGGCGCTCGGCCATGGCGGTGAGCGGCGTTGGGCTTTGTGTCACGGGGAGCGGGGCCGGGGCTGCGCGGGGGGCGAGGCCGGGCCGGGCCGGGCCGGGCCGGGGGGCGGCCGTGAGCGCGGAGACACAAAATGGCGCCCGCCGCGCCCGGGCTGGGCGCCATGATGGGCTCGGGGAGGAGCGGCCGCCGGGCCGCGCTCCAGAAGTTTCTGCCGCGTTCCGCAGGGTTCGGCTGGGGCAGGACGGCCCTGAAACCGGCCCTGGGTCCCTGAAACTCGGCCCTGCGGCGCCTGGATATGGAGACACGGTGTGGAGACACGGGTGGTTCTCTACGGGCCGAGTCGCGGGGCCCGCCGTGAGGGGAGCGCTGTGGTGTCTGGGCTTTGCTCGGGTTTCGCTTATTTTCCTTTCCTTCTGTATTTGTGTTTGCTCACAGGCCTTTGTATGCTCGCTGTATAATCGCCCCCATCTTGCTTTTTCTGATTATTATCGGTAGGAAAGGCCTCTGCTGTGGTTACCGCTGTCCCTCATGTGCCAGCAGGGTCTAAGAGCGCAGCCTCATTCTCTTAAAAAAATAGCGTGGCTTGGTAACGTATAAAGGTGTTTGACCCATCAATGAGTTGAAGAACCAGTAAGAGAGCTGAAGAGTTACCAGACTTAATACACTTACTTTTTCAAAAGTTCTTAAAGCCTTTAGTGCAAAATAACCCGAGACAACCCCAAACCAATAACCAAACCAGGCTTGAAAGGGATAAAACTTTTCAAAGTTGACTTTAAGCATTTTGTGTGGTGTCCAACTTAGTAGTTTAAAGTTCTTGTCTTGAAGATTTGAAACAATTTTTTCAATTTGGGGGGAAACAACGAGGGGACCGTTAAACTTCTGGAGAAAATTAATGCCTTTTTAATAATTTTTTGTTTGTTTGTTTATATAGATTAACTTCTTAAGAATAAGATACGTTTTTTTGTAAAAGGACTCGAAGAATTTTGTACCTGTAGTTTTGCACTTCGATTAAAGGCACTTTAAGGTTCCTCTGAAGTGAAGGGGTTTGTTCAAAGTTCCACTGGGCCTGTGGCCCATCTGAGAACAATCTCCCTGAACTCTGGAAGGTTTTTTATTGCTGTTTTTTTTGCAGCCTGAGATTTCCCTCAGGTGCAGAGCACAAGGGCACTAAAGAGCAGCACTGTGTAAATAATGGGACTGGGAGCCCTGGAAGGTGGGGCACTGGGCTCAGTTTCAGTTGGATAACGTGTTTAAAATCCCAGCCAGCTTTCACTCTTTAACTGGTTCTCTCCTTCTCAAGTAACTTCAAAATGTAAATTTATAGAAATCTCAACCTTTCCTTTGAAATTTCTTTTAGGTGAGACTTGGAAACCTTAAGTGAGGAAGGGGGAGAGAAGCAGATGAGCAGGTGGTAGATAGATGTGGAATGCCAGGAAGTGTATGACAAATAAGGGAGTCCTGTCTGCTCTGTCTCATGTCCTGGAGTTTTGGGGAGGGTGTGTGAGGTACCAATAGTGCTCAGAGGTGTCTCTGAGACTAAAGCTCTGCTGCAGCTGCAGTTCTGAGGTCCCAGTGCTGAGGTCTGTGTGCCCCTTGCAAATGGAGAAGGGAACAGCTGCTTTGTATCCTCAAGAGAAGTTTTCCTGCAGATGTGTCTGTGTGCAGATGCAAATGAATAAGGAACTGGCCAGACTAAACAGTAGTAGCTGAAATACAAATCTAAATATTAACCTGTAGATATCCTGAAGAAAGTCTGCCATTAATACACAACATATTAATGACAATCTGTACTAGCTGTTGTGGTTTAAGGAAAAGTAGCAGCTTTGTTTCCAGAGTAATGGATATAAATCAACTCTTGAGAGTTTTCAGGAGTTGTGTTCAGTTTGCAAACACTTCTGCCAATTGCAGCTGGTGGAAAACTGTGCAAGTTCAGGTTCTCTGCTACATTAAATTGTCTTCATGATTAGCATTTCTGGGCCAAATAACATCTTTAGTGACATCTCCTGCAGCCACAGGATGTTCAGGAGGTTTGGTTATGAGTGGCATTAGTGAGATCAGAGCACCAGAGACCAGTGAAGCTGTAAAACCTTTCATGAGAGCACAGTCACCTTTTCAGTTTCCAGTCTGTCCTTTCAGGTCACTGCACACCAGTTGTACTCATTTATTTCTCCCAGGCTGAATCACAAAGTGCTCTTGACTACACAAGACAAGTTTCTGGGTTTAGTCCTCCTCCATCAGTGGAGGGACCACAGAATCATAGAATGGATTGGGTTGGAAAATACCTCCGAGATCATCAAGTCCAACCCTTGGTCCAACTCCAGTCCCTTTACCAGATCATGGCACTCAGGTTAAAAACCTCCAGGGATGGGGAATCCACGCCCTCTCTGGGCAGCCCATTCCAATGCCTGAGCACTCTCTCTGCAAAGAATTTTTTTCTGATATCTTGTTTCTCATTAGCTGAGAGAAATGTGGTATTGGAACAGCTGTGAGTGCCCTGTCTGTGCTCACACACAAATTCATAATTTGCATGGGGATATTGCTCAGGTTTTTCCTCATTCAAAAGCTCATTGTCTAACACCCAACACAATCCACCTGATTTCATTTCTCTCCAGAGTTCATTCCGTGCTTCAGAACAGAGTGGGAATTTTGTGCTGTGCCTCAGTAATGCTCTGACTTGTGAGGTCACTTAGATCTGTGGGTCAGCAGTGGCCATGAGTAATCTTAGTCATGGACATGTTAAAAGGTGATTGACCAACAAACACAATTTACAGAACACTCTCCATCACAGTTTAGTCTCCCTAATACCCTCAAAAGCACATGGAAAAAGTAAAGTACAGTCTAAGTTAGGGAGAGAGCACAATATTTCTCTATATTGGTTCTCTTTATTAAAGCCTTGAACAATCAGTCTGTACAGTTACACAGTTCACTGTGAGTCTGCAAGGTACTACCTGACTATGGGATGGCTCCTCAGCATTGTCATCACAGAAAGAAACACAGGGGTGTCTTCAGAGGAAATGTAAATAGTTCTTCTTGATTTTTCAGCCCTGTGCTTCTGGTTTTTAAACATTCTGTCCTCACATACAGGGCAGTGATACAGAACGAGATGGAGCAGCCCCAGAAAAATCCTCTCCAGAAAGAGAGAAGAAAAAGGAACAATCAGATGCCTCTTCCAGTTCTCCCAGAACATCCAAGCATCATTATTCCAGATCACGCTCACGGTCGAGGGAGAGAAGACGGAAGTCAGGTACGGCTTTCCTTAAAGCAAATGGCTTCTAGAACTGAATTCTGCTTGAAGACTTTTTGGGGAAAATAGACAGACTTATCTCTGGTATCTTGTTAGAATTGGGGGGGGAATTGAGCTGCTAATTTCAGTTTTGTGTCTTAAATGTGTTGCATTGAAACTGCTGGGGAATAAGTTCTTGTCAGTGCTGAGGGGATGTGGTCAGATCACACCAAGCAGGAAATCCATACTATTTTGTCTTGATTTTAATTAGATATGCTTAGACTGGGATATTTTTGTGTAGTTGTAACAAAAATAAGGTTACCTGGCATATGATTGTGACTGGAGTGTGACGTGGGTTAGTTTGTCACTGTCACAGCTTAAGTAAGTGCAAAGAACTGGGACTGACAGAGTTTGCTCTTTCTGCAGTAGGTGCTCAAATAGTGCTGTTTGTTTTCTAAACCTTGACTGTGGGGAGATGGAACTGGAAAGATCATAGTCTGGTGGTCTCCTCTTTAACCTGGTAAATGACAGCAAATGTTTTCTTCTGCAGATACCGAAGGAAGAAAACACAGGAGCCGGAGCAGAAGCAAAGAGGTAATTAACACTTTGTAGCGTTTAGGTAATTGTACATCTTAAAAAGTATCTTGTAGTAATGCACATATGTGTAAACCTATAGAAATGACTTTATGGTAAGTACAAGAGATTGAAAACTTTAAGCTTAAAAGTGGATATGGAGATCCTTTCATAGTGAAGCATGATTGCAGCCATCATGTTGACAAGGTAATAGTTTCATAGAAAAATGCTTTCAGAAACTAGTAACTTAATTTCCTTTTTTTTTATTTTTATGGAAACGGCCAAAAGAAAGAGTTCATGTGGAGAAGTAGAATGGTGTTCTTGATGACTTTCACAGAGCTTCCATTATCCAAAAGCCTTGGCTGGCTTTGTTCCTGGCCAGTGTTCAGGACTTTGAATAATACATACCCATCTACTTAAGTGTATTAAAAATAATTCCCCACCTGACTGAGCTCTGTTTATTGCATCCTTTAATTGTCAAAACTGTCATGGCTTGACAGACAAGCTGAGTCAGCTGGAAATGGGACAATAGCAGCAAAATTTCGGAGGGCTGTCTCCTAAATAAATGTGTGTGTGTATATATAGGGGAGTGAGAAGAGACAGCATCAGTCATACCTTAAAAATAACTGGCTCACACACTAGAGAAGAGATAAAACAGCAAACCAGGAGCATCCAAATAGCCACAAAGCTGCTTAAACCATGTGGGGCAATAACAGGCTGGGACAGATGAGGGACTGTAACTTCTAACCCGGGTCAGGAACTTCTCCTTCCCCCATTCCAATGGAAGCTCTGTTTAAAAAAAAAAGGAAAGAAAAGCAAATCTAGGCGAGTTTTTGTGAAATGAATAATCTCTTGTCCAGCTCACATGATAACATTTCTATAATAAATCATACTCAGCGTGCTAATGCGCGAAGAGACTGAACTGAAGACGCTGCAGACTCAGATAGCAAAATTATAAGCCTACTTCATGATAAGGTAACTATTAGTCATTCAAACTCATATTTCCCTTAAAAATATCTTAAATCCGTTATGGGATAGAATGGTGGTTTATTACTAAGTGTGTGTCTGAAAGGTGGGATTTGAAAAGACATTTCTAAGCATCTCTTTAATGATTAAAAAGCAGTTAAAAATCCTGCCCAGTGTTTTGCCATGTTGTTGGATCTGGTCTTGCACAGTCTATTGAGAACTGAGTTTCACAGAGTGAACAGTTGAGAAATGATGTCCCACTGTAAGGGTGCTGCTGTCAGTCATTTGCAAGATTCAGCTCTGTCTG
Organism: Pithys albifrons albifrons; assembly: GCF_047495875.1. Classification (NCBI taxonomy): domain Eukaryota; kingdom Metazoa; phylum Chordata; class Aves; order Passeriformes; family Thamnophilidae; genus Pithys; species Pithys albifrons. The sequence goes on along the minus strand of NC_092474.1, from coordinate 6,719,884 downwards.
TAGATTAAATACTGAATATCAGTAATTCTTCTTGATATGGGTATCAGAACAGCTACTTAGGTAAATACAGACTTAAAGTTAGTGTGCAGTAACATACAGATGTGTCTTTATGTAATGTTAAAGGACTTAAGAAAAAACACTGTAAAGGCAGGAAAAAATACCTAATTTTTTTTTATTTGAAGAACTGTAATCAAATCTATTTAGAAGTGGGTATATATCAATAAGGAGTCAGAAAGGTTTGGGCAAGTTGGGAACAGCTAATTATAGCATCTTCTCCAGGCTTAGTTCTTTTGAGAGAGAGTTCTGATTGTAGGAAAGGGTTTATGACTAGTTAACAGATTTAGATAAGCAAAGAAAATCCCAAAACTTTGGAGTAGTTGGGGTTTATCTAAAATGAATGTATCATGCTCAGTTTGTGACTTCAAACAGAACATTATTTAAACATAAGACAAGTGAGCTGTGCTTTTTGTGCTAGGAAGATTTCAAAATAAACTGGATATATTAAGAAAGGGTGTTGATGTCACGACTTAGTCTCTAAGGAAGACACTGGCAAAAATCTGGCTTGACCTTGCTAAATATTTTTGGCATTGCAGCTATAAAAAGGAATCTTTTTTTTTTTAAGAGGCACTGCAGGAAGAAATTGCGGTGTAGGAGCAGCATATCTGTAATTTAAAACTGCTCTGGGGAGTCTGAAGCATGTTGGCTTCAAATACTAAAAGTGGGATGTCAACCATGTAACTTAATAGTTTGCTTTTTAAACAATTTTGGAAGTTACTGAAGAGAGTTTTGCTCTTAATCACCTAATGATGGATACAGCAATTTTTTTAGTTCTAAAAGCAAAATAACATGCCTGCAACTATGTAGGGATTTTAGTAACTTTCTACATGGAAGGCTTAGGCAAATATTAAATATTCACTGCAAATGTGTTTATGTATATGCATATTCATAAATTGTTAGGTACCTAAATATAGGAACTTACTGTGTGCTTGGAATTGAGACAGTAACTGAAAATGACAGCTGTTTGTGTTCCAATGCTGTGAACTCTTACATGGAAACACTGTAAAGATACCTTGATGGATGCTCTAGAAATCCTTTTTAGACAGTGGGGAGGAGGGAAAAGGGGGAAAAATTCTAGAGTGCTGTTACAGCTGTGGGTAGTTGGTGGCATAAGGTAAAGCAGCCATCACTCATGATTGAGTCACACTCCTAAGGGTACTAATGTTGCATCACAACTTATCATTTTTACCTTCTGATACCCATACTAACTCTCTTTGTTGCACTATTTTCCTGAAAGAACCAACTTCTTCTTAAAACAGGCAAGAAGACATGAATCCAAAGAGAAGTCCTCCAAGAAGCACAAATCTGAAGACCACAATGACAAAGAACATTCTTCTGACAAGGGCAGAGAGAGCCTAAATTCGTCTGAAAATGGTGAGGATAGACATAAACGCAAGGAGAGGAAGTCATCCCGAGGGAGGAGTCATTCCAGATCCAGGTCTCGGGAAAGGTGAGTTCCTACATGGGATTCCTCTGGAGGTGCATTTCCAAAAGCAGTGTTTGGAATTAGTGCGGGCTTCCAAAGCACAGCTCAGTTATGTTACTGACCTGGTTTGGAGCACCAGTTTAGAGTGCACGTCTCAGCTCTCACTGGGTAGTGCTGCTGGTTGTTTGCAGGTTGGTTCTGAGTAAAGGTACAAAATATCTCCAAGGCTTTATACAGGGGGTGTGTCTCATGTTTATAGTTGGTATAGAAATTACTAAAAGAGCCTATTTAATGTATCCTGTTGTCAGTGACAGGAAGGCAAATACACCTGAGCAGTGACATGGGTCTTTACCTCCTGAATCATGAGCTTTTCAGAGGCAGTGCTGGCCAGTCTTCCTGGCCTGGTAGCCCACCTGCCACACTCCAAGGGCAGGAGAATTCCCTGGACAAACAGTTTGTCTCGTAGCTGAGGGATCTGTAGCAAACGATGACAAGGAACAAGTTTCAGCTAATGATGGGCTGATGATGTGACTCACAGGTTGAAATTTGGGCTTCTCTTCCTAGAGGTCTTGGAGTACCATGGGGAGGAGGAGCAGGGCTTTGTTGCCTTGTGTTAAAGACTCCTGCATCAGATTAGTTTGGCTTTGTTTTTGTTTTGGGATGTACACTTCAGTGAGCAACTAAAATTCTCAATGTTGGAGTGTGGTTGTTTAGGTAAACCCTGTAACTCCCCTGTTGGGCCTGGTGGGTGTGTTTGGTTCCTCACCCATTTCATCCCTTGCACTTGGGGCTTAACCTGCTCTGGGCATGAGCTCTTCCACATGGAGTTTGCAGCCTCCCCACCCTGCCTGATGCGTTTTGCCCTGTGGTGACAAACCTGTGTGTAAGTCCTTAAGCAGAAATTACACTTAAACACGGGAACATCCACAAGAATTTGGGGTGTGTGTTTCAGACGTCACCGCAGCAGAAGCCGCGATAGGAAAAAATCCCGATCCCGCAGCAGAGAGAGGAAACGACGGATCAGATCCCGGTCCAGGTCAAGATCTAGACACAGACATAGGAGCAGAAGCAAAAGCAGAACTAGAAGCAGAAGCAGGTGAGTGTTACCTCCCACCTGTGCTCGGTGGGGATGGTTGGTTGGATGCTCTGTGGGGGGCTTGTCTACTGGAGAGTGATGGGTTTGCCAGGCCACGTCTGTTGGGTGCAGCCAGATGGGTTTGGCTTTTTCTCAGCTGTGCTGGTACAGTAGGTGAAGGGCTTCTTAGAGTAATGTCTGTCTTGGGTAGTTTAAGTGTCTCAGATCAGCTTCTCATAGCGTGATTTCTTGTTAGCAATTAAAAATGCTTAAGTAGTTCTTTTGGGGGTATTTTGTAAAACGCCATTTTAGAACTTTTGACTCATAAAGTAGAAGGAAAGCAAAGAGTATTTTGAGTAGGAATACTTGCCACAGCTCAATCTCTTCTTGGTTTCTTATACCACAGCTGATCTTGGCATTTAAATATCCTATTTGAAGTAGTTTTTAAATGATGAAAACTGAAGGGTAAGATACAGCTGCCCCTTTCCTGTGTTTGATACAGTAGTATGGGGTTGGTGTGCTGCTGTATTTTTCCCTCCAGTTTGGGTAGATATCAGAAAAGGGAAGTTGAACTGGGAATCACTGGCTGTCGGAGCAGATACACTGATCAGAAGCTAATCCTGATCAGCTCCACAAAGTTACCTCAGTTTTCCTGTGAAGTGGCACAGTTAGTGGTGCCAAGGTGAATCTTGAGTCTGGTGGACTATTTCTGATGTGAGTGTACTCTTCAGTGTTAATTATTACCAGTTCCTCTTTGTCAAGTTCAGCTTCAGAATATTTATCATGTTAATTTTTCTCCCTATCTTGGGTGGTTCCATTTCTTCCTTAAATTCTGGAAGCACAAATTAAAACTCTATCTGGACACATCCTGGTTTATTCTGGGCCTGTTTGACAGAGTTGGCATTCCAGACCTCACCTGGAATATGCCAAAGTTGAGGTTTTCATCACTGTATGGAAGTAAATGCTTTTTAGTGCTGGAAGATCAGTGTTTTGGTGTAGAGTTCTGAGTCTTTGTGTCACCTCCGCATTCTTAATGCCCTGTAGGATTTTCTGAGTGACTAAGCTGAAATGCAACTTAATGACTCCTACAGAGCTGGTTTTTCCCTCCTACTCACTGGAAGTAGTTTGAATGCAAATCAGTGACCCTCCAGAGCTCCCAGGAAGTGTTGACAGTGTTCCAGTTCCTGTAGTAGTGTTTTCTCTGAAGTATTTTGAATTGCATTTTTAAAGGGTGCTCCTTTATGGGTGCTCAGCATTGTGGTGGATCATTGGAGACTTAGCAGTCTCCTGCTTGTGAGATGCTACAACATCACTTGGGAAACGTGAGAAGACTTATCTTTCTGAAGAAGTAATTAAGTTGTGTGGTTTGTGTTGTATTTTATTTAGACAAGCACTTTCTACCAAGCCTCCAGCTGGGCTGTGTGGAGCTGTGTCTGCAGCTGGTACGTTACTGGTATTTAGTGGTGTTTCAGCCCCCCTTCAGCATGTTGTGCAAGGCTGCAGCTCCCTCTTCCTTTCAGTTATTAATGTGCTCTTACTGCTTTTAACAGTCACTTTGAACAGTGTGTTCAGTGGCTCCTTGAAAATTTCATGGCCCAGAATAGATTTTTGGTGCTGCAGTGAAATTCAGATTACCTGAAACAGAACATCACATGTGGGAAGAGAAAGTGAGGGATAGTCATAGTGTAGGAATTTCTTCAACTGGAAACAGGCCTTGTTGGATAGTCAGGGACATACTGCAAGAATCCTTTGAAGTACTATTTTTATCTTATAAATCCTAGAGAATGAAGGTAAACAAGGCATAAGAGTTGGGTGGGGGTTTTTTAAACAGTAGGTAGAACACTTTGTGTCAAATTCTGGGCTCAAGTGAAGGTTTTGGAAAGAGAATTATGGATATACCTCAAGGAAATCTCTCCCCAAGCCAGATAAACATGATGTGGAAACCTGCCCTGTTAAAACTCAACATAAATTCCCTCACTCCTGAACTCTGCAGTATTTGTTGTGTTGGTTCACAGACTGTGACAGAAGCCTTTGGAAATGGTAGAACTTGGCCTTCTCTTGATGGTTCTTTGCATAATCTGCAGCCCAGGCCTTCAGGTGGTCTGTTCTCACTGGAATTTAACAAATCTTTTGGTTTCTGAGCATGTGGACCCTCCTGGCAGTTCTGTCGTGCTGTGGCTCTGATTAAATGCCAGGTGGAAAACATGACACCATCTGCTTGTTTCAAATGGAAATACTTAAATACAAAAGCTCAAATATTTATTTCCTTAATGTTTACCAGTGCAATAAAGCATCAGACCAAAGACAAGACCAAACTACAGTAGAGAGCATGGGGAAAATGAAGGTATCTTTGAAACATGCATTACATCTTATCTCAGGAATGCAGATCTGTCACTTCCCAGTGCCTCAATCTGCATCTTGTCATCTTCTCTGAAAAGATAAGTCTTGCCTCCTTTGTATTCTACCAGATTTGTCATTTAAACCAGGATCTTCTTGTAACCTCACTCTGCATTTCATGGTGTTTGTGGATTCTGCCCAAGTTGCAAACAGAAACCAGGGAACATCTGACTGCCTTGGGAAGTGGCTGTTGGCACTGGCCATGACCTGCAGTTAGCTGTTAAATAGGTGCTAGTATCAATTAAATATAAATTGCAGAAACATCTTTGTGCATCTCAACTCTGTTGTTGACTAATCTGGGAAAGATGTGAGTGGTACCTTCTGTAATTTAAGCTTTGTTGAACACTTCCAATATCTGTGCCTTCCTTGTTTGAAACATCAGTGCCAGAGGCTTAAACAGGGATAAACCCTTATCTCTTGTACTGTAGATATTGATGATTCTGGCACAGAAAACTCCTGCAAACTGTACATTATATGTGTATTTTCAGTGGCTCTTGTTTAGGTGGGATTAGATGTGTATGCCCTAAAAATGAGTCCTGCTTGGGAGCAGGTGGGGAGAAGGCTGTTACAGGAGAATTGAACTGAGTACTTTGTTATTTTCCTTACAAATACAGTTTAACTGTGTTCGTTTCAGGTAGTCAGGCTCCAGATAATTCTCATTCATGGTTGTCTGCACAGTCTGGTCTTCTCAAGAGCAAACCTGAGGCCAGTGACACATTTAAACCAGGTCTCACGTTCAGCTTGGCAGCCTCCCTCAAACTCTTGTCCAAAGCACATTTAGGGAAGAGTGTACAGAGGGGAGAGGGGTGGTAATTTCCCTGAGTACTATCCAATTCTTAAATTGGGCCTCTTCATAATGCTCCTTATTAACATGCTTTGAGGTCTCTGATGGTTTTCAAGTGTTCTTCTAACTTGATTATTTTTACATTTCTTTTGCAGTTGACTTTACCAGAAATTAGTTTTTTCTTGACAGATTTTAGAATCTCTAGATCAGATCTGTTTGTTCTAAACACTGAGAGGTAAATGAATATCCAGAATTAGGCATTCTGTTTTACCTTATAGTTGGAAATCTTCATTTTTAGCTCTGTGTTGTTACCAGGTGAGTTTGGCTGTTACATGGTTCTGGTATGATCCCTGTAAAGCTCTTGAGAGCTCTCCAAGTTAATAATCACAGAATCATAGAATGGATTGGGTTGGAAAAGACCTCCAAGCTCATCAGGTCCAACCCTTGGTCCAACTCCAGTCCCTTTACCAGATCATGGCACTCAGTGCCATGGCCAATCTCAGTTTAAAAACCTCCAGGGATGGAGCAAATTCTCAGTGTTGTGATCCAATACTTGCTGAACTGTTAAGCTGCATACCTGGATTGTTTGAGCAGCTGTTCCATTTGGTTGCAGGGAGCGAAAGAAGAGGCTGGAGAAGCCGCGGAGGTTCAGCAGGAGCCACAGCCGCAGCCCGAGCCCCCCGCCCTTCCGGGGCCGCAACACCGCCATGGACGCGCAGGAGGCGCTGGCCAGAAGGTCAGGGGTGCTGGGGCTGTGGTGAGGGGGGACAGAAATAACTCCTGGTGTTCTTTGCATGTCTGAAGAGTTTTATTTTTGTGTATTTCCAGACTGGAAAGAGCAAAGAAACTGCAAGAACAGAGAGAGAAAGAAATGGTTGAAAAACAGAAGCAACAGGAAATGGCTGCAGGTAGTTTATGTGTGTTTTATTATTCGTAAACAGGAGTGTGAGGGAAGGATAATTAAGGCTTGTTAAGAGTGAGCTGAGTGTTCCAGTCCTGTCCAATGCATGTGCAGAATTTCTTTTTGTAATCTTAACTTGGTCCATATACGAGAACCACAGCCAGAAGAAGGAAATGTTTGAAAAAAACAAAACCAAACTAAAAATAAGAAACGTAAAACCCCAAGAAAAATGATCAGGATTTCTTACCATTTACTGAGAATACAGCAGAAATGTTGTGTAGTTAGGCTGTAACATGATTCTGTGGTTGGACCCTTTATGCTTCAGAGTTGGAAGGCTTTTGGCTGCTCAGGGGTACATTAGTTTCAATTCTAGTTCTGCCTTACTAAAAGTGTTGGACATGTTTCTTAATCTGTAAACATGTGTTTGATCCTGCACTTGTTATTTGTGCATTCTCAACTTATTTCTGTTAAAGGGAAGTGTTTGTGGGCTTTGATTTGTTTTGTTTGGGGCAGAGGGTGGGTTTGGTGGTTGGGTTTTTTCCCCCAAAGTCCAAGCTCAGAGCCCGTTCCCTTCCCTGCAGCCGCTGCGGCCACCGGAGGCTCGGTCATCAACGTGGCGGCTCTGCTGGCATCGGGAACACAAGTGACTCCTCAGATTGCCATGGCAGCTCAGATGGCAGCACTGCAGGCCAAGGCCCTGGCAGAGACTGGCATTGCTGTGCCCAGCTATTACAACCCAGCTGCTGTCAACCCCATGAAATTCGCTGAGCAGGAGAAAAAGAGGAAGATGCTCTGGCAAGGCAAAAAGGAAGGGGTAATGTCTTTTTCTTTTACCTGCATAAACTGGTTTGGAGATATCTTACACTCAGTTTAAAGCTGCTTATTTATGTTATTTCCAGCAAAGTTACTTTCATACCTGTCAGGAGGTTTTCCTATCAACAGCAGCCTGAGGTACAACTTCAACAAAACCAGGAATTGGACTCTGATCATTGTGGGTCCCTTCCAGCTCTGAATATTCTGTGACTTAAAAGTGAAAGGACTGAGATAATTACACCTTCAGTGAGAAATGGTTGTTGCACAAGCCCCAAGGAAAACCCTAATGTCATGAAACTTCAGAAGTATAATTGGATCTTAATGTTACTTTTCTCAGTTTTCCTACAACTTGCAACTAAACATCAAGTACAGATGATCTCCCCTCACTGAAAAGTGGTGGCTGAGGTATGGAAGGTCTAAACTGACCATTCCTTTCTGGCACTGTAGAGATTTCTCATTTGATTGTGTCCTCTCCAATTCAAATTTCAGAACCAAGTCTGTAGACTTTGCTAGTAACTTTTCAGGAGTAGAGTAATTAATTACTAGCTGTAACAAAAGTTAAAAATCCAAATAAGCCTTCAGGCTTTTTTATGCTGCATCAAGTGCCCTTGCAATTAGTGAAGTAAAAAAAGGCTCCTGTGGCAGTTGCTTTTTCAGAAAGTTGCTGGATTTGAGTGCAGGTTTTGCCAGCTGATACTGTGGAAAAATTGGGAAAATACTTGTGTTTTTGTCTTCTGACACTGCCAGTACAGGGGTGTTTATTGGGTTAGTGAGCATCTGCATCAGTGACATAAAAGCTACCTTGGCTTGTCACCTCCATGGGGTGTGACAAACTGAAGTGCTTCCCATGGCATTGATGGGAGACAGAAGGAAGAGAAGAAGAACCCTGAGTGCCCTCCAGGCAGTTGTGCCACATACTGATTCATTTCAATAAATAAATTAGTTTGTCCATAATTCACCTTAAGCATGAAGGCATTTCCAGACTTTTGGAAACGAGTACAGTGTGCCCAAGGAAGGAAATCCCACTGGAAATGGACACTGTGATGGTTAGGGAGACTTCCCTAATTCCTGAGGATGCTGCAGGAATGGCACACAGGGAACCTTTCCCTTCCAGCTGTGCTGGGTTTCAGAATGGGCTTGTTTTTAACACCTTCTTTGGTTGCTACTGTATTGTGATGTTAATGGAAACTTACCTAAAAAGGTGATACATGTTTGTTTTTTTTAAACCTGTACAGGATAAATCACAGTCTGCAGAAATATGGGAAAAACTAAATTTTGGAAACAAGGACCAAAATGTCAAGTTCAGAAAACTGATGGGCATAAAGGTAAAAAATTCTGCATGTTAATTAAGTTTATTAATTGTAGAATTTTGATTCTCTATTTATTTTAAAGTGTACCTTAACCAATAGAGATATTAAGTTAACCTGGTACTACCTGATGGAGACAGGAACTTGAAGTATTTGTTAAATTCAGAAGCAGCATCTTTATCTGAGTTCAATTCAGACTGTAGAACTTCATTATGTTTCTGGCTAACAAGACAGCTGTTGTGATCTGGAACAGCAATGGGAGCTGTAACAAATACAATCTGATAAACAGCATTTCTTTGTACAAATGAGTTAATTGGAGAAATTTATTTAAATTAGTTAGAAGAAGGAACTGGGCGAAGGCCTCTGTGTTGACACAGCACAGCATGTTACAGCAATAGACCCGAATGCTTACTAGTTTAATTTTTATTACAAATTCGTTTTGTTTTGTTTAAATTTAATTTTTATTTACCACTGAAATGTTTAGTATTTGAGGACCAGTCCTGTTTGGGACAGCCCCTGAAGGCAGAGCTGATGTCTTTGTTATACATAGATACAGAATCAGAGAATTGGTTGGGTTGTAAAAGACCTCAGAGATCATCAAGTCCAACCCTTGGTCCAACTCCAGTCCCTTTACCAGATCATGGCACTCAGTGCCACGGCCAAGCTCAGTTTAAAAACCTCCAGGGATGGGGAATCCACCCCCTCTCTGGGCAGCCCATTCCAATGCCTGATTACTCTCCCTGGAAAGAATTTTTTTCTGATCTCCAACTTCAATTTCCCCTGGCAGAGCTTGAGCCCATCGTGCCCCCTTGTCCTATTGCTGAGTGCCTGGGAGAAGAGACCAACCCCCACCTGGCTGGAACTTCCCTTCAGGCAGTTCCAGACAGTGCTGAGGTCACCTCTGAGCCTCCTCTTCTCCAGGCTGAACAACCCCAGCTCCCTCAGCCTCTCCCCACAGCATTTGTGCTCCAGTCCCTTCTCCAGCCTCGTTGCTCTTCTCTTCTCAGTTGTGTTGGAAGAGACCTCTGATATAACCAAGTCCAACCCTTGATCCAGTCCCACTGTGATCACCAGCCCATGGCACTCTGTGCCATGGGCTGGTGATCACAGTGGGGTTGGATCAAGGCATGTTGGATACTCTGTCCCTGGAGGTGTTTAAGTGCCATGTCCAGTCCCTTCTCCAGCCTCGTTGCTCTTCTCTGGCCCCACTCCAGCCCCTCAATCTCTTTCCTGAACTGAGGGGCCCAGAACTGAACACAACACTCCAAGTGTGGCCTCCCCAAGGCAGAGTCCAGGGGAAGGGTCACTGCCCTGGGCCTGCTGGCCACACTATTTTTGAGCTATATAGATATATTTCCATAGCTTCTCTGTGCCTTGCAGAGCGAGGATGAGGCCGGGTGCAGCTCTGTGGACGAGGAGAGCTACAAGACGCTGAAGCAGCAGGAGGAGGTGTTCCGGAACCTGGACGCGCAGTACGAGATGGCGCGATCCCAGACCCACACCCAGCGAGGGATGGGGCTGGGCTTCACCTCCTCCATGCGGGGCATGGACGCCGTCTGAGAGAGGAGCACACACACACAGATGTTGGGAAGTTTGGGACTGTGGAAGGTTCTTGTTCACATGTTGGGTCCTTGTTCACCAAAAAAGCTAGCATGGGTGTTGCATTGATTTTAATTTATTGAAAAATACAATTCTTTTGTAAATATCAGATTAGTGATCCTGGTGTTAGTGTTGTAATCAGGTTATACCCACTTCCATTAAACTTGACAGAACTAGAGGAGGACAGTATTTTTTAGTTAAAGTTCTACTTTTCAAACAAGCAGCAGATGGGAGAAACTCATACATGGATATTTCGTGTCCACTGTCTTGTGTACTTTTGTACTTTAACCTTGTACAGTTATTTTCAATTCTTGAAACATGAAAAGGAAACATTGTGTAGATGTTATTTAGCAGTCTGGGCCAATAGGCACATAATCCAGTGCAGAAAAACTGGTTAATAATAAAGACATTTCTTTTCTCTAAGGTCTTACTTTATGCTAATTTGTCTTTGATCCCAAACCTCAGAGAAGCCAATTGAGAGAGGTCTGAAAAACTTATCTTTTCTTGTCAGTTTTGCTTTGGTTATTTTGAAGTGGGTTTGGGGTAAAGTAAGTTTTGCTTTGGTTATTTTGAAGTGGATTTGGGATAAAATAAGGAGATTTGCGGGAGGAGAGCCTACTTTAAAATACTCCCTGCCTGCCGCTCCTGCCCCGTGTTCTCCGCACCCCTCGGGGAGAAGGAAAACTCCGACGAACGGGCGCGAGTCCTCCGTGAGTTGTGGGGATCCGCCTACAACTCCCAGCGTGCCCCGCGCTCCAGCCGCGCCCCGGTGTTTTCCCGGGCCGCGGTGCACGCCGGGAGTTGTAGTCCCGGCCCTCGCTCTCCCAGCCGCCCCGCGCTGCCCCGCCCTTCCTGCGGCGGCCAAGATGGCGGCGGGGCTGGAGTGCGGGACCCGCGCACTGTTCGGGCGGACGGACGGGGACACGGACGGGGACCCAGAGCCCGAGGACCTTCTGCAGCTCTGGCAGCGCCTGCGGGACCGCGACGAGACGGTGCAGCGCCTGCGGGCAGAGAATATCCTGGTGGCGTGGCGGGGACGGGCGCGGGTCCCTCGGGCCGGTGTCGCGGCCCTCACGGCGGACCGGGGGCTGGGAGGGGGGGACACCCTCGGGCTATGAGGGACGGACACCCCCGGGTTCTGAGGGGACACTCCAGGGCTGTGAGGGACGGACACCTCCGGGTTATGAGGGGACACCCCCGGGTGCGGCCTGAGGGTCCTCCCTGCCCTCCTCGAGGCCGTTTTGCCCCCAGAACTCGCACCCCGGGCCGCGGTGCCGCCAGCTCCGGCCTTGTGCCCCGCCAGGGCAGAGAAACAGCCGCGTGTTCGCCTGCACGGTTTGTTTTTAACGCAGCTGCAAATAATTTTAAGTTGTTAAGTCGTGGCAGGTTCCTGAGAGTGTTTTGGGGTTTGCCACTGCGACAGAGTGGGATCTGAAATGGGTTTTGTGGTGTGTTCCCCATTTTCAAGTATGGTTGTCTTGCTTTTGCCTTTTCTTTTGTGATAACAGTCGGTGTTTTCAAAACAGAGTGTTACAAGCATGTTCATACAACTGTAGTGCATGTAATGAATTGCACTACTTGGCCTGTCCCAGCTAGTTTGCTTTTTCATAGTTTTTTCATTTTACTGTGTTTCTTGAGCTACAAGTGGATTTGTAAATAATCCCCAGGGTGGTGAAAAGGAAGGTCTGAAATTCTGTTTGTTGTTCTGTGAACTTTTTCTTCAGTGTTTTCTCGCTTGGTTTGGGAATTGAGGTGTGGGGGGTTGTTTTCCAAAGAAAACCATATTCCTTAACCATAACTGAACATCAGGAACTTAGAAGGAAGCTGAATATTCTGACTCGTCCCAGGTATGTTAATGCTGCCTTAAAACACTCTGTGGGGCCTGTAGAGAGAATATATGTAAATATATATATCTATTTATGTGTAAATAGAGTTTGACTGAGACAACAAGACCCCATATCTTTTTACACCTTATTTCCACATCCCAGTCCCTGCTCCGTTGTTGGGCTTCTAAATTGGCATTTCAGATCTTGAAAAGTCTTTTGGAGTTGAACATGAAAGACTTAGTTGGTATCACTGTAACTTCATTTATTTGTGTGTCTCTATGAAACTTGAGTGGCTTTTAGGGAAACAGTTTTAGTGTCAACTTCAGCAGTGAGAAAAACTACATTCAAATACTTGAATAAATGACTTATTTTATAAGATATTTTTTAAGTTTACTGCGGGTAGAATAGCATAGATAGAGTTCTATTCATACAGAATATGAGGATTTCTGTAGTGAGATGTTCTGGTTTGTTTTCTGCCCACCTCACACCATCCAACCTGCTTAAAAAGAGGATGATTAAATGGATAGAAACTTCTTCAAAAGATAAAACTTGTACTGGCCCAACTTTCCTCTCTGTGTGGAGCAAGCCAGGTGGGGAATTTTCACTGTAACCATTGTCTGTGTCTGTTCTGTCCTAGTGGAATCTCAGTGGAAAACTCCAAAGTGGATGGGCCTCTCCTGCAGATTTTATTTATGAACAATGTCATCTCTAAGTAAGTGTTTCAAGAAAAAACAACTACCCTGACAGGAAATAGGAACGTTTTTGTTGCTTTGGGTATGTTAATGTTGAGCACAAAAGGTGGAGGTGCATTTTATTCAATAACATAAACTTGTTAAACTTGAAGGGGAGAAAGAATAATGGGCAATATGACAGGAATTCTCTGTGGTTTTCATCAGTAGTGGCTGAAATGATGTGAATATCTGAAACTATCATGAAATGAAGTGTGACTTTGGAGTGAGTCTGAAGGGCAGTTTGAAGTTCAGGAGTGTTGTGGTTAAACACAGGAAATCAAATTTTCCCTGCCTGAGTTGATTTTTTGCCACACTCCAGGTCCTCTCTAATAACTGATTGTGTTGGTGGGGTTGGGAGGGGACAGAAAAGAATTTCCTGCCCCTTTTTTGAGTTCTTTAGTAAGTGGTAAATGCTTAAAAAAATAAAGCCCTGTGGCCCTTGTTCCAGCCCTGCCCTTGTCTGATCTCTCTGTGCTTCTCACAGGCGATACCACCAAGAAATTGAGGATTTTGTTTTTAACTTAGTTCAGAAATACGAAGAGCAGAAGAAAAGTGAACAGGAAAAAACACCCCTGAATGCAAAACCACAGGTATGAAATTCAGACTGGTCTGAGATTCTCCTTCCCTCACAACTTTGGAGTGGGAATATTGAAAGGCTGCACTGGGAAATGGTAACAAAACTCCAGTAACAAACAGATGTTGTCTAAGCTTTTGTGCCAAAAGTAGAGTCCAGCATAAAGAGAAGATCCTTTCTCCACCTGAAAATGCTGCTTTGAAATTGTTCCCAGTGGAATGTCAGTAAAAGCAGATTGATAAGTTGGTTTAAATCATAAAGAAAAGACCATAAAGTATAAACTTAATCCGTCCTCTTCTGACAGTGCCTGGCCCAGCTCTGAGTGTGTGTGAGAGACCAGATGGACAACAAAGGCTGAGAAATTACACTTTATTCCCTTAGTTGGAGCTTTGAGTTTTACTCAACATTCACTTTGAATAAAAGGGTGGAATGGCACTTTTCTCTCCATCCTTCCCTTTGCTTTTTGGTGAGAAAAAAGGTGTTATTATGGAGCACATTTCCCATCAAAGGAAGCACTGGAGATGAGCTGGGTCATGGTTGGGGCTGTGGAAGGAATCACGACTGTTGTGACATCTCCAAAGGACAGACTGAACTCCACGTTCTGTGCCTTTTACAGACTTCACTAATTTGTGTTCTGTGCCTTTTACAGACTTCACTAATTTGTGTTCTGTGCCTTCTACAGACCTCACTAATTTGTGTTCTGTGCCTTTTACAGACTTCACTAATTCAGGAGCTCTTCTCTTTACTGTCATTTTCAGTTAATTCTTTTTAATCCTTTTCCTGCCAGCCCTCCAGTGTTGTTTTGGAAGAGGACTGTAAAGCAACCAGCTCAAGTTCTGCTAAAAGACTGAAAGAAGCTTTTAGTGTAAGTTTTTAACTCTCTCTCCCATGGTAGGTCTGTCTCTTCTTCATTTTCCATATTCACTATCAATGCCATTAAAACAAGATCTATTCACTGCTCTGACACTGATAAATCCCATTTAAATTCAGCATGTTTTGGCTCCATCAATTAAAAAAAAATCTGTGTACCCTGGGGATGTATTATTTGTAAGTTCTTAGAGAAAGGGGGAAAACCCCTGGAGTTATTTCAAGCAGTGAAACTTTGTAGAAATGCTACAGATCTCACCTAAATGCTGCCACAGCTCTGACCATTCTCTGACTTTCTCTCTGCAGGTTGTAGGAAGTGTTGTGTATTTTACCAATTTTTGTCTTGATAAACTGGGACAGCCCCTATTAAATGAGAACCCACAGCTGACAGAAGGATGGGACATCCCCAAGTATCCTGTTTGCTAAAACATCTTTATTCTTTCCAAGAACCCCAGTCGGTAAATGGAACTCAAATTCTATTCAGCACTTTGTGTTTCTATCAAAGGCATGTCAGTCATGATGGATGGAAGGTTTTAATGAGTCATTAAGGACTTTTTAACCCAAAACAAAGAAGTGTTTTGATGGGATTGACTCGCTGGTTTTTAGGCTTATCCTTGGAAAAAGCAAATGTCTTATCCCCATAAACACAGTTTGTTAAATCGGGAATTTCCTGGGCCAGTCCCCACTTAGGTTGGGAATGACAAACCACTGCAGCTTGAATAAGTGTTCCCCCTCTATAAAATCTGCTCTTTGGGGGAAAAAAGGGGTTTGGCAAACTCAAATATGCTGTAAGAAGGTTTTTTGTTAAAATTTATTTATGGAATGCTCTTAACATGGATCCATTTCCAAGCTGGTTCTTCACTGTTTATTAAGGCCACTGTTTGAAAGGTGGAGTTGAGGGAAGTGTTGAAACAAGTTGGAATATTGAAGTATTTTTAATATTGCAGTTTTCCATGGCCAAAAGGAACTGGACTAGACATTTCCCAAGTAGCATCATCTGCCCAGTTCTCCAGTTTTGCCTCTGCCCTGGAAATACTCCGGACAGGAACCAGTTTCACAGTTATTTCTACACTGTCTTGTTCTCAAACTTGTAATAATGGTCATTTCCCAGTGTTAAAAAATTACTTATGCCTGGACAAAAATGGCAAATTTACAATCCACCAACCTCTGGATGAAGTGAGTGGATTCCCAACAGGGGAATTTCTCCTAAAATGCCGAGTTAAGTGTGGCTGAACTTTTATATTCTTCTTTAAATGTACTTCCTGCATCTTTTTTAGAGCTCCCAGAGGTGATATTAAGCCTTAAACAGCAGTTTTTTGAGTGTGCATCAGGCTGCAGGTTCTGAGTGACCAAAGTCCTGCACTCCACATGTCATTTTGAAGCTCTGACTAAATGAATTATTGATCAGATTGCTCAGATTGCTCTGAAGCATTTCAGAATTAGTAGCTTAAAAAATTTCTGCCTACAGACAACAGGGGTTTAGTTTTAGCAAGTGCTGATAAAGAACACAATTGGTTACTGGGTAGAAACTGGTTAGGAGGAAACATCACAAGCTCATCTTAGCAAATAATTTACACCATTTTATATTTCATACTCTGGACTTCATATCAAGGACCCATCTCTAACTCAGTGCAGAAAAGTCAGGATTCAAAGCACCACGAAGTTTTCACTGATATTTTTTACACAAATGAAATTTTGCTTCATCCAGTAGCAGTTCCTTATTGAAATCTAAAGATACCAGCAAGTTTTCACCCAGATTCTCTCCCTAGATGGACAAGAAATACAAGCAAAACCCAAAAGGTTTGTATTACTCTTAAATATCAAGTTTTGAGCTGGAAAGTTCAGATGTGCTCTGTGTTTATTCCTCAGTTAATTAACCCTGGACATACTTGAGGAGTTTAAATTAAGTAAACCAGAGCTGAGCTTTGCAGTCTGGGGGTGTTTCTGTTTGTTGACTTTCTTTAGCAAGGGCCTAAATCAATGTGTGAAAACTTGGTGAATTTTATGCTCAGTTCTTCTGTTCCTTGGCTTTTTGGTGGTTGGTTTATCATCCTTGCACTGGTATATTATCATAATTGTTATTGTTTTATAGAGTTACTCTTGTCTGACTTACTGGATAGAATTTTAACTGCTCTTAGAGGTGATTGTGTGGTTTTTATGGGAGGTGAGAAGTGAGCTCAGTTTACAGCTGACAACTGCTTTGGTCTTCACAGCATCTCTCAGATTTCAGATGCAGTGAAGAGCAGGAAAGCTTCCAGTGGGAATTTCAGAGATAAAGGGAAATGCTGAGTTAAACTGTTTGATTAGAAATCTGGGAATCAGATGGAAGGGTTGTGCTCATGAATGGGATGGTGGTAAAATGCTTTTATCACCACAGAAGGCTCCTGTTTGAGGAAAGGTGAAGCACAAAACACACTTCACTTTATTTAATTGGAGGCTTCAAGAGGTTGGAGTGTGTTGGGGGTGACCCTGGGCACTTACTCTTGTGCCTTCCTTCCATCTCCACTGCTGGTTCCCATCCTAACTGGGTAAAAATGAATGTTCAGAAAATAGATCTTCCTCCAAAGTCTGGCTTTCCCCCACAGTAATACTGCAAATGTTTGCTGCATGGCATGGCTTTAGAAGGGAAAGGAAGGTTGAAAGGAGCCTAAACCTTCAAATCTGTCCAGAACTGAACTAATTCAGTGCATGTATTTAACATTGCAGAGTTGTTTTCAGGCTTAATTTGTTGTGCATTTTTTAAGCAGGCCCAAACCTCTTTGTTTCAATTGTGGTTCTGAAGACCATCAAATGAAAGACTGTCCAGAGGTAAAGTTGCACCAGTATTCCAAAGATTGCTGCTCTCCAAGGAATGTTTGACTGTAGCTGCACCATTTAAAACCAAAAACATGAGAGGCACTGGGATCAGAATGGACAAGGGTTTTGTTCATCTATTGATTAGATTATACTGCTGATACTATAAATTCTAACATACTAAATCAGAAGGGAAATTCATGTTGTAACTTCATGGTTTGCCTCTTTTAATTTGTGGAGGGAGCTTTTCTTCATCCAGTAGCAATTCTTTATTGAAATCTAAAGGCACCAGGAAGTTTTCAGCCAGACCCTCTCCCCAGATGGACAGGAAATACAAGTAAAACCCAGGAGGATCAGCTTTTTGAGCCCCTGTTCCATTGCTCTGCAGCTCCAAGGGGAACCCTCAGGGCTTTGCTTTGTGGTTCCCATTCCCCCTGGAGGTGTCTGGGCACGAGGAGGGTGGGCAGTGCCAGCTTAATTGGGGGCAGGAGTGCTAATTGGGAATTTAACTCTGGAATTTCCCCACCACTCTCTCTCCAAGCCTCGGAATGCAGCGAGGATCAGTGAGAGGAGAAAGGAGTTTCTGGACGCCTGTGGGGACACAAACAATCCGAACTTCCAGCAGCGTTACCACGTGGAGGAAGTGGAGGAGAGGTTTGGGAAATTTAAGCCAGGAGTAATTAGGTATGTCTTTTCCTTCCATTGGAATAAGTTTTCTACCTCTGGAGTGCCAGATGTTCAAAATGTGGGTTTATTGTGTTTGAATTTACTAAATAGAATTTCCTTTATTACATTGCAAAGATATTGTTCAAATGAAAACTTTGGTCCTCCCTTTCCCATGGTCCTCCCTAATTTAGGAATAGAAGTATTCCACTTTGACTTCTCAAGTTGCAAATTTATTATGGTCCCAACAAACAAAGCAAGCATGCAAAATTCTGAAAATTTGGAGCTTTGAGTGTCCCTTCTTCTCTGTTTAAAATGTATTAAAAAATCATAGTATTACATGTCAGTCTCCAAAACACTCAGCAGTAAATTGAGAATTAACTTCCACCCTGCCTGTTGTTAGAGCTACATGAATCAGAGTACCAGGTTAAATAAGTTATCCTTGTGTAGAATTAATTCTGTTTAAGCAAAAAGTTACATTGACTATCAGAGCTGAGTTTGATCTAAAATTGTGACAGCTGGGGTTGGAAGGCAAAAAGTGAGTTATTTTAACTTGACAGTTGAAAATGCAACAAAATGTTCATCACCACCTTGTCCCCAGTTCCAGAATGTGTTGTGATTTGTCCCCTCCTTGTCCCATGTTTGTTCTGTTGCTCAGTGAGGTCCTCCAGGACGCTCTTGGGGTGACAGAGAGGAGCCTCCCTCCCTTCATCTACCGCATGCGCCAGCTGGGCTACCCCCCGGGCTGGCTGAAGGAGGCCGAGATGGAGCACTCGGGGCTGGCCCTGTACGATGGCAGAGGTGAGGGCTGGGGGGCAGGTGTGGGGGGCAGTGGGGAGGAATGTGGGGCTGGGGTGCAGGTGTGGGGGGCAGTGGGGAGGAATGTGGGGGGCAATGGGGAGGGATGTGGGGCTGGGGTGCAGGTGTGGGGTGGGAAAGAGGAGGGATGTGGGGCTGGAATACAGTTATGGGATGGGAAAGGGGAAGGATGTGGGACTGGAGTGCAGGAGGGGAGGGATGTGGGGCTGGAGTGCAGGGATGGGATGGGAAGGGAAAGGGGAGGGATGGGATGGGAAAGGGGAGGGATGTGGGGCTGGAGTGCACTTGGGATGGAAAAGAAGAGGAATGTGGGGCTGGAATGCAGGAGGGGTGGAAAGGGGAGGGGATGTAGGGCTGGAATGCACTTTCAGTGTGCAGGCCCTTCACAGGCTGCACCTCAGGAGACAATGAAGTAACTGGTTTGTAAACCTTCACCTTCCTCATGGAAGAGGGAAGGAGTTGCAAGCCAACGTTTTTTGGTGATGTCAAGATACTGTTCTTAAATCCCTTGTTTTTTTCCAGTAACATCTTAATTAACAGCACTAATAGTTACACTTTGTTACAGGTAATGGTGAAGCAGAAGATGAAGCGTCTCCCCGACACAAACGTATCACTTACGATGTCTCCAAGCTGGTAAATTATCCAGGCTTTAATATATCCACTCCCAGTGGGATCCCAGATGTAAGTACCTGTTCTCTGCCTCCTGAACAACCTGCTGATTGACAGGAAATGCTTTTAGCCAAGTTCTGATATTGTGTGTTCTACATCTGAGTTTTCTCCCAACAGTCTCTTGTTTCTAAGCCCCTGGTTTGGGACTGGAGTTGATGTGATATCCATCTGAAACACCTGTCAGAAGTGCTGTGGGTGGGTCTGACAGCCCTTCTGTGGGGATTAATTCCATCAGGAAACCAACACCAGCCTAGGAGGATAATTCAATAATGATTCACTGTTTTTTAAACACAAAACTTCACGCCTGGGTGGCTGTTTGTTCCATACATCGACATTTTTTCAATGTGAAATAGGAAAATTTCTGTAGGTGTTACAATTTTGACCACAGAAACTCCAGCAGTCAGTGCAGAACCCTCTGCACTGCTTGGGAACAGCTGGGACAGACCCAGGCTCATGGACAGACCCACCAGAGGGTGCCCTCCTGAGCACAGAGCACACAGGAGATCTGTGGGTGCTGCACTTGGATTTTCAGAGCCTTTGAAGCTGCTCTTAGAGGATTTGATCACTGATGTTAATGCCTGTGCATTAAAAATAAGCACTTGTGCATTTAAAGCTTTACATTTGCCCACTGAGTGGCCTCCAAATGTGATTTTTCATTCAATATTCGTAACCAAAGTTCTGCTCTCAAGGTTTTTCCAGTTTTTACTGAAATCAGGTTTTTCAAAGTAAGCCTTTTTGGTCTGGACAGTTATTTCAAGGGGAAGTTTGTTGTTGTGGTACAAAGAAGAGCAGCTGTTAAGAAATGGTTAACAAGCCACTTTGTGAAGGTGATGATGTTTTTTGGTTATTATTCCCACTAACCAGTGATGGTGCATTGCATCAGTTTTGAGGTGAGAGCACTTTGGTTTGCCAGAAGTTCCTGCTAAAGATAATTTATTACTCTGATTAATGAGGCTTTTGCTGAGAACTTCAATTCATCTTGTTAACCTCTCAGTGTTTCCTTTAATTGTTACTCTTGTGTATTAACCAATCACATGATTTCTCTTCTGCCTCTCTTTGCTGCAGGAGTGGCAGATATTTGGGTCCATCCCCATGCAGCCCTCGCAGCAGAAGGAGGTTTTTGCTCACTACCTTTCCAGTTTTCATGGGGTGAGTATCTCTCCTTGTTGCTACAGACAAAGAAACTTGTCCTGTAGTTTGTGTAGTTCCTGATCTCTTGTTTGTATCTTCTTATTGGCACCAGAAGGCTGTGAAATGCCCAGCTGGTTTCTCTCTTTTACCGAAATTGCTTTATGTTTAAAATTAATTCCATTCTTTCAGTTAATACAAGCAGGTCCCAAAACTGCACTGCTTTATAAACAGTTGTGAAAAAACGTTGTTATAAACTGTTCCAGCCCAAAAATGGTCCTAGTTCCAGACTCCCCTCATAATGAACAGCTTTTTTGCTGTGGCATCCCTCACATGTCAGTGTCTCTCTGGGTCTCCAAATCAGTGTATGGTTACCACATTCCTTTAGGCAGGTTCCTATAGCTGGAAATGTTACCCTGAACAGTTAAATACTAATTCTGTTTTCTTGGGTGATTTCTCTTCAGCCAAGTCCAAAATCCAACAATAAAAGGGTTGCACCTCAGTCCAGGTCTCACCACTCTAAACGCCTGAGAGAAGACAGTCTGGGGGCAGCAGCAGCTGACATGGACCTGGACTCTGGTACAGTCACTCTGCATGTTTCTTCTCCTAATTCCAGTTTTTATATTCAAAATAACTTGCTCTGAAATGTAAGAGTTAAAAGGGGAAACCAGTGTGGTGGTGATCAGTGTAAGTGGTGCCACGTGCCAGCTGTGGGTTTGGGCATTTCTGCAGTGAGCAGTTGGTGTTGCTGGGATTGTCATTGGCATGTTTGGATCTTCCATCCCCAGCAGGAGGTTTCAGGTGTGCTCAGAGCAATTGCAGTGTTAGGTCACAAATCCTGATCTTGTTACTTCAGGTGTATCCTAAAAAAACTTCTTAACAGAAAATCTCCAAATCTTTAAATATTTGGATGAAATAATACAGAATTTACAACCTTAACAGCTTCCTAAAAATGAGTCAGCCTCAAAGGAGAAGTTAGTGTTGTTTACATGTTCAAAGAGCTGGAGAAACTTCTGGCTTTCCTTTTGGATCTCCTATAAGGAATCCTTCAGTGTGGACTAAATTTGTTCTCAATATATTCAAGAGCAGTTCTTTTTCCTTGAATGGCAGAATTAAAATCCCAAAAAACAGTTTTTGTGGGTATTAAAACCTTCACAAAGTTTGTTCTGCCTTGGCTGCAAACAAGGATGAGAAGACATAAATGTGGTAGTTAAACAGAGCAGGGACCCAAATCTGCTGGTTGATGACAACACCAGCACTTTGAACCTTGTCCTGGCCAGGTTTGGATTCTAACAGGTGTCTTTTAATCTCCCTGTAGATCTGGAAGTGGCCCAAAGATCCCAAACTTCCAACAGCTTCCAGTTCCAGCCTCCTCTGCCTCCTGGATCCCCCCCTGTGTGTACCCCCCCTCCCATCCCCCAGGGAACACCCCCCCTGACCCCCCCCCAGCCCTCCACACCCACCCACTCCCCCGTGCCCAGGACGGCCCCTCTGAGCTCTCCCTGCAAGGTCCCCGAGCCCCACGTCGTGGACTGTGTCATGGATGAGGACACGCTGACCTTGGAGGAGCTGGAGGAGCAGCAGAGGTTGCTCTGTGCAGCCCTGGAGCAGGCAGAGAGCACCAACAGTGACTCGGACATTCCTGTGGACACGCCTCTCACTGGGAATTCCGTCGCGTCCTCCCCATCCCGGAACGAGGTGGATCCTGATCCTGCTGCAGAGGGCAGGTCACCTGAGAGGGTGACCCCAATGGAGACTGGGGTTTGTGACACCAGTGACCAGATACCAGAAAATGAACATTCTGTACCGAGTCCCAATCCAGGAGACACTTTGCTTGACTCAGAGGAAAACCCTGACAGTGCAGTGCCTGGAGTTGTGCTGGATAACACCATTCCTGCTCCCAGCCCCGAGGAGGAGGATGAGGAAAATACAGGGGAGAATAAAGTGGTCACAGGCACTGACTCGGCTACAAAAAAATCCAGTCTTGTTCCTGACATGAGCAAGTTTGCTGAAGGCATAACACCCTTTGAATTTGAGAACATGGCAGAGTCCACAGGGGTTTATCTGCGGATCAGGAGCGTGTTGAAAAATTCCCCAAGAAACCAACAGAAGAAAAAGACTTAACTCTTACCTGTTCTTCCTTTGTTTTCTTCTGTCCAAATCCCAGCTTCCTTCTGTTCCCTCCTGCAGTTCTACAAACTCCCATACCCTTCCTCACCCTCTGGTGGGAAAGAGAAGAACTTGACAAACACAGCCTGCCCTGTTCTTCCTTGGAACTGGAGTCAGGGCAGAGCTTCCACATTGACCAGGACCACCCTGCAGCCAGGAAAAGGAGAGTGTTCCCAAATTCCACCAAGGAAGAACAGGACTGTTGATTTGTTAAGAGCATTTTAGTTGCCAATACACAGAACTCTGAAAATAGAGGAGTTTGTGGTTTGATGTCCATTACTTTGGCTAAGATTTCTATTGTCCTTGAGTTTCAGGTGGATTGGTGATTTTTTTAATATCTGTCCTTTGTACAATAATCTACTCTTTATACATTTTGCTAATTATCCTGTAGATAAGTTTAATATATTCAGAATGTTTTTAAAAAGTTCTAATGTTAAGGTTTCCCACATCAAAGCCCTGGCAATTGGATGAAGATAATTGGGGATTACAGTGCTATTTTCACCAGTTCAAGTATTTTTATAAATTATTTATGTGGGTCTGTTTTAATTACCACTGTACCTTTTGTACCATCATCCTTCATGTAAACTTGCTGTACATACATGGTCGTGGTTGTGTACAGGAGTTTAATAAAGGAGCTTTTAGGTAAAGAGCTTTTCATTGCAGTCCTAAACCAGCAAACTGCTGATTTCTGAAAATTAGCTGCTGAGAATGATTAGAAAAACAAGCTGATCCAAAGGAGGATGAATAAATTTAAGTATTTTCAGAAAAGTTACAAATGTTTGGTTCAGATTTTTATAATCAAAAAGCTGCTAAAATTATTTTAGCTACTTCAGTAGAACTTTGCCATAACATTCAGTTTTCATAATCTGAAGGACATCAGAAGTGATACAATTCTGCTGATTAACACTTTTTCCCCTTTTTAATTGCCTTCAGAGGGAGCTGTAGGTGCAGGAACTGTGCCTGGCTCACGTTGCCAAGAGAGGGAGCACCAGATCCATGGAACTGTTCTTGGAGCTGGAAAAGCCTTTGTACTTCCATAGGTGCAGGAAAAGTCTTCCCAGCCAAGTGAGATGCATCATAAAACAAAGTAAACCACAGTAAAGCAAAGCATTTCCAAGTAACCAAGAGAAAACTTGGGAAGGGGAGATGTCCAAAGGTGGTTTTTATAAAAGACCATGATAGATTGGACTTCATTCTTTCAAATTCTCAGCTCTGCACTTGGTGCATATTGCCCAAAGCTCCTGAAAATGCCTGATGTTGGTACATTCAACACTTGAATGCTTGGGGCAACCTCAGGTTTTTAATTTAAAGTCTTAATTTCTTTTTATTTCCCTCTAAACAGGCAGGGAAACCCAAACTCCCCAGCTCATTTGTGTGGCTGCACTTGGAAAGCAAGTTGAGGTAAATGTTCATTGTGTGTGCTAAAAGGAAAGGCTTTTTTCTTTATGTTTTATAGGAGAAATGGTATTTCTGTAACAGAAGGGGTTAACAATAAGTTGCTTCCAGTTTCTACACATCTACAAGGGACCCTCTCTTGGGAAGCAGGTGGAGATCTGCTGCTGCCTCCAGGCCTCTTTCTCCTCTTGCCATGGAGTTAAAAGCTCTCCAGGCCTCCTCCTCCTCCTCCTTCTCCTCCCTGGATAAATCCAGTTGACACAACCCCTCCTGAGCTGCCTGAGCTGTGTCTGTGCCACGTGGGATGCCAGGCATGAGGCAATGCCCAGTGCTCACACCTCTGGGTGTGGAGCTGCTCATGGCCCAAACATCCACTGCTCCCCCCACACCTCAGCAGGCTGGTCTGTCAGGGCCCTTAGGAAATCTGCTGCCGGAGCAGGACAAGACTCCTGTGCTGCTGCCTCTCACAGAAACCACAGGATGAAAATCACCTTCTGTGCTCTCTCTGTTCACAACAAATTCATCCTCAATCCCCTAATTATCGATCAGAATAGATAAGCAAAACAGCTGTGACTACAATGCTTTCATTTGCTATTCTTTTGCTTTTCAAATTGTGAAGAAAGCTTTTATAGAAGTTCCTGCAATACTTATTTTTCTCAAAATCAGGTTTTTCTGATGCGTGTGTTGATCACAGCCAGCCTGTGGCAGGGCCTGTGTCATTTCTGGGTTTCATTTTAGAATTAATTTGAAATAAGTGTAATCATACAACATTCTGGGCACTCAGAGGTATCTTTTAACTTGTTCTTTTAAAGCCTCTCTTTTAAGTGGTCCTTTCTCTGGCAGTCAGAGAAAACTGAGCAGAACCAGTAAGTAAAACTCCTCCTGTATTTACCTCTGCTGTAAGACAGTTAATTAGGGGTGGGGAGTTATTTCTGCTCCTTCTCTCATGATTAGGGATGCATTCATCTGCATCCCTTCCCATTTATCTGTAATTCACTGTTCTATCAAGGGCTCTGCATTGTGGCACTGAAGATGTTGGTAATTACTGAGGGGTTTAATCTGTCAGCTGTAACTGCTCAAAGGGGCTTTGGGTACTGGAACTGCAATCAGATCACACTGGAATTTCTGAGCAAATGCTGAATAGCAAAGTATTTCTGGTACTTTTAAATCCCATTCCCATGGTGATGGGTGTGGCATAATAACCTAGATTAGAGTTTAAAATGACTGAGTAATGAAATCTGTGCTGAGGTGGGTATGGTGTGAGCAGGCAGCACTCACTTTTTCCCACAGATCCCTGTTGGCTTGGTCCTTGTGTTTATTTGCAGCATTTGGAACAGCAAAAATGTTTAAAAATGGTGCTGCACATCTAAAAAATCTGCAGAATATTCTGGGTATCAGGTGGGAAGTTGCTCTTCACAAGATTTGAATTTTTAACTGGCATTTTTACAACCTTAGAACGTCATGAAAAGAGAACCAGCTGAGATTCTAGAAGATATCTGAAAGAGGTGGCAGCTGCTAAAAATAGCTCTTTGACTGCAAACCCGAGACAGCTCAGGAGCTCCAGTGCAACTCAAGTGTTCCAAATGCCGTGGCAGTTGCCATGGAAGTCTGTAGTACCCTCGGTGTGCAGCAGGGCTGGGAAGTAAAAATGCCAGTGGAGATTATTGATGCTGTTCCCAAGAATCCAGGGGAGAGTCCCATTTTGGGGGAGGCAGGGGCTAAATCAGATGTAGGAACTGGTCGTGATCCCCAGAGTAGCTTAAAAACAGGATGGATTTAATTAAGTGGTAATTACTGAGTGACAATTGGAGACTTCCTAAACTTGAGTTAACTACAGGCAGCAAAGATGTTACATAAGCTTTTTTAGAGTGTATATTTAGGTGACTGAATACACATTCATTTGCCCTTTCTTTAGAATTCATCACTTGATAGGAACAAAGTCCTGCTTTGCTTCTCTGTAGGTGAGAATTCAGCTTTTGTTGGTATTTACATAAGTGGTAGAATGATCTGCATAGTCCCTCTTATGAACAGACTGGGTTCTGAGTTATCTGTGAAAAGAAACACATCAAATGAATATTATTGTTAATTTGAGCATCTTGTTTAAACCACCATGCAGAAAGGATCCTTCCCTTATTAGTTTAAATACTGTTTTCTACTGTTTTACCCATGTTGGGTAGAACAAATAATGTAAAAAGCTTGTCCTGTGTTAACACCAACAAAGAGCAGGGGGGTGAAGAGCTTTTTTGTGCTGCTGCTGGTTGGTCTGGCTGAAGTGGGGAGGGAAACCAGTAAGTTCATGTGGGGGATTGACCTTGGCTGGACACTGCATGCCCACCAAAGCCACACTGGACCTCCCTGGGCTGCAGGTGGATCTCTGACCCATCCTGAGCCTCCCTGGACTGCGGGTGGATCTTCGATCCATCCAGAACCTCCCAGGGCTGCAGGTGGATCTCTGACCCATGCTGAGCCTCCCTGGGCTGCAGGTGGATCTCTGACCCATCCTGGACCTCCTGTATCCCCTCCAGCTACCAAAACCTGTCCGCACAAACCAAATGCAGCACATCAGGAATGGGAAGACTTGCAGCCTTTACAGAAAAGAAACTCTAGAAAATAGCAGGGCAAGTTCCTGTGCTGGGATTTTTGAAGCAGCACTTCTGTGATTAAAAAAAGAAAAAGAGAGAGAAAAAGCAATTAGCTGCTTTTTCTGTAGCAGATGTGACCATCAGTTCTGTGCAGGAACTGCCAGATGTACATATTGAAGTGATCATTCAATGAATTAAAAATCCTGTACTCAAAATCTTCATACTTGGGTGGAGACATCCCACTGAAAAGAAAAATGGAATTCTCAAGTCAAGAGATCCTTAAATGCAGCTCTTGAAGAACAACATTTTAGTGATTCAAAAAGCCTCAACCATTTTGGACTCTTCAGAAATCTGAAGAAAGAAACAATTGCAACTGGTGTTCCCACATCACTGAAGAGAACAATTTGAATTCTGAAGCCAGCCTTGTACTTGTGGCCAGGATGCCAGTAGTTATGTCAGCATCCCAAATTTCCCTGGAGCATCCAGCAATTCCTGTTTCTGGAGTTAGGAAAATATTATGTGTGGGCTGATCTGATCATGCAGAACAGAAAATAAGAACCACTAGGACTGGAATCGAAGATATCCTGGCTTTCCATCACATCTAATCCTTTACAGGAGTGTGGTTTGTAGTACCAGCAATTCTTTATAGTGACTCCTCCAAACTGGCAGTGACCTACTGGTGCAAACTGGCACACAGAGGCTGCCAACCATCCCTAATTGGGATGAACTCAGCTACAGTTGCTCCAAAGCTGCTTTTTCATGGTATGAAATGATTCTGGTCAAAGGATGGAATGAACTCTCTTGTTTCCTACTGGGCTACTTTGATCTTGAAGATGAGTCTGATCAGTTGGAAATTACCTGAAAAACCAGCAGCACATTCACTTGATCTGTGTGACATCATCCTCAATTCTTGCTTTAGTGAAGGACATTCTTACCACAGCCTTGCAAGGGAGTAAAGAAACTTACACATTTGAACAATGTTTCATCTGTTATTTCACACTGTTGCTGCTTCCACTTCATTACAAGTTCTACATAAGTCCAAAGCTGCAACTCTTTGCTTCCACCCTCAACAACGACTTGTAGTCGTGCTCTGTTCTAGATACATCAGTCTAATATTGCTTGTGAAATTTTAATGCTGTGCACTGAACTTGAAATGGACTTAAATGGTGACAAATTAACTGGGAGACAAAAAAAAATGAATGCTGGCAAATAGTAGATAAATTTAGGGAAAGCTCTGCCTACATTGGCACCAGATCAATACAGAAGCTCAAATGTACAGCACCAGGTACAAACACAAAGGTTCACCCCTGGAACACTCAAGCCAGCAGATATTTTATGCCAATTTTTCTATAAAGTTGGTCTGACCGTCCAGTTTTTACCCTAATGGCAGTTTTTGTGTTAGGGGTTGTTTCCACAGCCAGGAGCTGCAGGGTCATGTTTTTGAATGCAGTTCTTTGCTGGCTCTGCACTTCTAAACACAACCCAATATTTAAACCCTGGAGTCCTTGTTCAGCGAAACTTTTATCAAATTTTGCAGGGGAAAAGAGGGGTGGCTGTACATGGATTGCAGTATCTGTTTCACCATCCAATGGCCACAGCAAGAGATTGTCTTTCACGTTTAGGAAGTGAAATTCTAACAAACATTGCTAAATGCTGATGCAGTGGGAACCATTATGTGCTGGGTTAGCACCAGAGAGCGAGGCCAGAGCGAGACTCAGGCTGCGGTCAGTGCCCAGCCCGGCCTGCCCTCCCATCACCGCCCTTTTGTTGGGGTGGCATCGAGCACAACCCAGCGCGCTCCGGGGCTGAGCCGGGCTGGCTCTGTGGTCCTGACAAAGGTGATGAACAGCGGGGCTGTGCCTTCTGAGTGCAGGTGACAAAGGTGACAATCAGCGGGGCTGTCCGGGCCAGCCGAGCCCACTGGCCTTACCCTGGGGTGCCGATGTCGCTGCTGCTCCAGCCGCGGGGCTCCAGCAGCGGGATAACGGCAGCTCCCAGTATGCGACACCAGCACAATAAACACACGGAACAGAAAGAGACAGTACGACACGTTTTTCGGATGACAAATTGCCAAAAGGACAAAAGGAAAATGGAGCGAAGCAGCAGACAGCCACGTTGTTCCCCCAGCAGAGCTCTGCGCTCCACACACTCCTATCCGTGCCCACACTCTTCCTTCCCACCCACCCTCTCCCCTGTCCGTGCCCACTCTCTCCCCCTGTTCGTGCCCACCCTTTCCCCTCCCTGTCTATGCCCACTCTTTCCCTTCCCACCCACCCTCTCCCTTCCCACCCACCCTCTCCCTTCCCTGCCCTTGCCAACCCTCTCCCCCTGCCCGTGCCCACCCTCTCCCTTCCCACCCATCCTCTCACCCTGTTCGTGCCCACCCTTTCCCTCCCTACCCACCCTCTCCCTCCTGTCCATGCCCACCCTCTTTCTCCTGTCCATGCCCACCCTCTCCCCCTGTCCGTGCCCACCCTCTCCCTTTCCCACCCACCCTCCCGGCGCTGCCGCAGCGCTCCTGATCGGCGGCCCCGCGACCCTCGGTGCCTTCCCCGGGCACCGCCAGCCCTTCCCCGGGGCGGACAAAGCGGGGGCGGACAAAGGCGACGATGGAGGCGCTGCGAGGGGATCGCGGGGGTATCGCGGTCCCACCGCTGGTGCCGCCGCTCCGCAGTCCCCGCCCCGGCGGGCGCAGACGTTGTGCCCGCCCCGTTCCGCCCCCTGCGAGCCGGGGCGGCGCCGCTGCAGAGGGACAGCGGGGCAGGAGCGGCGGCACCGGGGCGCGGGCAGGAGGCGCAGGCAGGAGCAGAGCCCGACTCTGGCGGGGTGAGGAGGAACAGGAGGCGGCGGGGCCGGAGCTGAGGGAGCCGCTGGCGGGGCCCGCGCGGGGCGGGAGGGAGGGAGACAGCGCGGGGAAGCCGCCGCCGCCCCGGGGCCTCCGCGCTTCCCGTGCGGCAGCACGGGCGGGTCTGAGGGGACGGGGCTCGGCGCGGGGGCCCGTGAGGGCTCTGAGGGGACATGAGGGCTGTGAAGGGCTGTGAGGGGCCGTGGGGGCACTGAGGGGACGGGGCTTGGTGCTGGGGGGCTCTGAGGGGCCGTGAGGGCTGTGAAGGGCTCTCAGGGGGTCGTGGGGGCTCTGAGGGGCCGTGGGGGGGCCTCTGAGGGGCCGGGGCTCGGCGCTGGGGGGCCATGGGAGCTGTGAGGGGCCATGACGGTTCTGAGGGGCCATGAGGAGTTCTCAGGGGTTCTGAGGGACCCTGAAGGCTCTGAGGGTCGCGGGCAGCGTCGGGCCGGGCCGGGGCTGTTGAGCGGCCGCCACACGTGCCGTGCCGTGCTGTGCTGTGCCGCCCCGCCGGGGCCGGGCCCGGGCCCGGGCCAGGCGCGAGGGCTCGGCCGCCTCAGCCCCGCCGGGGCCGGGAGGGAGCGGGAGCGGCGTCCCCACGGGGCCGAGAGGGGCAGGGGACCCGCAGGGATTCGGCCCTGGTCGCTGCGGCGCTATGTGTGTTCACTGCCGGCCTGAGCGGCTCTTCTGTGGGTAAGAGCTGTGAATATTCTTTATATATTCCTCTGTAATCGCCGACCTGCAATTCCCAGCATCCTGCGCTTCCATCCTGATATTTTACCGGTGAATGGTTTGCTGTATAGTTTACCTCGGTCTTTATGTGTTTTTTCCCCGTTTTACGCCCGCTCCCCATCGCTGTGTTGTTCCTTGGGCGCCTGGTTTGCAGGTGAGCTGCCCTTGTGTCCCTGCAGGTGGCTCGGGAGCCTTCGCTGCCATGTTACAGCCGGGCTTGGAGCCGCGGCATTCCCGGGAACAGGCGCCGCTCCAGGCCCCTCCTGCTTCCCGCTAGGGTGCTGCTTCCTCGGGCCATGCTGTGCTGCTGTCTGTGCCATCGCCGCCCCATAGCGCTGCTCCCTCCGCCCCATAGCGCTGCTTCCTCGGGCCATGCCATGCTCCTGTCCTGTGCCATCGCTGCCCCATAGCGCTGCTTCCTCCGCCCCATAGCGGTGCTTCCTCGGGCCATGCCGCGCTCCCGTCCTGTGCCATCATCTCTGCTAAGGGGCACAAGGTAATTGCTGCTCGCTCTCACTCTCAGGGAAAGGTGGCTCCTGCTGCATGGAAAGCAGGAGTTGGTTTTGCCTCTCATCACAACGTCTTTTGTTCCGATCCCGTGTTTTAAAAATATAAACAAACAGAAGCCGGCACCGAGGAAGTCTCTTCCAAAGCAGGGCGTGGGGAGGAAGAATTAGTCTGGGGTTGTGTATGTTTGAAAATCTGACTGTGACACGGCTTGTGACCCTTCACTCACCCAGTGTGCGGCAAGGGCAGGGTTTTACCCGAGTTCACAGGTTGCTCTGAGATCTTTGAGCAGAAGGATTTTAAAACATGTGATACCTGTGTTAACACGTAGGAAGAAGAAAGAAAAGAGGTGCAAAAGAGGAAATACCTTTTTGGTGGCTGCTTTGCAAAGAGCAAGCAGAAATATGTATGTAATTCTGAAACCAGCAACGGCAGAGAGATGTTTTTCTGGTGTGTGTGTCTGTGTGCACCTGCTGCAACAGGCAGGGAGAGAGCAAAGCAAATCCCTCCCTCCACCCAAACAGCAACATGTAGCCCAAGGAATGTGTGACTTCTCAGGTACAACACGTCTGCGTTTGCATGCTAAGGATTGTTGATTCTTGGTGTAAAATGATGAGATTTCAGGGTTCTCCTCCTGTCTAGCCCTTAAACATGTGCTGGAAGACTTTCTGTCTGTGCTGGAGTGCACTAAAGCTGTGTGTGTATTGAAGGGAGAGGGATGAGGTGGCTGGAGGAGAAAAGCCTGGAAATGTGACCTCAAATGTCTGTATCTTTAGGGATCAAGAAGGAGATGTTACTTGGCAGAAGAAAGAGTTTTATGTAATTTTCATGGTTTCTCTTAAAGAGAAGATCTCAGCTTTCTAGTGAGGGCAGAAAACCAGCTGCCTTGTATCCTCCTATCCTTATCCCAGATGTATCCTGTAGGGAATAACAACCTCTTTCCTCATGTGATTATGCTGCAGGAAGGAGCAGAGCTCTCTCTTCTGATTGCTGTGACTTCCAAGAGCTCCTGGAGATTTCCTGAGTTACAGTTACTTTACCATCTTCTGAATGTGAAATCCAGGATAAATAATTGCCTTTATTTACTCAGCTTGGGCAGATTGTATAATTCCTTTAGTGTTCCTCCCTTTATCCTTTTAGCCCTGTTAAAGTTTTTCTTGGGAGACACTATTTCAAAACAGATCCTCCTTAAAAAGAAGCAGAGTGATCTGCCTTGCCAATATGATTTTTCAGAACTGCTTTTCTAAAACACTGGGGTCAGATGTTAACTCTGTATGTTGAATGCAAGTTTTCTGATGTTTGAACATGACGACCATGAATGAATGCAGCTCTTGTTGAGTCCCTTGGCATTCCCTGGGGACTGCTGGCTCTGCTGGCACGTATGAAAAGTAACTCCCTGGAATCCTTATTGGAGCAGCATGTTTGGAAATGCCTCAGCTGGCTGGTGTTTTGTTATTTAATGAAAGGCAATTATCTACTGCATTAGCTGTAATCTCAGCTCCAGTTTCTGCTGGAGCAACCATTTCACTGAGCCCCAGCAGAGCTTTGGCAGCAGTTCCCTGGTGATTCAAACCCCTCCTGCCATGTCAGGGCTTGTCCAGGTGTGTGTTCTCCACACACGTGTAGAATCAGTGAATCACAGAATCGATTGGCTTGGAAAAGACCTCTGAGATCATCAAGTCCAACCCTTGGTCCACCTCCTGATGTTGCACTCGTGTGCCTGACCCTGGGATCTGGCTCCAAAAGGCTGTGAAGGATTTAGAAGATGGATCTCAGAACAGGCTGTACAAGTTTCTACTTTAACACCCACTGGAGTTTTTCCACCTGGAATGTCTCATTGATTGTTTGTACAAACTCAGAAGACTCCTGGGTGAATAGAATACATTCTTTTCATTTATAAGACTCTACTGTTTGCAGAAGAAATCCCATTAAGAGCTATTAATTTCCCCTGATCTTTATAATCTTACTGTCTATATTTTTAGCTTCTTATGAGAGGAAGTTGCAAGGCAAAGAGAGGAACTCAGTATTTTATAGAATTAGCTCATTTGACACTCTCATTCTGCTGCTCTCCTTGGCAGCAGCATCCACTCAATCACAGCAATATTTATCTGAGTTCTGAGTTTGTGCTTGTACTTTGGTCTGTGCCAGCACCACAACAGTCACGGTGCTAATTTAAAAGGTTCAGAACATGGGGAGCTAAAAAGGGACTGCTGACTTGTGTTTTCCCTGAGTGTGAAACAGTTACAGTTTCACCAAGTCTATCAAAATTAAATCCTTGCTATAAAAAGCAGCATCTTTGTTTCAGCTGCTTCAGTTGTAATTGTATTAGGGAGAAGCTTTTGTGTCTTTAAATGGTTTGGGGTTTTGAGACTGACGGGGGAAGTGTTTTCCTTCTCAAAGTTTCATTTAAACTTTAAATCCCAGATAACAAACTCGATGCTCTACTATTCCAAAATCATCATTTTATTGTGACTGAATGCACTTACTGAGGTGGTTGAAGTGCTTTATCATCATCTGAATTCAGTCTGGGCAGTTAAAAGTTATTATCAAAATGGAGGGGATTTGGGAAAGACAAGAATTTCCTTGGGGAAATGTAGGCAAAGTAGTAAGTGATGATGATGGGCTGACAGAAGAGGTGGCAACTATTTACTTTCTCAGTTGCAAACTTCTTCTACTCCTCAGTCCTTGACTCATTCCGTAGGGAATGATGTGCTGAGGAGCATCATGTGCTTTCTGATCTTTTAATAGACCATAGCAGTGATGTTTTTATAATCCATGTGTACAGTGGCAACTTGAAGTGTTGGAGTTTGCATCATGTTAACAGCTACCAGCTCTTCCTGATTAATTAAAGACAGGAGGAATCATTTAAAAGAAACTGAGCAGTCTGTGTTTGAAATTGCAATAGATTGGCAAAAAAATTACCTGCAAATTGCCAGCCCAAAATAGGGGTTTTTTTGCTTTGTATTCAGCAGTCTTTGTATTCCAATAGTTTATTTTTTTACTGAGTGTCTCGAGGCATTCAGGAATGTGAGTGAGCACAGCAGGTTCTAGAAAGATAAGATGAGGTGACTTAAAATGCCCTTGATGCAGAATTAAATTCCATAAGCAGAGCAGAAGGTTTGATGAATTGCCTTCCTCACAGCATTGCTGTAATATCTGACTGATGCTTTCAGCTCCTAAGCCTCTTACTATCTTTGATCTGATTCATCTTCTTCTTAGTGCAGTTTCTTACAGGAATTTACCCCTCCTTTCCCAGGCATGTGCTGGGAGAATCCTGTTTGTACCATTTGCAGTGGATATCCTGCACTTCCCAAGGTAGGAAACCAGCCCTGTGTCTTCTTTACCAGCTTAGCCATGTCCCTGAAGCCCTCAGTGGATTTGGGTCTCATAAATGGTTGCCTTCCTAACTGTATTATATTTTAATTTTGTATTATTTCCAAACAAACTGATAACCAGCTGCTACCAAATGTGTTGATGGCAATACTCTGGTTTTTCATGTTGCTTCAGAAATTAGTTGGTCTGGTCTAAAGTCTGGGAGGAGCTCAGGACTGTTGAAACACAAGTCTCCCTCCTACCAGTTCACCTGTAAGAATATTATGAGTTTTTTTTTAGAAATCTCCTGCCTTTTATTTTATTTAGTTGAAATTACCCAGCAAGTTCAAAATCAAGCAGAAATACAGATTTGTGTGCAGGCCTGGCTGTCCTAAGTCTGATACTGAAAGATAATCTGAAAGTCTTTGGTCCTGAATATCATATGGATCTGTGAACTAAGATGGAAAACAGTTCAAGTCATCTCCCTGGCAGATAAATATCTATTATTGATCTCAGCTCAGAAACAAATCTAAAGTTGCTGCTGGGCTGTAATTCCCCTTACCAGGGGACAGCGTTGTGGGCACTGGGATAGATTCCCAAACACTTCCCCAGTCCCTGTCAGTGCTCAAGGCGGGAGAAGCTTCCTTGGAGTTCTGAGGGAAACAAGGATTCCCTTTGGAAGGCACAGGAGCCCAGGAGCTGTTTCTGGGGCACCCTCAGCCCGTGGGGTGATGGTGGGCCAGGGGTGACAATGCCCAGTGTGTGTCACAGCCTGGGGACCAGCTGGGACATCCCTGGGTTTGTTTGTCTCAGTGGCTGTGTCAGACTAAGGCCTGTCTGTCCAAAGCAGTGCCCTCAGAAGCAGAGCTGGAGGGTTTATCGGGCCCTGGGATCCTGTGCGCACATTCCAGTCTGTGGGACTCGCCAGGCGCGGTTTGTTCCAAGCTGTGCTTGTCCCGTCAGTGTCACTCTGGGCAGAGCTGTGTCACCCCCGGGGGCTCCTGTCCCACCACGCTGCAGCCTGGCCTGGCTGGCTTGGTGGCAGCACAACCAAACTGTGTCTGAGTTAAACACCTCCCAGAACTTGTGTGCACAGGGACACCCTGAGTTACCCTGGTGGGAGCTGGGAGGGCACTTCAGGAGGGCAAGAACTGCTTCCATCCACTCTGTTTACTGAACAAACTAAACTGAAGCTCTTCTTCAAGCATCTGTGCCTGTAAAATTCACATTTCTGTTACAAACATGGTATAAGACACTGAGGCTGTGAGGTTCATGTAGGATGAGTGTTCACCTTTGGGAGGGGTTTATCTGCCTGGAATTCCTGTGGTGGTTATATTGGGTTGGGCTGGAAGGAGCTGGAGCAGAATGCCATGAGGATCCTCTACAAATTAGGAGATATTCTTGCTTATTTTCTTAATAAATTTTTATTTCCTATGCCAGCATCTGCAAACAACAGACCTGAGAGAAAGGCCTGGATTCTTATTATTTTTTTCTACCTGATCAACTGAGTTTCAATACAAACTTTTTTTCTACCTTTAAAAGTGAGTACAAAGCACTGGTTTGATGGGCACGCACCAGCACACATGTTTTGATGCTGGCAGTGAGCAGAGTGTCTCATAACCCAAATAAATATGATTTGATGGCACTTGGCAAGATAAACGTTGAATTAAATAATGTCTTTTCCCATAGCAGTGATGTATCTGAACTCTGTATTCAGGTCATTACATTACTTGATTAATTGACATAAAAATCAATGGTTTGTGGAAGACAAAATAAAACTTGAAGTCATGTTTTTAAATGCTCCCTTTCTCTAATTGCTATGTTGAACCAGTAATCAAATGTCAACCCTTATTCTATTGAAATCTTAAATTCTTAATTATGTTTATTTCTGTTTATGTATAAATTCATTCTTAAATTCTCTTCATTTCAACCTCAGCGATGCCTGAAGATGCCTCCAGTTCCACGGTGTCATCCTGAACAGAGCAGTTCAGTTCTGGTGCAGTGTTTAGTTTGCTTTAGCAGTGGCCAGGGCAGAGATGTTCCATCAGCACCACAGTGATTTATTTGCAGGGTGTGATTTGCTTTGTTCACAAATGCCTCTGGTGCTTTCTGGGGTGTTGGAGTCTGAATTGCTGCTCATTCAATAAATGCATCAGGGCTGACAGAACATGTGGAATTTGCAGTTGAGGGTCACAGGGAAGTTCACTTCCCATTTCAGTGCAGAGAGATGGGAATTCATTGCTCCAAAATGGTTGTATTTAAGCAGTGAGTGGCCTGGAATCCCAGGTGTGCTCCCTCATTCCAGAGGAGCTCCAGAGTTACTGCAGGGAGGCTTCCAAATCCAGCGTTCTGGTTTGGCACCTGGTAATTGTACAGAGCTGACTCTGAGGCTGAGACATTTACAGTGGATATTGTGGGGAATGTTGCATTGTAAATGTAACCCAATGCTTACAAAGTGGTGATTCAGCCTCTTTGATTGCCCAGCAAGAAATATCTCCAGCAGACCCAGAAGGAGCAGAGAAGGAATCAGCATCAGGAAGGGTTTTGTTGCAGGATCCAGCTTTTCTCTCCCTCTGTGCTGACAGTGCAGTTTGCCAACCATGAGAAGTCTGGCTGTGGAATATGGAGCAGTGCAGGACTATCCTTGTGTTCCCCTTGGAAACAAAGCAAGGAATATGGAGCAGTGCAGGACTATCCTTGTGTTCCCCTTGGAAACAAAGCAGTGGGAAATGCTGTCTGGGGAGGGTGTGTGAGGCTTTTGCTTTCTGCACTTCATCCCTCTGCTGTGCCACCTCATCCAGAATTGTTCCTGGAAGGATTCTGGTGGCACTGGCCCAGTCTGTGCATGAATTCTTCCCATCTGAACCTTCCAGAAGTTGCTCTCTGTGCTCTGGCACATTCTTGCACACAGAGAAATATTCCTAAAGGGGCAGCAAACAAACAGCAGTGCAATGAGGAGGCCTTGATTTTGTTCAAGGGATAATTGTGGCTGTATTTTTAAGCTGTGTGTGAATGAATTCAATTGAAAGCATTAAATGCTTTTGTAAATATCTACACTCACGTTTTACAGCAGTGCAATAACAGCCCAGGAGACTGTAAATCCAACTTTGGGGAGCTGTAGTAGGAATTAGAGCTGAGTCATGCAGAAAATGTTTATGTGCTTTAGTTTTAAGATTGCAATAATTTTAGGAGTTGTGTTTGTAACTGGGAAGGGTCAGAGCTCTTGGAGTAACTCATGGGCCAGAGGAGAAAACGTTCCAGGTTCAGGATTCCATGTTCCTTTCTCTGAACTCAGGACACTCTGCCAGGGGAAATTGAAGTTGGAGATCAGAAAAAACTTCTTTGCAGAGAGAGTGCTCAGGCGTTGGAATGGGCTGCCCAGAGAGGGGGTGGATTCCCCATCCCTGGAGGTTTTTAAACTGAGATTGGCTGTGGCACTGAGTGCCATGATCTGGTAAAGGGACTGGAGTTGGACCAAGGATTGGACTGGATGATCTTGGAGATCTTTTCCAACCCAATCCATTCTATGATTCTGTGATTTTATGAATATTTTTGCCTCTTCATTATAAGGATCCTTTTTCAGAAGAGCTGAGACAGATTCAAGGAAGGAGAGAGGAGTGGGGACAAGTAGGGAGCTGTTCTGCCTGAACCAAAATGAGATCATTGACATCTGGAGCCTGTTGGGAAATGCTGGAGTGTGTAATCCTTAAAGTCACTTGATGCAGATTTATGTTCTCTCTGTTCCATGAGTTCCATGAGGCAATGAAGGTCCTTCCCTGAGACCAAAAGTTGCATTTTAACCATTGCAGTGGGGGAGGCATCCACCAAAATGTGCTGGCTGTAATTTTAGCTTTTATTTTGTTTGAATTAAGCTACAATTTCAGTAACTCTGAAACCAGGGCACGAGGGATTGTGTTACTCCTGGCCCAGATGAAGGGCCTGTGTGTTGAGAAAAGCAAATGACACAGCAAATATATAACCCATGACTGGGACAGCAGGATTAAAACATGAATGAGTTCCCTGAGCCAAGAAATGCAGTGTTAGAGCCTTCTAACTTTCTGTTGAGCAGAGGTTTGTTAAGCATCTATTAATAAATAACTGCCTGAAAGTAGAAAAATGTAATTTTGGTGATAATTGAGTGTATGGGATTTTTTATGTATACCTGTCCTTGCATAGTGTAGGTGGTTACAACCTGTGTGGTGCTGGAATGGTCTTTTTGGGAAAAAAAAAAAAAGAGAATGGAAAAGAATGGCAGAGTGTTCCAGGAGAGTTCCAGCTCCCTGCCTTAATCTTCCTTAAGGGGGACCAAATTTCCATCAGGTGGGTGTTTGGCACTGATAGAAAAGATTGGGAGCTCAAAAGACCTGACCTTGATGAGTCTGTATTTGTACCAAATCCTGCAATTTTGCTGTTCCCCTGGATTTGGATGTGTTGACTGTAGGGAAGGAATGGAGATCCTGGTTTGGAGGGACCAGGACCTGCAGCCTGGGGAAGGACAGGTTTGGTAGCACTCCCACCTGAAGATTGGATTGGGATACAAAATGCCAGAATAATAGAGGAGTTTTTCTCCTCAGTGTAGCTGAAGGGGTGACAAATCTCTGGCAACACTGGGAGACATCCTCAGAAATCTTCACGGTGCTGTTTCATCATTTTCATGGAGCAGAGCTGAGCCTGTAGACAGACACAAAGCATGCAAGGTGGTAATTCATGTTTTTTTAAGGATAACGCTATTGCAGCCTCAGAAAATGCCTTGAATTTGGTGTGTCAGGTGTTGAAATAGCATAGGAAATGTTTCACTTTGGTGTTGAGGTTCACAAAGCAGCTGTGCCTGACATCTCCTCTTCACAGGGAATTGATTTTGAGGAACAAAATATGTGAGGGGTGAGACTTAGACTGGCAGTAAAGACAGGCTGGGCTTATCCCCTTGGTCTTTTTTGGAGCAGAGCTGTGTGTCCTTCAGTCAGGTTTACTTTGCCTTTACCCACCCTGTGCTCCCAGTCTGGGCACTGGGAATGATGCTCTGGGAATTGTGCAGCTGCCCAGCTTTGTGTTCTGACAGGTGCCAAAATGCTGAGCAAAGGGCAGGACTGAGACCTGCTTTGTAGTTCTTGTTTGGCATGTTCTGAGCAAACACTTGAGCAAAGTGTTCCTTTTTGCCTGCAGGTCTTTGTTCAGGTGCTGTTTCAGTGGCTTTGCTGCCCTGGCAGTGTCTCTCAGAAAACTCAGCAAACAGCCAAGCTGCTCCTGCACAACAGGTGATGCTTTTGAAGATGGGGCAGAACAGTCGCCTCGAAGTTCAGCTTTGAATTCACAGTGAGGAAAAAAGAGAGATTTTTCATTAGAGGTGAAAAAAGCCTTTCTGGAGTTTCTGTGAGCAGAAGGAAGATGCTTGTGTGGCAGCACAGAGTTCCTTGGAAAGCTTTTAGCTGGTTTCAGGTCAGAGCAGTGTTGGGCAGAGTCCCCCCTCCCGGAGCTGAGGCACTGCTGGGGACTGGGAGCCAGAGGATCTTGTGATCTGAGCTGGTGTTTGCTTTCCACTTGTCATCATCCAGCTCTTGATCAGCTTCAGCTTACATAAAACCTTGCTCTTTTTGTCCTGAAAGTCCTGGTTCTCTTGATTTCCCTTGCAGTTTGTTCTCCGCTCCCAGGCTGGTTTTCCTGGGATGTTGCAACACTTGAAAAATGTGACTTAAAACAGTCATGTGTGTGGAGTGATTAGATCTGTGTGTAATGTTAGTTATGCTGGTAAGGGCTTTGATTTTCCTTCTCAAAATACCCCTTTGGTTTAAATCTCAACATGAGAACAGCAGCATTCAGCAAAGTGAGTTATTTTGATGCTTTCAGTTCAGTCTTGGTGTGTTTCAGTAGGAAATGACCTTCAAAAGAATTAGAAACACTTCTGGTTGTTATTGTAAAGCAGCTTTTATAGTGCATTTCATACACAAACTTTAAATATATATAAATTCCTTCTGCATGAGTTAAAATACTGACTTCTTGTTTCATGTCTACTATTTTTATATCTAGGTTTATTCCAGAGCTGAAAAAGCTTGAAGAATATATTTTCTCCATGTTTGGGAAAAGATAGTTGCTGCAGACGAGGGGGAGCAACACTGGGATTGGAGAAAGATGAGTATGTTAAAGCCAAGTGGCCTCAAGGCCCCTTCAAAGACCATCAAGCACGGGGGCACATTGCTGAAAACACCTGCACCTGTTGCAGCTGGTAAGGAATACCAAATATCTGAATTTCCCCCTTATTTTCTAACAAAAAGCACCTTGGATGCTGTGAGAACACACTGTTTTTACTCATTACAACAAGGGATTTTTGCTTGTGTTTCTGATCTAAGGAAAAAATAAATTTACAACTTGCAAAACAATCTGAATTTACTAATTGGCTGTGATCAGATTTTCCTTGAAGACACCTTGTCATGGTAGAAATGCTTGGGTAGCTTTTGAGCTAAGAATTGTGATTCTTAGAAGATTTATACCAAACTTGCACTAAATGCCTTCAATGGGCAGTTTTGAGGTAAGAATTGTGATTCTTACAAGACTTATACTAAACCCTACATTAAATGCATTCAGTGGGTAGTTTTTGAAGTAAGAATTGTGATTTGTACAAGATTTTTATTGAAACTTTCACTAAATGCATTCAGTGGGTAATTTTTGAGGTAAAAATTGTAATTCTTACAAGATTTTTACCAAAACTTGCACTAAATGCATTCAATGGGTAGTTTTTGAGGTAAGAATTGTGATTCTTACAAGATTTTTACCTTCATTAAATGCATTCAGTGTCTCTGACCTTAATTTTGAGTTATGGTATTCCAGAGTTTACAGTGTTTTCCTGGGAAAACTTGGCATTGTGCTCTCCATGCCTTTCCAAATGCACTGACCCTGAGCAGGGAGTGACCTGAGCACCCTTTGGAGTCTCGGAGTGTGAAACTGAGATCAGCTCAGTTGGTTAAAACTTGGTTGTAATAATGGCAAGGTCATGGGTTCAGTTCCCTGTGTGGGCCATTGACTGAAGAGTTGGACTTGGTGATCCTTGTGGGTCCCTTCCAGCTCGGAACAGTCTGTGATTCCGAGTCTGTGATTCTGATTCCCGCTGTCCCTCCTTGCAGCTGCAGCAGAGAAGGCTCCCAGCGAGAAGGCCCCGAGCGCAGCCCCTGCCGAGCCCCCCGAGGAGTTTGTGGACGATTTCCGGGTCGGGGAGCGCGTGTGGGTGAACGGGAACAAGCCAGGCTACATCCAGTTCCTGGGGGAGACGCAGTTCGCGCCCGGGCAGTGGGCAGGGATCGTGCTGGACGAGCCCATTGGCAAGAACGACGGCTCTGTGGCCGGAGTGCGCTACTTCCAGTGCGAGCCCCTGAGGGGGATTTTCACCAGGCCGTCCAAGCTGACCAGGAAGGTCTTGGCAGAAGATGAAGCCAACGGTACTCAGACCTCTCACCCCTCCAGAGCCACCTCCCCGACGTCCACATCGGCTGCCAGCGCCGTGTCTTCGGCCGCCGCCGCGCTTCCCCCCTCGGGAATTCCACAGAAAAGCTCCCCCCTCGCTGCCAAGGAACACGCAGCTCCTTCCCATGTGAGCAACCTCTCCAAGACTGCCAGTGAGTCCATATCGAACCTCTCTGAGGCTGGGTCACTCAAGAAAGGAGAGAGGGAGCTCAAGATTGGAGATCGAGTTCTGGTAAGGTGTCCTTGCAGCCTCTGGCTCTGCTTGTCAGTGATTGATTGATTGATTGATTCATTGATTGATTAATTGATTGATTGAACTCCTGCTGATATCCAAACCTTTCCTGCTGGTTCCTTGGCCAAGTGATGTAAATTCCTGCTCTGGTTTCCTGGAGCCTCTGCTGTAGGAAGATCTTTGCACCACCAACACCAAATTGTTAATTCGGTGGGTTTTAATCTATAATGTTTTAAAAAAACATTGAGTATTCCAACAACATACTCATGGCTTATCTTCCCATATCTCCAAGAAAAGGTGTTAAATGAGAACAGTGTGTGAGCTTTCCATGCAGGTCCCGTGCAAGCAAACAGTGCAGGGATCGATTGTTCCTCGGGGTGATGGGCAGTGACAGGAGCAGTCACAGAATGCCACTGCTCACCCAGGAATTCCCTGTCCTTGGCTGCCCTTCCCAAATCCAGAACCCTGGGTGCTTCTGCTGATGTATCATTTCACCTTTTTAAAAGGGAGCTAAGCTTTGTTGAACGTATTTTTTAAACAATAAGCATAGAATTATGGTGTAAACCTTTTATTTGGATCAATGCAGTAGAGCGTGGAGCATTTCTCATAACTAATTGATACACATGCTTTAACAAAAGGGGAAACCCTGCCTTGGAGCAGCAGCCTTTGTTGGAAAAGGCAGTGGAAAGCTTGTGGTACATTTTTGTGCTCTATTCTTCATTTAAAGACTATATCATTCAAATGTAACAGGAATGATCCTTGTGTGCCCCCAGATCTGTGGTCACTGTAACAGATCTGATCCCAGGATCAATTTCCTTCCATGTGTTACTAAGCTGAAGAATTGTCTCACTGTTATTTAGGTACAATGTCTTGTTATTTGCAATATAACTATAAAATCTCTATTAGGTGAGAGCCTGGCCAGGTACAGGTCTCCTGGCATAGGAGGCATTTTGGGGCTGTTGTAAGAACATTGTGTAGAAAAGGATCTCATGGATTTTATTGTTCATCCTGCAGTGCCCACCAGAAAATGATTCAGCAGTAAAGATGGATTGATAAATTTTTTAAATTTTATTTTTAAGGAAGAACTTGACTCCTCTTTCTGTTCAAAGAGAGCTTAAAACACAGGGCTAAGTTGAAGCAGGAGACAAAGGTGAAGTGAGGGCAGGGGTTGGCTGACAGCTGGATTTGGGCTGAGATGTGTTTTCTTGGAGTGCCAATGGAAGCAAAGATTTACCCTTTATCCCTGGCTATTTCTGGCAGAGAGTCCAGCCCTGGTGTCCTCCAGACACTATCAGGGTTTAACCTCTTGTTGGCCTTTTCCTCAAGGGCCTGGTGAGACCTTCTCAAGTTCTTTGTTCCTTTGCTCTTCTGGGGTGGGAAAATTCTCTGGTACCTGTGAAGGCATCGCTGTAACTTTCCTGTATCTAATTAGTGCAAATTACAGAAAAAGCACATCCTCAGTGCCACAGTTTGATAATAATAAGGTCCCAAATTCTGTTTGTTAAGTAGGACAAGTTACACTTAGTGTCTCATCCTCTCCACTACCTCTGTCTGCCTTAAATATTCCTCTTGAGTCATCAGATGGTAGTTTGAGGTTTTGAGGCAGCAGCATGTTGGTGATGCACATCTGTAATTTATGTGCCAGCAGAAACCACTCAGGAATGGGAATGCTCAAGAGAACAGGGTTCTTTCTGCTGTTTTTTAACCCTTTGGAGTCCTGTGCTAATTATTTGTAGTAGATCCCACATTCTGTTGTCAAGTCTAATCATAATTCAGGTGTAAGTGTCTTAAATCACCAGGTTAGTGCAGATAATGCTAAACTTGGCTGAATAATCCTTTCATCTGTTGATAATTTTATTCCCTGCCACTCAGCTCCTGTCCAGCCCTTGGACTGCAGAGCTGGGGTGGCACTGAGAAATTCTGGGTGCTCCTCAAGCCCTGGTTGTTGGGAAAGCCCTGCCTGTCACTTGCTGTGACTTGCTTGGCTGTTCCTGCCCCAGCAGAGGTAAAATCCAGTGGAATGTTCCGTGGATTTGGGTGTATTTATGCTGAGAGCAGTCACTGTGCAGGAATGTGTTCCACAGGAGGGGGACAGGCTGGATTAGGGGGTTGTGTCCTCCCCTCCAAGTGACAGTGCAGTGTCACAGCCACGAGACGTGTGCCAGTCTGGCCATTTGTGCTTGTGTTTCTGATCTAAGAAAAAAATAAATTTACAACTTGCAAAACAATCTGAAAGTACCAATTGGCTGTGATCAAGTTTTCCTTGAAGAAACCTTGTCATGGTAGAAATGCTTGGGTAGATTTTGAGCTAAGAATTGTGATTCTTAGAAGATTTTTACCACAACCTGCACTAAATGCATTCCATGGGTAGTTTTTGAAGTAAGAATTGTGATTTCTACAAGATTTGTACCACTGCAGGGCTGCAGTGACTAAAATGCTGCAGAATTCCTCAGTTCTGGCAGCTTGGAGCAGCTGCTGCTGGATATTGTGGGATATTTTGTGGTGATTATGGACATGTGGGAAAACAAGTGCTGAGAATCCCACCTTGAAAGTGTTCAGCAGAGCAGTGAATTCAGGCTGGACAAAGGCTCACTTGGGAGTCTTCCTGAAACAGCTAAATGGAAAACGAGGTCCTTAAGGG
The DNA here is from genome assembly GCF_047495875.1 of Pithys albifrons albifrons. Classification (NCBI taxonomy): domain Eukaryota; kingdom Metazoa; phylum Chordata; class Aves; order Passeriformes; family Thamnophilidae; genus Pithys; species Pithys albifrons. The sequence continues at coordinate 6,675,591 of NC_092474.1, read as the reverse complement.
CAGATTTGGGAGCTCATGAGCTGAGGTTGCATTCCAGAATGGACTTCAGATGTGGCTCAGCTTTATTATCTCAGTGTGTGTTCTCAGGGTGTGGAGTGGGGATTGTTACACCAAAGTATTTCAGTCTGCCCATTTTTTTTCTGCTAACTTGGATTCTAAAATGCACTTAATAGGAGTTACCTTGAATGGCTCAGCTCAATTATTTTAAGTTTCTTCCAGTTGTTGGTAACTGGCTGGTTTTGGATTCTAAAATGTACTTAATAGAAGTTACCTTGAATGGATGAGTTCAATCACTTTAAATTTCTTTTTGTTGTCCATCACTGGCTGGTTTTGGATGATGATTCAGTGACTCCTACAGGTGTTTTTCTCTGCCCAGTCTGGGTTATCAAGAAACAAGAGCCATTCTGACAACATTTACGAATTATTCCCATCTCAACTTGGCTTCCTTTTTGCTTTCCACAGCTGTAAATTTGGCACAAGTCTGAACCTGAAGTGTTAGTTTAGAGGATTTCAGGCTGAGCCAACTGATGTTTCCCAACAGCTGAGCTTTGTTGGAACATTTCCTGTTCCTCCTGAGTGTTTGTGCTGTTCCTCCCCACAGGAGCATCTGTCAGCTCCTCACATTTACCTTTGCTTTGCTACAGCAAGTGCTGCCTCAGGGGAGTTGGGGGAGGCACTTTGGGTAAAGTCTGATGTGCAAAGAAGCCTCGAGGATTAAAGCTGGGGCATGGTCTGGGTTTTGGGTGGGTAGAAAACATGTCTTGAGCTTATTTTCTTAGTGCTTTGATCTCTGGTTGTTTCCCCACCGTTTTGTGCACTTAAAATTACCAAATGCTGCCTGGTCCCCTCTTGGAGTCCTCCCAAACTTCTATAGGGGAACTGATGTCTTTAAAAAATACAAAGATTTAGTAATAAAGGAAGCTCCCAGTGAACATATCCCTGATTTATTCAGATAGAAAACAGGTCCTACAGGATCTTTCCTTCATTCAGATAACAATAGGAAGAATAGTTACATCCAGATTATTTGACACTCAGAGGGAAAGAACATCCAGAGAAGAAAAAGGAAGGAAACTTCCAGAGGATTAAAAAACCTCAAAACAAATAAACAAAAACAAACAAAAAACCCCAAACAAACCCCCCAAAAACCCAAACCACAAAACAAAAAGGAAAAGAAATAGCAGAGAAAAGAAATTCCACTACAAAAAACCAGCAGAGCTTGGAGGTGATCCCCTGGATATTCCCAAACCCAGGGTTAGAGCATCCCATGTGAGGTTGTGTTGAACAGTGTGAGAGATGTGGAGATAAAAAGATGCAAAACAAGCAGCTTTGCTTTTGCAGGGGCCAGAAAACCTCTTTTCCCAAAAGACCTTTTATATTAAAGCAGAAACATTTCAGTGACATCAGGACAGACCATGCTCCAAGGTATGGGATGTGTCAGCTGAGCTCTGTCCCTCTGGATGCCTGTGGAAAAATACCTGTAGATTTGCTGCCACAATCAGCATTCCCTGTGCTTTCCCCTCAGTTTGGAGATGACATACTCATTAAATTGGCCATTAAACATCAGAAAAACAGCTCCTGGGAGACATCAGTGCCCACAGGGAAAGGTAATAATGGTGGAGAAATGCACGTTGTCCTGTTGTCTTTGCTGAGGTTCCAGAGGAGTCAAAGCAGACCAAGTACAAATCAAACTAAGGGAATGCACAAGCTGAAGCATTACAGCCCCAAAGGGTGTTCCAGTGGAAAGGAGAGACCCTCTGATTCCTGCAGGATGATTAAGTTGAAGCAGCACTTTGTCCTGTTTGTCTTGGGAATGGCTGAGGGTAAAAGTGTCTCCCTCAAATCCCAGTTTATCTGAGCCACACTCAGCAACATGGGCTTAATTTCCTTTCACTAACAAGAAACTAATAATGCTTCATGTTAATGTGTGGAAATGTTGGGAGGTCAAGTGGGTATTTAAAAGAACTGTGGTTTGTGATGTGAACTCATCATTCAACTTTTCATTTATTGCACTGATGTGTAACTTTTACTTGATAAAAATATGGTTAAACCAGAGAAAAGTTATTAATGCAAAGAGCAATTCCAACAACTCTGTATTGGGCATAATTTCCATTCTTAACATATGATGTATGCTCTGGAATCTGGATGTGATTGAGCTGTTGGAACATTAACTCTGGGCAGCCTGAGCTCGAATCTGGGGATTGTGTCCCAGAAAATGTTGATGTGGAAATGGGCATTTCCTTCCTTGCCCACATCCAGCCCCTCCTGGGTTGAGGACACAGTGCCACGTTGATGTTCCTGCTGAAAATCAGGCCCCACTTTCAGCATTTGAACTCATTTCAATGAGAATTCCTGGGCATGTGCAAGGGCTGTGCTGGGGCTGGATCAGCTGGGAAAGAACAACAGAAAAGCCGTTCAGAAAACAAATGACTTTCAGGCTCAGCCAGTTTGGGTTTCCTGGTTGAGCTGCAGCCAGAGAACCTGTTTGCCCTGGTGTTGGAGCACTTGGGATTTCTGAAGAGCCCAATGCAAAGTTGATTTTAAAAACAAACAAACAAACCCCCCTGAACTCCCCAACCCAACTTGTTAATAAGAGGGAAAATTCTGCCCTGTGTGACAACTGGTGCCTGTCCCAAAGGCTGAAGCAGCTTTTTCCTGAAGGGAGCAGATGCTGCATCTTAAATAAATAAATAACAATCTTCTCAACCTAAAGGGGCTGAGCCTTCTCAAGGGATTAAAGTGCTTTCATTCATTTAACCAGTTACAGCTCCATCCCAGGCTGTCAGATCTGCTGCTGGGGCTGAGCTGTAAAGCTGGGCTGGGCCTCCAGATGGTCACGGGCACTGCAGAGGGCACTGACAGCCTTGTGCAGAGTTCTCCTCTCCCTCCTCCGTGTTCCTCGTGTCCCTCCTGGCTCTGTTACCCCTCCCTGGGCTCTGCTGATGGAACAGGCAGGGGCTGACAGGAGAGTGTTGTCAGATTTGTTTCCACCCATGTAACTTATCTGGGAGTAAACATGACGCGAGGCTGCCACCCGATTGAATTCCAGGGCTCTTAAAGGCAGGGAAGGGAAAAACAAACCTCACATGGAGAGAGGAGTGTCTCCCTGTGCCAATAATCCTGTGCTGTCCACCTGGAGCTTTTAAAATTTCCTTTTTCTGGGTTTTGCAGCATTGTGAGCAGAAAATGCACTTCTGAGTTCAGCCAGTTTAGAAATCTGGCTGTTAAAAAGCCAAATATCCACCGGTGGTGGTGCAGTTGAAGCAGTGGAAAAATACCTTGCACGAAGCATGTGAGGGTGGAAAAGGAGGAAAGCTGTGGAAGTTGGGAATGTGTGGCCGTTTTGTGCCAGTTTTTAACTGCTCAGTCACATTCGTGCCTTATCCTGGGGCTGAGGTGGCTCTGGAAGGTGCTTTGGTGGCTTTGTCATGTTAAGATGAAAGTAATTCCTATATTTATGTATGGCTACTTAGACAGTATTTGGGTACTGAAGTGCAATGTAGATGAGTTTGCTGCGTGGCTGCCACAGCGGGGAATATGAGGATGTATCTGAGGAATAACAGGATCCCAAGGCTTTGTCTGCAGTTCTGCATCGGGGTGATCTCTGTGCAAACCTCAGCCTTCTTTCAGTGCTGCTTTTCAGCCTTTTGCAGGACGTGTTGTTGCCTCTCTGCTCCAGATAAATGAGATGGGAAGTCTCTCCCACAGCCAGGTGTGGGCTGTGCTTAACTGAGTCACTCCTTGGTTAACTTGCAATTACACGGGAGTTCCTGGGATGTGGTGACAACAATCCCTGACGTTTCCACGTGCTTTGGGAAGAGTTACTAATTTTTGGTGTGTGGCTTCCCTTTTCCCTGCCTTCCCAAGGGGAATGAGATCCAGGAACATGTTGTCCTTGGTCACTTCAGCACAGGAACAGTTTATTTACTTAGTCTTTGCTTTTGCTTTTCTTTTTGTGGTGCTGGATTCACATGTGGCTTTGGCAGGATGGAATTGCTGTTAGGGCTTTATTTTTTTTTCTTCCTGTGAGTTGATGGAATGAATTGAACCCCAGTTGCACATCAGTTGTGGTTACTGGACTGTTCTCTCCTGGAGGTGCAGGGTTGGGTGGTAGCACAGTGTCTGAGGATCTTATTTGTGCCTATTTTGGCCTCACTTTTCAGCTTTTTAGTCGACTGCAACCAAATAGGGTAGAAATGGAGAGGCTTCAAAGGAAGTTCTTCCCAGCTCCATGGAAACAGCCCAAGAGGAGGTGGAGACTCCCAACCACCAGTTCTGGAAAAGCTGCAATTTGCCTTCACAGGGTTTTGCACGTCAGAGAATCCTCATGATCCAGGATCCCATCAATAGGAACAGCATTTTTAGGTAGTGAAGTCACTCAAACAGAACATCTGATGCCACAAGAAAACTGACATCGTTAATCCTGCTGTTCCCAGCATTGCTGGGCTGGAAAACCTGGATTAGGGGGGCCAGTTCAGAGTTCAGGAGATGCTCTAACACTGTTCAGTTGGGCCTTGATCCAGTGTCAGATGTTGAGTAGATTTTTAAAGGAAACCTGATAATCTGAAGCAAATATCTGTCTAATCTCAAAGAAGAAAACAGGCAAAAAGTGCAAAGGAACCAGATGTTGGCAAACTGAAACTCAGCAGTTTTGTCAAACATGTTCTGCTTCCTGCTTTGAAACTGTGGATTTAATGGAGAAAACTCCATTGTGTGCTGGGATTATGTTCTTTTAATTTTGAATACTGTCTAACAGTAACTTCAACATTAACTTGGGCCTTTATTGATATATTTTAAACTCTGTATAATTACACCCACTGGAAACAGTGGCCAGAACTCAGAGCAGAGCTGCAAAATGACTCAAGCAGGAGAAAATGTCTTGCAGTAAAAGATCTGAAGAACTTAAGCTGTTAATTTTCAAAGGGAAAAGTTGAGGTGCCCTGCTTTTAAAACATGTGAGTACCTGCTGAGGAGCTCTGTAATTTCCCAGCTCAAAGCATAATGAGAGCCAAGGACAGAGTCAGATTTGTTGTAGTTGAAATTTAAATGTGTTTGTAACAATGGAGTGATTAGCTATGAAAATATCCTGTCACTGGAAGTGCTTCCTGATGGATATCAGCTCTGGAAACAGCCCCACACAGAGCTCAGCACAGTTACAGGGTTAATTATAGGTGTAAAAGTGGGAGAGACATGAAGGACCTGCCCCAGGAGAGCCAGAGGGGACGAGGCTGTGCTTCCCTCCGGCCCTGAATGGGTGAACAGATCAATTCTTTGGCCACCTGGCAAAGGCTCTCCCTAATTGTGAGCACTGAGAGGTGGCTCTGGGTGGAACTGCCCGGTTGATCCAGGTGTTCAAAGCAGCCTGTGTTGGTCTGGGTGGGGTTTGCTTTTCCAAGCAAGTCGTGGGTGCTGAAGGGTCCTGAAAATGCAGAAATACCCCCGTGGTGCTTTTCTAGAGTGGCCTCAAGCTCTTGCTCATGCACAAGGGCAATTTTTCCTCCCGTTTTACCTCTCCCAGGGTGTCAGTGTTATTGTTACACTGACAAATCACACAGTGAAGTCTCTTTTCCACGCCCTCTCTCATTTTTGGACCATCTCTCTCCTTTTCCCTGGACCACACAGATTTATTTGTTTCCTGCTTCTCCTTATCTTTGGAAATGCGGCTCAAGGTTTTCCCAGGCTTTGATGTGTCCCTTTATCGGGAAGTTTTAACCCCTTCAGGTCTGCAAACCCACTTTGCTCCTCCACTTGTCAGTTCAATGTGAGCTCAGTTCCCAGCGGCTCGGTGGAATTTCATCACTCCCCTCCTGGTTCTGCCACAGCCCTGGTGAATTCCAGGCGGGTTTCCTCACCCCACACTGACCTGAGCTCTAACCCACATTCTCTGCTCTCTTATTGATCTGCATTTTACAACTTGCCTGCACTGAGTGTGGCAGCTGCAAAGAGCTCTGGCAGTTCTTTTCCCTGTGCATTATTCAGTGACCTGCCTTGGCAGGAATGAAGGTCATGGAAAACTCTCTTTATGGTAGTGGTGCCCCATTTTTGCTTAGAGCTTTTAGAAACTTTGTAATAAACTTTTTCCCTGTTTCTTTTAGAAACTGGGCTTTTTATTTTTAGTCCTTCATGGGAAATAGATCAGTTGGCAAATGCAACTGGGGTTTTTTTAGAATTGGGGGTTTTATCTTTTTTTTTTGCTATAATTTTTATATAATTTAAAAATAATTTTTCTGTAATCAATGCTGCAATTCTGCAAGTACAATTCTATTTTCATATTGGTGGGGAAAGTTTGGTGTAATCACATGAGAACCTTTTTACCCCTTTATGGCACTGAACAGTCTACATTACAGAAGTTTTTATCATGGCAAACCTTTCCCCTCCTGTGCTGTCCAGCAGCACCTCACGTTGTCCCAGCAGGGGGATAAATGGTCATTATTGGGTGTTACATGCAGGGCACTGATTGCAGCTGGAGATAAATGCACTTTCAGGGCAGATATCTGGGAGTGACTGAAGCCTTCAGTATTCTCAGCCTTTGCAGAGCAGTGCTGACCTGTCCTAAAGCTGAAATTTGGGAAGCTCTGGCTTGGACCTGAACAGAACTGCCCTGACAGCCCTTACTGGTGCTCTGAACACATCCCTCTGGGTGGGGGCACAGCTCTGCCTGCAGGGAGCACCCAAGGAGGAGCTGCTTATTCCAAGGGGCTGCACTGAGTTTGGAAAAACCCAAAAACCCTTTGGCATTGTCCCTGCATGCTGTTCTGAAATAACACAGTACCCTGGGGACAGGATGAGTGACTGCTCTGCCTCCTGAGGGGCTCCCTGTGCCCCATCTGTTCAGGGGGATCAATTCCTGCTCTGGCTCCCTCCCTCCAGGCCTTGGGACACAATTCCATGGCTGGAGCAGGTCCAGGGGCTCTGGGCAGTGCCAGATTCTTCCAGGTCACATCTCCCAGTTTGGGATTGGAATGGAATATCTTCCAAATAAACACTGCACATTTTTTACTAAATGTGGAAGATGAGACAAAAAGGGAGGAATATTCTGCATCCCTGTGTGATGTGCCTTATCCTGGAGCCAACATTCCTGATCTGGAGGTTTCTCTGCACTGTGGGTTGCAGGGAACAGATTGCAGCAGTTTTTCCTGTCCCTGGGAGTCCTTGCTTGGAGTGATCCTATTGCACTGAGCCCTCACCTGGCCTGCCCATGGGAAGGTGCTGGGTGGGTGTCTTCAGGAACTCATTTATGTTGTTTATTAAACAGAATCACCACAAAACAGCAACAGAATTCCTTGGCCTGGCTCAAGGGTTGTGTGAAAGGAGCTGAGGAGTCCCCAAGCCCTGACTGTTGTCTTGGAGGGGCTGCTCCTTATCTGGGCCATTGTTCTGGTTTTCCTGTCTGATTTCTTTAATGGGTTCTTAGAGCCTGTTTTGATTTAACTCCTCTTGTTTTCAGGCAGAAAACAGTACAAAGTTGAGCAGGGGAACAGCATCTCTCTAGCCAGTCTTTTCACCTAAGTCTTCCAGATTTACCCATGAAAGCAAAACACTGAACAGAACAAGACAAAAAAGTACAAAAACTTCCCCAAACTTACTGGAAGGGAATAGGGAGAACTTGGAAGACTCAGTATAGACATTTTTATGTGTGTACTTGGGTTAATGGTATTTATCCTTTAGAAAAAACCAATTATGTCTGATGGGGAATAAAATATCCCTCAATTTAAGGGCTATTTCTCCCCAGGAAACCCTTTGCCAGTGTCCAACATTCCCTCCTCACTCCTGTGCCCAGAGATTGGGTTTGGGCACCTCCTGACAATTCTCTTTTTCTGGTGCTTGTTTGCCAAGATGGGAAGTTTGTGTGTTCTCTGCCAAGAACACCAGATACCAAACATTCTGCTGGTTACTATATTAGGCTGAGTCATGATAACTGTAAACTTTGTGTGTTTTTATTCCATGGAGAGTAATAATTTGCTACAGAGCCACTTAGAGCAACATCTAAAGTTGTTTCAGGACTGTCTCTAACGAGAGAGAAGGAGCTGCTCCTCAAACATGGACAGGAGATGCCTCTGTCAGCTTTCCCACTGACTAATGCCAGAAAAGGTTAATTATTCCCCCTGTTTTTCTGAGGTTTGGGTGGAAAAAGAACTGCCAGACTTCCCCAATGCATTAATGTGAATTCTCTGCTGTGATCACTCACCTTCATTTACAGAACAAGAGGCTCCTTGTTCTTCTTTAATCCTGGCAAGTTTCCCCCCAGAAGAGAATGTTTACTGGAAAAATGATATGAAATCCTAATTTGCTTTTCAGTGTCTGTTTTGGGAGCAGGTCCCTTCCAAGCTCCCTGCCAAGGCCCCAGATATTCCTCATTGTATAATCTGTGCTGCAAAACACCAGTGGACACTTTCAGTGCCATTGCTGTGTTTTCCATGTGGAATTCTGGGCATCTCTTGAGGAGTTTTCACTGCCTTTTCCTCCTTTTCACCATCCTGGATTATTCAGGCTGACCAGATTTGCACAAATTTAGGGCACAGCATGTGGGCCCTGTGACCTGCAGGATCCTGCAGTTCTGGCTGGTGGCCATTCCTGGGGAGTGTTGGCCACACAACACCTTTTCCTTCTCCTCATTTAATTCCTCCCTCCCTGGCTGTTCTGGAAAGCTGCAGCTCACAGACACTGCAAGTAACTGGAATGGCTCTGAATATTTCAGATTATAACTTTGAGATCAGATGATTTCTGGTCTTTTCCTTTAGGAGTATTTAGGATTTTTTTGTTTTGTTTTTTTAAAGTGAAGAAAAGATTAAGAAAGTGGTTGTCCCCTTTCTAAGGATTCAGACAGTTGGTTATATCTGCAGTTTTGCCAAGTGTTCTGCATTGTGCTTTATATCAACTTTTATGTAATTTAACTGAATTATTCCTTAGAGAAAATATGAAAGGATTTTTTCTCATTTCACTTCTTTTACTTTTCCTCACAGAATTTGAGTAAGAAATAAAGAGTTTGGATAAATCCTTATCTGCTGATAGAGATTTGTGTGAAACAAATATGTTGTATTCAGTATATTCAATATTGAGGTGATTCTGGGTCTTGTTAAATGTATTTTTAGTCTTACAGTCACCTGCTGGAATTGTGGCCTTCTGTCATGACAACCTTTGAATACCAAATTGGACAGAACTAAATGCTGAGAAAGAGATTTTTTTGTTTCTCTTTTCTTCTTTAAACAGTTTGCTTGTGAAGGTCTGTGTTTGTTCAACATCAGAACAAACCCACAGACAGAAAAACGCACAGCTTGGAATAAGAACTGATCCCATCACTGCTGTGCTTTGTGCACAGGGTTCCACTGGAAGCTTTTTCACTCTCTTTGCTGTTTGAACCTGGCAGTGCCTCCAATACAGGTGTGTTTCTTGCTTTAGGTGGGTGGAACCAAAGCTGGAGTCGTTCGTTTCCTGGGAGAGACAGACTTTGCCAAGGGAGAGTGGTGTGGGGTGGAGCTGGATGAGCCCCTGGGCAAGAATGATGGAGCCGTCGCTGGAACAAGGTGGGTCCATCCTCACATTTCCCTTGAGATCATTCTCTGAGTTCCCCTTTGGGTTCTGACACCTACCTGGGTTTGATGTCTCCTTCCAACCTCAGTGTCTGCTGGAATTTATGGTGCCTCCATGTCTCTGAAATCTGTACCAACCCCATTCACGAACTGAGCTGATCTCTCCTGCTCCCATGTGGGTTATCCATAGGCTGGCTATGGAAAGCACCATTTCCTGCCTTTTGAATGCCTGCTTGATTCCTGAGTGCTTAGTCAATCAAATCTCTGGATATCTCATGGCTGTGCTTAAGGGAAACCTCCTGAGTGCCAGGGGCTGGAAGCTCCTGCACCAACAGCTGCCTCCCTGGGGAGGCTGGGGAAGTGGAGCTGCTTCTTGCAATGGGTCACACTTTGAAAGCATTAATTCACATTAATTCACATCACTGTGGGGCTTTCCTCCTCACTGACTGTAGGAAACAGTCCTTTACCTCATGAAAAAGAGGTTTTACAAGGGTTGTACCACCCTAACATGGGTGATCACAACTTAGAATTGGCAGTGGGGCTCGTTTGTATTTAACCAGAGATATATATTCCATATAATCATACATGAACAAATAGTATGGATGAATAAAATACAGAACTACTTGATCTAATTAAAATCTGCTTTTCCTTTCTAACTCTCAGCCACCACATTGTTGGCAGCTCAGAGGCAGAGGAAAGTTGTAAGACTGAACCTGAATGGACTTTTTTAGCAGTCAGATCTGCAGCTCGAGTGGTTCCCCTGCATTTCTGCAGTCTGATATAATCACATTTCAGCCTCTCAAAGTCCCTTTTCAAAAAAAAAAACAACCTACAACTGCAAAGTAATTTAGATGAGATTCCCCAGCTGTCTCTCATCCTTCAATACTTTGACTCCTGATTTTAACACCTTCAGACTCCTGATTTTTAATAAATTCAGGCTCCTGATCTTTAATAAATTCACACTCCTGATCTTTAATAAATTCAGTCTCCTGAGTTTTAATAAATTCAGGCTCCTGATCTTTAATACCTTCAGGCTCCTGATCTTTAATACCTTCAGGCTCCTGATCTTTAATAAATTCAGGCTCCTGATCTTTAATACCTTCAGGCTCCTGATCTTTAAAAAATTCAGGCTCCTGATCTTTAATAAATTCAGGCTCCTGATCTTTAAAAAATTCAGGCTCCTGATCTTTAAAAAATTCAGGCTCCTGATCTTTAAAAAATTCAGGCTCCTGATCTTTAAAAAATTCAGGCTCCTGATCTTTAAAAAATTCAGGCTCCTGATCTTTAAAAAATTCACACTCTTGATCTTTAATAAATTCAGACTCCTGATCTTTAATACATTCAGACCCTTGATCTCTAATAAATTCACACTCCTGAGCTTTAAATTCACACTCCTGATCTTTAATAAATTCACACTCTGACTTTTAATAAATTCACACTCCTGATTTGTAATAAATTCAGGCTCCTGATTTTCAATACCTTCAGGTTCTTGATTTTTAATAAATTCAGACTCACTCCTGATCTTTAATAAATTCAGACTCTTGGTCTTTCAGACTCCTGATCTTTAATCTATTCACACCCCTGATCTCCCATCCCTCCAGGCTCCTGCTCAGGGGGCTGGTTGTGAACCCAGACCATGCCCAGCAGTTGTTTCACCCCTGCTGCCCCTCCCCTGGTGTGTTCTGCAGGTACTTCCAGTGCCAGCCCCGCTATGGGCTCTTCGCGCCGGTGCACAAGGTGACCAAGATCGGCTTCCCGTCCACCACTCCAGCCAAAGCCAAGGCCGCTGCCCGGAAGGTTCTGGCAACGCCCACGGCACTGAAACGCAGCCCCAGCGCCTCATCCCTCAGCTCCCTCAGCTCCGTGGCTTCCTCCGTAAGCAGCAAGCCCAGCCGCACAGGACTAGTAAGCTCCTCTTTCTGCTGCATGCTCCCCGTTCCCTTGGGAATCCTCGGGAATTCCCAGGAAACCCCAGGGATCTGCATGGCTGAGGTCGGGGCTGGAATAGAGCATGGCACGGAATGGTTTGTTGTGCTGCTGCCATTTATGGAATCACAGAATGAACTGGGTTGGGAGAGACCTTTGAGATCATCAGTCCAACCCTTGATCCAACCCCACTGTGATCACCAGCCCATGGCACAGAGTGCCATGGGCTGGTGATCACAGTGGGGTTGGATCAAGACAGATTCTCATTCAGTGCCACATGCAGTCTCCTCTTAGACACCTCCAGGGATGAAGAATCAACCCATTCCAATGCCTGACCACTCTCTCTCTAAAGAATTTCTTCCTGATATCCAACCCAAACCTCCCCTGGCAGAGCTTGAGCTGTGCCCTCTTGTTCTCCTGCTGGTTGTCTGAGAGAAGAGACCAACCCCCACCTGGCTACAACCCCCTGTCAGAGCATGCACAAGGGAAAGACATCTTAGCTAGCCCTGGAGATTTGCCTGTTAACTGAATTCTTGGCTGTTTAACAAACAGATAAAATGTTTTGAGTGTTTAATTCAGGCTAACAAAGTGATTGCATCAAGAAAGGGGCTTGTGGTGCCAGCAAACTGTTCTCTGCCCGGAACCTCCATTAATTGCTCATTTTCACTGTTGTGTGAGGTTTGTGTTTGAGGTGAAGCTTCCACAGATCTCACTTGTTTTGTTAAGCTTCAAATTGCCCAAAATGCTCCAAATTTTCTCTGGCTGTTAAAGAGATGAGTCAGCTGAGAAATCCACAAGTAGCAGTTGCCAGGGCTTTGCTGACAAGAAGCCTCTTTCTTTACTTTTAGGTTTGGTTTTAATCTGTGGGTTCAGAAAAGCTGAATGTTGCCAAGTGCAGTGGCTCAGGTGAATTCTAACAGTACTAATTCCACCTAATACACTTACTATGGATTCTTTTAAAGTTGCTCTGTTACATAAATATTCTAATCTTGGGTTGCAGCAGGAAAACGGAAATCTGGGAAAGTGGAATTTTGAAGAGTCTCTTTTAAGGCAATGAAAAACACAGAAAGAGTTGGGTTTTTCCACAGTCATCCTAGATTTTTTCTTCTTTTTCTTCAAGCCAAAGTCCATAAGTGCATCTGATTAGCAAGAGGTGACTGCCAGTGGTGTGGAAGTGGCTCTCTAGGCCGCTGTCCCACTGACCAACAGGTGCAGAGGTGACTTGTCCCTGTCCTGCAGGAGATTACAGAGGTCAGACACTGGTCAGGGCCCTGGGGTTAATACCTGACCACGAACAGGATTTTTATTTGGCACAAACACTGCCACTTCATTACTTAATCCATTGTGGAAGCTGCACTTGCAGCTGCAGAGTGCCCTCTAGTTTGGGATCACTGCACTGACATGTGAAGAAGACATTCCATGAGGAGAAGCATTGACATGGACCTTGATGTTCTGTTCCATATGCTGTGATCCTCTAAGCTGCACCTTGGAAAGGTCTCGAATAGATTTCCTTATTTTGCCTCTGTTGTGCCCCAGGGATTTAGGCCATAAAACCCAAAGCTTCTGTAATCCACTATTTCTGGAATTAAAATTCTTCCAACTCTTCCAGGCAACATGAACATTTGGTGGCCATTCAGGTTAAAGGGATTGTCTGAATAATTCAGAGACTTTTTCTTTAGAAGTTAAGCTGCTGAGGAAACCAGATTTCCTGAAATCAGTTTTGACACAGCAGACTTTTCGTGCTCCAGTTTCTAGGAAAACTGAAACTTCCCTGGAAATGCTGGACTCTCCCACAGTCTGCCCAGTTACTCAGGGCTGTTGCTATTCCTCCTGTGTGAGAAAAGTGCCTTAGTGTTAATGTCAGGTGCTGTAATGTTAAACTGGGGAAAATAAAGTCATTTAGGTGGGAAAAGAGAATATCCAGCAGGTCACAGGAAGTGTTTGCTTCACTAACACCATGTTTGGAGAGTGTGGAGAATGTCCCTGTTCCCTTTCCCTGGACTCAGAGGGTTTGTGGAGATGTCCCTGTCCCTCTCCCTGGACTCAGGGGGTTTGTGGAGATATCCCTGTTCCTCTCCCTGCACTCAGGGGATTTGTGGAGATGTCCCTTTCCCTCTCCCTGGACTCAGGGGGCTTGTGGAGATGTCCCTGTCCCTCTCCCTGGACTCAAGGGGCTCGTGGAGATGTCCCTGTCCCTCTCCCTGGACTCAAGGGGCTCGTGGAGATGTCCCTGTCCCTCTCCCTGGACTCAGGGGTTCAATGGCTGTCCCTGGTGCAGTTGACAGAGACGTCCTCGCGGTATGCGCGGAAGATCTCGGGGACGACGGCGCTGCAGGAGGCCCTGAAGGAGAAGCAGCAGCACATCGAGCAGCTGCTGGCAGAGCGGGACCTGGAGAGGGCAGAGGTGGCCAAGGCCACGACCCACGTTGGGGAGATGGAGCAGGAGCTGGCGCTGGTTCGGGATGGGCACGACCGGGTGAGGGCTGGGCTGGGCTGGGCTGGCAGGGCGGGCACGATGGGCTGTGGCTCCAACATGGGGGGTGGAATAAATGCTGAGGGATCTCCAGGAATTTGTTATAAATACTTAGTGCAAATCATTAAGAATTATTTTAACTATATAAATAAATTCTGATGTATCTCCAGTAATTTCTTATAAATACTTAGTGCAAATCATTAAGAATTATTTTAACTATATAAATATATATATTTACATATAGATTATTATATGAATATTTAATTGCTTAAATATATATACTATAAATAGTCTATTTTATACAGAAATAGAATTTATCCATTAAAATTTTACAAATATATAACTATTGTAATTATATTAATATATTTTAGGTATTTGAATATCTAAATATAACATATGAATGTATTTTAGATATTTAAATATGTAACTATAAATATTTAATCACAAAAGTATAAATGCTATAAATATATTTATATATGAATATAGAAATGTAATAGATAAAATTTATCTATATAAATGATATGACTATATACATATATAATTCTTGCAATTATTTAAATATATTTTATGTATTTATAAATATTATAAATGAAAAGTCTTTTATTTCTTTTATATAGCATATATGTCAATATATTAAATATATATTACACTCTATTAATATAATTAACTGCTAAGATTTAATCAATATAATTATCATATACTATATTCTATATAATATATCAAATATATTGATATATAGTATGTAATATTTTAATATATTTAATATATTTTGATCATTGTTTACTATAGTTAATATATGCACAACATTATATATATTTAATGTATACACAATATGCAATATATAATGAAATATAATAATTTATACATAGAAATGTCTAAACAAAGTATACCTATAAAGAATTATAAGTAAAGTAATAAATAAAATAATAAAAAGTATTTCTTATTGCTCTGGGAGTAAGAGGTAGGCTTCTAAAAGTGTAGTATTCCATTATATCCATATATATAATAATAATAATATCCAGATATATCCATATAACAATAACATCCATCTGTGTGTGTTGCTCAGCACATTCTGGAGATGGAGGCCAAGATGGACCAGCTCCGGGCCATGGTGGAAGCCGCTGACAGGGAGAAGGTGGAGCTCCTCAATCAGCTGGAGGAGGAGAAAAGGTACCCACAAGTGCCTTTGGGAATTCCTCCTGTTACAGACACTTTGCTCTGCTGGCTTGAAATAGGGAGCAAACCCTTAACAAAGCAGCCCCTTCCAGCTCAGAATGGTCTGTGTGCTGTGATCTGGGCAATTCCTGAGGAAAATCATATTGCAGTCAGAATTAGTGAAGGAAAAACCCCCTCCAGTTTGGAGAGGGAAAACCAAAGAAAGGGGGTTTGCCAGAGGCTGAAACTGTTGTTTATAATTGAATTCCATGCAACTGAATCTTTGTACCACTGTTTTCTGCTGGGGAGGATTTTGTTCCTCCTCACAGGAAATTAATGGATTGTACCTGGTCTTTGTGAAACTCTCTCCCACTTCCAAAGGAAAATGTTGATTATCTCATTTCCTGACAGTTCTGGATTATGAATTTACATTTAATTCTTGTGTGAATAATTCATTACTGGGAGTCATGTCTACACAGGGTCTGTCTCTCACAGGAAAATCATCAAAGCCATTAATTCTAATGCCTTTTCTAATTCCCTTTCATAACCATTAGAGGAGAGAACTGAGATTACCAAATAGGTGAGGTTGGGTTGGAAAAGGAAATAACCTGATGAATTGTTGGGTCAGGGTTAGGTGAGGAAATTGTGATAAATTGATTTGGTGGATTTGAAATGCTTTTGAAAAGCAAAATCTGTTTATAAACTCACTGTAAGTGTGTCCCTGGAGTCAGGCAGTGTTGGCCTCTCTGACAGGCCTGACCCTGGAGATCACAGCAGGAAAATGCAGGGGGAAAAAGGGCAATTCCCTTACAGTTTTCCTGCTGCCTTTCCATGGGACACAATATAACAGAATTTTCAAATCAAGCAGAGTTTGGTCTGGAATTATCTTTATATTCTCCCGACCACTCCAGGTTTATTTACTCTGTGTTTTGTGTTCAGGTCAGTCTCAGCAGTGACTCAAAGTCAATCTTTAATCCCCTCTTTGAGACCCACTCCCAGCCCTCAGTCCTTATTCTTTTATTTTTCTCAGCTGTCACTTTTAACTCTGTTTGATGTGGTGATTTCTACTTCTGTCAGCCAATTCCAAGGAAAGGAACATCCCTATCCCTTGCTTTGCAGCATCTTAGTGATGAAAAGATCAAGGAGAAAAGGAGGTCTGGCCCCTTGTTCACTGGGATGTACCAGAGTCAGGGGAAGGAGGGAAGAAATAACTTCTTACAAATTTGATTTTAAGTCAGATACTGGTTTCTCTCTCCTGTGTTCCCTGAGTGGGCAGAGCAGGACACCTGGCAGTTCCTCCTGACCCCCAGCACACCTTCCCTGTGCTGGATTGGGGTGCCACCTGCCCTGCATGCAACACCCAGGCCTGTATGTTGGATGTGTCCCAAATCTCTGCCTGTTCCTTGGGTGGATGGGAGAAAGTAGAGAATTTGAGATCAAACTGTTCATTTAGGTCACCTCTTTCGAGGATGTGCACAGGGGGAAAGAATGAGAGAATCAGGGATGGCTTAAAAGGTTTTCTTTTGAACTCTTTAGGAAATACAACAAAATACATTTTCTGGAGTTTGGAACCAGCTGCCTCTCTGTCAGGATGTTGTTCAAAGGCAGCAGTTTTCCTTCCCTGGGAGAGGTTTCTCCTTAATGCTCCTGGCAGTTTGCTGAAATGATGTCACTGTAGTTCTGATTTCCACTGAAACATGAGTTTGAGAGCATTTTTCTTCCAAAGTTCCCTGAATTTTAATGAGCTGTTCCCACAGGAAAGTTGAAGACCTTCAGTTCCGTGTGGAAGAGGAATCCATCACCAAAGGAGACCTTGAGGTAAAACATCTGCAGCTTTGACAGCAAAGTATTTAGGAGGGCACAGACATCCAGTTTGTCTCTGGAAGAAAGGCAGGAATGATTAAATCATGCAACCCAGTTCTGCAGTCCTTGAGTAAACAGCTTGTCCTGAAACTGCAGGATTGCATCCCAAACTCCATGCACAGCCATGCACTTCAGCAGTGGAATGGCTGTAGCTGCTCAGAGTAATTAAATTAATTAACAGAAAATTCTACCTTTTGATATTAAACCAAAACAAATAATTTTGAAGTGACGAAATTCCAAGTTAGTATTTATGCCTTTGAAAATGAATATTGAGGAGTAGTCCTGGTTGATCAAAATTTGGAGTAATCCCTGTGCTCCCCTTGGGTGGGTTGGGGAGAAGTGTTTTGTCCTGGGATGTTGCACATTAAATGTAAACAGCAGTTCCTGTGTGCAGCTTTTGTCTTTCTGCTGTCTGTGGAATTGTGCTGTGGGGCTGCCACAGTGTGTTACTGCACAGCCAGAAGAGATCACATTTCATAAGGATTGTTCTCAGATATTTGAACACTGCCAGATTTTATCCCAAATTTTCAAATTAGAAAGCAAGATTCTTTCAGTTGTTTTACTCTGTTGTCTAAGCAGGAAAATGCTGGAACTCATAAAGTACAAACTTAGTTAACTTATGTTGCTGTGGAACATTTGTGGTTTAAGTGAGGCCTTGTGCAAATTATTCATTTCATATAACATTTCCTTTATTTTAGTCTTCCATTCATTTTAAGATACCTATCTAGACTCTTCATAGAATGCTCCTTTTATTGTTTATTCCATGGAAATATTTGAGTTTTTTATTTTCTGTTAAATCAGTCGACAGTGGTGACAAACCATCTTAAAGCCTCTGGTTTGTCAAGCTGCAGGACTTGGAGTTTAAACTGAATTCAAGCTGAAATGTTGCTTGTGTTGCAATGCCAGTGCTGAGTGTGCAGGTGAAACATCTCTGTTTGTTTGTTTTTCAATTCCACTGATAGCCAAAGAGGCAGATTTCGGACGACCCAGCCAATGTAAGAGGGCACTTCAGTGTGCAGAGACACCCCATGTTAACAGATTGTGTGCAGAAAATGCTTCTACTGATTCACTAACTGCATAATCTGTTACTGAAGCCTTTCTCTGGTCTTTGTGTGCATGTTGCTTTCAAAGCAATTCCAGCATTTATTGGCAGGAACGTGTGGAGTGACTAAATCCCCATTAACTGGCACAGGGTGGGTGTGGCTTTAGAATTCCTCAGGGTCCAACCCACTGGAGAGTGTAGGAGCATCACTGACCTGGAGCCTGCAATATCCCTCATTTAAATGTGGGATTTTAGCTGTTTTCTTCCCAACCCCCTGCCTGTTTTCCTCTGAGCTCCTCCTGCTGTTCAGTAGCTGTGATATACAAGGAGCCAATTAGTTTTTCTATCTCCACCTCCCCTTATTGGTTCCCTTTTTTTGGTATGAAGAGCCAAAGGGGAGATAAAACCCATCTGAACAACTGGTGTGAAAAGCTGTCTGATTTTACTGTATCTTCACATGGCTTCCCTGGGATGATGTAGGAAAAATGTTCCCCACTAACAGCAACAGCCCTGTGAGAGCTCTGAGCAGCCCCTTTGCTTCCATAGCCCAGCCCAGGAGAATTTGGAAGGGAAAGCTCTCCCAGGCTGCATCCCCAGCCAGGACAGGAAGGGCTCCAGGCTGAGCTGGTTTGCTGTGCCTCCTCAGCATTCCCAGTGCTCCCCTCAGGCTGGTGGGACCCACAACAGCTCTGCATTGCCCCTCCTTGCTCTCTGTGCCCTCCCTGTGGAATCCACTCTCGACTCCTCATTTCCCTGGTCTGGTTTTGCCATGAAAAAAGGACATCTTTGCTCTCCAGAGGAGAGCAGTGGGTGATCCCTTGGCTGATTGTTCATGATCCCAGTGGTGTTCTGGGATTGTTACCCAGCACAGAGGGACTGGGGGGGTCTTGCCCCATCCTAGAACTGACCATCAGCATTTGTGGCTTCAGCACAGTTTCAGTCTGGACACTGACTTCATTCTGAAGTGACAGAGCAGCCAGAAGGAGCTGATGTCCAGTATCTCAAGTCTGGGTGGAATTCTTCAAGGTTCCAGCCCCAGATGGGCTCATGCCATTCCCACATCACTTACCCAACTGCAGAGCTTTGGAGAAGGGGAAGATTCTTCCTTTGCTTTTATTGTCCAGGTTTTTATTTCCTGTTTTTCTCTTCCATCAAAATTAAGGTTTGCAATCAAACCCTTTTCTTTTTGCAGTTCTCTGCTCTCCTCTGTGCTGTGGATTTCTTTAAGGAGAACTGTAATCCTTGGCAATTTCTCTCTCCATCATCACCAGGGAAATTTGAGTGATTCCAAATTTTGCTGTGGTGTTTACCTCAGGGAAGGTGGAGCCTGTCCCTTGGGAATCAGACTTGATCAAAGGATAATCTCTCATGGTCTAAATGGGGGAAAAGGTGTCCAGCAAAGATCTCTGGAGTATTTTTTTTTAGTATTTTATTTCCATTTTGCTGGGATTTTAACTTATTTCCCTTTATAAGAGAGGAGATTTGAAAAGAACCCAGTGATCAGTAATGGTGTGTCTGATCTTTGCAGTACTAAACCAATGTCTATAAAATTAATTATCAAAGTGTTTGGGGTTTATGTAGCATAGAAAAACCTAAGGTCAGATATTTTCCAAAGGCATTCAGGGAGAATTCTGTAACTATGAGGTTTGGGAACTCTTGGTTTTCAGCAGATCCCTTTGGGTTAGAGCAAGAAAGTAAGAATTTCCAATTTTTAACATAGATGACTTTTCACACTTAGAATTTTGTTGTGGATCAGAACTAATACTGACCTGTTTCAAGAGGGAACTGAATTGTAGATACATATAAAAATATTATTATTTCTCTTGGAACACTTAATTCCATTTTCAGAGGCTGTGGGCAGCAAAAAGAGTAACCTGTTCCCCCCATACACACTGAAGGTCTTCCCTGAGAGAGGAACAGATCTGGTACAGACTCTCAAAAAACACAAATCTGAGAAGCAACTCTGAGGTGGATTTCAGTGCCTGTGGGGCTGAGGCAAACCAAGAGGCTCACCCCACCCCCTAATTCTTACCTCTTCATTTTGTTCTCTTTTCTCTGCCCTCTTTTCCCCAGTTCAGAGGTGCAGGTCAGCTCTGAGCTCCCTGCTGGACTTTGCCTACACCTCCCAAGCTCCAGGCTCCCTTGCAGGCCCCTGGCAGCATCTGCATTCCAAGCCAGAGTGTCCAATATTCTGTGTTCTTGCTGAAGGTCCTTCCTGTTGTCAGCAAAAGGCAGGAGGTACCTGCTCACTGAGTTTCATCTGCTTCTCTTTAGGGACATGTTAGAGCTCCAAAGATCTCACTTTCTTTTCCCTGACTTCCACATCTTGTTCAATATGTTTAGACTTCAGTAACTGCAGAGCTGATCCACTTTTTTCATCTTGTTACTTGTTTCCTTCCTGAAGGAGAAGAGGGTAAGTCCAGGAGGGTTTTGGAGTTCTAGACAACCCCTCTCTTTCTGTTTCTGTTCAAATAATTCAAACCATGGTGACAAATGAACCTTCATGTGCCCAGGTCTTGGCCAAAAGCATTTTTGAGGCTGGGACTTGAGAGACAGCTGCTGCTCAGAAAAGGAAGTTAAAGTTTGGATCTGTCACATGAACTTCACTGGTGAATTTCTGTCCCCTGGTTAACGAGTAAATTATTCACACAATGAGCCCAACACACTAAAGGGGATGACAAGGAAGGGACTGCCCATCCTGTTAGAACAGGCAGAGATATTTATGCACATATATATTTATTACATAACTACTCTAATTTGTGCTGAAAACCTCCTGTACTGATAAATAACTCCTCAGCTGCATGAAACCTTTTCGTCCACGTTCCTCCGTTGATGATCGATTTGCGTTTTCCATATTTTCCATACATTTATTTCCTTTGCCATATGTCAGTCCATCCACCCCCTCATCCAGCCCATGTCCCTCATCCACAGCATCCCCCTGTCCATCTCCTCCACTGCATCCTCCCTGCTCACCACTGGAAGAGGCCTCTGGCAGCCTGGCCTGCATGTGGCTCCCTCTCTCGTGCTGGCATGTGATGGTGGCACCGTTGTCTCTCCCTCTCCCTTTTCACTAACAGACGCAGACCAAACTGGAGCATGCCCGCATTAAGGAGCTTGAACAGAGCCTGCTCTTTGAAAAGACCAAAGCTGACAAACTCCAGAGGGAGTTAGAAGACACTAGGGTAATGGATTTCACTCTTTGGTGTGGGGGACGTGCCTGGTGGCACGTGTGGGGTGTGACCCGCGGGCCCTGCTCCTGCCACAGCGCAGGGGCACGCCAGGAATTAGCTCTGGTTCTGGTGGGGGGGCTGTGTGTGTGCCTGGACACGTGTCCTCACTCCTGAGAGGATTCAGGTAAGGTGCCTCCAACTGCAGGGTTCGTGCTCAGATCCCAAAGGAGCCAAGTGGGACTGTGAGTTGATATAAAAGGAGCAAAATGGGATCATGAATTGATAAAAAAGGAGCAAAAGGGGATCGTGAGTTGATATAAAAGGTGCGAAATGACCCTGAGATCAGCTCAGTTGGTTAAGACTTGGTTGTAGTAATGCCAAGGTCATGGGTTCAATCCCCTGTATGGGCCATTGACTTAACAGTTGGACTCGATGATCCTTGTGGGTCCCTTCCAACTCAGAATAGTCTGTTATTCTGTGAAATGGGACTGTGAATTGATATAAAAGGAGCAAAATAGGACCATGAACTGACATAAAGGAGCCTGCAGTAGTTTGTTTTAAGAAGTAGCAAAGTTCATTAAAACAAAACCAAAGCAAGACTGAATGTGCCAATCCTTTCAACACAAGTGTTTGGGGTGGGGTTCTGAGTTCTTCAGTGGTGGCTGTACTTGCTGCTTTGCTAAGTCCTGGTTTGCAGTGGGTTTTTAGCTCTCCTTTCACACCAGAGACACAGTCTCTCAATCCCAGCAGTGTTGGTACCACTGTTGCCTGGCAGAATGTTACTGGCCGTGCTTTGTCCCAAGTCAGACGTTCAGCAGATGTGAATTCTAAAGGGTATAGATGGATACAGAGACAGATATATGGATATACAGACACATTGCTGCTCACACATGGGGATTTCTTGAAGTTAAGGAAGGGTGAATAAACCCCCAGGATGAATGTTAACCCATGGATGTGCTCTGTAATAAGCAATTCAAAGAGCAGTTGCAGGTAAGTAACCTCTTTTCCAGAATGGTGGTGTAATAAGGAGGTGAAACAGTAATTTCCTAATTAGAATCAGTTCTGGGAGCTTTGCCTTGGCACAAAGTGCTCCAACAGTCAGTGGAAGGCTCAGGTATTATGAGGACACTTTTTCAGGGACAATGGAGTGGATATAGAAGCAGTTTTAGAGGATTTCTACGCTGAAAATGTTTGTGATTTTCTCTGACATCTCATGGCTGACATGAGATTAATTTGGAAGCTTTATTTCAACAAATGAAGACCTTGGGATTCTCCATTCTTTTCTAGTCTGCTTTAAAATGCTTCTGAGAAACACTTTGTTAACCACTGATAACAGACCTCAGTGTAGTTTGTAAGCTCTTTAGTGAGTTGTCATTCCTGGGTAACTTCAGCAAAATTAACTTAATGAATTTGGAGAGAATATAATATCTATTTGATACAAAGCTGTGGACATCTTTCCTTTTCCAAAGCAAATTGCAACACTCAGAGGATTCTTTGCAGCAAGGCCTGAGTGTCATTGGATTAAATGTCCCTTTTCTAATTCTGTGTCCTTTTCTTGACCTGCTGCTGCTCACAGGTGGCCACGGTGTCAGAGAAGTCCCGGATCATGGAGCTGGAGAGGGACCTGGCCCTGAGGGTGAAGGAGGTGGCTGAGCTCCGAGGCAGGTTGGATTCCAGCAAGCACGTGGATGATGTGGACACCTCACTGTCCCTGCTGCAGGAAATCAGCTCCTTGCAGGAAAAAATGGCAGCACTTGGCAAAGAACATCAGAATGAGGTGAATTCCCTGAAGGAGAAGTTTGGGAGCAGTGAGGAAGCCCTGCAGAAAGAGATCAAATCCCTCTCTGGTGCCAACGAGAGGATGGCCAAGGAGAATGAATCCCTGAAATCCAAGCTGGATCATGCCAACAAGGAGAACTCCGAGGTGATAGAGCTGTGGAAGTCCAAGCTGGAATCTGCCATCGCCTCCCACCAGCAAGCCATGGAGGAACTGAAGGTGTCCTTCAGCAAAGGGGTGGGGGCTCAGACAGCAGAGTTTGCAGAGCTAAAGACTCAGATTGAGAAGATGAAATTGGACCACAAGACCGAAATGTCCAATTTCAAACTGAAGCAGGAAAGTGAGAGATCCCATCACCTGCAAGAGGTCGAGGCCCTGAAAGCAAAACTCTTGGCAGTCACTGAGGAGAAAGAGCAAAACCTGGAAAGCCTGAAGAGCAAACTGGAAAGTGTGGAAGAGCAGCATCTTGTAGAAATGGAAGACACTTTAAACAAATTGCAGGAAGCTGAGATAAAGGTAAAGGAGCTAGAGGTACTGCAAGCCAAGTACAGTGAACAAACCAAAGTTATTGATAGTCTTACATCACAGATCAAAACTGCTGAAGAAAAGCTTTTGGACCTTGCTGCACTTCAGAAAGCCAATTCTGAAGGTAAATTGGAAATCGAGAAACTTAGCAAGCAGCTTGAGGCAGCTGAGAAACAAATTCAGGCTTTAGAGACTGAAAAGGTTGATGGAATTAGCCAGGTTTGTATCCACATCCATCCTTTTCTTTTGCTTTTGTTTTTATTTGACATCTGTACTGTTTTAATCTGCAAATGCATCCCAGGCTGGTTGTGTATCTTGGCACCATCTGGGGAGGTTTGGAGGGAGCAGTGGCTGGGTCAGGTCTCAGCAGGGTTTTAGTGCTCCATCTGCACTAGTGACAAAAGGAAAATATTCCTTCTGCATTTCTTGCTGCAGGCTGGAAAGCTGAAAATTTCCTCCTGTGGGAAATTCCTGTGCTGGCTTAGCTGGGAGAAGATTCCACACATCCTCTGGCTTTAACCTCTGCTGGCAGAGCTGTTGAGACACAGTGGGAAATGTTCCCTCCACTGCTTTGCCCTGATCCCACGAGGTGCTGGGAGGTCTGTGAGATGCAAAAGGAAGCAGGAAAGGTCCTGGTGGGGCTTCTCCCAACCCCAGGGGTGTTGTTGGCCCTGCTGAAGGGCTTTGCTAAACCCTTCCCAGATGGTTCCAAGATACCAAATTTCTAGCTCTGACTCTCTTTTTGAGGTGACACTGGGTTTGTGCACCAATCTCAATGGATTTTCCCTTGGGAAATTCCATTCCATTGATCTGAACAACCAACTGAAGCCCAAATTAATGCATTTAAAAGATTAAAACAATAAAGAACCAAAATTACTGATTCAACTGATGCTGTAACTTTGGTTTGCAATTTTGAATCTACTCAAACATCTGACATTAAACAATGTCCTCACCATTGATCCCAAAATGCTACATTTTAATGATTTCAGATCTCTAGTGATGTTTGTGGCCATCAGTGGAAATCAGCTCCACTCAGTTAACACATCACTTTTTCTTTCAGTTCTTTTTATTTTTCATCTTAAAGTGATTTTAATATTATAGTTTTTCTTTCAGATTCACCTTTTAATTTTGCTGATTTTCCACTCATGTTTGTCATTTTATTTTGCTCCATTTCACCCCCTTTGTTAGGCCAGTAATCTGGCCCAGGAACTGCAGGGCAAAGAGCAAAAGCTTCTTGACCTTGAGAAAAACTTGAGTGCAGTAAATCAAGTTAAAGATTCTTTGGAAAAGGAACTCCAAGTTTTGGTGAGTAAAACCCCCAAATTTTGACTTTACTCTTTGGGTTTTTCATGGTGAGAGTGTGACTGAAATCTGTGGATCAACTCTGAGGAAAGCCTTTCCAATTTGTTTGACTCAGGGAAAGGGTTCCTGGAAAACAGGATCTGTCTCAGAAGGAAAAGAGCATTTCAGTGAGTCCTGTGTGAGCAGGTGTTTTGTCTGAATAAAACTCACCTGCTTATGAATTGCAGAATTAAACTGAGATCAGAATTAAACTAAAATGAGCAGCCTGGAGTTTGAGTTTGGACTGCTCATTAGGTGCTGTTGTACCAATCAGTGTTTGTTACACACTCCTCACAAATGGCTTTTGAAGAACTTTTCATTTTGTAAATTTAACTGAATTTCCAAATATGGGAATTTCCCTGAGAAACTACACTGGAGTAGTAACAAAAAATGGGCTTTTTGGTTCTACTGTCCCTGTCATAAATCCTTCCATGGCCAGTAGTAAATACTCAGAGCTGGTGGAAGAGCCTCACTTGCCTTCCTCATCCTCCCTTTTCTTCCCTGGCACCAATTCCTGCTGGGAAACCCTGGCAGGAGGTGGGCCCGGGTCTGCAGCTGGGACTGTGCAGCAGGGACAGAGACCCCAAATCCTGTTTGCTCCCCTGGACAGCTGATGGAGGAGTCATTGGGAATGTTTTGGGATTGCAGCCAAGGCAAGGGGAGATCTTGCTTTGTGTTGCTCAACAATCTTTGCTAAACTCTACTTCAAACTTAATGACGGGAGTGAACACTCTTCCATTTTGTACTTGAAAAGTACCTGCAATAAATTCAGGGGGTGAATTGTACTGTCATTACCAAACCTCACCTTGGGTTTTATCCACTTCCTAGAAAGAAAAGTTTACTGGTGCAGCTGATGAAGCAGAAAGTGTTCAACGAGCTATGCAAGGTATGTGCTGCTAACCTGAACAGAGCTGAAAAGTGCAGGAATTAAGTGCCAAATGAAGAGGGTTTTAAGTGCTCTCACCTGGAGGCACAGCACTGCCAGGGGCTGTGGAAAGGCCAGGGCTCCTGCAGCCTCCCTGGAGAGCAGCAGTCCCTGCAAGTAGGTGGGACTGTCTGCATCTGATTTACTAACTTTGTCCTCAAAATTTTCCTTGCTTAGAAACGGTGACAAAGCTGAAGCAAAAAGAAGAGCAGTTTGCACTCATGTCTTCAGAACTGGAGCAGCTCAAATCTAGTTTGACTGGTAAGGGAGGAGTCAAATGGACTGTTTGGGGACCTGCAGCAGCTTTGTGCCCCCTGTCCTGCTCAGCCTCTCAGGTGCTTCCTGGGCCTTCAAAGCAGAGCCTTTCTCTGGGCAGGGAGCAGCTCCTGTGGGTGTGAGGGGGATGACCAGGGAACAGTGCCCAGCAAGGCCCAGGACTGGCTGCCTGGCTGTGTTAAAGCAGTGTTTGAATTCTTTTGGACTCTGTGGTGATGGGCAGCCATGGCAAAGGCTCAGGAGTGAGCCTGAGGGGCTGCAGTGCCCTCCCAACCCTATCCACACCCACTGTGCCCTTGCTGGGGATATCACACAACCTGCCAGGCTGATGGTCTCCTCCCACCCCTCAGGAGGCCTTGCTGTGGCTCCCAGTGTAAAACCAGAGCTGGGGGAGGGCAGGGCCTGTGCCCTGAGTGAGGCAAACCCTGCAGGGCCTTGCTGGGCCTGGAGGAGGATCCCAGGGGCTGTTGGTGTCCCAGACTGAGTCATGTTTTTGCCTCCCCTGTTCACCATGTGCTGCCCTGCTGAGGATGTGCAGATCCCCCACTGCCCCCTTGCCCCCTGACAGGGCAGAACTTGTATCCACCTTTCGTGGCCTGGAGGGATTCACTGCTGAAACAAAGAGTCCATGACTGGTTGCTCTTCACTATTCCTGAAGAGTTCTTAACCTTTTGCTCCAGTTCAAAGTTCAACCAATCATAATTTTTGATTTTAAGGGGTGATTTGCAAGGTCTGCACATCAGTATTTCTGTTGGTCTGTGCACACCCTCCCTCCTAAATGTACCAGCCTGACAACCTTTGTTTTTCCCAGAGATGGAGAGGAGGCTGAAGGAGCGAGAGGAGAGAGAGCAGCAGCTGGTGGAAGCCAAAGCCAAGCTGGAGGGTGACATTGCAGAGATGATGAAGTCCTCAGGGGACAGCTCTGCCCAGCTGACCAGGATGAACGATGAGCTGCGCTCCAAGGAGAGGTAATTCCTGGCTTTTGGAGTCTGGGACACCAATTCCTCCCTCCCACACTCCCAGCTCCTTCCTGGATTTTTCTGTAAATATCTCAACAAGATGCTCCCCAGTGGCACATTTGATATGACAAGTGGACTTATTCCAGCAAAGTGAATGAATCCAAACAGGCTCCTGGGAGTGATTTGAAGAGCATCAAACATTTCTGTTCTAAAATTGTTATGTAATGTCTTCTCATTGTCCAGAAGAAACAACCTTTTTGATGATCTAGACTGTTTTGTGGCTGTGCTTTGTGATTCCTGAATTACCTGATAAGCTGAGGTTTTTTTGATATATAGAAGACTTGGGTCACATGTTTTCTTGGTCACATGTTTTCCACCAAGAGAAAATGTGTTTTTTTGCCAAACAGAAATTGTTCTTTACTTTCACAAACCCCAGAGTGAGGGTTGCTCTGGCAGCTGCTCTGCACATGAGTGAGGAGCAAGTGCTTGGTCTGCCCTGTGTATATTGAATTTAGCAAAACGTTCTTGGTTTGTTGAATGATTAAATCTCTTTGTAAATGCTTGGACAGAACCCATAACTTGACCATAATTCTGCCCCCCTCATCCCTGTGTTGTCAGCAAAGCTGATGTCCTTTCCTTTGGGCTGTGCAGGCAGTTGGAGCAGATACAACTGGAGCTCACCAGGGCGAATGAAAAGGCTGCTCAGCTTGAGAGAAACGTGGAGCAAACGGCCCAGAAAGCCGAGCAGGGGCAGCAGGAGGCCCTGCAGAGGCACCAGGCTGAGGTGCAGGGACTGCAGGCCCAGCTGGCAGCCATGGTGAGGGCCCTGGGCACAGGGAGGGGTGTGTGGGGCACAGGGAGGGGTGCGTGTGGCACAGTGGGCAGCATGTGGGGCACAGGGAGGGGCACGTGTGGCACAGTGGGCAGCATGTGGGGCACAGGGAGGGGTGTGTGTGGCACAGTGGGCAGCATGTGGGGCACAGTGGGCAGCATGTGGGGCACAGGGAGGGGTGTGTGTGGCACAGTGGGCAGCATGTGGGGCACAGGGAGGGGTGTGTGGGGCACAGGGAGGGGCACGTGTGGCACAGTGGGCAGCATGTGGGGCCCTGCCCCTGCTTCCCCTGCCTGACCCATCTGTGCCCGCAGGAGGGGCAGGTACAGAGCAGCCACCAGCAGTGCAGGGACCTGCAGGCCCAGAGGGACAAAGAAGCGGCTGAGCTGGAGGCCAAACACGGAGCGGAACTGCAGGGGGTCCGACAGAGCCTGCGGGAGGCACAGGAGGCCCTGAGCGCTGCCCAGAGCAGGAACAGCGAGCTGGAGACACAGGCTGAGCAGCTGAGGAAGGAGGTGGAACAGGCCAAAGTAGGTGGTGGATTTGGGTACTCTCTGCATGATTTAAAGGTTGAATCTTTCTGTCTCAGGGAATCCCTGTTTTTTTCTGCCTCAGCCTCTCGTAGCAAGATTTTTGCAGTGTTGCCTTTTTGGATTTCTCCAGGGTAGATGGAAAGGGGTTAGACAAGAAAAACACATGTGACTTACTGGTTAGTTTTACTCTAAATTACACAGGAATTGATGAAATGCAGTTCTTTAGTGTTAACATTTTATGTTTTTAGATATCTGGCTCTGCACAGTCACCTGGAGCCAAATGTCATTCCCTGCCTTTTTAAATGCCTGAATTTTAAGATGCAGTTTGAACTGTTTCACACAGAAGGGCTGCACACCTGGAATGCCATTCTAGCACAACCTCCCAAGATCTGCTTCTATTGAGTGTAGCTTGACTTCAGTAATTTGAATTTTTCCTCCTGTTTCTTTGACATTACTGCTTGCTTTCATCCCTCATCAGATTTGCTACAATCTTTGGTTTATGCTTAGCAAAGTATTTAGTGTATAAATTGACACACAATATCAACACCACTGCTGTGGTGTTTTGAATTAAAAGAGTTACAACAATATAGTTTTGAGAGAATAATGAAAATTATCTACAGAAGGTGAAATTGAGAATTGGAAGTGAATATCTGATACAACTCCCTGCATTTTAATTTTAATTCACTTGAAGTCTCGTGCAGTCATTCTGGGGCTTTTCTTCCTAATTTACATTCAGACAATTTGTCAAGAGTAGTTTTAGAAACAAGATGAAATCTTGTATGTAGGGACTTCTAAATCATGATATTATTATTATTGCACTGAGAACTTCTCCTGTGACTGGGAGGTGTTGTGTAGGGCCCCAGGGGTGTCTGGCAGCAGCTGAGCTCACCCAGGACTGTGTGTCAGTGTATACACTTATAGAACTCAAATGACAATTGCTCTCTTTGCCCTTACAGCCCATTTCTCATTTGTGTGCTTGACTTCATTTTTGTTTTCCCTTCTCCCCGACTTTATTTCTTTAGTCCCTGAGCTCTGTGTTAGCATCAGCCAGACAAGAACTTGAACTAATGTCAGACAAGATGAGGGATTTGATGGCAGAAAAAGAGACTTTGGCACAGGAGGGCAATACTTTAAAATTAGAGAGAGAGTCCTTGTTGTCAGAGCTGAAAGAACTGGAGTCAAAGATTTCCTTAATGCAACAAGGCCAAGAAGAACTGAAGTCAGAAAATAAGAGAATCCTGAGGCAGAAGGAAGAAGCTGAGGCAAAAAGGCAGCAGGAAAGCACAGAGAGGGGAGCTCTGGTTTGTGAGAAAAGCAGATTATTGTCAGAGCTGGAGGCAGCACAGGGAGAGCTCCTGAGGGCAGCGCAGGAGGAGGAGGCGCGGCTGCTGCAGCTGGGACAGCTCCAGGCCAGCACACAGGCCCTGCAGGAGCTGGGCAGTCACCAGAGGAGGCTTTTGGATGAGAAAGATGCAGTTATAAAGGACAAAGATGATGTTATTCAGAAGCTGGGAAGTTCCTGTGAGGCCCTGGCCAAAGACCAAAGGCAGCTCCAGGAGCAACTGGCAGCAGTGACTGCAGAGAGAGATTCAGCCCTGGGGGAACACTCAGCTCTTCAAGATACCCTTGGAGCCCTGAAAAGGGAGCTGAGCAGGGTCCTGCAGAGCAGCCAGAGTCTGCAGGCAGAGAGGGAGAGGCTCCTGCAGAACGTGGAAGAGCTGAGGGTGAGTTTGGACAACACAGTCAGTGAAAACCAGGTGCTCAAAAAGAGAGAGCAAGAGATGCACACACAGCTGGAGGCACAGCACAGGGAGCTCACCAGGGTGAGCACAGACCACGTGCAGCTGCTTGGGAGCCTCACTCGGTTCCTGGAGGCCATGGGAGCCTCAGGAGAGACACTCAGCTTGGAGTGTTCTCGGTTAGTTCAAGAGAAAGAGGCTCTTTGTGCACCAGAGCTCGGGGCAGTCATCGAGAAGCTCATGGAGAAGGTTCGGGAGCTGGCCTTGGAAAGGGAATCTGCTGTCCAGGAGTCCCTGCAGCTGGAAAAGCACAACGAAGCTCTTCTCCAAGAGAAGGAGGAGCTGCAGGCAAAATGCTTAGAGCTTCTCCAGGAGAACAAGTCCTGTGCACAGGCCATGTGTGAGCTGAGGAGGGAACACAAACTGGGCGTGGAGGCCAGGGATGCTCTGGCCCAGGAGAAGGTGGAGCTCCAGGATTCCATTGAAGCCCTCAGGGCAGCACTGGGAGAGAAGAATCTAGAAAATGAAGAGCTAAAAGCCTGTAAATGTGACCTCTCCAGGCTCCTGAAGGAGGCCCAGGATGCCAGAATGGTGTTGGAAGGTGAGCTGGCTGCTGCAGAGTCTTCCCTGGAGTCCTGCTCCTCTGCCAGGGAAAAGCTGAGCAGGGAGAGGGATGAGCTGCAGGAGAGGTGTCAGGAATCACATGCAGAGGTTGCTGCTGTGAGAGAAACCTTAACCATGGAAAAGGAAGCTAGAAAATTGGATATGGAAACATTCCTGTTGGAGCGTGTGGAACTGCAGAGCACCATCAACTACTTCGAGAAGGAGGTGGAAGAGCTGAGAGAGAAAAATAAGGGATTTCTGGCTGAGAAAGAACTTTTAATTCAGGAGAAGGAAAAATCTGATGTGAAACTGGTGGAAATAATGAAAGAGAGAGAAACCCTGTGTGCAGAGAAGGAGCAGCTGGTTTGCAGCATGGAGCAGCTGAGGGGGGACTTTGCTTCCGTGTCCAAATCCACAGCGGAATTGCAGGAGCTGCACGGCCGGGTCTGCCAAAGGCTGGAGGAGCTGCAGCCCAGGCTGGGCCTGCTGGAGGAGCAGAGGACAAAGCTGCTGGAGGAACTGGACACCCTGAGGGCTGAGCAGAGGAGGCTGCTCCTGAGTAAGGAAGAAACAGCAAATGAGAAGGAGAAGCTCTCCCAGGATTATTATAAACTGTGTGAGAAAGTTACACTTTTAGAACAAACTAATAGTGACCTCTCAGGCAAATTGCTGGAGTCTCAGGGCAAAAATCAGATGCTGCAGGAGGAGATGGACAGTCTGGCTTTGAAACTAAAAGAAACTGAGACTCTCCAGGCCCAAACAGTAGCACAAAAACTGGAGGTATTTTAATGTAGTTAAACAGTCAAGTCGTACTAATCCTGAGCACTAACCTGGTTTCCTCTGCACCTCCTTGCACACTCAGCACTTCATTTCCATGGGAACAGGCTGGAGTTCTGGGCTCTCTGAGTGTGTTACTCTGGCTTTGTCACAAGTTGTAACTGAGTCTAAAAGGCACTTTATTATTATATTTTAAAATACTTTTAACTAGGAAAGCCTCTGTTAGCTCTGAATGTTGCAAGGAAACAAAGTAAACTGTGAGTGAAAGGAAGTTCTGCTCCCTGAGTGTGGGAGGAGACTGAGCAGCCCCTTCAGGGGCAGGACTGCAGCTCCAAGGCCAGAGCAGTGAGAGATGAGGGGTTAGATGAGATCTTTATGCTCAGTTACAACAAAGTCCAAATTTGAGTTCCTGCAAGGAACACAAAGCCATGTACTGCTCCTGGAAATGTAACTGGGTGAAGGCAGTGTGAGGGGTGGGAAAGACACTGACAGCTCTGCTGTTCTTGTGTTCACAGGAGTGTTTTGTATTCACCACCAACAAACTGTGCAGAGGATTTTGGATTTCAGGGTGTGTGTCTTGAAGACCAGAAAATCCCTGTAAATTCCAATTGGGATGCAGATTCCCTGTGGGTGATGCCTCCCTGACAGCTGAATATCCCTGGGAAGTGTTTCCTTCCAGGAGGCCACAACAACTAAAACAATGCCATAATTGGCTTTATCTCCTGTGTCATTCTTTTCCAAATTGTTGATTTTTTTTGTAATTCCTTATTTCCTGAAAACAGAGCAGACTGTTGGGAGTGAATATCTGTTGAACTGCTGCTCTCTGGAGAGGTCAGAGGTGAGAACAACCACAGTGGTGGGAGCTGGAGGTCCAGCAATGCAGTCCAGGGATTTCCTCAGTGACACAGCATGGGGTTATGATGTGCCTCTGCATGGAACTGAATCTTCACTGAAATTTATACTTTATGCAGCTTCCAAATGCAAATAAATTCCCAGCTGAAGTCCCTGCTGAGCTGGGAAGCAGCTGCCAAACCCTGGAGCTGTGCATGAGGTACTGGGGCTCATCTCGGGCTGGCAGAGGTCCCTTGGTAATAAGTGGGGGTTTTCCTCACTCCCCTTTCTGTGCAGGCTGCCAAATTGGCAGAAGATGTTTTGCAGACTGTGGAGAAGGTGACCCAGGAGAAGGATGCCATCCACAAAGAAAAGATTGAAACTTTGGCCTCCTTGGAGAACTCGAGACAGACCAATGAGAAGCTCCAGAATGAAGTAATTACATTTAAGTGCTTTTCTATGGAAGGTTTTACCTGGTTTGTAAGAACAACTGTTGAATTACAAAGAATTGTGTGAGGCAGGAGAGGCTCCTGGGATCTGCAGCTCCAGAATTCTGGCAGGGACAGCTGAGCTGCCCTAAATGCCTCAGCTTGGGCTGGAACAGGGACAGTTTCCAGCGGGGTCTGAATTAGAATTGGAATTAGAAATGGTGACGTTCAGATGGGAGGGGTTCACTTTCTGGATTAAAAAACAATCCCCAGGGTCCTGTAATGCTGGAGATTATCTCTTATATAATATCATCTGTGGCTGAGTGGGGACACTTTGGGGCCACAGCTCAGGCTGTTTCTGTGCTGGACACATGCTCAGGAAATAGATGGACAACACTTTGTCCCACTCTGCAAGGAGTTCCTTTCCTGTGGTGGCAGGCACAGCACTCAGCCCACTGAACCTCAGAAATCAAGGTATGGGAAAGCAGAATGGACCAGTTACGTTACAGGAATAAAGATCAAGGAGCAGGTCCTTTTAGCACCAAGCTTTGCCTTTAAAGACAAACAGTGCTCTGAGTGGTGCAGCACTTGATGGAGGTCCCAGAGGACTTGGAATTCTTTGTGCTGCTCAGTTGGGATGCAGAAAGTCTCATGACATACAGGCTGGGTTAATTTAAGGGCTGAAGATGGAGAAGGGACCAGCTCAGGCCCCCATTTCGTGACCACCATTTCCAGCTGAGAACTGTGTGGTTTCATTGCTGTAATGAGGGTATTTTCCTCCCTAAGTTGGACATGCTGAAACAAAACAACCTGAAAAATGAAGAGGAACTTCATAAATCCAAAGAGCTGCTGAATCTGGAGAACAAGAAAGTGGAAGAACTTAGGAAAGAATTGTAAGTATTTCAGGGTTAAATGTCTTGATTTTTGGAATTACATTTACCTTTGATTCTTTTAAAAACTGTTTCTCTGGTACTTTTACTTACAAAGCAGATATTGGGTCACAATGAGATGTTGCTTTGACATGTGTAAAGCTTCACATCAGAATGTTGCTCCTCAGTTGCTGAAGGGAATTGAAGCAAATCCTTGGGGCATTGGTTGAAATAATTTGTTTGAAATAATTGTTGTGCCACCTGAGGGCATGAGATGAGATGTCAGAGGGGAGATCCAGCCCCTTGGATCCAGCCTGTGGGAATCACTCTGGGAATTGCTCAGGTGAGACCAGACAGAAGAAATGGTTAGAAAACCTGAGTCACATGAAATGCTGAACTCCAAGTAACTCAGAATCCTGGCTGAATGTGCCCAGAGACAGACCACAGATCCTTGGATTCTGAGGTGCTTCAGTAAGTTCCTGACTCAGGGGTTCTTCTGCTTCCCACAGTGATAAAAGTATTGTTAATATTCCAGTCAGGGTTAGCTCTGTAGTATTGGCACCCAGGAGTACTGGGGCTCCTTTTTATAAAAACAAAAGTCATAAAAATTACTGTTCAGTGAAATGAAGGGGATTTTTGGGATTTTTTTTTGAAAGATGGCAAGTCTAAAACCTTGTGTTAGTCACTTGTGTTCCAGGCAGCATGCAAAATATTTCCCAAAATCTGTTGAAAATAATAAGCTACTTTTAAGGCAACTACATCCGTGAGGAGCAGCACAGGCTGATGAAACCTGCAAAGCCTTTTTTTCTTTTTCTTTCCTTCAGCTTTGGTTTTGTCTCACTTTCAGTTTTATATCTGTTAAAATGCTGGAATAGATGAGAACCTTTCCTGTGATCCTGAGCTTTCCTGAGTGTTTGGATGCCAGACCTTGCAGGGAGCAGCTGAATAGCTGGAACTGGAAGCCACGTTTTTCCTGTTGCTTTTTTTTCTGGCTTTGTTTTTCATTCTTTTTTTGCTTTTTAAGCAATTCTGCTGTTTTACCTCTGGCTGCAAAACTCCCTTCTGTGAAAGCCCAAGCTGCAAACCCTGCCAAGACTCCTGTCAATCCCTGTCCTGTGTTCCCAAATCCAAGCCCTGGGAACACACAGAACTCAGAGTCTGGACTTAGATCCCATCTCTGAGAAACAGAGAGGAGGAGAAGTTGTTCTGTGCTGCTACTGCTGCTCCATCCGGGGTTACCCCGAGCCATGGGCTGTCCCTGCCACCCCAGGGCTGTCCCTGCCATCCCAGCTCCCCATGGGCTGTCCCTGCGACCCCAGGGCTGTCCCTGCCATCCCAGCCCCCCCCCTCCATGGGCTGTCCCAGCCACCCCAGGGCTGTCCCTGCTATCCCAGCCACCCCAGGGCTGTCCCTGCTATCCCAGCCACCCCAGGGCTGTCCCTGCTATCCCAGCCACCCCAGGGCTGTCCCTGCTATCCCAGCCATCCCAGGGCTGTCCCTGCTATCCCAGCCACCCCAGGGCTGTCCCTGCTATCCCAGCCCCCCCCCGCCATGGGCTGTCCCTGCCATCCCAGGGCTGTCCCTGCTATCCCAGCCCCCCCATGGGCTGTCCCTGCCATCCCAGGCTGTCCCTGCTATCCCAGCCCCTCCATGGGCTGTCCCCACCACCCCAGGGCTGTCCCTGCCACCCCATGGGCTGTCCCTGCCATCCCAGCTCCCCATGGGCTGTCCTTGCCATCCCAGGGCTGTCCCTGCCATCCGAGCTCCCCATGGGCTGTCCTTGCCATCCCCCTCTCCCCTCTGCACGTGACCAGGACGTGTTTTTTCCAAGCTCTCCCCCGGTTTTCCCTGCCGGTGCCGTTCCTATGGTAACGATGCTCCTCTCCGTGTGCTCGCAGCGAGGAGCTCCAAGTGGCAGCAGCGCTCAGGTCGCAGCAGCTCGAGGCGCTGCAGGAGGAGAACGTGCGGCTGGCGGAGGAGCTGGGCCGGAGCCGCGAGCAGGTCTCGGGCCACCACAAGGTGCGTGCGAGGGGCCGGAGCCACCGGGAGAGGGACAGCTCTGGGGCACAGCCTGCCCGGAGCCAGGGGAGAGGGACAGCTCTGGGGCACAGCCTGCCCGGAGCCAGGGGAGAGGGACAGCTCTGGGGCACAGCCTGCCCGGAGCCAGGGGAGAGGGACAGCTCTGGGGCCAGAGCATGCCCGGAGCCAGGGGGGAACATTCACAGCTCTGAGGCTGCAGCTCTGGGGCCGTGGTCGGTGCACGGGGATGGGATGAGCCGAACCCGGAGTGGTGGAGGTCAGTGTGGAAGTGCTGCTGACAGAGGGTTGTGTAACCCGGGAGGGACCCAGGGCAGGGTGAGAAGGAGCACAAGCTGGAGATGTAGCCAAGGGGACTGACAGGCACTTGCTGGTGCTGCTGGGAGGGAAAAGGGCCATGGACCAGCACTGAGGGAATGGAGCTGCTGAATTCTTCTTACTCCTGCTCTCCCCACTGACAATGAGGAGTATTTGGGATGTATTTCAGGGTGCTGTTTAAAGCTGTTTGTGTGGGCTCTGTCTCTGCAAAGTGCTGTGCCTATGTCTGCTCAAACTCCACTCTGTGCGTGGACTGTGCTGCTTCAGGAAGTGCTGGGACTGGAGTCCCTGCACATCCCTTTCTGAAGGCAGTTTATAGGGAGAAAAAGACTCTCTGAAATTACATTTTATTTTTTATTATTATATTTTGAACATGTTGTTGGAATGTGAAAGTATGGGCTTAGTTATCCAGCTTGGATCAGTGCTACGTGCCAGAAGATAAAACAGATTTACAGGCACTGAGGTGGTGGGCTCGGTCCTTGTGGGGCAGTTCTGGGGACAGGCACACCAGGAAGGAATCTGGGGAAGACCTTGTCCAGAAGGAAGGACATAGAGGGTATGGGTTTATAGGCTGCCTTTCTGAGGCAGCAGCTGTGCAGACGAGGGGGATCCTGCAATGGGCATAATATTTTTACAGCCAAGAGGCTGATTTTTCCCCAAGAGTCCTGTTTGGAAGTGCTGAGGATCAGTGACTGTAGATGTGTCCGGTTCCTAAATCCCTTGAGCTGCTGCCAGGAGTGATGCTCAGGTTCCCTGAGCCTCAGGAGCCTGTGGAGAGGCTGAGCAGAGTCCCAGACGTGTGGGCTCAGCACTGACTCACTCTGCATCTGAGTAGTGGCGTGGTAGGACACCGTCCCCAGCAGCCTGTGGGAGCTGCTCCCCCTCCCACAGCCTTTCCTAAATTACTTCAGAGTCTTTGAGGCAACCTGGTGTTTTCAGGGAGAGTTGTAACTTGGGAAGGACTTGGCAGCACTGGTGAAATCCTTCTGTGTTTTGGCACAGAAAGCCCCAAGGGAAGGGACCCCCAGCCCCAGCTGTGGGCTGGCAGGCTGCCCTGCGGCCCCCCTGTTGTCCAGCTGAACTCCAGGAATCTGCTGTGTGCATCCTGCTGGATCTGCCAGCAGGGCCCATCCCACTGCCAGGACAGGCATCTGCATCTGGGAAGCACAGGAGTGAATCCAGGTGAATCCATCCCCTTGCAGATGGGAATAGTGGCAGTTCAGTTGCCCCCTAGCCTGTCCTGCCCACAAGGAGATGGCCCCAAGATCTGGAGGGTCTGATGAGACAGTTTCCTTGCCTTGTTAGTCTGTGAGGAGGCTGTAATCGGAATCTTGGGAATGTGGGAATGCTGCCTGTTGCATTTCCTGAATGTGGTGTTTGGGCTGTGGTGTGTTCAGGTCTGGGAGGGCCTTGGTTATCCCAGGTGTCCCAACACCTCCTGTCACACCGTGCTCAAGCACAGTGGCCACAGAATGGTGCTCACTGGGTTCAGGCTGGCTCTGGGGAGCAGGGAAAATATTCCATGCAAAATCCTCCCTGGGATTTAGGAGGAGCAGTGTCCATGTGGCAGTGAAGGGTTTCACACAGGATTGCCCAGGAGGTGGTCCCAGAAACGTGGGCAGTGAGGAGGACAGAGCAGAGCTCAGGCTGTGCAGGCTCTGTGCTCCAGAAAGGGGCAAAGATGGGTTTGGGAATTCTGAGCCGTCGCTATGGAAACCACATAAATTCTGGTAAGTGTGTTGTCAGCTGGGTTAGAGAATGTGTGGCTGCTGTGACACTGTGCAGGATCAGTGGCTCCTGGGGCAGGGATGGCTCAGCTGGGCAGCCAGAGTGGCTCCCACCAGAGATGCTGAGGGAACTTTTCTATATTGATCTGGAAATAACTGCCTGATTGCAATTAAAGACTCACATTCAGGCAGATACTGAGCTCGGGGAACTATTCTGGCTTCACGTGAATTGTTGTGGCATTTTGGGAGCCTCAGACCTGCCCAGGCACTGCAAGTCCTTTGGAGAAAGTGTGGAAAGATCTCCCAGCTCAGCTGGGACACCTTTAGGAGCCGTGTGTGGGGTCTGCTCAGAGGGGATGAGCGAGGCAGAGGGTCCTGGAGAGCAGGGGGTCACTGGGCCTGGGCTCTCCTCAGCCAAGGGGTTTGAAGCTGTACAACTCCCCAAGCATCCTGTCCTTTACTTTTATAAACTCTCCTTTTCTCATATTTTGTACCAAAATCACACATCTCTCCACGGCCAAGCCAGGAACTGAAGGGAGGAGAGAAGTTTGTACTCCCAGTCCTGGAGCACAGCGAGACTGCAGAGAAAAGCCAGTGCTGGGGGAGGGAAAGAAATCTCCAAAAAACAGCAGGAAGGTGTGATAGACAGGAGGTGTGTCCCATTCCCCACAGCAGGGGGAGAGGAGAGGGACCTGCACACCAGGTGTCTGGAGGGCAGACAGAAACTCTTGGACTCAGGGTGTGCTTTGGTGCTGCTGGTGAAACTGGGCGTGACTGGGTTAGGCTGCAGGAAAGACTTGACTGTGCCCCCACAGTGCCATGGCTGCTCTGCACTCTGACAGGGGGCACTTGCCTTCAGAGACACATCTTGATTTGCTGTAAGAATTATTTACATTATTACACCTTCCTGGTATTTGTTTCTCATATCAATGAAGTTTCTGGTCAGTCCCATCAAAATGATCCCTGTTAATGCCAGACCTGGAGGCTTCAGCAGCACTGCAGCACAGGAGGGGAGAGGGGAGTTGTCAGAAAATGTGGAGGAGATGGTTTCTCCCTGAGAGCTGCATTTAGCTGAGAGCTGGGGGCTGGCACACAACCTGCCTGCTCATGGGAGTTTGTTTAACTCCTTCTGTGCCGCTGTGTGGTCTGAGGATCTGCAAAGTGCTGAAAGAATTCGCTCAGTAGGAGAGCAGGAGCTGCTGTCAGGGCTCTGAGGTTCCCATTATAAATGCATGTCTTGCTGACCTTGTGGATGAACCCTGAGAGCTTGTGAACCCCCCAGAGACTGTGAACCTCCCCCGAGATGGTGCTCAGGGAGCTCTGCTGCAGACATCCTCAGGGCAGTAATTGCTGACTTTGGCCACTGAGTAAGGAGAAAGGAGGAGATGGGG
The DNA here is from genome assembly GCF_047495875.1 of Pithys albifrons albifrons. Classification (NCBI taxonomy): domain Eukaryota; kingdom Metazoa; phylum Chordata; class Aves; order Passeriformes; family Thamnophilidae; genus Pithys; species Pithys albifrons. Next base: position 6,636,547 of record NC_092474.1, on the reverse strand, counting down.
AAAAATAATTATTTGGCCTGAAAAGGAATTAATTTCTTCAGTTGCCCCCGTGTTCCTGTGGTGGGGCTTTACAGGTTTGCTGTTTGGTTTGGTTTGCATTTCCTACACCCATTTTCTTGGGGCAGTTTGGGCCCCAAGAACCTCCAACAACAACATTTTCAGTGAGGGCCTTGCTGGCTGTCAGGGCTTAAGGGTGGCCTTGCTGAGTTCCAGCTCTGGGATGTGGTAACAAACACCAGCAGCTCTGGGGATCAATAATTCATCTCTGAATGAGGGTGCAGGAACAGACCCGGGTCAGGGTGCAGGTGCCCAGCTCAGGACAGCAGCAGACCCAGGAACCCCCAGCACTGGGCTGAGCAGCATGGCAGGCACAGGAGGCTCACACCCTGCTCACGGCTGCTTGAGTTAATTACTTTTATTTAGCAGTACTGGCCCCTCCCCAGCTGATCCTCCTGGTCACTGAGCAGTCTGTGTTTGGGTGCATGGCTGTGCTAGTAGGAAATCTGTTCCTCTGAGGATCTGGGGGCTTCGTGGCCTCTCCCACGTTTGTTTATGGTGCTCATGTTGCTCTGACATGTTGTACTAAGGAAACAACCCCTCAAGTATTAACTGCAGCCTGTTTGTCCTTGTGTTTTAGCTGGAAGAGGAGAGATCAGTACTCAATAACCAGTTATTAGAGATGAAAAAGAGGTAAGTTGTTATTCTGCTGTGTGTTTAACCCACAGTCCTACAGAAAACATGGCACACAAACACTGCCAAGAGCTGTTGTGTCCTGTGGTGTCCTGGCTGGAGTGCTGAGGGTGTCCCCCCATTGGGTTAGAGCTGGAATTGTGTCTCTTTAGTTCCACACCTCCCACCCTGTGGTGGTTGTGACCTGAGTGGCCAGGGCAGTGTTAGTTTTGGTCTGCTCTGATAAAAGCTTATTTGTGGATGTGAATCCTCGAGTTCCAAAGGAATTGTGGCCAAATGCAGTGGTGCTGCTGGGAAGGGAAGGGGAAGAGGAAGGAGCAGCAGTTGCTCAGCACTGACTGGCTGCTCTGGGGCTGTGCTGTGGCAGGGGGTTATTGCAGTTCATTCAGCACTGGCTGCACATCCCAGGAGATGTGTCAGGGGGATGGGGCATCCCTTTGTAAGCTGCTGTCAGGGAATGCTCCCAAGGTACAGAACTGTCTCTGCAGTGGCCAAGGAAGTGCCTTGGGCAAAATGGGGCTTTCAAAAGCGGTTACATAAATCCTTAACAACAACAACAGGGCTCCCCATGACACCTCGAGTGTTCCAGGGAAAACAAACCAACCCCTGTTAAGTTTCCTGGGTTTACAGTGGGCACAGCAAAGAACAGTGAGTGGTACTTGGATAATTCTGCACATCCCTGGCGCCTCAGTGCTCACTGATCCCTCCTTTATTCCCTAATTGCCCTCTGGGAGGGTCTCCCCCTGCCCTGCAGGACAGCAGGCACACTTGGGCTGCTTCCCAGCCTGGTGCTTCCCCAGGGAATGTCAGGGTGGGACCAGCAGCACCAGAGAGGCCAGTGAGGAGCTGACCCTGCTGGTCCATCACCAGCCTGTTATTTGACACATTTGGAATGTGTTTTAAATGGTGTAACTCCTGGAAGTTGTGTGAGCAGAGGGAGGACAGAGTGGGGACCAAGGGCCATTCAGAACTTCCCAGCAGTTCTGTTTCACAGAGAACATTTTAAAAGACAAACTCTTTAGTAAGTTCTAAAAAAGAAGGTCTGTGGCTCTGACCTCCCTTCTCCTGTTTTTACTCAGTTGCCTGAAATAATCCAGACAATTCAGGAATCATTGCAGGGAGTTTTACCCTCAGTGGGTTACATGGAGATGCCCAAGTTCGTGCCATTGCTCAGCGGTGTTGAATAAACTGCAATAAAGGGTGAAAGGAGGAACAGGAACAGTCCCAGGAACAGCCTCCCAGTGCAGGCACTGGGGGTCAGCACAGGCCAGCACGTGGCATCAGTTGCTCACAAAAAATGGCTTAAGAAAGAGCTAATTGCACAAAAATAACCAAAAAAGTCTCAACTGCCCAATTCCACTGAAGTTGGTTATAAGAGGAGTGATGGTTTCCTCCTTATGTCTGAGGAACTTGAGGTGACCCAGAGCCATCTTTGTGTTCCAGTCAGGTCACATCTCTAGTGGTGGTTTTCACACCTCCCTCCCACCCCCAGGAATTCTCTCCCCTCATTGTGGCATCCCCCTGTGTCAGGAGCCCAGCTGGGAGTGGCAGCCCTGTGGTGTCTGTGCCCTGAGGGGTTCTGTGTCCTCAGCCCTTGGGCTCACTGGGGGTTGATGTCTGACTGTCTTTGAGCTTCGCTATTTCTCGATACTCATCTCATTCCTCTCTCTCCCTTTCCTGCCCTTGCTTCCCTTGCTATATCTGTGTGTCTTTAATGGTAAGACTCAAGAAAGTCTATCCACGTTACAATAAATAATTTTTTTTTTAAGTAAAGTTGTTGTACATATTTTGGCTGCCTTTGTCCCTTGGTGTCTTGCTTTTGTTTTGTAAAACACTCAGCTATATATACATGTATTATGAAAAAAAAATATATTTTTTACCAAAACAAAGAAGCCCCTTGGTGCAAACTTCATTCTTCCTTACAGTATTTTGCATTTCTACTCCACGTTTCTAACATGTGGTTCTTGTTATCTTGCATTTTTAAAGCTTTCCCAGTAGCACTTTAAGGTATTTGCTTCATTCTTAGAATTTCTTATTTTTGTAGTAAGGGAAGAATCTGGGTGATTTTTGTAATGTTTAAACAAAACCAACCCCTGTCCCCCACAACTTCCACACACTGTTCAGAACCTCCTCAAGAAAGTGCAGTTTTAAAGTGGCACCTGCAATGAAAAAGTCATTTTTATTGGTTTTCTTTACCTCTTTGCTGCCAAGTGGATGTTCTGGACTGGAATTGGCAGGAAAAATGTTTAAATTCGCCAAAATCAGGTGTTTTTTTTTCTAATAAAATAAGGTTTCCAGAAGATTTTCCTTGCAAGCTCAGTTGTTTCCCTTCCCCTCCCTGACTGCCCTGCACACTCAGCCCCAGCTGGCACTGGCAGGGACTGTGCTCCCCCCTCTGGAGCAGAGGGCAGTGCCAGGCACTGCTCCAGCTGTGCTTCTGCACTTCCAGCATTTTTGGGAACTGGGAAAGGGAAAAACAAAGCTCCAGCACAGGGACCTTCTTCCCCTCCTGTTTTCTCCCCTCTTCTCTTGTTTCCCTCCCCTCCTGTTTTATTATTGGGGACTCCTGGATGGAGTTTGTAAACATCTTATTTCCACCCTTCCAAACTGTTTGCCTTTTTCAGCCACCTCAGGGCCCAATAAATGGCAAATTTAACCCATTTGTGCCAAAATAGGCACAAATAGATCTGACCAAGGGCAAACAGTGGTAAACCCACAAACTCCTGAGCACCAGCCGAGCCCTGGGCTCTGCCCTCCCACAGCCCCTGAGCACCAGCCCAGTCTGTGGGCTCTGCCCCTGCCCTCCTACAGCCCCTGAGCACCAGCACCAGCACCAGCCCAGCCCAGCCCTGGGGTCAGGCTGGAGCACTGGGGGTTCTGCTGCAGGTCACGGACAGGGCTGTCCTCGTTTAGGGCTTTGCTGCCTCAGGGGTGGCAGAGGGGACCTGGCACATCAGGGCCCCGGTGGGTTCTATTAATGGATTATACCTTGGATTTGAAGGCAAGATCACCACTCAGTCTGCCAGTTGTTGTGTTTCTGCTCCTATTGATTCTCTCAAAGTGAAAAGACACCAAAGCCAAATGAACCAGAACCAAATCAGCCTTTTGGTTCTTGTTTGGAGCTGCCTCAGCTTTTCTAAACCCCAGATTCTCCACTTGCTGCTTCCATTCCTGAGTACAATCTGAACAATGAAGGAATTGCATTGATTGTGCTCCCATTGCTGAGCTCCCCTTGCCCTGCATTGGGGAGGTTTGTTGTGTTTCATGGTCTGGGTATCGTGGCTCTCACTAACTGTAGATATTGTAGAGATGAAAACTTTGCCATTTCAACGTGGTGGCTGCCCTGGGCATCCTCACACAGAGATCCTGGGCACCCTCACACACACATCCTGCTCCCTGGGCACCCTCACACACACATCCTGCTCCCTGGGCACCCTCACACACACATCTGCTCCCTGGGCATCCTCACACACACATCCTGCTCCCTGGGCACCCTCACACACACATCCTGCTCCCTGGGCATCCTCACACAGAGATCCTGGGCATCCTCACACACACATCCTGCTCCCTGGGCATCCTCACACACACATCCTGCTCCCTGGGCACCCTCACACACACATCCTGCTCCCTGGGCAGTCCTGGAGAGCGCAGTGTGGTTTGGAACCCCCGGGGCACTGCTGGCTATGCTGAAATGCAAGTTTCTCCTGGAGAAAAGGAAACGGTGTTGGAATGAACTTTTGGTTTGTTTTTTTTACCAAAATTTTTCAGTTTGTAAGGAGTTTTGTAGCAGTGCTCCTCACATCAGAGGAGAGTTACTCATCCATGTGCACTGTCAGCTTGCACCAGTGTGAGGATGTCACAGCTGTGGTGCCTTAGGGCAGGAATTGTCACAGAGCTGTATCTCTGTTAGATCCATGGAAAAGGTTGGGAAAACTGGACATACCTACACAGAAGGGGGCTGTGCCTGCCTTGGAGGATTCCTGTTTAACCCTTCTCCCATGAAGTAAAGCAAATCCCACGTGGGTTTGGGCTGAGACTGCAGTTGTTAAAGGCACAGAAACGCCCCAAGTCCTTGTGCAGGAAATGATGACGTCACTGTGGAACTTAGTGAGGACCAGCTGATATTTCCAGCCTCATCCATGCTTTGCATGACAACTTGCACAATGAGCTTTGCATGCCTGTTTTGTTGCTGGTTAATGATTCTCAAGAAGTAACAAAACTGCAGTCAGGTTTTGTGGAACGTTGTGCAACATGTTTGTTTATCCTGTATCTCCCCAGTCTGTTAACTTGCTCCTTTAAATTCAAACGGATACGGTGCTATGCAGATTCTGGCATGTACTACCTAGGTAAAGTTTTTGCTTTGTTTCCACAGTTGTAACATCTGAAATGTTTATACATATGTAAAACCTTAGTCAAGTACACAATTGTAATTTGTTTTTTAAGAACCACTTCTTACAGTAGTTTAATACTTGAAATTAAATGAAGCTACTTTAGGCCACTACAGTTATCCATTCATTAGGTGATTTCTGGTTGTATTTGGTTTTCTTTTAGAGAATCAACTTTAAAAAAAGAAATTGATGAAGAGAGAGCGTCTTTACAGAAGTCCATCAATGTTACTAGTGCCTTGATCACACAAAAAGATGAGGAACTGGAAAAACTCAGACATGAGGTAAATGAGGAACAGTGGTTGATTCCTGATTGTGAGTTACAGGCAGAGGCTTTGTGTGCTGGCTGATTGTTCTTCAATGTGGCATCATCAAACCTTGGCATTAAGTCTTTGGATACCTGTGCTGGTCAGGGGACTCCTGGCACAGTATTAGCCCTGGCTGTGAGGGGTGGGCTGTGCTGCCCTGGCTGTGCTGGGGGGCCCAAGCCCTCTCCAATCCCTCCTACAGATCACGGTGCTCCGCGGGGAAAACGCTTCTGCCAAAACGCTGCAGTCAGTGGTGAAGTCCCTGGAGTCTGACAAACTGAAACTGGAGGAAAAGGTGAAGAACTTGGAGCAAAAACTCAAGGAAAACAATGAGCAGCCTTTAACTGTCATGAGCCCCTCAGGTACAGCAAACCCTGCACTGTCTGTGCCTTCAGCTGGGAGGTTGAGACCAGCCTGACATTGTTTCTCTCTGACTGAGCCATCCCACGTGTCACATTGTACCTTGTCTGGTTTTCTTCAAAGGTGATGCTGCTACTCTGCTTCAGGAGGAGATTGCGAGAGAGAAGCAGGTACTGGATGTGGCAGGAGATGCTGAACCAGCAGTGTGGCTGCAGGACAGGGAAATACTTCTAAGACAGTTCCTATCAGGTTCTGTCAGACAGGGTTTTAACTGGCAGATTTGTTTTGTAGCTTCTGAAGGGAAATGTTAATGGCAGTAAATACAAAGAATCAAGTGGTGAGTGGTGTGGGGGGAACAGTTCAGATTGGGAGTGTGAGGAAGCAAGGAAAGGGTGGCCAAGTGTGACCTGTCAGTGAGGTACAGCCCAGCAGAGCAACTCGCCACTCCCTGGCCTTCTCCAAGAGTTTCTCCAGTGTGAATGAGGGAAAGGTGTGGCCCTCCTGAACCTGGTGCTTGCCAAACTGGAGAAATGGGCTCCCTGAGCCTCCAGGCTCCTTCTGAGCCCCTGCAGTTGAAAATGTTGGGCTTGGCTTCTTTGTAACTGCAGAACTTGAGTCCACAGGAGGGTTGGCAGCCATGGAGAGGGCAGGTGCTCAGCTGGCACCTGCTTGGGACCAGGAAGAATGTGATTCAGAGTATGATCATTCCAGGGACCATGGGAAGTGCTTCTGTGCTACAGGGGCCTGTGCCAACAAAAACACAGAAAAGATGGTTAGAATGGAATCACCTTCTGCTCATTATGAAATCCTTGTTAGATCACTAATGTCAGTAACAGTGAATAAGTGCCCTTCCTAGTTGTGCAGTGATAGGAGTGTCATGAACATTCACTAACCACCAATCTTTTCCTGGTTTTCTGCCTCTCTGAATTCACCTGCTGATGACAACCCTTCCTGCCACCAGGGCGAGGTTGGTTCTGTTTCTTGGCTTCCTTTATTCCCTCCACTGTTGATTGCCAAGTGCTCCTTGGCTGCCCCCAGCAGTGCTGCACCCCCTGCCCCTCTGACTGTCCTTGTCTTTGGCTTTCCCAGATCGACTTCCTGAATTCAGTGATAGTGGATCTGCAAAGGAGAAATGAGGAATTGAACCTGAAGATACAAAGAATGTGTGAAGCTGCCCTCAATGGCAACGACGAGGAGATAAATAACTATGACAGGTATAAATCCCAGAGGGAATCCGGGCTCATGTCTTGGAACTGTTGGTAGAATTGGGTGGGGAGCTGCACCAGCCTCATCTCAGCCCTCAGGAGGGACAAAAAGAGCTTTCTCTGGAGTTCAGTGGTTGAATCCAACCTTCTTTGTGCACTGGGGTGTTCCTGATTCTCTGTAGTTATTGGTCACAAACGCTGACTTACTGCGACATGTTTGTTGTCAGAGTAGGTGAATCAGCCCTTTCCAGGTAGTCTTTGCTTTCAAGGGGTTGTAGCTGCACTGAGATGGGGAGAGAAATACAACTAAACAGAGTAGTCCAGAGAAACAGACCTGAAAGCTGTTTGATACGTTGTGACTTCAGATCTCTCCAGGGAAAAGCGAAACCAGTGAACTTGTGTTTCTCTTTTGAATGCATTTGTGCAAATGCTTGCACAGAGAGGGTGGTTTGTTTAGTCAGTGTTACAGTGTAAGGGATTGCAGGGGTTTGCAGGGTGGTGCAGCAGACGGAGCTTCAGAGGGGGTTGCACTGATGTTCTGGAGCTCTGTGGAGGTTCCTCGGCCTCAGCAATCCCAGGAGCTCCCAGTGCAGGGCAGGGCCGTGCGAGCGCCCGTCGCACTGACCTGTCCCACTGACCTGTGCCGCCCTTGCAGCGAGGAGGAGAGCCTGTCCAAGAAGAAGCCGCGCCTGTTCTGCGACATCTGCGGCTGCTTCGACCTGCACGACACCGAGGACTGCCCGACGCAGGCTCAGGCGCTGGAGGAGCCGCCGCACTCGGCACACCACGGGAGCCGGCGCGAGGAGCGGCCCTACTGCGACACGTGCGAGGTGTTCGGCCACTGGACGGCGGAGTGCAACGACGACGAGACCTTCTGATGGCGGCGCAGGGCCGGCCCGGCCCCTCCGGCCCCCGCGGCTGTGCTGAATGTCCGGGGCAGGGACGGCGGCGCTGCCCCCCCGCCCCGCGGGCAGCGAGCGGAGCTGTGCTTTGCTCCTCCGCTAATAAATAACCCCTGTCCCTTTTTAACAAACTTCAGAGGAAGGTAAATAAAAGATTAACAAGTGACTTTATGCTGTTTTTTCCCAGGTTTTGGGTTTGTCCCTCCCTGAACAGGAAATGCCCCCGTGCTGTCACACCTGTCAGTGGGAAAACATGTATAGGAATGAAGCACTAGAGTTATATTAAAGCTTATTTAAATACCTTAAAAATATGATGTTAATTTTCATATTTGCACTAAACCATTTTAAGCTGAATTTGTACATTTAGATTTTTAAGCTTTTTTTTTTGACACTGGACTGAGTTGAGAAATATTTCATCTTTATTTCCATTTACTCCATTGACTGTGCTGTGAGCTCTGGGTTGTGTTTGGTGTGAGATGTGGAGACCCAGCACAGGTAAGGAGGGGCTGGAGCTGCTGGGGGGGGTTGAAATTCTTTTGCTGTGCACACCTGGAACAGTCTGTGGGACATCCCTGGTTTGCATTCTTTCAGCTTCTATATAGTGAGTGTGTGGTGTGTGTGTATATATGCATATGTATATTAAAGTTATATTTTGGAAAAAAACCCAAAGTGTGTTTTCTTTCCTACCTGTTCTGTAGGAGTGCCAAGGGCTCTGTGTGGGCTCAGTTGTGCTCGGGGGCTGGACTGCTAATCCCAGAATCCACTGGGTTGGAAAAGCCCCCCTGAGATCATCGAGTCCAACCTGTGACCCAACCCCACCTTGTCCCCCAGACCACGGCACTGAGTGCCCGTCCAGTCTTGGACACCTCCAGGGATGGGCACTTCAAACCTCCCTGGGCAGCCCCTTCCAATGCCTGACCACCCTTTCCATGGAGAAATTCCTCCTGATGTCCCACCTGCCCCTGCCCTGGCCCAGCCTGAGGCCATTCCCTCTCCTCCTGCCCCTGTTCCCCCTCCTGGCAGGGATTGCAGAGCCAGAAGGTCCCCCTGAGCCTCCTTTTCTCCAGCTGAGTCCCCCCAGCTCGCTCAGCCACTCCTGCTGCTCCAGCCCCTTCCCAGCTCCGTTCCCTTTTCCCTGCACACGTTCCAGCCCCTCAGTGCCCTGGATTGAAGGGCACAGGACTGGGCACAGCCCTCGGGGTGCCGAGCACAGGGAGCGAACCCGCTCCGCGGTGCTCTCGCCGCCACGCTGATAGATGAGTCCCATATTAACAAACATAAATGCACATAGAGCTGCTCCCGCATAGACACACACAGAGTCGCTCCCTCCCTGTCTGTCCGTCCCTCCCTGTCCCTCTGTCCGTCCCTCCCCTCGCGGGGCGGGGCGGTCCCTGCGCGCCTGCGCAGTGCCGTGCGGGGCTGCCATGGCGGCTCACCTGAGCTCGGGCCGGGTGAACCTGACGGCGCTGCGGGAGGCGGGACGGCGGGAGCTGCGCGAGTTCCTCGACAAGTGCGCGGGGTCCAAGGTGGGAGCGCCGGGCCGGGGGGAGCGAGGGGGCCCAGGGGCATGGAGGGGCCATGGCGGGATCGCGGCGGTGCCGGGGCAGGGCACTGGGCCGGGCTGACCCCGCCGTCCCTCCCGCAGGCCATCGTGTGGGACGAGTACCTGACGGGGCCCTTCGGGCTGATCGCGCAGTACTCGCTGCTCAAGGTAAGCGTCGGCCGGGCCGGGGGAGGCTCTCGGATGTCACCGCACTCGGGTGACGCCCGTGCCACCACAGGAACATGAGGTGGAGAAGATGTTCACGCTCAAGCCGGGCCGGCTGCCCCCGGCCGACGTCAAGAACATCATCTTCTTCGTCAGGCCCAAGCTGGAGCTGATGGACATTATCACGGACAACGTGCTCAGGTACCGCGGGCGCCGGCAGGGCAGGGCAGGGCAGGACAGATGGTGTCAGGCCACCAGAACAGAGACAGGTGTGGTTTGTTACACCTGGGCAGGGAACAAGGACCTGCGTGCAGACACCAAACTGCAGTGCAGCTGCTTGGAGGGCTCAAGTTGGGTGCAGGAGGGGGGCTTCATTTTGGCTGCCAGGCAGAGGGTCCACTCCTCCCCCTTCTAATCAGCTGGAATGAGTCGTGCTGGGATTGATGCCCCTTCTGGGAACTGCAAACAGCTGGGTGTGCTTGCCCGTGCTGCCGGCCCGTGCATCCATCCTGGGCACTGCCAAGCAGAGCTGGGGGCTGCGGTGCTGCCCCAGTGCAGTGCCCCTGCTGTGGCTCTTGCAGGGAGGACAGAGGCCGCTCCCCGCAGAGGGATTTCCACATCCTGTTCGTGCCACGCCGCAGCCTGCTGTGCGAGCAGTGGCTGAAGGAGCAGGGCGTGCTGGGCTCCTTCATCCACCGCGAGCAGTACAGCCTGGACCTCATCCCCTTCGACGGGGACCTGCTCTCCATGGAGTCCGAGAGCGCCTTCAAGGTGAGTGCTCGGCTCGGCTGCAAGGGAGAACCCGCTGTGGCTTCGTGTTGGCTCTCTGTGACCTGCACAGCAGGGAAAGGCCTTGCAGAGCAAACGTGTCTTGTTCCTGAGGCCTGAACTGAGCCTGAACTCGCCTGTGCGTTTTCATGCCCAACGCTGAAGGAACAGCCACTACACCAGCTGCCCCCAGTTCCTCCAGCTCCAGCTGCTGGTGTGGTTATCACAAATGGGGCGTTGCTGTCAGGAGCAGCCAGCACAGGATGGGGTGTGTGGTGGGTCACCCTGCACAGAGCTGCACTGTGTCCTGTGTTCCCAGGGTGCTGCTTCTGGGGACAGGATGGTTTGGGAGTTTCTTTGCCTTGCTGTGCCATAAGAAGTGTAGCCCAGAGGACATGTCAGAGCTTGCAGCTGCCATGAGGTGTTGGACACTCAGATTGGCCTAATTAGTGGGGGAGGCTCCTTGCAGTCACTTTCTGGCTCTTGCTCCATCAAACTGGGTTGGTGTGTGGGGTTCAGAAATACTGTGGTGTCTGGGGTACTGTTTGATGTAGTGATGGCACAAATAAAGCCCATATTTGCCAACAGCCATAGTTTATTCCCCAGCCTAAGTCTCCTCTGAACTGTTCACATGGACCTCACTCTGCCGTGGAAGCAGCTACGTTGGATCAACACCTTCCATCAGAATCCTCCTTGTTGTTTAGGAATGTTACCTGGAGAGTGACCAGACCAGTCTGTACCACGCAGCAAAGGGGCTGATGACACTGCAGGCTCTCTACGGAACCATCCCACAGATCTTTGGGAAGGGCGACTGTGCTCGGGTGAGGCTGAAAAACTGCATCTTCTTCTTTGGAACTGCCTTAAGGAGCGTTTGGTTAAAGGCATCTCTGGGGTTTTTTTTAATCCAGCCACAACACTCACTTATCCCCTTCTCTTCTCTCTGATCGACCTGTGGGTGAATTGGTACCTTTTGGTGTGAGGGAGCAGCTTGAGGTGATGGCAGTGCTGTGGCCAGTTGCTGTCTTGCCAAGCTGTGGGGGAGGATTTTGTTTTCTCAGTCTCATCCTGCCCCCTACCTCAGCCAGTCTGTACCTCCTGCCCTTCCCCTCCATTACCCAGGGCTGTGCCCACACATGCAGGGCCCAGAGCTCAGATCATCTGCTGTGTCCTGCACTGTAACAAGCCCGGTGTGATTTCCTTTCAGCATGTGGCCAACATGATGATCAGGATGAAGCGTGAGTTCCCTGGGAGCCAGAACTCCATCTTCCCTGTCTTTGACACGCTGCTGCTGCTGGACCGGAACGTGGACCTGCTGACCCCGCTGGCCACGCAGCTGACCTACGAGGGGCTGATAGACGAGATCTACGGCATCCAGAACAGTGAGGGCTGTGGGGAAGGGGCAGTTCTTCAGCCCTGGGGGAGGTTTCCCAAGCCCTGGGGGAGGTTGCAGTGTGTGAGGGGCATTTCTGCTTCACTGAATGGCTGTGATGTGGGAGCAGCTCAGCTGAACTAAGTGCGGGGTTGGTTCAGTCCCAGGCTGGAGCCCATCAAGACCCACTCTGGACCTTTTTGCCTGGGAAGGGGAGCTGAGCAGTGTGTGGTTACTGAATGGGCATATTTTGGATGCTGGCTGGGTGCAGACACAGTGACAGAACACGTGTTGTACAAGCAGAAAGGTGTGCGCCTCCAGCCTGGCTGGATCGTGTGTCACACTGAGGGGACAGGGACATTTTGTGAAAGGCCATGCAGAGCATGCTCTTGCTCTTCAGGAGATAGTAAGAAAACTCCAGAGGGGCATTTATGGGCTGTGATCCCTCCTGCTGGACTGGACTGGCTGCAGGGCTGTCTCCAAGCCTCTCTGAAAGCAGGGGAGTTGGCACTTGGGTTCTGATCACGTGTGTTTGTGTAGGTCCCTGGGTGAGTACAGTGAGACTCTCCCTAATTAACACCCAGGCACTGAGGGGTGTTTATATTTGCTCTGCTGCTCAGAGCTGTTTCCAGCTCTGTTTCCTCAGCCTGTTAACCATAACTTCTGGTGGTGAAGTTCCAGTCCTTATAAGGGTTATTTCTCTGCATTTGGTAGCTTATGTGAAGCTGCCCCCCGAGAAGTTTGCCCCGAAGAAGCAGAGCGAGGGTGGGAAGGACCTGCCCACGGAGCCCAAGAAGCTGCAGCTGAACTCTGCAGAGGAGCTCTACGCCGAAATCCGCGACAAGAACTTCAATGCTGTGGGCTCAGTGCTCAGCAAGAAGGCCAAGATCATCTCAGCAGCCTTTGAGGTGAGGCCTGTGTCCAGCAGTGCATCCCTTGGGTGTTCCTGTCATCAGATCAGTCACAGTCTGCCCTCGGCAGGGCAGTGCCTGGGCTGCTGCCATGCAGTAATCCCCCAGGCAGTCTTGAGAAGCCCCTCCAGTCTGTTCCCCTGCCCTGGGATAAGATCAGCTCTGTTCTGTGTAGGTGTTGTTCAAATCTCAAGAGTCCTGTAGTAATGTGGATCCCCCTCTTCTTCTCACACCTCTGTTCTGGGGCTTTCCCTCTCATCACAGTTTGCCTAAACCACCTTCTGCTGTATGAGCCCAAAGCTCCCACAAGAGGAATTGCTTCCCTCAGTCTGCAGGACAGGCAGGTGCTGCCTCCCTCTGCAGGAGGTCAGAGTTCAGTTTTAGTGTGCTGTTCAGTTCCTCTTTGCTGCTCTTGTTACCTGTTCACTGAAAGGTCCTTTTCCCCTTTGTATTCACTGAGGATGCAGAGAAAAGGCTTTAAGCAATAAAACTCCAGAACAGGTTATTATGGCTGGCATAAACCCCAGTAGGAATGTGGAAAAGACAGTTGCCTTGCAGGAGATTGGAAGTGTGAATTCATGCTCATGTATCACCTTAGACAGCTGGAGAGCTGTGTGGGGCATGTCTGTGGTTTTATTTGAAAACATCCTGTTGATGATTCATAAAGAAACTGAGATCCCATACCTTGGCTTTCAGACTTCATGGGGATTCTCAAAGAGAACTTGTTAGTCTCTTTGATTTTATTTCCTGTGTGTATTTTAGCCCCTTCACCGCTGCCACATCTAAGGTGAGGTAGCTGTACCTTAACTGAAGTGCTGAGTGCTCAGCCTCCTCCCCTAGTACATGTTTGTTTCTGCAGGATCAGTGCTGGGGGTGCTAGAGCTGGATTACTCATACTGACTGTTTTTTAAAAAAAGAGAATTTTAAGAAATTGTCAGTGGTAATAGGTGATAATGAAACAGCAGCATACTGGCAGCAGAGGGCTTCTTAAATTGCAGGCTCCATCATTATCACTCTCCTGCCTGCACTTGCCCATTTAAATCCTTCTCATATGAGTCAAGTTATTATTATTTTTATTCCAAGTTGCAGCAAGAGGCAAGTAGCCCACATGCAGTGCAGCCCTCTGGACTGCTCTGAGAGCTGAACTCTGTGTGGGTTTGGCCCATCCTGGCTCAGAGCCCAGGCATGGCTGCAGCCAGGGCCAGTGAGTGGCCCAGCTCCAGCACCTTCCACTGCTGCTCCAAGGGGAGATGTCCCCCAGCCCTGACAGCACTGGCTTGGAGCTGCAGGTTTACACTCAGCCAGCAAAGTAATTCCTCTTTGTGTAAAAAAGGGAGTTTTCTCTGGTAGGGAAATGGAGGAGCAGATGGTGATGGCTGGAGTCAGACATAGGTGGATAAAGTGATTTGCAGCACTGGTATAATGGACAAAAACAGTCTGATGATACTGCTGTATTATGTCCTGCCTCTCCCAGTGATCCAACTGCTGTTACAGGTTATGCTGTGACTTAGTAAAAGCATTTAAAGTCTTTCATCTAAAAGGTCACATATCTCTGACTCCTGCAGGTGCAGTGAGTACAGTAAAACAGTTTTTCATGATAAATACCCAGCTGGTGTTCCTGACATGAACAGGGCCTAACCCAAGTGGTCCTTCCTGCAGGAGAGGCACCACGCCAAGACGGTCGGGGAGATCAAGCAGTTTGTGTCGCAGCTGCCCCACATGCAGGCGGCCCGGAGCTCGCTGGCCAACCACACCTCCATCGCCGAGCTCATCAAGGACATCACCAGTGAGTGTGTCCTCAGCAGGCCCTGCACGCCTCGAGTGCAGCCAGGGCACAGGTGACTTGATGGGCACCTCTCAGCCTGGCAGAAATGGGCTTTGATCCATCCAGTGCATCTCTGCTGAAAGGTTAAAAGTAGAAAATAAGCTGTCTGTTGCTGTTGTATTGATTGTTGTTCTTTTCTTGAAGCATCTGAAGATTTCTTTGATAATTTGACAGTGGAGCAAGAGTTCATGTCTGGAATAGACACAGACAAGGTAGGTAGATAATGACAATTAGCGACTCCTACGCCTTCAAAAAATGTATTTTCCTCATTTGGGTTTTTTTGAGAGAGGGAACATCTGATGTAGATGATGTCTGGTGATGTGCCTTGCTGAATTATCTGTCCCTGCCCTTGTACAGCCAGGGGGGGTCTGAGCTGTACACTGTGTGCTGTGAGGGATTGGTGAAACATTGAAGATGGTTAATATGAATTTTTCAGTGCCTCAGACAAAGTGGCTGCTGACTGTGGAACTGCCATGCTCTAGGTGGGCCCAAGTGGAACCAGTGCTGGGTCACTGTTTTGGAGATGCCTGGAGAGCAGCTGCACCCCTTTCTTGCTGCTTTGGAGACATTAAGCAAACCCAATCTTTCTTTCCAGGTCTTACAGGCACTTTAACAGTTCTTTAAGTAACAGTTCATGTATTTTATTTAATAGGTTAACAATTATATTGAAGACTGCATAGCTCAGAAGCACCCCTTAATCAAGATCTTGCGTCTCGTCTGCCTGCAATCCGTGTGCAACAGTGGGCTGAAGCAGAAGGTTCTGGACCATTACAAGAGAGAGATTCTCCAGGTTGGGGTCCTGAGAGAATCCATATTGAATGCTCAGCTCTACAGCACTTGCACTGTAGGCAGACACATGTTACACATGGGTAGTGTTGAGTTCCAGTGTGCACAGAGGGAGCACTGGGAGTCTGTCCGGGCTGACAGCAGTGCATGTTACACTTGGATACAGAGGTTTAATCACTGCCCTTTTTACTGTTATGATTTAAACACTCTAAATGTGATACACTCTACCCAAAAAGCTTTTTTAAACACCTTTTTAGAATTAGTATATTTTCTTTTTTTTTTTTAATGGTGTGCTCATGGGTTACTGACATGGTATTGAAGATGATTTTGTCACATTGCAGACTTATGGCTATGAACATATCTTGACCTTAAACAACCTGGAAAAGGCTGGACTGCTGAAACCTCAGACAAGTAGCAGGAATAACTACCCCACGATCAGGAAAACCCTGCGCCTGTGGATGGATGATGTTAACGAGCAGGTAACCAGGCCCTGGCAGCTGGTGAACAGACAAACCAGCAGTGAACATTACATGTAACTGCAGAATTACATGTGGCAGGAAAACCTTCTTTTTCCATGTGATTTTGTTTATAATTTCGTGGTGTGAGGGGCTCTGACCTGCTGCCCCCTGCCCCGCAGAACCCCAATGACATCTCGTATGTGTACAGCGGGTACGCCCCGCTGAGCGTGCGCCTGGCACAGCTCCTGGCCCGCCCGGGCTGGAGGAGCATCGAGGAGGTGCTGAAGATGCTGCCAGGGCCCCACTTCGAGGAGAGGCAGCAGTTACCAACTGGCCTTCAGAAAAAGCGTAAGTTCTGCCTTGTTTTCCTGTGTTTTACAGGGAAATGCATCTCTCTTAGGATGGAATAGGGCTGGGAGAGTCCAGGCCCCGCTCTCATCTCCCTGTCCCACAGAAGTGTTAGATCTCACTGACCATCCTTTGGCAAATTGTTTAACTCCCCATCAGGGTACTAAAACAAACCCTAACCTGACACTCTGACTTTAGTATATAAAATTACTTCACAAAGAATGTCAGCATTCCCTCTCCCAGCATTAAAACTGGTCAGGCAGAAGCACATCCTGTAGAGACTGCAGAGGTGGGAGCAGAGTCTGCATTTCTGGGCCCCAAACCTGCTATTTCACCCAATATATTTTTCCTCCAATTCTGTAGTTCAGTTTTAGGTCATTTGAGTTTGACTGACAGTTGTTGCACAGGAGGTGTGAAAATCCTGTCCCTTTTGTGCCTGCCCAGGTCAGCAGGGTGAGAACAGGGTGACTCTGGTGTTCTTCCTGGGCGGGGTGACGTACGCAGAGATCGCGGCGCTGCGGTTCCTGTCCCAGATGGAAGATGGAGGCACAGAGTATGTCATTGCCACGACAAAACTCATCAATGGAACCACCTGGATCAAATCCTTGATGGAAAAACTGGAGCCTGCCCCTTTCTAGGGTGTGTGGTGAGAGACTGAAGTGAGAGGCCCTGTGTGACACAGGCATGGCTGGTCCTGGCACTGCTGCTTGAACTTTGGAGAACCACAGCAGTGAAAGGAGCTCTCCTGAGAGCAGCTCGTGATGCAGTGACCCTCATCCTTCACTTGTGTTCCAGGGGCTTGTGGAACTTCCTGACAGACAAGTGGTGCTGGAAGGCACTAATGATGGAATAAACAATGGTCTGACATGGCAACCAAGCATGGGGGGGAGTAGGGGGGTCCTTCTCTTTGGCAAATTGCTGCTTTTTTTTCTTCCAGTTTAGTTTTAGGGGGAGATAGAGACAGGATCTTCTCTGCTCCTGATTTCATACCAGTATTTCCAGGCTCTCTGGTGCCTGACACATTCCATGGATGCACGGGCTGTGTTTGTCAGAGATCTGTACACAGCTCTAACTCTGGTCCTTGAGCCTTTTACTGCACTTGCCCCCACAGGGATTGCTGTGAGGTGGCTTGTTTGTCCCAGGTACACCCACCTGACTGTGGAAAGCTACCCCAGAGTATGAATTACATCATTGTGTCATCAGCTGAGGGTTGAAGACACACAGACACTCCCCATGTGGCACTTGGGCCAAAAATAGCAACAACAGGGACCCAGTAAACAGCAGGTTTAAAACAGACACGTTTTTCACCCCCCTGTCCAGGTTATAAACTGTGGTTTTTGCTGTCACAAGGTGTTGTAGAGCTCAAACTTACACCCTGGAATTTTCCACGGGCTTGGTGGCTGGGCCCTTGGTGTTGCTGAGCCAGAGTGTGCCGGGGCAGCTCCCAGAGGCAGAGCAGAGGCTTTGTTGGTGCCTGTGCTGCTGGGGGCACAGTCATGGTGCTCACAGGCTTCTAACACTACTAAAGATAACTCAAAAAAACCCCAAAACACTCCACACCTTAAATCTCACTCTCTTACCAAGCATTTCTGCTCTTAGCTATCCTGCATAATGCATCCAAATAAACTCCTTCATTTTTCCAAGTTATCATAGTTGTGACTGTGGTGGGTTTTGGTCTGTTGTTTCCTGAGTTCTGCCAAAGGAGCCCCTTCCTGGAGCCCCTCTGTCTGTTTAATTCCATTTATTAGAATAAAATAAAGACTTATTTGATCTTTTTTTGGAAGTGTTTGCACTCTCATTCTGGAATATAAAAATAAATAAACCAAACCCCTGTGCTGTGTTCTTCTCCCCCTGCCCCAGAACAACTCAATTATTTAAAGTGAAACTGTTTTTTAATATCTGGATGTTTTTTCTTTAGCTCATACCAAATTTCATTCTGTTCTGCCACCTAACATACTACATCAGAAATATCCATGGGATTTCTTGACTTTTAAAGAAAAAGACAATTTCAGTCTTTGGAGACCTTTTACCTCACATAGGTGGGCAACTTGGAGACTTAAAAACCAAAAAATGCTGCAACTTTGACAATGATGCAAGGAGCAAATATGGAATGCTTTGCTCTGCATTATTCTGCAGTTTCACTCAGAGTATTTAAAAAGAAAATTGAATTAGCTTTGAATCCAAAATTAGATGTGCAGAGGAAAACAAGAAACCAAGTGACTCAGTGCAATCCTTGTAGTGTCCTTGGCTTGGCCTGGAGGGTCTTTGTAGTATTGACATTTCTAGACTTTTTTATTTGATTTACAAATTTAACCATCCCAAGGAAATGACTGGCCCTGATCAGGCTGGTTTATGAACTGAGGTCATGCTGTGTAAAAGCCACACCACAGGTGAATAAAGGACACCATGCAAAGCCCCAGTTCCCCAGCTGACTTACCCTTCCACCTGGGCCAGCAAAACATGTTTGTTGGTAACACTGGAGGCCAAACCCAGACACTCGGTAAACTCTCCAACACTGCTGGCTGTAGTTCTGCAGCCTGGGGCCTGCACCAGCACCAAGCTGGGTGGCCACTCCAGCCACAGAAAGTCTTTGCCTGGAACTACCCAACAACAACAACAAAATAAAACCCAGCCTGACGTTTATCAATTCCCTGGAGGAGCAATTACTACTTAACAGGCTTCCTGAGCAGCTGATGATGTTCTGCTTCTGTCCAAGGCCCTGCTGACCATGAGGGTAATAATTTGATAACAAGAGAGCCTAATTAAATTAAGGGGCCATTTTCTACATCATAATATCTTTGTAGGTAAGAGATTTGATCTGCAGTACATAATCCTCTTTCTCTTTGCTGTCTGCATTACCAGCAAATAAAAAAAAACATCACCCAACCTCTACCCTAAAAGACTTTCACTTTTCATACAGCTTTATCAGAAAGCAGTTTTGCTGAAAATAAACACACAGCCTGGCTCCCTTCTGCCCTCACGGCAAGGGAGCTGCTCTGAAAGGTCGGGATGACCCCCTGGGAGGGCAAGGGTGACACTCAACAGTGACCCAGTCAGTGCAGGCACTGGGCTGCCTTCAGCCCAACCTTTCTGTAGAAGAGTCAGGCTCATTCTGCACAGTCCCACCCTTGGGAGCAGCCCCAGCTGTGTGTGAGCACCCTCCTCCTCCTTCCTGAGCTGCTCAGGGCTCTCAGGGAACAGAGCAAGAGGCACAACAGCCTGCCAGACAACATAGCAAAAAGTCTAAGATGATGTATTTTTTAGAGGAAATCCCTCCAACTAACCCACTGCAGGTTTTGACCTGGTAACCCCCAGCCCTGGTGCTGAGCCTGAGGAAATGCTGTTTCCAGCAGCCCCTGGGGCAGGGCAGCTGTTTGGCTGCTCCCAGCACGACGCGCTGTGTCGTATCAGCCGCCCTGACCACACCTTGCACATCAGCCCTGCACACACGCCCTGGCACTGCCGGCTCCGGGCACGGCGCGGCCGAGCAGCCCCCTCAGCACAAACCCTCTGAACCAGCAACTCCAGGGACAGCTGCAGGACAGACAGGGAGAAACAGCATCCTGAGGAACCACAGCCTGGGTAAGTAGTTTATTTCTTTTTCAGTATGTTTCTAGATAACCAGAAATCTCTTAAAGCCCATGGATGGAAAACTTCAGTGCTTTGAAACCACTGCTGGTTTAAAAATGAAATAATTTCTATACATTATACATGTGCCTGAGCTTAGAATGAAATGACTGAACCCTTTAACAACAGCAAAAAGTGAACTCTTTATCAGAAGAGTTCTTGAAAAAAACATTCTAAGTGGCAGGATGAGAATTCAGTTTACTTTGGCTGCTTAGACAAGAAATAATCCCTTTGAGTTTGGTTTATGTTAAGTCTGGTTTAAACTCCTTTATATGTACTTGACCAAGGCTGTGGATATTTTTGATCTGGCACAGCTGAGGTAAAAATTTAAAAGAACATGTAAATTGGAGAGACGATAGATTTTTTAGGTGGGTCTTCACAGCTTTAAGTCTACGGAGCAAACAACTTTTGTGAAAGAGTTTAGATTTAATTTTGAACTAACAAGTGAGCAATCACTTCTAAAGCAAGTGTGACTTTATAATAAAGCTAGAAGATGAATTCTAAAGCATCTTACCCCATGTCTCCCATTTAAAGGTTATTTTTAACAGAAGATATAAATATTTGCCTGTGCAAACTTGTATTTAAGCCTCAGTTTTCGTCATTCTTAAACAAAAGGCTCAGCTTGTGCCAGTATTTCCATTAGATGCAATTATATAATTAAATATTAATGGTGGCTTCCTTGGAGGAATTGACCACTGATCAGAACACGCTGTTGGTAATGCACCATCAGCGGCCGCTCTGATCCTGAGGCTTCCTGGATACCCAGACACTGGGGAAGGATTCCAAGAGCCAGCCGGGCTCTGCAGGAGCCCCTGGCCTCGCCCACATGGCTGTGCCCACTGCCTGTGTCTGTATCTCCATCTGCTTCATCACCAGCCCTGACTGGGAGACTCTGCTCAGCTCCCAGACTGTCTTCCAACCCTGCACAGGACTCTGAGCAGGCAGACAAGTCCCATCGGACACTAAAATATTCCAGGTGGACATCACAAGGTTCCTCCCCACAGCAAATCCCCTGGGGAGTAAATGTGAATTCCAGTCTCTCTGCTTGGGAAGACTGCCCTGTCACTGTGCTTGCAGGAAGAGGGGAGCAGGAGCACCAGCCCCAGGGATCGTACCTGCCGGAGGGAGCGATGCCGGAGTCCTTCGCCATCCACGTCCTCAGGGTGCTGAGGGAGCTGCTGGCCTTCGTGCTGTTCAGCTACACGGTGCTGCTCGGGGCCCTGCTCCTCGCTGGCTGGACCACCTACTTCTTGGTGCTCAAATGAGGTTCTTGCTCCTGTTCCTGCTTCTGCTCCCACCAGCTTTCCAGAGGGAAGCGGCTCCGCAGCGCTCGGCCCGCGGGATGGACGCCCCTTCCCCCCGCGCCAAACCTGCCAGTGTTTCGTGTCCTTGCTGCCCCACCACAGCCTCATTTTCTTATGTACAAACAATAAAGGTTAAAAGAAAAGGTCTCCACCAGCATGCACTTGCTGATCTTTGTGGCTCCTGCAGATTCTTTGTGTCTCCCTGGATATTTGCCTCTGTTCCCTGGAACATTTAAAAGCCTCTCCTGAGATTCTCACCCTGCCTAGAGAGGGACAGGAGGGACGCAACACGATTCCAACACACCAACATCTCAACAAACAAGTCCTGCCTTGTCCAACTCTGCCTCATTAAGGGTGTGAAGGCAGAGATACAGAAATTACTTGTCATTTTTTTCAGAAGTCCTGGAAAAAGACATTTCAAACCAGGACTGGGTTTCCCTCTCACTAGTTTTGTGAGGCACAAGGGCACCAACACCACACCAGCTACAGGATTGTTACCTGGTGTTCTCAGGCGTGCCAGGACTTTAACAAATATTTAAAGCATGTAGATACATAAAGGATGTGCCTGTGGTACAGCACTGCCTCACACAGTAACCTGTGCTGTGCTACGGAGTCTCAGAGAACAGATAGGGATTTCTGCTGTAAATAAAAATAGATTTAATTAAGTAAAGCTTTTGTATGGAATTACACAGGAAACCTTTGCTGGAGAAGGTGGGGTTATCACTAGTGGAACCAAATCAAAGCAGCATCATGTAGTCTTGAACAACAAAATGAGTTAAATCAGGGTGGGGAGCAGCTCCTGTGGAAACCAGACCGTGGTGTGTCAGCGCTGCCAGTTTTGGGAGCTCTCCAAACTCAGAGTTTTGTTGAGAAAGGAGATGTTGTTTATTCTACACAGGGTACAAGGGGGAGGCTTCCACAAAGCCAGCACCCAACCATCAAAACTTTTTACTGTTAATCCATTTTCGCAAACAAAGGAATTAGTGCTTATTTGCTACATAGTTCTCTAATTAGTTAGTATTCTATCTTCTATTGGTTAATGATTCTCTCATGCTAATTAGTGCCACGCTCATAAAGCAATGGCAGGACTTCAATAAACTAAGTTAACAAATAAATAAAATCCCTCTAAATTAATAAATGAAAAATAAAGTAAGAAACAAAACAAAGAAATAAAAATAAATATAAATTAACGGGAAATAAATAAATGAATGAAAAAATAAATTTAGACACGATAAATAAATAAATAAACGAAAGGAAATAACCACAAATTAATGGGAAATAAATAAATGAAAAATAAAACTAATAAATTAACAATATCTACCTAACTCTCTGGGTGAACAAAGCCAACAGGTGCTTCAGCGCTGTCGTTCCCCTCCGGTCCCGCTCCCGTTCCCGCCATCGCCCTCACGGCCCCTCACGCGCCGGTCCCGCCCCCTGCCCGTGACGTCACTGCGCGCGCCGGGCGCGCGGCCCAAGATGGCGGCGGGCGCGAGGTGGCTGCGGAGCTGCTGCTCCATCCTCAGGTATTGGCACCGGGCCCGGGGGCGGCGGGGCTGGGGCTGCGGAGCTGCTGCTCCATCCTCAGGTATTGGTACCGGGCCCGGGGGCGGCGGGGCTGGGGCTGCGGAGCTGCTGCTCCATCCTCAGGGATCGACCGGGCCCGGGGGAGCTGCTGCTCCGTGCCCAGCTCTCTCCTGCTCCCCCGTGCCCTGCTCTCTGCTCAGCTCTCCTTTGCCTCCACAGGCGCAGTGCCCCAGTGCTGGCCGCTGTGAGCAGACGAGGCCTCTCGGGTGCCCGCGGCCGGTGGCACCAGGCCCTGGGGCTGGGGGTGGCCCTGTGTGCTGTGCCAGTCGTGGAGGTAACAGCCCAATGTCCCCAAACACCCGTTTAACCCCGGGCAGACTCGCTCTCCCCCGGGGTTGTGTCCTCAGGGAGAGCTCGGCTCATAATGTGGCAGTGCCCGTGGCAGCGGGGCTGTGCCTCGGCGTCCCTTGGCGCTGCTGTCCCTGTGGAGGGTGTGGGCTCATGCAGTGCCTTGTGTTGCAGCAGCAGGGCTCGGTGTCCCTCAGCAACGAGGCCCTGATCCGGAGGGCAGTGTCCCTGGTGACAGACAGCACGGCCACCCTGCTGTCCCAGACCACCTACGCCCTCATCGAGGCGCTCACGGAGTACACCAAGGTGAGCTGGGAGAGCACACCTGGCACCAGCACTGCTGGGAATGCTGAGTGAGCTGGCACTCACTACACCTCCTAAACCATGCTCAAACTGGACTTTTAAAAATTAATTTAATCCAAGAGGTGTGGGGTTGGAGTTGTCTGATCCCTTGGAATCTGGGGGGGGTCACCCTTTGACACCAAACATGGAAGTTACTGTTAGTTTTGTTAAACTGTTGCTTTTGAGTTAAACTTACAGAATCATGGCATGGTTTGGGGTTGGAAGGGACCTTAAAAATCAGCCAGTGCCACTCCCTGCCCTGGGCAGGGACACTTCCCACTATCCCAGGTGGCTCCAAGCCCTGTCCAGCCTGACCTGGGACACTTCCAGGGATGGGGCAGCCACAGCTTTGCTGGGCACCTGTGCCAGGGCCTGCCCACCCTCATGGAGAAGAATTTTTCCCAATATGCAATCTAACCCTGCTCTCTGGTAGTTTAAATCCATTCCCCTTGTCCTGTTACTCTAGGCCCTTGTAAAAAGTTCCTCTTTTAACTTAAGCCAAAAAGACTGTGGAAATCAGAAGTGGGGCTGAATAAACTCCCAACAGTAATTTATATTACCTGTGTTCTGAGCTCTCTGTGCCTGGGTGTTTCATTTTCCTTCTCTGCCTGCCTAAGGCCACAAGGTGAGTTTCACCAGAACAATGGGCTGAAACATGTTTAAGCCTGAAACAAGATACAGTTTTAATTTTATAAATAAAATGCCAATTTGAGTGAATCATAGAATCATAGAATGGATTGGGTTGGAAAAGCCCTCTGAGATCATCAAGTCCAATCCTTGGTCCAACTCCAGTCCCTTTACCAGATCATGGCACTCAGTGCCATGGCCAATCTCAGTTGAAAAACCTCCAGGGATGGGGAATCCACCCCCTCTCTGGGCAGCCCATTCCAATACCTGAGCACTCTCCCTGCAAAGAATTTTTTTCTGCTCTCCAACTTCAATCTCCCCTGGCAGAGCTTGAGCCCATCGTGCCCCCTTGTCTATTGCTGAGTGCCTGGGAGAAGAGACCAACCCCCACCTGGCCAGAACTTCCCTTCAGGGAGTTATAGAAGTATTTGCATTCCAGTTTATGTCCCTATTAGTACAGCAAGTACATGAAGAGTAATGTTAACTACCACCAGGGAACAGTGAGACAAAGCCAGAGCTGTGCAGCCTGCGAGGTAACAGTGTGACCTGGTTCCTCTGCAGGCAGTTTACACCCTGGTGTCTCTGTACAAGCAATACTCCAACCTGCTTGGGAAGATGGACTCGGAGGAGGTGGATGCCGTCTGGCAGGTGGTCATCGGGGCCAGAGTTGATGTGAGTGGGCACCTCCCTCCACTCCCCTCACCCTCTGAAAACCCTGCTCAGAACATTCCCATCTCTCTCCCCTTTCCACAGGGGTGGGAGAGCCCCCAGGGGCTGCTCACCTTGTTAAAGAACACCGTGCTTTCCCACCAGGTGAAGACAAAGCAGCAGGAATACCTGAGGCTGGAGTCCAGCTGGATGACGGCGCTGCGCCTGTCTGAGATGGCAGCAGAGGCTGCCTACCAGTCTGGTGAGCACAGACACTGCCCTGCTCCCTCACTGAGCTGACACACACAGAGGATTCATTCAGTTAACCTGACAATTCACAGCTCCTGCCTGTTCTTTTTTTGGCTGCAAGTCTATAGAACTGCTCTGAGAACTTGGCCTGTAAACTTACACGTGGTTAAGGTCAAGACCAACCATGACCAAAAACTGCTGGAGGGAAGAGTTCAGTCATTTTTAAATGCAGGTTCAAACACAGAAATAAGGCTGGCTCAGGGTGCAGCAGGGCTTTCCAGCTGAATTCAGTTGCATTAAAGAAAAAAAAGGTACTAATTTTGGTCTTTTCTCCGTGCAGAGATTTGATAGTTTTCAGATTGAGTTATGGCCTGGTTTGTGGTAAATTGGCAGAGTTACTGGAGTGGAGAGAGGGAAGGAAAGCAATGAATATACAGCGACATCCTAACTCTGGAAGTGCCTGAAAAAGACCCAGAACCTGGAGGAGAATGGGAGGCAAAGGGATTCTGAGTTCAGCAGCACCACAGGTGTTAGTGGCAGGACAGAACAAGGACTGAAAGGTCCTGGCACACAAGAACTGGGCTTAGTTCTCAAACCCACTGGCACACCCTGATCCCTCTGATCCAGCTCCAGCTGTATCCCAGTGGGGTGGGAGAATTCAGGGAGCAATGAAATCTCAATGCAAACTAACTGTTGTTTTAGGTAAATGGACAGTAAATGCATTGAGCATTAATAGAACCCAAGAGCCATCAAAGCAGGTGCTAATTACAGTAATTTCCAGGTTTGCCCAGTGCTGCTCTAACCCAGTATTCCCATTGCTGCTCTAACCCAGCATCCCCTTTGCTGCCCCAGGTGCAGACCAGGCCTCGGTGACCGCCCGCAGCCACATCCAGCTCGTGAAGTCACAGGTACAAGAAGTGAGGCTGCTGTCCCAGAAAGCAGAGACCAAATTAGCTGAAACTCAAACAGAGGAGCTCATAAAAGCTCAAGGAGAGGACTCTTCTTTGCCACAGGGTATTTTAGGAAATACAGAGGCAGGGGATGACCCTTACCTTCGGGAGGACTGAACAGAACTGAACTGCAGCAGATCTGGGAGTCAATCACAAGTTGAACAGTCTCAAACTCTGAAGTGTGGGATAGTCTAAAACTGCTGAAATAAGCACATGATTCCATTTTTTTCCCCCAAGCAGGATTGCTTTAGAAATCAAGTAACTTCCAAGTATTTGGAAAGCCTCAATTTTGTTTGTTATCTACTTTGTTTGTAATACTTTTGGATCCATTTATTTCAACATTTATCTATGCAAATGTGAAGACTGCTTTCAAGGATACCCTGGTGTTAATTGTGTCTCTGCTGGGAGGTTTGGTGTGTTTGTGGGGGCTCTTTAGGGATCAGCCAAAGAAGTGTATTTAAAAAACCTTGTTTTTAACCTGTGAAGTAAATTATGTCTGTGAGGAAATGACTTTATTAAATTGTGCAGAATTACCTCACTGTGGGTGTGATCATTTGGGTGAGAGATTAAGCCCTGTTTTCTATTTAGACTTCAAAGTTTTTAACATCTGAGTTGGCAGCTGCCCCAAATTCCACTGAGCTGCACTGGGGGAAACATTTGCTGCAGAGCTGAGAACTTTCTGTGGTTACTCAGGCTCTTGGTGAGGTGTTGCAGTTCATCACAGTGTCCTCTGTCACCCCAGAGACACCTGGGAGGTTCCCCAGGAAGCAAAGGGAGGGTTGATTTTCAAGATACTGTGGTAATAAACAAAACTATTTTGGCAACTGCCATGTGCTTTACACAGCAGTGAGCAAAAGAGAGTTTTACCTGTCTGAATGCTTTCCAGCACAAGTTTCAGGAAATAATTCTCTCTTTTGCAAGTTCATTGTTTCACTGCAGGTTTCCAAACCACAGGTGTCTTTCACTGTGCTCATTTTCTAACTTGACAGCTAATGTAAAATCTGCTTTGTAGAACAGCATCCACTGGAACTTTATCACTCCTGATTGGACTCAGTTAATCCCCAGCCACCAGGTTTGGTAAAACATTAATTACAGGTTCTTCACCACAAATTAGCATCTGATGCACTGCATTGGTGTGAGGTTGCAGTTACTAAGTTGAGTAGGATTATCCTGTAGCATAAATTGTCTCTTTTTGCCTGCCTTTGGAACAAATGCAATCTCAGCTGCACAGCACTGTGCATTTATAGGGTAAGTAGTTAAAGGAATTAACAAACCACCTTTCCTTGCTCCTCTCTGGGTGCTGCTGTACCCAGGGAGGATGGCACAGTCTGGAATTCAGCTCTCAGGAAGCTGCCAGTGTCTGCTGTGCCAGGAGGTCCCAAACTCAAGCATTAATTAAAAAACCACTGTGGTGAGAGGATTATTTGAGCAGTGGCACAGCCAAGGCCTCAGGAGCCAAATGCCCCCTCTCAGGTCAGCCTCTAACCACAGCTGCTCTCATTTGGTACCTGCTGCAGTTGAGGAAGCCCTGCCAAGGCCCTGCCCCCAGTGCACAAACAAGTTGTGTTCCTTTCAGAACTTGGCACAATAAATCAGATGTTTCAGTAGCAGAGACACAGCCTAAGACAAATGAGCACTGCCAGCAGCCTGCAGAGCTCCCTCTTCCCCTTTCAGGGCCTGCTCCCAGCCCACTTCTCATTTCAGAGTGTGCCCTGCACTTCTCAAGAGCTGTTCCCACACATGTCCAACCTGATGTGACAGGAACCAGCCAGTCAGTCCAGCCAAAGTGGGCGTGAGGGGCATGGACGGCTCCTCATCCCTCCAGGATGGGGCAGAGGGAGTCCCTCCCTTTGTTGGGAAGGGAGAGCTGCCAGCTGGGGCTTAGCCCACACACCTAAGCCCACAGCAGACATGACATCACACTCTGTGTCCCTGAGCTTGCACTGGGAATCATGGAGTGGATCAGGAAAGTGCTGGCACAGCAGCCCCCAGGGCACCACAGTACCCAACCTGGCTGCTCTGCCCTCCAGGACAGGCACCAGTGCCCAGAAACGAGTTTGGTGCTGACACTCAGCCTTGTTTACAAAGCCAACCACCTGAAGCTACACAAAGACCATTTCTGAGCTGCAGAATTAATCCCTGGTAGGGCTGCAGCCAGAAGACACAGAAGCAGCTTGTAGGAGACCACACTGAGGATAGACACCCCTCACCAGAGCAATTCTGTGAGACAAACCCCTACTCACCCCTGGCACAGGAACAGCTCACGTGAGAGTGGCATCTTCTGCCCCAGGAGCCTGGGGCACACCTGGGGCTCAGCCACAACTGCACCAGGTGCTTCAGAAAACCAAGGCAGCACATCCTGCCAGGCGTTTGTGCAGCCCTGTAACATCCCCCCTGCCCTGAGAGCACCCCACACCTCTGGCCTCGATGTGTCTTCAGTGTCCCTGTCTGTCAGGCAAAAACCTCCTGGAGGCACTTCCCAGGCACCACTGAAAGCTCCAGCTCCCATCTGGTGGGGGGTGAATGCTGGGCAGCTGGCACTGGAGTCAGCAATTACAACAGTACAACCCAAATGGCTCTGGCCTCTGTAATCACACACTTCCTCTCCACCCACTCTCTTTTTCTTCCTAAAGCTCCCAGGCTGCTTCCTGCTCACACACAGCCCAGCAGCTTCTGCTCCAGCAGCAACATATCCAGGCACTGAGAGGTTTCACAAAAGTATCACCACCAAATCCAAGTTCTGTATTTGATTATTCCTCAAATTAGCAACTCCAGCACATTCTGGTTGATCACTTTTGTATCAGTCCATCTTGTCTGGACAGACCAGAGAACAGCAGCTGCTCACAGGAAAGGAAGTGGCAAATACTCATTTCCACAGAACCACCTCTTGAATGGAGACACCTAACACCAGATCTCAGCCTTCCCTGTTTTTTAGGTTTCTTAGCTTTCAGGACACCCCAGAATATTCCTGTGAAAACTTTTCAAAACTGTATTTTATTCATTCCCAGCATTACAACAAAAAGCCCAAAACCTCCCACACAACATGAGAAGCTGCTGCCACCTCCTACCACTGTGATAACTCAAGACACATTGCTCCTCTCACACCTGATCAGAAAGTCTCTGTGCAAAAGTTTCCAGTGCAAGTAAACCTGTAATGACCTGTAAAAGCCCAGGGCTCGAGTGAGAGCCCAGTCCCTTGGATCATCATCCTTGCTGTGTTAAGGCAATATATTTTTGAGGCTTTTTCTTCCCCACTCCACTCCTGTTCTGCAGTCAGGCAGGAGCTGTGGGATTGCTGCCCTGGACAGTGGATCAGCAGCACACCCTGGCCTTTCTTCATCCCTTCAGGTAATTTCAAGTGCTCTGTCACTCATTAGTCATCACTGGCCTCCTCACACGAGCCTGAATTTGGCCAGTGCTCAGACACCAGTGCTGCGGAGCCTCCAGAGTAGGTGGCCACTCACATTCCCGTGGCAGTTGTGACTTCCCCTAGCTCCACTCCAGCTGGGAGGAACTGAGCCAAGTCCCCCATGCTGTGTCCCACCATTCCCACCCTGTGACAATTCAGTAACCCCCTGACAGAAAGGACTCACTGCAAACCAAACCCCGTCAGCTGCAGTGCAGTCTGTTAGTAATGGACACCTTTCTACCACAGCCTGATTTTTAGTTCAGTCCCCTGTGTGTGTCAGCAGTCACAACCCCGCTGGGCTCACCAGGAGCTGCTTTTCTCACCCCTTCCCATCGCTGTGTGTCACTGACACTGCACACCTAATGCCGTCGTCCCTCACCAGTGTCCACATGACCCACATCTCCGTGGGGTTGAGCTTGTGCACAACCATCAGCCCTTTGTACAAACACGGATCAAAAGCATTCAAAGGTCTCTGGATCCCGAAAGTCTTGAAGCCAGCGTGGTTCTGTGGGGCCACCGACATCTTTGCCAGACACATTCCCACAAACACATCATCTATGGGGAAGAGCTCCGTGTCCTCTGCACTGCTCCAGAGGCGACGCACCGTCTGTCTGGACATCACATAGCCCCCTCCTCCTGCATAGACAGGGTAGAAGGGGGCCCCATACATGGACTCTGGAATAAAGTACTTGACCTTGGTGTTCCTGATGGGCCGGGCTTTGGTGATCACATCCCCGACAAAGAGATCCTGTTCAGGGTCCAACTCTTGGAGGAACTCGATGATGTTGTAAGTGTTGACAAACACATCATCATCTCCCTTCAGCACAAACCTGGCGTGCAGACAATCCTCCATGAACCAGCGGAGGAAATGCAGCTCCTTGAGGGTCAAGTTGAAGAAGTTGTCAATGAAATCCCACTGCAAGATGTCACCAAACTGCTGGCTCTCATAAGCCAGCAGCTGGTGCAGGGGCTGGGGTTTGGCCTCGGAGCGCCCTAGAAGGAACACCAGCCTGATGCTCTTGCCCCTGATGGAGATCTCCTTCCCCCACGTGTTCCTGATTGCCACCCGCCGGTCCACGTTAATCGGGGAAGACTTGATGGCCAGCAGGAGGAACATCTCATTGCCACACCTGGAAGGCTTCATCAGGACCGGGAAGTTCCGGCAGTGCTTGTATGTCAAGAAGACGCGGTGAAGCTCTGGGAGGGCAAGAGAAGAATTGACAAGGGCCAAGTTCGGCGAACACTTGGTGGGTTCAGCATTGTCCAGAACCAGAGCCTTCAGTTTGTGACTCATTGCATCCACTTTCTGGTCCGCTGATGATTCTGCCAGCTTTGCCTCTTTCTTCATGTAAAGCACGCAGGCGAGCAGCGTGATGGAGAAGGTGTAAAGTGCGAGATTCCTAATCCTGGGATACATGGCAGCCTTCGGCCCTTGGCAGAGGAACACGACCCCTTCCCTCCTGGGTTCTCCGCGCTTCCCCCGCCGTCACGTCTCGGTTCCCGCCGGGACCCGGAGCCGCCGCTCCGGAGCCCCCGGCACGGCAAAGTCCCGGACCCGCTGTCGGAGCCGCCGCCGAGACTCACCGGAGCTGTCCCGCCCCGTCCCGCCCTCCCGGCCCCGCCCGCGGGCGGAGGATGCGGGGGCTGGACCGGGCAGCGTGTTCCCGGCGCTGCACTCCGGCACCGGGCACAGCGGGCACCGCACACACACCCTGCACCCCGCAGACACCCCCGACACCCCGCACACACCCCGCACAGACACCCGACACCCCGCACACACTCCCTACAACCCGCACAGCCCCTACAACTCGCACACACAACCCCTACACCCCGAACAGAAACCCGACACCCCGCACACAACCCTTACATCCCACACACATCCCCCCTACACCCCGCACCAGCGCCCTACACCCCGCACACCCCCCCCTACACCCCGCACACACCCCCCCTACACCCCGCACACACCCCCCTCTACACCCCGCTCACACCCCCGAAGACCCCCGCACCAGCCCCCGCCCACTGCAGCTCCTGCAGAAGCTCCGCAGCAGCCCCAGACCACCACAAACCCCGAGGCATCTCCCAGCTCTGGCGATTCGGCCCAATCAGGTTTATTTCCCACTCTGCTGCAGACACGTCACTGGGTTTCCCCCATGGCCACGCTCTCCTGGCTCTGGGTACCGACTGCCAAGGGCCACCGAAGCAGCTGCATCTGGAATTGAACTGTTAGTGGCACGGGCTGGGGCTCTTGACCCTCCTCCAGCTTAGCTGTGTCTTTGTTTTTTCCTTTTCCTGTGGAAAGAAGTAAATGTGTCACTGTCTTGAGACAGTAAATCACGCTAAAAGCAGCAGCGTGCAGAGGGACTGCCCAGGGTGTCAGCACTGACTGCTGAGCCTTGAGGGAAATCTGTCTGAATATGACTTTAGGTAAGAAGCCCAGAAAGTATCTCTAGGCAGAAAACTGATCTGGGTGTAAGCTTGCTTTTTGTTTTAAATTCCCCTAGGACAAAAGAAAGATGCAGAAATAAATGATTTCAAGGATCCTGGAAAATCAAGTGCTGAGTAAAATGAGACCTACGTGAGACTCTTTCTGAAGACATCCAGCAGTGCCTGGGCAAATTGTTCACTCAGCACAAAGCTTGCTGCCTTTCCTCTTTAAGCTGCCTGGAAGGGATCCCAGTTGCTCTGAGAGGACTTATTATTTGTGTGCATTTGCTGACTGAGGGATGCAAATCAGCCTCAGCTCCCGGCTGTGAGTGCTGGTCCCTGCACAGCCTTGCTGACACGTGGCTGGGAGCCACCTCTGTCCCTCTGGCCACTGCAGCAGCTCCAAGGAGCTCCGTGATGCCCAGGGGAGGAACAGGTGCTGTGGTGACTCACAGAGCAGCTGAGATGTGCAAACCCCACATCAGGACGTGCAGGGGTGCTGGAGCTGCTCCCCCAGCCACAACTGGGGGGTTCTGTGAGTCACACTCACAGCCATGGGACACTGGGTGTAGCAAGCTGTGGGGGCAGCTCGTTTTCAGGAACTGTGAGCTTTGCAGTCACACTTTGAAACACGCACTCAGTGGCCCTGGGGTGCAGCCAACCCTCCTCCACCTGCACAGGCACACGGGGACACCAAATTAAGCACAAGTCTCTAATCACTTAGGGTTTCCTGCAGCAGCTTCTGTGCACCCAACACCATCTCCTGCCACACAACCCCCCACAGAAAGGGTTCAGCCTCGGTCAAGATGAAGGGAAAACCTCCTGCTGACTGCAGGACTGGCACCCCAGAGAAAGGAAGGAACGCCAGTGCTGGGCTTCAGCTGTTCCACAAGAGCTGCCTGTGCTGCTTCAGCAACACACCGAGTGTGTATTGCAAATACACATCTTCTTGTGGGGAAGATGGAGTTTTCTTCCTTTCAGGGAGCTGGGAAGGCCACAGGCTTCCTCTAGTGCAGACACTGCAGGCAGGGCTCTGGGATCCTCCCCAAAGATGGGGACGCTGCTGTGGGTGATGGGGCACAGAAAAAAAAGCAGCCTAGAGCTCTTGGGAAAGGGGGTTAATTGCACTCTTAAATCTGATGTCAGAGCAGGGAAACAATGCTCCTTTGGTAGCTCTGAGAGGTGCTGGCCTGACCCTCTCCATGCTCTCCTTGACCCCTGAGCAACTTTTCAGCTGTCTGACCACCCCTTCCCTTCCCCACTTCCTCCTGCTCTTGCCTTACCCCTCCAATGTGCTGTCGCTGCTATTTTTGCAGTCAAAACCAAGGAAAAACAACCTGCAGCAGGCAGGGTGAGCTTTGTCTCCTGTGGATTAAGCAACACTGCTGTCTGAGCAGCCTGTGAGCTCTGCCCTGGAAAGGCAGGGGACACCTACGGGGGGCTGGGGTGGTCTCTTCATGGGTGGTAACAAACAGGGGGCTGTTCTCAGTCCCACCATGGGCTGGCTGGGGCACCTGGGGTTCTCTGTGCAGCTCATCTCCAAACCAGCAAGAAAATAATCCCCTCTGCAAAGCTCTTTGAGATGTGAGTTGGAAATGGATGAGGAGCTTATTATGCATCCGATGCAGCCCTCCCTGGCTGTCTCTGCCAGACCCTGCCCATGCCCATGCCTGGTAGCACATTTCTCACCCAAAAATCTGCCATGCCCTTCTCCCCTGGCACATGGTGCTGGGGGGTGTGTGCTGCTGCCAGGCCAGCCAGCAGCCCACCCTTGGTCCTGTTCAGACACTGATTCATAAGGAGTCCAGGCATGAGTCCATCCTGACAGCCCCACAGTCAAAGTCTGCATTCACAGCCGAGGCTCAGGATGTGAGTCAGTGCCTGCTCTGTGGAGCTGCCAGGGTGGCTGTGCCCTGTTGCTGCCCCTGGCTGAGCACTGCTCCTGTTTGCTCTCACACCCCCCACCCCACTCCGCCCCACCAGGCCCAGGCTACAGCACCTTTGGGAGATGGTGTGTTTTTCCTGCTGGCCTGACCTTCTGCTTTTGTTTTTTTGCTCTTGTCTTTGCCTTTTTTCTTGTCCTGTGGGGAGAGACGTTTCCACAGTTAGGCTGTGTTGAAATTCAATGCCCTCATTCAGTCCTGTGACAGCTGTCACTGTCACTGGGCTTTAAAAGGGCACAGGAAAGAGGCGAGGGGGTGCAGGAGCGCAGCAGAGAGGCTGCTCTGAGCAGAGAATCCAGGAAACAGGAACTGTTGGTACAGCTGGTATGTGCTGCCATGCTGAGAGAGAGCACCAGAGGAAGCACAAGTGGTTGCCTTCACATTCTCAAATGGAAAAATCAACTCATCTCTTTTCCTAGGCCCACAGAAAGTAGCAGTGCTGCCTACTAATAACCACTCCAGCAGGGATGGATGGTGGTTAGGCAGGGCCATTTCAGCCCCATTTTAGGGAGGGGAGAACTGAGAGAGGGAGGAAGGGAGGGATGGAGGGAGGGATGAAGGGAGGGATTGGATGGATGGAGAGAGGGAGGGATGGATGGAGGAAGGGATGGATGGAGGGATGCCCAGGGCAGTGAGCACAGGGCAGGCTGCAGGGCAGGACATGCTGAACCCCAGCCTGCAGCACTGCTGTCCCTGGCAGCCCTGCCTCACCCCTTGGGGCCGCGACACGCTCCTTACCTTCTCCTTTGGAACTGGTGATTCTGGTGGTTTCTCAGTGATCAGGACCCCAAAGTCACACACGGTTGCCACCAGGTCCTTGGTGGCCAGCAGGGCCTCCAAGCTCACTCTGGTGGTGCCCAGGGTGCTCTGAATGGGAGGGTCACTGCGGAGTTCCCGTGGCTGCTGCTGCTTCTTTTTCTTGTCCTTGGAGGTAGGACCCTGCAGGACATCAGCACAGGGACCAGCCTCAGCAGAGGCCTGGGGCCTCTTTATCAGAGAGAAGCAACCCCAAGCCAGCCCCTTGCCCACCACTGCATCCAGGCCAAGGTGTGTGTACCCAGCTGCTGCCTTCCTCCCACAGCATTGGGGGACTCTGGGAGAGGTCTGGGATGGAGAGGTGACTGACACACCAAACTAACCCAGGAGAAGGGCCCTTGTTCTCCCATTGCTGTTTTAGGAACTCACAAATAATGTGGTCATTGTTCTCTCCCAGTGCCCTACCTTGGCACCTTCCTTCTTATTCATGACTGGGTTTTCTTCTGGATCAGGATCCACAGGCCATGAAATCACCTGCCCAGAGAGAGGAGCTGCTGCTGCAGGGGCTGTGAGGGCCCAGGGTCACTGCCATCCTGCCCTGCTTCCCAGAGGGAACATGGTACCACTGCTGGGCCTCCCAGCAGCTCCTCCCCTTCATCCAGCCCTGCCACACACTCACCTTCTCCTCCACAACCGAGACAATCGTTCCAGCTGCCAGGTAGGACTTCAGCCCCACCAAGTCCTTGGCAATGTGCTCCTTCCTGTAGCTGCAGTCGATGGTGTCTGCCCAGGGCTTTACAGGGGTGGCAAACACCTTTGCTGTGTAGGGACACAAGTCAATTGTGAGGAGTTCCTTCTCAAGGACAGAGCACTCCCAGGGCACGATGGTGCCAGTTCATTATCCATGAGTCTCAAGCTGACACTGCAAGGGACATACTGATGCCCACCACATGCCAGGAAGAGCCATAAACCTGCCCTGAGCAGTGGGACAGAGAATTTACAATTCCTCATTACCAGAGAAAGCCTTGTTCTCCTCCATGGCTGCAGGGTCCTGCTGGTTCTTTGTTTCTCCTGTGTCCTGAGCAGAGCTGTTCACATCCAGCATGGACACTGTGGGACTCTGGTGCATTTTTGTTACCTGGAACAGAAAGGGGTCTCTTAGAAGGGCATGTCTGGTTTGGTTTGCATTGGGACCAGGGAGCAGAGCTGCCTCTGAAATCCTATTCCTCGGCCCAGTCTCATGGGAAGAAGGGGCATCAGTGCCAGGGAGGGCTGTGACACAGTCAGAGGGAGGGGGGCTGTGAGTGCACCCCCATGTGCAGAGCTCTGAGCTCCCTGAGAGGGACAGGGAATGTGGGCAGCAGGGACTTGTTCTGCCAGATGCAGCCCCTGCCACATCCACCCCTCCATAGCCTGGAGATGGATTCTCCCTTGCTGTGACCTGCCAAGCCTGTTGGCTTTCAGGGGCACAGTTAAAGACCAACCTTAGTGCTGCTCCCGTTCTCGAGCTCCTCTCCATGTGCAAACTCCTCCTCTCCCTCTGCAAACTCATAGGTCACAAAGTAGCTGCAGGTGATCACCGGGCCCTCGGAGTCACCGTCCAGCTGCTGCGGAGCGCTGGGATCAGGGACTCCCTTCATCTCCCCAACACTCACAACCACTCGAGCTTCACTCCTGCTCAGTTCTAAAAGAAAGACAATCTTGCCGTGAAGCTGCACCACATTCTTTGTAGAGTGAGGAAGGAACAGAGCAAAGGGACACCCCCAGGTCCCCTCTGTGCCAGCGCTGTGACAAGCCACTGCCACGTGGGGTCACTCCAAAGCCACACAAACACCCCTGGCTTGGCTGCTCTGACTCCCTCGTTAACATTTTAGTCTCGAAGGGCACATCCAGCACACAAACTCATGGAGTAAGTGCCACCAAGAGGGGCTTTCCACCCCGGGTGTCCCCAGCCCCCTGCTCCTGACTCGGTCGGGGCTGTGCCACCACTGTGTGCAGGCAGTGCAGCACCCTGGGAGCTCCTTGCCCAGTACAGGTGTTCCTCTTCCCACAGCTCCAGAGGGAAACACGGGGTCTGACACCAGCTGGTGTGTGGGAAGCAATGCTGGGATGCTGAGGCAGGGCTGGCAGTGGGGTGGGTTGTTCTTGGGCCTGACCAAGGCTAGAACTACCTTGACTGCAATTACACCACTGCAGGGTCCTCTGACTGTCTCCCCACCTGTACTGTCAGGGCAAAAAGGCACAGAGAAGGAGCTTCATTTGAAGAGAGGAGACAAGGAGGGCAATACTGGATCCAGAGTTCGCCCTGAGGACTCAGAGCTCAGCCTCGATGAAACCCCTCCCGGATGGCAGGGCCAGGTCCACAGGTGGGGGCTCACCTGGCTGCCCTGCCAGGCCATGGAACTGTTGCCTCTCATCAGGCCCCACGTGGATGTCATCGAGGAAGGACAGCTTGGGCAGGCTGTCCACGAGGAAGCCTCTGTAAGTGGGTATGAGAGCCAGGGGGTTCCCCTGGAGCACCAGGATGCGGAGCTTCGGCAGAGTGCACAGTTGGGACACCAGCCCCAGCAGGTCCGTGAGGCTGTTAAAGCTCAGGTCAAGGGAGATGAGGTTTGGCCTAAGGAGAGAACCCAGGGGAGAAGAGAAGGCAGTGAGCACCTGCCTGAGGATAGAGTCAGTGCCCTGGGGCAAAAACAGAAACAAAAACCTTGTTTCCTCAGCACAGACCGGGTTGAACTGGGGAATCAAATGGTACAATCTCGAAGCCAATTTCAAATTCCTACCCCACAACTCAAAACCATGTTTCTTTACCATCCATTGATGACCCCACTGCAACATTTGGTGATACAGCCTAAGCCTTAGATTCTTCCCAGGGCAGACTCCCAGCAGGGGCTTTGGGGAGGACATGGATAAAAGAAGCTGTCCAGGGGGATAGGAACTGTGGCAACCAGGGTGTCAAGGCAGTTTTCCTGGTGATCTCCCCATTCCGCACCTTGGCCATGAACTAAGACAACCTCTGAGCATGAGATAGCAGACAGCAAATGGAGACAGACAGCTCTACACAGGGAGTGGGCACAGAGCAAGGCAACGACCCTGCTGAAGGGCTGTAATTTCTTAACAGGGGCCGCCTCGATCGCTTGAGGTCACCTGTTCACATCTGTCCGCCCCCCCTTTCAGGAGCCCACACTCAGGCTGTGGCATTACCAGAAATTCTCCGTGAAGAACTTATCCTGAGAAGGGCCACACAGCCTGTTGTGTCCCAGGCCCAAGTGCTGGAGCTCCGGGGGAGGCTGAGAGCACAGGTCCTGCAGATCACCCACAGTGTTGCAGCACAGCTCCAGGACCTGCCCAGGACAGAGGGAATAACACACACCTTTGCACTGGGCTGTTCCTGGCACTCCTGGGGCTGTTTGGCTTGCACTGAGAGCCCAGATGGGACCTCCTTGCCCATCCTGCACATGGACTGCTCGCTCACCTTCAGTGTCCGGGGCAGGTTGGCCGAGATTATCCTGCTGATCTGGTTGGCACTGAGGATGAGCTCCTCCAGCTGCTGGAACTGCAACACATCCTCATCAACCTCCTCCACCTGCAAAGACATGGGTTTGGCCAAGATGTCCCTGAGCCACCCCGGGGCCAAGGTGACATGGACACGTGCTGATCCATGTCAATACCTGTAACACGGATTAGCACAACATCCTGGGGAGGGTCGGGGGAGCAGCTCTACCCCAGCTGCAATAATGGAATCTGGGAAGACTCTGGGATGGGGAAGGTGTCCTTTTCCCAGGATGCTTTCCCTCCCAGCAGGCAGACACGTTTTCCTGGCCTACAGTTTTGCAGGCACTGGCACTTACCCCCTTGTCGACCATCCGCAGGGACTTGAACAGCTGGTAGACTCTGGAGCCATGGACGAGCTCAGGTGCCAGCAAAGCTACCTCCCTCAGGAGCTGGTCCTGGGGGCTGGAGTTGGGGGGCAGAGCCCAGGGGCTGTGCTGGTCCCTCAGCAGCTCCAGCAGCACCTCGGGGGTCTCCTCATTCAGCACAGCCTCCTCCTGCCCCTGCTGGACCCTGCGGGGGCCCCTGTGGCCACCGAGGCATGATTTGTTCTGCAGAGAGGAGAGAGGAGAGGCAGCGACAGCCCTGCAGGCACCAGGCCACGTCCCATGGCTGTGTCCCTGCCCCACAGCTGTGTCCCTGTCCCAAGGCCATGTCCCCTGTCCCACAGCTGTGTCCCCTGTCCCATGCCTGTCCTCCCCATCCCACAGCTGTGTGCCCTGTCCCATGACTGTGTCCCTGTCCCACAGCTGTGTCCCCCGCCCCACAGCTGTGTGCCCTGTCCCACAGCTGTGTCCCCATCCCATGGCTGTGTCCCCATCCCATGGCTGTGTCCCCATCCCATGGCTGTGTCCCTGTCCCTACCCAGCTGCCGGGGCCACAGGGGAAGTCCTGCAGCCGCAGGCGCCGCAGGTACTCCCAGAAAGCAGCCGAGAGGCTGCAGCAGGCGGGCGCTGCCATCCAGCCCTGGCCACGCAGGGAATTCCTGTTGCCAGGAGATGGTGGTGACGCAGACGCCATGGAACCAAACACCAAACAAACTCTCTGAGTGGGGCGAGCCTGGGACAGCACCAAGTTCCTCAGACTGGGAGTAAATGCCTGGTTTTCTGGATCTCCCCCAGGTTCTGGGGCTGCTCCCCACCGGGGCAGAGCAGGAGGCCTCGAGCAGCACTGCAGGATGCGTGATCAGCCTCCTTCCCTGGCCAAGGAGCTGTGACATGGCCTTTGCCATTTCACTTATCTGTGTCCTGAGGTCACTCAGATTCTGAGGAACAAACAGGGAGCTTCCCAGCCCGTTGTGAAAGCCCAGCTCTTCCCTCATGTGGAGGGCACTGACACCACAACTGCGCAAGGCTGTCAGAAATCAAAGTTCACAGCTGGAAATACCAGCTCCCACACTTGGAAAAAAATAGGTGAGCTCCAGGAAGGAAAGCCACAGCTTTGTCTCAGGTCAGCATCAGGTCTCTGCTCGGAGATTGATTTCCTTTTTCCAGTGATAGGTGTGGAGTCAGAGGCTACAGATTTCATTTGAGGGAGCTGAGAGGGCCGCGTGTGTCAGCAGAACTTCATGAGAGGAACTGCAGATGTTCTGTGATGTCTGATGGTTACGTGTTGGAAAGCTGAACCTCTCAGGTTGGGTTTTACAGGACGGATGCTGACCTGCTCCCTTATCAGCTCAGCAGCTTGTCACAGCCTTGAACAGGCAGGAAAGGATGTACAGAGCATGCACAGGCTGAGACATAGTGGCATTGCCTGGAGTGGAATAACCAGGCAAACTGCTGCCCTCAGCTTTAAGAGAAAATGAAGTCAAACCTTCTAAGAACCTTTGAAAGAGCATTAGCAGTTGTTGAACCATATTTCATGGAACTGCCCCCCCTGCCTTTGGGGCTGCACAAAGAGATGTTCCTGCTCTTGAAGGAAGACCAGACTCCTTGTCTGTCCTCCCTGGCTGCACCAGGAGAGCTGGAAGGGAACTGGCAATGCCCAGTGCCCTCTCTGATGTACAAGTTCATTCACTTTCCACTCATCTCCCTGTGGGGCACTGACCAGCTGCATTTCTCTGCTCTCTTAGTCCTTCCAGACAAGCAAGCCTCCAAGATCACCCTCCTGCCCAAAAGGAACCACCTGTACCAATCACTGTTTTGTAGGGATGTTCTTAAAGAATGCCCTGCACAGCAAAACAACTCTGTCTCAAATTAACTCCCAAATGATAATAAACCCCTCAAGTAATAGAAGTGTCTGCCAGAACTGTCCTTTTCTAGTTCTTCCCCAGCTCTCTGTTTTTTATTTTCAGAGAGGATAATGTCAAATGAAATGCATAACTGATTATTTGGACACCAAGATGTTGCTCCTTGAAAGTCTTCTGGTGATTTGACACATGCTCATCTTTGAACTTATGACCACCACCTTTCACCACATCTGCAAAGACAGAGTGGGAAGCACAAGTGTGGATGTGTCACAAAGGTTTTTTCACAGGGGTTTCCTCTGCTCTCCTTTCTGTCCCAAACCATCAGTAGTTCTGCTCTTCTGACCACAACCTCACACTTGTAAATCACTCATAAATCACTTTTAAATCCTAGTCATAATTTTTCTCTGTTTCGGTGTGCATGAGAATTTCCTGCATTTAGTTACTTGAAACAGAAAAGCACCTCAGAGAAGTTGAGATGGACAAAAGGGATGGGGAGGTGGGATCCTGGGCACCTTCCCCTGGGTTACATGAGAGGGTCCCACAGGCTCTTCCAGACATCCAGCAAAGGATTTATACACTGAAGTGTACAAAGGAAGCCCTCCCTATCTTGCACACAACCCCCCTGTGGCTTCTTCTCTCCCTGCACTGGCCCACTCCTCCACTCGCCCTGCAGGCACTGGGCAGCAACAACGTGCCTGCAAGCCCCAACCATGTTCATATTAAAAATACAACAGAGTTTATGTCCTAAAGCCTACATTTTGGAAAGCCCAAGGCTTTAGATGGAATGGCTAAGCCAAGCATCCCAAACTCCTCACCAAACAGATGGCACAGGACACAGGACACTGTCTGTGTCAGCTGGAAACTGCAGCGAGATCACAATCAGTGCAGACGCACTCGAACCAACTTTTGATGTAATCTTCCGAAAAAGAAAAAAAACCCCAAACTATCACTGGCAAAAAACCCCAACAAACTTGCTGTGGAGGAGACACTGACGCAGGACTCGGGGGTGCTTAAATGCAGCCTGGCAGTGCCACCCCAGCACTGTGGGCACCAGCGGCTCCCAGGGCAGCAGCTCCCACCAGCACCTCTCCCAGCCCACCATGGAACGCCAAACAGGTGGGTCTGCCTTACCCTGAGGGTGCACTGCTTGGTGTTCATCACTAACTCAGCCACCTGATGCTTTATAATGGATCACACTGCACAAAACCAGAAGGTTTTGCTAAAATTCTGCGGAGGGTTGAGGCTGACCATTGTGTTCTTTTTCCTTTTGTCTCTTGGTTTGAATGCAGAGATCAACAGGTTTGCCATCTTCCTCTTCTGTCTGCTGGTTCCTTTGGGCTGCTCTGCACCAACAGAGGTACCAAAAGAAAGCAAAATTACTACAGGACAGAGGCAGAAGCATTTTACTACTGATATAAAGACCTTGGTGTCAGTGATAGAAAAGCGAGCAACTGACTTGTTTGAATACTATGTAAGTACCACTTTGCATGTGCTGTGTCTGTGTAGAAATCTCCTGGGTTATTATAAAACACTAGAAAGACCATTAGAAAAGAAATATTTGGCTTAGAAGCTAAAATAGGCTCTTCTCTGTATTCTATGCAAGAAGAAAAGCACTCAGTGCATTACTTAAGGACAGAGATGGTCAGGGCAGCTGCAGAAAGCCTGGGTGACTTTGCCTCAGGTAACTGCCAGGTGAGACCTTCCAGACTTCCAGTGTTCCTCCTCAGTCTCCAGAGTCAAACTGGGCTTGGAGCAGGCATCTTTTTGGAAGAATCCAGTCAGATGACTGGAAACATGGCCTTGCTCTTCAGTCTGACCCAGTGCTTGAGCTCTTCAGCCAAAACTCCTGCTCACCCAACCCTTGCTTGGAGATGGTAGAACGTGCACTGAGCCCAGAGGTCAAAGCCTCAGACCAACTGCAGCTCCTGGGACTGTGTGCCCAAGAGTGTGCTGATAAAAATCAACACTGACATTTCCTCTGAATTCATTCTTGAAATTAAAACCACCTCTGCTGACACAGATGAGAACACACTCAGGCCAAAGCAGATCTCTGGCATAAGTGAATTCTGCCCAGACAGCAAAGGATAAAAAACAATACTTAGAAAAGCTGAAAACAGGGCATGGGGAGAGGAACTGCACACTCAGCCACAGACAGTGTGCAACACCTGCTTGATCTAAGGGGTGTTGGTACAACTCTTGAATCACAACCAACACCCCCAAGTGTACCCAAATGAGAAATGGAAACCACAGGATTAACAATTTCTCTCTCCTCGTCCTCCCTCACAGAGAAATTGTGTTAATCAAACGCTCCAAGGCAAGACCCAGCTGCTGGACACAGCCATAGACATGGTGAAGAGGATCCCCGAGTGCCCAGCTTTGCATGCCAACTGCTGTGCTCTGCACCACATCTACAGCATCCTGCAGGCCCTGAGGGGTGAGGTGGAGATCATGTGTGGCCCAACCTCCCACACCGTCGTCAGTGCCAACCTCATCCAGCTGAACACGACCTTGAGCGAGGGGCAATCCTTCTATACCTGCAGGAGCCAGGCCCTGCCCCAGGGGCACCCCAGCCAGGGCCAGCCCAGGGGCTTTGCAGACACCATGAGCTACATCTGGGGGGTTCTGAAGAAATACCAGCAAATTATGCAAACGACAAAACAAATGTACTCTAAAGCAGCGAGTTAATACTCCTGGATGGAAAGGTACTGGTTAAATGTGTCCTGTCAGGGTCACCCTGCCAGGAACAACACTGACAAAGCATTGCTACTCTAGGTATTATAACTACATAATCTAGTTTAATTTAACATTTAAAGGATGAATGTCTTAAGTTATTGATTGTATTTATTATAAAACTATTTATTCCATCCTATTTACAACAGCACATAAAAGAATGGCTCAGGGTGATTTAATTAACCAGTCCTGACATAAATGAGCAAACAGGAAAGTGTAATTTTAATGTTATTTATATTTTTATCTTGCAGTTATTTTTCAAAAGAAAAGTTGATTGTCAGTAGTTTTATTTTGTACTTCTCTACTAGTGAGTTTTATTTATAAATTTATATAACATCTATTTTTATAAATCTATTTAAGCAATTACATAGTTTGTATAGGTACTTACTCATACTTTTAACTCCTATGTGTTAATAGTGAAAGGGATGGATGATGTACTTGCTACTTAGTAGATGAATGGTTTTACTCATTTCCTGTCTTTACCTCTGGATAGAACCTGTAATTTAATTAAAACAAGATTAAATAAAGGAAATATTTCTGCACTCTCTTTTTTCCACCAAATTCTTTTTTACAATATTTTTGCACTAACAAACTGAACCAGCTGTTTCTGGTCCTTATGTAAAGACCTCAGAAACAAGAGGAACAGAGGGACCAAAGGGAGCCAAGGGAAAATTCCTCCCAAATGGTCCAAATTTCAGACACCCCTGCAAGAATGTCACATGGTGGTGACAGAGCAGGTGCAATTACAGCCTCATATCTTTCCCTGTTAATGGAGAAAGGAAAGAAGTGTGGTTGGAAAAAGATCACTGCCTGGGGGGTGTTTATCCCCAAGGCAGAAGCAACACCTACTGACCTTTTCAGGTGGGGTGAACAAACCCCAACAAGCAGGAAATCATTTGTACCCCGAGGGCTCAGACATCACCACTGCCAAGGGCTGACAGGGCCACTCGAGCCTTGCAGCAGCAGGGATTACACAGGGCCACTCCCTGGGGCTTCCCCTCCCTACACACCTTCCCTTCC
The DNA here is from genome assembly GCF_047495875.1 of Pithys albifrons albifrons. Taxonomy (NCBI): domain Eukaryota; kingdom Metazoa; phylum Chordata; class Aves; order Passeriformes; family Thamnophilidae; genus Pithys; species Pithys albifrons. The sequence goes on along the minus strand of NC_092474.1, from coordinate 6,592,883 downwards.
ACCTTCTGAAGCTGCAAACAACTCAACGGAAGTGCTTTCCTTGGAAAGGGAAATGTTTTCTCAGAAGCTCAAACAAGATGTTGAAGTGAGTCAGATGGTCTGTCCCAGCTCACGTCATGGGAAGAGCAACCTGAAAAAGAGGAGAGTTGTCCTTCTCCAGGGGGGCACAGAACTGCCCTGCCAGCCCTGCTGTGTCAGCTCACCCCCGAGCTCAGGGGAAACACAGCACTGGAGAGCCATGGTCCTCCTCCCAGGAGCTGCAAGAAAAGGGTGCTTTGCTGTGAGTGTCTGGGCTGCAGCAGGACAGGTGGGCTGGCTGGTACCACACAATATTGGTTCACACCACACCAACAGCCTGGGCTGAACCCACAGCACCAGTCTGGGCTGAACCCACAGCATGAACCTTCAAAGGGCTGAGCTCAGGGAGTGCTGACCAGTAACTCATAGAGGAGGCAGAAAGAAAGGGTAAGTGCAGGCCCAGGTAAATGCAGGCCCAGGTAAGCTGGGCACAAACACTAACTGCAAACAGGCTGATGCACAAAGTGACACAACTATCACTAAAGCACCTCTGAACCTGTGAGAGCCAACACCAGCCCTGCAGAGGTGGTTGTGTGGCTTCCTTTGGAAGCAGCTCCCAGGCTCTCCGTTGCTGCAGGCCCACAGCCGAGCGCTCAACACGCCATGGTGAAGCCCAGACAGTCTCCAAATACGACTTCAGCATTCCCAGAGAGACTGAGATCAGTCACTCCTGAGAGGAAAAAGCTGCCAGTCCCAGAGAGAACAGTGAGAGAACTCCTTCAGACCTGCAACCATTCTGGTGCAGGGTCACCAGGGCTCAGGTAAACCCTCCTGAGCCCTGCAGGGCTGGGAGCTGGGGGATACACCTGTGCCATAAGGTGACCCTCTGCTGTGATGAGGATTTGGGCACCAGCAAAGACCTCTTGACAAGCAGTTCCCCAATTATCCTGATTGGAAATGAAGCTTTCAAGACCTATGAGGAGTGAACAGTTTAGGTGGAGGAGCCACGCATGGGCTTTGGAAGAAGTGTCAGAAGGGCAGGGCTCAGGGATATGATGTGTCTGATCTTTGTGGGTTTGTTTCCACTCTGTGATGGAAAGGCAGTGGGGGGGATGATACACACACCTTGTTCTGACACAGGAACATGTGAAACATCTCTCTGGGTGACAACAGGGGCTCTTCTGTCTTTGCACACAGGGAACTTCCCCAACACCAGCTAACCATGCACTGCCTGCCCTGTCACACCCTGGAGAAAGTCCTCAGGGCTGAGAACAGGCAGAGAAGAGTTCCTGAGGGCAAATATAGGTTAAAATAAATAAATAAATAGATTTGGTGAGCATTAGATTCCATTCTTTTACATATGAAGAGAGGCCTGAGCTGTTTGCCCACTGAAGAGCCAATTCCTTTACAGCAGTGACTTCAGTTGGCACCAATTCCACAGAGCAAAGGGAGGTCCACTTTTGGCAGCGTTCAAGGAGGAGCAGAACCTGCCACACAAAGAAGCCACTTCAAAAACTGTCTTTTCACACATCAGCTCCAGTTACAACATCCCCCCCCTGAAATCACCACTAAATCAGTAGTACAGAAAACATGCTCTGCAGCCACAGTTTCCTCCCAGAGCGCTCAGATAGCATCGCTGCAGTAACTCTGGCATTTGTAAGGCTTGGCCAAGACACAAGTTGGGCTCAGGTGTTAGTTTATCATTGTTGAAGAGCTCTGCTTTTCACTGCCTACTCCTACCAAAATGCTCTGTGTGAGATCAAGCTACAGATTTCTGAAAAATTAAAAGCTGAGTTCAAAACCTGCTGCAGCTTCTAGAACCGCAGGTCTGACTCATCAGGGGTTCTCATCAGAAATATTGACACAAAGACACCAATCGCAAGGATAAGATCAACCAGCACCAACTCTTGTGTGGTGATTTTAAAATAAACCCCTTCTTTTCACTCATCTATTACCTTTCACTTCAACTAGAGCCTCAGGACTCAACGCTGCTTCCACTGGGCAAGAAAATCCAAAATGACAGCGAGGTGACCACTGAAGCACAGGGAGTGTCCTAGCAGGGAAAAACAAAAAGCAGTCATTAAAGGCAAAGATGAAATGTTATTCATTTTTTAAGTGGGCTGAGGCAGCTCAGTGCCTGACACAGACATCAGTCCCACGGGAACACCGTGTTATCCAACCTCAGTGCTGCTCTGCAGACTCCTCTGCCCAGGCAAGGTCAGACCCAAATCCAAGCCTGTAAGAAAGTAAGACCATCAGGGCTCGAGGCATCAGTGCAGCACCCACAGGCTTAACAGATTCCTGGATAAATGCCAGGGCTACCTGGGAATTCCTGCCTGTTAGAAGTGCACAAATGAAAATGTTTAGTTTTGCCAAACGAGGTCACTCTCCCTGCTGTGTGTAATGGAATGAACAACCAACAAGGGTCTGACTACTCCAGGAATCCTCAGGATGAAAATCATGTGCTGCAGAAGGTGACAGGGCAGCTCAGGGGGTGTTCATGGCTCTGCACTCACCGGGATGGTGCTTTAGCCCCTGTTCACCCCCAGCCTCTTACGCTGCTTCGGTGAAGGGGAGCAGAGATGACTACAAAGGGTAATTTCCAGTTTCTCCTAATGTGGCTGATAATGCCTGTGGTGAGACAGGAACATCCCAGCACAGCAAACACAGCCTGGGGTCAGGGCACGAGGAACAGACACGACTTGGGAGCTCCAAGTGAGCTCGGAGGGAGTTGATTATTTCAGTGAGAAAGAGCCCAAGGGACACCAAGGTTCTTAAAAAGGAATCCAAACTTCAGCAGCTGCACAGAGGACACACAAGCCTTGCCCTGGGAACACCAAACACAGATCCAGAGGGTAACCCCAGCCCTGTTCCCAGGAAAATGAGCCCTTGCCACCTTTAGAGCTGCAAAAGGGCTGCCAAGTGCCTGGTCCAGGAACAGCTCTACTTAACCACTTCCCCACCTCCAGTTAGAAAATAAAGGCATTACAACCAGTTTCTGCCAAAAAATATCCTTTATTGTTTTGGTTGTAAATATAAAAACAATGCATTGCACAATTTAACAGACCTACTGAAAAGTGCTACATATCAACAGCACAACAGAAGTTGTGTCATGCAACAGAACAGGAAACCTAAGCAAAGCAAGAGCACAACCTGAAGTCCTCATACCTTCAAGCTTTTTTTATCCTTTTTTTTAAACAATAATGAATCCATTCACTTAAAACACATTTAAATACAAGGTAGAAGAAGAAAACAAGCAATTTATTCATTGTATTGTTAATTAAAAGGTCTGCTCCCAACATTGATGTCTTTTGATTGAAAACTTTATTCATGTTGGAAAAGTTCAGATAGAAACTAAGTTCAGACAAGGGCTGGAAAGTCACTGTACGATATACCTAAGGTGTGTTTCTTTGTAACTGAAGTTACTGTAGAGCTCAAGTTTTGCAGATAAAGCTACAATTTGGTACTACCACTTCTGCTCTAACACAGTAAATGAGCAGGAAATCCAGCCAAGAAGGGCATCAAAGGAAACTTGAGGTTTAATTGACATTGTGGGAAAAATATCAGGGCCCTATAAAACAAAAAAACCCCCAAACAAATGATCTCTTAAACTCAAGTGTATCAACTGAGGAGTAACAGAAAAACTGTTGTCTCACCTGATTAAAAACTCTTGCAGTTACCAAGAGTTACTCACATTCTCCAAGACTGGTGGGACTGAATCCCTAAAGCACCTGAACTGGGTGTCATCAGCCTCTTGGGGGTGTTTTTACATGCAGCAGAGGTAGAAAGGAACCAAGAAAAAAAAAAGAAAAGGTGAAAACAGTGAACAACCCATTCTATTTGCAGCAATGTCTTCCAGTTGGCAACAACAAGGCAAGAATTACTCACTCCAGAAACTGAGAAAGTGAAACAGCCTTCAAATAACTTGTACTACAAAAGCATTCTCTTACTGAATGTTTATGCAGTGAGCTTCCCTCTCTGTTCTCAAACTGATCTTCAGGAGTTTGGGGTTCTAAAGCAAGCAAAACTAAACTTCCCTGTCACCTCCACCACACAGGAACACACACACTCACAAAGGAATGTAAAAAACCCTGAAGATACAAAGGGATGCTGTTTTCCCACACAGGTTGACAGCCCTTTGTCTTTTCAAGCCATTTCAGACTTAGAGGTTTGAGCACTTGCATATTTCCTGGGTTCTGTCAGGCCTGTGGTGTGACAGTGAGTACCTGTGTGTGTGCTCGTGGACACAGGACAGGAGGGGGTGAGTTCAGCAGGAAAGAGGCAATTTTTTCCATACATACACACAATTACTCACAATCTCAGTTTGAAAGGGACACAGATAAAACCCTCTTAAAAGCCAGGGAAGCCCCACTTTGTCCATTCACTGAATTTTCCACAGAGCATTGTGCTGGGAGGAACAACGTAGGACTCGTGATAGATCAAATGCATTTGCAACACCAAGATCTAAGGCACAGATGGAAACATTCTAGTCAGCCTCCCTTCAAGGAAGCCTTCCCAGGGGGTCTAGAAAAGAACATTCCACTCAGGTCAAATGGTAGTAATCAAGAATCCTTTGGTTTTGTGCAGAGATCAGACTGTCATGAGGAAATGTGCACTTGTCTCTGATCCTACTACTCATTAATTCCTTCAACCCTGGTGTGCTCCTGGACTTTCACCACTCACTCCTCCAGCTAAGAGGAGGCTAAAAACTACAGTACAAACTAATAACTACACCAGATAATGCCCAAGTTCCCCAGAACTTGTGTTTGGGGTGGGGACCATCTACAGTATCCTGATTAACAGATTTCAAGGTCAGAAGGAACCACCAGACAATCCCAGTGTGACTTTGTGCGTATCACAGGCCATAAATAAGTTGTTTAGTCACTTGTTTACTCAGTGAAATATGTTGGATTTGAATGAGTACTTGTACTTATATGTGGGGGTTTTCTGACAGTTTAGCACCAATTCACTGCAGACAGAAGTGCATCACCTGCCTGAGTTCTGTGCAGATACAGGCACTGTGTGCTTGGCTCGCTTTGGTGACACTGAGGAAATCACAGCCCTTCAATCAGGGGGGAAAAGGATACCAAACTTTTTTACAAAAGACATATAGTATTGAAACTCCTCAATGGGTAAGAAAGACAGACTAAGGAGTCCAAACATAAACCAGAGTGCAGAACTGGGCAGGAACCAATACATACGTGGTCCATCTCTTCTCACACTGACGCTCAGATGTGAGACATAAACCAGCTCTTTCCTCCTGTGTTTCCAAATGGACTGAAGTCTTTCTCCTCACAAGGCTGACTGATAAAAGAATTCTGATTTGCAATCATAAGGGGACAAAACCATATTGAATCACTGCTTCAAAGAGCAGCCACATCATTTCTGGTAATTGCACTACTTGTAAAATGCTATTTCACTTTTTCTTCCCTCCCTCCTACACTCTTGCTTAAGTAAGCAATCTCTGATTTTTTTTCTCTTTATTATGGTAAGATTTGCAGATTTTCAATAGTGCTTTGAGCTTATTTCTCCACCACAACTGGATAAAACAAGCACCTTCCCTCCAATTGCAACCAGCTCATGACACAATGAGCTTGATGGTTTTTCCATCCACATCCACACAAAAACAGTGAATCGACAAAAATTTTAGCAGTTCAGTCAAATTAATGACCTTCCTGCTCCTTCAAGGTCCCTTTCAGCATCCAATAATCCACTGAGATCTGGGATGTCAGGCTTTACGCTGTCACATTTCCCTGGGCTTTGAAGTATTTCTTGTAGTGCCCTTTGCTTGTTGAGACAAACCTCCAACGTCATCGATACCAGAAATGGTGACAATCACACACCATCACTGCTGACAGGCAGAGACCACACTGCAGGGGGGCCCACTCTGCAAACTGCAGCAAAACAACAGTTCCTGGACAATGTGCCCACTGGTTTGTTGCTAGAGAACCAGGGACACGTTTCTGCCATCAAACATATGTGTGGTGTCTGCACCTCTGTGAGATGGCAGCCCACTGAGGGGAGGGTGTGAGGGACCCTCCCCAGCCCATCCCACTGAGGGGAGGGTGTGAGGGACCTTCCCCAGCTGATCCCACTGAGGGAAGGGTGTGAGAGACCCTCCCCAGCTCATCCCGCTGAGGGGAGAAGTGTGAGGGACCCTCCCCAGCCCATCCCACTGAGGAAAGGCTGTGAGGGACCCTCCCCAGCTCACCACAGTGTTAAATGACTTCACTGGAATCAAGTTCACAACCAGTGATAAAAATGGGAGGATTTAAAGTGCTGATTTAAAAAAGAATTCACTTATTCAACACTTCTTACCCAGATGCATCCCAAAGGGTATTGCTTAATTAATTATGTTATGTATGAAGGATCAAGGTATGGATCCCTCCAGAAAATCTACTCACTATTTAATCACTATGACAACCTTTATACACTATTTCAAAAAACCCTTCCTTAGCTGAGGCTTGGAGTTTTGTTGGCTTTGTCACAGGTTTTCACATGTGCCACAAACTTCATATTATAGGTCAGATTTGCTGCAAAAAAAAAAGAAAGAAAAAAGAAGCATCTCCTCATCTTTGTGCACAGCTACAAGAGGCACGTTGGGGCTGGTTTGCCTTCCCCTTCAGCCCCCAGTTCCACTGCAACAGGACTCAGTTTATCTGCAGCAGAGCACAGTCTGTCACAGAAAAATGTTTGGAGTTTTAAAACTTTTTACATGTTTCATAATTCATGCTGAACATAACTCTCTCATACAGACCAGGTTTAGCAAAGTCCTTCAGGTTTCTCAGATAGAAGGCAAAAAGAAGAAGCAAAAAAGACAGAGAAGGAAAGAGCTGACTACAAGTCCGTGTGGTTTGATATAGTTTCTGAGATAATAAAAAAGCCAATTTCTTACCCTTACAAACTCAATTCTCTGAAGTGCTACTACATTTATTTATGGATGTGTTTTATATGTGCTCATTTTGTGAAGGTGGCAGCTGAACTGTACAGAGTGCAAGGAAACAGTTCATTGATTAAACTGGTATAAAATTCATACATTTATCCTAAATTGGAGAATTTCTGCAATCTAAAACTGCTGTCTTGCACTCACTGCACAGCCTGCTGCTCCCTTACAATGGCTATACTGCAAAAAAAATAAAAATCAACTCCTTTATTTACTAGAAAATAAAGCACGTCTCGAAACTGATCATATGCAATGATACACTCATTAAAATAAAAATACACAAAACACAGCCTGAGATTTTAATTCTAGGATTTCTGCCACAAGTCAACATCACTGATGGGTTTTCTCTTCTCCTTTGGTTTCTCATGTGATCCTGTTTAACGATTCTCACTATTCAAGTAAAACAAATGGAACTGAACACCAGAGAACAAACCCAAGAGCACATTTCGCTTCACGAAGCCCCAAGTCCTTTCCCCCCTGACGAGCACAGCCCTTGGCGCGCAGGACTCGCTCCGAGCGGCGCCTCTCGCTGCACAGCCCCCAGTGCTGCTCTGCTGCACACCTATTGCTGCCTGCAGGACTCAGCCCTGCCGAGGTTACCTGAGCTTGGGGGTTTTCTCACCCAGTGCAGCACCGGAGAGGGATCAGAACGTCACGGCGATGTCGCAGCATCGCCGAGGGCAGAGCCGGAGGCGCCGAACCCTCGGGGTGGTGGAGAGAACGCTTTCTAAAGTGCACTGACCCACAGCAGCCTCTGCAGGCTGGGGCAGGTGGGTTCTCCCCCCTTGGATGAGCACCTCAGGGGCTTTGGCTGTTAGGTTTCCTCGGCTCTCTTGTTCAGCTTGATGACGGCCTCCATGGCTTGCTCCGGCAGGCACGACGGGTCCGACAGGATCGACGTGGTGGTGCTGAGGTGTCGGAGGGTGTTCAGCACCACTGCACAAAAACAGGCAGAAAAGCAGCAAGGAAAGTCCATTAGTCTCACTGCTCTTTCTTCTGCACCCCTTGACAATGTAAATGTAAATTTAAGCCTTGCTGAATTGCAAGGGGGAACAGAAGGTCGTTCCAAACCTCACATGTCTTCCTTCATCATGAGATAAATCACAAACTAACTCCAACTAGACCTGAGTGTTTGAAACTTAAAAGCAGTTTCAGACTGTTCAAACTCTGGTATCATCAACATTTGGTTTTTTTTTTCTGTTCAGTGTTAAACATGCTAACAAGTGTCTCCACAGTCAGGAGAGGTTCTAATTTTCCACTGAGCTGATAAAAAGGAAGCGCAAGTCACATTCATCATGTGCTTTCTTTATCATCCTCTGACTTTCCAGAAATGCCATTATATTTGGTCTCATTTCCTATGATCTGGAATAGCTGCAGGAGGGAACTTCACTTACTTGGCCTCAGGACAGGAAGAGAACAGTGCTGATCCAACCAGGCCAGTGCAGTTTCATTCAGATCTTTAAAGTTTCTTGTGGAAACCATCCCATTGAAGGACTCAAACAATGGCTTAATAATAATGCTGAACTGCAAACCATCACGTGTTAAGGGAGAAAACAAAGCAGGAGTTCAAAACATTCTGTGGGAAAGACTACTACAGAGAAAACATTGGATTTCTTAATGGACTTCAACTGCCAGAGGGATTGCAACATTTCAAAAAGTGTTTGTTGAAATCTGTAACACTGAGACACGGGAAAATTGAACCTCAGTTCCTAATGATACTCACTGTATTTTGCAAAATTCCTCCACACACTCACCTGAAAGGGCAAGAAGAAAGGGAAGGGGAGGAAAAAGGAAGGAAAGGGAGTGGGGCAAAGGGGAATGTGCAAGTTTGTAATCTTTTTTTCCCCTGCAATTTTTACTATTCTCTGTGTAGGTTTCCCAAAAGACAACCAGAGCTGTAGTTACAGCAGAGCCCACTAAAGATTCCTTGCAGCACAATAACCTCACCTTTGTGTTGCATTTTACTTTCCAGTTACCTCCCATACCTCAGGTGTGCCTCAGGACAGTCTGAGGGCAAGGATCCATCTCCATGCACAGATGTGGATAAAAACTGAGGCCATTTGTTATTTCAGTAACTTGGCTTAAAGTCCCAGCATCAGAATCCCAAGTTGTTGGCTCTAAAAGTCCCAGTACCCAACTCCAAGTAAAAGGATACAATCCAGAACTTCCAGTTCTGCAGGGTCCTGCTCCTCACATACTCATCAAACATCCTCCTCATGTGGTCAAAACTCTGCCGTGTGACGGACACGCCGGTGGCCGGGAGCTGCTGCTGGCAGGAACTGACAACATGTGCCCAGGTCAGAATCCCTCCAAAAATGACACATTTCTCTTCCACACTAAATGAGTCTAAGTGAGAAGTGTAGCATTTCCTGCCCCAGGGGCTTCCCAGTGCATGACCCCAGCAGAATGTAACTGTTCCAGGAATATAAACTGTTTTCCCATCAGTTTTGTCTATTTTCAACAGCAAAGTGATTCTCAAGCTGCTGCACACACTTCTTGTCACAAGCAACAAAAGTGCAAGCAAAGGACAGCATAGAACAAAGTAGTTTGGAGCATCCAATTAGGAGAAGGCACATTAGGAGTTGAGGAAATATTTAGAGTTAATCCTTAGCAATGTTACAGAAGAAAATGTAACACAGATTCTTCAGGAACAGATCAGTTTTAAAATAAACCAAACAGACTCCATCATACTTTTTAAGAAAAGATGTTTTGATTTGCTGCTAATTCTAACATCATTGCTAAGCCTCAAACTTCTGGAGAGGGAAGTAAAGGCACCGGGGTTCTGCAGGTGCTTTATAACAGTACACAACAATCACAGCCCCACCGAGCAAAGGGAGGCACCAGAAAGGTGAAGTGATTTATCAGTTATGTTCAGCCAAACTTCTGTCTCTCCTGTGCTCAATCCTGTTTTCCTATAAAAACTGACTGCATTTGAGAACTGCAGCAGAGCCATTGTGAAGAGCAGGAGTGTTTGATCACCAGTGAGCACAGCTTTATAAAACACCATCACTGGCTTCTTGTCCAAATTCCCGTGACCTGACACATCTTCCCTGGCACTGCCCCTGTCGGGCATTTGTGCCCAGAGCTTGCTGAAAACCCACAGCTGGTACCAGTGCCCATCTGGGGCTGGTGGCAACTCCAGTGCCCCTCAGCACCCACGTGCTGGCAAACACACTCCCTGTGCCCCAAGGCACCCCCAGAGCTGCCCAGCACAGGAACCCCCCAGCTCTCACAGGATGGTGGCGTTCAGCTCCTCGATCTCCTCCCGCAGGCGCCTGCTCTCCTCCTGCATCTGGGTCCTCTCCTGCTGCAGCTTGGCAATGTACTCCACTGTCCTCTGCAGTGTGATTGCATGGCTGAACTGCACCAAACACAGACACAGACACACAGCTCACCTTCTGCAGCAACGTGAGACACGGGAAGGGTTTGCCCCTAACCTGAGGAACACCCACAAAAGCACCTCAGCACCTTAAGTTTCCTTCCTTCAGGCCAACCAAAACACTTCAGACACTACACCCTTCATTCCCCTGACTCCTCTTCACACTCTAGCACAGAGAAATGTGGTTGCAGTGCTTGTTTTCTTCCAGAAATTAGATTTCTGCTACTTTGTTGAAGGATGTATTTTAATAATTTAAAATGTTTTCTTTCATTATCTGTCCTCTTAAAAATATTTACAATTCCTATTTAAGTACTGTAGGATGTGCTCTATCTGCTGTCAGATTTATAGTGCTGTGGAAGTGTTGTTGGAAGTTGACAATATAGATTACTTAGTCTGGGAAACCTGAAACAGAAGGTAACATGTCTGGCTACCACCAAGGAGTCGAACAAAAATACCTGTCAGCTTTGAGGAGGAACCAATCAAAAATCTGTACTTGAGAAATTAAATAATCAGACATTTTACTAAAACTGAGCTTTCAAAACTGATTTCCTTTCAAACAGACCATTCTAGTCAGGAAGTGAAATTCTGATGATGTATCACCTACATTTCTGAAACTAGAAAAATTATGTAAATAAATCAAACATGCCACACAAAAAGCTTTCATGTTTTCCACGTTTCAAAAGGTACTGGTATTTACAGGATGTTTAGGATTTTGCTGTGCATATAAATTTGTATTTCACTAAAAGTTAATAGTGCAGCCAGAACATGTTCTTAACTTGGACAGTGATTTGACAATGAGAAATCAGTTGGGAATTTTTTCTTTGTAAATCTATGCACAAAAGACAAGTGAAAGGGGGGAAAAAAGGCCTGAGAACACCTGCCAGGCTGTGGGCACAGGGCCAGACTCTCAAAGGCAGCTGGGTGACATGAGATGCAAAGAATCCCAGAGGGATTTCCAACCCCCCTGGACTGGCCACACTCCCAACTGCTGGAGGAGGCAGAGATGTCAATAGGGTAGCATTTCATCAGACAGGAATTGTTCAAAGTTTGAAGCTGCATCAGGAGAACAGTTTCTGAAAGATGAGGTGCTTTCACACACTCCTGACTATGAGCCATGGATTTCTCCCCTTCTCTTTCCAAATCCCTCAGTTCAAGTACCTTCACTGACTGACTGGCATTCAGTCAGTGGTGAAATGATGGGATTTTTTCACAAGTCTTTCAGAATGGCTCTGTTTTACATTTCACATCAAAGTGTTGCTTCTGCCAAGGTACTTACTACTGACTTGGAGTTGGCAGTCACGAGGCTGCTGAGGGTGCTGAAACCGATCTTGATATTGACCCTTCGCTTCTGCGCCGAAAGGTGCTTCACCCTTCGATTCTGCAGAAACAAAACCAGCTCAGGCTCTGCTGTTCTGCTTTGCTGTTCTACTGCTATTCACACTCAGCTATTCAAACCCAGTGTTGTTTTTAGACCTGTGGCATTCACAGTCTCCCCAGTCAAGGCCTCATGACCATAAATTTGCAAACAGTGGTTGAAGATTTTAAAAAGAAGCGTTCAGTGCTTTAAATTCAATTCCAAAGTCTGTAGGTTTTCTTTCCAAAGTACAAATTTTTATTTACACCAGTTCTGAAGGGAAATTCCAATTTCCAAGGCTTGTATTTAGTTAAGATTTTGTTAGAGTTTTTCAGTTTAAAACAGTCCACATCACTTATGCCTGACACACAGAGAATGTCTCCTGATACAACAGGCAGCCTGACAAAAAGGAAAACAGAAGAATCCACAACTCTGGCCAACCCTGAGGATAAAGACTTTATCAGGGATGAGCATTTTTGTTTGTAGCCTTTAAAACTTAAGTTTCCCTCAAAATTCTTGGAAGAAAATGAGGAGTTCTTGTAAGTCAGGTTCAGTTAGCTGAAGTCTTAACTGTATTCTTTTGTCTGAGCAGTTTTGCTTTGTGTGAGCAGCTGAAGTTCTGAAGCCTTAGGCCACAAGCTGCACACTTGTGAGAGACAGAGACCAGTGCAAAGTGCAAGATAAGGAAGCTGTGACTGTCAGCAAAAGGTGCAACCCACCCAGATAAACCAGCTAATGACCTGCCTGCAGTCTGGGAAAGAATCCAAGGAGGGACAAGAAGATTCTGGACCAAAACCCACCACTGCACCAAGGGGTGTGTGTCAAGAGTGTGTGAAGAATGTGCAGAGTGCAGGGGAATAAAAGCACAAGGATTTCTCTGTTCTGGGTTTGTTGAGGGAGATGTTCTGTCCAGTCAAGCAGGATAAGATAGTTAAAAAGGCTATGGAGCTGGCCCTACAGGCAGGGAGAAGTCAGACTGCTCAGCCTCAGGTTGATCCTGGCTGGAATTGCAATAACTAGAGACAATTGTCAAACAGTGGTTGGAGATCTGCTGAATGCAATCAGAACTTGTGAGGACATAAGTAAACTGAAAAAGCACAGGAATGTAGACAGAGGCCAGAGGAACACCCCAGCAACTCTTGGGGAAGATTGCACCATGCTTTGTTGACTTACAGAGGGAATGACTCTCTGGAATTTTAATAAAGAACTGGCAGTAAGTGTGTTTGTGGACCAAGCGACTTCTGACACCTACAACCATTTTAAGCATCATGTGCCAGGCTGGCAAGGAGAAAATTTGAAAGATATATTAGCTGGAGGTTCAGGGCTTGTACAGCATGTAAAGGATTTGGTACTTGCCAGCAAGGCATATGAAGGGTGTTTGAAAACCACTATTTGTCTACGTAGAGCTGCAGGAGAAAGAAAAGGTCACCCTGGGCCTCTTTCTAAGCTCCATCTGTGTTGTCAGGAAGGAAAATACTTAGGATTTTTATATTAACAAAACTCCAAAGACAGCAGACCCAGAATGGGTCCAGGCTGTGATGGAAATACCTCAACCAGTAACAAAGACAAGGACTGGGAGGACTTTTTAGGCACAGGAGGATTCTGCAGCTCCTGAATCCTGTAAGTAAACCATTGACAGAAGCTCCCAAGGCAGAGGAAGTGGAGTCTATACATTGGTGCCCAGAGGATTAAAAAAATTCCCAAGCTATAAAGGAGCTTTAGTTTCTGCTCCAGCACCGGGATTGCTGATTACTCCGAGCCCTTTGAGCTCTTTGTGCAGGAGGACAAAGCAGCAGCCACGGATTCTCCTCAAAGCCAGGCCCACACTGCCGCCCTGTGGCTTCTGCTCAGCTCAGCTGGGGCTGGAGCAGCAAGAAGCCACCAAGCACCCTGTGGGACAGCCACAGCAGGACAGCTGTCCTGACACACCTGCCATCCACAGCCTGGAGACTGAGAAAGAATCCAGTAAGCAACAAAACAGCTCCAGAGCAATCAGCACCAGCTCCAGAGCAATCAGCACCCCTGAACCGAGAGGCGACTGCCAGGAGGGTGAGGATCACGCGCAGAGGCTGCAATGGTACAACAGCCCTGGGGAGTTCTTTGTTCTGCAGAGGCACCAGCCCAAGTTATTCCTGTTGCTGCACCACTCAGTGCCTGTTTTCCCCTGGAATCGGATGCCTGGGACTCTGCTGCAGGAAACCTGGGCTGAAGAAACTTCTTTAACAGTCTGCCCTTTGGGAACACACTCCTGGCAGAGCGAGGCTTTCCCGTGCGAGCTCACCATCACCCCACTTTGTAAGGGAGGAAAACAGTGTAATAAGGCAGTGGAGTGGCTGCCCAAAACCACAGAAAATGCAGGTTCAAGAGCAGAACTGCCATTTTCAGTGCCCTCGGTGCTTTGCCAAACTGAAACAACAATGACCTAGCAATGCAGAACTGTGGAATCTACCTAACAATGCAGAGGCACAAAAGAACATACACCTGGCAAATTCCAGAGTTTCTCTCTTGCCTTATGAAAGAGTTACTGAACAATGCACATCCAAAGCAGTTCCTGTCAGAGCAGGTGAGTTTACATGGCTATAAAGCCAGTCTCATTGTAGAATTCTTACTTTTAAGAACACTCCTCCATATGGTGATCCCTTTCCCACCACCAGCCAGCCCTGATAATCTATTTCTTCACTCTAGCAGCAAGAACAGGCTCCTGGTCATGAGCATTCATGCCAAGCAAATCACTGCAAACGTTCCTGAGTAACTTGTAGCAAGGTCAGCAAGGGCCAGTTCTGATTCTCCTCTGCAACAGAACTGGAACTGAGTGCAATCACAGGCTGCAGGTGTTAAACTTACCTTTCTGCCCTGGGAGTAATCGAGCTGACATCAACTCACAGAGCCAGAGAAGCCAGACAGGGGTTGGCACTTGCAAAACGCTTAAGTAACACTCCCTTTCACAACAGAATGAATGAGAAGGTTACAGCTGATTGTTCTGAATTGGTTTTTTGTGGGTAAGTTTCTCATCCCATCACAGAAAGTGTTCTGACCAGGTCAGCTTGTGTGTGAGGTACAACCAGCTATCTCTGAGGTGCTATCTCTAGACCGCCGAGTTCTTACCCCAGCAATTCTCCAAGGGTTTTACAGGTGGAACTCGTAGAGTCTGTGGAGCTGCTTCTCTGTGGAGCAGCAAAGCATCACTGGAGACATGTAAGTAACTCAGCAGGTCAAGAACTTCCCCTCCAGCGATGGCCAGAGCCCTGCAGACTGAAGAGCCCCAACAGAACAATGGCAAAAAGCCATGGTTTAGAACACTAAGCCTGAAACCTTTGACTAAGTAAACTGAGACCTGTCACAACACTCCTGTGAGCCACAGCAGGAACTGCTGGCATGACCATAAGGACCTGCAAAGATACAGCTAAGCCTGGCCCCTCTGGTGACACATCCCTGAGGAGCAGAGCAATTATTAAGGCCTGACATTTTGAATTGAACAGAGCAGCACAGATGCAGCAGCAAGTTAAGTCCAACATAAAAATATGCTCCTGTCCTGAAGCACAACTTTCTCTAGTCCATGCTCAGAAAAACAGCTACAAAGGCAAAGGAGAGAAGCCCCACAAGGGGAAGGACACACACCTTTAATGCAGCCATAGTAGGGTCAGTGGCAGGCTTTCCTGAGCAGCTGTTCTGAGGAGACTGTGGGCTGGGACTCTGCTCAGAGGTGCAGGGGGAAGCTTGGCCTGAATTCTGGCAGTCCCGGCCTTCATAAAGGAAGAAACACAGGTCACATCAACAACTTTTCCGTAGCAAATGGAAGTGCAGAGAAGTTTCTACTCAGAAATGAACCAAAATGCAGACAGCAACCAAATTACACTGTTTGATGCAGCAACCACATGCTAGAAAACATGAAGATTGTTGGGAAAGCTTAGAATTTCATGGCACAAGCATAATACACCCTGCATAGCAATACTCCTTTCACACACACATACTTGAGCACAGGCATGTTGGACATGTAGACTGTGATTCCATTGTGCTGCTGGACTCCTCCTTTTGACTCCAATGGCCTGGGACATGATGGTGACACTTACAAGCAATTTACCACCAAAACCAGCCCAGACACTGCTCCATCAATGCACATGCAGAAGGACCTTTGCACTTACCTACTGTGTCTGAGGTCCTCCAGACAGAACTAGTTATGACACTGAACAACAAACCTATTCAGCACTCCCTACACAGATACTTTTCAATGGGTTTAATTTCTTGGTGACTACAACAGCACATCCTTGTAGAAAGGAGCCACTCACAGGAAGCACAAAATCACAGTTTGTGGAAACACTACACAGTCATTTAAGACAAAAACGCAAACAGCTGGATGCAACTGAAGCTGCAGGGTAGAAGGGATTATCTAGGGATCCTCATGGCCCATTTACACCCTGCCTATCCAAGAGAAACACACTTAGATGTGCAGGGGAGAGAGAAGGCTTAGAGCTTTCTAACTTACTGGGTGTAGGTGAGGGAACTTGTGAACTGCAACTGTGGGAAGGGATGTGCTCTCCTTTCACCAACACATCCTGGACTACACTAGGAGAGAAGAGATGTGAGACTGTGGACTGGCTTTGTTGACTACTTGGTGCTCGCTGTGCTGGACCAACCAGAATGTTACTACGGAACTCCGTCACCCCGGGAGCCTGGGAACAGCACAGGAACAGTACAGAGACACAGGGAGAGCAGGGCAGTGTGGGGCACAGGGAGAAGGGATGAGAGAAAGGAGAAAGTGGGGACAGAGAGAGAAATTAAGAAAGAGAAAGAGAGAGAGAGAGATTTGTTACCTTGCCTTTCACTAAAAGTAGCAAATTAATACATGATTAACAATCTGATGACAAGAAACAAGAGCTAATATATAAGGAATTGGCAGGCACCAAAGTCAGCCTTCTGGCAGGAGACCAATACCCTTTCAAAACTTAAAGCAGTATGAAAACACATCAACAGCATAATATACTAAAATCTATTTCCATCTTCCTGCACACGACATATTGGGGAAACCCACTCAAGGCATGCTTTCCAATATGTCAGTGGAAAGGTGACACTCCTGGGCTCCCTCCAGCCTAAAGCACAAACCATCCCCATCCACAGCACTGTGTACACAGCCCTCCTGGGAATCTTATTGTTCTGTGAGACAGTCTGGGCAGACTATAAAGTGCTTCCAGGCCCATAAAGTAACTAAATTAAAAATAAACATAATGCTGAATGCACAAATGCATACACTGGGTAACAGGTCACTTAGAGGACTTGTTACCCTCCTGAGCACATTATGGCTCGCACTACTTGCAAATAACAGGCCTAGAAAACAAATAGATTATTTTTTTGTTCTTCTCCTTACTCTGACAATTCCAGCTGGTGCAATTGCAACATTAGACTGAGACGTGGCTGGCGTCAAAATCCCCTCTCTTTTTAAAGGTGCTGGAGTTACAATCACAGCTCTGGACTGTCCCTGAAAGGCAGCTGAAGAACACAATTCAGTTAGAATAGTTAATGAGACAAAAAAAAAAAGCTGGAGGTTATTTTGTATGAAATAACTTGTTGTTAAACAGGGAAATGGATTAATGGGCACCTATTTGGGGCTATTTCATTGCAGTGCAAAATGCCACCAGTTTTTCAATAATCCAGTTCAGAGGATTCCAACACACCAGTTTTTTCTGAGGTTTTTAGCATCATTGTTTCAGGGTGAATTTACAGAGGTACATAGTAATTCAGGGAGCTGCAAAGTGTCTTCATGCTGTCAGAGAGGATGATCTTCACCTCTCACATCCATCCTTCTTCTGCTCACCAGGAAGGGTCAATCATTCAGTATTTCACGCCTCCTTGTAGATATATTAAATCCTTTTCCTCACCACTTCAACCCCTATCTGGTTTTACAGCTGCTTCAGATGACACACAAGCACAGGACAAACAAGTAGGACTGGGAATCAGCACCAAAATTCCAGAAAACAGGCTGAAGAACCAGCAGCCCTGCAGTGCTCAGACAGCTCAAGGTAATTCTGAATAGCACCAAGTGTCTTCACACAAATTTGTGAAGATCTCCTTTTAACCAAGGCAGATGCACAGCTACTAACAGGGCATTAGTGCTGACATGGTTCTTGCCCAGAATCTGGAGAGAACACGACTGACCCTCCTACACTGTTACTATGGGAAGAATCGGGCAAAGACAGAGTTTCTGTCTGCTTTTTGAGAAAACTGAACCAAACTTACTTTCGTTCTTGCCTGTATTGGCTTCAGCTCTCCTTTGGACTAATAAAGTCCTGATGCATGAGAAGTGTCCCCACAGCTCAGCCCCTGCAGGATTCTGAAGGACACACACAGCAGGACAGGGAGACAGTGCAGGATTCTCTCATGTCCCCTCCCTGACTGGTCACCTGCGACTGTGTTTGGAAGTCTCTGCACACCCTCTCCCAGGAAGGGCTGTGGACTGCACAGACCTTGTGCCAGCCCCTGTGTGGGTCTATCGGGCACAGAGCTCTGTCACTGTGACACAGGGAGCTCATTCTTTGAGTATTCCCACATCTAACACTGGAATCACAACCCTTCCACTGTTCACTGGACTTACGACATCTCTATTGAGCTCAAGAGCCTACTCTCACCAGTGCATTAATGCTGCTGCACAGGCTTGGCATTCCTGACTTCCACATTGGGGGAACTGCAACAATCAGCAACAATATTTAGAAGTCACTTTACATTTCACGTTTCTGTCCTACAAATCCATCTTTTGCAGACTTTCCTCTGAAAATCAGCACATTTATCCTGAAGCTGAGATAGCAGACTTCTTTCCCATGTGAAGCCTTGCACCTGATGGGACAATCTGTACAGATTTGTGAGTCCTTGTACACAGGGCAATAGATGTCATACATCCCTTTCTAACACAAGATATTTGCTTTATAGTCTGGAGATGATTTGTTTGTCCTGAACACAAGTGACAGGCATAAATGCCTCAGTTATGAGCACTGATGTTTACTCTATGACCAAAAATAAAGCTCTAGTCTTTATGTAAGTCTTGGATTTGTCCCCAGAGCTTGGTGTCCCAGAACTTTAGGAGCACTGTGATCCCTAAACATGCCAGTACCCGGGATGAGAAACAGCAGTAACTAAATCTAGTTGAGAAACAAAGTCATTGGTTGTGGTGGTCTAGAAGCAAATGGAGAGGCATTGGGAAAGTGATACATGGGGTGAGGAACAACCCAGGAAGCACTAAGACAACCAGAAGCAAAGCCTTTCTGAAAATGAGTTGCCTACCAGGCTTTACTAGGTGAGAAAAGCATGTCTTGACTGCTGCAGGTACACAGACTTGCTTTATAACATACCACAGATAGGAGCAGTGCCATTAACACCCTGGTACTATTAATCATGGACCAACTTGTCCCCAGTGGCACGTCAGAATTAGACCCTTGGGTCTGTCCTCCTGAAGTGATTTTTTTATTGGTGGGTAAGCTCCCTATTAGGCCTGGCAGACACACCTACTCCCTAGTAAAGCCTGTTTAACAATACTCCTCCAGGCAGCGTTTTTCTTGAATTATTGTTGCTCATTTCAAGTGGCTGAAGTCACTTGGCCCCCAGCCAGCACAAGTCTAAAAACAGCCTGCAATAATCCCAACAAAAGGCATGCTGTCTGTCCTGCTCTAGCCTTGAGCTTTCCCACCAGAACCATCACAAGCAAGACTCCCTCTTGCTATTCTTAGCCGTGTGCCAACGGCTCCAAATTCCAGCCAGTGTGGAGGTCCCAGCACACCAGCAGGTGCTCATACTCTGACCTGAAACCCACGTGCTCCTGACGGCATCTCAAGAGTCTATAAACTGCTCTAGACAAAGACCTCCAGCTCCCTGAGGAGACCCAACCTCTCCTAGGGGAGAATAACACTCACCCCACCATCTCCTGCTCCACTGTGGCTGAATCTCTAAGTGGCAGAGTTCATCACAACTGCACAGAAACCTGAGGTTTCTCTGGGGCAGGGACACAGAGCCCATGTGCTGATGGAGCTACACAGCCCAGCACAAATGCTACAAGAAGAGATCCCCTTTTGCAGCTTGGCTTTTCACACTCACAACCAAACTGCTCCCAATCCTCACAGCAGCCCAGAGCATCCCACTGGACAGTATGGCCACACCCCAGTGCACGCAGGGGTTCCATGGACACCCTCAGGGAGTTGTATTTTTACTTATTATGTAAACCGAAGTCTCTCCCTCCTGCAAGTCCCACTCAGAAGAGAAACCCACCACCCCCCAGCGCTGCTCACCTGGGGTGATGAAGGCATTCTTTACCAGTAAGGACACTGTTTCAGGCTTCGGAGCAGGCACTATTTTTTGTGACTGTTTGGGCCTTGTGCCAGCGCTGGCCGGAGGCGGAGCTTTGGGGAGTGCAAATGTCAGCTGGGACTGGAGCTGGAGCCGGGGCTGCCCCTGCACCACGGCGGTTTGGAAGGTCAGGTTACACGGCACGGGCGGCGCCGGCCGAGGCGTGGCCGGGCCCAGGCTCTGGCTCTGGCTCTGGCTGAAGGTGGTGGCGGGGGCGTTGTGGGTGAGCGTGGCAGAGGCCGTGTGCGTGGTGACCGTGGGCTCGCGCAGCCCGAACTTGGGCGCGTCCGGCGCGGCGAAGGCGGCGGGGGCAGAGCTCAGGCTGGAGCTTAGGGGCACGGCGGGCAGCGCGGGCTGGTGCTGGGGAGCAGAGGGCTGCAGCAGGGGCAGGGGTGGCTGGAACACGGGCAGGAACGTTTGTGGCCCGCTGAGAGGCGAGTCCGCGGGGAAATCCGGCGGCTGGATGAAGGACCCCCCACTCCTGATGCTGCCACACTGGTCAGTGCCCACGTCAGGCAGGACGGGAGAGGGCACCGGGGAGGCGATCAGTTCGTCGCTGATGTTCCCTGCTGGGAGGGCGCTGGGCAACGACCCAGGAGACTGGCAGGGAGGAGAAATAGTACTGAGTCACACACGAGGGGGACATGGCTCACGGCAGAGTCCTGCCTTGAACACCAAGAGCCTCTCTTACCTGGGAGGAGTGGCTGCTGCTGTCTGTTGTGGCTGAGCTGGCAGCAGACACTGAAGGGAAGTAATTACTGGAGCGACTGGGTGTGAATAATTCTGAAATACCAAAGGTCACCTATTAATTTTCCACCTTTCATACTCGAAATCCCAAAATTCACAGGAATATCAGTATTCTCCAGCAATGAAATTTTTTGCTTCATACAACTGCTGTTGACTAAGCAATGAACTGCTGTTTTCCAGAGAAACTGATCTCTTCAGAGCACACTTCATCTTCCATGCAGGCTGGGACAACACCAAAATCAGTCCCCTGTTTAAGGTTCCCCTACACACCAGCCAGGAGCTGATCCTCAGTGCAGTCCCACAAAGCTCATTATGTGATGCAGGGCCAGAAAACAGATGTGACACTTGACTTTCATGAAGATCCATAACCATCAAAGCTGTCAGCAGCAGTTCAGTGTCATATGGAACTCTTGATAGTACCATAAAATGTTTGAAGGCAAAGAGAATATTAAATCTCTTCATCACTAAGAAATGTTAATTGGGAAAACCTTACATATTTTGCAACATCTAATCTTATTTTAAAAACCAGTTCACCAATCACTGCAATTTTAAAGAAATTAATTGACTCTATTATTCTTACCCTGAAAAGGCTCAAAAGTATCCATAAAATCAAAATTTGGCTGGAGAGGAATAAGCCCTGGTTGGATCATGTCAGCATTTCCTAAGTGTCCTGCAAAATTCAGGAGACAGACTGGATTAGTTTCACATCACTCACAGAGGAACAACAGTAGGAATAAAGCATTTGGCTAAAACATGAACACACTCCACAGCCAGGCCAAGAGGTTATAGAACAACCACTGCTGAAATGGACTCAGCATCTGCTTCTCTTCAGAACTGCAGGACACTTTTGAAATCAAAACCACAGGGGAATGAAACTTTCAACTACTAAAATGGAAGAGGTGAGACCTGAAGGCTCTAACTAACTGGGGATTGCCAAGCTTGGTTGTCTCCTGCTCCCAAACCTGCTGTCCTGCCCCTGCTGCACAACACAAGCTTGCTGGGAAGCACAACCTGAACCACCACAGCTCACAGTTTGGTATTTTAAAGTAAATCATTGTGCATTTGTTATGCCTTGAGTACAACTCATGTAAACCACAGTTGCTCTGGAGTTGCTCAGACATCCCTGCAGCAAGGATGGTGCACAGTGTCAGGCAGTCAGAGCCTCCAGACAGAACTGCACAGCTCTTGGCATGGTTTTTACAGATGGAACTTGTACTTAGAATGTTTTAAGGGGCAAAAGCAAACTAAAATAGACAGGCACACCCTCAAAAATACACCCAATACACCCACAACTACAACTATGCTTTGAGATAAATAGCAATGCCTTCACCACT
This sequence comes from Pithys albifrons albifrons, assembly GCF_047495875.1. Classification (NCBI taxonomy): domain Eukaryota; kingdom Metazoa; phylum Chordata; class Aves; order Passeriformes; family Thamnophilidae; genus Pithys; species Pithys albifrons. Next base: position 6,570,783 of record NC_092474.1, on the reverse strand, counting down.
GATAAAGGCAAATACTGCTCATTAGAGGTTTATTCACAGCAACATCAGAGGGCAAAGCTGGGAGCAGCATACAAGAAGTTAAGACAGAAATTGAATTTGCATGAATAACTGGGATTCCATAACCTATAATGCCTAAGACAGCTACAATGTCTGATTTTATCTGTATCAGCAAGTCAGATTTCTTAGGCAAGACTACAAGAGCAGCAAAGCAACAAACCAGACTTTGCACAGAGGTCCCCACTGCACCACAGCCAGAGCCAACACTACCTATGTCCCTGGAGTTGGGCCAGGAGACCAGCTGGTGTGAGGACAGCGTGGAGAAGAGCGTGTCGGTGAACTCGGACATGAGCATGTCTGCGTCCAGCAGGCTGCCCTCCTCCATGGGCACTGGCGTGTCCCTGCCATACCTCCTCTTCTGCCACAGAACCACATCATCGTCCTGCCACAGCAAAGGGAGACAGGTCAGGCTGCCCAGACAATGCCAAGGCAGCCTGGTGCAGATCCAGAAAAACAGTCCTCATTGTTCACGTTTTTAGAGGGAAAAGCCTCTCTTTGAGGAGTCATCAAATGGATTGAAACAGATGAGTGGTGCTTCTAATACACCAACAACTTCAGCTCACTGGTTTGAGCACCAACAGAAAACTTCCACAGAATAAATACCACAACACTCGGGGAAAGCTTTTTGGCCAAAACCCAAATGTTGACTATGAGGACATAAGACAAAACAACTTCATCAACACTTTCCTGTTTGATTCATTACACATGTATTTTTGTGCCTACAGTTTAACAATCCCTTGGTTTGGATAAAGAGTAAAAATAAACAGCAAGAACTCAAAGCAAGCAACTCCTGTCTAGTGGGAAATGCAATGAAGTGTAATTGTACTCTGACTTTGTAGAAGGTGTGCTGATATTCCTGTGGGCACTTTTAGCCTGTGAAAAATACAATATAATGTGACTTGGCTTACCTATCTCACATTAAAGGCTGAGCTAAACTGCATTGCCTTGTAAAATAAAAAGTACAACAGTGCTTCTGATCTGCAGTTTATATGCCCAAAGTAGCTGTGATGGCTTGAGGGGACATATTAAATGGTGATAGCTCTGTTCCTTTTTTTAGGATCCTGACACAACATCTGCCTGAGCTGCAGGCACCACAGGAAGATCTGCAGGATACAGCTCACACATCCTCCCAGATGCAGTTACACAGGCAAGGCAGCAGTGCCAGTTACAGCTCAGGAACAAGATGGAATCATGTGCCAGCCCTCAAAGAGATTCATCTCTCTGGGCACGCAACACTGATCCTCATTTCTTCTGTCACAGCCCTTTCCATTCACCCTCTCCTCCATCCAATTTAAACTACAAATCTTACACTGCTCTCTAAGGCACAGAACATGAAGGTGTCTATCCTTAATTAAGGCTGAAGCAAGATGCTTGTCGTGGATTTTAATCAAAGCAAGCCACTGCACGTTACAGCTCTGTTATCTGCTGTGGGTTCTACAAGCACAAATGCCATTACCTACCCTGACCAAACTTGAAAGATCTTCATCTTTATGTTTCTGTAACTGCAAAAGGAGAACAGAACAGATGGTAAGTCAGAATAGGTCCTGTATGTGCCAGTAGAAGACCTGATTTTGCAAAACTTTTAAGACTCAATCATGCACAATCAGTCCCAGCACAATAATTTTTAGTTAAGTGGAACTAATCAGATGAGCGTGTCTGTACCAGTTTATTAGCTGGTTTAAGTGCTCTTGCATGGCAGAAAAACTGATAGAAAAACTCAAAAAGCAACTGCTCAAGCTCAAGTGAGCCAACAGACCCTTTTCTTGAAGTATGTTCTCCACTTGTGGTATTCCCTGATGACTATTTCAATCCTCCGCTTCCAGTACTTCCCTTCTGTCGCAATGGCCTGAGAACACAAACACATACCAGGAATTACACAGAGTCACGGAAGGGCTGAATGTTCAATATGTTTCCAAGCAAATATTCAGGCATAAAAAATGCAAAAGAAAGCATGCTAATTCTGTTTGAGCCCATGTATCAGCAGCCCACACTGGCCCAGAGTTCAGCTACCACAGAGCAAATCTGGCAGTACCAACCCCATCTTTCCCACAGAAACCAAACATGAGATGATGTCTGACTGCACTGTCAGCATCTCCCACAGCAGCTCAACCAGAGCCAATAGCTAAGAAATGGCAAAAAAAATTTCCTTTAAAATTAATTTAGTGAAATGTAACATATAAAGCACAGAATATCCTGTGAATGTCACAAGGTTACATGCGCAGACACACACACACACACATACAAGCAAAAGCTGCTAGAAATGACACAAAGCAATAGAAATCTGATGTCCAGCTCAGGGAGGAGTGTGACCCTGCAGGCCACACACTGATGGCAACAAAAGGATCACAAAAGATGGGTCTTTGGTGTGTCACAGAGCACTGTGGAAGCTGGGAGAGCAGACTAATGCGAGCCTTAACTTTGTGTTCGAGGGTCACTTTCAACACAAACATCAACACTGTTCTTTGGAAAACCTGAGACAGTTCCACACACTCATCTGGAACTCCTTTGAGTTATAAATTATTCTAGAGTTATGCAGTACAGAGAGTCACATATTGCCTCATCAAGGGCCTCACTGGTTTTCTGCAAGGAGCCAGAGGGCAGATGTTAGTTTTCATTTATGTTTACAAGAGCACAAAACTGAAAGAACAAATACTCATATTTGCTCTTTCTGTGAAGTTATCCTGAGACAGAAAAAGAAATTGCTTGCTGTCCTGAGAGCACACCTCACCAGTTACATAAAATACAGAGAACTCTCACAGGGGCACTCAGATTCAGCCCTGAAAACAATTGTAACTCAGTCACAAGACAGAAACGACTGCCAAAATCTTAACTATTCAAATGGCCCTTCTATGACTTCTGATTCATTAAACTAGAATATTGACTTAAGTCACACAGATAACAAATGTCCTTCTGGTTGCACCTTGATCACCTTAATGTGATAAACCTACAACAAAACAGGTTCAGACTGCTTTTAATGGTTCCTTCTCAATAAAACCAGAGCAAAGCTCTGTTGTGCTGCCCTCCCTCGTGGCAGAGCAGGAACCCTTGTTACAGACAAGACTGTCCCCCAGGTGTCACCCACCTCTGGCCTCCGGTGCTCATCCACATCCACGGAGCCATCCAGCGGAGTCACGAAGTGGCACACGGGGTTCTTGCGCTTCTCCAGGTCTGCAACAAGAACCCAAACGCTCAGCACGTGCAGCATCTGGCACTTCAGTGGCAAGGTGTGAAAGGGAGCCCAGCCAGGGCTCCTTCCCAACACGGGGCACAGGCAGACCTCAGTCTGTGCCCAGCAGAATCAGAATCACAGACTATTCTGGCTTGGAAGGGACCCACAAGGATCATTGAGTCCAACTCTTAAGTCAATGGCCCACACAGGGATTGAACCCATGACCTTGGCATTACTACAACAAAGTTTTAACCAACCGAGCTGATCTCAGGGTTAAGTCACACCCTCCAAGAGAGCCCTGGTGGGATGGCACTGCCTTGGGCAGAGTGCTGAGATGTCCCACCGCCCCCTCCTGCTGCCACCCCTGCCCCATGGGAGCCCCGGCACATCCCGGCACTTACACTGCATGTACCAGGCCCTCCAGATGGCGTTATTGAGACGGATTTTATCTCTCCACTGAAGTTTCAATCCCTTAAAATTTTTCCATTTTGGTGAAACCAACCTGCCACTGAAACGAAACAGACAAGTCATTTTGCTTTCAGTTTTTCCTCTCCAGGCAGTGCATCTCCCTAAAACTGCCAAACTGTCAGTAGAAAACATCACAAGTCACACTTGGCCAGTGACAACTTTTGCCATGTGCTGTCCGTGGCTCACTGTGCCAGGAGAGGTGAATCCACTTTTCAAGACTCCATGTTCTCATCCATGAGAACTAAGAACTGTCACAACTGGTCTCACAAGTATTTTCAGAAGGAATGAAATGCATTTCACCCACTCTTTTCTCCATGCCATTGTCCTACCTTTTCAAGTCCCCACCTATGAGATTCCATCAACTGATAACAAGGTTACTCAAAATTCAGCCCAAAACCTGGCCTAGAGCTTTTTGCTTTGTTTGGTCACATAGGGTTGTGGCTTGGACTTTTTGAAGTTCATTTCTACAGTTCCGTTTGATTTTCCAGCCAGGCTGGTAAGAATGAAATGCCAGTTCTGGCCCAAGATAAACCAAAACCCAATGCTGGGAATCACAGCTGGGCACAAAGGAACACCAACAGCCTAGAAATATAACTTGTCTCAAGGAAAGACAAGGTTGGAAGGAGAAATAGCTTATGTATGAATGATCTTGGGAGATGGGAGGGAGATGGAAGGAAAAAAGAAGCAACAGGGATTCCAGTAAGCACTGTATAAACACAAACCACCCAGCCCTCAAAACACACCTCTATGAATCATCAATCCATGCGACTGACAGAGCAGGGGAAGTAGGAAACATTCATAACATAGTAAATGTCAAGCCAGGGATTAAAGTATAGGAATTGTGTCTATCCCAGGTTTTTCCTCTTGCTTTTTGTGGGTTTAGCTTCAGCTCTTCCTAGACAAAGGAAAGAGGTTCATCTTGGCACACCACGAGCATCAGGGCAAGAGGTTATGGACACCTGCAGTAGAAGGTACACAAGGGAGTGACAGGAACAGTCACCTCCAAACACTCTTCCCTCCCAGAAGGGATCACTGAGCACCCACCTGGTGAGTGGGCAGTGATTTCTGCCATGGGCTGCAGAGGCCCTGCAGAGATGTACCTGAACACACAGTGCCCCAGCACACAAGCCCCTCTTCTAAGTTTCCAGACCTTTAGTTTACAGAAAGACCATCAAATCAAGTATTATTCTCCCTGTCCTCCAGCTGCAGTGAGTCAGGGCAGAGGGCAGATCTTCACCTCTTAATATTTCCCCCATCACTGCAGACTGTGCATCACCTTCAGTGTTCACTGCACAGCCAGCTCTGGCTCAGAATCACTGCACTCCTTGTCTTATCTTTCCTTTTAAACCCAGACTAAAGTTCATCTTTTTCCTGCTTCTCCTCTCTACATTAATAGTTCAGGAGACTTGCTGGTGATGTATCACCAACACTGACAAAGTGCCCACATGCCTTCAACTAAGAAATCTGTCAAGTTAATGTTCATCTCTTCAGAGCTCTGTGTGACTCCACAGTCTGCCAAAGCAACAAAACTCTAATAATCTGCACTCAGAATAACAACAGCAAATGCTTCTCTATAAAAAGACTGTAATCAAGTCTCGTACACTCCTTGCATCTTCAAAGAGCTAATTAAAACTGGAACTAAAACACAAATAGTTTAAAATATTTTCTATTACAGTCTTACAAAATGCTAAACAAAAGTAGTGCATCAAAAGAAGGAAGTGATTAAGAACCTATTCTTAAAATAATTATTATTTTTAGTTCCCATGGGAGCAAAACACAAGTCCAGCTTGAGGTCATAAGTGAAACGACTTCGGCCTCAGTGCAGCGCAATCAGCATGAAGCTGACAACAATGTTTAGACACTATTCCAAATTCCAAAGTCAATGGAAAGTCAATTACTTTGAACACCACTGTGACTGAGAGCAGCTGCCTAACTGAAACCAGCCTTCAGATTTTGAAGCAGCAAAACGACAAGGAAAACCCCAAACAACTGGAGAGTCTCCTGCCAGCTCTGGAAGACCACACCAACTCCTGCAAGAAACGTGGAGCGACCTGCCCAGCACGTGGATGTCACCGTGTACCTGTGAGGACAGCAAATCCCACCAGAGGTCCTGGCCCTCTCCACAGCGGCTGCTGCAGCTCTGCAGGGCTGCTGGTTCCAAGGAGGGGAGCAGGAGAACTTCCCAAGGGAGAGCTGGAGCCAGCAGTGCCCGGCACGGGCTGGCACAGTGGCACCCACAGCCAGTGGCATGGCCTGGGGGTGCTGGTGCTGCCCAGGCAGAGGAGCACACAGGGAACCAGCTCTGGCTGCTGCTGCCCAAGGCACAGCTGGTGCAAACAACACTGGAGGAAAAGGTGACACTCATATTTTCCTCACTATCACACACAGAGCAAATCAAAGCAGCTGAAAACCATCTGCTGGATGACATGCAATGCATTCCAGCGGCTCAGCTCAGTCTCCCATGAAGAAACTTCCTCCTCCTCCTCCTCCTCCTGAGACCAAATGTCCTCAAGAGATTTGATCTCGGCAAACCAGCTAAAAAAGCTCCAGCTGAACAGCCAGCAGAGCTGGAATTCCCCTGGACACAGTGGCCCTGACTGCTCTGAAGGAGCTGCAGGGCTGCCAGAAGAGAAGCTGCAGACACCCCAGGCTTTCACCTGCAGGTCCTGGGTACACCAGGAGAGGCTGGAAGCCATTCCCAAGTGGTTTTAGGCACTTTTTCCCAGCTCTGGAACTACCTGAGGCAACTGAGATCCACGGAGGCAGACAGACAAGGCAGCACTGATCTGTCACAGCAACACAACTCTCCTCATTTTTAAAACTCCAGTGAAAACAGCTGTGTTTTAAAAACAATTACAAACTTCCAAACATCACAACATTTGCAGCAAAGCACAAGAAACAGACATCCATTGTGAGAGTGTGAACTGATTCCCTTCAATATGTTTCACTTTTAAGTTTTTCTTCAGTCAATTGCCATGTAATTAGGAGAAGGTGTGTATTCTAATGATACAAAACAGATTTCACCCTGGTAATATCCATTTACATGCAAAGGTTTTGCCTCTGAGAACCTCATCATTTGTTCTGTATTAATAACACTCAGCTAATGAACAACCTTGAGGGACATCTCAGCCGTGGTTTTGACTCAGTAGGGACAAGGCAAACAGGTGACCTTCTTTCTTAATAACAGGCACAGGGCACACGAGATGCCATTTACAACTTCAAATTTAAACCAGTAGCTCTCACAGCACTGAAAAAACATCCAATTAATAACCACAATAAAACTCCTTCCGACTTGAGCAGCAGCATGATCAGGCTCTGATAAGAGATGACTCACAGCAGAAGAATCCCCTGTACTCCTCCCTTAATCAGAGCATTTTAACGTGGACTTCAGGCAGCATAAAACAACATGACAGCAGCACCCTCTGGATTTGGGCAGAAGGGACATTTACTTGTGTGCAAACCCAGAAGAATTTGGTGGTTTTTCATAACTAATTAGGCTTAAGAAACATCAATATTTCAAGAAACTGATTTCTACACAGAGCACTGAAGAAACAGAGACGGAGACATTGAAATATTAAGATAATTCCACCCAAAACAAGCCAATCTCAGGAGGCTGGTCTGGTTGGCTTAACAGGTGGTTTGAATACATGTTGATTAAATGGAAAATAAACGGTATAGTACAGTAGAACTTACGGTTTTTATACAGCTGAAATGCTTCATGAAACTGTTTCTGGTTCAACTTGCAGCTCTCCATTTTTTATCTCCCTGAGAAACTGTCCCAACAGCCCCACAACACACTTAAATCCTTTTCTAATAGAATGCAACAGGGAGGACTTTGCTGTAGACACCAGCCTGAAAAATCCCCTTTTCCCATTCAGAAAAATTTAAGTTCATTCTCCACACCATGATGAGCAAATGTTGCTGAGCAGGACTCTCAGCTGGCCAGTGATCCTGGGATTTGTAGGGAACTCAATGCTGCCCAAAGTAAGAGCTCTTTAAAATACGCTGTGAGGGATGAAACAAAAGATCTTGTGCTGAAAAATAAGGAAACTGAATTGCCTGCCCATGGCTATGAAGTGTGTGAGTGACAGCACTGGAGGAGGGATGTGGATTTTTCTGACTTCCACTGTACTCTGCACACAAACCCCTCATTTCCAGCCTCTCATCTTTCCCTTTTGACTGCGGGAACAAGGAAAACCTACAGCTGGCTCTGCAGTTCAGGAGGTGTTATTTCTGTTTTGCCCTCAGAGAGCACCTGGCCAAGATCTGCACATGGAATTTAAACATGAACCTCCCCGAGCTGAGGTTCAGATTCCACAGGCCTGTCCCTGCTGCCCAGGTGTGTGTTCCCAGCCTGGAAAGCAGCTGCTGCAGACCTGCAGGAATCACCTCTCCCACACACCACTGGGCTCTGCTGTACTATGGTTGTGAACAACTTGTTTTGTTTTCAAAGCTGAATTCTGTAAATTCAGTTCACAGGAACAAGCTACAGAACTGTGTTGTGTTTCCCTGTTTCGGTCACAGAGTCCTTGTGCTCAAACACCTCTTTTTTGTCTTGTTAACCCCTGGTAAAACCCACTTCCCCTGTGCCTCCCCCCAGTTCCTTCCTGTACATGATCACACAATTTTCTGAGGTAGAATAAGAACTTTCCTTTTATTACAAGCAGTAGTAATGAGGCTCTTAATTTAAGCAATAGCAAAAGAATCTGATAGTACAGTAGCTAAATAGATCAGCTTTCTCAGCAACACAGAAAAGGAACTTTCTGGCTTCTCCCCAGCACTTTTTGTCGAAGGCGTGGATTGAGTTTGTTTTTTAATCTCTGATCTGTTTTGTTGAGGAGTTGGGCATGTCAGCTCAGCTCTCCCAGAGCCAAAACTAACAGTATTTCCCCAAACAAAGGTTCATTCAGAATCAGATTCTATGCATTGTGTGCTGGAGCAAAGAGGCAGGGGAGAGAAACCAAAACATTCCTCCCTGGAGAGAATGTGTGGGACTGGGTGAGGAGGCCACACTTGAGCATCTCACTATCTGTCCCTCCAAAATTAATCCCAGCAGCAGCCCAAGGACACTAATCCCAGACAGAGCTCCCTGGAAAAGCAGGATTTAGGGCAGGTCATTTGCTTGGTTACCTGGTTCATCCTCCTCACCTGAAATCCTCCCTCCAGGGATGTGGAAGGGGAAGGATGTTCCATTGCTCACACTCCACAATAGAGAGGAGAGAGCTCTGTGCTGAAGTTAACATTTTAAACTAACCAAACATTTCAAACCAACCAAACCATCCCCACCATTTGATTCACCTTCTTTTCAAAATAATGCTTCAATCCTGAAGACAGAGGTACTGGAACAAATATCTCTCCTTTATCACGAGTGTTATATATTAAGAAGTGTCAGAAAAATAGGAACAAATCAAAGTCAGCCACTGGCAAACTGGGGTTGCAGCAGCTGCCAAGGAACTCATTATCTCCACTGACTTCACGTAGGCAGGCCCAGGTATGCACCTCCTGAGATGAACAGCACAGGGAAAGGTCAGGCAGAAGCAAAGAGTCCTGCCCTAACTAATGCACTATAAGCTTTTCTTTATTTATATTATAAATTCAACACTATTTTAAGCAAAGTTTGGAAGTTTAACTTCATTATAAACATAATTACTGATTAATAAATGAAGTTTGCAGGGCCTGGTAGCACCTTGCTGGCCTCACAGGCACTCCCATGGCAGCAGCCTGGGAATGTCCTGCAGCTCCTCAGGGAGAAGCAAGAGCTGAAATGCTCCTGTTTGGAGAGTGTTCTCACATCTCCCCTGGCAGCTTCTCACAGAAGCACCAGAGTCAGCCAAGGGGAGCAGCCTCATGCTCCAGGCTCAGCCAAACCTGTGGGAGAAAGGGAAACTCAGACCTCTGGGAAAGGCCTTCTCCAGATGCAGGTTTCATGCAAGTTATGGAAGGGTGAAAAGGGCAAAGGGGAACATAAAGAACAGTACAAATATCAAGGAGACTTGGAGGATGTAGTGTCCTTTAGCCAGTGGCTATTTAAAGACTCAGAATATTTAGACAGTTTCTCATTTCCAGTCAGAAATCAAAGGATATTTCTAGACATGTTCCTGCTTTTCAGACATTTCTCCAACACTGACTCACTTTACTACAGAACTGAAACAGTGAGAAAAGAGAAAAGGCTTCCTAAGAAATGCCACTAATGTCAGTCCAAAGGCTGAGAAACTGCCCATGAGCTGCCCATGGCCACAGTTTGGTGTGTCAGTGGCAAAGCAAGGACCAGAACACCAGGTGAGCACATCCCAGCCAGAGTAAACTTAGCAAGGACTACATTTACACATTTCACATCGGGTTAATATGTTTGGTTTTCCTTCTTTTTGAAGCATTTGCTGTGCTCTCTCACACATAGTGGAAACAAGGGTCATTTTTTGAGCAGCTTCAATATAAAGGGAAGTGCCTCCTACTCACTTATTTCACAGTGTTTTGAAATCTTCCACTTCTTCCTTGATTTCTGCCACCTTCTGAGAATCAAAATATTCACTGCCAAGAGCTGCTGCCCAGTGCACCCTCCTCCTCCTCATTTAACAGGATGGTTCTTGGCAAGGACCCTTGTGTATGTAGAGCTACATGTCAGAACCTTTTGGAACATTAAGACCTCAGCCTCGATTAATGAACTGATCAGTATGTGACGATCCGGGACTTATATTATAGTTCAAAGACTTTCACACGCAGAGCTTCTGAAAAACCCAAACAACCCCTATCAGTGAGACAGATCAGCACAGCTCTGTGAGCAGCACACACACCACCGGAGCCCAGAGCTGTTTACCCTGCTGGAGAAACCCGAAACCGGCACTGCTGCCACAGCGGATAGTGTAACATTCCCTGAGCAACATTACAAGCCTATAAATACACTGCGAGACTTGGGGGATCTTATTCTGAAAGCGCCTTGAGGGTTTGCAAGAGCAGAGATGCTCCCCCAACTCTCCCCTTGTGACACAAAGCTTTGAGAGCAGCTGTTTGCAGCCAGCTCCCTGCAGCTTGAAAAACACCAGGCTTGTTCCCAAACCCAGTTATTACAGACTCAAGACTTCAACAACACATACAGTTTTGTTCAAAGTTTACATAAAAGCTGAACCAGAAACTACACAAGAGACAGAAGCAGACTAAAGGCACTGTTGTGTTACTACTGAAGCTACTGAAAGATCAATCAAAATCACATGGAAAGATGATGCAAGGGGAAAATTCCTCCCAGAGTTAACATAAAACAGCCTGGAGTGTGGAAAAGGAGTTTAGGAAAAAATAAAAGCACCTCTAAAAGGTGATATACACCTCACAGGAAAAGAGCTTTGTTGGATCTGTGTGCAAAGAAATGCTTTGGCAATCCCTTCACTAAAACCAGCCCTCCAAGTGGAGGTGAACATCCCATGGACCAGGGGAGAGGCAGATCCTGCCACAGGAGCAGCCCCCGCTCAAGCACAGCAGGGACACTCCCTGGGATTGGCTCCTCCAAGGCCACAGTCTCCACGGAAGGTGGAACATTCAGCAGTGGATAACAAACCTTCCCCTCTGGATCACCAGCCCCAGCTGTGAGACTGTCTGCAGCAGTGAGGAAAGGCTGTGAGTGACCCTTCCCTCATTGCTGGGGCACAGGGCTGGCAGGGCACACACCAATGCTCGGGCCACACAGTCCCCTCACGCCTTTCCCAGATGGCTCCTGCTCCCTGTCTGGGATTGGACAGGCCAAGGGCGATGCCTGGTTCCCACACACGGACGGAAAGCCCAGCCCAGTCCTCAGGGAAGTGTCTCCAGTCCTGCTGAACTGTTCAATCTGTCGCTTTATAATGACAGCAGTTACAGTCACCACGCACAGCACAGGGCTCTGACCAGTGTTTCGAGCAGTTAACTTTAAAAAGCAGTATTTAACCTCATCATAAGTGAAAAGTGTCAGAGAAATACCTTGATCTTATTGTGATGTCTTCCTTTGTTCAGTGACCCCCTGATTAAACATTTAGAAGCAAAATGGTTCAGAAATGCTCATGTGCACTAGTTAAAAGACACAGCTGCACTGGCTTAGCCCCACTCCTTACCAAGGACACACTTTCAAATGGAATGAGATGGTTTGTGTCCCAAAGCAAGAGGTGACTTCACCAGTAAAACATGGGACAGCAACAGAACCTTCTTCACCTTTGCTGAATCTTGCTACAAACAAAACAACAACAAAGCCACTAAATGACCCTCATACAAATCTCTTCAAACCACATTTTTCCTATGCCAAACTTACAAGAAAGCAGCCTCAGTCTTCACCTGGTAAAGACCTTTAGAAAGCTCAAATGAAAGGTCAGTAACACTTCTTACATGTTTATTGCTACAGAGAGAAGCCACATCTCTGAACTTCCTAAGATCTGTGTCCCCATTTCCCAAGCCCTGCCACATCCACCCAGCCCACAATCACCCCCTGCAGAGCTCAGACACCACGCCTACTAATGTGCCAATAAAAACTGCAAATAAAAGTTTTAGGCTCCTTAAGCTCCGCTAAGATTTTTACTGGAGATTTGAGGGTTCTACTTGTATGACTGGATACTGAAAACAGATGGGATCCACGCTGCGTTCCCAAACAACAGCCTTCACACCCCAAAAGTTTATTAGAAACAGTAATAAATTGGCTTTTATTGCAGAATTTTGTACATCTATCTGCAGTCTCTAAGCTGAGCCGTGTTCTTCAATAACGTTTGCTGGTTTCATAAAGCAAATGAGTGAAATGTAACGAGGTTTCCCAAGAAGGGTTAACTATTTCACACAGCAGAGCCAGACAGGAATGCCTCTGCTTCCCATGCAGTTGATTAGAGATTACCCCTCCTCACAGGAGGAATGACTCGGATCAGTGTCACTCCAGGCACAAACACATTGGCTCTCTGCTGTCACAACACCGTGGAATGTCCAGGACATTCAGGCAGCTGGTGAGGGAGGGCAGCAGCACCAGAGGGGCTGACACCACACAGCAGCACACACGGGCTTTATCTGCAGCTTCCAGAGACCAAATGGGCCTGGAATTCTGTCACAGCTGATACCAAAAGCCGCCCAGCTCACTCCAGCACTTGGCACCAGAGCTCACCAGCTCTAACAGGAGCTCCCTATAAGAACACCCCACAGGTCCAGCTTTCCCAGCACTGGACATGAGCAGGTGCTTGGGGAAGAGTCTGAACAGGATGAGCAGGTTCCTGTGACACTCCTATCAGCTCCCAGCAACCAAACTCCCTCAGCTGTAAAGGAAAATGATAACAAGTACGTGAACTCATTCCCTAAAAGTGAATTGGAAGAACTACACAGTTGCTCTTTTTGATGTGTTTATAGACACTTCCCCCCCCCAATACCTCAGTGAGTTCAATATGGTGTTTGTTTGAAAAGGGAGGGATGATGACATTTTCTGTAGCAAACAGCCACTGTAGTGACTATTGATATTACTCAGATGCCCCAGTGTTTGGGCAGATTGCTTTGGATTCTCAGCCATTTCACAATCTCTGCTTTCTATTTTTGACAGGTTCTGGGTGTCCAACATTACCTGAAGTGAATGCAGTTTCCTCCTTGAGTACATCTATAATCCTGATCGATATTCCAAGTCAGTTCTCCCATCCCAACACTAAGTTCATTTGAAATAACCTGACAATATACAAAGAACTTCCCTGGCTCTGTAACAGATCTATCCATTTCACAACCATATCCAAATCCTTTGTCTTAGTCCTTCTTTTCTAAAAGTTTCATACCCTCAAACCCAGAAAGTCATTCTTGTGTGTCTTTCCTGGTCACAAACCTATTCCCCCCTCTACAACCCCACCATTTTATTTTCCCACTCAAAAGCTGTGTTATGAAGAGCAAAAACAAGTAGTTCATTCTCTTTCACTGTTTCTTGTTTTCCCACATCTGGCACATCAGCACATTTTCTATGCAAGTTCACTCAACCTCCATCCTCAGGGACAGAGCTGGACTGAGCTGAAGGACCTATGCAGATACCAACATGCAGGGCTTTACAGAGGGAAAGTTATACCTGTACAGAAAAAACATGAGCAGCATGACATGGAACATCCAGACCTCCATGTGCTGCTCACAGACAAGCAAATTTCAGAGCCCACTCCTGAATCCACAGCACAGCTTAGCAGGACCAGCCCTCGCTGTGTTGCCTCTCACTGAAATACCAGGAGTTCTCCTGATGCACAGTTGTCACTGTAAATACTGTTAACAGAGCCTGACTTGCCATGGATAAGCTCACTCAGGCTACAGCTTCTATATAAACATGCAGAAATTCATCAGGATGAGCAGAGAACAACCATCCTAGGACATAACAAATGACAACATTCTTTGCTCTGGGAAATGTGGTAGCAGATAATACCCATGTCCAATCAGGAATGCAACCAGGTCTTCCACTGGCCTCTTCCTGTTTGGCACTTCTTCTCTAACAGCTGCTAGAACCACAAGCCCAGGTATTTCCTTTTCAACCTTTTTTTTAAAGTTCTCCATTTTATGTGCATGCCTTTCCTTTTTCACCTTGTTGATCACTTCTGCCTCCAACATGCTGCAAAGTGATGGTTTTCACCAACTCACACAGGCTAAATCAAGTGTCACACCACAGCACCAAAAGCAAAAGTCTGCACGGTAAAATGATAATTAAGAGCAGTCATGGACTTCAAAGAAGAATCACAAAGACCTGAGAAACTCTTCGACAATTCCTGCTCCATTTGGTCTCTGTTCCTTTGGGAATGGTGTCAATAGTGAGGACAAACAGTGAATAGATTTTGCAGCAGACTAAAATCAGGATACAAGATGCAACAAGAAGAGTTTAGCAGAGCAGCCTGTGGTGGCTCTCTCAGCATGTTCACACGAATGTACAGCTGCTGGAGAGCAAATGCAGTGGGCCTGAGTTATTTTTAGGTCTATTGTGAAACCCCAGTGTCACTTCATTCCAGCACCCCCACACAGGCCTGGGCTCTCTATCACCACTCCTGGCTGGATGTGTCTCACCCTTGCCCTACATTAGAATGTTGGAGCCAAGACAGAAAAGTCCCTGGCACAGACAGGGCAGTGTGGGTGAGAAGAGTGTTTTGGACAAGGAGCTCACGTGGGCTGGGGAGGGGTCTGGCTGTCAGACAGAGCAGTCCCTGTGCTGCTGCAGCCCGGCCAGAGGTCTTCTGGCCACGCTGTCCAAGGTCACTTGGGCTGTTCCTGAACTACTGCAGGCAGAGCATGTGTTACTATGGGACCTTGAGGGAAGGGAGAGTAAACAGAGTGGCAGAGGGAAAGCACAGCCAGGATCTCGAGTAAACATCCCATGCTACAGAGTTCCGAGAACAACAAACTTGACAGATCCCAGAAGCAAAGCTCCCGTTGGGCCCCTGCAGTGTTTGCTCACAGCTTGTTGTGCAGACAACAACCCTGACCTCCGAGGAGTAACAGGCTCCACTGCTGGAAGGATCAGTGAAAAGAAAAGGCCTCATCCTGCCTCCATGTGCTTCTGCAGTCCTGTTCTGGGCAGCACTACAAGACTGGCACAAACCCTTCAGGACAAACAGCTGTACTCCCTCCTTCCCCTGCTCCTGCAGCCTGGCAGGGCACAGCCAGGCCCAGGGTCCTGCACTCAGCACCCACTCCCAGGGCAGCAAAGGCTCTGGTGTTCACAGAGCTCCTGACACAGCCACCTCTGGAGCACCCAAACACACAGGACCCTTCGAGAACACCAGGACAGACAGGGCACAGGGGGCAGGCCAGGCTGAGGGCCACAGACACACCACACAGAGGGACCAAGCAGGGCACACTCCCAAGCTGCCACCTTTCCCCAGACCTGCAAGGCCCGAGTACAGACAGTGCAGCTGCTGTCCCACTTCCAAGCCCAGGAACAGCAATCCTCTTTCTAAAGAAGGGCAAACTCATTACAAAAGAGCAAGGCTATCTGGATCTTCTCCTTGCCCCCTCAGTCACCCTTTTGGCTCAACTCTTCAGTTATGTTCTTATTCACAGGCCAACCCTAGTACAAGTAAACCCCACCCAGCACTAGCAAAGACAAGACCACCCTTTCATCTCCCAGCTGAGCTGGAAGAACCCTTTCAGGCTCAAGCAGAAACAAAGCTGTAGCAAGCATGAGATCCCTGTACTTGGATAAGGACAACTCCTTATGGACTAAAGGGGGATCTCTTGACCTTTCTTCCCTCACCCCTTCAGCTCAAAGCAGCATCAGCTCTTCTATTTCTGCACTGAACTGTCCCCCCAAATTCTCTCCTTTGCCCCCCAAATCACTGGGAGAACACAGAGGGACATATTGTTAATCTGCAGTGGATCAGAAGTACAGACACCACAGATGCACTCTGTCCATAAGGATATCCTCTGCTTGCTCTGGTGTGGTATGATTGAGCAATAAAGTAACCCAGAACTTTCCCACTATAATTAAAACCAAGTATTTATCTCTCCATATAGGAAGACATTACCACTTATAAAAATTTCAATAAGCAAAGGCACTGAATACAGAAAAAAGGACTGCATTCCCTGCTTCCCTGTACTGCACAACCAGTTGAACAAGAAGTTGTAGATAATGTGCTGTGTGAACACAAAACAAAGGATAAAAACCTCTCTAACAAGTCATTAAAATTTAACAAGTCACTAAAATCTTTCTGAGCTTTTCAGGAAAAGTGATCAATTCATTAAGCACCGTGTTTAGCTGCTTACACAGCTTCCCTTTCCTCACCCCACGGTATGGCACAAACCCTGCCATGGCAAAGGGTTATCTGTGGGTCACCAGTGGCCTGGCCAAAACACACTGACATATCACTAATTGGAGGGAATCAGATTCTTCCACTAATACCCTGCTACATGATAATCCAAGCAGTGGCCTGCAAGCTCTGTCCATCTGGCCTGTCACCTTTTGTTTTACAGTCTCAAAGGTACCAAAGCAGCTCTGAGAGCCACTCCTGACACCCTGGGCTTTGTGCCTTGCAACTGGCCACAGTCTGGATAACCAGCCAAGGAAAGGAATGTTCTCAGTGGGCCTAAATGGTCCTTTCCAAACACATTTTCTTTCATCCTTCTGACATCACAGCTCACAACCTGTCTAAAAATACCAGTCTTTCACAAGGTAACTCTTGCTGAGCTTGCTCCTAAGTAGCACAGAGTTTCCACACCTTAAGGCACAAACTGAAAGCTGCTTAACAGAGAGGGAATGGCAATTCCCCTGCAGCCAGTCATTCATTGCCAGCACACAGGATGGCCCAGGTGTCACCCAGGCTCTCCTGCAACACTTGCTCCTCAGAGGCATCAAGCCTGTGAGAGACCTCCAAGAGATTGTCACTTGTACGAGAATGGCAGGAAGATAAACACCATCCCTGAGGGAATTCCAGTGAATATCTGCTCAATCCAACGCCACACTGAATCCAGGCAGATCCAGCAACTGCAGCACATCCAACCAGGGCAGGAAAGCAGACAAGGAGCCCTTCTCATTCCTGCTGGCAAAATAAAGGTGGTCCCTTCACAGGCAGGGTCCTGGTTTTATTACCCTGTGCTCTCTCTCCGTAGGGTTCCTCACCACTTACAGGAGCTTTTCTAATGGAGGTGACAATAAGCTGCACATCTTCCTCCTCCTCTCCTAAATCTTTCTTCCATTTGTCTCCTTTGGTTTGTTATTGAAGTTTGCAGTTCCAGTGTCATTTCTGCCAGGGCTTCCTTTCAGACTCCTGTCTGAGCTCACCCCTGAACCTCATGACTTTGTTCCCCCCTTTCAGAAAGGGCCAGCACACACATCTGAGGCTCTGCAGTGTTGAGACTGTTTGGGTCACTTTTAGAAGGGAGAAAGGGAGGAAGAAGCAGTAACTGATTTATCTAAGATCAACAGCCAGGAAACCAAGGGCTAGTGAAGAGCTTAGTGCTTGTGTCACAAAGTAAATAAGCTGTGCCAAACGCACCCTGGAACGCTTCCGATGGCAATTGCTCTTCACTTCCAAAGGGATGGCCACAATAATTATATTGGGAATGGCACCAAGACAGTGTGTTCTATGTTCAAAAACAAACAATCAAAACTGACCTTCCAGCTCCCATGTGAGCAAACAAACAAAAATTATTTGAAAAGACCATGTTTAGAATTTCTATTCTAGTAGTAAAACTATTAGAAGCAATTTCTGGAAAACCTTGCTTTTCCTAACCCCATTTTTCAAGCCTTCCTGCTTCAGAAACTGTGACAATAGTGTAACTCTAGCTTGCACTAAAAACAATCATTCAGGTTTTTCCATCACTGTCTGAAACACAAAGAACCAACTCTATTTTCTTTGGAGGCAACTGAAACAAGTACTTTTCCTAATCATCTTCATAATTGTTTTATGGCCATGTTAAAGGTTTCCTTCCCAGAGCCAAAGGAAAATTGCATGAAAGCTGTAAAATATTTCTATAGCCATCAAAGACTTTAGAAAGCTCGTCTTTTTCCTCAGAAGTAGCTTAGAAGTTTTGTCTATAAAGAAACTGTTTGTGCCAGTGACATTAAGATATCAAAGGACAATGAGGAAAACTGTAAATGCAACTAATTTCTGCACACAAAGAAAGGAAGTGGCAAGCATATAGTCTGTAGTCTATTAATTAAAAATAAAACACCAGATTAAACCCAAACTGGCCCAAGTTTCTAAACTGATCAGGTTGTTCTGCTTTAAAAACACAACCCTTTCTCCTTGCCAGCAAAAGGCAGCACAGCAGCATGAGAAGAGCCAAAGCAGGAGCCCCATCTGTCCTGCCCCATTTCCCTGGGGGATCAGCCATGACTTCCAGATCTGGGGCCATCCACGCGTTCTCTCCCTTTATCAGGCACACCCTCATCAAGGGATTCCTGTCTAACTCTCCCATCACAAATCAAAGCATGGGGAATAAAACCTGGACTCCTCTGGCTCCAGACACACCTTGAATCACCCACCCTCCCTGTCCATGTATTCTTCCCTTCCCCGCCTGTGTCTCCTTCCCTGAACAGCACAGCATAAACATCCTCTTTTCTCCCCAACTCATCGTTCTCATTCATCACCTCTGTCCTTTTTACCAATGTTCTCTAACTCCAGCCTCTTTTCCTCTCCACAGAGTCCCCACCATGCTCAGAGACCTCCCTTTCCTTGCTCCCTTCCACCCAGCCCTGCTGCTGACCATTTCCCCACTCCCAGAGTTCAGTGGGTTTGTAACTCCAGCTCAGACTCAGCCAGTCAGCTGAGACATCCTTTGTTTGACCTGATCTCCCCAGTATCGTTTTTAATTCCCCTTCCTGTTTCCATCCCTGTGACCTTTATCAACACCATCCAGCTCATCATGTGGCTTTATCTTGGCCCTTCTAATGCACTCAATGCACTCCTCAAAGACCCCCTTAACTTTATTCCAAATCCCAGTGAGTTTCACGCCTCATTTCTTGGCCTCTCAACTCTTCCTGCTTTGCAACAGATCTCTGAGTCCTGTTATGAGGGGAAAGATCCCACCCACACACAACGATTTAAAGTTCACTCTCTACTTCAAGCCTGTCAAAATGGCTGTGACATCCCAGAAATGCCCAACCTTCAGCTCAACGGGACCACAAAGCTCCCTTTATTCCTCTCCACCACTTCCCAGCTCGTGGCATCACTGGATACCCCTTTGTTTGACTAAGACTAATCGTAGCTTAAGGACACACAGTCAGATAAGCAGCTGCTCAAGTGACTCTGTATCAACTCTGCTTTCCAAAAGAATGGAAAGAATGGAAATTGTTTTCTCTACGTGGGAAAGTAACCAACAAAAATGATCCCATGACCTACTAAAGGGTGTGTGGAAAACATGAGTAAAGCTAAGAACTGAATTTGGGGGTTCTTGGCTTTGATTCCTCTTGCCACTCAGCAGAAAGAAATTAAAATGGATAAGGGGGGGAAAGATCTGGAAATCAATGTGTTCATTTTTGTTGGCATCAAACTCCATTCAAAGCACATCATAAACATACCAGTACAAAATCTTCACTAAAAGTAGTGCCAAATCCCACAGTTCAGCCAAGTTTGTTTAGACCATGCAACAGTTATTGAGAACTGGCAACCTGAGGACAAAGCAGCTCCTCTTCCCTATTTCAGCAATCCATAGAAAATTATGATTATGAAATCCATACTGTATTTAAGCCAGAAAATAACATCTGTTTTCTGAGTGAAAACACCAGATGAGAACTACAACAAAACATGTAGATAGTAAATGGGAAATCAAAACATGGTATCAACAACATGGATTATTTAATGAAAAATGTGACTACTGTGCATATGCCTGCAGAGTAACACCCTGCACAACCAGGCCACAGAAACCACTAAGAGCTTGGGACCTGCAGAACCACCAAAATAAAATAGCCAGGAGCAACACAAAAAATTGTCTCTGCATCCAAACCTCTGTGTACAGAATTGGTCTCTTCTTCCTTCAGTCATGTGTAGCCCTGAAGACACCAAGACCTCAATGTGAACCAAGGCCTTCTCACACTGCTGCCACCAAATGTTTACTTTGGCAAAGAAATGCACCTCTGAAGTGAGAACAGCTCAGCAATCGCTCTGCAAACTGTCCCGAGGTTCAAGGTTGTCAAGGTGGAGTTTCAAAGTGCATCTTACACAGAGCTTAAAAGCTTGTGACTATATCAAGCATTTGACATAAGCAGGGTAAGAGGCTCAGAACCAACGTCCTGGTTGATACTGCACCCTAAATACTCCATCCTTGCTTGGAAAGGACCCTTATTTTGGTTAATAAATACTGACAGCACAGCAACTCTGCTCAAGTTGGGCTTAATTCATAGGGTGACTACAAGCGTTTTTATAAGAGTAGTTTCTCCAGGCAGCACGTGAAATATGTAACCAAATTCTGGAAGTTGTTAATCTCAAGTTTGCCATCAGAACTTCCCCAGACACACCAACAAAGAATATGTGGCAAAGGTGCTTTGGAAACAAGCTGACCCCTCACGTCAGTGCACCAAGGAAGGGAGTATTTTTGGCTTCCATGAAGTGAAGGGGTCACGTTGCCAAAGAGGAGAGATGAAATCTAGAAATGACCTGGCAAGCTGTTCACAAGGCAGCCTTTGTCCCAGTTCCCAGCCCCGTGCTCCTGTTCCGTGCCACTCCAACAGGCAGGATCCAGAAGGTTTCAGACACGTCTCTCCTGCCAACATTAACACTCTTACCTCAAGTACAACACCTGGCATGTGGCTTAAGCTCTTATTAGAAGGCAGGAGAACTCTGAGGCTGGTTAAGAGTAACTGAGCCCACAAAGTCATCCTCATTTCTGCTCCCAGCCTACCACAGAGGTGGACACAGACTGGCAGTTTGTCTCTAAGGCAGAGAAGTATGTAACAGAAGTTTAAAAGGAGTTTATAAAGTTTACCCAGTGTGAGTAATACTGCTAATAATTCCTAAAATAAAGCTTGTGTGTTGTCTATGAGACATACACGATCACACGCAACTGAGCAGCTCATTTCTCAACTGCAGAGATCTGCAGACTGTGCAAGAAGGGAACCTTCACACAGAAAATTAATGACTTTCAGGGTCCCAGAGCCTCCTCAACCTCCTATTTCTTTACAGGGCATGTACACCACACACTGGGTGAGTATAACTGAAATCTGCACTGTCATTGACCCATTTTACACCCAGAGAAAATAACAAAAGAATCATCTTAAATCTACGTTTTCCAGGTGCAATATGTTGTGTTTCCTACTCCCTGCAATCATTACATCAGTCATTCCAGCAGGATTTACCTCTCTGTCCTACAGATAAACTACCACAAGGTCACTGCTGCCTAACTCACGTTTTTCAAAGCTCCACATGCAGTTCAGAATATGCAAATCTGCATTTCCAAGAGCCTCCTTCTGGTTTTTAACCTTAACAAACTGCATGTCACTGCTCCCAGAGCAGAGTTTTCCCAGGGAAATCCAATGTGCCATATTCCAGCCTCTTAGGGCAATAAGTGGATTACAGTGTCCTTCTGTAAAGCACAATTTTTCACTTCACATGAGCCTTCAGTCCACATTGTACATGGAGCTGAACATGATTCCTCCACTGAAGACAAGTCACCAAAATAAAGAGAAAAAATTCTTGTACCCCAATCCCAGGAAAAAACCGTTTATGATATGCTGTTGCTGGAACATTTCTGACTGCACTTCAGCTCTGGAAAGTTATTTCTGGGTAATGTAATTATTTGGATAACAGTAAAGTTATTATTAAAGGGCTTTACCAAACTAAGTATCAAGATGACATACCATTTTACTTAACTCTGCATATTGTAGGTCACAGAACCACAGGCACAGCTTCTCATTAGAGTGAGCAGTGTCAAAGGTCTTTTTCATTTTGGAAAGCACATTTTTTAAGATCTTTTTGCTTTTGAAGTGCCCTCCCTGCCACAGGTCAGTTCCAGCTACCTACACACCCCAGGGTCTGTGGGTCACCTTGTTTTAAAGAGCTGAGATGAAGAGGGAAAAAACAGACGTTCCTTTTCAGTGTGGTCCAGCTCTCACAGCCATTCTCAGCAGAAAAATGGGTGACATTTAGATAAAGCACAGCCCTCGTGATACCTGTTGCAAACCTCAGTGTTTATAAGTCACTTATTCATTTAGAAAATGGTTTTAATCTGCCCACTGTACACGGCACTGGGCTATGGGCATATTTTCCCCTGTGAAATGCCTTATCTGAAATGAGACTTTTCCAGCCGTGCAACTGGATATGGGAGTGAAACAGCTGTGATGAAAATTAGACTCAGGTTGGCTTGTGCTGCTCAAAGGCACCAGGGAATCACTTCCCTGGTATTCAGAAAGAGGTTGTTTTGTCACAAAAAGACTGACAGTTAACAGCAGAAAGCCAAATAAAATAAAAAAGTAAATCACAGCACAATTAAAAGAGGCCAAGCTACACCATGTACCTGTGATTCAGCATAAATTTGGTCACTTCCAAACAAACCATCCGAGGTAATGACCCAGGTAATGACCGAGGTAATCTAGAAAAACTTTGCTTTCTAGTCCATCAGCAAAGTTAATGGATACCACACCTTTTACTGCTTCTTTTTAAATCTTTAAACACTGAAATACTAGCAGGGGGTGTCATGTGGAAATAAATATTACAGAAAGAGCTCCGTTGCAGCAGCTTCCTGGGGTTTGTATTTAACACAGCTCTGGAAACACGGAGAGTCAGCTCATGCCCCCACAAAGCAAAAAATCCCACTGCTTCACCTTTCTGTGTTACAGTTCTGGTTTCTACATCCCCTCAGTTGTCTTCTAGAGGGAATTTCTATCCAGCACGGAAATGTTAACACAGAATCTTTGTGTTTTGTCAGGGCTGGATCCGACACAATGAAAAAGGTACAGCTGAGGCAACAGCCACGAAAATACCCCCATAAACCAAGCAGGATGAAACCAAACTTGAGGCACAGCACAAGAGGCAGGTGCTGTTTCCATGGGTGTCCCGTGTGCCCTGAGGAGGGCAGGGACAGACCCACAACCAGCAGCTTAATTAATCAATTGCTGAACACAGACGACTCCCCATTTCACACCCACGTTCATCACCCCAAATCAGACTTTCCAGAATTATTTTAACTCTTTTTAGACCCAAGTTCACAGATGGTTTGTTAGACACATTTGAAAATTTACCCCAAAGCTGACACATCATCAGGCTGGATCTGGGCAGAAGTTTCAGGGCTGCAACCAAGCAAACCCTGAGGCACAGAGCCATTAACAATGTGCTTTGCTTTGGCAGCCTCTGAGGAGATATTTCCTGCACCTTGTCTCATACTACCACCAGCAAGCAGAATAAAATTATTTCTTCTAAAATAGATTTGGTGCTCAATTTATGCATCTACATCAGAGTTCAGCACTGTCAATTAGTGTTACAGAATTATTCCTTTGCACTAGATCCTCAGTTTCAAAATCCCAAGGACACACCAGTGGAAGCACAAACTGAAACAAAGCTGATTGAGGCTGATGAGCAGCTGCACATGAGAAACCTTGTTATGTCCCTCTTAATACTTGTGGTTCCTCTGCATGTTCCTCCCACCTTGTACAATAAAGGCAGACTGGTTAACTTGGACTGAAGGTTTACATTTGGCTTTTGTAAGTGCAAATTATTTATGTCCACTGTCGCATACACCTTATCTGAGGTTCACCCTCCTGTCAATAACTAATAATGCACTTGGCAAGTATTATCAAAATTTGAACATTACTTACATTACACCTTCTCTGCTACTGTACAGAACAGACAGTTCTTTTGTTTCCCCTTCATTGAACAATACTTAAATAGAGGAATTTGGGGTGGGCAAAGTTAGTTTTCTTTAGGCAATCTAACGTGGTTCCTATAAATGAAAATAAATGTTTCTGTTAATAAGCTCAGAGACAATTTCCATCATCTGTTTTAATCAACTTCCAACTCAGGCTCAGCAGAGAACATCAGATTGGATCCAATTTCTGCTCCATCACACGGAACAAAAGGCTCCAGCACACATATCTTTCCAAAACGCTTCTATTGCCCAGCTCTGCCTCCATTTTGGATGACAGACAAAGGGGCTAAATGTGAATATAACGCCTCACAGAAGGGATGAAAAGCACAGCCCAAGTGTGAGCAGGAGATGCAGATAAACCCAGGAAGTGCCGCTGCCAGCTGCAACCACCACGGGAACAAAGGGACCGGCGGCAGAGCCCGCTGGCTCCGGTTTGCCACAAAAATAAAATTAGGGGAGGGGATACAAGGGAAACCGGCCAGGTTTGGCACAGAGCGGGGCACGAGGGAGGGCACAGAGCGGGGCACGAGGGCTCACCGCGCCCCTCGGCTGGGGTTCCCCCGGGGGCTGCTCGGCCCCGCACGGCTCCCCTCGCCCTCAGCCCGGCGGGGGATGCTGCAGGTGCCCCCGCACCGGGACCCCTCAGCCCCGGCCCCAGGATCACTCACAGCCCTCACTCTCGGTCCCCTCAGGCCCGGCCTTTTCACCCCCGGCCCACTCATCCCGACCCCCTCAGCCCTCACCACCGGTCCCCTGAGCCCTCACCGTCGGCCCCACTCAGCCCTCACCCCGGCCCCCTCAGCCCTCACTCCCTCAGCCCTCACTCCCGGTCCTCCGGCCAGCGACAGCCCCTGGCCCACACCGCAGCCCTCAGGCCTCGGCGGGAGCCCGCGCGGCTCCAAGAGCTCCCCGGGCACAAACGCGAACCCGAACCCCACGTGTGGGTCGGGTCGGGTCGGTTCGGGTCGGTCCGGCCGGGGGTCCCTGCCCCGCCGCTCCCGCCCCTCACGGCGGCCTCAGACCCGGCGCGTAGCCCCCTCCGGGCCCCCCGGGTCCCCCCCCCCGGGCCGTACCTGTAGGCCAGGGACATGCACTCGAAAAGCTTCGTGAGGGACGCGTCGATACTGAGGCGGCCGCCGGCGCCGCCGCCTCCGCGGGCCGCCCCGAACTGGTACGTCTGGCAGGTTTGCTCGTTGACCGTGTCGAAGTCGTAGCCCTTCTTGGGCGGGTGTTCGCTGTGCGGCGACGAGACCATGAAGTGCCCCGAGTGGATGATCTGCGGGCCCGGGGGCTGACCCCGGCGCGGCCCGACCCGCCGCCCCCCGCCCGGAGAGGTCCCGCCATCGTCCGTGTCCGACGAGTCCTCGTCGGGCTGCGCGCGGGGGGACAGCGGCCCCGCGGCCCCGAGCAGGCGAGCCGGCCGCATGAACACGTCGGCGGCCATGGCCCCGCTGCCGCCCGGCAGAGCCCGCCCGGCACGGCAGAGCCCGCCCGGCACGGCCCGCCCCGTCCCGCTCCGCCCTGCCCGCCCCGGTCCGGCGCAGCCCGCCCTGCCCCGCCCCGCCCGGCAGAGCCCGCCCCGCTCCGCCCTGCCCGCCCCGCCCAGCAGAGCCCGCCCCGCACAGCGAGCGAGCCCGACCCGCCCCGCCCAGAACGGCACAGCCCGCCCCGCTCCGCCCAGCAGAGCCCGCCCGGCACGGCCCGCCCCGTCCCGCCCTGCTCCGCCCCGCCCAGCACAGCTCGGCACGGCACGGCACAGCACGGCCCCCGCCGCACTTAAAGGGGACGGAGCGGCCCCGACACCGACACCGACACCGACACTGAGGGACCGGCCCCAGGGGAGAGGCCTCAGGAGGCACGGCCCACATGGGTCATTGTTACACACCTGGGTCATTGCCACATACCTGGGTCACTGTCACACACCTGGGTCACTATCACACTCGCCTGTCAGTGTCATCTACCTAGGTCATTGTCACCCATCCTGGATCGTTGTTACACAGCCCGGGTCATCGTCACCCACCCTGGTCACCGTCACCCACCCCAGCCATCTCACCCACCCAGGTCACCATCCCCACCCTGGGCACGTATCTTGAGCATGCAAAGAAGAGCATTCCTGCCATATCCCAATTATGCCCATGCAATGATCCAACATTCCCCATTAGCACGAAATCCAGGCTGATCACTGTGTTTAGGGCAGGAGGGGAAGGTCAAACACTCCCCCACACATGGTACCAGCAGGAAGGCATGGCCACATCATGTGAGGGTTCTCTTAGAGATCTTTAAAAACCAAGACTAACATTGAGCTCATAGTCAGCATCACATATGATGCGAATTCTAAAGGCCAGTAATACTTAGAACATTAACATTTCCCTAAAATAAAGAAAAAAATGATAGCTCCCAGCAAGGGATTCTGACTGAGAATATTTTAAGTACAAAAAAACCCCCAAACATTTCAAAACAACGTTCACAGTTTTACAATACCTATTTTAAGTTTTCCATATCATGGAATACTTCAATAACATCAATAACAGCACTGTACTCAGCACTTCCAAGACAATGGCCTATACATTTACCTCACTAAATTCTAAGCAAGCCACACATGGTTCATCCTGTAGGAAAAGAGGGATAACTTGTCAAAATAGTCTTTAGGCAGGAAGGAAACGTTCTAGATAGTTAGCAGTACATCAGCCATCACTTAAAGCAGGGGCAGCAGCCTTAAGCTACAATTAACATTTGATAAACTTCAAGGATTTCTCCTCTAGTCAGATGCAAGGAAAGGGGCATCCCTTAAAATAAATGCAGTGATCTTGGAGGAGACCTTTCGTTTGTCCTAAGATCAGCATTTAGGTGATGAGCAGCAGGTCAAACCTGCCTGCTATCCTCCCCTCCTCCCCAGGAAGGAATTCCAGGAGGCACAGGGAAACACCAAGAGGCCACAGCACCATTTTTGGAGCGTGGCTTTTCTCACTGTTTCTTTTCATCAGTGCACAGTGAGAGGCGAAACTAAGGCCAAGAAGGAACATCAATGCCTTGAACAAGGCTTTGAGGACAGGGGGATTTCCACTGCAATACACACTGAACAGGCACTCAAGCTGTTTAAAGTCATACCCAGTGTATTCCACACCACTTAGTGGTGAGAGATTATCCTCCTGAATCTACAGTCAGCCAGATAAGCATTGCCACACTGATGAGGGAAGGAGCTCAGGGAACCTTCCCCGCAGCCTCAGGCAGGGCTGGCTGCAGCTCTGCTGCCCAGGGAAAACCAGAGGCACAGCCTGTGCCCTGCTCCAGCCTCCTGCTGCTCCTTCCCCCTCCCCTGGCACAAGCCTTACCTGTTCAGAGGCCTTTCCTTCCAACACCTATCTTGAGTTACCTGTTCTCCTTCCAGTTCGCCCCTGTACCTGGCTTCTCTGTCAGCTGGTTTAATTCACTGATCTGGAGAAGAAAAGAACTAACTGCACTGTGGTTTCCTCCCCCGATGGGTGAATTTAAGGGGTTTATGGGTATGAGCACTCCAGTAAATGCAAAGGAGGTGACAAACCCAGCTGGGAGTGGGCAGGCTGAGCTCAGCCCTCTGGGAGCAGTTGAGCCAGCAGGGCAGTCCAGCTGCCTGTGCCACCACAGGCCACTTTGGGACAGAGCACACAGAACACTAAAAATAAGCTGGACACTTTGTATCTATCTTGAATGTAAAGAATCTTTCCAAAACTCCTCAGGAGTTTTACCCTTGCAAGCCTCAGATTCGAGCTGGTTTCCAAACTACAGCACATTTCCACACTCTGCCCTCCCTCCAGTTTGTTACTGCAACACATTAACCGAGAACCAAATGAGGAATTTGGTACTTCAATTACCAAATTATTCTCAGGTTGCTGTAATTACATTGGCCATATCTATGTGTTTGTTGTTCTTACAACCACCACCTGCCCCACCACACTATCAAGACACCTTTGGACTGCTCAAAGGTGAATTGTTTTACACGTTACCAAACAAGACACCACCACAGAATGAACATTTAAAAATACCATTTATAAAACCAGATATTTATTGCAAATTTTAAAAAAACCCCAACCAAACAAACTGAGGTTAAATTACCAGATAAAAATTATTCACACAGCGTTCGTGTTGTGATTTTTTATTTTATTTTTTGAAATGAAACCATTGTACATTGTACAAACCATAACTACCGATGGAATAAATAAGTGAAAAATTATACTGCTGTACAACACACACACACACAAATCATAAGATGGAAAACGATTAGGTATTGAAGAAAACAAAATTCTTTACACCTTCTAACAGGCCCTTAGATATAAAGAACATTCCAAAACATGACAATGCTTATGTATGAAGATAGCCACCCAAAACCGATATTTTATACTGCCTTGTTGATATTTTTTGTTGTTTTGTAAGTGCCAGCACTTTTTGGAATGTTTTAACAACTACTTTCCCAAGCATAAAAATTCCAAGGAATAGTTCTGCTATAAAATGTTTGGCTGAGTAAATCTCTTAACTGGAAGGCCTTCCCACGTGTTCCACAAACTCAGCTAAGTTACTTGCTTGCTTCTAGTTTCTTTTTATTTTTTCCTTTTTTTTTAAAGTTTTTTGTTTATTTGTAACTGAAGCTCCAACATTCAGCATTGTAGCAAGGAAGCACTTCTTGATATTTGCACTATTTCTAAAACATCAGCTGTATGAGAACTTTCAGTCATCTTGAAGAAAATTACATCTCTCCTCCTGCTCCACCTCTCAATGCTTTCAATAAACCCTTTTACAGTGAGTTCATAAAACAAGTTTCGGGTAGAGATAGGTCCAAGCCAAAACCAGCTGGATTTAGATCTGGTTTCAAACCTCTGGTGGATTTGAATTCCATATTCTGGTTTGGTCCCATCTGTACTTTCTGGCATTAAAATGTGTTCAATCACATCCGTTGGCCCATAAATGTTATCAGGCACTTCAAAAAAAGACTAATAACAGTCTTATACACTATTTTGGATTTCTTCATACCAGATAATGTCAAAGTCTCTTCCCTTAGAGACTGACAATAACAGGTCTAAGGAACCCAAATCTATCTGCTTGTTCAGTTGTCTGTTGTCACTAGAATCTCTGGTTAAAATAAAAGATCTGAATGTATTCTGTGTGAGCTGTAAAGAAAGGATTCCTACCTCAAATAAAGCCTCTAGGGAACATGGTTATGATGCCTTGTCTTGTAAGCCACAGAACAATGAACAGTTCTGAGCAGAAGCCACAGGAGAGAAAAGGAAGTTTATAATTAAACCTGTTGATGTCAATAATGCCAATAAATGCTTCTATCTAATGAAAACTTTGAGGTATTTTTAGTGCTATTTATATATTTTATTTCTTCCTAAAGTACAGGAATTAGTTCCTAAATGAAAAGTCTATTTACTCCCTTGGAAACATCTACAAAATGAAAATTAAAAACTTGCTGTGATGCACCTGAAGAGAGGGATTAGTAAACACGACTACTTGTCCAAGGTGGCATCAGGTTTGCTTTGTTTTAGCATTAAAAACAACGAAAAGTTAGTAAACCAAAAATATTTTAAAAGTTTGAATCTTTCTAGATTTGCCCATTTAATATATCAATAGAACTTCTCACAAAATATCACTTAAATCTGAATGTAATATACATACAAATCAATCGTCATGGACCAGTTATCCACATTTTAGGCATACACACAATTCAAGAGAGAATTCTACCGTTTCATTGCATATATTGTGCAAATTCAGTTTTTGGCTCCTCATTTCCTTATTTTCAGAATGTTAATGGACTTCATGATCAGCCCAGAAATCCCAAAAGCTTCTTAGGGAGCACGCTGTTTTCAGGAATGATTTGCAATCCAATTTTATTCGGTTAAAATCCAAAAGGTTTTATTTCAACACAAAGGAAAAGTTCCGAAACTGAGTGTCATAGGTCATGTGGAGTTCAATCCTACAAACATCTTCTGGAAGGTCAGTATTGGCTCCCCACTCCTCCCTCCCTCTGCTCCCTCCCCCCAATTCCTCACTGCTTTTCCTAATAAAGTGGTGATTGCAAAGGTAATGCAGTAGTCTAAGTGCAAGCCATTTTCACTGTTGGAGAATCCCGACCTAAACACGCTTCATGAAGAGCTAATTATGAAAATGCATCAACTGGAAGCAGTTTCTCCTTTTCACCTAAAAAAGTATTTACAGTTTTTAGCTTTTACAAACTACACGCAACCATTTCCAGAGCTGTGAGATCGTATAAAGTTCCAAGTTCCATCTCCCACACGGAGTGAGGACAGAGCAAGGGCCTGATCCAGCAGTGTGAGCACATGGATGGGTGTGAGTGTGAGTGGGTGTGAGTGTGTGTGAGTGTGAGTGAAGTACAAAGTCCACTGGAAGACACACCCTTGTCACCTGATGCAGATGGTTCTGCTCACCACCAATTCCGAGGGAGTTGCACCCACCTCGTGCCTTTCCATCAAGTTTAGCATAAACAAACACACTTTAGTTGGGAAAGAAGAACATCTGAACTGCTGTGGGGACTATGGAGACAACAAGGCTTATTTACAAGACTTGCTGAAAGAGAAGAGGAAAGCCCCAATACAGTATTTTCCTGGAACACAGAAGTAAACATCTCATAATGAAACAGTACAATGAAATCCAGTTCAGTGAAAACATGATATCAAAAAAGACCAATTGAAAACAAACTCACTGTGCATCAATCCCTTTGATCCTATTTATGTACATAGTGGAACTTTTCTGTAAAGTTGTACCCAGTACAGAGATCTGGACCTAATACGTAAGTATTTTAAGTGCCTGTGTTATAGCAAATATTCAGATCTGGACTATAAATGCTGAACAGATCATGTTAACTTCTGATGAAGTTAAGTATTTAGAAGACCAAATTTACAGTTGCGAATGCCATGCATTCAATAAAAGATCTCCACTATAGCTGCTAAAATCAAACATCAAGCTCCTTTTTCTCCTTGGACTCCAAGAGTGAAAATGGCTTCCTGATCTGTAGTTGTTTAAAAATTTAAGCACCAGGGATTTAAAACTTAAAAACGAAACAAAAACCCCAAACAAAACAAAAACAGAAAAAAAAGAAAGAAAAAAAAAGCCTTACTACATGGCATTATACAAACATAGGCCACTTTGCAAAGGAGACAGTTGCAAAACAACTTTTAAAAGTTAGCACTGTTTTCAGAACACAAGGCACAAAACAAAAGCAGACATCACGCCAGAACAATGAACTTCACATGAAAGCTAATACCTGACCTGTACCATCCTTAAATATCTTACAATGTTAAATAGAGAAATGAAAAAAAAATACAGCAGCAACATAATTGTAATTTTGACTTTAGAAACAGTGCGTAGACCCCTCCTGAGTTGTTTACTCCAACCATTTCAGAGACAGTAACTTAAAAGTTCTCAATGTTTGTTTCACAGGAAAAAGTTTTCAGTGTCTGAGAAGTTAAACCTTTGTTAGGCTTTCTTGGATTTTTGCTTGGTAACTTGAAAAGTTAGGAGTTCTGTCCTCATCCAAGAGAAGATGCTTAAGTAAGGTTGTTCTATAATTAAGCCCACTGATGTACCTTACATAAAAACTGACCAGAAAAATCTATAGTCTAAATCTCTTCAACATTTTGTTGGGAAGCCTCTACTTTCATCTTTTTAGAAGGTGGCACTCCTTCAGAGTCCTTAATGAGGGGGAAAAGAAAAACAGCCACGTTATCATTGCACGGAGGGTGAGGCACTACAAACATCAAACAAACAGCATGAAAATGTCCTGTGTGACAGCCAAGGCATCCCTGGATGCCAGAGCAACATTCCCAAGTGCCCCTGCCTCCTGAAGTCACTCCTCTACTGACCTCTTACCTCCACAGCTTTACACTTGTTGTCGTCTACACACAAAGGGCAAAGCTCTAGTTCCGGGCTGCAAAGCACAGCGAATATTCCAAGGGACAGCAGAGCTATCCCTGCTCCTGCTGCATCCACAGCAGCCTCTCCAGCACAGAACAGGTTTGGGAAGTGCCAGGTGTGCACTGGAACAAACCAATGACCCACAGCAAAACCAACGGACGGAGCAGGATCTGGAGTTGTCCTGCCCTGAGAAGGGCACAACTGGAAGGGTAATTTCTTTGTCCCACCCACCCAGAATTTTTCAGTGTTATCCGTGAATAAACATCCAAACATCAACTGAATCTATGAAAATTAACTTTCCTAACTGCCATATGCATTTACCTTTAGAAAAGGTATTTTACCTCTGCATGGTCCTCAAAGGGGCATGACAGTAAATTTGGTCCCAGCAATTCATTAATGTAAAATTTTAATATTCCCTCATAAAACACAGTCTAGTTTTTAGTAACCAAAGAGTCAATCAGACCAACCTGGTATTACTGATCCCATTATGTGAAATTCAAGCAGCCAGGCAGCTGGACCACAAACCCACATACAGGTACATTTAATCCTCTTCAGCTGCTTTACTGTCCTCACCATTGGAAATTATTCTAAATACACAACTGGCCTCCTTACATTTGCTTTTTAGTAAAAATACTCTTTTCCAAATTCCAAGTATTTGGGCTTTTGTGCTTCAAGTTACCTGAGAGTTTTTAGATGCCTCTGTAATTATATCATTTTCTCCAGAGGACTGAATTTCTGCTTTCTCTGAACTATTCATGGAATTTTCCATTGAAGACTGTGAATTCTGTTCATCAGAGGTATCTGAAATTGCAAGAAAACAAGTTTAAGCAAAGAAATGAGAGTATTCAGCAGGAGCTCTGGGGAGCATCCCAAGCACATCCATTTCCCCCACGTGTAAGTGGTCAGTGATAACACACATGAAAGCTGTGTGAATATAGTGAATTAAACTCCACCTCCAGGATCACAACCTGGCTGCTCCCAGAGCTTCTCCCTCCCAGTGCTGACAGCAGAACCCTGGGATCAGACCCTAGAGGGAGCCAGGCTCCCACACAGCCTCACACAGCAATGGCAGGGCCAGCACCAAAAGAGTCTCAACATAAACTGACTGCAAAAAAACTTCTGCAAAGCAAAAGGAAAAGGCTGCAACAAAAAGGGATGAGTTGGGATAACTGTGGGGCTAAGGAGAGACTAGAGCTACCTGAATCGAAATGTCACAATTCCAGGGCTCTGATTTATCACTTTGGAAGATAAATATTTACTAAAGTGTATAACACAGCACATAACAATAGAAAAAACCCGTATTAATAACAGGTAAATTTTGCCATTATATCTCCCTGTCATTTTACAGTAACTGGCTCTGAACTGCTCCAGAGGACTTGGTGTGGTTTTCCCTGAACTTCAGTTGAGCCAGGGGAGCACACATGCTGTGCAACAACTTCACATCCCCAGGGTCAGGGGACAGCACTCTGGGGGTAAATCCTTACCATTTACTGTGGCCAGATAAGCAAGTTGAGATTCCTCTTGAAGGAAATGGTGCACTGATTTATTTCAGTTTGGTGATTGTTCTGTTGTCAAATTTTAACCCCAGTTAACAAGGACAACATTTATAACATACTTCACCACTCTGGCATTACTAAGATAAAAGGTCTAAATTTAAACTGGTCAGTGGATCTACTGAGTGAAGAACTAAGTCAGGAGGGCATAATTTAATTGCTTTGCTATGGGAAGAATTCTGCAACCCAATCATTAGAATTGTATTAAGGACATCTTTTATCTGTTATATTAGGACAAAAGGAGTTATCTCTCTAAGAATATAAATACAGACCACTTTTCAATTACCCAAAATACCATTTAAAGAGTGAGGTTCAGAACAAGCTCTTAACCCACATGTATTTTTAATCTGTGCACAACTGCAATAGAACCTTGTAACGCTTTTAGAAAATTAGGACAGAATTCAGAGCTAACTTCTGAGTAACTAATTAGCAGGGTTAAGAGAAAAGAAAGCTCACATTATAGTTTAGACAATTAAAAGAATAATTTCAGTCTCTCTCACCTCTATTTTACTGCCTCACTATTTAACAAACATTCACAGACCTGCACAAAGCAATACCTTGAGGATTTGTGTGATTACATGGCAGCAGCCACCTCAAAGATGAGAAATGATTGAGTTTATAAATTATTTCTTCTTTCAAGGCTGAGATTATGACAACAATAAACCAAGCATTTTGTTTGTTTCCCTCTGAAAAGACTCTGAATGTCACTGTGACATTTCCAGTTGTATGAAGGATCACCACAAAGTCAGAGAGACCGTGGCCTATTTTCACGTAAATGCTGAGAATTCAGCAACCATGTCTTTCAAATCATTATTTTTCAGTTTGAAAAGTGGATAAGCAAATAAATGACACACTAAAGGGTAACTTTTTTTTATTTGGCTTTGCAGATGGCCTTCCCAGGTTACCTTCTGAGCCAGGCTGCTCCTTTGCCTCTGCCTGAGTTTCGTCAGACTTGACTTCAGTGCCGTCTGCTTGTGCTGCCAAGTTCTGCTCTGGGGCTGGGCTGGAGTTACTGCTGTTCTCTTGTTTTATTGGAGAAGCATCAGCTATTGAACTCTGGTTGCTATTGTCATCTGGTAACAAAAGAGTGAAAAACAAGACACAAGGCAAACCTTAATTCATCCATATTTTTCCTGTGTTATTCCCTGATAACACAATATAATTTAGCTCACTAAGGATCAAGTCCAAACATTCAGACTAACACCTAAAGTTTTTCCACACCAGCCTAGGGAGTTTTCTAGCAGTTATTAAAAGCAGAAGACTTCAAACCCCACATGTAAATGATTTTATACATTAAAATCAAGAGTGTTTTACTCAGCTCTCATCCAAAAGAACCCAGAATTTTGCAGTACGAATAAACCAGATCAACTGAAGTGTCATTTAAACAACTGTTAACACACCCACAGAAGAGAAGCCCAAGGTACCACGTGAGCATGTCATGCTGTTTTCACTTGGATTCACTCACAGTGAGCAAGGGAGGCCCTGGAGTTGTTGGGTTACACCTGCAGGGCAGTGCAGGAGGGAGCTGGGGCTGACCTAGTCCCACTCACCGTGCATGTCCATCATCCCTGGGGACGAGCTGTTCTCTGGAGTGGTCACTTCAGAGCCACATTTTTCATCTTTGCCTTTTTTCTTATTCTTATTTTTCTGAAAAATAAAAGGCACCACACACAAGTGAGATGCCACCACCACGAAGAGCAATCCATGCTGCAGTAGAAAACCCCCACCACTTGCTACTTCACCAGCACCTCCTGATTTCAAGTGAGAAATAAAGCCAGTGTGGTACCAACTGCCATTATCAGTAATGCAGGTCCCAATAACTGCAGGGCTGTTTTTCCAACTGTATTCTTCATGACACAGAACACTCAGATATATTTCTGCCTTTCATCCAGAAGTTCTGATAATGGCACTAAACATGATCTCAAAGGGCTTTCCCAACCTAAACGATTCTGTGGTTCTGTTCTTCATCTTCAGACTGCACAATTTCTGTGAAAAGGACAGAAGTTCTCAGCAGCCCCTGGTTCTGCACACAGGAATCTGAGGCTCACTGATTAAAGGGTTTGCTGCAACCAACTCAGAGAACTTGGCAGGTGCTGCTGCCAACTCTGTACTCAGCCCTGAGAGCTACAAAAGCAAGGTCAAAGGAATCTCTGCTACACCAGGAGCAGGGAATAATATTGCTCATCAGAGGCAGGGCTGAGAGCCACCAAAATAACCTAATTCTGAGCTCCTTACTCTGCTCTGTGTGGCCAACACACCACCACCCAATCCAGCACATTCTCCCTTTCCTGTGAGGAAGCTCCAAGGACACACCAAGACAGGACTGACAACACATCTCGAATTTCACACTCAAGAGACAGTTTTTTTCCTCCTTAAAGACAAAACCTGCTCAGACCTCCTCCTGCCCCACAGCTAATGCTGGTTCTCCATTCAAATTAAAAAAATGGATTAAGAAAAATCAGACTGGCCTAAAACAAAGCGCACAAACTTAACAGCCCTGCATGAGCAATAGGTCACAACCCGCCCAGGACTGACCAGCAGTGCAGAGCACAGGCACTTAAACAAAGGAAGAGCCCATGGATCCACCACGTGGGAATTTGGTGCTGCCAACTCAGAGGTGACATCATCACTTCCCAGGAGAAAGAGCAGCTGCAGAGCCTTTGGAGGAGCCTGGATGCTCCCAGCTGAGAGCCTGACTCCAGGAACAACCCCCTCAGCCCATCCTCTGGGACAGACAGACCTTTGGAGGAGCCTGCTGAGTTCTCAGCTCAAAGCCTGACTCCAGAGGAACCCCCTCAACCCATCCTCTTGGAGAGAGCCACTTCCAACGGGGCCCCCTGAGTTCTGGGTTCCTCAGTTCAGGAAAAATCTTGAGGGGCTGGAGCGGGGCCAGAGAAGAGCAACGAGGCTGGAGAAGGGACTGGAGCACAAGTCCTGTGGGGAGAGGCTGAGGGAGCTGGGGGTGTTTAGCCTGGAGAAGAGGAGGCTCAGAGGTGACCTCAGCACTGTCTAGAACTGCCTGAAGGGAAGTTCTGGCCAGGTGGGGGTTGGTCTCTTCTCCCAGGCAACCAACAGTAGGACAAGAGGGCAGGGGCTTGAGCTCCGCCAGGGGAGGTTTAGGTTGGATATCAGGAAGAAGTTCTTTAAAGAGAGAGTAATCAGGCATTGGAATGGCCTGCCCAGAGAGGGTGTGGATTCTCCTACCCTGGAGGTGTTTAAGATGAGACTGGACGTGGCACTGAGTGCCATGATCTGGTAATCACAGTGGGGTTGGATCAAGGGTTGGACTTGATGATCTCAGGGGTCTCCTCCAACCCAACTGATTCTGTGATTCTATGAACCACAATCAAATATTGCCTGAGACTGTGTAACCAACTCAACAAGTAGTAACTAGAAGGGCTTGTCTCTCTATTCTAAACAGATTATTGATCTTATTTCTAAACTGCATTTTTACTTCAGAAAAGACATATTTTACTTCCCAATACATGAAACAGAGGTGAGAGCACATGGATTTCTTTGCCTTTGCAAAACAAAAGTTCAGAGGGATGATAACCTCTCTCAGATTTGGTTCTGCTGATTTTTAAAGGTAAAAAGAACTCTTTTATCACAAAGGAAATACTGAAAATAACAGGGAGCAACTTAAGCTGAGAAGTGTTTTTTAAAAAGGTTTCACCATCAAAGTGGTGAGGTTCTAGAACAGCCTTCCAGACCCAGTAGGAAGAAAAGAGCCCAGCTAATTCTAGTTCAGAGGAATGTCAACAACACGTGAGGGGGGAAGACATCTAATCTCTGTTCACTGAAATCAAAGACAACTTCCATTTGAAACAGGAAAGGTCCCATTCTCCTACTCTAGTGAAAAGCAAATACTGTGCCTGCCCCCTCACAGTGGATAAAACTGAATATAAAAGGACAGCCACAACAAAACTAAATAGCCACAATTACCCCTACCTTGTATTTATTTTTAAATATGCACTCATTTTTTTTGTGAGAACTTTCAGAACAAGAAGGCAGAAACCTTGGGACATCAACACTGCAGCATGAAAAGAATGTGACTGCAGGACACCAAAGTAACTGGTCTTGAACAAGTGTCCCAATTTCAGCAAATCTGGAGCCTCAACCTAAAGATGATGGTTCTGAAAACACAATTAACTCTGCACACAGAGACCATTATATAAACCCATTCCTCATAACAGGGAATCTGACCTCAGGTACCAGTGACCTTGAGAATCCGGCCAGTAGCTCACTTAGAAATTCTGTTTCCAACTCCCACAGCACCCACCCTGAAGAATTCTCAGAAGACAGGAGCCCAAATATACTAAACCCTGCACTCTTACAGACAGCATGCTTTCCCCCCCCCATCTATTACAAATAAAATCAGGACCAAACATTTGACAACTAAAAGGAATGAAGAGGTTTCTGTAAAGAAACCAGGAAAGTTTCCCACTCTTATATGGTTACTGCAGAGATGCTGCTCAAGCACTGGAAGGACCCAAGAGGTCTCTCACACCGAAATCTGTGGGGCAACCAAAGGTACAGAAAGAAACAAACCCAGTTAGAACAACACTAATCAAAAATACTCTTGAATTTGGATTTTGAGTAAGACAAGTTCATGACACTGTCCTGCCTGAAAAAACACCACTTGACACATCTATTCACACATAGATGTTTTCTCCAGAGGTCTCAACTGGTATTTCAAACAAAAGTAAAATAACATGACAGCCCAAGGAAGGAGTACCAAACTCAACATAAATATTCTATTGTATCATCACTCCGCTGTGGTATCATGGGTTGGTTTTCTCTCTATTACAACATTTCAACTTGTCAAATGAGAGCCGTGGTCACTTTGAACAATGTGTAAAGCCCCACCCACTTTGGTTTTCACACCAATTTTTTGCCACATGAACAGTGCACACTAAGGACATGAACATGATGTACACACAGAACATTTATGAGGAGAAAACACACATTTCAATAAAAGTGTTTGTGCTGTATTACTCGGGCTAGACATTTTAATACAAGTGAACTCAGTGCCATGGGATCTTCCTACCCTCACATCAGCATTTTGCACCTATTTTTGAGCAAGACAGAATAGTCTGCCCAGTTCCAAACCAGCTACTTCCCCTTAAAACATCAGGCATGAGGGAAAATGGTCAATGTCTTAACTTTCCCTCCCTTCTTCCCAGTTATTCCATTAGAGAAAGGTTTCAAAAATCAGTTTCAAGCTGAATATTTAACAGTTATCTGAGAACTGCTCCCAACCGACTCCAGCGAGACTCACCCACTGACCCATCAACATCCCTTTCTGTAGAGATCAACATCTCCCTGTGCAAGATCCGCACCAGTCTCAGCCTAAAGGCTCCGAGAAGATGAGGAGTATTCCCTTGGATTTTCCCTGAACACCAGAAGAAGCAGATACTGCAGGATATACTTACATCATCGACCTTGGGCTCTGTTACTGGCACCCACTTGTAAATCCTTAGCGATGTGTCTCCAACTGTCACCCACTTCTTCTCCCTATAAAATTACAATGCAGGAGAAGTTAAAGTTAAATTTCCGATTCAGAAGACAGTGATCTCCTATTGAGTTGTCAGGACTTAAAACAGGCTATTAAGTAGGATGATCTCAGTTACAGCCTCTTTAGCATTGCCCTGTGCAAACTGTTCTCTGCACTTCCCAGGGTGGTTGGAGCGCTGCTGCCCTCCGGGTTTCTCAGGGCTCTCCCTTGGATGGGTGAGGAACTGCAGTAGCAGCAACAAGGTCTGAACTACAGGTACAGCTAAGAAGAACAGCAACTGAAAATGCAGATTTAATGCCTACAATTTTCACTTCAGTTTCTAGAGAGCAGAAGAGGGTTTGGACAGACCAGTGCGTTTTGATTGTCATGAAGCTGTTTAATGACATTTGAAATCCAGATGCAGCATTCTGATCATCTGAGGTTTATTTGGGGGCAGAAATTTGCTGCTGGCACTTTACCCTTCACTCCACAGCCCTGACAGAGAGGACCAACAGCCTCATCAGGAGCTGTGATGCAGAATCAGCCTCTGGAGAGCCCAGCTCCTGGGAAAAGCAGGGCTGAGGCTCCCCCAGAGTCAAAGGCAGGACCTGGAGCATTGTGGGGCCCTGCCAGCCTGGAATGGTGACAATGACAGACTGAAGGAGGTGTGGCTGGAAGGTGGCACTGCGGGGGGGGGGGGGGGGGGGGGGGGGAGCGGACAGGGACAGCGGGGGATGCTCAGTGCCCACCCAGGGGGTGCAGCCCCTGAGCTCTCCCACCAGGGCACTAAAAGCAGGTCCCCAATGCCAGAGAAATTTCCTGCCGTGCCTGTGCTCAGTTTGCAGGTCACAGAGTCCCACTGCTGGTTCCTGGGCTCGAGGAGCAGCTCTGCAAATGGATCGATTAGAAGGGAACAACAAAGAGCGATGCCATTAAATATTCAGGAGCAGCTGAAGTTCATTTGGCATGAGATGTCAAGTTTTTCTTTTAAAAAAAAACAACACCACATTTAAGTAATAGATTTGGAATTCAGTTATAGGTTAAAAAAATAAAGAAAATGTTCTTTGCAGGATCAGAGAAGCTGGATGTGACTCCAAATATATACATATATGTCTGTGATAGCTCCATTTTTAGAAAGGGCCTCCAGAATCAAAAGCAGCCACAAACATCCTCCTGACTATTTGTTTTAGCTACTAAAGCCAATCTTTTATTTTGCCTTTAGAAGAGTAATTTTCCTGTTCAATTAAAAAAAATTCCCTAAATTATATATGACTATATGATACATTTTGGATCTGTCTATACAGAGATTTTAATTTAAAACTATTTTAATTCCAAAACTATTTGAAATTAATTTCTTTCCCACTGCTCTTCCTGGAGCACCATCTCCCCTCAATGTGTTTGGATACAGCCATTTGGCTACACTGGGTGGCTAAAGTATCAAAATCCAATTTCACTTTAATTTGGAGCTCTACATGTGATAAAAATGACAGTGGAGATGAGGGCATGTCAATCATGAGAGCACACTTAATTGTGAAGAGATGATCATGACGTAATTTGGGTTTTTTAAGGATACAAGACCAACTAGCTTTATTTCTACTCAGAAAAACCTTTGAAATTATGGAAACAAAACCAGCTAGGGT
Organism: Pithys albifrons albifrons; assembly: GCF_047495875.1. Classification (NCBI taxonomy): domain Eukaryota; kingdom Metazoa; phylum Chordata; class Aves; order Passeriformes; family Thamnophilidae; genus Pithys; species Pithys albifrons. The sequence continues at coordinate 6,530,268 of NC_092474.1, read as the reverse complement.
TTTGTTTTGGGTGTGGGGAGAAGTGAATAAATGGGGTTTTTTTTGTTTTAAATCAAGATTTTAGTCTTTTTCTACAGCAAAATATTACTTAGAGATGCTGCACTGGAAAACCAAAAGTTCAAGATACCTGTTAGCATCTCAAAGCAGCCTCACACAGCATCTTCACTGGACAGACTGTAGAACACAGGAGGAAACCTATATTAGTAACTTTTTCCTTCTAGTATTAAAGTTAGACCTGACATTTTAATTCTTTTGAGCTTCTTAAGTACCACTTTAAGTTTTGATAACCCTCAGCTATAGGGATATTTGAACTGAATTCAATGCACAGCAATTCAGACAACAATGGGAATAGGGATATTTTGTGATGGAAGTACACCAACATCCCAGTCCTGCAAACAGGGCTAGAAAGAAAACCCACCATGACACTGTTATTATGCAAATATTTCACATGTGGAAGCATTTACAGCATTGAAGCTTTAAGACCATGAAAGTATTAAAAGGAAAAAAGAAGACAACCTCCTCTAAGACTTAATAAAATCATTCACAGCACAAACACAAATTTGTTAACAAAGAAAGGCAATGACTTGGAGACATTTAAGATCAACGGGGTAAAATAACTCCAAGACTTAAGATGTTTATTGCAAATTAAGCTTAGAATATTATGTGTAATACTTACTGACTTTCCATTTCAAAACAAAACCCAAAATCCAAACAAGCAAACAAAACCCCAAAGCCACTTCTATTCTGACCACTCTTTTAAATCTCTTGTGTAAGGACACGACCCCAACCTGCTGGGCAGGGACTTTCCTTCTCCCTCTGCCAGAACTGACAGTTTACAAGTTTGGGAAATGCTGCACAAACCACAGAATATCCCCCTGACCCAGCACCGGAGCAGGAATGAGGAATTCTGAGCTCCAATCCACCAACCTGACAGCTTATCAGGCCAAAAATGTGGCAGTTATCAACTCTACTTGTCCATATCTAGTTGATAAACTCCACAACTTTACAAAGAAAATAATTTTGCCTGTTTTAAAACCTCTCCTGTCCTCCATGAACGACTCAGGAGTAACAACAGAAAGCAGCAAAACTTAAAATACACACAGTAATATTTTCTTTTAATCTTCCACACTGAAAAGTATCTTCAATGTTCAGCCATAGTAAATTCAGAAACTAATCGATGCAACAGAAACAAACCCTTTACATTTATCTGAAATTGTGTTAGAGCATCTTTAAATTCTGAACTGTATCTGCACAGCATTTAAAGGACAGCCAAGGGTACACAGGGTAAGCATCACTATCAACACTCCTTCAGTGCTTATGCGTGAGGAACACTGATATCCCAGAATTTACATCATTATGTACTCAATTCCCCATCCTAAAGAGCCCAAGACTCTTAAATATAGTCATATTTTGTTTAATAACACTAAAGCTCCACAGATGAGTATCAGATTCCATGTATAAAAGTAATCTATGGGTGAGCAAAGACAACAGTGTATGTTACACTTGCACAGAAAGTGTCGAGGCAGCTTCTGCAGCAGCAGCGAGTGCCAGAAACATTTGATGGCACAGACACAGGAAGCCTTTCCTGCCAATTTATCACTCAAGAAAAGGCTTTCCCACTTCTTTGGCCTTCTCCCTGACTCTCATCCATCACAGTGCTGTGTGTTCCCACACGGATTTGCTCCCACATGGCCTATCTTCTGCTGGGGATCACCAAGTGACATCATAATCCTGAATTTCTCACATCACACTCACTTGCACTGCAAGAGTTTGGTGAAAATCACAGAATTAGGACCTCCCTGTGGGATCAAGCAAATGAGAGAGGGGAATGGGAAAGAAAATGCCATTATTATACACAAGAAGTGCTGTCAGGTGCACAAAAACTGATTTTCTGAGGTGCAGGCTTGCTTTTCTGAGCCCACCTACTGCTGGGGGGTGTTTGCCTGGTGACTCGGGTGAAGGAGCCCCCAAAATAGGAGGTGTGTATTGACCAGGCTGCAAACACAATAAAAAGCCATGTGGGGTGACTGGACAAGGACATGTGGGTACAGACACCTTTCCCTCTGAGCTCACCTCACTCTGGCACAGTTTGGGAGCCCCCTGCACCTCACACAGGCCACCCTGCCTGGCTCCATGTGGCCACAAGCACCTTCCCAAGAGCAGAGAGAACCTTTTACACATGCCAAAACTCCACCTTGAACCTCAGCTTCCACTGAAGTCAGACAGTGTCTCCTGGCTCAGAAAGAAATAATCAGACAGAAAAAAAGTACCAGAATTGAAGCATCGTAACAGTGTGTTTGGGCCACTACAGAACTTCAGTACATTCCTGCACATGCACTGGGTATTTTTGTTACAACTGCAAAGACCTGAACCAAAATCCTAGCAGGAAACCCAACACAGCCAGGCTAAAGCAGAATGGCAATCCAGGAGCAGCAAAGAGGTTTTTTCCAAAGACATCATGTTAAGAAGTTCTATGTCATAACTCCTTTTCAGAGCAAAAGCCTATTTTAAGGAGGAAGAATGAGCAGCAAAACCTGCAGCAGCTCCATCTCTGAGCGTTACACACCACACAAAAATATTTTACCAAGTCTGAATGGAGACAGGGAACAGCAAAGCTCCAGCAGCACTGCCCAGCAACTCTGAGCAGCCACAGCCAGTGACGCCACCCAATGGCACAGATCACACAGCCCCTGGGGACTCTGTCCTGACTCAGCTTTCTCCAGGTTGTCCAGGTTCACCTCTTCCTCCTAAGGTGCTACCACCACCCCCAGAGTTAGGCTTTGATGGTTAGAGAAAGGTCAGAGGGTTCTGCAAAGATACTGCAATTCAAAGACAAGGCAATGCAGTGACATTTCCTCATTCCTGTTCCATCCCCACCAGGTGATCCAGACCTCCATCCTCACAGTTGGCACAGTTGTCAGAAGTCCAGCAGTGCTCCATACTCATGCAAATTATTTCACTGCCTCCCAAGACATCCTACCACTTATGCCTCCTGCCCATTAACTTGTCTTTCAGTAAATGTCTGCATTTTCCTTCATTTAATAAATCAGACTTGGATAAAAACCACGAGTGTTTCCAGCATTTTTCTGTTGCTGGTTGAAGGCACAACAGACTTTGCACCTCTCCTCTTGAGAGCCCACTTAGAATCCACAAGTACCCATCAACCTTTAGAAACAAAAAACAACCCTGTAACTTTCACAATCCAGTGAGACAAATTTAATCTCACGATTTTTTAAGACAGACTGAAAGAAAACCTGCAAGTGCTGTTAAAAAACCCCAAACTGTTCTCATACCGTGGAAATTTCACATTTCTGCCACACAAATACAACACAACCAAGTACTGGGTAAGCCACGTGCTGTGTGTTTTCCAAAACAGATGCTCATTCATGAGAGTGGTTTAAACAAAGGAGATAAGGTTACAGTAATCTCAAGATAAAAATGTAACAACTTCACTGTTTACTACTAAGTTCCAGCAATAACCAGAAGTGCCACGTGCTGAGCGGACATGAAAAGAGAGGACCTGCAATCCAAGGGCTCGCTGTCCAAGAACACCAATTTTCTAAGGGACAAAGCCTGTCCTGGTGGAAGCTGCTTCCCAACAGACAGGTTCACAGATGTGGCAGACAGGGATTCAGCACACAGGAAGGTGCTGCACACCTGCACAGGTGGATAAAGCTCTGGATAAAGCCTCTGTCTGCTCAGATGAGTGAGTTCACAGCCCTGTCTCCCTCCCTGCACGCAGCGCTCTGAGCGCACAAGTCTCACAAAACTCTGTCCTAGGAAATGTTGGGTGCAAGGTATTTTAATTTTCAGTGGCTGCATTTCCACAGAAGAGCTGTGGATGGCAACAAATTGCCCCTATTATGCAAATGAAACTGCACACTTGGAAATTGCCGATGTGGCTCTTCTGAAGATGCACGAATTGCCAGAGTGGAAAGTTCAATTTAACAAGCCAAGTCTCCTCAGAACACTGAAACCACAAAACACAGAATCTCTCTTGCTAACTTCCCACTGTACTTGACTGCAGGTGTAGTGGAAGAATCATGAGATTCACCTTCACCTTTAAAAATAAGGAAACGGGTTTATGTAAATACTTTGGGGTGTACACACAAAAAGCCGTATCAATACTTCTGACTAATCAAGAGCAACACTGCACAAATGCATAGAGGAACCCTTTAAAGCAAGTTGTCTCTTGGGAGGGTTAACATGTAGAAAAATCTATTTATACCGTAAGATTTCTGTTTCACAGAGAGAGCCATAGCAACTGACATGATGGCAGAGAGCCCCTGCCAAGAAAAAATAAATAAACTAGGTATTTTGTTGAATGGCCAAACTCCTGTCTGTACTGCTCGCTGAATTCTGCAAACCAGGATACAAAGGGAGCGTGCTGTGCTCATGAATGAAATACCTACAGACAAAACAGTCCCACGCATCCAGCCACGCTCCTGCTGGAACAAAAGTCCTGTCACGCCGCTGGACGTTGCTCTGACCCTCCAAAGCCGGCCCAGCTCTCAGCAAACTGCCCTTAAAAACACCACCCGAGCAGGAGAGAGTTCCTGAACCCTCCTGGGCTGCTCGGGCTCTCCACACAATGCCTGGATTCTTTGAAATCCACATCTCGTGCCCGGCGTTATTGGACACACGTCTGGATTCTTTGTCCGGCTCACGCCAACGGGCCCGTTCCTGTGCTCAAGGCCAGTAAAAACACAACAAGCCACTTCACCCCAATAACTAACACGTTCGAGTCTGTATTTCCCCTCTTGTGTTAACGCAAACAAAGCGTGAGCTGAGGATTGCGACAGAGGTGCCCCTGATCTCACCAGGTACAAACCAGCTGAGTGATGCAGATCAACACTAACCCCAGGGATTCCCCCGTAGATTCCGTATGTTTAAAGAAGGTATTTTAAGATACACACACGCACAAAAACTACTGAACAGTCAGCCAACTTGCTGGAAGGAAGATTCACTCTTGAGTCACACTGGCACTGCTCTTCATCCCATCCCAAATCCCCGCACCGACCGTGCCGAACACGGCAGCGAACGCTTCGCTGTATTGTTTCAACACCTCGTGTGGGGGTTTCTAACAAAAGCCGAAAAAAAAGAGACAAAAGCGGGAAAATGCCAAAACACACTGAAGGTCTAACAAAAAGGACTCATTCAGACGGGGTATAACCTTTCATTATCCGATTTAAGGGAAGTTTCAGGGGCAGCTTCGCGCTGTCTCCCGGAGCGCCGCTGGGACACGATCGCGCTCGGCTTTGCTGCGCTTTTACGCGCAAACCTCGGGAACTTGAGAGGTAAAATAAATAAATAAACAGCCAACGACTAAACCCCGAAACAAACTCTCGGGAGCTTTACGGGGGTACTCTTAAGGTGTTGGGGGGGTTATCTTTTCCTTCTTTCCAGAACACTTCTTGGGGCGCTCCGTGCAGCGCCGGGGCCGCTCCCCGGGCCCTTTGTCGGGGCGGGCGGCGGGAGGTTCCCTGCTCGGCCCTGCCCTGCCCGCCCGCGGCCGCGGCACCGGCGCGGGACCCGCGGGGCGAGCTGCGGGCCGTGCGGGGGGCTGCGGGGAGGGGGCTCGGCCGCACAATGAGGCCGCCTCTCGCCCTCACACGCCGCCGCCGCCTTCATGTGACTCGCGGCGGAGCGAAATGGCTGCTGGGTGCCGCCGGCTCCCCGCCCCCCGCGGCCCCGCCGAGCGGCCCCGCGCGGGCACGGCACGGGCAGGGGCGCGGGGAGGGACGCGGGCGCGGGGGGTTCCCGGCGCGGCGCGGCCCGCTCACCATTTGCGCACTTTCTCGATGGCCGCCATCACCCGCTTGATATCATCCTTCGCCCGGCTCCGGGTCTCGGCCCGCACCGACCGGCCCGACATGCTGCTGGGGCGGGGTGTGTGTGCGGGCGGCGCGCTCGGCGGGGGACGCGGCGCTCGGCTCGGCGCGGCGGGGCGGGCGGCGGTGCGTGTGTCGGGGCGGCCGCCCGCACAATGCCGGCGCTGCGCGGGGCTCGGCGCGGCTGCGCTCCGCGGCTCCGCTCGGCTCCGCCCGCACGCCCGCCCGCCCCGCGGGGCCGCGCACCGCGCACGCGCCGCCGCCAGGGAGGCCAGGCCGGGGGGGCGCCGGGAGGCGGGAAGGGACAGTGAGGGGACGGTGAGAGCTGTGAGGGGACAGCGAGAAAGGCGGTGTGAGGGGAGGACGGGCGGTGTGAGGGGACAAGCAAGAAGGGAGGTGTGAGGGGACGGCGGGCGGCGGGAAGGGAGAGCGGTGTGAGGGGTCGGGAAGATTGGCGTGAGGGGACGGGGAGAAGGGAGGTGTGAGGGGACAGCAGGCGGTGTGAGGGGACGGCGGGTGGAGGGAAGAGTTGGCGTGAGGGGACGGCGGGAAGATCAATGGGCGCTGTGAGGGGATGGCGGATGGTATGAGGGGATGGCGGGTGGAGGGGAGGGCAGTATGAGGGGATGGAGCCCACGCTACGCTCGGGGATGAGGGGACACCCTCACACCGGGAGCCAGCGGAGGAGGCGCCCCGAGGAACGGAGGCGGCCCCAGCCCCGCGCGCGGTGCTGCCGCAGCTCCTGAGGCTGGTTCTGCTCCGCCGTGTTCCTCTGGTGTTCCCACCTCCACCGTGCTCAGGCTGTAACTTAGCCCAGAATTAAAAAGTTTGTCCCGTTTCAGCTCGCCTCAACGCAGCAAGAGTGGGTAGACGCTGTAACGGGCTACCCAGAAAGGAGGTCGAACCACCGTCCTGGAGGTGTCGAAGGTAAGACTGGACGTGGCCCTCGGGGCCCTGGGCTGGTTAACAGGGTGATGTCGGGTCAGAGGTTGGACTCGGCTGATCTCAGAGGTGTTTTGCAGCTAATGGATTCTGTGGTAACCCAATGCAGCATCCTGAACACCACTAAATTTTACTGCAAAGCAGAACTGGAGGGGCTTTTAGAAACCTCAAAGTACTTTACATAGAAATAATACCTGGCTTTGTGCAGGACAGTCCTGGGCTCCAGCACTGACAGACACACATCCTCCCGCTTGTGCCAGACAAACAGACCCTGAGTGCAGGAATGGGCGATGCTCCCTGTTAGCAAAACATCCCTCCTTAAACAGGGAATAAATAAATCATCATAATAACATAAATTCATAATAAGCAGATTTCTTTTTTTCTCAGTGTTTATAAAGTTCCTCAGCTGCCTTAAATAATTCCAGTAATTTCCATGGAATTGGACTGCTCTTAAGCAGTGGAGGATCAGCTCCAACACAGATCCATGGAAGCACAGGAACATAAAGGGTAAAGGGGCAGAGTTCCATGCAAGGTGATGCTCTGCAGGACATCACAGACCTGTGTTCCCTGGTCCTGTTACTGCTGGACTCCTTCATTAACTTCTGCCTAGTGCACACCTTGCTGCTCTTGCTAATTGTACAATCACAGATGCTCTCACTACACAACAGCGATCTCTGTTTAAAAAACATTGCCTCTGAAAGGAACGCTTCTTAACGGCCTACATTATTATTCAAATTGATGCCGAGGTTGATGTAAAGAAGGAAGCGTGTTCAACAGCACTTCACTGATCTTTCTACAGCAACTTGTATCAGCCTCATTATGCTGTTTATACACACACAGTGCGATGCCGTCCCATTGGTATTACACTACTAATTGGAATTACTACTTTCAGTAAGAAAAAGTCAGTTTTAAAGGCCAAAGGGAAACCTGGTTTTAATGGGTACCACAGCATTCCTTTCTTTACTGAGGTCTGTTGGATTTATAATTACAAATCCATTCTAACCCGACCAAGCATTTATCAATGTATTTAATCAATACAATACTTTTACATCGCTCTTTTGCTGTCAGGTTTCACAAATGAATACTGTCTTAACATAATGAAAATAGACTGCCTCTGGCATAAACCCATCTGAAATGAATTCTAGGAAGGTTCCAGCCAAGGCTGAGGTGGCCACCTGCTTCATTCTACAGCCACCCCAGTGTTTCCCTACATAGGTGTGAAATTACAGGTTTGTGACATGTGCTAAACTGGGGGCTTCTTCTAGAGTTTGACTGAAATGCAACTATGGGGCCTTTGCTTTGTAATAAACAGAAAACACAAATTTTGCAGGTATTTGAGGAGAGAAGCCCAGAAAGTAGGAACAAACAGAAAACCTTGTGGCAGCTATGATTTTGAGTCTTTGTAGGTCAAAGATTCACTTCTTTCCTTCCGTTCTTTTTCTCTGGTGCAGCAATAGGTAAGCCAAGAATGTCAGCAGCAAATGTCTCTGCTGTGATTTCTGCTGGAATTTCTGCTTCAATCAAAGCTGCTGCACCTGGAGAGCAGTAACGACACAAAACACACAGTAGCAATGTAAAAATGGCTTTCCAGGTCAGTAAAATTTACAAGTGAAGTAGTCATGAAAAAGTGATGGTTTCCTCTCATAACACCTCATGTGTTTATATCAGGAATTGAACCTGTTGAATCTCCAAGTCTCACCTTCCAGAAGGTCCTTGCCTGAGCAGGGTCGTGGGACAACTTTTACACTCCAGCAATTTGATGTGATTTTAGGACTTCAAGGAATCCAGGGATTTCAAAGCTGCTTTGCAGCACCAGGCAGTGCCCTTTGGGAGCTGCACCATTGCTGTGCGTGGCCCATTCCAGTGACCCTGAACAGATGCTGTTCCAAACTGGTGGGGACTGGGACACAAATCATATGAAAATGCAGTTCCAATTACAATGGGAAATTAAATACAGCCACTTGGCTGAATCAGTGGTGTCATTTACTGTTCCAAACTGGTGTAGACTGGGACACAAATTGCAGACAAATGCAGTGGTTACCAACAGCTCTGTTACAATGGGCACTGCTGCCTGGGTGAAACCAGCCCTGGGATTTCCCTGTGTGTTTCTAATTTCAGTTCCAGCCAGCAGATAAACAGCAGTGTAATCTTGTCAGGCCCCAGTTATAGTTCATTGTCCATTTATTTTTAGATACACCCGTGTGATTGCTGTGTGGATGAAGGACAGTCTGTAGCTCTGTGACTATTTTTGCAATCCTGTCTGAGCAGTTCTGACACCTCTTGGCCTAACAGGGTAAATGGGTTAGAAATTTAAATTGTTCCATGTGGGAATTGAAGCAATTCTGCTTCTGTGCTGTGTGGAATGCTAATCCTGTACCTGAGGGATTGTAGGTGACCAGTTCAGATCCTCCTGTCCCGGGTCGCCTGCCCAGCAGGCTGGTCAGACACTGGGCCAGCTCGTCCTCACTCATCTGCTCTCCTGCACACAACAGAGCAAGGCCAGCCTGTGAGCTGGGGGTCGAGAGCACAAAAACTAGCAAGGAACTCAAACAAGAACAGTGCACAAACAAAACAGGGCAGTTCAAAAGGGCTTCTCTGAGACAGAGACACACACATACATGATCCCAGGAAAATTGTTCTTCCCTATTGCATTTTAGGAAAAAACGTTAATCAGAGGAAGGAATTCTGATGCAGACAGCTGTTCTAGGCTACACTGCACTTGCAGGGACTTGAGCTTCTATTCCCACTGGAAAATTCCTGGCACAGACCACAGTCTGTGTAGCCATTTTCACCCAGAGGAGGAAGAGGAAGGTGGAGAAGTCTTCATTTAGTGTCTTGGAATAACATGGACACAGCACTTGTTCCCAGTTAGCGGCTGGCTGATGCCCTGAAGCATGAGGTTATAGATCTGTTATGAAACTGTTCTATCTGATGTATCTATTTAGGGATGTTCACACCATCCATATAAATAACTAACCTTTCTCACTCTGGCTGAATCTTTGGTTTCCAAGGATCTTTGTGTCAAGGAGTCTTGCCAGGTGATGTACTAAGTCAGCCAGCATTTCCCATTACCTGTTTTAATGCTCAGCTGTACTTTTACACCAGGAGTAGGACAATAAAAGTTTGTTATTTACCACTCTATGGCACTGGCCACAAGCCAGTTTAACTAAACCATCCCATCTTTTCAGTCTTTCACACAGATTCGGCCTAGGACTGACCAATTTAATCTCTCTTGTCCCCTTTTTATCAGTTCTATACTACCTTTCCAGAGCCTGCATGACTGGAAGAGAGTACAATTCTGATAAGGGCATACTGGAAGAAGGATGCATTTTACCAAGATTCATGCTCATCATTTGACAGCCAAGATATCTCAGGCCAGCAGACATTTCCAGAGCAGTAAAAAAAGAGTAGCTGAGACAATAGATGTGATTATTCAATTTAAAATCTTAAGACAGGTGGCTCCCCACACCTGCCCTGGTTCCAGATTCATCTTTTGCTGCAGTAAGTTCTGAAATTGCAGGCAGAACTAGCAAGCATAAAACTAATATTAGAAAAGAAATAACTCACCTCTGCACTGAAGCAGAGACAGTAAGTCTCCTCTGTCAATAACTTTGTCTCCTTTCTCGTTATCGTAACCAAGAACCTGAAACGCCCGTTGTAGGTTTTTCATTGACAAGCCAAGTGCAGGTCGGTGATTTATATAAAGTTTGATAAAATCCTCCAAATTGATTTCTGTCACTTGTTCTCCAGCATCCACACACTTGCTGAATTTCACTTCATTTATCATTTCTTCAATCTAAGGATTAGAACAAGACAGATTGTTACACATTTTTTGAAGAGCATGGGACCAGTTTCCAACCTGGTGAATGCCAGTGTACCGTAACCATGCACGTACTGGTACTGCGGGTGCCATGACCACATCCCAGCGGGAAGCTGCACTCAGCAGCTGAGGATGGGCACAGCCAACAGCCACAGACTTGCTGACATGATGACATTAGGCAAAGATGGGGGTTGCACATACACTGTCATATTGGGTTTCCTCTCCTGACAGGCACTCAGTGACTCTGCAGCTGTTACCGGTACCTTCACCACAGCTGTGTCTGCACTGGGGACAGCGGGAAGGCAAACCACAAACCAGTAAACACCATCCCTGCTGTGAAAGCACATGCATGAGAGTCCCCACATACCCAGGCTGCACACACTGGGCTGGCATAAACACTCTTCCTGCTCTCTGACACGTGTCTGGTATGGCTCTGCCACCACACAAGCCAAATCCAAAACATGCTCAGTGGGGCTGGCACTCTGCACTCTCCTCTGGGACAAACAGGCAAGCACTGGCCATGCTGGGTGCTAGTGCTTTTCCTGAAGTCTGGTGCTGTGAGTCAGCCCAGCTGGCAGCTGAGCAGATGTGTGTCCAAAAGGAAGCATCTGCTCCGTGCTGTCACTGTCCTCACAGCCCCTTCGGAGGTACAGGGGCAGCAGAGAATTCCCTGTGCCCAGACAATTCCCTGTGCCAACACGTACCAAGCCTGCTGCTCCCTGGGAGGCGAGGCTGATGCAAGGTCTCCCCCGGGGAGGACTTTGCATTCAGCCTTGGGCCTTTGTCCTTGTGTCACAAGTTTTTCCACTGAATGAAGCCTGGGGAGGAGGGAAATCTGTCTTATATTTTTCCTGTAGCGAATGTCAGGCTAAGCAAGAACAGTCATTTTCACTCAGCTCTGGCTGAACCGGGATTAGGTTTTATGTCAATTCCACTGAACTACAAAAGAAAAATACCAATTCCCAAAAGCTCTGCTGGTCAGCCCAAGCTGCCTTTTCTCCCTTCTGCTTTTCCTTTATTAAAACACTCTAGAGAGATGAACTTTCTGGATTTTATTACTGTCCTGCCTGCCTCGAGCTGCAGATTGGTAGTTTGCCTGCTTTCACAACAGCTTAGCACCTCTGTTTCCATGCTTGAAATGCTGTCTATATTTTAATTTAGGGTGGAAAGTCAGGAGGGATTATCAGTTTTTCCTTCAGAGAAATGTCCCAGGGGAATATGGTCTCTCTGTCCCCAAGAGGCAAAAATGTAATAACCTGTCGTGAAGGGATAACACCACAGCCTGACACCAGGGCAAAGTGGCCCCGGCTCAGACAAGCATTTGCTGGTTGTGGGGGCTCCAAAGCTCATTCGTTGGATGGTGGCTGTGGCAAAGGTCCTGCCTCCCATCTGCTGGCTCTCTTGGCAGAGCATCCCTGGGCAGATGGGCTGGCACTGACTCACAGCACCACCTCAGCAGCCTGTGGGTTCCTGTGCCACGGCAGAGATGAACAACCTCCCCCGCGGAAAGACAAGGGAGCTCAGTGATGCGCCACTTCCCTCGGGAGAGCCCTCCTGCGGTGCGGGCTGTGGCTGGTGCGAGTAGGCCGTTATTTAAATCTCCTTGCATCAGAATCAGTGATTGTTTTTTGTTCGTGTTTTAATTACCCTTTTGTCAGGTTACACATTACAAAGAGGTTTGTATACAATACAAACTGCCTTGGAGAAACAGCCACAAAAGGGGAAGAAGCAGCACCCTTATTAAATCAGTTGTCTCTGCCTGCTGTTAAATTTGAAGCTAAAAAGCTCTTGAGAAATATTTGATAGGAAGCTCTGCTGTCATAACCTGAAAGGCAACCTCAGAGAGAGCTTCTGCAGAGTTTATCAGTTTATGAATGAGCTTTACATTCCATGGCAATAAACTTTGCTGTCTCCATCTAAAATCATTTTCATCAGTCCCAGGCAGAACAAGAAAGGGAGGCTCTATCAATGTCCAAATGAGTGCATTGAGCTGGATATTCTCACCCACACTGGTAACTCTTAGAACATTCTGGTTGAGTCTCCATCCAACCTGGAGGGACCCAGCCACATCCTCCCAACCACATGCTGCTCAGCCACTACTAAAAGTCACAGAGAGACCAAAGCATCTTACCCATGGACTTTGGAAAGCTGGAGGCTGCTGCTCTTGGAGCCAAAGGAAGATTCACTCCTGTACTTTCACCTGAAGAAACCCACCTCTGCAGTGCTGGCAGAGCCCCCAACCTCTGGGAGACCCTGAGGCTGTCTTGTTGAACACTTTCTGAACCGTCAGGCTCCAGGTTTGCTCAGCCCCTGCAGTTGCCCACCTTGCTAGCCAGGAATCATTACTTTTTGAGGAATTTGACCTCAAAAAACTGTTGATGCAAACCAACAACTATTGATGCAACTCAGAGCCATCCAGCATGGCAATAGTCAGAACCTGGCCCTTGGGACACTTGGTAAATGCAGTCAGTCTTGCTCTTTTTTCCTTTAGTAACAGCAGTAAAAACCAACCTCCTTCTCTGATGGATAAAATCCTATTGCTCTCATTATAAATGGAATTTCCTCCAAGGGAGTGTGCGTTGACACCTGTCTGTTCTCCAGTGTTTCGACACCTTGGCTGCACAGCTGTGCATAGTAAAAATAGTCTTCCAGCTCCTGCCAGGGATTCAAACAAACACTGTAAACTTCAGTTACCAACAGGCGTGAAAGATAAGGCTCCTCTTAGGGTTTACTAAAAGGCATATCAATGAGATTGCTGTGAAAGGTGAGCTGGACACAAAACAAAGGAATGTCAGGCCTGTATAAATGAATTTTAAACTCCCAACTAGATGTGGCCAGACAGTGTTCATGGTGAGCATAATTACCCTGAAGAATTCGCCTTCTCTGCCACCATCCAGGAGGTTGTAGAATGGGATCATGTCCTCCCCACCCAGGAAAGCAGCAGCATCCAAGGCACTGGATGAAAAGCGGGAGAAAAGAAGGTACAGGAAGGGTTCATGTGAGGAGAGCTTTCACAGTTCCCTTTCGAGTCATTGTTCAGACACTTTCAATAAGTAAAATCCCTGTGCCTCAGAATTCAGGGAAGAAAAGCACTGCCTTGAGCCATGTGCTATTTTATCATCAGCTGCACTTCTACAGCATATTTCATACCTAGGTTTTACATACAATAGCACAGTGTGGGAATTAATTTTTACTGAATGGTGCTCTTGTTTAGTGGAATGAGTACAGGGCTGGGAGCCAGGAGCTTTTCCATGAACTCGAACTTGGTGTCTGGCATTTAGCTTTTCTGCTTCCTTATAGAGACATTGAGGGAGATGAATTAGCCAGATCAGCATTTTGAACATGCAGAGAAGGCTGGAGCTTGGTGCTTGCAATAAACCACACAAACCCAAGCTCCCTGTTCCTTGATGTAACACGTTTTTCCCCAATAACTCAGTGCAGTCCATGACTCCACTTCCTGAGCTGTGGCAGTGACACTGTTGCAGGTGCAGTCGGCACCAAACTGAAAGCGCCTCAGTGGCCACCTCTTTGTTTCAATTTCATAAGCAGTTGGAGCCAAAAGGATCGCTCGTGCAGATGTAAAAAGAAACCAAGGCTGGAAGTGCAGCCATGGCGTGGCACTGCCACACAGTGCCCCACGCCTGGCAGCAAGGCTGCAGCTCTCACACACACACCTCAGCACTGCTGCTTCACTGGGGGTTTTGCAAGCTTCATGCTTTTTTCATAATTAAGTTATCTGGGTATTAAACACAGTGGAGATGCGCAAGATGCCAGAAGCAGCAATAAAATGATAATTATCTCATCAAGAACGTCACTCCAAAAACAAATTACATAGAAATTCAATGTTGCCTGGACCCTGGCCAACCATTATAAAGAAGGATCATTTATATTCTATTGCCTTCCTTAAAATGTCGCTTATCCTGACCCCCGACTGCTTAAGCCACACAAAGTGGAAAAGAAAATAAATAAACCCATTGCTTTCCCACCCAGGTTTCCTTTGTTCTGGCATATCAAGGTGAGCTGGCTCAGCACCCTTTGGGCTTTTCTCAGAGTGAGTGGAACCTGCAAGAAGTGTTTGACACAGGACCAGCACATGTCTAAACCACAAAGCCTTTGTCCTAGGAAGGTGAGGGATTCACAGGTGCACACCAAAAGGCAGACATAGGAGAGAGGGTTAAAAGCCAGCTCCCATGGGCTTGATATTGCCAGAAACAAGGAGATGTGCTCTGTGTCAGCAGGGTGATATGCAGAATTTAAAAAACCTAACCAGCACAGACTGACAGAGACTGTGCCACACTATCCCAGCTCTGCCAGGGACTAAACTTCCTTTCCAGTCCCTGAACTGTGAAGTCACTCCATGCTGGCCTGGAGTTTTGCTGTCATTCTCAGCTCCCTTTCTATGTACATGTGTATCAACTGGGCACAAAGGGGAGCCTTCTGCCCTGCACGGGTATTGCAACGAGCAGCTTTGGTCCTTGACATGCAGAGAAACCAAAATATATGCCCTGCTATTGCTGCCACGGGGGAGCACACAACTGGCACTGCTGCTGAGGGAGCTGGCAGAGGGAAACCTGCAGAGAGCAGTGGAAGGAACCTGGCAGGGTTCATTGTGGATGGTCTGGGCCAGAGCCTGGGGATTCTCATTTGTTAAAGCTGCCTTCACTCTTCCAGCCACCCCATTTACTGCAGCCCATTAATTCATGTAAGCAAAGCTTTATGGGATTAAGGTGGCTTGTCCTAAATCCAGTCTTCAAATGCGGGGGGATTTCCTAGCAAATGCCTATCCTGTTTGGAGAGCAGACACTTCTGTATCAGCAATGCCAGTGCCGCTCCTCTGGTCCTGGCCTAACCCTGGCAATCTCCCACCACAGTGGCCAGGCCCTTACAAGGACCACAGACTCCTTTGCCCTATTTCTTACCATCTGAGTACCATTTTCCAGACTAGAATATTTTATAGGTGCTATGGCCACCCCCAGCAAGGTTTGCTGGCTTAAATCCCAACTATGACTGTGTAGATATATTCACATAGAGGGGAACAAAACCTCCCAAAAATGTGTCCTTCCTGTTTCAGCTGCCACCCCACACAGCTGCTTGGGCCCCAACAGCTCATTACAGACTAGGCTGACCCCACTGCCGTCTCACCATCTCCACCATACTGAACTGTTAATAAGCTGTTAATGAACCCAGTGTCAGGCCAGCTGTCTGGCAGCCCACAGGATGGAGCAGAGATGCTGCCAGCCTTCCCTCATGCTCCTCTCAGTGAGTGGTGGGTCTTCTGCCTCCCTGAGTCCTGGGACCTGTCCTCCATCTCACAATCCTTGCCACATGCAGTTTGTTGTCCTGGTCATGGGCACAGCACTGTGGAAGGAGAGAGAACCTGCAGGACTTTATCACCTGCTCCCAAAGGACCTGTGCTCAAGAGAGCCCTGCAAAGAAGCTCTCTGCATGATCACCCTGCCTGCTCTAACTCCTCTGGACAGAAGCAGAGACCTGGGACAAAAATGGCACAAAAGGCCCATTCTCAGTGTAAATGCTGAGGGGCATTTGCTTCAGCTGTGCTGACCAAGCAGCTGTGGAAAGCAGTAACAGGACTCCTTCCTTCTTCCTGCCACACTCACGTTAGGTTGACGTTCCATTTCATAACAGTGCAGTCGTTCCCCCCTGCTGTAAAGACATAACGTCCATTGTAGGAGCTGGCGAGGTCAGAGGCACCATCCGGGTGGCAAATGAAGGCTGAGGACTTGTGGGGGTTGCCATCAACAGGCAAAATCTGCAAGCCCACCTGTAAGGAAAGAGAGTCTGGGAGGGCTGGGGCATTGTGCACTGTGGCAGTGCTGCCTCCTCCTCCCAGGAGCTTGCTCAGCTCCCAGGCAGGATCAGCCTGCACATGGTTTCATCTCCAGAGAAATTCCTGAAGGACCACCAGCCCTGCAAATGGGAGCTCTTGTGCAGCTGGGGCAGGAGGGGCTCCATACCTTGTCCTTTGTAATGTACACCAGGTAGTGCTGCTGGGGGTCTGCAGGGCTTGTTGTTGGGAGGATTTGTATCTTCTCCAATGGGGAGCCATAGGTTGGTCCCAGAAGGGTCTTTCTAAAGACAAACAACATATTTATCCATTCTATGTCTCACAAAACATTTTGCCTCTCTGAACAGTTGCTGTGTGGGAGAATGGGAGGTCTGGGTAGTGCAAAGGTTTTCACTACCAGGTGAGCCAACAGGACAAGACAGGGCCCCTGGCTGGAAGGGACCACACTGGGGCTCAGAAATAAACTCAGTGCTAAGGGATTATTGTGCTTTCCTCATCTGAACTTCTGACTCTTTATCTAATGCTGAACTGCTGCGTCTCAAGTCCAACATGTTGAGCAGACAAGGATCCACCTACACCCACAACCTTACTGGATGACATGCTGGTGAAGAGCAGAATGGACAAAAGTAGACCTGGGGGCCCGAGAGTCATCCCAAGGTCTACATCACAGATGGACAAACTAATGGGTGGGAGTAGGGAGTAGAAGAACACAGAGTCAGGATGGGGCTCCCAGGCAGTTGTAGGCCTGAATCAATCCTCTACCTGCACATTTTGGTTGTCGTGTTGAGTAGCTTCATTTTGTAGCAGTTGTTGGCAGTGAGGATAAAGGACTCGGTGCTGAGCGGTGGGTACCAGGCCAGGCACAGGGGCACTGCACTCTGCTCCACCTGGTCCCTGTGAGTGACCACCAAGTGGTCCTTGATGCTGCTGCTCAGGTCATATTCAACCTGGAGGGAAGACAAGAAAACACAGCAACTCTCCTGTGGTCTGCCAGCACCCTGGACCTTGTGTATTAACTGAATCCAGCATCTCTTGGGAGAAGCCCCAATATCAGAACCTCAGCCCTGAGACCAGGCTGAGAAATGATCTCCAGCAGTGGAGCTGGTGGGGAGAGGGTTGGGAGCCACACAACCAATCATGGAGTCTCTCTGGATGTCCTTGTCCAGCCCCCCCATGTTAACCATAAATCTTCACTGTCCCTTAGACATTCCTGTTCACCCACCAGCTGCCGGTCCTCCCCGAGGCTCAGGAGCCTGGGCTTGTTGCTGTCTGGCTGGACCCCAAAGAGGATGTTCCGGATGGGTTTGTAGTGGGAGTCCAGCCCTGCCAGGTGTTCCCAGCATCTGCGCCCGTTCTGCAGGACTCTCTTGTAAACAATCACTGAGTATTTCTCATCCTGCAACGGCAGCACAAAGGTCAAGGACCCACAAACCCCACGCACATCCTCTGGCTGGCAGCGCTGGCTTGTTGTGTCCTGTCCAGGCTTAGCGTGGTCCTTTTGGAGTCCCACAATGAGGTTTAGAGCCACAGTCAGGATAAAACACCAGGACAGACAAATTTGGGCAGCTGCTACCAAGGGCAGCACTACAGCAGTTCTCAGCATGGCTGGAGTATCTGAGCCGCTCCCTGCCATGCTGATGCAGAGGGACACTAAAACGAGTTCTGTGACTCCTCCGAAATCCCTAGATGTTTCCCACTCCTGTGTCCTGCCACATGTGCAGGAAAGGGGAATCTTTTCTTGGAGCAAATCATCACCAGTTGCTATAACCTCTGTGCTGAACTGCTTCAACGCTGCCTCAACACTGAGATATGGGGTGGAGGGAGCAGCCCCCACCCCAGAGCACCAGCCAGAAGGAAATCCCTGTCCAGCCCTTCCTACGGATGGACGCAGAGCTAAGACTTGTCACTAGAGTTAGTGATGGGACGCTGCCAGCAGCAGCTCTGCGGAGCAGCTGGGACTGGTGACGTTTTTACAGAATGACTCTGAGCCAGGAAAAGCATTTCAGAGTCACGAAGCCCCGGGGGAGGAATAGCCCTCCGTGCATCGTAGGATGGCCGGCAGTTCCCAGTCCCTCCCAAAGCCGCACCAGGAGCAGCGCTTGTAAATCACCGAGCGGAAAAAACAAGCTCACAGCTGTTGCGAGGTACTCGGCATCGTGAGAGAAGCTAATGTGAGTCACGGGACCCTGCGAGAACTGGAACTCCTTGCAGCTGGACCGAAGGGAAATTGCATCGAGGATATAAACGCTTCCATCAATAAAACCAGCGGCCAGAAAATGACCTGGAAAACACGCCAGAAAACTCAGAGCAGCGCCGCTCCTCCCGGGAAGCCCATGCTTGGCACACGGGGAGGGCACGGGCCGGGATACCTTCAGGGTCATAGGACAAGCACTGGATGCTGGCCCCGGGGAATATCCTGCTGGCGAGGTACTTGGTGTGCCGGTAATCCCACACCTTCAGCAGCCCACAGTGACTCCCCACAGCCACCAGCGTCTGCTGTGGGTGACAGGCGATGGCACTCACGGCTTTCTTTGCCTCCTCCAGGACTTTTTCAAACTCTGTGCTGTCTGTTGCAACATGGAACACGGTTGCATCAGAGGTTGAAAGGATAAAGTTCCTGTTTAGTGCGAGAGAAACAGAATTTGATGAATCAGACTCGCTGGCTCATGTCCCTCCAAGCTATGTTACACATCAGTCTCTTTTTTGCAACTTTGCTGGAGGGTCACTTGTATTTTGTGATATGCAATATGCAAACGCTCCTTGACCTGGAAGGCAGGTGGCACTTTGTATTCACGACCCGGGAAATCGCCACAGGAAGATGCTGGAGCCAGTTCCATTTTCTACTTGGCTGGGCAAGCCAGATGAATGACATCTGGGGAGCTTTTGCTGTTTGCAAGTTGCTGGTGTGTGAGACAGACAAATGAGCAATTGAAGATACTCTGAATAGTCTTTTCACGTCTCCACACCACTATTGTCAGTGGCTCCACGGTGACAAGGTCAGAGAACAGTGTTGGTGCTGCGCCGAGACGGGGTGGGTCCTGTCTGCTCACTGAGCACAGCAGAGAGGGTCTCACTGTGACTGGCATGTGTGAGCAGACAGCTGGATAATTATGCACAAATATGTGTAGTTTCAGCCCGGCTGAGGTCTCAGGGTCCAGCTAAAGGAACAAGAAAGGACTGCACAGAAATCCCAGACTGGTTTGGGTATGAAGGGACCTTAAAGCTCATTCCATTCCAACCACCCTGCCATGGGCAGGGACACCTTCCACTTGACCAGGTTGCTCCAAGCCCTATCCAACGGGGCCTCAAACACTTTGAGAGACAGGGCATCCACAGCGTCTCTGGACAACCTGTGCCAGTGCCTCCCCACCCTCACAGTGAGGAATTTCTTCCTTATATCCCATCTAACCCTGCCCTCTGTCAATACCAAGCCATTCCCTCCTTGTCTTATCACTCCATCCCCTTGTCCAAAGTCCCTCTCCAGCTCTCTGGAAGCCCGTGAGGTACTGGAAGGTGCTCTAAGATCTCCTTGGAGTCTTCTCCAGGCTGGATCCTGGAGTTGCACAAACTTGGCTGCACAAGTGCAGAAACTCAGCCTCTTTGCCAGCTGGCCCATGACAGCCATCAGTTCCTGCACATCTGCCCCAGGCACTGATGGACTCTGTGCCTCTCATGTGCCTCAGCTGGGCTCTCCAGCCATTCCTGACCCCACCAGCCTGCTGAGATAAGCAGGCTCGAGGCTTCCCCTTTGATTTTCTGCCTTTTGTGCTGCCCAGAGCAGCTGCAAGTGGCAGGAGCTGCAGCAGCGACC
The DNA here is from genome assembly GCF_047495875.1 of Pithys albifrons albifrons. Taxonomy (NCBI): domain Eukaryota; kingdom Metazoa; phylum Chordata; class Aves; order Passeriformes; family Thamnophilidae; genus Pithys; species Pithys albifrons. The sequence goes on along the minus strand of NC_092474.1, from coordinate 6,510,058 downwards.
CAGGAGGAGGGATGAGACAACAGAGAGCAGAGACAGGGAGACCAAACTGTTCCCCAGGGCACTGCTCCAGGCTGGAGAGGAGTCTGTCCCACATGGCTCTTTGGAAAACACATGCAGCTAAGAACAGACATTGCCAGGAGAGCCTTAACAGGAGTGACAGACATATGGTTTGCAGGCTGGATGGAGCCACACAGCAGCTTTATCTGGCCTGCAGACTCCTCATAAATCCTCAGGCACAGCTACATCACACGGAAGGACAGAGAGGGGCTGGTGACCAGGTTGGGGTTGCCCCAGGCTCCTGAGTTGAGGTGGTGCAGCCCAGAGCTGGTGCCACTGCCCTGATTAGCTTGCCAAGCCATGATAAAATCCAACTGGATATAGCCATCCATGGGAGGGGTTTAAAGGGAGGATTAAGGGGCCCAGTGAACGCTGGAGGCTCAGCATTAGCATTGCCTGGTGTGCTGGGTACGTGACAGAGAAGCTGATCATCACCCTGCCTGCACTGATGCCGTGTCTGTGCCAAGGCATCACATCAAGCTCAGAATTTAAGATGTGCTGGAGCCCACCTGCAGTTTGGCAGCTGCTGGGAAGTGCCTGGGGTCTGCACACAGAGAGGGGATGCTTCTTTCTGGCAGGCAGGTGGGACAAATACCCCAAATGAAAAGGAGAAGGGGAGTAAAGGGGCACATTCCCTTCCTGTCCTGCCTCCCTGTCCCTGTCTTGCCCAGAAGCCTGGGCACAGGGTTGAAACCTGCTCCAGACCAGGCAGATCATCACAGGGCAGCTTTCACTGACCTCCTCCCCAGCTTGTAGCTGCAGGGCAAACACAGGACAAAACCTATGTCTGTAAAGAGACACTCACCTGGCAAGGAAGGGCCGGCTTCTGGCTGGGAAGGCATCAGGAGGATCACGAAGGGGTGTGGAGAAAGAGAGGGAGCAAATGGGACCCACGTTGCTGGGGCTGTAGAGGCTGAGGAGCAGCAGCTCCCCGTCGTAGAACTTAACGTGCCCGTTCACATCACCTGTTATGATGCAGCTGCAGGGAGGGAAAGTTCTTACCAACACACTGGCTAACAGCTCCCAAGTATTTCTTGGATAGCACCCTTAGGCAGAAGGAAATCTCTTCCCCATTCTTGGCACAAGCACACGAGAGGAGCCCTGCACAGAGGTGCAGGGCAAAGCCCAGGACTGTGCAGAAACCAGCCTCTCTGCTGTGACCCTGCCGTGCCCCTGCCCTGTCCCCAGAGCTGTCGCAGCGTTTGGTGGCTGTCTGCTCCCTCTGCCGGTGACGGCCAGGAGGCTGAGCCAGTGTCTGAGCCACCCCAGCAGAGTTGGCATCACATCACCACGAGTTTTCAACCTTATTTTGCCCCCCAGCCAAATCCATTGCTGGGAAATTGCTCATAAACCAGCAGCACTTTCCTCCAGAGTTTTCCTGGTCCTTGCAACCTGCCAAGTGACTTCAAACTCCTGCACTTGGCTGCAGTTCATCAACATTATCTCTGCCATTGCTGAAAATACCCAAGGACTCCCATGGCTGGGATACCCAAGGCCTGTACCCACAGCTACAGGAAACAGCTTCCCCATTACCTGTCCAACACCTGGAGCACAGTGAGACTGTCCTTCTGCATCGACACCATTTTGCTGGCTGTCATTCTGAGGGGCTTGGGCTGCTGTTCCTTGGGGGCAGTTCGGGGGTCCACAGCATCCCACACCACCAGCTTCCCGGCCGAGGTGCCCGTCAGGGCTTGGGAGTTGTTGAAGTGGAAAACCGACTGGCTGAACTTCCCCACCACACTCTTGAAGGTCTGTGGGGAGAGCGGTGAGGCCACGTGTTCATCATGAGCACCAGCTCTGCCCTTCCCAAGCAGAGATGTTCCTGCTGGGTCCTCATGGAACATTCCCCCCTGTCCCACGGCAGCACCATCACAGACAGGAGCCCCAGGAGAAGGTGCAGTGGGGCATCTTGGCCTCAGCTCAGGCAACTCTGGCTTATCCCTTCAGGAGACCGAGGGGGACAGTCTGGGGACACGGCCGCTGGTGTTGGTGAAGGGGATGGGAAGGGACAGAGCTGCTGGCAGGAGGAAAGCCAGGAGGGGGACAGGCTCTGGTCCCCCTGTGCTCACCTGGTTGCTCAGGAATGGTGTTCCGTACTGCAAACTGGCATCGCCCTGGGGAAAACAGGGAAAATATCCAGGACAAGGATTTTGGGACTGTGCTCTGCAGTGCCAGTGTGCCCCCTCTCCATCAGCTGGGCACTGGCACCACACTGTGGGGACCAAAGCAGGGCTCCTGTGGCAGAAAGGCTCTCCAAGACCTTCCAGAGAGCACAAAACCCCCTCTACCTGCTCCTGTTCCAAAAGCTGCTGACTGGCACAAGGCACATGGAGGGCCCATGGAAAAGCAGGAGCATTCCTGCCACAGCTGGGAATGACCCAGCATGGGGATAGAGGGAGGGCTACACTCTGCCAAGAACACTCTGGAGTTCAGAGAGGGCAGGGGGTGAGGGCAGGGGCAGATCTGCAAAGCAAACTGTGACCCCAGCCATGGGCAGACATGTGGCCCCACAGCCCACACTTCCTGGCCAGTGTGTTCGCCCCCTGCCACCTCCTTTCTGGCATCAGAAATATGACTGCTCATGTCTCTACTTACCCACAGGTAAAATATCACCTGGGTTTTGCTGTTGCTGACAAACTCATGGGGATCTTGAGGGTTAAAAATGACATAATCCTGAGATTCAAAAGTGAGAATTGCATTAGCACCAAGCTGGGCGACGTTTTCTGCTTATTATTCCATGCAAAACATCTGCTTTTATCCAAAACCCACTCCACCACCTGCACTGAACTGAAAACAGAGGCCAGGTTCCGTGTGCTCCCTCCTCGGTGGTGGGGACATGCCAGTGCCAGGGCTGTGGTGGGGGACACCCCTAGGGTCCCCTCTGCACCCCAGAGTGTCAGGCAGGAGGGGAACAGGGAAGCCCCCCAGGACCCTCCAGTGAAACAGGGTGCCCCAGGGATGGGGAGTGATCCTCCCTCACATCTCCAGCCAGTATCCAGTACCAGCCCCATTCTGGCTGGGAGCAGGTGGGGATTGGGCTGCCCAGTCCAGCCCAGTCCAGCCTCTCTGCTCTCCTGAGCCAGGATCACTCACCTGATGCCCAAACTCAGGCCTCAGCTCTGTGCTGCACAGGGGTTTCTCTGTGGTCAAAGTCCACCTCCAAACACAAACTCTCTGGAGGAGAAGGGAAGAAAAACCCAGACAACACAAGTGGCTTTCAAGGAGCTTTGGGGAGCCACGTGAAGCCCCTTCCCCTCTGCTGCAGGGGGTGGGGGAGTAAGAGATTGGGATAGGGTAAAACCCAGCATGGCTTGGCAGCAGAGAGATTAATTTCAGGAAATAATGCTAGAAATTGCTCCAGTGAAAGTGATGAAGTCAGTAGCTTTTATCCCAAATTACGATGCATTTTCTCAACTCCACAGCAGTTACTTTAATGAAATCCAGGTCTGTCTTCTAATGGCTCAGCAAAGCCAAGCCATCATTCTGCAAACCTGTTCTGCCTCTCTTTTACTCTGCCCATCCATATTCCCCCCTCCCCTGTGCTGCACTAGGAAAAACCTCCATCCTGGAAAGCTGTGCAAGAACAGATATTCTCTTTACCTGGACAGCACCAGCACTAATGGTCACCAAATACTTGGCATCCTGGGAAATGGCAATAGCACAGACCCCGTGCTCCGGGTGGCTCCCGAAGATGGTGCGCACCGGGACCCTGCGGAGCAAACACCTCCTGGGGGCTCAGGCAGCACAGGGATTTGCCAAGGCAGCCAACTGGCAAAATCTGTGGCACAGTCCACCCTGGTCTGTGTGGAGGGAAGGAAGAAGTCAGGCAACAAACAACGGGGCTGCTGTGGGAGCAGCCAGCGCTGTGGCTGGTTCTCAGTGTCCCCTCCATCCCTTTCTCCCAAGGAAGTGGTTCTGGGAAAAAATTCACCAGGGAGTTTTTAAGAAAATACTACAGCTTGGAGATGTGAAGTGCTTAGTCTAGGGGAGCTCAGCCCCATCTCAGTGTCCTGTGGGTGTGGGTGATATGAGGACAATGAAGCCCTTGGTTTGGTTTTGGCTCCTTTGCTGCTGTAGGCGGTCCCTGTGTTCTCCCATTTCACTCTCAGCTGAGGCTGGAGTCAGTCCTAAGTGATTTACTGGACACAGGGGGTTTCCAAAGAGGAGGTTCCTGGGAGTTTACCCAGAGAAGGAGTCCCACACGATGATCAGAGCGTCCGGCCCTCGGTCAGCAGTTGCAACCCAGCGCTTGTCTTCACTCACGCACAGGCAAGAAATTACATTGGCATGGCCCTGGGAAAAGGAAGCAGCAAAGGGCCTTGGAGGCTCCAACCTGGGGCTGTTTGAAGCATTCATCAGGCTGTTCTGCTCACGAGTTCACTGATGCAACCCAACACAAAGTGCCTTCCACTGCCACATGTTGGGAACTGCAGAGGTGTGGGGGCAAAGCAACACACCCCTTTGCACGGGCAGAGTTTGGGTGACCCTGAGCAGTGGGAAAAGAGGTGCAGGGAGAGAGCTCAGGGAAAGGGGAGGAGAAGAAGGGGAGACACCTGGGCTATGTGCCAGACCTGCAGGTGGTACTGCCTGTTCCCCAGGATGTCGTGGATGACCACAGTGTGGGAGGAGACATACAGGAGCACCCGGTCCTCCCCGTCCATCAGGCTGTGCACGGCCAGGCTGCTGTTGTAGCCAAACACCCAGGACAGGTTCTGCAGGGAAGAGGCAGCTCTTGGCTCTCAGCAGCTGGCACAGAAAGGCCACAAAAAGTCTCTGGGGAGATGGAAGAGCATGGGGAGGAGCACTGGGTGCCATCACAGTGGGCCATCATGGTGGCACCCCGCTGTTGATACTCACAAGGGGGTGAGGGCTGCTGTCCCTCTCCTTCTGAAATAGCATCCCTGGCGTGGCTGCCCACACCAGACTGGCACAGCCATCTTGCTGGTTGTCCTGTTCCCTGCAGCCTGAATGAGGGCTGGAAATGGGCTCAGACAGTGCTGGGGGTGGTCCAGGGGATCCAGCATCCTTCAGGCATGATGTCCTAGCAGTGTCTTCCCACAGGGCATCCTGGCTTCCAGTCCAGGTGCTGGGCGGAGTGTCTGGGATCCCCATCCCTGAAGGAGTTGATGGGGAACACAAGGGTACATCTGCTCCAGCATCCTCCGGTGCTCCTTCCTTCTCCTTGGCAGCAGCAAGGGGATTCTTGGAAAGGGAAATAGATTTTAGTGGGTGCTGCTCTGGCTGGGGCCTGCTCTGCAGGTAGTAGTAATGAACCCCAGCATGCCTCAGATCCAACCTACATCACTCTCAGGGCAGGCTTCAACATCAGGACACTGCTCTGCCCCTGTCCAAACTGCCAATGGATTTGTACTGGGGGAAAAAAATGCCATGGAAAATTTTCCAACAGCTCCTGCTTCTCTTTCTGCACATCTAACCTTGCCCTCTTTGCACCTTCTCAGCATCCTGTGGCTCACATCAGAAACTCCTCAGGCACCTCCTATCACTTGGGCTGAAATGCCAGATTTTCCTCCAAAATGAACTTTTAGGTCCTGTGAACCCTGTCCCTCCTGAAGTCCAGCTCCTGACTACCCCCCAGCAATGGTTATTGATTCCTGCACCAGAGCACGGGTTGGAGAAGGAGCAATGACAAATTGAGGTTAAAACCAGGGGCACTGGGTCCTGGAGCTGGGGCTGAGATGGGTGTGAAGGGCTCTGCAGCAATCCCAGCCCTGCTGCCCGGTGAGCAGACAGAAAGAGAAGCTTAAAATCCCAGCACCACCTTCCTGAGCCTCTCACCAGCCTGGCAGTGAATGTGCTAACCAGCCCTGGGGTCTCAGAGCTGGCAGGGGTTCCCCAATCCGAGCACTGAGCACTTAATGTTGATCTTGAGATCCACACCACTCTCCCCATTGGACTACTGAATCTTCTCTAGCAAGGAATGAACCTGGACACTATTCCTGGCTCTGAAGGAGATACAATAACATTTCATTCAGCACGGGGAGGAGCCGAGTTCCCTCCTGCTTGGGTGGCTCTGGGCAGCTCAAGTGTCAGCAAATACTGATGGCTGGACTGAGGCTACACAGAGGTGCTGCCTCTCCCACCCCTCATGGATGTCTCAGGATAAACCACATCCTGGAGACACTCTTCTGGAGCCGGGGGCTCTGCTTCCACCAGATTTTGCCCCAGAGCTTGTCTCAGACAGGACTTGCCATGGCACTGCCCTCACCTGCTCATCCATCTCCTGAGCCGTCTGTCTGTCCTGGGACATGTCCTTGGGCTTGCTGCTTATTCCTGCTCTTCCCTCGGCGAGTTCCTCCGGTATAACATCCCACGAACCATCCACCCTCACCTTCACCCCCTTCCAGGGGATATGGAGATGCTCTGGAATACTCCCCACACACTCCCCCAGGGTCTGGCTGCACCACAGAGGGCTGGAACTGGGCACAGGGGGAAAGGGCACCTGTGACTCTGGGAAACGGGTCCCAGAGCCCCCTTTCAGCTCCAGGAACTTTCCCACTCAGCACAAGCAAGCCCAACACAGCCCCAGTTATTCCAGCCCGGACTCCCTCCCCATCCTCCCACCCGGGCATGGACATTTCCCTTTGGATGGAGTTTTGTCCCAGTGCCCATAAGCAGCCGGGCAGCTCCTGGTTCATCTCCGGCTTTGCGGGTTGCATTTGAGCCAACACCAAAACCTCGGGCACAGAAAACCTCCACGGGAGCGGGAGGCGGCCCCGGGAAAACCCTCTCTCTTCTCCGGGGGGAGCTCGGGAACAGCCGCTCGGGAACCCCACGGGTCTTACCGGGGTCACATAGAGCCGTTCCCAAGACCCCGCCAGGCCTGGAGACCCTCCTGGGCCCCCTCGCTCACCGACACACCGATCCCCGCGTCCCTCCGGCCGCCACCGCCGTTCCCAGGCAACGGGAGCAACGACGGCACCGGCTGCGCCGGCGGCGGCACCGGGAGCGGCCGGGAGAGAGGGGCTGGAATGGGAGGGAAAGGGGACCCTCCTCATCCCTACCCTCTGCCCTGGGAGCGGCCGGAGAGAGGGGCTGGATGGGGAGGGAAGGGGGAGCCTCCTCTTCCCCACCCGCTGCACGGGGAGCGGCCGGGAAAGAGGGGCTGGAAGGGCAGGGAAGAGGGACCCTCCTCATCCTCATCTGCCCCGGGAGCGGCCAGGAAAGAGGGGCTGGAACAGGAGGGAAGGGGGACCCTCCTCATCCCCAGCGGCTGCTGGGTACAGCACTGACCCCCCGCCCAAAGCAGGGACCTGGAGGGGGCACATTTGGCCCTTTCCAAGCCTAAATCCCGCTCATGGCATTGCCAGAGCCCTTTGGGGCCAAACCCTCACCCTGCCCAGGGGAATGGGATGAGGACTCTACACCCAATAACCTCCCAAGGAGTTGTAGGCAGCTCTGCTTCGGTGGCCCCTCTAAGCAGGAAAAGCAGAGTTAAACCCAGAAAAATTCTCCCCCACCCCTGCCAGTCCCCCCCCACCCGTGCCCAGCTCTCTGCCAAGATGGCACTTGCACAGGAGACTCTGATCCCAGGGTTCACTCCAAGCTCTGGCTTCACTCCCCAGATAATCAGCTCCAAGTGCTCCCAGCTGCTGACCCAGCCTTGCTGTTAAGCTCAAATAATAACAATTTCTAAACTTAATTTGTTTTGCTTTGTGCCCAGCAAGAATCTCACACTCTGCTGGGAGCTGAAAGGACTTCTATCAGATCCCATTATCTCCTCGACCTGGAGAGGCTGCTCCAACCCCTCCTCTGTAGAACAATCAGGGAGTTCTACAGCTCCAGGAGCAGGATTTGCTCCTTACCAAAGCAGGTTTCAGTCCTTGCCCCAGGAGCAGGACAAGTTTGGGAAGGTGAAGTTCTCCCTGGGTAAGGGAGAGAGAGGGGATGCACCACCCCAACAGCCCATCTCTGCCAGCTGTGTTCAGTGCGTAAATCTTTGTCAGACACGGTGCTTTTATTCCCACTTGGAACAGTCCACCTTTCCAGTCTGTGTCAGGTCTGGTTAATCATTACCAAACTCCTTAGGTGTGATGTGTTACTGATGCCACAACCTGTTTATGAAGCACTGTTGAAGGACTTGCACCTATCTGGGCTTCAGCTCTGGAAGGTCTGGGGTCATGATTCTGTGTCTGTGCAATTTGCATTTAACCCACCCAACTCTGCCCCAATTAATAACTTCTACAAGAACAGAGAGAGGCAATATTCAGTTTTATTGTTTTGGGAGAGTATTTTGCAGTTCAGCTGCAAACAAGCTTCAAACAAACCAGTCATCCCTGAAATCCCCTGAAACAGTTTATACACCTGTGGGTTAGGAATGGTATTCCCCAGTTTAGTGTTCCCACTGAAAACAGCCCAGAGCAAGCACCACTCGCTCACTGCCTGCCCTCCCCATGGATGGAGAGGGGAATGGGAGGTACAAAGAGGTAAACCCTGTCCTGGCTGGAGAAACAGCCAAAAACCAAGTTCCACAAATAAATACTAAAAAAAATTAAAAAAAGACAGAGAGAGAAGCCAGATTAGAAGCACTTTCATCATAACTACATGAACTACTAAAAGTAAACAAAAGTAGAATTATAACCCCTATTCCTGATCTCAGTGATTTAAAGTAACTAGACATTCCAAAAATCCTTTCAGTATGTTCAGTGACTTTAAAAACTGTTGGGGAGATAAAGTATCAACCTTGCATATTTCTTGCCTGTCATCTATGATGACAAGCACCAAAAAGTACTTAAGAAGCTTTTAGAATGTATTACAAGATTTTCAGCAAGGAATTTTACAGGTTGAAAAAGGGAATGTTCTATTATCACCAAATAAGAGCATTTCAAGCTCTTTAGAGCCTGTATCAAGTGAGGTTTGGGTTTCTCTAGAGCCTTATTCTTAATTGCTACAAGGTGGAAGAGATGAGAAGTCACATCTTGCAACTCTGCATTGACAACCAGTGCAATTCTGAATTTCAGGCAGGCCCTGCTCTGCCAGACCCCTCAGGCTCTGGGACCAGAAGTCACAGCAACAACACCTAGGGAAGTTCTCAAACCAGATCAGAGTCCAGAAGGCAGGCACAAGCTTCAGCTTTATTGTTTTCCAAGCAATGGTCATCTTTGCAAGGGAATGATATTGCAACTGAAAAAGAAAAGAGTAGAAGGAAACATTAAAATGTCAGTTCTCAAACAGGAGATCTGACAAGGGATGACACAGACCCACCACAACCCTCCTCCTTTGGTTTCCTCTACCAGGCAAACCAGCCCCTGGAGACCTTCCTCCCTGTGCTCATGTTTGATGGACCCAGCTCTCTGTATTCCCATGCAAAGCTTCCAGCTCCCAGTCTCTCACTGTGGGCAGTGACACACCAAGGGCAGAGCCCAGAGCTGGCCCTGCTCAGGGAACATGCTCTGAGCTGCTGAAAGGCCTCATCCCCACTAGGAAGTGAAACATCAGCTCACCCCAGGAGGCCCTTCCCCGCCCAGCGCTTCGGAGTCAGCCCCACGTGCACCCTCCTGCCACCACGGAGCACAGTCACGCTCAGGGGTCTCTGAAAGGCAGGAAAAACATTGAAAATTAAAAAAAGATCAATTTTCCATCAGTAAGTCAAGTCTCTTCTGCCTTCTTTATTGAAGTGCCACAACATTATGCCCAGAGAGCTGTTCTGCAGCACCCATTCCTATTCCTGTGGCTGTAACTGAGAGTGTTTTGTGTGGAGACATCTCCAGGGAATCTCTCACTTCCACTATACAGCACTTAATGGCTGTGGCAGGTTCTTTGTCCAGTCCAGTAATGCTGGCTGATGCTCACAGCAAAGAGCACACACTTCTCAGCTCTCCCTCCCATCACCAGTTATCTCAGTGCTGTGAGACAACAAGGCTACCCCACAGCACAGAGTGAGTGTGACACTGTTTCTGACATGGAAATGATGATTCCAGACATCCAAGCCACATGGAAAAAGCTGTGGCTAACAGAGACAGGCAGAGAATGCAGGCCCAGCAGAAAGGAGCTCACCCCCTCGCTGTGCTGCACCACTGTGGCAATGTTCTGCAGGTTCTGGAAGTTGTTTACGTTGACAGAACCAAACTCCACGATCTCATCATCAACCTGAAGTCCCTGGACAGAGACAGAAGAGAGATGAGCATCTGCACTGTGCCAAGACAGGGAATAACACAGGAGCACCCCCCTTCACCCACCCACACTTCCCACCATTGAGGCAACTGAACTCCATCACACCCTCTCCATGTCTTCCTAGGAAGAGGGAAGTGCTCATTCCTCTGTTGTGTTTTATGGGAAGAGAAATACTGAGGCTGGAATGCTCAGTGAGGCGTGGGATGAGCTGTGTGGTGCCACAATACAGCTGAGAGAGCACCCACCTCAGTCCTGTACAGCAATGGGTCAATTCTGACCAAAAAAAGGGGGGACACCCCAATCAACCCTCCAGCTTGTTCCCACTGATTAGCAAGACCCAGACAAAGCCCTCAGCTGTGTTTCTCTCTGGCTGCACACCAAGCCTTCCCCAGGAGCTGTCCCAGCCTACCGAGACACTGGCGGGGGAGCCCGGGGTCACGGCGTTCACTTTGGCAAAGGGCTGTGGCAGGCTCTGGCTCTGGCTCATGGCCTCAGCCAAGGCCTCTGCCTCATCCCTCGCCTGCTTCTCCTTCTCCCGGGCGTGCAGCTGGTGCAGGGCCTCCTCCACCTGCTTCATCAGAGCCTTGTGATCATTCTGCAGACCTGTGGGTGACACGGTGAGCACACAGGGAGCAGGAACCCCCCCAGGACTCTCAGCCCCTCTTCAGAGCCTGTCCTGGCTGTCTGAGCTCAGCAGAACCTCTGCTGCTCTATCTGCGGGGACAGCCCAGCAGATGTTTATCAGCAACAATGAGATGCTGAAAAACCACCCTACGAGTTCTGGTAAACAGGCAAGGGCAGCAGGGCTGGGAGTCCCACGGACCCCAAGAACTCATGGGCAGCTGACGTTGTCTTTCCATCAAGCCACCCACTGTTCTGTAGGAAGAGCAAAACCCCTCCCCAAGGACTGGGCACAGGGCAGGCCTGGGATCAAACACATGCCCAGCTGGTCCTCACCCCTCGTCCGCTCCACAACCACCCCAGGAAAGCTTTGCTGTGTTGCACAAATCTCAGTGGGATTTCGATGCTGCTGCCGCAGCAACACGGACACAAAAGGGTTTTACTGACTCAGCCAGCCCGCTGGGATCGGACCCGCTGGGAACAAGGACTGGATCCGCTGGGAAACAGGGATCGGACCCGCTGGGGGAAACAGGAATCAGACCCAGCACACACCCTGGAGTCCCGCACACATCCCGGATTCCCGCACACACCCCCGAACCCCGCACACCCCCCCCGCATTCCCGCACATATCCGCATTCCCGGCCCGTCCCCCGCTCACAGATGATGTTGTGCCGCGCGGTGCGCACTTGGTACAGGTCGATGTCGTTGCGGGGGAAGCCCTCGGCGTCCACGAGCGGCTCGTGCATCCCAACGCCCTTTTGCTGCGGGGGAAGAGCCGGATGGGGTTGGAATGTGGTCGGGATAGGGCCGGGCTGGGGTTGGGATTGGGTCGAGATGGGGTCGGGCCGGGCCGGGCTGGGTTTGGGATCGGGCCGGGCCGGGCTAGGGCTGGGGCGGGACAGAAGCGCTGCCCTCCCCGCCGCCCGCCCGGCCCGGCCCCGGCACTCACCCCGTCCAGCAGTTCGTAGCAGGCCTTGATCTGCGCCTCGATCTCGTCCTTCCTGCGCACCAGCTGCTGAACGTCGCTGACGGTGACGGGGCGGGCCCCGCCGGGATCCGCCATGGCCGCGGCGGGAGGGGCGGGACGCGCAGCGCGGGGCGACGGCGGCCGGGAAGGGACAGCGGGGACTGCGGGGACAGTGGGACACGCCCGCGGGGCGGGGACAGCGGGGACAGCAGGGCGGGGACAGGGGGGACGGCAGGGACACGCCCGTAGGGCGGGGACAGCGGGGACACGCCTACAGGGGGTGGCACCGACAGTGGGTTACACAGACCTTGATGGGGTGACACAGCAGTGTCCCCGTTGTTGGGTTACACTGCTCTGATGGGGATATCGGGTGGCACAGCAGTGTCTGTGTCGCTGGGTTGCACACGGGGTGACATGGATGGCACAGCAGTGTCACCATCATTGAGTTGCACTGCTCTGATGGTGACATGGGGTGGCACAGTAATGGCAATAACATGGGGTGTTTGTACACCGGTGCCTCCCCACCAGGGCCACCTCCTGTCCCTTCCTCCTGCTGCTCCCACATTTTGGGGTCCCTGGCAGGACTGGGTTACCAGAGATGGAGGTGGCACCACATGCCCCTGTGCCCAGGCACCGCACACACAGCTGGACTCTGCAGGCTGTCCTGGCCCAGCACAGGCCAGGGTGACACGTCCCCACAAAGGGGTGAATGTCCCCAAGGGCGGGGTTGGCAGGCAGGGAATGAGCTGCTGTGGTTGCGTCACCCACCCTGACCCAGCACCCACGGGGACAGCGGGTTTGGCTGTGGGGGCAGAAGGGCCTCACGTGCTGCACTCCCCCAGCCCTGCACACCCCCAATCCTGCACACCCCCAGTCCTGCACACTCAACCCTTGCACATTGATGCCCATGAACACCCACACCCTTGCACACACACCCTTGCACACTCAACCCTTGAACACTCGCAGCCCTGCACACCCTTGCACACTCACACTCTTACACATTCACCTTCCTCCCCGTTTGACCAGCTGTGCCACAGCAAGGATGCCACAGGACCCCGTGCCCTGGCCCCGGTGTGTCCCCACCACCCCCTGGGCGGTGCTGGCAGTTCACAGCCCAAACCAAACACAACCCTGGGTTGGTGGTGGGCAAAGGTGGAGCCGAGGAGGAGCTTCCCAGCCCCTGCTGTATTAAATGCCCTCCCGGACTCAGCGCCCCCTTTGCTGCTGTCACATCGCCAGGCCACAGAAATGGTGAGGGGCAGCAGATGGGAATTCATTGAAACATTCGGGGCTCCGGAGTGTGGGGGTCTCAGGAGCTTTAATGTCTGCTCAAATTGGGAGCTTTTGGTGGTGCAGCAGAGCTGTTCCTCACTCCTGACCTTTGGATCAGCTCCCCAGGGCTGCAGTACCTGACCTGTTAACGTCTCTTTTCTCATTCTCTTTCAGACGACTTACACGGACAAGGGAGAAAAGGTAAGACCCGTGTCCTATTCCTTACTCCTTGATTACCTGGTAAAATTAGAAGTAAAACTGCTCTGGCTGGGCCACACAAGCTCCTCATTGTGAATTAGTATCAATAATCGATACTTTTGTGGTTTCCCTCTGGTTTGGGAGGAGAGTGACAAATTGGAAATTATGGGTATTTCCCAGTCAAATCAAACTTTAAGCAGAATCCTCATTTCATGCAACATTTATTTCAAAATGCTGCACCTTTTCACCATGTTTTCCCCTTTAAAGTGCTTCCAACCACCAGTGCCCATTGTGGCCAGGTGCCCCATGCTAGGCTGGGCAGTGGTGGGAAGCAGAGCTAAGGGCGATCTGTCCTGGTGCTGGTGGGACAGAATTCATGTTTGATACAGTGAGGTTCATGGGTGGGCAACTTACTGGGGTGCACTGGGAGAACTGGGACCGTGGCTGTGACCCCAGGTGAGCTGGGTTCCAATGTGCAGTGCAGGATCCCGGGCGACCTGACTGCAAAGCCCCTTGGAAAAGGGCTGTTTCAGAGTTGTTCCACCCGGTTAGTTCAGATGCGTTTGTAGGAGACACATTTGCAGGGTCACAGCTGCCACTTCTCCCTGCTCCGGAGCTGAGCGGTGCTACAGGAAAGGCGGCGACAGCAGGAAAGGCAGGAGCAGCAGCAGCCGCCGCTCTCAGCCCTGTTTTCACTCCCTTTCAGCCCACCCGAGGCCGCTTCATCCACTTCCACTCCATCACCTTCTGGGTCGGCAATGCCAAGCAGGTGAGAGGCTGCGCTGCCAGGCGCGTGTCGGAGCGGGCACTGCCCCGCCGGGCATTGGCTGCCGCGGGGGTGGGTCATCCCTCGGCTGTCCCAAAGCCTGTCCCTGGCTTGGCGCCTGTCCCCGCGGGCCGCTGTCCTTGGTGGCCCTTGCGCAAGGCGTGGGGGCGGCTGCTGGAGGCGTGCCGGGCAGGACCCGGGATGTGCAAACCAACGCACGTGGCTGGGCTCAGGCTGTGGGCACCAGAACCCACAGAGCTGTTTGGCCTCGGCGAGGGTTAAAAATCCCTCTGCTTCAAACCTGAACTGCATTTCGCCCAACCTTGCAGAACAGGAGATGGGCAGAAACGTTTCCTGCTCAGTGGTGGCTCCTGGTTGGGTTGGGTTCTGTGTACAAAAGGCTCTGGAGGCAGCACTTCCCTCTGAACTCGAGTTTTTTCCTCAATGTGGGCCCTTTCTTGACCCTTTCTTGGCTCAGCTTGTTCCCCTGGGGCTGCTAGAGGGAAGCAGAGGAGTGACACACACAGTGACAGTGACACACAGACACACACACAGTGACACACACACAGTGACATGCACACACACACAGAGTGACATGCACACACACACACAAACACACAGACACACACACAGAGGTGGGACTCACACACGCTGTGGTTGCTGTTCCCCATGGGCTGTTGGCACTGTTGGGCTGTTGGCTGAGCCCTGTGGGAACAGGGGGTGCCCTGTGGGAACTGGGGGCCACCAGTGCCACAGCTTCACCTGGGCTGGCTCTCACCTGCCCACAGGCTGCATCCTACTACTGCAACAAGCTGGGGTTCGAGGAGCTGGCGTATCGGGGGCTGGAGACTGGCAGCAGGGAGGTGGTGTCACATGTCATCAAGCAGGACAAGGTAAGGGGGCTGCTACACCTGTAGAGGTGCCACTACCAGGATGGGGGCAGATGAAGGGGTGTCAGACATGTGGGTGCTGCCCAACCCAGTTTGCACCATGAAACCCATCACCTGTGGTGCCTCAGCCCCACCACTGCAGCTCCATCCTCACCTCTCCTCTTCCTCACCAGATCATCTTTGTTCTCTCATCCGCTCTCAATCCAGGGAATGAGGGTAGGTGTCATGGGGGCATGGAGTGGGAAATGGCTGAGGGGGAGCAAAGCAGCTCTGCTCACCTGTGGCTGTCCTTGCTCCTTGCAGAGATGGGGGAGCACCTGGTGAAACACGGTGATGGGGTGAAGGACGTCGCCTTCGAAGTGGAGGACTGTGACTTCATCGTGCAGGTAGGCAGCCCCTCCACTCCCTCCCACACAGCCCCAGGGAGCAGGGAGGGGAGGCAGGGAAAGGCCTGGGGATGTGTCCCCTCTGCCCAGGGGAGCTGTGGCAGGAGGGAGTCTCTCTACTGCTCAGAAAGCCAAGGAACGCGGAGCCGTGGTGGTGAAGGAGCCCTGGGTGGAGCAGGACAAGTTTGGGAAGGTGAAGTTCGCGGTGATCCAGACGGTAAGGGCAGGGCAGAGTGGGGGCCATGGAGCAGGCGGGACCTGGGAGGTCCCAAAACAAATGAGGCCACCACACAACCACTTTCCCCTCCTCACAGTATGGTGACACCACCCACACCTTGATAGAGAAGCTCAACTACAAGGGCCTGTTCCTACCAGGGTACCACCCGCCCCTCTTCAAGGACCCCCTGCTGCCCAAGTTGTGAGTACTTTCCAGAGGGTCCTGCCTTGCTCTTTGCCACCATATCCTGGTGGGATGTCCCACCGAGGAGCTGGACAGGTCCCCATCACCTCACCCTGGAGCCCCTCATGCTGTGGGGAGCCCCTGAGCTGGGCTAAGACCCCCCCTGCCCCATTCCCCCCACAGACCAAGTGCCAAGCTGAGCTTTGTTGACCATGTTGTGGGGAACCAGCCTGACCTCCAGATGGTCCCAGTGGCAGACTGGTAAGAGTGGGAGGGCTGGTGGGAGGTGGGATGAAGCAGCAACACTGCTCTGGTGGCCCCACTGCTTTCCATGGTGGTGTCTGAGGGCAGTTAAGCCAGAGCAAAGCTTCGTTAGTGCGGGGATGGGGTGAGGGGTTGATTGTGCCCTTTGTGGCCTGGGCAGGTACCAGAAGAACCTGCTCTTCCACCGCTTCTGGTCAGTGGATGACAAACAGCTGCACACCGAGTTCAGTGCCCTGCGCTCCATCGTGGTCACTAACTACGAGGAGACCATTAAGATGCCCATCAATGAGCCAGCACCTGGCAAGAAGAAATCCCAGATTCAGGTGAGCAGATGCTGGTGGTTGATCCATCAGGTTGCCTCCACCTCCAGCAGGGCTTTGGTGAAGGAAGAGGGACCAGGGGTCAGTGACTTGGAGCCAGAGCAGATCTGTTGTGCTGAGGTGGCTGTTGGAAATCAATCCTGGCTCTGCCAAACCTTCAGGAGCCGCCAGGCAGAGCTGGATTACCCTAATCTCATCCACAGTGTCTTTTTGTCCTTTCATGGTGTCCTGAGCTGCTTTTGCCTTCACATTTTTGAGCCCACACCCAGACCTTTGCAGTTACAGCTGTGCTGCCATTAAAATCTTCTCCCTGCAGGAATACATCGACTACTACGGAGGGGCCGGAGTTCAGCACATCGCCCTGAACACCTCGGACATCATCTCAGCAGTGAGTGCCCCCAGGAGCCCCCTGTGCCAGCCTGTCCTCTCCAGCAGCTCCAGGCACAGCCCCCATCACAAGGCAGGGGTGGACCATGACCCCTGCAGGGTGTGAGGACATGGGCAGAGGGAATGGGCTTTGTGCCATGGTTGTTTTACAACCAGGATTAACTGCCCGGTGTCCCTGCAAGGGGACCTGTCTGCAGCTTAAAGCAATGGGGGTCTGCAGGGCCCCTGATGGCACCTCCATCCTCAGGGGGCCTGGTGGGAGCTCGGGCAGCCCAGGCTGCTGGGCTGAGACCCCAGAGCCCACCACCCACCCTCAGCAAGGCTGGGTTCAGCCCAGCTGCTGCTCAACATCTGGGTTTGGGCTCCTCTCCAGACCAAAGGGCCTCCAGAGGGACTGGGGGCAGGGTGGGATAAAGCATCTTCATTTGCACAGTGGTCAGCTCTCTGCACTGCCCAGAGAGGGCATCTTGGACCCTCCCCTTCCCAATGCCCAAAGCCAGATGATGAGGATGACTAAAATCACGGGAAAGCATCTGGCTCCAGACACTGTCTGTCCCAGGACATCCACTCCCCTGGCACAAACTGCTCCCAGCCTGACCCATGCCGGGTCTCCTGTGCCTTGCAGATCACCAACCTGAAGCAGCGGGGCATGCAGTTCATGGATGTGCCCTCCAGCTACTACCAGGTGCTGCGGGAGAGGCTCAAAACGGCCAAAATCAAAGTGAAGGAGAACATTGACAAGCTGGCGGTGAGTCAGGGCAGCCTCAGGGGCAGAGGGCTGCCCAGGGCTGGACTGGATCCTCAGAGTGATACAGAGAGACCCCCTTGCTCCTCTGTGGGTCTATGAGTTGTTGTCCTGTTTCTTTTCTGCAGGAACTGAAAATCCTGGTAGATTTTGATGAGAAAGGCTACTTGCTCCAGATCTTCACCAAACCAGTCCAAGACAGACCCACAGTCTTTCTGGAGGTGATCCAGAGGCACAACCACCAGGTGGGTCTGAGGGTCTCACAGGGATCTTGGCTGGGAGCCCTCAGGGCCATCCAGCCCCATCCCCAGCCAGCTCTCAGTGCTGCTCCTTCCCAGCTGGTTCCAAACCCTCTGCTCTGGAACACCGTTGTCTCCACAGGGTTTTGGTGCTGGGAATTTCAAGTCTCTGTTTGAAGCCATAGAGATGGATCAGGATGCCAGAGGGAACCTGACCATCCTGGAGCCCAACGGGGAGACCAAGCGCATGTAGAGCATGTCAGGAGGTGCCGCCCTCACCCCCAAAGAGCTGATTCCCAAACAAACTGGGAAACAGTTGAGGGTTTATAAACAGCCCAGACTTAAGTGTCATAACCCCAGGGAAGCCACTGCCCAGCTGGACATGCCAAAGGACTCAACACGGACACCGACCCAGCCCTGGCACTGCCCTCTGGTGACTTCCTGGAAACAGCAAACACACTCTTAAAAAGCAGCTTAATCCCATCCAAACCATGGAGTTCTTAACAAAAGGCAGATTTAGGGCATGTGCCAGACACTCAGTTATGGAGGAAGACAAGAAACAACTGGGAGGGCTCAGATTTAGTCTATCCAAAGTTTTAATTTTAGCTCTGCGGGAAGCTGGGAAAGCACGGAGGTGTTTGCCTCTCTGTGCATCTCCTTTTGTAAGATTTTGTTTTAATTGCTTTTAGATTCAATCTTGAATTTGGAGAATAAATACTGTTTTAGGGTAGCTACAACACTCTGGAATGAGAATTAATCTAATTTACATATTTCAGCCTTCCCACGGCAACAGACTTGCTCTACTACCTGCAAATTCCTGAATTAATGAAGGGTTGGGTTTCCTCCCATGTTTCAAGCAGTAATTGCTGGCACTGGCAGCGATTTCCTGGCTCAGGTCCTGGCTGCATGTGCAAAGTGCCCTCTGGGCATGGCTCTGGTGTTGTCACTGCCCTTTGCACGGGGACTTCCCTCAGTGTCACAATAAAACCTTTCTCTGGCTCAGCCCCAGAGCCTGGTGAGCCCCATGTGGGGCTGGAGCCCCTGTGCCCACCTGCCCTGGGGGTGCAGCTCCCCAGAGGCACAAACCCCAGCCCAGAGGGGCACCCCGGGGGCTTCAGTGCCCACAGGGCTCTCCAGTGCTCACATCCTTCCTCCTGCTCCGGGTCCCAGCGTGGAAAAGCTGCCCAAGCTCTGGGAAGCCAAATCCCCTGCTGAGCCCTTCGCTTGGTGGGTTCCTCAGACACGAGTCCTTCCACCACCCCCATCCCTGCCCTGCCAGGCTCAGTCCTGCTGCCCCCTGGGGCTGGGCTGTCCTGCAGCCCTGTCCTTTCATGCCAAGGTCACGCCTGGAACCCAAGAGCTGAGCTCTGCCCAGGCCCTGTCCTGGCTCTTCCCTTTCCTCCCCCATCAGCCATTCCCTTTGTCTTTGCTCCAGGGATTTGTTTGTGTAAAGCTCAGAGAGGCCACTGTGACTCCTGGGCCCAACCCCAGTGGTTTTCCCTCCTCCTGTAGACCCAAAGGAGCAGAATTCAGTTCAGGTTTCACAGAATCACAGAACACCCTGAGCTGGAAGGGACCCACGTGGATCACTGAAATCCAACTCCTGGCAAAGTGAATAATCTGATTTATAAAGAAGGAATCCTCTGCTCCCATCAGCCTCACAGCATCACTAACACCTTGCTTTGTGGTGAAGAGCTTTGGCCCTCATAAAGTTAAAAAGAATAAATTAAAGAAGGATATGAACTCAGAGAAATGCAGGGCAGAGGCTGGAGGGGCAGAGACTCCTGGCAGGGGGTTGTGCTGCAGCTTTCCAGGTTGTGAGGATGGTTAATACAGAGACATTTTCTTCAGGTTTATAGACTTGAATCACTCACATATTTCTTTCACGTAATATAATGTTGCTTCAATTCATTTCTTGCTCATCAGAGTTAATATTTTCAGTAAACTTTGCTGAAAACCAGTTCTTCACACTGTTCTTGTTCTGGATCTGCCTCCTTGAGCTCTGGCAGTTCCCAAGACAAAAAGCTGCCCTGGCTACATATTAAGCACAACATAATTTTTCTGTAAGAAAAGTCAGTATATTTATGGTTTGCTTTATAAAAGTTACTATAATACAATGGTACATAGTATTCAATTCACAAAAATATGAACAAATATATACAGCATGACACATCCACAACAAAAACACTTTCTTCAAAACAAGATACATACTGGTGACAGATTCTATATGCACAAAACATCCCTAAAGTCGTAAATTTGCTTAACAAAAGAAAAAGCAGAAATCCTAAATCTTCAAAGCAGAGTTGTTGGGGTTTGTTTTTTTTTTGAAGGAACTTAAAGAGAAAAAAAAAAGGTATTTTTTTTCCATTTATTGCAAACTATGTGACCTGCCTACTTTTAAAGGAGGCCCTTGATTTCCATACTGGGAATTAAAACCACCAGGAATCTGCAGGGATTGGGAGCTGGGTGTTCTTCCACGGTTTAGAGTGTCCCTCTTGATGTGTTTCTTTTCACTTGGACAAATCCTACAGTGGCAATTAAGGAGGAAACTCATAAAAACAAAACAAACATTAAACTGAAAAAAAAATCCAGTTGCAAACTTGCTTAAATACATTTTAGGGTGTCTATTAGACTGTACACATTTCCTCGCTTGAAATAAATAGATTTTGCACATTAGGTTTCAGACTGAGGGAGGGGGGAAAGAAGAAGCCTTGACTTGGCAATTTTTTGTCTTCAGTTTCTTAATGCTTCTAATTTCACCTATTTATTTGACAAAAACCCCTCATATTTATACAGAATTTACATTATACAAAGCTTGACACAAGCTGTAAATGCCACCAGCTCCTTTGCTATACTCAGTCCTCCTTCCTCCCCATCTCGACATGGTTTAGAGCTGGAATCTGTTTAAAAAGAACTCCAAATTACAATAGTCACTTTTAATAAACTATTTACATGCTCTTGAAGTACAAAGAAATCAGCAAAAAAATTTCAACATGTTTCTACAAGAAACAGTGTCTGAAGAGAAGATTCTTGAGTTTGCCTATGTACAGAGGATGCATTTTTTATACTTCAAAACCCTTTCTTTTTTCCTTAAATTTTTATTTTATACAGAAATGCACTGAAATGATCCCTGAAAAAAGGTCACAAAAACCGGAACTAAAACTACTGTATAATTTGTTGGAGTTTAAAAATGTTGTTGTTTTTTTTTTCCTTGTAGAAATAAGCTGCTCTATACAATATAAATAACTGCAAGATGAACCCCTTCCCCTCCTGGAGCCCCAAGAGCCACAGACTCACTCTGAGACCAGCCTGGCACTGCAGGGGGGTGCTGGGCACCCATCCCTGTGATGCCAACGTGGAGGCACCTGCACCCTGAACCCACCCAGCTGCCCGTTGGCAAACCAGAGTCTCAGCTCCTTCCAAAACTTTGCCCTGTTCTCTCCTGTGCCTTCCCCACGTGAGGGGCAGTTTTGCAGGGACAGTCACTGTCCCCTCACTGGTGTCTCAGGCTCCAGTTTAAGTGACAATAAACAGGGGACACCAACCCCACCTCAGCTCCTCTGTCAGCAGCACCTGCTGGGGAGGGTTCCCTTTAGTCTCTGTTCCCATGGGGGGCTGTGCTGGGGGTGCCCCACACACCTCCTGCCCTCCCTAAAGCCAACCCCTTACCAAGGACAAGCCAAAGGCCCTGGAGGGGCTGGGGGCACCTTCCCAGCACAGCTGAGGTGCCCCACTGCCCCAGCCCTGCAGTCCTCACCACAAAATGATCTGCTTTGGGGTCAGGGTAGCTCCCCAGTCTGAGACAAATCTCCCAGGTGGGACTCTGCAAGCCAAGATTTATGGGGAAGAAAAGAGAAGCCTCAGGTTTGGCTTTGAGGTCAGACCAACATGATTTTTTGGAAGTGCTATGGGTCCAACAGCTCTGTTTGTTCCTGGGGAACTACTGGGAGCTCAACTCTTTCAAAAACTCACATTATTTGTCCAGGATCCTAAAATGGGGTGGATTACAGGCAGTTTCAGAAGTACCCAAGTGATGTAGGTGCTTGTGGTCTCTGGCACCCAAATCCCTTTGGTGCTTCTAAAACTGCAGTGAAGGTCCTGAAGGTGACTGTGACTGTGACCTTCCTCCCCACCTTCCTCCCCAAAAAGATTAAGGCAAACTGCAGGGGCTAATCCCACCCAGAGCACACAGACATGCTGGGAAACACAGAACTGCCATCAGGTTCTTGGGGCTGGGCCATTTGGGGTGTCCTCACCCCCCAAATCCACTGCTGATGCCTTGGTTGGATGGACCAGAGAGGGGGAAGGCCAAGGCCATGGGCCAAATGCCACACAGGAGACTCAGGAATCTTCTGTGCATTTCCAAAGCTTTGAAAGGCAAAGGCCAAGCTGTGGAGATGCCAACTGGAACATCAACACAGCAAGATAAACCTTATTCAAAAAAGAATTCACCTAAACTGAGCAGCTGGTTTAACTCCCAAATGCCATCACTGCAGTTCAACCAACAGCCAGTGCCAGAAACTGGTTGTGCTTCTCACAATTTCAGATTCTGGGCCACCAATATTCAGTTGCTGGAGAGATTTGTAAGGGGGGAAAAACAAAACCAAACCAAACCAAAAGCAGAGATGAGACTGCCCAATCTCAGCAACAACCTGCTCACCCTCAGACAGAAATACAGGTTTTAAGGCAGCTGGAGCAGTCTGAGTGTTCCTGCTCCTTCAGGCCTTTTGTCTGCAAAAGAAATACAGATGCAAAGGTCTAACCTACATTACAAGCTCCACTCAGCAGGGCAGGCCTGGCAATCCCATGGAACAGCTGAAAAAACTTCCCAGGAACCTCTTCTGCAAGGCTGTAACCTCTGCTCAGGGAGGTTTGAAAGGCTACAAGAAATCAGCTGTGCAATTCCTTCTGTGGGGAGAAGATGTTGGGTTATGCAGATAATCTTCCCATTTCTTAATGACACTGCAACTTCCCCTTGTGAGCCAATTAAGAAGGGTTTAGTACAACTAATCTCTACTTTTAAAGCAGGAGAAATTCAATGGAAGTGGGAAAACTGATCCTGTCTATACCTGAACATTGTGTGGCATTTCCAGATCACATCCAAAGAACTGTTTCTTTGGTGGGTTTGCCCCATTTTTAAAAGGAGTATCTTGAAGAACTGCAGCCTTCACCTCAGCACATCCACAAGGACAAAACACACCGAGAAATCAGTTCATGATGTGCCTTCCCAGTTTAGAGAAGCCTTCACTTCCAGGCTGTAGATGGGGGGGACAGGATTGTTCTCAGGGACACTTGCCATGATTTCACTGCAGAGATGGGACCACCCCAGGCCAAGTTACTGAGTAACAGAGGGAGGGGAGCGGCAGCACAGGCTGCTCCTATCACAGCAGGGCCTCCCCCATTCAAGGACAGAGCAAATACCCCACGTAAAACACTGGAGAGGGCAGGGAAATGCAGATGAAAGGGAGGAAAATGCATAGGAGACACACACCAGCCTGTTTGCCATCTCCAGGGAGAAAATCCTACTACAAACATGGGCTGTGGTCTTTGCCTACAAGCAGGGCAGTGTTTCCACAGCTGAGCTGCCCATTCAGCTCAGCCCCAGCCCCTTCTGTGGGCAAGACAAACCCATCCCCAGGAATGGGCATCCCCAAAGGCCACCCAGCTGCCTCCAGTGCTCCCTGGTGACAGCAGAGTCCCAGATTTCCCATGTTGGGTGCAGAGGTTTGGATCCCTCCCAGCCCAGCATGGCATGGGAGGTGAGACCAGCCCAGGGCTGTGGGGTCTGTGCTGAGCTGTCCCTGCCCCTGCCCCAGGGGTCGGGCTGGGGGGACTAGTTCAGGCTCATCCCTAATGAAAAGGCAGGACAGTTCACCTCTAGTCTCACTGTGGACACATCACTCACATCCCCAAGCACACACACACTCACTCACACACCCTCAAGCCTCTGGCTTGCTCTGTAACATCAACCTTACATTTATTTACAGCTTACTCTGAGAAATCTGTGCAATTTCAGCCAATCAAGCTCCCAACAAACCCTATATGGCATTTTCAGTCTCTGCTTCACATTTAAACGTTGAATGTCTTTTTCAACCAATGAAACTGATGAGAAAAAGGTAGCAGCATTTATGAAAAGATGAAGGTTTATAACAACAATTAAAAAAAAATAAAAGGTACCATTATCCCATTCCGGAGCATCACTGCAGGGACTGACCAGAGAAGCTAGTGTTTGGATAGACCATGCCACAAAAGGGGAATAATCCCCTTTTTGTGTGCGTGTGGGATCTGAAAAGGAAAGAGCACCTGAAACATGACCAGTCCTCGTCAGCGTGTGCGCGTTTTGCTTCGCTCATGATCCGGCAGAAGTGCGAAACTTGCTTGGTTTTCTTCTTCTCTTTTTCCTCTCTTTTTTTTTTTTAAGTATTTTTTTTATCCTTTTAAATTTTTTTCTTCCTTTTTTCTTAGTTTTTTTTTAACTCTTTTTTTTTTTTTTTGGCAAAGTGCAACCACACCTGGTTACCACAGTTTTGACATGGCCGAAGGTGCAAGTGTGACGAGAAACCTCGAGCTCAGTTCAGAGTTCCCCTGCAGTTCTCAGAGCCACAGAGACACGGGATTTTTACATCCTCAATTGGGAACTTGTAGTCGTAGGTAATTTCCTCGTTCACATTGATGTGCTGCTTGGAGTAGATGACGATCTTCTTTTGGGACTCCACGGTGATCACTTTAGCATAACAATTGGGCTGCAGGGATGACAGAACAGGCAATGGTTTAGGTTCCTGATGGCCGTGGCTTCCCAGATTTCACACGTTTACTCCAAGATAAAATAAAACAGGGCAGCCTTTTCCCTTGACAGCCTCCGCCTGGAGCAGGGCAACCCTAGAGAGGGAGGCATGGAGCCAAGACAACAGAGCAGCCCTCTTTGTGCTGCTCCAGAACATCCACATTCTGGTCATTTGTGGAGCCAAATAGCCTGGTTGATGCTCCACCAAATTTATCATAGGTTAAGAGCAGCTCAGAGCTCAACAATTTCGCTGGGCAGCCAAGTCTGAGGGCAGATGAGCAGAGGGGACAGCAGCTTCTCTGCCTGCAGAGGCAGGGAATTTTTCCTCAGTGGACACTAGAAGGAGATGTTCCCACAGAATGACAGTGCTAAAATTTGGCATGTTTTAAGGAAATACCTGCTAGAGATGCTTGCTCAGTGTTCTGCAGGGACAGAAGGGCTCTGAGTGCTCTGTCTCTGCGTGTTTCCTTTCTCAGGTCTCTCCAAACCCTTTACACCCCTTTAGCCCCTGCTCTGACCTGCTGCAGCTCACGAACATTTACCCACAGCCCCGTGCCCGCTGCCACTGCCGGGCAGGCCCTGGGGGTGGCAGTGCCTGGGCAGCCCCACACTCACGTTGCAGCTGTGGTTGATGAACCTGGCGAAGTTCCCGCACTTGGTGGCGTCGATGATGGTGTCGTGGTCCACCCTGAACATGTAGCTGCTGCCGATGCCCTCGTCCTCGTAGCGCTTCTCGCGCATGTCGGCGATGACCTGCGGGCACCACGGGCAGGGTGAGGGCACACCATGGCAGTGACCTGCACCTGCTCACCCTGCTGAGCTCTGCCAGGCAGCACCTGCTTCTGTGAGCCCCACAAACACAGACCTGACTGTGAGCACAGATCAGGGTGGGCTTCTTCAGGATTCTCCTGAGTGCTCAGTTTACATGGGGTGTTAAAGTAAACAATAAATAATGTGGAGGAAAACGGACACCACACACTGACCAGAATGATCAAGTGAATGTCCTTTATTACACACTGCACATGGTTTATATTGGGTTAAGGCTATGTTCAATTGGCTAAATTGAACCTCACACCATCTAATTGCATGTCCCAATTGGTTATAATCCATATCTCACAAGTCCAGTGTTTTGGTGAACTCATCCTGACTGATTTCAGGAACACCTCTGGAGTCTTGGGGCAGACCTGAGTTCTCATGAGAAAGCTCTGAGGAGTTGCTAAGAACTCTCAGGGAGTGATTTCTCCTTCAACAGCCTGCAGCAGCTGCAGCCTTGATTATTCTTAGCTGCTTTTGGTCTCACAGGGTCTTACATAGATCTGAATTGCTCACCTGTGATTTTTCTGTACCTACAGGGTGCTGAGAATCCCACCCTTGGACCTCCAACCACACACTGCCCTCTGCGCAGCGCACGGAGCTGACACCCCACAGCAGGGCCCAAACCCCCACTGGAAGCACTTTTTCAAGGCTGCCTTTCTGCTCAGACGTCACGCACAGTCCAGCTCACCTGCCTGATGTTCTGACCCACATACTCGATCACCATCTCATCAGCTGCAATGGGCTCCATAGCAAAAAGGCCCCAGTCGTGAATGTGGCTCTTGCAGAATTTTAGTTTTTTCTTCCGGAACTGCATGAAGAAAAACACCCCAAAACCCCAACCCCGAATCAGCCACAGCACAGAAAGGGAAAGGATGACCCTGGGTCCAGAACCTGTAGCACAGAGTGACTCACCTTGAGCTGGTTGAATTTGAGCAGGTCACTGTCACAGCTCCCAGTGAAGGAGGAGAGGAGCCTGCGTTGCTCTGATCGCCTCTCGGAACCAGCCCGGGTGGAAGCATGAGGTTGGGCAGGGATGCTCATCCCCTGAGAGGACAAATGGGTGATCAGAGCTGACCCAACACCCTGCAGGCCCCCTGTGAGCAACCCTTTGTGCCACATCCCCACAGAAGAGGTGACACCAAACACTGACACCTCCCATTCAGCCCCAGGATGATCAGCTTGACACAGGCACAGCAACCTCCTCTCCCTCCAAATGGAGGCATCCATTTGGTAAAGCCAAATCCCATTCACACCTGGCACTGAGCAGAGGACTCCTCACCTGTGTGTCAGCTGGAGGCTCCTCTGCAAAAGCTCTGCTATTGTTGAGGTATTTGAGTTTGTCCTTCTTATCAATTTTGTAGTAGCCTTCACTTCGCGCACAGCCCGTCACGTGCTCCCGCATCCCGTCGTCCCGCTTCTTCTTCTTGGGGGTGGAAAGGCTGGTAGGTGGGAAGGGGTTAAGGAGCAACACAGCCAGAGGTGGGTATCAGACTGAATTTGCTACATTTACATGGAGCTGATGCTGGGAGCTTGGGAAATTAGGAAGGTTTTGGGGCGTCACGAAAAATAACAACACTACTGAAAAACAAAGAACCATCCAGGAAAACCAAGCAGCCTCTTTCCTTCTTAGTCACATGCCCTAGGAAACTAAAGAAATAGTGAAAAATTTAACTTATAAAGGTTAAGCTGTCAAGAGAAAGCTGTTTGAGAAGGGATCTCCCCACAGCACCCACCGCACACCCAGGCTGGATTGCTCTGCTTTGAGTGACCCGCTCCTGTTCTGCCTCCAGGACCTCCCTGAGGACACCACATGGACCTCACAGCAGCAACACTCCCCTCCAAGCAGGGCCAGGAGCAGCACAGAGGGGCAAGAGATGCTCCTCAGCCCAGAGGGCTTGGACAGACCTCGGTAAATCAGCTCCTTCAGCCCCTCATGGAAAAGGGAAGACCCTGGGTACATGTTTCAAGCCTTCAGGTTTGAAGGCACCTTCAGGGCTTTGGCTTCTGGAAGGACTGTGGAATAACAGCCATGAAGCCTACAATGGCTGACATTGACCCAAAAATGCTCCTTGGGAGGGCAAATGTGCCCTTAACAGCAGAAAATTGAAGCAGAGGAACCATAAAAAGCAAGAGGAGATGGTCTCAAAACCAGAGGTGTGAGTTTGCTGCAGAGCAGGTGAACCTGCAGGTCCTTTCACACCTATCCCAGTGTGGCACAGGATGAACCAGCAACTGGCTGCAGGTGATCTTTAAATGGTTCATAAAGTGGCTGCAATTTTGCAGTTGCAATACTCCTTATCAGCAGGGAAAGAGATGTGCAGTACTTTCACTATGGGTTTTGTTAGTTATTGCTGACTATTTTAAGAGTTTGGTGCAGTTTTGGTTTTGCTTTCCTGTCTTGGAGGGTGCAAGGGATGAGAAATTTGGACTCCACACAATCTCTAGCAACACACAAGGTGGTGGTGTTTGTCTTCTTCAACACATAAACATGTGTATCCTTCCTAAAAGGCAGTACTGGAA
The DNA here is from genome assembly GCF_047495875.1 of Pithys albifrons albifrons. Taxonomy (NCBI): domain Eukaryota; kingdom Metazoa; phylum Chordata; class Aves; order Passeriformes; family Thamnophilidae; genus Pithys; species Pithys albifrons. The sequence goes on along the minus strand of NC_092474.1, from coordinate 6,482,295 downwards.
TATTCTGAGGTTTTTAGGACAGACTTTTAGGCTCTGCTCTAGAGATCACTCCTGGTGGCTGCACACACAGAGAGCCTTGTGCTGAGACAGCCTGTGTGTCTCAAAAATGCTCCCAAAGGTTCAAAGCTACAGTCCACTCTGCTGATTGTCAGACCTTGGGCAGGGAGGGAGGGGATGGGGCCAGACCTGCCCCACCTTCCCCATCCATCCTGGGCTCTGTCTGGCCCTGATGTGCCACACAGAAATTAATTTTTATCAGTATCTCAAACCCAAAGCAAGTTAAAGCTGCTAAAACCACTAACTCATGGTTTTGGGTACAGATGGTGAGATTATTTTTACAGCAAGTTTTAGCCTCAAGTTAAAGCTCTGTATGCGCAGACTAGAAATTCCACAGGCCAGCTGGAAAGAGAGTCTGGTTATGTGCAGACAGCAGCTTTTCCAGCTAGGAAGGAAACCTCCCCAGCAGAGGTGCCTACAGACTGTCCCTGCAGTCCCAGCCTGAACGTGCAGCAGAACAGCCACTTTTGCAGTATTTTTGTGTTGCAGCTTCAGAGAATAAACAACCTGAAATGCCCTTTGCTATTCTCATAAGCTTCTCCCACCAACAAACTTAGTCTGTTGCACTTCAAGTCCTACCCAGGGATTGTCTCGTGCATATCACACGTGGCGTGGGACGCTGAGAAAGGATATAGGGATGGAACACCCACAGGGTGTCATTGAGCCAGTCCATGCCATTGTCCTGCTGCAACAGCCGGTCATAGGTGATGCACATGAACTTGATGTCCTCCTCGTCTATGCCCCCATTCCAAATGTCATACAAAATGGTCATCTCCTCGAACTCGGAGCGTGGCCTGAACTGGGGCCGGGGCGGGGAATACTCGGGGGAAGGGATCACAGGCAGGTCCTCAGATGTTTTCTTCTGCCTTCGCCACTGCCTTTTAGGTTTAGCTTCTTCCTCCTTGAAGTCCTCATTCCACTGGTTCTCCAGTTCCTTGAATGGCAGTTTCTCCGCAACTGTCTCAGCTGCCATTTTCTCATGGAAACTGTCATTCCTGAAGTCCAGGGGGACGGCTTCAGGGTCTTTCAGTCCATAGTAAGCATCAGGATGTCCACTCAACAGCTCTTTGCCCACAGCACCTTCCATCAAGGCCACTGGCACAGGGGGAGGTTCTATGGGTTTGCCTGGGTACCCATCCAACGAGAGCACAGAGGGCGGTGACCGCCTTGGCCGACCTGGCCTCCTTTTGGGAAGAACAGAAGGTGGTGGTGGGGGAGGAAGAAGAGAGGCCCCAGGGGGTACTTCTGGTGAGAGCAAACCAGGTTTGACTTCTGCCTTGCATTCCTCCATGGGCATTCTGCCATCCCCGTGCATGCAGGGCAGGGTCGCTACAGGTATTGGCTCATCAGGTGGCAAACCCAAGTCCATGTGGAAATCTGCCTGGGGGGGGCTGGCAAAGGGGATAGGGGAGGGAACACTGTTCATGCTGATGGTAAGGGAAGCACCAAGAGGCTCTTTAAAGGGTTTCTCATCCAGCTCATCCTCTGACTGTTTCTTGCCAGACAGAAGGCAAGGAATGGTAGCACCAGCCTCTGGGAAAGTGGGCGTGAAATTGAAGTCTCTCCCAGGAGTCCGAGGAATGCCACTGTTAATGCCAGGAGATTGGGATGGGTAGGAAAAGGGGCTCCCTGGGACCTGAGGGGAACTGAGGGTCAAGCTGCTTCCCGTGAGGGGAGCATCACTTCCTGGTGTGGCTGGAACAGTGTCCGTGCTCTGTGACTTCGCCAGCGGGTGGGACGCCTTGGCCACAATGTCCCGCCCGGGAGTCCTCGGAATCTCCTCTTCCACAGACGTTTTGGTCACCATTAATTGTTCAGGGAACTTCTCCGGTGGGACTGAGGGTTCTTCCTTCCCAGGAGTGGATGGCAGGGGGAGCACAGAGGATGGCACCTTGTGTGCTGGCAGGAGGAGAGTGTCGGTGTCCGTGGGGACCGTCCCCTCACGCCCCGGCGTGCGCGGCAGCCGCTCATCCTCCTCCGCCACCGAGGGCGGCTGGGCTGCAGCACGAGCTTCTGAGCTGCTGTCCTCAGGCTTGCCAAAGAAGCTGCTTTTGCTGGGCAGAGCTTCTCCAAAGGCTCCTAGTGGAGTAGAGGTACAGAGCGTCGCCTCCTCATCTTGAGATTCAGGCTTTGGACCTTCCTGCACCTCTGGCTCCAGCATGGGAGTGGGGTCAGGCTCTTCCTCTGAAAGGGAAAAGAGGAGAATCAGGGGCTTGGCTTCCACTTGCCAGTGAAGGCACGTTTGAGATGTCACAATTAGAGAACAGCTCAGTTACACTGGGAGGCTTGAAAACTCCAATGCTTTACACTTTAGAGCCACAGAGTGTAGAGTAATTAGACACCACCACAGACATTCCTAATGGACCATAAAAACCCCACACTATTAATTTGAGGATTAGCTACAACACAGACCAGAGTGAAGGTTTTCTGCTTTCAGAATCCCTGACAACCTTTTGTACAGACATAACAAGAGCCAGCAGATTGTGGGGTGAGTACTCTCAAGGCTCTTGGAGCCCTGAGCCATCAGCTTTTCTAATGTGGAAAGGTAAACTCATTGCAAAGCCAAGGAGCACCCTCAGCTCATGAAAGGAGGAGCAGAACACTCTTGAACAACCCATGAAGGAAAAGGGAAACCCTTGTGACGAATGAGGAGATGCTCAGATGGTATCAATGAGGCAATTTGTATGCTGCTCTCCCTGCAGCAGCCTCATTTGTCTGCAGTTTATTCACCCACTTAGGGCCAGGTCCAAAAGGAATCAACGGTGAATCTTGTTAGGCAGCTCAAAATAACAATTTCAAGTGGGAGAGCAACAGGAGGTGAAAATGCCTGGAGAGCTGGAAGGGAAGAATTCCCCACTTGTGCTGAATGAACCAGAGAGTGGCTGAAGAAGAGTCTGAGCCCTTCTCAGAAGGGTCTGGGCTGCTCAGGAAGAATGTGGCAGTTGGGGCCTGTTGCCACAGCTTACCTGGAAAGCTCAGTCCACATGTGAAGGTGCCCAAGTGCAGGTGTTCCCCAATTTATGTCCCTTTTGCACACTGATCTGTTCTAGAAAGGATTAGTGCAAAGCCAGTTCTTTGTCCTGCCTAGTTTAGCATTTTACCTCTTTATGGCTTTCAAATTCTGTGGCAGCCCAGGAGGGTTGGCCTGTGCAGGGACTGGATTTCCAGCTCTCCAGGTGGCAAACTCTGCCCAGTCCTCACACCAGTGCTGCCCAAGGCTGCACAGGAGGCCACACTACCTGTGCTCTCCCTGTTGGCTCCAGTTTTAACTTTTTCATTTCCCTCAGCTGCCAACTTTGTCAGGTTTTACACACCTCACTCCTGTTCTAGCAAAAGGTTCCCAGTTCCCTTGGGTTCAATACAACTCTGTAGTGAATGAAGACAATTTCCTTTTTGCAGAAAACCAGGGAGTATCACTCATTTAAAATGAGTAAGTGAAAAAAACCCCAAAATAATATCAGGAACCAGATATAACTTGGAAACTCCACTCACCTGCCCCATACAGCCTCCTAGTCACAAACTGCTTTGATATTAAAACAAAATAAAAGGCAGTAGTGACACAGTAAGCACAGATTCCTGTTCTGTTTTAGCAGCCATGGCTTTTCTGTCTTGAGCTTCAGCCTCCACCCCACTTGCTCAGTCACCCTCAGCTGATGACAACTGTTCCTGTGGGACACTAAACTGGCCCAGGATAAGATCTGGATACAGTAACCACTGTATTTTTAGTAGCAGATGGATTGTGTAAAGCTCCTTACTAGGAAGGAAAGTGCAGCACAGACCTCCTTCCCAGCACAGATAATCCCAACCTAGAGCCAAGAGGAAGGAAGAGAACAATGGAAATGCAGACACAAACATATTGGATACTGTCAGAAAATTTACTTGGAGATGTGGCAAAAAGTGCCAAAGCACATGGAAGGACATACCTGGCCTACAGATGGGGGAGAGAGCAAGTTTTGTCTCCTGGTCTCTTTCCATAACCAAGTGTTTCAGAGTTTCAGCAGCAAGAGATAACCCTGGGACTTGGCCAGACTCACTTTCCCCTGCCTTGATTTCTTCATGGCCTTCATCTTTCACTGCCAAAGCTGGCTCGGTGAGCCCCAGGCCTGTGGCATCCATGTAGTCATCCACAGGATACAGCTCCAAAATAGTCTCCCTCTCATCGTCAGGAATCTCAGGACCAGGAGGTTCATGCTCTGTCTCAGCAACCATGGCTTCTCTGTCTTGATCTTCAGCCACCTCTTCTTCCTCCTCTTCCTCTTCCTCTTCCTCCTCCTCTTCCTCATCATCCTCCTCATCATCATCTGAGTCTGAGCTTGACTCAAATTCAGAGGAGTCCTCACTTTCATCGGATGATTCAACTTCAGCCTTGGAAGACGAGGGACTTGCTACATCTACAAGAACAAATCACCATCAGTTGTGCTTCCTGACTTGAACACGGAGGGGCAAATATCCCTCCCACACTGCAGGAGAACAGAAACAGCATCAACAGCAGGGTGTGGGTTTGAAGGAGTGGCCTCCCAATTCATTTATTCTTGCAGAGATTTATAAATCCTGCCTTGTGGTGCTTACAACAACCACCAAACAGCAGCTCCATGAGAAGTGCTCCTGGCTCCTTGCCCACATGGATTGTGTCTTTTACTAAGAACTCCCACTGCCTTTACACACAGGTTTAAAAAGTGGAAACTACCACCTTCCAGAGCAGGAACTGACTGATAGGACAGAAAGTTATTAGTGGCCAAACTTCCCCTGTTTGAAATCTGGTGCCTTCTTCTCCCACCACTCATGTTCCATAAAACAAGCACACACTTGGGTGGCTCCAAGACCTCTGCCCTCCTGCCAGGCTGGGCTGAGATCACTCAGAGGCTGCAGAGGTGCTGCAAAGGGACCCACAGACTGAGGCGTTGTGGAAGTCTCACAGGTAACAATTAACAATAGCTGTTATACCTTGTATGAAACTGCTGTCAGTGAAAGAAGGTGCACAAGTTACAAAATGAGCTCCCAAGTGCAGAAGAGAGAGCACACCTGGCCCAGAGGTGTCCCTGCTGCTTCCACTGGAACTGCTTACCCTCCTCGGAGTCCTGCTCCTCCTCCTTGTCACTTGTGTCTATGCCTGTCTCCTCCTCATCATCTTCATCCTCGTCATCCTCATCTTCATCCTCGTCATCTTCATCCTCATCATCCTCCTCTTCCTCCTTTGCAAGAAAGCATTGCCAGAAATGAACAGAGCCTGACTCTGACCCGGCTGTCACTGAGTGGCCACCAGTGACTCCCAGAAAGGCTGATCAGAGAACCTGAAGAGGGAATGACCTTACAGAGGCTCCCTGAGGACAGACCTCACGAGGAGCACTCCTCTCCTGAGAAGGGACTTTGCATCTGGCATTACCAGGACTCTTTTTAGTGACAGACACACACCTTGCCAGGGGCTGCTTTCACCAAGGCTCCTTCTTCTTCGTGCTCCTCTTCCTTCTCTGAGGAGGACTCTTCCTCCTTCTCTGATGTCTCATCTCCCTCTTCTCCCTCACTGTCCAGCTCCAGGGGCCTTGCTGGTCTCCTCCTCAGCCCCACGGCTTCCCCATCCTTCTTTGACAGGTCAGATGTTGTGTCAGAAGCATCCCTGTCCCTCTCCGACTCTGAGGTGCAAAAACAAGAATGGAAGTTGCTGTCAAATACCTCACAAGGGAGGCAAAGGGTAAACTACACAAAGGAAACTTTTCCTTAGGGGAGATGGAAGTTTGGAGCCAAGTGCCCACGTGGTGAGAGTCCCCAGGGCTTACAGGGACGTGCTGATGCCACGGTGCAAAGATGCAGAGTGCTGATGGCAAAGTGTGGGTGGCCAAAGCTGCCACACAGCAGGCTGAGCAGCCAGGAGACAAGGCATGACTGATGTCAGCACAGGTAACCTGAATTTAATGCCTTTTTGCTTTATTTAAGTGTTTTACAAAACCCTGCTCTGGTACTTTGGCTTCAAAAATTTGTCACAGGGTCAAAACTTTAACTTGAATCCTTGTTTTTATGCAAAATGGAGGAGATTCAAAGCTTTGCCTTCTCTCTGCTCTTCCCTGGTTACAGCAAATAAAGTTATGATATTTTCAGATACATCTTTCTGGCAAAACCCCTTTGTTTTCTTTTAAAATCAAATGCAGAGCAAACCATTACATGTGAGCACGTCTCAAAGAGTCCGTGAACCCCCCAAGCCCCCCTTGCTGGGGCCAGCAGAGCTAAAAGAGGTTACAAGTTGTTTTAAAATGTGGGTCTTGAGTGTCCCACCAGTGAATTTCAGGTAAGTGAAGCCCAAGGAAACACCTCCCAGCTCTCAGGGCTTTGTGAGGAGCAGGGTTTGGCTCAGATCCCTGTTTAACTGTCAGTGAGGACACTGCTGTGAAGTTTAAAGCTATTCAGCCTGTGTGGGTTTTGCATCTGCTCTTGTGTTTCCCACAAAAGTGCTTTGCAAACCTTCATCTTCATCATCCACAGAAGTAGAAGGCCGGATCCTCTTCTGATCTCCTGCTGAGGCAGCTTCAGGTGGCTCCTTTCTTTTCACCTGAACAAAGGACACAATTAGCATTTCTGAAAGTTTAGAAACAGCAGAAATCAACTTCTTAAGCAAATTGCCACTTCTTCACTTTGCCACGGCCACTGACACTGAGCAACCAAGGGCCACCTCCCAGCTCTTGATCCCTTTATTCACTTGCAAACAGAATTTCACTGTGAATGAAATTCTACCCCTTCAATTTGCATCAAAACACTCTGGGTACCAGCATGGGGCATGTCATCACCAGGTACTTTGAGGATGACAGAGAAGACTCTCGATAAAGCCATGTCTGAGATGCAGCAGAACAGAAAGAGCCTAAGCCATCTCTAAGAACCTCAAAGCAAGTTTTATTCTAAATAAAGACTGCAGAATCTCTTGTCCCAAACCTTTACTTGCACCTTCTGTGCATTCAAAATCCTAATTTCAGGGAAACCCTCTGTATCCTCTCCCACCCCCCACTTATTTTTTAAGATACTTTAAATGTTGCATGAAAATGTTCTCTAAAATAGGTGACTCTGTGCTTGCCGCTCTCATTCTGTAAACTGAGCAGCTTCAGGTGAGACTCAGCTGCCAAACTGCCACACATTCCAAACAGAACAGTGACTGTGTAAAGCACCACAGGCATCAGTGTGTTTTTAAAACCAGGCTGAAATGCTGTGTCCTTAACACAGGCAAAAGCCCCATTTCCCTTGTAGAGCAGAGAAATCCTCCACACACAGTTCCCACAAGAGGAAGATGAGAAGGAAGGCTGGGACAGAGGGTCCTTGCTCTGGTACTGGGGGGCTCCAGTGAGGTCAGCAGAACATCCTCAGTGAACACGGAGCAGAGTGAGCAGCCTGAGGGCTGTGGGGCACAAACCCAGCGGTGTGTGTGTCCTTCTGAGCCTCCCCTGGGGACTGCAGCAGGAGGATGCCAGTGCTGTGCCCTCACCTTGAAGGATGGCAGCCGGATGGCCCCTCGCAGCCCAATGCCCAGCCCAATGGCCTCGTAGCCCAGGCCCTCCCCTTTGTTCCAGTTCTCCAGCAGACAGGACGCGATCCGATCCTTCGGCTTGGGCTTCTCCTCCAGTTCTCCTCCAGACTTCACTGGAGTGAGAGATGCCTGAAACACAGAGAGCAGACTGCAGAGGGGGAGCTTCCTGGGAAGGACACAAACCCTGGGAACCACTGAGACAGCTGAGGATTGGGAAACATCATTGCCTTGCCCAGGCATCAGTTTCTCTGAGGGCATCTGAAGATGCCCCACGTGGCCACAGACACTTGAAAGGAAATGGAGCTGCACACACATCTCTCACAAACAACTCCAGAGTGCTTTAGGCAAGTCTGTCCCACTGTTATCCACCTGCCTTCGATAACCCACACAGCTGAAAGCAACTCCAGACCCTTCAGTGGGGAAGACCTTCCTTCTTTGGAGTGTAAGGCAAAAAATAGTGCATCAAAAATCACTCACATCCCTGTGTCTCCTTAGCAACCACAGCCCAAGTGCACAAAACCTGGCAGAAGGCTCCTGTCCTGGAGAACAGGAAAATCAAAATATTTAGGTGAAACACCTAAGGCTCTACAAAATTTAGTGACTGAACACAGAGCCTCAACAAATTCCATTCCACTGGAGCTGAGGTGTGAAGGAAGAGCAGGAATTCAGGCCCCTGCAGCTGTGGAGTGTCACACATGGTGGCACATTGTGCTCTGCCACCTCTTCCCAAGCAAAGGGCACTGGAGGTAACACCCCTCTGCACCAGCCCATGGCATAACAGCATCTGACAGGCTGGTTTCTCTCACACACTAAGGGAGCTCATGGGCTGAAAGGGGCTGCAATCACTGCAGAGGCAGCACAGGCTCAGCTCTCCTGCTAATCAGGGACAAGACTAATGGGAATATCAAGCAGGGAATCCATGTGGCTGCACTCCATGCCCAGGGATGACTGGTTATTCCTGGCACTCTGCTTAAAGCACCTTACCCAGGCTTTCAAACCCACACCCATCACTAGATTTGGGAACAGGGAAAAGCCTTCCCCTAGCTCAGGTCCATGGGATGTGCTGCCTCCCCCAGCAACATGCTCCTTGCCAGCCTGCATCCCACAGGTTCTCCATCCTGCCTGACCCTGGACACCAGCTTTGTCCTTGAGCCTTCCCACCTTTCACCTATGGCGTGACACCTCCTGGCAGTCCATCAGCTGCCCCAGCTGACTCTTTGACGGAACACAGCAGCCAAAACCAGTGTGATGGCAAAGCATGTGGTGACCTGACCTCCAGTGCCACCAAGGAGCCCAACTGGCTCATCCTCACACACACAGACACCAGAAACAGGAAGGTACACTTGACACAGAATACTCATGATTGTGTTTCCTGCAAAAGTGGGCAGGTTCTGACTGAGAAGGACTCCTGCCCCACACCAGTGCCAGGGGTGCCCAGTCCCACGGAAAGAAGGCTCTGAAATCTGTGAGGTTTTTCTGCACACAGCAGGAACTCGTGGCCTGGCAGAAGCCTCTCCAGGCAGTGCCCTGGGGCAGAAAGGGTTCTGGCATCTCTTTCCTGAACAGAAAGCACATGTGACTTTCCATGCAGCAATTTCCTATTTTCAATTACACTGCTCTCATCCAACACAACCTGTGGCAAGGACTGTGGTGAGTTGCTGTGGCACAGGCAGCTTCCCTTCTCAAAATGGGTTACAAATTCCAGGTGAGGGAGGAACATGCCAAATCCTGCTGAAACCCAGGCTGTAAAAGAGCCTGAAGATCTGCCTTGCCTTGCTTCTACTTCTTCACTGCACATGTCTGGTTTAAAACAATTCCTTGAGTATTTCAGTTGCTGCTTTTGCAACTTTTTGCTGGATTTGTTTCCCTCATTGCCCTGGAAACTCAGGGGCCTCCTCCAAAACTGTCAGCACAGGCTCACTGGCAGGAGGAAAAGCTCTGAGCATTGGTCAGGGGAGGGATGGGGTTTCTTGCTGCACATCACACCAGCCCTGAGCCAGAGCAAGTTGCACTGCCATAAACCAGCTGTGAAGCAGCAACATTACCAACCTCTCCAGAAAGCCAAGGAGCTCTCCCAGACACCAAAGCTAACACACAACTGGATCACAAAAGCAGGTGGTGAAGATACTGCTCTGAAAACTGGCCCCTGAGACACAAGAGCTGTCTGCAGGTTGTGGCTTGGTTTGTTGTTGTTTTTACAGTAATCCACTGTAATGGTAATTTTGAGGCTTGCCTGAACCTTTCCGTAGTGTCAGGGGTTTTTTTGGTAGTGACAAATTCACCACACATTAGATCACAGGGCTGTTTGCTGGCAGAGGTACCCTTCAAATTGGGTGAGAAAGGATCAGATGATTCATGCAAAGCTGTTTTCTCAGCTAATCCCTGGAACTCCTCACGTATTTATTTGGCCAATACTCAACTTTTGAGTTAATTGCTGCTGTGTGCATGCTCTGGGGAGCTGGGAGAACTGGAAATACCCACAGACCTCACAACACAAAGTGGTGCTCAGTGCTTTCAAACACTCCTCTTGCATCTGACGTCAGTTTTTTGAAGCTAAACTTCAGCTTGTGCCCCAGACCACCACAAAAAAAAATCTGCTAAACTTTTCAGGCCCTGGAAATACTGCAATGAGACTGAAAAGGGAAAGGGGGTGAGAGAAGGGAATAAACCTGAGCTTTTCTGGTGTTAGAGCAGCCCCATCACCACTCTCTAGGGCCTTCCTGAAAGGACCACTGTGGGAAGGACTGTCCCAGGGGTGGGAGCTCTGTCTGTAGGAGCAGCCAGCTCCATCTGTGCCTCCAGCTTTGACAGGAGCACACAAGCCCCCCCAGCAGGGACAGCCTGCACACAGACACCACGGGCTGTGGGGACACCCAGGAGCCACCCAGCCTGTGGCACTGCCAGGTGAGCCCAGGGGACGAGGAGGAGACCCACCCCAAAGCAGAGGGACAACACTGGGAATTAAACCCCCCTCCCCAGACCCACATTCAGATTGGTGGATGGCATGGGCTGGAGCAGCAGTTCAGTCCTGGGTGAGCAGAGGTGGCTCCACATCTGCTCAGAGAGGACTCTGCCTGGGGCACCTCCCCAAGGAAGGGATAAAATTCCCAGCCCATGTTGGCTCTGATGGCAAAGCAGCGTGAAATGCCTGCATATCCAGAGGGACACCACGGAAATAACCAGGTCCAACACCCAGGGGCTAAGCTGTCCCCAGGCAGGGCCCTGCAGTGCCTGAGCACCTTCCAGGTACCTCCAGGCTGAGCCTGGTGCTGCTACCTGTCCCAGCACACAGCCCAGCCCCACGGGCAGGCACAGAGCCAGGTGAGGGACAGAGACACCTGTGTCTCCCATTTAATTTCAGCAGCCTCAGGCAATGGGGTTTCTCACAGCAAAGCGACTTCATGGCTTTATTTTTATCTTCTATTTTAGTTACCATAACAATTTTTAGTTCTATTTTAGTTACCCAACAATTTTTGTGGGGCTTCTTAAAGTCCTTTCCAGACCCCTGCTGTCCCATGCCCTGGCTACAAGCACTAAGAAGAGCTGTGCCCAGGATGCAGCAGACAGCATGTGAAAGCCTTACCTTGGCCAGACGCTCCTTCTTGTCCCACCAGTCATCAAATGCCCGAAACGCCACCACTTCCACCATCTTGCGGTTCAGGTCCCTTTTCATGATGGCCTTCAGCTCCTTCACTATGACCAGCAGCACTCCATCCACAGTGGCTTTGTGGGGATCCTCCTTCTTGGGCTCATAGCCCGGGGGTGGGACCGAGGGGTCGAACTTGGGCAGTGGTGGCCACTGCTGCCCACGGGCCAGAGCAGTGCCCATGGAGAAGGGGCGGTAGGGAGGGAGGTTCACGAACTGCATCCGGCCCGTCACGAACGGCGGGTACTGGTACGTGTTCTGCGCCTGCATCATGCGGCTCAGCATCTGCGTCTGCATCTGGAAGGACATGGGCATGCCCCCCCACTGGTTGCCCAAGACACTTATCATGTCCACCTGCATGACAGGGAACATGCCGGGGTGGAAGGGGGGCAGCGGGGGCAGAATGTGGGGCGGGGGCACCCCGGGCGGCGCGGGCAGTGGTGGCGGCGGCACCGTGACCGCGGGGTGGGTGGGTGGAGGCGGTGGGGGCAGCGGTGGGGGCATGGGGAAGCCTGGCTGGGGAGGAGGGGGAGGAGGGAGAGGAGGGAAGCCCGGCGGTGGCAGCGGGGGGATGGATGGTGCCATCACGGCCGTGTTGCTGACGGAGGAGTTCACCACGATGGTTTTGGCACACTCGGCGCTGGTGATGGGCGCTGGGTTGGTCTCGTCATCGGAGATCTCCATGTCCTCCCCTGAAGAATGCTGACCCTGTGACAGAAGAGAGAGGAAGGGTGAGCAGCATGTTCCTTCTCCATGACATGACACAGTGCGGGGCTGCTTCAAACTACAGCCAAGTTTAACACGCGTTATAATTGGGAATGGGGGAGAGCGAGTGATGCTCTGAAAAGACAAGGCCCCCCCAGCTGGGGTCTGTTGAAGCTTTTTCGTGTCAGACCTCAGGAATCAGTGAGGTAAAAGCTGCCTAAAAGAGCATCAATGCCAACTGAACAAAACCCTCAGCTCCCGTGGAACAGGAGGAATTGCTCCTGTGCTCAGCACAATCCAAACGTTTTCCATTGCAAGATACATTATCTCTCATTTGCATCTCATACTGACAAGTACATTAAACCACGAGTTTTCATTCCTCATTCTCTCCATGCACAAAGAATTACCCTGTTTTTTAATTATAATCTCTGGCTCATTTGCTGTCAACTCTTAACCTCTAATTGTGGGAAGACAATACTTCCACATGGGTGCTGCTACTAAAAGCTTTCTTCACTAGACCACAGCAATTCACGTGGGAAAAAGAGCCCCAAACCTTGTTAAATTGCTTTTAAACATCAAAGTCATAAATGCTGGTATTCAAAGACATAGCATATGTTGTATTTTGGGGCAAAGGGATTACTTTACTAGCCACAGGTAATATAGAGGTATAGAAAATGCTAAAACTACATCCCACCTCCTTTGCCAAAGGGATGGAAACTGGATTAAAACAGAGCTTGCTCTAAAGTCTCAAAGTTGTCTGACTAGGTCTTGTAAAACAGAAAAGCCTCAGGAGCTCAGCATGGCCGCACCTGCACGCTGTGTCCTACAGGCACTTCAGTCCTTGAGGTGTCTCCAACACCAAGAATCCACTGTCACATCCCTCAGGTACTGCTAAAACAAACCCTGGTAAGAAATACAGCAACTCAACACTGCTGGAAGACAGATCCACACACTGACAGTTTATGCAGGAAACACAAACAGAGCTGATCTCTTCCTGGAGTGACGACAGCAGACAGCACAGGGGCCCAGGAACCTTCTCCAAAGTATTTCTCGCTTTGCTGATCTCAGTGAGGACCATCCTGGTGTCTTCAGAGCTCTCCTGCCTGCCCTGGGAGCTGCAGCTCCAGCCCAGTTGAGCCAGGAGTTGATCACCATCAAGTGGTCTGCAAGTGCCTCTCTCTAACACAATCCTGGCAAGAGTTTTGGAACCTGCTGACTGCTCTCAGCCAAATTTGCCTGTACATCCCAAAGTTATTTATTATTTTCTCCACGTTTTGTGCCAGCAGGTGCCTCTTCTGTCTGCTCTCCTACTGGTCTCCCTAGTCTGAAAGGAAGGAGCAGGATCAGACACTGGAGAACCTGGAAGTTCTGGGAAGAGCTGCTGCGGAAGCAAGATTTACAGAGCCATAGAATATGCTGAGCTGAAACAGGACCCACAAGGACCACCAAGTCCAACTCTTGACCCTGCACAGGACACCCCAAATGTGCCCAAGAGCATTGCCCAAATGCTTCTTGAACTCTGCCAGGCTCTGCTGGCAGTTCTGTCCCCGAAGCTGCTGTGATTTGGTTTCTAACCTGTGAATCTTGCACTGGGGCACAGCAACAAGAGCAGGAGCAGCTGAGCTGTCCCTGCCGGGAACTGCCACTGGGTGAGGCTGAGCAACTACAACTCTCCAAACCACGCCAAAGCTTCACGTTTTATCAAAGGTCATCTGTGCTGCAGCAGCCACCACCAGAGAGCAGGCTGAGCTCGGCAACCGTGCAGATCCTGGGCTGGCACCTCCCCTGGCCCGCCCAGCCCACATTCCTGTGCTGCAGCACCAGCCCAGAGCTCACACGCGCCTGGGGCAGGCCCAAAGGGCCACTCGTGGGTTCAGTGCTCTGAAAATGCCCAGCAAGGATATGCCATTCACCTGGAAACCCCCCAGCGAGTGCTATGGACCCCCTGCTATGGTGACACAGAGGGGACACTCCTGGAGTCACTACAGTGCATCTTTATGTGCAGGGAGGACCCTGAGATGAGCTCAGTTGGTTAAAACTTGGTTGTAATAATGCCAAGGTCATGGGTTCAATCCCCTGTGTGGGCCATTGACTGAAGAGTTGGACTCGATGATCCTTGTGGGTCCCTTCCAACTCAGAACAGTTTGATTCTGTGAGGGCTCCAAGGTCTGTTTGGTAAATCTCAAAATGAGCAGCTAAAAAATGAAGTAGCAACTCCCTGCACTTGAGTCTTCTCAAAGCCCAGTTGTGTCACGCCCTTGAGGTGCCCACATGGCCAGCACTTTAGGGGGTCTCACACCCTGCACCCTCCCAGCTGCTCCAGTGCAGTCACATCACACACCAAGGGATGAAAGGACATTGTGCAGTTCAACCACTGCAGCTCCAGTGAAAGGAGAAAAGAGGGAGCAAAGACGACTGTGGCAGGTGTAAACAAGTTTCCTGTGAAACAGACCCCGTTTTTCAGTGAGTGAACACAAAAGGCCCTGTTAAAAGCACTGGCTCCAATTGCAAAAGCTGGATGATGTTAAAGGTCGGCACTGAACAGAAAGCCAGGAGTGTTCAGGCTACCAAAGACAGACAAGATCAGCCTCAAATTCACAGTCATCTCATCTGATGGGGGATGGAGAAAAATCACCTCATGGAGCCTCAGGGGAGCACCAGGTAGTGCCAAGCCACAAATTCTCCCCAGTCCCTCATGAAGGACCTGCTCCCTCTCAGAGCCACCTGCCACCAGTGTGGGGCACAGCTCAGCACCCCGTACCAGACCCAAAGCACCTGCCCAAGCCAACACATCATCCCCTTCTGCAGCACCACCAGCCCCCAGTCCTGCCACAGGAGACTCCTCACCCAGAGCCCATTCCCATCCCCACCAGGCTTTACCCACCCTCAGAACCAAGGAATCCTGCCTGATAAACAAGGTTGGTTTTTCCTTTTGAAGGCAATACCACTTAGAAAAAGCCAACCCTAAAACTGCAGAGAGGTGGCAGGACTAGCAGGATTCCCTGCTCGAGGCCACAGAGCTTCCTTCACTCATACAGGCATTTATTTTTATTATAGTTGAAATAAGGACTGCTAAAGCAAAAACCAGCATGTTTGGAAAACTGAAAGTTGGGGGTTTTTTTTAATTCTGGTGCTCAGATGAGTCTGCAGGAACCAACAGCAGATTCCCTGGTCCCTGCAGGGCTGGGCTGACAACTCACCTGCACTTGCACAGTCTGTGCTCCAGTTTTACCCCAAGCAAGATGGAAAGGGAGAAAGAGAGAGAGAGATAAAGTGGCAGGGAGAAAAGGATGAGAAATGGCACGGGGGGGTACAGGGGAAGAATCACAAGGTGAGGAAATAGGTCAAACCAAAAGATCATCTACAAGGAAGTCTTTAAAGAAAGTTAAGAGGAATGAATATTTAAAGAGGGTAAGCAGTTACAGGAAAGTCACATCTAAGGGGGGAAACCAGGCACCAAGTGAAAGAGATCAAAGTACAGACAGAAAAACCAAAGGGAGACATAGAAATACCTTCTGTTACATGAATTTCTTTTCATTCACCTGTGTGAACCTGGATTTACTGTGGTTACTACTGAATACCTCTCAGGGTAGAGCTCAAAAGTAGCTGTGCTGTCCTCTCAAAGAAACCAGCTGGCCTCCCTCTGCTCTCACAAGCAGAAGAAAGTGAGCTGAGAGATGACACATGTACTGCCCTGAGGATGTCATGGCCAAGGCTGTCAAAAATCTGTGTCAATCAGCCCTGGAGTTCACCTGCCTGTCTCTGAGGTCATCTGGTCCAATGCCACCAGAAAACCTCCTTCAGCCCACTGAGAGAAAAGCCATTTCCAGCTAAATTAATTTGTGCTGCCATCTTTGCTTTGCCTTAATTAAATTAAGAGTTAGCAAAACAGGTATTTAATTATACGCATGACACATTTTTCCAAAGGTGTTTTAATGATGCAAATTTGTTGGGAGAGATTCATGTCAGCGTAACTGGTTATAAATGGCCTCATTCACTGTTCACCCAAAATGCTAATTGCCACCTTTAACACCAGCACAGTGTGCAGAGCCTCTGGAATTAAATGAGGGAACATCCTGGGATGCCACTCCTGGATCAGCCTGAACAGTGACAGGGAAGAGCCACCGAATGCAGGGGATTGATCTCACCTCAGAGCAAGACCCATTTTGCAAGCAAATGTTCTCACACCTGAAGAGAAAGGAAACTACATCCCAATATTTGCATTTATATATATATATATACACTTCTGTACCTTCATCATGCACACTGCTCAGTACCTTTCCTACAGGCAGAGGAGCTTCACATGCTTCCATTTCCTTCTAAAAGGCCATCTACTAAGGAATTTACTCAAAATTTCAGGACACATTTTGAATACCATCAGCTTACAGCCAATTTCACTTAAACATTCTGCTGGTACCAAGGTGTATTTGAGGTAGGGTAGCAACTACTCTGCCACTGCCTGGCTGAGCTCTGGTGTAGCAAACAATGAAATGCAGGATCAATGGCATTCATAACACACAAGGGCATCAGCTTTAATGTTTTTCAATAAAGCTAGAACTAAAATCTGAAGTGACTCTTGGACAGGAAGCTTTTAGAATCTGGTTAAATAGTCCCCCCCTGGGTTTGGACTGAGGCCTTCGAAGGGTTGAAACTATTTACAAGTGACCAATTCTCCCTCTTTATTGCTACAAATAAGCAGGGGGAAAAAAGCCTTCAGAGAGGACAACTGACCTACCAGGGGCAAACACCAAGTCACTGATGGAATCAAGACCAGGCTCCAGGTCCCTCTGACTTCCTATTCCCCAGCTCCAAGTGCCTCACACTGGGCTCCTCGCTGCCTGTGCTCTGCTTTTGACAAGAGGAACAGCACTACTGCTTTGATTTCTGGGTGAAAATAGTCCAACAACACACAACTCTTCTCTTCCCAGACCCCTCAAAGAGAACAAGACGTTTCAAACTTGACACATTTCTTATGCCACCAACCAGAACAAAAAAGAAGCCTGAGGACACCAAGCAGCCACTTGAAACTCCTCCTCAAAGACACAATTTCAATTAAAAACTCCTTCAAAACAACACAAGCCCATTCAAGACTGGCCCAGAGAATCTCACCATTCACTCTGATAACAGAGCAAATACCTCTTGCGCCCAAAACCTACAAGCCCAGAAAGGGCTTCAGAGAGTATTGCTTTATTCATTTTTAATTTGCTTTTGGCTTGCAGGTTCCACACATCCTTGGGAAGAGCAGCTGTGGCTCTGAGCTGCCCTCCTGGTTTGCTGGAGAGCAGCTCTGGGCACGATGACATGGCAGAGGGACCGTGCAGAGCACTCACACCTCGTGGTGCCAGGTGTGACCAAGGCAGGCCCAGCACTGCATTTACAACACTTGAAAGTATTCCTGCCTTGCTAACCATAATTACAGCTCTGCCTCTGCAGCAACACACACCAGGGTGGGACTTGCTGGGGTTGCAGAGGTGGAGTAGAGGAGGGCAGAGCTGCTTGGGGTGCTTTGCCAGCAGTTCAGCTACAGCAGCAACACAAACACAGAGCAATCTGCTGCCTGCACCTTCCTGGCTGAGCTCCAAACCTGCTCAGGTAACTGTGCTGTCACCAGCACCTGTGGTGGCTCATGTTGGCCAGCCCACCACCAAACCACAGCCTGGGCTGATGCTCCAGCTGGGTCACTGCCTCCTATCCCTTGGTTAGAGTCAGGTCTTTCCACCTCCTCTGGACAGCTGAGAGAGCTCCCATCCCATCCTCCTGCTGCTGTCAGAGCCCTCAGTGGCAGCCACAGCAGCTTTTAATTGGGACAAGACAGCTCTCAGATGTGTTTGCACTATAATAAAATGCCCAGCTCAGTAAGAGGCAAATGGAAAGATTTACATATTACAAATCAGTGATTATAAATATCTCCAGCAACATGTATTTCTGTCTGCAGAACAGAAGACTGCAAGCTTTTTATATAGTCATATATTTATGCAGCACTTTGTAAATTAACTCACAGGCAAAGGCTGCAAACACCCAGATCAGAGCAATGGACTCAACACTGTGTCCCACAAAAAGGGACACAAAAAAGGCTGGAAAGGAGCAGGGAGTATTTGCAGGAGAGACGCTACTTGAGTGTTCTGCTTTCTCTAATACCAATTGCCAAAGTACCTCTTATTATTTGAAAAAGAGAATTCAAGGTCTCAATGTCCCACCTGACATACACAGTCCTGGCTCAGGTTGTTTTTTGGTCTGGGACTCACTTGCAGCACTTCTCTGGCACAGAAAATCCTTCCCACACCTACAGGGCTGCCCAACGAGAAGAACCAGTGCCAATGACATCCAGGTGCTCACTGTAAACAAACAGCTCTGTAAACATCAGCCCAACTCATGCTACTTACTTTTCCTTCTAAAGCCAAGAGGGAGCTTTGAGTCAATGCCTCAAAGCACAGAAGGACAGAGGGAGAACTCCCCAGAAGTCTCTGTCGGTCCCAGCAGAGGGGGACAAGGGTGAGGAAATGTCACCAGGATGCTTGTTTGTGTCTCACAACGTGCTGCCTCAGGTTGCTGGTCCCTAATTAGACTGTCCTGCATGTAGGGAGAGGCCCCAAGTTGGGATCTGGAAGGATGCAAGGAAGGAGCTCAGCTGGGCTTTCACTGTACAGCAGGAAGGGCTCCTGAGAGAGGGAAGCACATGGGGCTTCCCCTACAGAGGGAAAAGGTCTCCTCACTCACTTCCAGCATTTCCTGACACCAGGAACAGAAGTAAATTGACTTGTGTTTTAAGGACAGCTGGAGAGCTGGAAGGCTGCCCAACAGTCCATGCCATCATCAGAAAATCTGGAGAATTAAGATGACAAAATGAGCTAAAACGACTCCTTTAGGATGGGCAGAGGTGCCAAAGAGCATCCCACACTCATGCAAATCCACACTACCAGCTTCCTGCAGGCCCTGAGCAGCTGACATGGCTCTGACACTTCACAGCCCCATTTCAGACTCCAGAGAGGATTATCCTCTGTTTCCCTGCAGGACAGTGAACAACATTAATGTCTCCAAGGGAAGGAATGGAGCAGTAACTTAAATCAGTATTTCCCAAAGACTCCTGACATGACACAGGGCATGACATGATCCACACCAACAAAACATGAAAAACAGGAGAAAATGAACAAAATGATGGAACAGGAAGGATTCAGGCTGTTTTACTTGACTGCACACAGAAGCTCCAGTGACTGCAGGAAACGAGGCATGGATTCTTTCTCCCAGAAGTTGAAATGGATCCTGGAGTAAGAAACACCCCTCTAGGTATTTCCATGAGGCTAAAAACATCTTTCATTTAGCAAGCAATCCAGGGCAGGACAGACCACTGCAGGTGAAGGAAAGAGGACAGGGATGGGAAGCCCGTGCAGGGCAATTAGTGGTCTGAGGCAACCAGATCTGCAGTGGTCCAGAAACAAAACCTCTTGAGAAATGTGATCAGGAGACTCAAGCCTGAGAAGACCCAACCACCATTCAGTACTTTCAAAACTCCATTCTCTTGGCAAGACAGCACCACGGTTCAGTTTCACCATGAATTCCTGGGATAGCAACCCTCCAAGCCAGGAATTCAGCCAGTGGGAGAACAACTGCCAGACTTGCCTCAGCAGAAAGCCTGAAGAGATGAACTGGCAAAGAGGGCAATAACTCACTGAGGAGGTTGCTCTGTTTGTTAAGCAAGAGCATTGCCTTCCACAACGGGGATGGCTTCACTTGGGTCTAAGGGAAGGGAGGGAGGCTCAGAACTGCAAACTTCACAGCATATGATGGGGTTACACTGCTCCTGTTGCCAAGGGCACCAAAGAAGGGATATTTGGAGAAGCCAGGCATTGCCCCCGGGCTTTCCATGCACAAGAGACTCTGGTAGTGTCTGCAGGAACAGGCCAACTAACATCCTTTGGGTCCACAGTCACATGGAAACTTCCAGCCCCGCCGAGGGCACAGATCTGGGACAAGACCACTGTGAACATCCAAGAGGGCAGATGACAAAAGGCAGTGAGGGGAGTCAGTGGCCCCCAGGCCAGCTCAGGGGTGCCTGGGCAGGCTGTGAGTGCCCCCCCAGTCGCCCCTTCTGCATTATGTGAACAAATCCGAGCTGGCAGGGCGATGTGTGCCAATTCAGGGGCTGCGTCATGTGGCCACTGTGGTTTTCATCACATATGAAACACCCTAAAATTGGATTTACCATCTCATGGAACCATGGCCTTTTCCCTCAAGTCTTAAGTAGATCTTATTAAGGGGGAAAAAAAGGGTTTCTTTATGGGGGGGAGGAGGAGGCAGGGAAAAGGAAGGAGGAAAAGAGGGGGGTGTTAACATTGGGGAGCCATGTAACAAGGCAGGCTCTTTCCACAGCAATGGTTGTTCTGGTTTCCCTGTTTTAGATGGGGGGAAGGGACAGCTGAAGAGCTATTTGCAATCTAACTTCAAAGGCTTCAGTCGACTGGGAAGCTAAGTCATGCATAAAAGGATGGTAGAGTGGCAAGAAAATACCCCCCACAGATAAATTAGTCAGGGAATGTTCTCTGCTTCTCCCAAAGACTTCTATACAGCCAGAGTGGCTTTCCCCCTTTCCCCAGGTAAAGCCCCTTTCAGACATCAGGTTCAGTGATGCAGAGTCCTGGGAACAACCCAGCCAAATCCAACAGAGGAACTGAACAGTCTCTCTGAAAAAGAAAGGCAGTGGTGAGCATGCAATGGGCTTCCCTGTCATTTTCTGCCACCTCAGCCATTATCCATGGATTTTATTTTAAGGTCTGTCCACACATAGAAGATGAAGAGCTTGAGGCAGCATCTCCTTTCCCAAAGATGCAAAGAAAAGCAGGGAATTCAGGAGAAATCCCACTGTACACAGAGAACTCATTTCCCAAATGATTCTGTAGTGCTCTGTCTCGCTCCTCACGTTGCTGTGCAGAAAGGCACCCACATTTCCAAAGAGCAGGAGGTACTTTGCAACCAAAGATAAAGAGAACTGGCAACATTAGATCAGAGTCCACCTGTAAGGCAAAAAACCCCTGCAATAACTGCATGTGCAGAGCACACAGATACCTCACAGCTCAGTGCCAGGCAGCAGCTCACATGCCACCCCTGACCTCACCCTCATAATACTTAAACCTCAGGTCAAATGGAGCCACAGATTCAGATCTTGCTCCCAAGCAGGTGATAAGAAAGCAGATAAGCTTGGAAAACAGTCTAGCTTTTCAGCTGATAGCACCCTGTTGAAGAATAGGCTGTGCATATACTGTATTTAAACAAGTTCTAATCAGCAGAACTAGGCCAGTTTGACACTCTTCCCCTTTCACACAGTGTTACTACACCCTTGGGTATCTGAAGTCACGTGGCTGCCACAGTTATGGCAGCGTTTTCAGGGCCCTGCTCGGGGCTCTCTGTGTTTCAGTGTCGGTACCAACAGTGGTGTCATTTGCAAGACCTGGATGTCCACAACACACCCTGGGCAACAACACTGAGTCTCCTCAGAAGAGAGGGTAGAAATGAAGGAATCGAGGGCTTCAAGGGCAATGGGCAAACAGAAAAAGAGTTTTTGTACAATCATTCATCAGCATCATCCTTCAATGCTCTTCTGCTCCCACCACCCACCCTCAGATCCAGGTGCCGTCAGTGCATCCCATGGCAGCAGGTCAGTCACCTGCCTTCCTTCTCCAGAAGCATCCCAAAGGATCAGCCTGGCTTCTCCTTCCCCTCTCCAAGAGCCTGAGCTGCTCCTGCCCTGAATTTCTCAGGTAGAGTCCTGGTCTGTCCATGTGGCTGGGAAGCAAAGAGGCCCAACTGGTTTTGGGACCTGCAAGAAAACCCAGGAGCCCACAGCTCACAGCTGATGGAGGCGGCTGATGGAAGAGCCCTTTCCAAACATGCAGAGTTTTCCTCTCCAAAAAGTGTGCAACAAGCAAGGGGAAAGAGTTAAAGTTCTGATTTTTATGTGAGCCCTTCCCTTTCCTGAACACTTTTGGTGAGATTTCTGGAGCCTTCCACTGCTGGTCTGCAAAGTCACACAGACTCAGCACTGCTCTCCTCCCAGCAGCTCTTCCCTAGCCCAGTATCAGCTGTTTCAAAAGAAATAAGGAAGTTTGAAAGAGGGAACACACTGTTAATTAATAAGGTCTTTAGGACCTTGTTATCATCCTGACTGCAGACACAATATGGTTCCAAACAAGACCTGTGGCTTTCTGTTCTGCATTCAGCCACCACCACCGTCCCAGACAGGACAGTGGGACATCTGCTGTGTTTCTGAGATTCCCAGGAAAACTGCTGCAGAGAAGCCTGTTCAGCCAGTCCATGTGATCCTGAGAGACAAGAAGCATTTCCCCCCTTGGGAAGAGGCCCCCATGGAGGTGCTGTGAGTGCTCCAGGTCTCTGGGATGTGGCCACAGAGAGCAGCAAAGGCACCAAACCTCTGTTTTGGGAGGAGAGCTCAGCACACACAAACCCTCTGGCCATGGCCAGACTGTGAGCCCTGCCCAGCAGTGACCACAAACGATGACTGGCACCCTAATGAGCTCAGCAGGCTCCTCATTTTCTGAGCATTACAACACAAGCCTGACAAGTCCTCCTGTGGGTGCATTAAACCCCAGCGAGTTCACAGGAGACACCTCACTTCAAGGAGCCTCTTTCCAGCAGATGAGTAGAGAAGTTCTTCCTCAAAAGTAAGGGAGAGGCCAGCAAGAAACACTTCCCCTTTGGTAACATTTCTCTTCTCTCTGGAGGCATCTTGAATTTTTCACGGCTTTATTTCCTGCTCATATTTTCCTTCTCTTGTTGTACTCACATTGAACTAAGTGCAGCCAGAGAGGAGACAATCAGCTGAGGAACCTAACACATTAATTAAAACATTAAAAACCTTCCTTTTCCTAAGTCAAAGTCTAGAGCAATATCCAGCCAGAAATACCTTCCCTGTCCAAAACCTGCTCAGTGAGGGAAAAGCAACTTTCTCCCCATACCACTCCTCTCAGGTGATGGAAATATAACCCTTGTGGCTGCCAACTGCAGATTGATCCCTTAACAAAAACAATCTCTGTGCAGTAGATGACATTTCTCGTGGCCTTTTAGGAGATACTAAACTTATACACCATCCCCACTATATGCAAAATAAATCGAGTAACTGCAACAGTTCTAAAGCAGCAGAGTGGAAACAGCTCCCAGCTGGGCTGCATTCCCACTGCAATTTGTGCAGGCAGAACACATGCAACGGAGAGAGGAGAGGGAAATACGCGGATTTCCCCACCTGTCCCCTCATTAGCGAGCAGAAGGTTTAAACAAACACATGGAAACACTTTGCACCCAGAACAAAACCGAGCTGTACCTTCACTGCCCCAGGACACTGTGCAGGCTCAGAGTGCAGATGGGCTGAAAAATTGATGTTTGTGGCAGACAGGTCCACCAGCAACTCCTGGGCAAGATCACTGCTGACCTGCTGGGCATGAGCAGAGCAGGGACCCCAGGGGAGTAGCAGCACAGACAGCCCAGCTCTGAGGGAGCCTTTGGTGGCACCCACTGCTCTGACACCCACTGAAGGGCTCTCAGTGACCCAGAGCAAATAACTCCCAGCACAGACAGCCAAGCAAAGACAAAGATATGCCTTTTCCTTGCTCACTCAGGAGTAGATCTAAAGTCTCTCCTGTCCTGTCTTGCAGCAGAGCTGTAATCCAGCTCTCCCACGGGTGACTGCCCAAGTGAAAGGACTGCACGTACCTGGGCAGAGCCTTCAGCAGCAGCCAGTGCCAGATGACCCATGCTCTGCTCCTCAGACACACCACTCCAGCCCTCAGGCTATTCTAGGCCTCCTCCCCATGCTGGTGGCACTTATTTTACTCACTTCTTTAATACCTGCTTTAGAGAATTTGGCTGAAATGCTGGAGATGAGTGTGAAGCCCTGCAGGAGCACAGGGCAGCACAGCATCTCTCCAGCACAGCCCCTGCCTGAGCAGGCACAGCTAAACCCCTCTCAGTCACATCTAAACCCCTCTCAGTCACACAGCTCTTACTTGTAATTTTTAAAACAGCTTTCCCACTAGATCGGTTCATTAGCTTGAAGTTACATATGAAGTCTTGAAAAGGCAGGTTACTCATTTAAAGAGTTATGTGAAATAGTTGTGAGAAAAGCAGAAAACCAGCCCAACACAGCTCTGTGCTCATCCATTCCAAGCCCTGCTCCTCTGATCCAGGTGACCAGCCGGAAGGCACAGGCATCTTTTTATTTTTGAAGCAGTTGTGCAGAACAGCTGGCTTGGTGGTTTGCAGCTAATGGATTATTACTTAGGCCAGTTTGGGCTCAGCACCTTTTGAGGCAGCAGAACTGCACAGTGGTATTAGAGCACACACAGCATCAATTCATCTCCCTGGATGTGATTCTAAGGTCGTGCTTCACCAGAACAACTGCACTGTGCAATGCCCTTGATGCCAGAGCCCAGTTAAAACAGTAAAAATACTGAAAAAACTGGGTCATAACAAGAGTTCAACATTCATCCTTCTTACAAGTCAGTTCGTACCTTTAGCCTCAAATTCACTTACAGTAAAATCTAATCTCACAAAAGCTCCATCCCAACCCAGTCAGACTCCTTCAGAGCTGCCCTTCTGAGTTCTGGATTTTTTCTAAGGCATGGTACTATGTAAAGCTCCACTTGGACACTGCAACGGTTCCACTTAAACCCTTCCAGAGCAAAACCAGAAGCCATGTGGGAGCTGCAGCCACTGCTCAGTGGTTGCCTCCAAACCCCAGTGCAGTTCCTCATGTCTCCCTTCCTGCCTCCCCCTGTCCAGGATCCCACAGTGACACAACCCACTGAGCTGGGCTGCAAAAGCCACCCAGGGGCCCCCTAAAGGACTCTCTGTCCCCACAGCCACCACGCCAAGAGCCACTTCCCTGCCTGCACCACGAGCCAAAGCAAAGTCAGGCAACAAGACTCCCTCAAGCTCAGCCTGAGCATCCAGCCCAGCAGGGATCACAGCTTACTGGTGGTGCCTCCCAGCCAGGCTGGGTGCTCCTGGTGCAGTGCCAGCTCTCAGGGAATATAAAC
This sequence comes from Pithys albifrons albifrons, assembly GCF_047495875.1. Classification (NCBI taxonomy): domain Eukaryota; kingdom Metazoa; phylum Chordata; class Aves; order Passeriformes; family Thamnophilidae; genus Pithys; species Pithys albifrons. The sequence goes on along the minus strand of NC_092474.1, from coordinate 6,457,340 downwards.
CAATTCCAGCATCAGGACACCATCCTCCAACAAGGCCCTGCTGTGGCCAGGCTGCCCCTCACCCCCACACCCACCCCACCTGCCTGGAACACACCTCAGGTCTGCAAAACCATCTGCTGTTGACACTCCCCTGAGGTTATTTGTGAGACACATCCCACCTAACACTGTATTAACAAGCAAATAAATTAGCTGAGATTCCCTTGTCAAAGTGCATCCTTCCTGCACATCTCCATGGCACACATTCCACCAGTGGATTGTCCTTTATGCTTTACTGTAATGTGAATAATTTAATGCAGTATGCAGGATTTTCATATTTTCCAAGTATTTTTTTTCCCTGACAATAGCAAAATGCTTGTAGCACCATGATAACAGTTGCTCTCATTTATCTGCATCCTTCAAAGACAATATTTTAATTATCTGCACTGGAAACTCTCAGCCACATCTGTCGACCAAAATGCCACATTTGGCAACTGCTTAGCAACAAGGACTGGATTGGGAAAGTGTCCCCAGAGCCATGTGCCAACATCACACCAGCTCTGCTCCCACCAAACAACTGCTATCACCTGAAATGGATATATTTTGTTTTGCCTGGGATACACAAGGCACCAGAAATAACAAGCTCCTTTGGGAAAAGGGAAACCTGGAAAAAAGCTGCCTACTTCAGCAATCCCTCCCCAGGCTCCAGAGGGAATGTCTCCCTGGTGTGTGCAACACATGTTAATCCTGCACTGCTGGAGGACACACCACTTGGACACAGCACAAAACTCTACCTGCTCACCGTGAAACAACAGCTCTTCTGGAAAAAAATCTGGGTGTAAGAGAACAACTCCCACTCCACAGCACCCACAAAAGCAGCAGACATCCAGTCCCTGGGTCAGGCCAGCAAAAGGCCCAGGAAAAACAAAACCCCATCCAACCTTCACCATCCTCAGCCCTCTTCTTTCTAAGGTTCTGTGCCACTGCACTCATTGGCACAGGAAATCTGGGCAGTGGTGAGTCTGAGGACATCACACCCTGAGTGGCTGGAGGTGCAGGCAAGGAGGAAAGAAGGGAAGGACTGGACCCTGGCAAGGGGAGGTTTGGGTTGGATATCAGAAATTCTTTACAGAGAGAGTGCTCAGGCATTGGAACGGGCTGCCCAAAGAGGGGGTGGACTCACCATCCCTGGAGGTTTTCAAGATGAGACTGGACATGGCACTGAGTGCCATGATCTGGTAATCACAGTGGGGTTGGATCAAGGGTTGGACTTGATCTCAGAGGTCTCTTCCAACCCAGCTGATTCTGTGATTCTATGAAGACCATCTTTGTTTTTCCTCTTCCTTCCTCACCATCCGTAACTATGTCCCTGACTTACTGCCTGATAGGGAGACAGATTGGGCAAAACACAAGCGAGCTGGTCAAAGGTGTGTGATAATTGCACCTGGCACAGGGTTATCACCTGCACACAAACACAGCCCGCCAAACACAGGCACAGCCCCCCAAACACAGGCACAGCCCCCCCAAACACAGGCACAGCCCCCCCAAACACAGGCACAGCCCCCCCAAACACAAACACAGACAGCCTCCCCAAACACAGGCACAGCCCCCCAAACACAGCCAGTGACTCCAAACGCCACTGAAAGACACCAAAACCAAATCACCCAAGTGCTGACGACTGAAAACTGGAAGTTGAGCTGCAGCTCCCTGACCCTTTTGCAACCCACCCTCCCACCCTGGCACCACTGTCAGCCCCACGTGGAGCGGTTTCGGTTCCCCCAGGCAGGGCAGCACAGGCTGGCAGTGCCCTCTGTGCACAGGGTGATTGCCACCAACAACTTCCTCTGCTCAGACTCCTCCTGAAGCAACACTTTTGCAACAGCCAGAGGAGCAAACCTATTCCACCTATTCCAACCTGGAGAGAAATGAGAAACCCCCATCTACTGTCTTGCTGTTTTATGTATTTATACACCTTGACCTCACAAAGTCTGTCCACACCACTGGAAATGTGTGAAAGCAGACACTGATTTCATTTCAGTACTATGCAAATAAAATCTATTTTAAAATCCTTTTCCCCTTACCATGACCCTTTTTTTTCCTCTTTGCTTTTTTTAAATACTTTTATTTTTAGGAGAACAAAATTTGAGCAATCTTTCATGGCCATGATGAATGGGCATTTCCAAAGGCAAGCACTGCACTTGCACAATAAACCCTGAGCCAGCAGTACCAGTCTGGGTCAGAGGAGCCCTTGTGGGCAGGTATGTGATGCACAGAGTTAATGAATCATAGGATCATAGAATCAACTGGATTGGAAAAGACCTCCGAGATCATCAAGTCCAACCCTTGGTCCAACTCCAGTCCCTTTACCAGATCATGGCACTCAGTGCCACGGCCAATCTCAGCTGAAAAACCTCCAGGGATGGGGAATCCACCCCCTCTCTGGGCAGCCCATTCCAATGCCTGAGCACTCTCTCTGCAAAGAATTTTTTTCTGATCTCCAAGTTAAATTTCCTCTGGCAGAGCTTGAGCCCATCGTGCCCCCTTGTCCTATTGCTGAGTGCCTGGGAGAAGAGACCACCCCCCACCTGGCCAGAACTTCCCTTCAGGGAGTTATAGACAGAGCTGAGGTCACCTCTGAGCCTCCTCTTCTCCAGGCTAAACACCCCCAGCTCCCTCAGCCTCTCCCCACAGGACTTGTGCTCCAGTCCCTTCTCCAGCTTTGTTGCTCTTCTCTGGACACACAGGCTGATGAACCCACAGGTTTCATTCTGAGTTTTGCCCCACCTTCAGTAGGTACAAACAAGAACCTCACACTGAAAATTAAAACTCATAGAAAGGGGGTGGCGAAGTCACGGGACTCAAAATTGATGCAATACAGAAAAAAAAAGTTCTACTGATGAACTACATCTATTTAGAGGACTCCAGGAAAGGCAGCAGCCAGCAGAAATTTGAATAAGCGCTCGCCTGCTCAGTGCTCTGTGTCAGACAGACACAGATAACACACAGCGGCTGCTCCGGCTCCTTCAACACCAGACCCAGAAATTTGTGCTGTTCTGGCGGCTGCCAGCACAATATGTTAACAGCAATTATCTTCTCAATATTTCTACTGATTACCTAACACACTGGCACGTTTTCCCGGTGGCTCTGCATGTTGCAACACACGCTGCCATCCAGCAACTTGTCTGCATTCCCTTGGTCACTTTTCACAACCATCAGAGGCAAAACACAACTGGAATGATAATGGGTTGGAGAAACTGTGAGGAAAACGTGTCACTCCAATGTGAGGCTTCACAGCCTGCATTTATGACATCTGAACATTCAACACTGTCACTGCTAAAACCTGAGTGCTGGAAAGACTAGAAGAACTCAGCAAGCAGCAAAAAGAAGATGCCAAGGGCTCTCTAACTGTGGATGGGCTGCAGAGCTCAGATGTGCAGAAAGTTTCCAGGGCAGCAGAGCATCTCCAGATTACACAAACACAAAATAAGCAGTGCTCTGCCTATTAATGAGCAATTCAAGTGTGCACAGCCAGTCCACCAGGAACCGAAAATTTACAGAAAGTCACTGGTGGCAAAACAGAACCAACTGAGGTAGTGGTGAGAGTATTGTCAGTAACAGTGATTTATAAAAAGGAATAGCAATGTCATTTCTATCAGGTATGCAAAATGCAAAAGCCTCAAAGCCTTGGCCTGGTGTGAGAGTAAATGAACCACTCAGCCTCCCAACCACAGCCTGCTTTCTATTTTTCAGTTACACTCCAGAGCATTTCACCATTTCCAGCTCTGTTATCAACAAGAGACATGTTCTCTCAATCTACTGAAGTTGTTAAGCATCCAAAAAACCAAACCAGAAACAGTCAAATATTTTTCCATGCAGGTTTTCCCCCTCTCACAAGCAGACATGTATGAGTGGGTGCATCACCAGGAACACCTGGTGAATCCTATGCAATCGTGCTCTGAAAAAGTGACTTTAAAACTGCTGCTTCCTCTACTGAACACATTTGGCTGGTCAAGCCCTCTGCTCTGCTAACCACTCTGCGAGCACTACAAGAATCCCATCTCAGCCAAATACAAGAAGACAAAAGTGAAACAACTTAGCAAACACAAGGGACTTCTCTACTTTGTATAAATTTTTGTAGGAGCAGCAGGTTGTCATGGGTAAGTGAATCACTGCACAAGGAAGCAGAACCTCCCCTGGAGTCTCCCAGTATCAGCTCTGAGAGAAAAGGTAAGATAGTAACAACCTGCACTTCCAGTGCTTGGGGAGCCTGGACATCCTTACCTTGGCCAGGTCATGTGGGAGCTGACCCTGAGCATCCCCAGGAAGATGCAGGGCTGCAGTCCTGCCCCTTCTCTGGACACAGGGGCTGAACAGATCACTGTGCTCTCAAAGGGGCCAGTGTCAGTGTAGGGCCACATTTCATCCACCTTTGGAGGGATTTGTGTGCTGCCTTTCTTTTCTGAACAAGCTTAAACTCCATAAGATCCCCTGAAGTCCCGGTGGCTTCTCACTCTGCTGGGAGTGGGTCAAGGAGGGCAGAGCTGAACCTACAGCTTAAGCAGTTCACTCTCATTTTAATTTCACAGCTTTAGCATGGCTGGTGTAATTCACATGTAAAACCACAGCAGCCATCCAAATCTCTGCTGCCTGGGCATTGGCTGGCTGCATTTCTGGAAATTCATGGTCATAACATACACCTATTTTTTGAGTTTCCATTAGGAACAGGTTCTGTCAGGCATGATCACATTTGCAAGAGCTCAGGAGGCAGGAAAATCTGAAAAAGTGTTTATGAGACTGGGCATAAATCACAGCTCTCAGGACTTTCTCCCTTCTTCAATTAAAAAAGTACATTCAGAGCAACCATTTGCCACATCCACTCCCCCCACCTCCCTCCAGGAATGATGAATCCCACTCCAGCTGTAAATTGGATCCCAGGTGTACCCATATATATTATACATACATAACAGCTACTTATGGGCATAAGGGCTCTTGCATAGTTACTGTGGAAACGAAGGGATCAAATTTCCTGGCTCTTAAGGCTCCACCTTCACAACCTTAATGTGCATTTACCTTGAATAAATCACTTCTGCACCATCCAGCCCAGAAACATCCCTGAGTCCAGCACAGCTGGGTTCATCTTTAGGAGGCTCCACGTAACCCACCCCCAACATCCCAGGAACAAACACAGGGCTGCTCTGACCCCCAGAGCCCAGGCTGGGAGCAGGGGGCAGGGGGAGAACATCCTTCTGCAGGCACAGACAGATGTGCTCCTGCACAGCTCAGCTCCAAGGGGCATTGGCCACTCCTGGGGCAGCCACTGCTGGCAGCAGAACCCCCGGCAGCTCCTCTTGCTGCTGGGATGGCACTGGGACACTGTTTTGTGTCACAAGTGCTCACAACTAAAGGTTGGATTTGGGCCTGCAGGGAAGGGGAGTCATTTAGCAGCTACTGAAACACTGCCCAGTGAGGATGGGGATGCAGCAGCATGGAGCCACCCAAGACACGAGGCAGTGCCTCCAGAATGTCATCACATCCTGCTACGGCTCCAGAGAGACAATCTGACACTTCAACGTGAATTTCTTCCAGTTCTGCCCATGACCACACAAGAACCCAAAGATACTTCAACACCAAGTGCAAATTCAGCCCAGATGTAACCTCAGGGACCTCGGCAGAGCTCGCTGTAGGGCTGAGCCTCACCCAGCTGGTCTGTGTGCAAGCCCAGCTCAGGAATTCTCCCTGGGTACCTGTGAGAGGACCTGCTGCATCCTCACAACTCGTCACAGGGATGCTGCCCCTGTCCTGCAAGGGGCCCCTCAGCACCCCACACGGCATTCAAAGCACTCACAGCAGCTGGGTGAGAGAGCTGGTGACAGCAGTGGCTTTTGGGGTCTCCAGGGCTGCTGTGCACTGCGTGACTTGCAGTTCACTCCCCAGCCCATTTGCTAAAACTCACAGCAACTAGCAGAACTGCTCTCACCTCATTCACGTTTCAGGATCTTTATTTTTATGATGATCTTGGGCGTTTTTAAGGTGCCCCTCCCTCTACAGTAACTCAGTGCTTAGGCAAACTACCAGGAAGGCAGGACACTGCTAATCCCTCAATTAAAAAGTACTTTTGTACTTATAAATCTGGAAAAACATCATTGTCAACCACAGAGTCTTCCTATTACAAGCTGGGTATGCACACAAGCTGATACATTCGTAAGCTGAAACATGAAAGACATCATCAATATACACCAAAGTGACTCGCTGCAATCCTGTCACCCTCCCCAGCACAAAGGCAGGGCCTCTTCCTGTCACAAGCCAAGCCAAAACAAGACCTGGCTCAGATTGGATGTCAAAACGTCAAACTGTACGTACTTAACCTTTGCACTTCTGAAATAGCAAAGATCCTGTGAAAAGAAATTATTGCAATTCTTTCCTTTTTATCTTCTCAAGCACATAGGAAGGAAAGTTTATACATTGCTACCCTTAGAAAATTTCCTCATATAACAATGCAGTCAGCTGTTTTCTTTCCTTGCCATCTTCCAGTTCCTTGAAAAAGCCCTCTCTGCCCTGTCTTCCTGGCTGGCAGGTTCTGTTGTTTGGAAATGATCCTTTTCCTCCCCTCACCTCGTACTGCCCACATCCCACTCAGTTCCAGCCTCAGCCTCGTCCCTTGGCTGAGCTTGGCAGGACTTTCTCTGCAGACCTCAATCACTGCTCCCAGACTGCCCAGGGTAGGTGTTGCAGACAGATGCACAGCCCTTCCTCTCCCACACCCAAACTCACTGCCAAACTCTGGCTTAGGAGGATCATTCCGGATCTTGAAATCAAACTCCAGCGTCTTGCACGACAAATCAGAGCAATTGCTGGGGCTGGGCTGGACGTCCCTTACTTATGGCAAGTCTGGGGGGTTAATTTGCCTGATAGTTTGACAGCACTGCACCTACAGAGCAGATGTTACTGCATTAGCAATCACTGGCAAAAGTCATGCTTGTTTGATGGTAAACAGGACGAGATCCTCAGGAAAAGCTTCCCTGCAACTTTGCTGGGATCCCTTTGGATCTTGAGATTTTCTCAGCTAGAGCAGCAGCCCAAAGAGAGCTGGCCTGGGGCTGCTCTGACCCCTGAAGAGCCAGATATAAAGTAAATAAGAAGTTCAAACTCTCTGCCCTTTATTGCTTCCTTATGATACTTAATGAGCCCTCCCTACACTAATATGTCATTCCTGCTCTGCTCCCCAAGCCACACAGTCACTAGAAATATTCGGGTCTGCCTTCCCTCTGTGTTGCTGGAGGATTCTCTGAAGGACTGCACTTGAATAGTGGTATCACAATAGGCTGGAGCCAGAGGTTCAGCTTTCCAGCCCTTAGACAGACTCAATGCCCCTCTCTAACTCAGTTGGAAAGCTGCAGCTCAAATTTCAGCCCATGTTAAGTCACTGTTCAGCTCTGCTCCTTCAGCAAAAGAGAGGGAAGGCAGGAGAGACTTTTTCTAAAGCAAAAAAACTGAACTGGGGGGAAGAAGGGCAGGGGAAGGAAGCAAAAACACATGGAGATCGTTTATTTGTGCATCACAAGGAGGAATGAAAGGCACAGGCAACTTTACAAACATGCCAGAACAGTTTAGTGTGATTTGTAACTAAGAGGAGGTTTTAATAAACAGCTCCAACAACAAACATCGAAGTTTTTCGGGGGTGGGGGGGCAGGAGACAATTAAGGCAGCAATGACCTGCATGGAGACCCTGCTACCACCCTTCTCAATTCTGCAGAGGATTGAGAGGCACTTACATCATTTTATATCAGAACCATCGATGTGAACTTCTGACACCAGCACCTCATTAAGGAGAAACAAACACTTAACATGGGCTGCAACATCAGCACTGATCACAACCTACAACACCCCACCCCAGCCAGTCCTCACACCACTGTCAGCCACAGAAGTGCCTGACCCCCCACACCACCCTGACAACGCACCCATCCTCCTAAACACACTCAGAACTGGCTGTGACCCACACACGAGAGCAAGGACAGAACACACAAACCCAGAAAGGGAGGAAGAGGAGGGATGTCTTCCTCATTGTTTTCTAGGCACACCAACAGTATCCCCTCTTAGGCCTGCCAGACCGAGCTCAAGAAATCAAAACTCCATTCCTAATTAACACATCATCAGGCCCAGTGGGCCAGGGATTGCCTCCCAAGAGGGGAGCTTGGGCCAGCCTGGATGATGAATGAGAACTCAAGCAGCTGAATTGTTTCAAAAGCTAAACTGGCAACTGGGAGGACAAGCAGGATTGGAAAGGCAGGCAAAAAAAATATCCAGCACGGTCACATTGTTTTCAGTGTGTAGCGCCGAGAGCTGCACTGTGTTATGCTGCTGATCTCCCCCTCCATCCAGCACTGTGCCAAGCTCAGCTCCGGGAGCAGCTCCTCCCCTCCCGAAACGCAGGTGGAAACCTCCCAGCTGCAAAGCACTGGAGGGAGATCCATCCTGCCAGCTTAACCCCGGCAAACTTCCCTGAGTAAATTAAATTGATCTGCCACGCTCGGGACATTTACACAAGGCCAGCCCTCTTGACTGCAGCGTTCTTGCACACCAGGGACAGCAGTTCCATTTGCTTGCATGACCATTATAAACACTGAGGAAAAAGGGTCTGGCTTTGGAGAGATCTGTATTTTGACTGTTCCTTGACACAGCAGAATAGGACTGACAGGTCCACTGCAGAGAGAGTCACATTTGTTGCAAGAGACCTCCCAAACAGACAGGCAACGCAACATAATTCCTCTGTCTGCTGGCAGCGCTCCACAGCGTTCAGCTCCCGCTCCCCCTTCAGCCACAAATGCCCCAGCAGAGGCAGCAAGCTCTGCTCTATTATTGGAAGACTCAGTGGAGCACATCCCCCACAAGTCAACTACCTCCCCCTTTCAACCGAGCAAAGGGAGTATTAAAACCCAGCAACTGTCTCCCGTTTGAACCAGATGGCAGAAATAGCTGGAGAGCTTTCAAACACCATATACACTCAATACTTCAGTGCAACATGAAAGCCCGTTCAGCAAGAGTGTGCCTACATACACACCCCTGCCCAGGGACCACAGCAATGGCAGAAAGTGCTCCATTAACTTCTCTAGTGCCTTAAGTATCTGTCAACACTCAGGACATTCACACAGCGTGAGCACTGGCCAAACTTCAGTGGCTCGAGCAGTCCTTGAGCTCTCCTGAAGCCATAAACTGCAGCAGGCTGATATTATAAACAAGCAAAGCTGGAGAGCAGCAAGTTGATTACAACCATCACTCTGTGTCACGTCTAACTCATTTCCAGCTGCCTTGAGTAAAGGAAGAGCCACCAAAAACCTCATGCTCTGACAACACAAAGATGAGTGCAATCCCCTGCCCTGTCTAGCTCCAGGGACAATCACAGAGCTCCATAACTCAGTTCTGGCTCACTCACCTCATCCATTTTTTCTGATGTTGGGGTCTGGTCACCAGGCACCATGTCTTTAGCCTCTGAGGTCTCAATTTTGGAGGTTCTACTCAGCTGATCAATGGGAGTCATGCTGGCCTCCGATGTCCCCCGGGAATTCTGACCCAGGGAAGCTGTCCCAGGGATGGGCTCATCGTCATCAGAGTCGGGTAAGGGCGTTGGGCTGATGTCCTCCAAGCCTGTGCTGGAAGGGCGCGAGGAAGGTGTCTGCCCCCTGAAACCAGGCTGAGAGTTCGAACCGTACGTTGGGATGGGGGAGAGCTGGGAGGAAGAGGAGGAAATAGGGCTACCTTCCATTCGGATCTCGTTATCCGAGTCATGCTCATTAAGAAAGGGCAATTTTGTTCTCTGCTCTTTTAAGAGCATCTCAATCCTTGAGTCTAAACTGTTATGCTGCATTTCAGACTCCATGGTGGGGGTGCCAGGGGTCTCGCTCCTCTCTGGAGTCTGAGAGAAGGATGCTGTGCTCGGTTCAGGAACAGAGTTCGAGTCGGGCAAGGGCGGAGGCTCCTCTGGCTTCTCCTTCACTGGGACAAAGTCGATGCTGGGGGCAGAACTGCTCTCCACCACCATCTCGGTGGGAGGTGGTGCAGGCCTCCGGTACTCCGTTTCCCTGGAAGTTTGGGGAAACTGCTGCTCATCGGACTGGGGAAACACAGATGGTGCTTGGTAGGGAGAGAAGGCAGATTTGTAGCTCGAAGAACTAGAGTGGCTCAGGGGGGGAGTGTGAGAGAACTGAACGGGGTCCTGCTGATGGGATTTGTACGTGCCGAACTGGTGCTCCGTGCCCCGGAACACGGGCGCCGAGTTGTGCACGTAGTGGTGTTGGTGTCCCGGGCGACGGTTGTAGGCGTCCGTAAACTTCGTGTCGTGCCTCCTGGGTTTGTACCCGCTGTCCTGCCCAAAGTGGTACACAGGCGTTGTCTGGCGGCTGGAATAGGTGGAATCCTGGGAAAAAGGCGTGCCAAGGCGTGGGGTGTGAGGTGTGCCCTGGGACTGGGGCGTGAATTGGCTGTAGGAGTTGGGGGTGTCCTGCCGGCAGCTGGAATAGGCTGTGTCGTGGGAGAAGGGCGTGCTGCTGTTTGGGGTCACAGAGGAGCCCGTGGAAGAAAGGTTACTGTCCTTCAGGCGCTTCAGGGAATCCGTCAACTGCAAAAACAGAGCAGAGAAAAGCACCTAAACACACACTTTTACAATGATATTTGTCTAATCCATTTGGTTTTCAAGGAGTTGAGGACCCAAGAGTTTGCACTGATTTCCACAGCAAAAGAATAAATAGGTTACAGCATCCCTGAAAACACAAACCACTATCCACTATTAACAGTTCCCTTTGATTTAAAAGAAAAAGGCAAGCAAAGAGGAACTTGTCTGCAAGAGGAGGAAGAAGAAAGCAGATGTGACAGTTTTCCTCATAAGCTACACTCAAGTGCATCAGGTGAACAGGAGACTTGCACACCACTTCCAGCTGAAAGAGTTACAATTTCTACCAACTGTGTAAGGCTTGTCTAAATTGCATATAGGAAAGAAAATGAGAAAATTCTGGGATGAGAAATTATCAATTTATCTTTTCTGTGAACAAATCAAAGCATACAAAGCAGCAAACTGCCAGCCTGCAGCCCAACCTGTGCAGCAGAGCTCACCCACCACCCCCTCTACCAAAGGTTTCTCTGTAACAATGGACAAGGCTACTCTTATAAAAGGCACAAAAAGTTCTCAACTGCCAAAAGCCCACTTTTAAACCCCTTCCCAAAGATAAATGCTCAGGTAGAGAGCTACTGATTATGGTATTTGAAACTGAAACCCTACAAACCTACAGAGCAGCCCAGTCATTGCTCTGCAACTCACTCCACAGGCACGTTCAGGGGGTTTCTGGGAGCAGCCCTGCTCCAGCTCAGACTCTGCTGAGTCATAACAGTGCCACACTAATCATCAGCTCGAGAATCAATTTTCCATAATGCAAAGCAGGAGCTCAGTGAGAATCCTCCTGGTAGCAAGAGAGGCAGGACTGAGCTCCAGCTGCCCAAAATCACACCAGGATAGTGAGCTGGGGAGGGTACAGGATGGCTGATCCTCTCTCAAGCACAGGCAGGTAGAGAGACCTGTAAAATAACCTGTTTGGAACATGCCAGCACCAAACTCAAGCTGAACTCCCACCTGCCTGCCATGCTCACACAGGTCTCACCCACCCAACAGTGTGGCCTTGCTCTTGGTGTGACCACTCACACACCAAAACCACATGGACATCAGGAAAGCTTCTTCCTCAACTGTTCTAAAACCCACAGAAAGGAGCAGGAAGCATGTGGCTGGTTCTTGACAACATCCACATCTCTGCACCTTTGGTGTAGATATGCTGTGGACTGTTTTTCAGTGGGGTTTGTGTATAGCCTGCAGAACTGTCAGGTCTTTGCTGCTCTGCATGAGGGGGAAAGCAAATGTCAGGAGTATTTTACTAAACTACAACAGCAAAAAAGTTTGTTGGCAGATTCCAGTGTCAAAAACATGATGCAAACAGTCAACATTACCCACAAAAACAATAATTCTTATGGTAATTGGGAGAAAAAAATCAGTTCAGGATAATAATATAATACACCACCACAGTATCTAGAGAAACAATCTGAAAGATAATTACAGCAGGGACTACTTTGGGGGATACCATCAATTTGCTGCTAACCCTGAAAAAGGATTAAGAACAGATCTGTCTACTTTTATTTGAGATGTGGAACCATCAGAAATGAGCAGCCAGGTCTTAAAGTGGGTTCTTAAGCCACAACGAGCAGCTAAAGTGCATTTAGACAAGCCAAAGAGGCTGGTAACTTCACACCAACAGGCCTCCTTCCCCTCGCCCCCCTCGCCCTCCCATCCCTCCGGGGCTCACAGGGAGGCAGGTAATCCTACAAAGCCATGAGGAAAACTGTGCCCTAAATATCGAGGGACCCCTGGAAGCCCTCAGGAATTCTGCACACTGCTTTCATTAACAGCTGATTCCAGTGACTAATTAAGATTCTGGAAAACTGACGCCACTATTGAAGCTCGGTCCCCTTTTTGCACCTTTTAGCCTTAAAGCAAGGCTGGAGCCCATTGAGTGCTGAGATTCCATATCACAGACACCAGGCCAAACGTACCATTGTAAATCATTCCCCTGACTTCAAGGGAATAATCTCATCTCAGGGACAGGTCTGATCCAGTGCTAACTGCAGGAATTTCTAATGTTAATAGGGCACATTCTCTCGGGTTTGGAGGCATTTTTTCACTCAGAAAAGACAAAAAGCACCTCCCGTGCTGTGGGGACACAGATCAGTCACATGCTCTGATTGAGAGGTACATTTGCTATGGCAATTATGAGCAAGTTATATTTAAATGTGAATTAGCAACATCCACTGGAACTATGGCAAGACACAAAAAAGCAGCTGCATTAAAAGTGTTCAAACACTAATGTTAATGTTTGGAGTTTTCCAGAAAGTTATTCTTAAATAAAATAAAGCCAAGCAGACCTACCTGGAGAGCTTCATTGCCAGTTGGGGACACGTCCTGCTCGGTGCCTACAGGGAGGGTCTGAGGGGTGCAAAGACCATTAACGAGCAGGTCATAGAATCGCATGCGGGTCTCACCTGCACAGACCACAGTGCAAGAGTCAATTAAAAACAGAAACAACAAAATCTGAGTAAAAATACACATCGTTGACACCTACATGAGCCTGCCCACTGCCAGCCCCTTGCATCCATGCAAGAGAGGAGCAGTTATTATCCCTGAGCTCCCAGGGATCACTTTTAAATACTCTGCCGGGCAAGGGAAGTCGGATGTTCCCTTCTCCAGCCAAGACAAGAAGGTTTCTAAATCCTTTTTTTCCTCTTCTCAGCCTCCTTGGCAGCTCTGCTCCTCCCCACGCTTTCTGGAGAGCAGCCCTTTCCCTCCTCTCCAAAGTGCCAAGCAAATAGCTTGCAGATTTGAGAAGTGAAACTCTCACCCAAGGGAGAAGCCTCTGCCAACACCCAGAGCCACTTTAGAAAGCTCCCCCTGCCCACCTTGCTCGAAGAAACTGCCTGTTACTGATGCAAACACAGAGCATGGGAATGCAGAGACAAAACTATTAATTCTGCCCCTCCAAAAGACACCAATTCATCCTTTTTTCCCCCCGAGTTTAAGGAGTACTCAGTGGCATCCTTAAAAGAATAAAGCCAGAGAAGCAAACTGTCCCATATAGTACTGACCCTCAGTCTTTTCATTCCTAAAGTCTACCCAGTTTCTTACTATTGAATTTTTTGGTACTACAAAGTCTTAATGCTACTTATTTTGCAGTCTGCAATAAATCTGTCATCAGCTTCAAAGGCAGCAGAATCAGCCCCTGAAACTGTCTGAATTTTGCTCTGAAAGATAAGGAGGACACAGAAAAATGGACAGACCCAGCACCTGAGCACAGAAAATGAATTCAGGCAGCACCTCTCCAAAACCAGGACAACTTTCCTACAGAAGTCCTGTAGGATCAACCCCCAAACTCCCTGTGAATCACCCCATGCAATTCAAAAGCAAATCACCTCTTAGCACAAGTCTATGTACTGAAAGACTTATTTATCTTGAACAAATGCTGCAGATGAGGCTATTTCGGTATCAAATCTCATTTCACAAAAGTCCTGAGCCATCTTCAACTACTTAAACTGTTTTAGTTCAACTGAAGTTGTGACAAAACAGCTCTTTTCACTGCAAGAGCTTAAAGATATGCTTGAAATATTAACACACACCACCCACACATAACACTACAATGCCACACACATAAAAGTGCTAGGCTTATTTTCATTGTTTTTGAAAAAATATACAGTAATTGTTAGAAAGTTTCATCATTCTTCCTGGATCCCAAATATAATGCAGGAAAAGTTTCAATTTCTAAGAGATTTAGGAATGTGAAATGATTCCTATCTATTTCTCTAAAACAGGCAATTATTAATTGTGTGCAGCCCATAAATGGATAAACTGAGGCAAAAAGTTGCTTTAAACAAGCCTGTCTTAGATGAGGAGACTGGATTTATTAGTTTCAGAGGCCTATGCTTATACCAGACAAATAAAAGTGACATTCACTCCTAATATTTATTTTTCTATGCTAGGAAAACAAAGTTTTCAACCAACATTTCCTTCTCTTGAAAAGTAGAATACTAGAAAGAAATGTTAAAAACGACAGATATATATTTTAAGTATGTACTAACCTGCTAATGCTATTTTAGGAATTCCATTTTTACTTGATTCTGACAGATTATAGCACACTGACAGTCCTACTCTTTTAGAATGAAAGAGAGGCAACTGTGTGAAAGAAATACATTAGAAGCATAAAGCTGGCAAACAAAACAGTGTTTTCTCCCAGGAAACAGAAGCATAAACCCCCCTCATTTTCCTGATGTGCTGTAAACTTTTTGGAACAGCTGCCTGGTCAAGACCTGCAGAGTAGTTTATAAAGGAAGAAGGTGGTACAATCAGCTTGTTTAAAATTACTCTCATTAAGACACCCACCACTTACCAGCCAGCTTTAGCTTGCATTATTAAATCTGCAAGGGGTTAATTTGTTCTTAAATGTGATTTTTACCTTCAAATTTCAAAGCAGGGGAAGGAGCCTGTCTGTAAAAATTAATGATACTAGAATTTCAAAGTATACACATGTAAGGTCAAGCTCACAATAGAAAATATCATACCACTACTGTGATTTTTTTCTTCTAACAGTGGTCAGTAATGTCAATAAACATCCTGTTCTACTCTATCACACGTGGCACACTGACTGCTGTGCTGGTTCTGCACTAAATCATTGAAACCTTTTAATACACAACAAAAATACCAGCATTTTTAAGAAAATGGTGTTCGCAGTGTCCTCTTCCCCAGAGGGAGTGCAGCAAGTCAGTTTTAAACTACAAATGCCCCCTTTGGAACGAAGAAGTACAAACTGCAACTGATCTCTACTACCTCAGCTTCAGACATTTCCTAAAATTCAGGCAGATTTTAGCAAAGCCCTTCACTAACAAGCTTGAAGGAGAGAGAACAAAACCCACAATGCCTTCACACTTGCAGAAACTTTATTGTGCTGCCAAGGGCTCGGGTGTGGGGCTGGGGGTGGTTCCTGCAGCACAGGGAGCTGCTGTCGCTTTAAGAGCCTGTCTCACACTTACTCGCACACACGACAAGTGCTGATGTGCGCTCTGCTGCCCCGGCCCCCGGGGGGCTCCGGGCACGGTGAAACCCGGGCACGCAGGGGACAGCACCCAGAACTCACAACCCACAGGTTCGGGCCCCAGCACCTGCCCAAAAATCCCAAGTTTGCCAAGGGCAGGTGCCACGGGGTCCGGCAGCGCTGGCAGGTGGCCGAGAGGGGCCAGCCTGGGGCAGGGCCATGGGGGACATGGCAGAGCAGCGAGCAGGGACAGGGACGGGCAGGATGGCAGCATTTTGCAAATTACAGGGCTGTCTCTTAGCAACAGACAACACATTTGGCTCCACGTGACTCGCCCAGGCCCCAGACACCAGACCCGCTGCCGGCTCCCTCCGTATTTTTAATCCCCAGGATCCTGCCCTGTGTAGCAGCCTCAACGCTGGGAGAAGGGTGAGCACGGGCTCTACAACCCCCAAACGTCTGGGGCGGGATGTGCCCCCTCACCTTTCGTATCCAGCTCCACGTGGATGATGTTGCCCATGACGGAGGTGTTGTGAAGGTGCTGCACAGCCTCCCGTGCACCCTTGACAGTGGCAAAGATGACTTTGGCGATGCCCAGGTGCTTCTTGTTCTTGGGGTTGTAGAGAATCTCCACCTCTTCCACTTCGCCGTATTTCTTGCACATGTCAGCCAAAAAGTTTTCACGGATGTTGTCGTTCAGCTTGGCAAAGGTGACCTGCTTGGGAGGCACTGGCCCCACGTAGAATTCATCAATCTGGAAACGGGCACAAGGTGGGGAGTGATAAAAATAATCGTCATTGTTTAATGAGCGTGGGGGAGGGCCTAGGGACGGCACGGGAGGGAGAGAGTTAAAACATCCTGTAAACTTTGGGGGGAAGAAAAACCACCTCGGAGGCTCTGGGATGAACCTCAGAGCTCAGCAGAGGCTCTGCTGCTGCAGCCGTTCATTGGAACCGGCTCCTTTCTGGGCTACAAAGATGTATTTTGAGCAGCACTGTCAGTGGAGAGACCCCTGCACTGCCCCCCACCCAAGCAGTCCCAGCTCCAAAGCCGTCAAGTGGTCTCGTTAGACAGATGCATTGATTTCTTGTTATCCTTATAGAAGATGATTATTGTTTAACAGTTTGCTAAATAACAATGTTAATAGGAATATGACTGTCATTTAAATAGTCCATTAAACTATTTGGAACTGAGGCTTCACTCCCAAATAAACAAGAATACAGGGCAGTACCTTGAATTTGGGGACAGACAGCTCCAACTCCTTAGTTTTGGTCCATATTCGCCCTATTCTGGGATCCCTGACACAATCCACAGGAGCAATTCCCGAGTTCTGGGAGGAGGAGAGAAAACACATAAACAGCAATAACAGGGCTTGAAATTTAAGGCAAAAATAAAAGAAAAAATAAACCCCAAGGAAGCAGGGGCTGTCTCAAGGGAAGGGGAAAGCGCACACACACACACGTGTCAAATTGCAATACTGCTGGGAAATGCACACAGATTGGAAACACAGGAAAACGCCGCAGGTTTGGGCTCCTGACAGTTGAATACACAGTGTCAGGTGGCGGTAACTTTGGTGGCTGTGCGTGTTCCCCCCGAGACCCCCCTCCCACACACGGCGGGGATTACCACGACCCGGAGGGACCCCCAGCCCCCAAAACGCCGGTAAAACGGAGGCTGGGGGGGAGACACGACACAATGAGGGAAACCCGGGAGCCCCCCACTCACAGGCATGCTAAAATGTTGCCCATCGTAACGGTAGAGCTTGTGCTGTCCTTTTTTCAGCGCCGGGTCAATAATCAACTTGTAACTTCTCCAATGGTGATTTCTTTTCTCGACAGAAGTGCTGGCTTGCGTGCTGTTCTCCATTCCGTTGATCCAACCTGGACGGAGGGGGGGGGGAAGAGGAAGGGGGAATGGGAAAAGAGGAAAAAAAAACACACGGAAAGCCATAAAGTTAAAAAAATATTCAACAAAGACCTCTTCGTTTCGATGTGTTTTTTTTTCAGCGAGCCGCCCGCTCTACACACCCAGGCAGGGAGGAAATCCACCGCGAAACGAGCCCCAAAATGGGGGAATTGCCAGCCGGGTCCCCCCTCCACCCCAGGCAGACAAGAGGCAGAGAGGGAGGAGGAGGAGAGGAGGAGAGAAAAAAAGAAGCAGAAGAGGGAAAAAAAAAAAAAAAAGACCCAATCTCACTTGAACTCTGCTTTTTGCCATGATCTTCAGGGTGCTTGGCTTTTTCCCCCGCCTTGGTCTCTCGGGAAGACATCGCGCTGGGCGGCCGATCGTCTCCGGGCGGCGAAAGGCGAGCTCCCGTCTCACATGGGGCCGGTTACCGGCGCGGGCTGCCCGCCAGGCTCCTGCCTCCCGTTTTCGCGAGCCACCACATATTGTGTGTGCTCGCTGCTGGCGGCGGCCGGGATCCCACAATACACCGCTGCGAGCGCCGCGAACGCCTCTACCCGCGCTCCGCCGCCTGCACATTCACGGCGGCCGCGCCGCGCAGCCCCCGGCCCGCGGCCGCCCGCCGCCGCCGCCCCGCCGCCCTCCGCCGCCGCATGGGCCGCCGCCGGCCCGCGCGGGTTTTTTCCCCCTCCCCGCCGCGGGGCTAGCGGCATGCGGGGGGGCGAGTGGAATCTGCCCGCTGCATTTACCTTAGCGCAAACTGTTTCTAAACAAGATGGACCTATAGGTGGGACAAGTTGGTTGGAGATTTTTTTTTTTACCTTGGCTTTCTATCTTTTTTTTTTTGGAAGGGGAAGACTTCAGCTAGTCCGGGAGACCGCGGGGGCGGGCGGAGCGCGGACCCGCCGCAGCGCGGCGGAGGGCGGGTGGGTGGGTGGGTGATAGCTCGGCTTGAGGGGGGGTGTGATGGAGGTGGCGGGGAGGGTGAGCAGTTTTGCTTATTAAAGGTCCGGAGCGGCTGCAGCCAATCAGCGGGCCGGCTGCGTGTTGTGCCCGGTGCGGCGCGGTGCCCCCGCGGGCGCGGGGCCGGGCGGAGCGCGGCGGGCGCATGGCGCGGCCGGCCCGGGGCGCGGGGCCGCGGCGGCGGCGCGAGCGGCCGCGCCATTGGCTGCGGCGGCGGCAGCGCGGCGGGCGCAGCCAATGGGAGCGCGGCTTGCATGCGGCCTGGGCTATTAGACGGCGGGGGAAAAGCGCCGCGCGGCAGACGCGGCCAAGGAGAGGCCGCGGCACCGCAGCCATTTTTCTGCAGTGGAGCGAAATGGCCAAGCCGCGCTTTTCCTTTGTTCCACAAAGGGGGAATCCGCCATGTGAATCCGCGCTGGTGGGAGCCTCTAGCACGGTGCCAGACGACTCACTGAAGAAGGAAGATTTATATTAAAAACAAAAAAACCAAAACAAAAAGCCAAACCCTTTAGCAAAAAAAAAAAAATTAATGCGGACTTTTTTTTTTTCCTCCCTTATGATTCGGGATCCATCTTTGTCTTGTGTAACTAGGTCACGGCACACCCTATGTCAGCAGTTAACAATTTCGAATGCCAACAACAAAAGAAAGAGTAAATACATTATTTTTGTATTTTTTTGTTGTTTTGGGGGTTTTTAAGCTTTAAGCAGCTCTGATGGCTGAACAATACATTTGAGAGACTCATCTCCCGTGTTAAACACTTGATTCCTGGCCATTTTTATTAACTCCTTTGGTGCTTAAAAGGTAACGTTTTAAATATAGGTATAGGAATAGTAAATTCTGGCAAAAAATAAGGCGATTTTACTGTGATAAGCTTTTTTTTTTCCTTTCCTCTTACGTTGTAAGTACCCAATCCATTCTGTCCTTGCTAAGTGTAGTTTTCATGTTAATGTTACTGGAGTGGTCCTTATTGCTAAGCCTTCATTTGCATGTCTTATGTTTTTGTCTGTTAAAACCAATTTATGCTTTTTGAAACTATTTTACTTACAAAGCAGAATATCTAGCCACGCTATGCTTAAAAGCTGTTTAGAACCAGTAAACGTTAACTAGGTGTTTTCACACTGACATGTGCAGCCTAAAACTATTGAGGAGAATATTTTTAGTGTCTGCGTGCTCTGTGGAAAAACACTGAACGTCCTTTTTATGTACAGAGTAAATCTGCCACAGGAAGGTAGATTTAAGCCTCGAGCAGGAGTCCTCGCTGCGTACGGTCACTCAGCATAGCTGGACAACTTTTCCTAGAGCTTTTTCCCCCTTTTTTTTTTTCGTTTTTTGATGCTAGACCACTGCCATACAAAGATGCGTAACTTATCTTAACAAGATCCGCTCTGGCTTGCAAACTTACGAGAGAAGTGGTGACACAGATGATAGATATTTCAAAGCCGTTATTTTAAAAAAGAGTAACAACTTCACCTTCCGAGCTGCATTCAACTATGGTGCGCGGGTAAGTAAGGAAACCCTTTTGCCCTTGCAGAGGAGCAGAGCCCAGGCCTGTGGCTAATGGAATTGTCCTGGGTGGAAAGATCCCAATGGTCGTCTGAAAGCCGTGGCGATCTCCTTCTCCTCAGAAACATCTAACAGAGCCTCTGAAACGTCTGTTCTCAGGGAGGGATTTGATTTCTCTTTCTGCACAAAGCTCTCGGTCCGTCCTCAGCCCTGGGTGGGTTTTTTTGGTTTAATGCGGAGAGACGCTGTGGATCCATTGCAGGCGTTACGTGGCTGTTTACTTGAAAGCACCAAAAAAATAATAAAAAAAATCTGCCTGTGAACAGTAAGATGTTAGTGAGGCTGATGTTAAAAAAGGCGAGAAGGCGGTGGTGGTAGGGATCCCTTACATGTTTTATCCGTCTAATTACAGAAGCTCGACAAAAAAACAGGCAAAATGGGAGGGGGTGTTTTTCACGACGGTGAGTCTTAATGGCGGATGTCTCACTAGAAAGCACTGTAAAATCCTTCATACCGACAGGCAGTGACTTGGAGAGAGGGGGGAGAAAGGAAGTCTGGAAGTAAATCCAAAATGAGGGAGTTTCCTTCCAAGTGAGGGACCCTTTGCAGCCTGAGTGTTACAGATGGCGGAGCCGTGACGCAGCTGATATTCACCAGCGGTAGTGCTTTAGTGCCGCCACCCAGCCCACGGAGTGGCCTCCCCGCCGGAGTCTGGTGGGTTTATTAAGTGCGAGGCTGCGGCAGCCCCGCGTCCCGGGCGGCGGGAGGGGCGGCGGGCAGGGCCGGGCCGGGCAGGGCGCGGCGCTGCCGTGTGGGCACGGCCGCCATCATGCCTTCCTTCTCCTTCCTTCCCTGCGGCGTCCTCCTCCTCCTCAGCGCTGCGCTGTCCCCGCTGCCTGGCGCCGACCCGAGCGCTGCAGGGAAACACTGCGTGTGGGGTGGTTGGGTTTTTTGGGTCTTTTTTTTATGGTTTAGTTTTTTTCCTCCTTTCTCTCCCCCTTCCCGCCCCCCCCATCCCCTCCCCGCCTCACTTCCCTCAGCGCTTTTTGAGGGAGCTCAACATGGCGGGCGCCCCGCGGGCCGGGCCGGGCGAGAGGGAGGACAAAGGCAGCACCGCCACAGCCGGCACGGCCTCGGCGCTATAAATAACGCCGCCCTTCCCCCTCCGGCTTGCTTTTATAACCACCAGAAGATGGAAGTCGCCTAATGCAAGGGGGGCAGGGAATTAAAGAGGAATAAACAGCAGCAGCGCGGGCCGCGGGAGGGGCCGGGGGAGCGCGGCCGACGCTCCCGTCATTCCCATCACGCGGCTCTTTGTTGGTTGTTGTCCCTCTCTGCCCTGCCGGGCTGTCCCCCCTCCGCCCCAGCGCCCACCGGGCACCGCCGGCTTGCCCTGCCCTGCTCCCGGCCTGCCCCGCCGAGCTGCCCGCGCCGGGCCGCGCTGCCGGAGCCGCCATGGCATGGCCAGCCGAGGTGTTACATGTGCCGTCTGGTTTTTATCCCTTTTTTTTTTCCTTTTTTTTTTCCTTCTCCCCCCTCCTCCTGAGCAGCTTCTGCCGCAGCTCAGCGTTGGGTGGAGGCTGGTGGGGTTCTCTCGGAGCGGCTCGCACGCCTCGCCGCGCCCCGCGGGGAGCTGCAGCGTGTGCTCCCTGCAGAGCCAGAGTGGGTGAGCCAGGACAGCCTGGCCGAGCCACCACTGCAGAGGGCAGGACAGGGAGCAAAAGCAAACACTGTAGAGAGGTGGCCTCCCTGGTAAGGCTAGAGCAGGAGCGTCCTGCGGACCCTGAGGGAGGGAGAAGGTAAGTGGCTGCTTGGCAGGGGCTGCCTGCGGGAGAGGCATGTGCAGCTCCAGCCGCTCCGTGGGGTTGTACAGCCTGTGCTGTGGTGTGTGCCGAGGCTCAGGGCTGTTCCCCTGCGGGGGAGAGCACGGGGCGCTGCCGCCAAGGAGGCACCGCAGCCCGCACCTTTCGCAACGACTCGTCGCTCCTCCATTCCTCGCTGGCCCCTCGCTCCTCACCGGGCCAGGCTCTGTCGAGAACAAGCGACAAACCACCGTCCGCACAAAACAGAACACGTTTCCATGGAGGGGAAAACAAACAACAAAAAAACCCCAACCAACAAAAAACGTTTCCGCAGTGCCAGGCTGGCTCTGAAGCGCTGCCTCAGCGCTGTGAGCCCCGTCGGGGCCGGGGCCGGGGCCGGCCGAGCCAGCGCTGCCCTGCCTGGGTCACAGCGGCTTCCACTGACCATCTGCCAGCAAAATCGGAAGGATCGGTGACGTTATTCTTAGCAGAACACCATTAAAATGCTCCTCTGGTATTTCTCAATAGAGGTGAAAAGCATTTTCAGCTTCCTGGAAATGGCCGAAGCTGGCGACGTGTAGATCAAAGTACGGCGCAGAGCTGGGCTCGGGTTTGCAGGGGGGTTTGAACTGCAGTGAAAACGTCTCTGCAGCTTTGCATCGTGATGAGTTAAGTCTGCACGTGAAGCGATTAACAAAAAAGAGCAGATTTAAACAGCATCGGGCTGTTAAGTTTCCTGGGATTTAAAATTTATGTTTAAACATATATTTGGCTGTTAGTAATACCTGCCTTTAACCGTGACACTGGTCTGTTTAACCCTGAAGCAAACCAGCTCTGCCTAACGCAAGGCTTTGAAGCGACACAGCCAGACCATAATACTGTGGGAGCTTAGACAGCTTTGTCTGTGCTTGCATCTCTCTGCATATTTTTCCAGGACTCTGATCTTTGTCTGCGATTAATCATTGTCCAGGACGGCTGTTCCCGATGGTAGGATCCATGAAGTGCTCCAGCTGGGAGAGGTCCTACCGCCTGTGCCTGGCTCTGCCTACGTGCAAACCAGGGCCAGAAATTGCTGGGGCAGCAGGGGCTGGACAGCGAGCCCGCCGTGCCCCCCCAGTGAATTGTGTGGGTCCTCAGCACTTCTGGAAATTGTTTTTGTAAGTCTGAGATGAAAATTTCTTTCCGTTTTTTAGTTTCTAAATGACTGGAATGCTCAATGTAGTTTAAAAGTCGCCAAGGCAGTTGAGACCGGTTGTGCTCTCAGAGTGGGTGGTTTCATGGCTGAACCTCGTATCTGAAAAGCAAAATGTTCTGGTACAGCGTGTTTAAATCCCAGAAAGGTCAAACCAGACTTTCATACTTGGGTTAGACTGACCCTGGTGTGCTGCGTGAGACTCTTTAGATAAAGAAAGAGATCTTTCAGGGAGAAGGGGGGAAAAAAAAGATTTTTTTTTCACTCTGAACAGCTTGTGGTGACTCTGTGCACATTCTTGAAGCAAAGGGGTTTGTTCTTGCCCACAGCGTCCCTCCCCGGCATTGTTGAGTGGAAAACTCTTATGCTAATTATATCACTGTCTGTTATCAATAAGAAGTGATTTAATTTCTTTGGCAAAGTGTTGCAACAAGAGCAAATTAGATTGAGAGGCAAAGTGAAATAAAAAATATGCAGCTGTTCTGCCAAACAATGATCCTGACTGTTTACAACATTTTGTTTTAGACTGCCTCGTACACAGAATCCTTTATATTGAAGCTTTTTGAGACACAATCCACTGCTTGTGCAAGGAAACTAGATTAATAGATTATAAAAGACAATAGAGACCAAGGTTCATCTGGTTCGACTTCCTGCATTATGCAGGTCTCGGGATTTTTGTGCATTTGGTGCCTTTTCTCACTTAAGAGAATTTAACTGCAGAATGCCTGCATCTTAGATAAAGGTCAGATTTTCATTTTAAAGTGAGCTGTGAGAGGGAGTAAAATACAAGAATTTGTTCCCATCAGAATCTATCTGACAGACTAGAAATCAAAGTACCTTTTTAAACGTGTCTAGTTTCTGTTTTCAGTTTCTGGATGTCCCTGCCCCTCAGTCTGCTTGGTGAAGGAATGCTCCATGGCCACGTTTCCATTGCCGTGTAGCTGTGCTCAGGCTGAGCATTTCAAACTCCGTTGCAGACTGCAGAGCTCCCCCTCGGGTCCATCTTTACTAGTCCTGGAATTGCTCCTGCCTGTGAACGCTCCAGTTTGTCACCATTTTGCTCTGGGCAGAAGGGGCCGGAGCCTCAGCAGGGTTCCCCCCCCCCCCGAGCCAACAGCCCTCCTGGCTGAGCAGGCTCTGTCAGGCGTCCAGGGATTACACCAGCCCATGCTCAGCTGGTTTCCCGGCACGGCTCCGAAAATACTCTCAGATCTGCTCCTCCTTAGGATGGCAACCCTGTGCTGTAGGTTTGTGCTCTTTGTTCTGCATGTATCTCTTGTTCCTCTTCAAAAGGACAAGCCCTTAGGCAGCATTGTTGCTTGCAATGGCTTATTTTCTTTAATTATTTTCATTTATTGCTCTCTCCTGCTACTTGCTGAGTGTCACCTACAAACGTGTTTGGTCATGATTTTGTATTTTCTTCCAGATAAACAACTGGTTCTGTCTCCACTGTGGGTGTTTCCTGGTTCATGGTGTGTGTATATACACACCTCAGCGTGTCAATATTGTGTCAGGAGGAGGTCTGGTTGTACAACAGCCCTTGCCACACCCCAGTTTCATGGGAAGAAAGCCCAGTTTAGGAGCTGGAAGGGAGCCAGGAAGCACACTGCAACATTTGCCTGCCCTGGTGTCAATTATGTAGCCATTAAATAACCCAGGGCCCAAACCAGCCGGTTGCAGGAGCCACAAAGGAGAGGTGACACCTGCAGGACACCGCGGTTACCAAGTGCATTTTGAGACCTTCCTACTGATGGGGTTTTTTTTAGAGATGGTGCCTCTACTATGCACTCTCTGCTCAGCTGCTCATTCAAGACCTAAATACATTTGGGACTCCTTCCCCACTGCCAAATTTGATTGAGATTGGAGGAAGGAGGGGGAAAATTACAGAGAACTACACAGTCACATTAGACAGTTTTATTTTTAGGAAACCAGGCTAAGAATATCAAAGGAATATTGAGTAGGAATATGGACAAGGGTATTTGCCTGTTCGATTTTTCTTGCCATGAAATTTTCCATTTCTTCCTGAGAACAGCAGATGATCTGTCTAAGGAATTGTCAGCCAAAATAAACAACCTCCTGACAGACTTTACCTGTGTTCCAGCATGCTGGGAGGGTACATGGGATTGAGCCTTGGACAATGACAGGGGATCACCAGCCTGTGTTGTTTGGCTGCTGAGCTGCAGAGGTACATGGTGATATCCAATAGTGGAACAAGCAGTTTTGTTTTGTTTTTTTTAAGATCCAGGCAAATTTTGATGGACCTGTTGGATATTTCCCAGAGATGGAGGCGGGGGGGGGGGGGGTTGTTACTTTTTAAGCTGTATCTGTGCATGTTACACCTGCTAGTATTATGACAAAGCCACCTCTGTAAGGTAGGGAGTGAGTGCTTTCAGAGATCTAACCATTCTTGAGCTATAAAGGAATAAAGAAGCTGTTTCAACACCTGACTTGCAGAATGTTTTGTGTTGCTTCTTGCCTATTGAAATGCAGCTGCTATTGAAACACTGTGATCCCATCAGGATGTAGAACCAGTTATTTTTTAGAATGCTTTCAAGCTTATAAAAATCATAGAATAAATCAAGAAGGCTGGCAGTTCTAATCAGCATTCTAAAGCCATCAAATTACAAAACAGTTCGGTGCTTCATGGCCTCTGAACAGTACAGTTTTACAAAAAAAAAAAAAGGAAAGAATAAGAATGAAAAGAATGTACCATTTAAGGAAGCTGGGCACTTACAAAGCTTGCATCAAAAGGAAATGAAGATACAAATAAGTAATCTAAAAGGATATTTATGCATTAAATTACTTGTGTCTCTGGATACATCATTAAACAATCTGGATGTGAGGGTAACTGGGGACCTGGCAGCCTTTTTAACATATGCAGCACATACAGGGAACATTCTGATCATAAGTGATGGAGTATAAACCATTTTAGCCAGAAACCAATGACAAAGATCAAATGGAATGAGCTTGGCTTACAAGTCAGACGCAAGACCGAGACCGTTTTGCCCTTGACATTGTGACCATTGCTCTCAAACCTGCAGCTCAGGATTTGCCTCCTGATTTATTGCTTGGCAGGGCAGTGGGGAGTGCCCCAGCTGCTCCCCGAGCGGGCAGGCCCGGGGCAGGCTGTGCCATCCATCCTCTCTGTGCCGCTGCATCCCAGCAGCTCCCAGTTGCTAAGCAGCTGCAGAGCTGTCTCTGCACAAGGGCAGCAACGTGGGTTCCCCTTGGTCGGTGGAGAGGAGCTGGCAGCGTGGAAATGGGAGCAGTGGCCGTAGGAAAATCCTTCCTTTTTGGGCTGCCTCATGCACTGCAGTGAAGTGAAGGGACACTCGGTGGCCCAGGAGCAGGGAGGGGGTGGCAGGAGGGAAGGACAGAGCCAGCATATGTGCACAGCAGAGGTTACAAAGACAGCAGATCTTGGCAGAGCAGGGGGCACACACCGAGGAGAAAGGAATGGGAGAGAGGCCAAATGCACAGCTCGGAATAAAAAACCCCAGGAGGAGAGTGTGGCATATGGAGAGGGGAAATAAAGCAGAACTTGCACAACCTGCGAATGATTGAATAGAAAATACAGGAAGAGGGAAAGGAGCTTGATTCATTACTGCCCTTCACCTTGTGGAGACAGCTACACCCAGGAAGAGGAGGTGTGGAATACAACAGAATCCATCATGTTTCACAGTGTACTGTAGGTTTTACATTCCAACCCCTGCCATTTGTGGTTTTCTTCTTTCATGGCCCCTGCCTTTTGTTCAGACTTGATTCCTGCAGGCTCTGTTCTTATCTTTGTCTGCTTTCTGATTTATTTTTGTACTTGCCTTACCTTTTATTTTATTGCTTTTGTTTTCCTAAGGTAAGTTTAAAATTGAAACACCTTTCCCAGATATTTTTGTTATTTCAACCTTCCAGAGTCGGGCAGACCGTCTATAGCTCCTAAACGCAGTCAGTTTCCACTAAATCCACAAAGCCATCACTGCTTTTCTCCCCCTCTGTCTCCTGGGAGCTGCTGATGGATACAGGGTTCTCTTTGCTTCCCAACACCTTCCCCTGCATGTTGTCTTTCCCTTTCCCTGCTCAGTGCCTGCCAGCAGTCCGGAAAGACTCGAGCTCGCCGCGTGCAGGAAGCGGTTCCTGTGGCAGTGAATTATCACGAACGCCTGACGTG
The DNA here is from genome assembly GCF_047495875.1 of Pithys albifrons albifrons. Taxonomy (NCBI): domain Eukaryota; kingdom Metazoa; phylum Chordata; class Aves; order Passeriformes; family Thamnophilidae; genus Pithys; species Pithys albifrons. The sequence continues at coordinate 6,430,225 of NC_092474.1, read as the reverse complement.
TTGCACAAAGGGGAGTGAAAAACGTGTCACGAACATCTGCGGGGGGATGTGACCAAGAGAGAGCCTCAGCTCCACCACGGCTCTGCTGCCCACATGGAAAGGCACTTCTTGGTGTGGGTGCCTCACATGCAATTGGTGTGTAATAGGAAATGCCAGAGGAGCTGGCAGGGAAGGAGGGGAGCTGGACATTCCTTCCTCTGGCTCCTCCAGGCAGAGGACTGAGCGGCACGTTTGTGGGAGGGTGGGGAGAGGAATTTAAGCTCCTGCAGCTGTTGCTCTCCTCTGTGACCAGCCCTGGCTTGCTTGGAGGCCTTTCGACTGAGAACACTTTTCCTTAGGTCCAAAACTGAGTCCTAAAAGGAAAATGGAGGTGCCCACCCAGATCTGCAGTGGAAAGGAGTTGCTGTGAGCAAAGTGTGTGTGTGTGTGTCTGTGTGTCTGTGTGTGTGTGTGTGTCTGTGTGCCTGTGTGTGTCTGTGTGTGTCTGTGTGTGTGTGTCTGTGTGTCTGTGTGTCTGTGTCTGTGTGAAGTCCAAGCCAATAAAATACTTGACAAATGCGCAACCAAATGTACTTTATACTTGGAAGATTTTTGTCTGAGATGTCTGATTCAGGGGAATGTTATATTTGCTTCCTTCTTCAGTTAGCCAGGAGCCCTTATCTTTGAGCAGGCACTGTCTATACTATCGTTAGAATCCCAAGACCATGAAAGGCCTTGGAACATTGACATTTTACAAGCAGATTCAGCTGCCTTTCACACAGGGGTGTTTTTAGCATTAGAAGAGATGCAAGTCTAATTAGAACAGTTTTAACCAGGAAATCTCCCCACCTTAAGAAATCAGAGCCACTGTGTTAATCCCAGCAAGCAACTGGGAACTTGACAATGTGCCTGTTGTTACCCTGAGAGTCAGGAAGGGTGAAATGTGTGTAGGAAGGGAGAAACGCACAGGAAATGTGCCATCAAGGATAGAGGTGTGGAGCTCTGCAGGGCAGGGTGCCAGACCCGTGGGCTGGAGCAGCACTGCCAGGTTGTTGCTCTCTCTGTCCCTGCCCTCACCACCCCAAACCACTGCTGTGATTGCTCCAGCACTGCCCTGCCCCGGTCTGGTGGCTCACAGCGAGGACATCCAGCCAGGCCACTCTACACTGTCAGCCTGTCCAGCACCCACAAAGCAGGAAGAGGCCAAAATCCCAGCTCTAAAGCAAACATGACACAATTACAACCATTTCCAGTGCCTCAAGTTATTAATTAGCCACTCTGAACATTGCTCTTCTTGTTCAGGGTTTGCTCTGGCCGGGCTATGGCTGCTCTTGGGTCTGAGACAAACTCAGTCTGGGCCTGTCCTTTGCTTGGCAATGCTCTGACAAGCCACAGGTCCCTCTGGCTCCTGCCAAACCTCCATCTCTAGGTGTGAGCTGCTTCCGAGCCAGACAGCGACAGAACAAGCTTAGCATGGCTCTGTCCATACATCCAGCACTCCACAAAAACCAGGCACAAATTATGAGGTGTCCTACAGAGATAGAAACAGGATTTTATCCTCTCTTCAGTGTGCACTTACTGCCTTCCTGTGGGAAGTTTTCACAAATATCAGAGAGGAGGATGCAAACTTCACATTAACTACCCTTTAATGTCAGTGCCACACTTTAATCAGCAAAACCCTGCACCTTTTTCATCCATAATCCATTCTCAATTATTGTCTCCTTTGCCATCCTTTTTATTCCTCCAATGAATATTCCCAGTTTCCCCACATTCTCATCCAAAATATTTGAGAGCTTCCTGCCTGAGCCAGGTGCAAGAGTGGTGGCTGTTGCATCACCAGTGCAGGAATGAGGTGCTGATCAAAGCCTGACTCTTCCAATGGCTCTGAAAAACACACACTTGTCCAGCCTGCACTGGAACTCACACAGTGGAAAGCACAGTTACAAGCCAAGCCTGGGTTCACTTAAACTTGGGGTTCTCAAAACCTCACAAATAAAGTACAACTCCACATATTGCAGGTTTAGTGGAATCCTCCAGTTGGCTTTTGGGGACTGTAACCCAGATTTGGCCATCCATGGCTGACTCACCTGCTCCATGTTAATCCCTGCTGTGTAAACTGAAGAAGTGAATGCAACTCCTGCCCTGGTGCTGTCATCATCTTAATTAACATACACTCCCCTTGAGTTCAGTCCTCCCTTGTCTCTGAACCAGCAAGAACATGAAAAGAAAATATCTCTCTCTCTCTCTCTCTCCAAGGAATTACATAATTTGGGAATGGGAGAAGAAGGGCAAAGTGATCTGAAGAAAGAAGATACTGTGGAGAGCTCTCCAGTTTTGAAAAAATAACATCTTAGTGCTTGCTGGGTCAGGTGCAGTGTTGGGTAATGAGAACACAGCCATAAGCAGAGGGATTTTAGGGGTGTACACTCAAGGGAGTGGTTGGATACTGGGTAAGAATCCATTGTGCTGCAACAGCTCCTTTCCTTGAGCTTCCCAAAATTACTTCCTGATGGGATTTCTTCTCTGCTGCAGATCTGGATGCAGAGGAGCATCCAATGGTGGCTGATTTCATGCAGACCTGTGGCAGAGCCCTGTGCTCTCAGGCAGCCATGAGCAGGGCTGTGCCTCACTCGTGACCCCGCTGCCTCTGCCTGTTCCCTGTGGTAAAACCAACCCCAGCCACACCACTGCAGCTCCCACCTGAGAAACAGGCGGTTTGAATCCCTCTCTCTCTGCCAAAGCTCCAGATCTACCTCTCAACACAGAGGCAGAGGATGGGATGCAGCAGTGCTGTGATGGCTCTGCCAGCCTGTGTTGGAAAATTCCTCCCCACGGCTCAGGGAAGCTGTGCCAGCACATCTGGGAGACACACATTGCTGGGACCAGCAAGGGCAGAGCCATGGAGGTGTTGGCAGACACTGGAGTGTTCATTTTATGCTTTTCAGAGATCAGTCATTGTGTTTGATGTTCCAGAAAAGCTTGGGGTGATCTTAACATTGTGTTACTCGCTTTTCACAGCAGAATTTGGCTTGAGAGCTCACACTTTAGTGAGCCACAGAAACTTGGAACTGCCCCTAAGCACCTACTGTGTCAGGCTGAGGCTTTATCACATTGATATACACTCAATTCACTTTGTAAAGTGGTTTTTTATTCCCCCACAACTTAGTCTCTAATGGAAGGTGAGTTTCTAAATGCAGCACTTGGCCTGTATCAGGTAGGCCATGCTTGGCCCACATGGGTTGGCACTCCTGGTTTAAAGCATACCAGAGAAAATAACCCAGGAAGCAGTCTGTGTTCCTTATAAATAGCTGCTCTCTAGGCAGTCATCAGTGTGTGCTTTATGAATAAAATCTGCACAAACTACATCAAAGTGCCTGAATATTTGCTGCCTGATTTTGCTGAGTTGTGTGTCTGAATTCAGCTCACACCTCCCATTGCAGACCCTTGTTCTGTTTTGTTTCACGGCCCTCTGAACTCTGTGGTAGCATTTGGGCATTATGTAGTTTATTGAAAGATTTTTGCACTGATTTAGTGCACAGGCTACGTGAGCCAAGTGAAACAGGAACTCTTTCTAAGGCATAAAAAGGCAGAAAGGAAATTTTCTTATTGAAATATCATTTTTCCATATTACTTAATAGTCTAGAAAGTTAAGGGCTTTCTGGCAGCACCTCCCACTGGGAAAAAATGTGGTTTCTACTCAGCCAAACAACAATGTAATAATGTTTTAGGTTGGGTTAAACGTCTTAGAAACTGGCAGGTGTCACAGCCACCTTGCCTTCAGTGAAAAAAGCAATTGAGAGCCCTTATGGAACAAGGGATTTACATCAGTAGGGGCTACTACACAAAAAAGCAGGCACATGGCAAGGTTTGAATAGATGGTGAATCATGTGGCCCAGGGGATTTTTCGGGGTGTGTGTGTGTGTGAAATGCAGGGCCATGAGGAGCAGATGGTGGAGCTCTGCATGTGCAAGGGAAACAGCAAGAAGGGGCAGCAATGGAGACAGGGAAGCAGCTGAGAGTCCAGGAGACTGGGAGCTTTGATTGTGGGAATTGTGTCTCCAGGGTTTGCTGAGGGTGAGAGCAGTGCTGGCACTGCAGAGAAAAGCACAACTGAGGAGCAATTCTGCAGGTTTGTTCTGCAAACAGAGTGAATCACCTGGAGTGTTCACCTGCTCTGTCATGGCCTTCTCTGACACTGACACTGTCACTGAAACTGTGTGTGCAGGGGCAGTTCAGCTGTCATGGACTGCAGTGTCCCCTCCCCTCCCTGCCCTGTCCATACCAGATTCTGGGGGGCAGAGACTGTCCCTCAATAAGGGCCTGTGCTTGTGGCAAACAATTGCTGGCCTTGTGCAACATCTGAAATTTATCACTCTACTCACATGGTAAGTCCCACTCCTTGGGGTCTGTCTGTCCTGTTGTAAATTTTTCAAGGCATTGCCTCTTGCTCTGTGTGTACATGTTGCAGTGGGAATTCTTAGCTGAAAACACAAATAATTAATATCACTGGTAATGTTAAAAATAAATATTTAAGGCTCTGTCTTGTTATGCACATTCTTAACTAAATTTATGAATATTTCTTGGACATAAATGGGGCTACTTGTTCTCCTTGTTAAGTTTATGTTGAAATCTTTGTGGACTGGGGTCTGTGTTATCAAGAAACAAAACTAAGTGTATTTCAATTAAAGTAGTGCTAAGACATTTAGGAAGAACAGGTCCCCATTCTTGTCCAGTTTACATGACCAATAAACCATAATCTGAGTATGCAGCAGATGGTGTGTGCAAACCCCTCTCTGTGACTGTGGCTACAAGTACCAGAACTGAGACCTTGCTGGTGAGCTAAAATACTTGTATTTTCCATTACAAATATTGCTGCAAGCCATGCTGCTTAGCCTAAGGCCTTGCACTGTGGTAGAGCTTAATTGATTGGAGATTCAAAACTTTTGCAGTATTGAGAGTTTCTCCAAACAGAAGGATGCAGCTAACCAGAATATTTTGTCTGTATTTATTATTTAAGATATTAACTGTTACCATATTTATTATTTAAAAGCATTTTTTGAGCAGAAAGGTTTACATTTATGGTTCTACTCCCTCACTTGATTCTCTAAAGTCACACAACTTCTAATATTATTAATTCTCAGTTTCTTTGACTTCTTCAAGGGCATCACAAGGGACAGAGAGGCAGCACAGGCCATTGGTGCTGTTTGCTTGGGTCACACTAAGGACGTGGCTGAGGATCTTCCATGGTACCAGAATGGTCCAGGAGGTTGCAAACAATTTTCCCTGGGCTTGCTATTTAGAGAAACAGGATTATCAACTTATTTCATCACCCTGTAATGTAAAAGAAGGTCATTGCTTCAATATTAAACCTAATCTGTGAGTCTTTTTTGGGTGTTCATGTAACTAACCTGAATTATCCATCAATACCATCTAAAAATATCTTAAAATTCCTAAAGTCCCAGCAGTTTTCCTAAGCAGTGTGCTAACCTTTCACTCCTTCCTCATTTTCCCCTTGGCAATCATGAAGCACCAAATTGGTGCCAAGACTAAAACACGGATTTTTGCCATACCCCATTAAAGCCTTGATTTTGTTGTGCTCACACACACACCCTGTGTAAGCTTTAGATGAAACAACCTGTGCCAAAATCAATATACAGGCCAAAGCAGAAGCAGGAGAAGGACACTTGCAATTAATAATGATTAGATTTGAGGTTTACTAATAGAAGGTTGAATCTTCTTCCATTTGAATCAGTGGCACAATTCTTAATTAGACTTTGCTTTTTCAGAGTCAGCAAATTGTGTGCAGCTTTTGCACAGGACTTGATATGCCCCAAGCACTGCACACCTGTTAATTAAAAATAAGTAACTGAGACACTGAAATATTATATTTCATCTATCATAAGTTGGCTCATTACAAGTAGAGCATCCATTACTTAAAAATAGTCTTGGAAGTGTTTACAGTTGGTTTTATAGTCTGCTTATTTTATATTGTTTCATCCCAAATCTGAGGGTGTACAAATCTAACAGTTTCCTTAATGATAAAATGTAAAAGAAAATTAAGCTGTGAGAAATGTAAAGGTCGTTCTGTGAGATTTGAAAATAAAAACCAACTCAAAACAAGCCTAACAATGACCCTCAAAATACTTTTATCTTCCCAAATCCCTTTTTTTTGCAATAATGCACTTGAGTAAAAGAAAATCCTGAATTACAATTCTCAGTGACAGAAAGACTCCTGACTCTGTTTGCTGATTGTGTCACACACAGTGTGATGCTGGGTTTGAGCTGGGTCCAAATAAATCATTTCAGGAGAAAACAGATTCCTCCCTGGCCCATCCATTCCTGTGCCATGGGAAAACCCTCAGCCATTCCAGTCGACAGGAGCTGATGGCTTTTACTGTGCTCCATGTAAGATTTATAACACTGTGGTCCACAAAGCATTTCTGGGCAGCTTCTACACGATGGCATCACCTTTTCCCTCAGTGAAACTGTGCATTTTAAACAGCTGTGACTTTGATTGCTTTTTTATTAACATAATTTGAATTATATGGCACTTTTTTTGGCATTTACAGGTTCCTCCTCTTCTCTATTGCCGAAATATCCTTTTCTACCTTTTTGTTTGCCCTCTGCACAAAGCAGGGTCTTCCTTGCCCGAGCTGCGAGCACGATGCGTTTGTGTTGGGTCTGGAAGGCCATCTAGTGACACAACCGTGCAGGGGAAATGCAAACCCGTGTTCGAATTGTGTTGGGTGTTTTTCCTTAGTTCAATTAAACCATCTTGCTACACTCGAGCATGCCCTTGGGGGGCTGTTGCTATTCCCACAAGTGGTATTTTAAAAAAATTAAAGGAAATTTTTGGTTTCTTAAGAACTGGCAAGGTTTGTTTGAGATAGAGCAACACACTGTTAATCCCTGCTTAGAAAGAAACATGATTTGTTTTGTGCAGGATGGTGGGAAATTGGTGTCTGAGCTGGTGTGTCACAAATCCAGTGTCACACTCCTGACCTGTGTGTTGAAACCAAACATATCCAGGGGTTGTGATCCCCTTCCAGAGCCAAACCTACCCGGCTGTTGTGATCCTTGGCTTTCCATGGTACAAAACCCCACCGTGTGGGTGCTTGGGTCCACCACAGCTTTGCAATAAAAATGGGAAATTCCAGTTATTTCTATCGCAGCTCCCCTTGGATGGTGAGCGGGTGACGGGCAGGTGATGGGCAGAGCTGTCAGCAATAAATGAGCAATAAATACAGCAGAAAACCAGCAGTGAGTCACTGCCAGCACCTTCAGGGGTACCTCAGGGGTCTCTGCCTCCCCCCTCTGGCACTGCTCTCCCTCCCCTTGGGGGCTGAACTGACGTCCAGGCTGTGCTGGCAGCGTCCCAGCATCGGTGGCTTGGGGTGAACCAGCACGGCACTGGGGGCTGGAGGGGGAACAGATGGGGATGGGGGTGAGCAGGAATGTGAGGGCAGAGGGGACAAGGCCTCAAGGTCCCTGTGGGTGCAAGGGCAGAGGGGACAGGGCCTGAAGGTCCGGGTGGTTGGAAGGGCAGAGGGGACAGGGCCTGATGGCCTCGATGGATGGAAGGGCAGAGGGGGCAGGCCTGATGGCCTCAGCGGGTGGAAGGGCAGAAGGGACAGGACCGATGGCCTCAGTGGATGGAGGGGCAGAGGGGACAGGCCCGATGGCCTCAGGGACCGAAGCTCCGCGGATGGAGCCCCGGGGGCTCTCTGAGGGCACAGGGCAGGAGCAGCCCCGCTGGGTCTGAGGGCAGGCGGTGCTGAGGGCACTCCCGCGGCGCTCACCGGGGCTGTGTCCGTGGCGCGGTGACCCCGCACGCCCGAGGGGGGCTCCGGGAGAGGCCGCGGGGACACCCGGGCGGGGCCCGGCGGCACCTGAGGCGGCGGCGGCGGCGGCAGCGGCGGCCAATCCCCGGCGGGGCGCGGGCGGCTCTGCCCGCCCCGGGGCTGAGGGGCGACCGGAGCCGCGTCCCGGCCGCGCCGCTCCCGCTCCCCGTCCCGCTCCTCGTCCCCGTCCCGCTCCATGGAGGCGGCCAATGGGGCCGTGCCCGAGCGGCAGCCCCGCGGCAGCGCGGCCGCCCCGTCGGGCAGGAAGGAGGTGAAGGTGGTGATCGTCGGCGACGGCGGCTGCGGGAAGACCTCGCTGCTCATGGTGTACGCCAAGGGCGCCTTCCCCGAGGTGAGGGGCGGCCCCCGGGCCCCGCTGCGGGAGCCGCGGCATCCGCGAGGTGGGAAAAGGCCTCGGAGGTCATGGGGATGCTTCTTGTCCCTTTGCAGCAATACGCGCCCTCCGTGTTCGAGAAGTACACGACGAGCGTGACGGTGGGGAAGAAGGAGGTGACCCTGAACCTGTACGACACCGCAGGTAAGGGAAGAGAAGGGGGTCCGCCCGCCCTGCCCATTGCCCGGCCCCGGGCGCTGCCAGGGCCGCTCAGCCCAAACACGGCCAGGCCTTTCGTAACTTCAGGCAAATAACCAGAAACTGCGTTTATCGCTGTAAAATGCGGCTCCGGTGAGTGTGCCCCTGTTCCTTTTCATCTTCCTTTCCAGCAGGTTTTGCTGTGTCAGCTTAAACCAGACCAATTTAAACATACTGAAACTGGACAGATTTTCAGGTTGCTTTTCTACCAGCGTACTTTTAACATAATATCACAGTTTAGACTGTTAGAGATTAAAGTACGAACAAAACAAGCACCATTACCTGTTGCACACATAAATGTGCCTTCCAGAAAAAAGGGACAGCTCTGGTGAGGGACTTGTTCATTTTCTTAACAACCCAGTTAATTCAGAAACTCACAGCAAATAGCAAACATATCTGGAGGTATTAAAACCCAGTCCCCAGATGCAAAGCATAATACAATCAAGCAGGAAAATATTTTAATCTGCTGCCATGAGTGATTGAACAGGGAAGGAGAAAAAGGCTGGTTTGTGTTGAGAATAAAAAGGCCACAGCAGTAAAAGTTATTTGAAAATGCTGATAGTTTGTTCAGGTTCATTTGAGGAACTTGTGAAATGGTTTGTGTCCAACCTCACTCAAAGTTCCCTACTCTGTTATCCAGCTGCGTTCCTAAATGAACCCTAAAATTGACACGTGCTCTGTTTCAGCTCAGTGTAAATCATCTGTTCCAGTTCAAGCCTGTGGAGTTGTTCCAAATTTACACCAAGGCAAATAAGAACTAAATGCAGTCCAGTCACTTTTAATAGTAGTAAAATGCACTTCCTTTCTTTTATATTGCACATGGTATCTGAAAATATATTTTTAAAGGCTTTTAAATTAAAAGTGAATTTTATTGCTAATTTTTACCGTAGGGTGGAAACATCCTAAGCACCCAATTTGCTGGTGTATCTTCTTGTGTCAGTGTTACTGTTCTGGAGTGCAGTAGCTTCTACTGAGTGGCAAGAGGTTTGTGTATAAGTCCCAAAGGAAAAAAGAAGGGCTGAAATAAGGTGTGAGCAAACAAGGAGGGATTTCCTTCATACAGCGTGTTGGCACAAAGAACTTTTCAAGTTTTGTTTGCTGTCGGTGTGGAATGTTTGCCTGTCACACAGTTCTTAGCCCTCATTTGAAATCATTTTGAAATGCTGCAAATTCCAACATTTGCCTGTGGAGCTGGATCTGGAGGTGGTGGCAGGTGCAGGATTGCAGCACTAAGCTCTCTCCTGACCTAAGAAGTGCCCACTCTCTACGTCACAGAGCCCAGGGAGTGTTCACTGAGCCCTGAGCTGGTGCCTTATCACAGAATCAGGACAGTTCGGGTGGGAAGGGACCTTTAAAGGTCATCTAATCCAGCCCCCCTGCAATGAGCAAGGGCATCTTTAACTAGATCAGGTTGCTCAGAGCCCCATCCCACCTGAGCCTGAGTGGTCCTGAGGATGGGGCAGCCACAGCTTCTCTGGGGAACCTGTGGCTCATTGTAAGAGGTTTCTTCTTTATATCCAGTGTAAATCTACCCTCTTTTAGTTCAAAACCATTACCCTATGTCCTATAATTTCCTTGTTCATGCATGTAACAGCAGGCAGTGTGCACTTTCCACATGTAGTTCACAGCTCTAAAACTGTCTTGGACCAAAGCACTGCCCTGTTGGAGAAAGAGGGTTGCATTTTGGGTCTCCTGAGACACTTTGGGAAGTGCAGCTGCCGTTGTTGCCACGACAGAGCAGTTGCTTTCCGTTTCTCACTTGGAAACCTTGAAACCCGACATGTTTTACCTCCCAAAACAGCACTGAGGCCACAAGGCTGTGAGTTTCTGAGGCTGCTGACACTTGTCTCCTCCCTTCCTGTTAAATTTCTTTCACTTTTCTTGAGACCCAGTGCAAAGACAGCAGGGAGATTGTCACCTTGGTTAAAACATTTGATTGGGAGGGGAAAATTTGGTTCTGTTTCAAAGCTGCTTATGTAGTTTTATGTTACAATATCTGTGTCATACTCCAACTCAAGCAGCTCTTCATCCTCTTTCTGTAACTGGAAGTTGTACTAGAGGAAGGACTCACTTGAGCACACATTTTAATCCCATCCTGTTTTTAATAATACAAAACTGATGTTGAGCTCTGTAAGGGTTAGTCTAGGCCCAAGGGTTGTGTCCTGTCCTCTAAGTTCAAACAGTGCAGTGAGAGAAGAGGAAAGGGAGTGCCCAGCTGAGCAGACAAGAGCTCCTGTCCCTGCAGCACATGGATCCAGCAGGGGAGATGGATGTTTGGAATCTCTTTCACTCTGCTGACTTGCTCTGTTGTGTCAGGCAGCAGCAGCAGCAGCTCATTAAATCCCTCTCAGCTGGGTGATGCTGGTCTGGGGTGGGTGTCCAGCAGCAACTGCAGCTTAAAGAGGAGTCTAAACATTCATTTTATTACTGCAGTGCAGGGGTTTAACTGTCCAGGTATTGGCCATATCAATGAATCATCTCCAGACTTGCTGAACTTCTTGGGTTGCTCTTGCTTTTCTCTGAAACTAACACAGCTCAATGCTTGTTTTCCTTCTCAATCTGAAAGGTTCCAAAATAATTCAGATCATTGTAAAACAATTTAAATGGGATCAAAAGGATGTAAAACCATTTCTGAGGTGAAGGGTTCAGCTAGGGCCATGCAACAGAGTAGGGGAGGAGAAGGCAAAGCTGTTCTCCTAAAAAGTAACACTGGATCTTCATGATTCCACCACTGCAGAAAAGACTTCAGTATTTTTAGGATCTTGCTCAGAATAGAGTTGTGTGTTCTTCAGCATCATGAGAAGGTAAAGGACAGGTTCAGCTCAGTTTAAACTTAAAAGATTCTTTGTATTGTCAAGTCCTGTGCAGCTTGAGCCTTTGAGCTTGTCCTGCTTTCTGAAGGAGAAGGACGAAAAGTGTTTAAGAATCAAACATTTCAAGCTACTTTTTGTTGAGAAGGATTTTGGTAACAAATTATGTGAATGAGTTAGTCTAAAGTATCACAAAATAACAATTTTGGTGAGCTGTCTTCCTCCTCAGGCACCTCTTGCCGTTGCAGGAAGTCGGTGGCACACACACGCAATGGGTAAGGGCTGTGTAATATGTCCTGTCTCGTCTGCAAACAGGCTCTGCAGCTGCTTGTTCCCTCAAAACTTTCCATTTCAAGCTGTGCTCCACACAGCAAAGGCATGAGAGGTAAATGAGGTCTAGTTGTGACAGAGTAAGGGAGCAGAGTGGATGCTGTAGGTGCAGTTCAGACACCAAGGCTCTGTCCTGGTGCTGCTCAGTGCAGGATTTCCCCAGAGCAGAGCACAGAGCTGGGCTGGGCTGGCAGTGGCTGTGGGGGAAGTGATGCCTCCTCACTGTGGGTGCACAGGAAACACAGGCAAAACCTCCAGTGGTGTGTCCCAGGTCTGTAATGACAGATGTGTGGCAGTCTGAGGCCTTCAGAGAAATTCTGAAAGCCAGTGAATGCAAGAATAAGTTTTCATAACTCTGAAAGGGAAACCGTGCCCGGATAAGACAAACCCCCAGTTTTTAATTGCAGTGTGCCCCTCCTGCCCTATCTGTCGTCTTCCACTTGTTTTCTTCCTGCCAAAAATGTCTGTTTCCCAGCTAGTTTTAAACTGAGTAGTGAAAAAACACAGCTGGCAACCTGCTAACCATGGCATTCCCTTGGAGCCTGAGGAATAACAGACTAAAGAGGACTGGATGCATTTCTGTGCGTGTGAGGGTTCACCACTGCAGGTTCCATGTCATGGATGTGGGATATTACAGACACTACATGGCCATGTGTAGGGATTGGTCGGCTGGGCTGGGCTGGCCTGGGAGCAGGATATGACATTATTCCTGCCCCTCTGGTGCTGGACAACACTGCTGGGCATTAGGGCAGCACGTGCTGGGCACTCCTGGGCTGGCAAGGCTTGACTGTGTCATTTCCCCTCTCCTGGCAATGGGTGCTGAGCTCCTTCATGGACTGAGCAACACTCAGGCTGGCACTTCTTTGGTGGTGAGTTGGTGAAGGGGTGAGGACCAGTGGGCAGAGATGAACTTGCATGTGAGAGCAAGACCTGTGGTTTTGCTTCTCCTGTTCACCCTCAGCCATCCCCTGAGCTCCCACCCTGCTCAGGGCCTGACTGCAGTGATGTGCGTTATGCAGCATCTCCCAGGGGGATGCAGCAGTGAGAGTTTGGCAAGGAATTAGAAAATTTTAGGTGAATTCAGCTAGATGGAATTTTTTTCTTTAAAAATCCCTGTCTCTGATACTACAACGAATTGAGGAAGGCGGAAGAGTCACAGGTGTGCCCACACATAGTCAGGTATTTAACCAAGTCCTCCACAGTGTGTTTTTCGTTAACTGGGGAAGGAAAACAGGTTCCTGTGTTTGAGGAAGCACACACAGGCTTTGCATATACATGCAGTTACTACTTAGGTTCAGCCCTGTTCCTTCTTCTTAAAACTCTTCTGGTAGAAGACCCAAATCTGTGCCAAATTAACTCTGACCACAGACTGAGCAGCTTCACAGAGAAAAAGTCTCCCAGGCCCTTTCTTGCATTTCATCAGCAGCTCTTGAGGACAGGGGGTGAAAGGAATTGTTTTCAGTGAGAGAGATGTCTATGTTTAGGCACAGCTTGATCTGGGTCCCGTTACATCCTCAGCAACTGAAGAGCTGCATCTGAGCTCCTAAAGAGCAGCTTCCTCTCCTTCTGAGTGAGCCTCAACCACCAGCTGTGGCATGAGTGAAGCAACTGCCATGTCACCTTCCTCCTCTGGTGCCTGCACTCTGCCTTGATCTGCTCTCTGTGTCCAACATTCCAAACACACACAGAGCTGGGTTTTGTACAGCAACGTTTTCTCGTGCATTGTTGTGTCAGTTTGCCCCAAAATCCCCATAACTGCACAGCTGCATTTGGAGAAGGAGCAGTTCTCCAGGGAATATTTATAGGGTTTTGCCTTGCAATGCACCATAAATCACACCACTGGAGACACTTCTTGTGCTACCCCATCCAGGAGGGTATGAGTTTAGCCGTATGTTCTGATTCCAAGCAAATGAGTGTGTTTCTCCCAAGGGGACAGTCCTGTCTGCCTCACAAATTGCCAACAGCAAATTTGAGGACCTTTTAATTTTACAAGCTACACTGGTGGAAGCTCAGAGGCCTGAATTTGAACAGGGGAAACCATACACTGCAGTAGAGGAAGTTAGGAGGGAAAAAAACCTTTGGCACATGATTTGTTTAATGCATTTAGAAGATTATCTCAGCAGTAAAATGGTAAATTGGTTGCAAACAAGTAAGATGGATTGCAAGAATAAGAAGGGATAAGCAGTATGGTCTTTTCTCTGAATGTTTATACAACATGCATAATTTTGTCAATTATTTCTGGATTAAACCTTGAGGGATCAATCCCTCTTTGTTCTGCACCTTCTCACAGAACATACTGCTCTTGCAGAAGCTCAAATATGAAGTGGTTCCAACCCAAGATTCCCATTTCACAAACATCTCAGGCAAACTGTGTAATGGCTGAAGGGATTGCCTTGGAACAACCTGCATCTCAACTGGTCATTTAAATCAAGGAGGGAAAAAAATATTGTAGAATTGTTGGTCTTCTGGTATCTCCAATTCTTCAGACTGGAGACAAACATGTTGGTAGTGATGAGTGTGTGACCTGGGACTGAGTTGGGTGCCAGGGCAGGAATTGTTGCTCTAAAGTTGGGACATGCTGAAATTTTCCACATCTCTTCATTTGAAACACCAATATGAAGATTTGAGGTGTGTAACATCCCTGCAGGGCAGTTTCTGTGCTGTATGGGGATTGTTGGGATTGTGGGAGGGCACAGCATTCCCAGTTCTCCCTTTGGAAGTTCAGTGCATCACAGCAGTACCCAATTCTAGCAGCAGCATTCCAGGGGCAAGTACATCTCCTTATAGGCTTTTTTCCTTGTTAAATGAAAAAGATTGGGTTTTTTCCCTGAGCTCCCAACTCTGTCTGGGAATTACTTCTTTCCTGAACTTAATCTCTCAAAGCAAGACACCTCCAGGCCCCAGCAGGGTGATTACTGCAAATTCCCATGTGCAGCAGGGGAAGAGCACAGGTCTGAGGCAAACCAGCTTCCTCTTGTCACATCACGTGCTAGAATATCCCTAATCAGAAGTATGACAAATCCTCTGCTTCTCCAGAATTGACTAGAATTCCCCAAGATCTGCTGGGGAGTGCTGCTTCAAAGGCCAGTTAAGCCTGGCTTGTGCTGCAGCATGGCTGGTACAGGCATGGCTGGTACAGCCCTGTGTGTGCTGCTGCAGCTGAAGGCACTGTGTGTGATCTCTGCCTCCTCTCACCCCCCCAGCCTGGGAAAATCAAGTTTGCCACTTTTTTCTACTTCAGCATTCGTGTCTGAAAAATACAGTTTCTTCTTCTCACAGCATCACGTGTGCAGATGTATTTGGGAGAATACAGCAGCTGGCAAATTGCAAATGTTTCAGTCAATAACTGTCAGATTCCAATGGATTATTCTGCTTTTGAGCAGTGGCAATCAGTGTTTAGAAGTGCTTCTAAGCCTGTAGCAGGTGAACAAAGCAGGCTTTTTATTAAAACCTGTAAAGGATGTGTTACATATTCTAAACCATCGGCTTTGTCAGTGAAGGGGAATCTCCTGTACTTAAGGGAAGGAATTTTACAAGTGTGAAAAACTTGTGTCACTGTTCTTGGACTCAGGTATGTCTGTGCATATTCCCCTCTGCTGGTTCAGCACAGAGATTTCTTTCATCCAAACCACTCTCTGTGTCTCAGGGCAGGAGGACTATGATCGGCTGCGACCTCTGTCTTACCAGAACACCAACGTCGTGTTAATTTGTTATGATGTCATGAACCCCACTAGCTATGACAATGTAGCAGCCAAGGTAAGAGCCTTTCCTAATTGCTTCAGCCTTCCAAATGAATTACAGATGCCTGATACAGGACAAGATGTCAAATTAAAAATGCTGATGCTTTTAGCGTGCTGTACCCTGGGTGAGTAGATGCACAGATCTGTCGTGGTGTGCTGAGCTGCAGGTCACAGACCTTGGACCTGGAGCTCAGCCCTGCAGGGCTCAAAAGTGCTCAGAACTGGGGTTGGCACACACTAAAAAGATCAAACACCAGTGGTGAAATCACTGCTTTATCTGTAGTGATGTCACACAACCAACATTGCACATGAGCATTGTAGAGTCAAGTCGGCTTCCATCACATGCATATTTCACACAGAAGAGAAATGAGAGCAACCAATTGTCCCTGTTGGGATTTCTGGAATGCTCCAAAGCAGAAGTTACTGCTCTTGGACACAGCACCAGCAAAACAAAGCAAGACTTGGTCCAAATCCTGTTTTAGTTATGACTTTAGAGGAGCATGTCTGAATTTAAACAGATGGTAAATAGGCATTTTGGCCTAGTGACAGATGCCACTGTGTTTTTATACAGCAGCTGACTTTGGGTAGGGCTTGTAAACATCTCTGTAATGGAAACAGTGCGTGTTGGGCCCCCACCACCACAAACCAACACTGAAATTGCAGCTTATATTAAACACTTGTTCTGTTCGACTTTACTGTTTTGATTTCAGGAACCAAACAAAAAACCTTGATGTAAAAGCTTTGTTTCTCTGCCCCCAGTGGTATCCTGAGGTGAATCACTTCTGCCGAGGGGTTCCACTCGTGCTCATCGGCTGCAAGACGGACCTGCGGAAGGACAAGGAGCAGCTGCGCAAGCTCAGGGCGGCCAAGCAGGAGCCCATCACCTACAACCAGGCAAGTGCAGCTGCTTTGCAGTGGTGGCCTCTTTGCAGGAGGTAAAACACACTGTGGCGTTGCTCCTCCTGAGTACAACTGAAGACACTCCAAAATTAGGTGATCAGTGTCCAGCTGAAGAAATTATTGACAATCAGCACTAACGGGTTCCTGTCAGTCCTTTTTTGAAGTGGCCAAATCACTGTATTTACTGCCAAAGGAAAGAGAAATATAAATAGCATTTTGCATATCTTGGGTGTCTGAAAGGACACTACTGCCTACATCTTCTATGCTCATTACATCTTGTTCTGGTTTCCTTTCATAGCTGGGTATTACTGTTACAAATCTGTAAGCCTTAGCAAGTTTGCTGGACTTCATCATTTTTATTAGCCTGCATTGCAGCCATCACTGGTGCTTTGATGAGGGTTGGGATAAAGGGTAAAACCTGGTGATATTAGGAAGCACATTGACTGTTCTGGAATAAATGTGCTTTGCAAACCCTATTTAAAAATAAATCCTTTCAAGGACAAAAGCAAGAACATGTGCAAGGCTTCTCTAACATGAGAGGCTCCTCTTCAAAGTCTCCAAAGTAATATTAAAAGTACTGCATATTAACAAATGTTTTTGATTTAAGTATTTTGAGGCAGTAAGACTTGTAACTAATGTCACATCACCAGCACAGCTGTCCTAGGTACAGGAGAAAATGAGGGAACAGCTTGTCCCATGTCACATGAGACCCTTCTGCTCTGGTCCTCCACTTTTTCTTTCTTTTTTTGTTGTTTTAAGCTACAAAGCCATCCTTCTCCTCTCTGGACTGTCTGAGACACACAGAACAAGGTCAAGTGCACCACGACCTGCAATGAATCACCACTTTTTCTGAACAGCATGAAAATAAACTGCTACTGCATCACCACTAAACCATGCTGGGCCTTTTAGTTTGTCTCCCTTGCACACAAGATGAGATCCCACCCTGTCACTGTGAGCAGCTGCACATTGTCCTTCATTTGCAAGAACAACTCCCTTCCTCATCCTCACACGTGAGGTTCAGGGCAAACACCAGACACTCCTGGCAGGCCTGCTGAGGCTCCATGCAGTGCAATTCCAGGGGCCCACACAATGTACAGGTTTTGTCTCCTCTGTGGGCCCTCCCCTTTGGTTTTTCTCCCCTGAAATATGCACTACCTCAGTCTTTTACAGCTGGTGGCATCTTGAGTCACACAACGTGATGCTTCCAATGCCAGGCACAGAGGAGCTGAAAGTCCCTGCCAGCACTGCAGCTTGCAAACAACTAGAAGGAGACAAACTGCTTAAAAATGAAGAAAATCCCCCTATAGAAGCCCAGTTGCTCAAGTGACTCCACTCCCAGGGCTTATAATGAATAAATGCAGCATGTGAGCTGTGGGTTGCAGAGCTGGAATTCACATTAAAGGGCTCACCAGCATTCCAACCTGGGGGCTGGCTCTGCTGTGACAAGAGAAGGATCACAAGCAAAGTAAGAAATGGCTGTGTTTTATCTGCAGTGATTTCACACAGCCAGGATTGCATGGAAATGTTTCAGATTCAAGTCTGTTCCCATTGCATGCGTTTGGGTGAGGCTGAGAAACACCAGCTCCTGTTTGTGTGTATGGGGGGTTTGGCTGAGCCCTTGTGATGCTTCAGAGCCAAAGTCAGGGCTCCTGCATGTGCACCAGCAAAACAAGGCAAGGGACCAGTCCAGAGTCTGTTCTTGCATGTGACATTCATTACTAAAGGTGACATCAGAGTAGTTAAGGTCAGGCCTGGAAAAAATATCGCCCGGTAGACATCTTATCCTCACTTAAGTATCTACCTCAGCATTTAGATTAAAGACATTCAATACTGAGAATATTTTTGTGCTATCAGGACTCTGCATCTGAAGAGTCTCTAATGCCCTGAACTCCTAGGCCAGGCTCTGGATCAGCACAGTGGAAAAACCCCAGGTTTATTTGCAGTGCTTCAGTTTATTACTAACACCACTCGCTCCAGCATTGCACCCCCAGGGTTCTTCCTCCCTGACCCTGCCATACAAAGATGTGCCAAGAACTCCCCATTTCATCCCGTCACTCCTTCCTTTTCTCGCCCACCAGACTTACATCTTGTCTTACCTTTTATCTTGTCTTACCTTTCTTTTCTTCGCAGGGTGAGGCAGCTTGTCAGGAGATTAACGCACAAGTGTATCTGGAGTGCTCAGCAAAGTGCCGTGAAAACATAGAGAATGTTTTTAAAGAAGCAACGACCATCGCACTGAATGCCATGAAAAAAGCCAAGCACCACAGGAAGAGGAAAGTGTGCTCAGTGTTATGATCTGGACTGCAAGACAGCCAAGTGATTCACATTTTGTAAACGGTTTAAAGACTTTACAATTTTTATTTTAAGATTTTAATTATTTTTAGTATTTTTGCACTTTTGTTACATTGTTCTCGAAGTTTTCAAAGCTCTTTATCACAGTTAACTGCTGTTGTGTGCCTTTGCCCATCTGGCTTTTGCTTCTAACTGCAAACAACTCACTATTTAAATTGCAATGAACAGCAACTGCTACTATGACTTAGTTTTTTATTCTTCTGCAAAATAATTGTGGCATGTTATAGCTGAAGTTTGCTGTCTTTTTCAAGCAGAAAAGCTGAAAACCCAAGTATTTTAGGAATAGTGATATTTAAACCAGTTTATCAAGCACCTTTAAAGAGACAGAAATGAAGTTTTGTCTTAACTGTAACTGTACATTGTACAGATTTTGTGCAGCTTTATCCTCTGCTGGTTACATGACTAGCTGGTGAAAAACTTTTGGAGCAAGCCATCATTACTATTTTACATACAGGGTAAAAAGATCTTGATCCTTGAAAAATCTTTTGTTTGTTCTTTTCTTAATTTGCTTTGATTGAATTAAGGCTTGTGAATCCCTACAAGCTTAAAATGGAAAATTTAAAAAAAAAACAACATTGCAAGTTCATGCACATGTTTGACTATAGAAAAATCTTGAACTGTACAGCCCTTCCTCCTCAAGAACTTGTCAGTAAAAGAAACACAACCACCCATCACCTTCCCCAACATGAAAATGGAACACCAACACACAGGAAGTGACCACATTCACCATCAGCTCCAGTGGAAACCTCTCTGGCTGTTGTAATCTGAGTTTCTCCTGCTGCAGAACTCACCCACCTCTGCAGAACCAGCTCCACTGCTCAGACACAGCAGGTCCCAGCATCACTCTCAAAATAAAACAACTTACATTTCATAAACTGAGAGTTCAAAGGATATAAAAAAAATCCTCACAGGGTGTGCAAAATTCAACATAGCGAGATACAGCCCAGCTGGTGTGAAAGTTGTTGAAAATATTCAAATTGCAGTTTATTGTTCATGCCCACAGGACAGGGACATGGCAAAGGCAATTTTATTACTCTGCAGCCACAGCACTGATGGAGCCATCTCATTCTGTGCTGTGTCTCTGCTCATGAGAACATTTATGGGGAGAAGGGCAAAGGATGAGCCCAGATGGGCTCTCAGAGGAGCCTTCACCACTGGGACAGACACAGCCCAAGGCAGCTCAGGCTGCAACACCCAAAGAAAGGCTGTTTCAAAGAGCAAGTTCAGGTTCAGGCAGCACAAGCTTACAGGATGGCAAGCAGCCTTTGTCCCCTGCCTTCCTCCTCAACCAAGTGCAGCATCTAAAGAAAGCATTTCATTTTTGTGTCCTCCCCTTTCCAGAGTGCTGTTTCAAAAACCAACCCAAGGGCAGTGCGCGTGTTACTAAAAAGGGGCTGAAGCAGCTGCATATTGAATATTTATTTTAGGTCCTTTCAGGCCTGGACAGATGACTTGGCCTCCCTGGAAAAGGGCTAGCAGACTTCCCTGCCATTTAAAAACTGCTTTTGCTTGCTTGATTTTGATTTCAAAAGAGGATTTCTCTCCTTTAAGAAGCTTTCTCAGAGTGTATATAGCAGCAATATGGTACAAAGATGAGCACTTTCTTTTCACAGTACACAGAGGTTTAGTATTGCCACAGAAAATATGCCTCAAACAAATGCCTTGAAAAACAGCATTCGCTCTCTATCACTGATCCACCAGGAGTGTTCATTACCCTTTGCAAATTCAACACCCAGAATTTAAATAATAAAACTGGAGAGTGTTAAATATCATTCCAGAATTGGAATTACAGTAGGTCCCACATTCTCCCAACACTGGCGTTTCGCCAGGTAGGTGCATGCTGCTCTATATACAGAAAAAAACCCAGAAGCAAACATGATTTATATTAAATATACATAAATAGCAGGACTGCAGACTGGAGAGCCATGCTGGAGATAATACTGAGTCTGTGCTGGCACAGTCCTTGCCCAAACACAGGGACAGACGAGTCCTTGCAGGCCTGTCCATGGAGTAACTGGGGTTTGGCAGGATCTGTCCCAACCCCAGCCCTGCTGCAGGCACAGGGATGCACTCTGGGAGTGGGGAGGATCACAGCTTCTTCACTTTGTCTTTGTTCTTCTGCAGTTTAGTGTGCACCACCTTGAGAGTAGTGAGGAAGTTCCCAAGGAAAAGCAGCAGGAATGTGAATGCCAAAACAAGAACCTGAGAGGGTGGAGAAGCAGCATTTACTACTTTTTAAAATTACAACATGGATTCCGTTCAACACTGATGGACTCTACCAGACACAGAAGAGGCTCTGTGCTGGGTTATCCTGAAATATGTGAACAGAGTCAGATGCCCAGATACCTTTCAGGATGAGGTTGAACACCCCCTCTCCCTGGGCAGAGCCAACACACACCTGCCATTCTTTGCACTCCTTGTGCCTTGACAATCCAAAAAGCGTGACTGCATTATAAAGCTGCCAGAACTGCAAAGAGGGGTGAAAAAAGCAATGTAAGTACTAGTAAAAAAGAAAAAGAAACCTTGGAAACGTTTGTCAAGGGTAGGTGTGGTCCAAAGCACCTTTGTGTGGTGCTGTGACACTGCATTGCAGAGGGACAATGGGATTGGCAACTTACGTGCCCAAAGAACAGGAAGGGCAGGAGAAATGTCAGCCCTCGCCACATCCAGGACTGAAATCCCTCTGGAAAAGGTTGACAGAAGAGGCAGAGTGTGAGCACAGAAGGGCCAGGACTGGAGCTGCAGCTCTTCCCCACCCAGACCATCCCGTAAGGGCTATTCCCATCCTGCTCTGCAATAACCAGAAGGTGTGATAATGGGAGGATGAAGATGAGTATGACTAAAACCTCCATCCTGAACCCCTCAGAAGCTGCCAGAGATCAGAGCCCTCTGCTCCTGACCCACAGGACCCAAGGAAGGGAATAAAAACCACACTGCCCTTCCTGCCTTGGGACACAGGGACAGCTCTGCAAAGCTCACTCTCCAAGGCCACACAGGCCTCTCCCTCCCTATCACTGCACCCAAAAGCTGTGCCAAAGCTGAGCAGAGAAAGCACTGCAGGAAAGCTCACCTACTGTGAGGTCCAAGTGGTTTCTCTCCCCAAGAGCCCGGAGCCTGTAGAGGCAGCCCCTTTGGTAATAATACTGTAGGAACTGAACACAGCCTGGAGAAGGAGAGAGAAAACATCACTGCATTGGCTGTTCACAAGTATGGTAAGTATCAAACTACTTTAACAGTATCTAATCCAATAGCACTTAATTATTGTTTGTATTTTCAGATTGTATATTTGCATGCTATCCTCATATTCCTCCAGTTTAAGACTCCAGTATTTACCAAACAAAAGCATTTTCTTCTAAGCCTGCAAGACACAAAGTTACTTCATCCCATGCATTAGCAAGGTAAGAGATACTCACTCTGAAATATTGAAAAGGCTAAAAACTGGCTGCGAAACATCTGGTACATGAGTCCATCAGGCCTGGAAGCAAAACACAGGGGAGATCCAGCAGGGTGCTAAGAGCTCAGGACACAGTGCCCTTCCCCTGAGCCCATCAGCAAACCCACCAACAGCTGCTACCCAGCCCTTCCACCCCACTGGGAGCCCAGATTGGTTACAGCCACATAGGAAATGCTCTCCTTGATCAGGTTTCCTCTCTCCAACATAAAAATGCTGTCCTCTCTTTGCCAATATCACAGTTTTCTTTAGGCAGCAAAGCCACTCAACATCATCTGCATCAACACTCCGAGCAGGGAGCAGGGGGTGGTTGTGCTCCTTATCCTGAGGGCAGTTCAGGATAGATGGAGGACAAGGGACTTTCTGCTACAGCCACTGTGTCATCCCCTTACAATTTTCAGTAATTAAAGCAACTTCTAATAGTTAACTAATCAGTTCATGTCCAAGTTGAGGCAGGTTGCATGTGCATGGGTGCATCCCTGTGTTGTCTGACACCACCACCCACTGCAAGGTAACTTGCATTTTTGGCTTTAGACTCTTAATAAAGGCACCAAACATTTACTTTGTGGTGTCCCTCCTCTATAGCAAAGTGCTGCTTGTTTCCTTACTTACAGAAATTGGGAGCCTGGCAGAGATTTTCCTACAAAAGTCCAGCTACATTTTAGGGTTTGTTTGTTTCTTTTTTTAAATCAGCAATGTAAATACAAACTTGCAGTGTTGTATTTATCATGGAAAACATCTGTAACATCAAACAAATATTAAGTCTGATGCTCTGCCATGAGCCCTTGTGGCCACAGCTTTGTGGTCACGCTGGATTTGAATGCTCAGATGACATAAACACCATGAAATAGGCCTGAAGCACCTCAAGCAGGAGGGAGCAGACTCACCATGTCAACATCACTCCAGACAGGAACGTAGAAACATAATGATGCGAAACCCACCAGCCTTTGATCCTGAGCAGAAAAAACCCATGGCAGTTAAACAAAAAACATGAATTAAAGTCTGGCTTTACAGACCAAAGATGATGCTGATCTGGAGAGGAGGGATAGGGAACAAAACAGACAGCCCAGCTCAAGCACAAGGTCCTGGCAGTGTGGCTTAGCTGGGGGCACAAACCCATGACTCTGGAGGAAGGCTGAGCCCAGGGCATGTCTCCTGTGCTCC
The DNA here is from genome assembly GCF_047495875.1 of Pithys albifrons albifrons. Classification (NCBI taxonomy): domain Eukaryota; kingdom Metazoa; phylum Chordata; class Aves; order Passeriformes; family Thamnophilidae; genus Pithys; species Pithys albifrons. Next base: position 6,407,066 of record NC_092474.1, on the reverse strand, counting down.
CACAGGCTCTCCAGCACAGCCAGCAGCAGCAGTTCCTGCAGCAGGAGGCACCTCCATGGCTAATGGCACACCAGTGTCAGCCCACACACCCTTGTGTTCCCCTGACAAGGAAGTAAGGGGTGTTCCCAACGCTGGTCATTTCTGACACCAGCACTGAAGGGAGCTCAGAAAATGACAGTAAAGTGAGCAAGGATTGTAGTGAGGCAGAATCAAGAAGTGAAGAGCTGCTCCAGAGCCAGAGCTGCTTTGGAAACTAAGACAGCATTGGTGGATTTGGGGCATTTCTAGCCAAAAGTGTGTGACCTCTGACAAAAGGCAGCACAGTTCCACCCCAGGCTGCATCTACAAAAGCCACAGCCACCAAAAAGATCCAGTACTTTGGACCAAGATTGTATGGACTTTTAGGAGCTGCAACTTCTCTCTCCCCAAACCTCAGGTGGTCACATCTGCCCTTGGCAGCAACCAGGGAGGGGGATGGAGACAAGACCCTGCAGAGAGGCATCAGCATCTTATATCTGCTGGGCTTGAGTGCCAGACTGAGTCCCATTTTGTTGCTTGTTTTAATTCTAAGGACATTTCAAACCTCCCATGGTCCCTGGAGTGTACCTTGATCCATTGCTGATGAGGATGCTCTCCCGTATCGTCAGTGTGCAGTAATACCACACTAACAGAAAGTTAAACACTTCATCTGTTACCCTGTTAAACACAGCAAAACACAGAGTAAAAAAAATCATAGAATAGAATCAGTTGGGTTGGAAAAGCCCTCTGAGATCATCAAGTCCAACCCTTGGTCCAACTCCAGTCCCTTCACCAGATCATGGCACTCAGCGCCACGGCCAAGCTCAGGTTAAAAACCTCCAGGGATGGGGAATCCACCCCCTCTCTGGGCAGCCCATTCCAATGCCTGAGCACTCTCTCTGCAAAGAATTTTTTTCTGATCTCCAACTTCAATTTCCCCTGACAGAGCTTGAGCCCATCGTGCCCCCTTGTCCTACTGCTGAGTGCCTGGGAGAAGAGACCAACCCCCACGTGACTGGAACTTCCCTTCAGGGAGTTTTAGACAGTGCTGAGGTCACCTCTGAGACTCCTCTTCTCCAGGCTAAACATCCCCAGCTCCCTCAGCCTCTCCCCACAGCACTTGTGCTCCAGTCCCTTCTACAGCCTTGTGGTTAACTACAAAGATACATTTAAAAAATGCCTATTTTTCTTTGCTCCCCTTGGGGGAATGAGAACCTGCCCAAGTGAGGCCACAGACACAGAGCCACAGCTGTGAACGTGTCCAGCCCTCAGACAGCACTGCACACACCCAGCATTGCCAGCTCCTCCCTGGGCAGTGCCCTGTGCCACAACACTGCAGATCCTGAGCTGATATGCAGGTATGCAGGGATGACATTAAGTCCTTCTGAAGGAGAGAAAGCACCATGGAAGCAGAGGATGATCCAATTTAGAGAGGCATTTCCAGGCTAATTCAATGAGGAAATTCCATGAGATCTATATAAATCCAATCAGCTAAAAGAAGAGCAAAGCATTGTGCTCTGGAGAGAAAAACACCAAGCCACCAAAACTTTATTTTGCCGTTTGCAAACTCCTGAAGCCAAGGGGACTCAGGGCAGCCTCCCTAGGGCAGCACCATTCCTGGTATACTCCTGCATTCACCCAGACCCAGAGACCTCAGGGAAGAACCTGGCTCCAACATCTTCCTGGTTTTTAAGCAACACTGAATGGTGGAAGATTGTTGGTGCTCAAGACACTTATCACAACCTGGAGATAACGTTTCAGGTCTGATTATTTCATGCAAATCCTCTCTAATTGCCTTTGCAAACCCAAAGCTGCAGCACAGTGCCAGTCTCTATGTGGGACAACCCAGGAGTAAAACCAACTGGTTGTTCCCAAGCACATCATCATGACAGAAAGAAAAAATAGAAATCAGGAAACATGATGTTGGACTTCTCTCAGTTACAAAAAACTCCAAAAAGAGGTTAAAAATGAAAAACAGGTAGCTAAAATACAGGTCCTGCCAGAGTTGAAGAGGTGCAGAAGGTGTCCTGCTGCCCAACTGCCAAAGCCTGAACATTATCAGAGCCCATCTCACCACCCTCAACAGGACATAAGTTAGTTCCAACCCAGCACATTTTAATTCAAAATACTTGATTAAAGGTAAAAATGCAGCTTACCTGTAGTGCAGAAAAAACCTGCAGGCGACAGCCCCGAGTAACAAGATTATGGTCAGATAAAGTTTGAACTTCTCATACTCATCCTTGTAGGCGAACCTGGAAGGGAACAGAGGCTGTTCATGGACACAACGGGGTGTTGAACCACAGTGGGGCTTCACTTTGTTCAAACCAGCCACAAATCCACGTGCCAAGCCCAGAGACTGAGGTTTTGCTGAAACACTTAGAAAAGAATGGACAGCCGTGGAAGGCAGAGTTCTGCCTGCAGGGAGGGTCTGTCTCAGCTGCAAGACAGTGGCTGGTTTCTGGGTTGGCATGGTAAGATTTCAAATATATATATATCCATTTTCCACAGCACTGTATGCCTAGAAGTCACCATGCCATTTTTTATCACAAAAAACCCAGACTCCACCTTTACAATTAAAGCCACAGGCTGGGCTGGGCTTAAAAGCAACTGATGGACAAATTCACTTGTAGCCACACGCAGCTTTAGCTTGTCCCCATGTCATGGTCCAACTTGCCCACCCTCTACATTTCACTTTTCAGATCTAAGAGGACCCATTCCCCTCTCTGGACTTCAGTCCATACCCACAGGAGACCCCAGAGAATCCCAAACCACACGTGTGGCAACACTCACTCACTTTGCTTGGTTACTCAGGAGAGTTACATTCACATTTCCCAGCACCAGATTTAAGTACAAGCTGGAAGACAAAAACCAAGAGCAGACTCAAGTGTTTTATTTGAACATCACAGGAGGCCCCAGATGAGTTGATGAGATGACATTTCTGCTGAAGCCACATTTGCTGGAGGTTTTTAATTAAAGCCAACTGGAGGGGGAGACCACATGGAAAGACTGGATAGCATTTCTAAGAAGTTAAAGAAGAGGTTTACTTTCCTGCCCTCTTTTCTACATTACAGTCTAAGGGCAAGATATGTAACATGCACTGTCCAAACCCAAAAATAACACAGGGGAATTGGAAGGAAAGTTTCTCATAGAAACTTCTGAGGGGCTGAAGCATCACACCAACCTTGACAAATGACATGAATCAGTCCTGACAACCCCACTTGAAGGGAAGTAAAAATTTAAAATTGGTTGAAAATGTTATTAAAAAAAAAAGAAAATTCTTGTGCTGATTTGGTCTGAAAAAATTACCCCAGGAAAACATCAGTGTGGACCAGTGAACTGCACAATCCCTCACCAGTGCAGGTTACTTCCATTTTCCCAGAAAGCCTGTGCTGCCCACACACAGCACATTTACATACACTCACAGCTCATGAATTCTGTGTACCACTGACACAGCAGCTCAGCAAGAGATTTATGACTAATCCAATTTTACATGTCTTTCTTCAACATCCACCTTATCCCTCAGGAGCAAACCACTGAGAACACTTAAAGCCAGCCCTCCTGGAGCGTGTGCCTCCCTGGGGAGCACGTACCCGTTCTTCTTTGGCAGGTAGGCTTCCATGTCAAAGAAGGCATTCTGCCTCTCCTTGATCTGGCTGCTGATCTCCTGAATGACAGCAAGCTCCTCAGGACTCGCTCTGGGCTTGCACCTGCAAGATCACAGAATCAGGATATTCCTGTTCATGTTTTCACCTCCTCTGTGTTTAAAAGGAAAGCAATGCTGTTGTAAAATCCACGCTGTTAAAGAGCTGACGGTGTGAGGTGGTGCCATCGTGCACTTTGCTCCTGTATTTCTGCAGCACCATTTGGTTCACCATGACTTTATTTCACTGCCAGGCTTATGCTACTCTAATTGGAATGTTGTACTGGAATATTGTGCTTTTTCTGCAGGATTTCCTTCCACCTTAGGAACTTTGTGCATAGTTTCAGGCAATGCCCTTGCAGAGGCTGCAGCTTTTCAGGTATGAAATATTTCAGGATGTAACAGGACACAGAGGTGATGATTTACTGGCAAACTGTGGTTTTAGCAATTAATGTAAAACAGAGAGCAATGTGCAGCAGAGCCAGCCCGGGGTGTTGGAGGTGCTGCACTGAGACCTGCACACCAGGAATGCAGCCTGTGGCTCCTGGGGATCAGCCAAGCAGCCACAAACAGTTTCCAGGAGTGAGTTACACCTCCAGGTTCAAGGATTGATGTTGCTCTTGCAGTTGCAGCTTGTGGGGCAAAGCTTGGCTCACCTGGCAAAACCCACAGAACAAAAGCTGCAGGGCCCCGCAGTGCACAGGACACTCTGCAAGGATGAAACCCATTCTGGCTCCCTCCAAATCCTTTGTTCCCAGGACTCCATCTCTCATGCAGTTATTAACATCTCACCTGGCTAGAATACGGAGCAACTTTAGCACTGCAACACAGATTGTAAATTAAAATGCTAAAAATCCAACCATTTCAGGCCTTTGGGAAGGAGAAACATCCCCTCCCTGCCTCCCCCCTCCTCCAGGTGCCCCGTTACCGTTGCAGGCTGTGCTTCAGAGCCCTCAGTGTCTTCTTCTGCCGCTGTATGGAGCTGCTGCAGGCTGTCTGCAAGCTCGTCACTTCTTCCAGTTTCTGCCTGTAAACTTTGTGTGTTTCCTGCAGGAGAAGAGGAGATGGTTGGTAGAAGAGCCTTTGTAGGTTACTCATGGCATTTGGACCTTGCCTCTGAGGGAAGCAAAAAAAACCCTGTTTTTCTGGGGGTAAACAGGCACCTCTGCAAACAAGCAGGGAGGGGGAAATGCCAAACCAGCACAGATCCAACAGGGCTTAAATGGACACTGATGAAATTCCTGCAAGAGAAAAAGTATCCTCTATACTCATCTCATTTCCTCTTTCTAATGAGCTTTCCCACTCAGGAGCTCCTCACTCCCACCCCACCCTGCAATGAAGCCCCTAATCCTTGAATCCCCTAATCCTCCATTTGATTCTGATCCATCCCCATCAAATGGGTGTCTAAATCACAAAGCAGGCACTCCAATTTCACAGCAAGATTAAATCTGGGGGGGAAAAGATGATGAAGATCTAAAGTGTGGGGGGAAAAAGACACAAATCCAGGCCAGGGGGTTTAGGCAAGCTGCTGCTGGGAAAAACAGGCTCCTCGAGAGCAAGAGGTGCTGCAAGTGCCTCCAGAGAGCCACATGCAAGGGCAAGAATGAGCAGAACCCAGATGAAAGTACTTTCTTACTCTGGAGTTGGGGTTTGACTTGAATCCAGTTCAGGAGCACAGGACCTTCCTCCAAAGCACATTTAAGCACCACCAGCATCTCACAGTGCTGTCCTCAGGACAGCACTGTTCTCCCTTCTGCAGCACCATGGCTGGATACAAACTCCCTGAAGATCTCAGACCATGGATGCTATTCCAGCTTTTCACCTCTACAGCACTGACACCTCGTGTCCCCAGCAGCTGCCACCCCACTAAGGAGCATTTCTACTTTCCTTTCACAGGAGGGGAAACTGAGGCAGAGATAAGTCATTGACATTTTGCTGTGGTTTAGGTCAGGCTCAGGTGCTTGGTGAGAAGGACAGTCGGCACACGCAGCAAACAAGTGACCAACAAAACCACACCAGCCTCTCCTTCTGCTAACAGACATACAACCTGAACTGACTTTTAATTAAGACAACGAGCTAAATCTGGAAATCACACCTTTTTTTGCAAGCACATTCTGTTTAACAGCCTAAAAGAGGCTAAAGCAGCCTCCAGAGCGAGAAGAGACGGTCATACTTTAAAACCGGCTTTAAGATTTAAAGCACGTGTACAGGTGCAGCGCTGATGACATGCAGGGAAGGGAAGGTTTCTGGAGCTAAAAGCATTTCGCAGAACAGTTCTTGGCCCTTGCTCTGAGGCCTTTCTGGCCCTCAGTGCACTTTTGCGAGCTGGAAAAGCAGCACTCGAACTCCTCGACCCCCCCACGGGCAGAGATGCTGGCGGGGCACGCGCTGCCTCTTTGTGCACAGCCACGCCAGGTGCTCCTCTCCCATCCCCGCCCGGGCAGCGGGAACCGCAGCATCACGTCCCGCAGGAGTGATATCGCGACACAGGGCACCGCGCGGCGATGTCCCGGGGACCGGAGTCTTGCGGGGTGCCCCGTAGGGATGCGCATCCTCGCCCGGGCAGCGGGGACCGCAGCACCACGTCCCGCAGGGTGCTGTCCCGACACAGGCCACGACCCCGCGATGTCTCAGAGGGGTCCCGGGGACCGGAGTGCTCCAGGGGATGCCCGTCAGTGATGCGCATCCCCGCCCGGCCGGGCATCGTGCGGGCACATCGCGGCCGAGGCGCCGAGCGCGAGCGATGCTGCGGGGCTACCCGGGGGCCGGGGATGCTGCCGGGCCCCCTCTCAGCCCGGGCCGCGGGGCGAACCGCTCCGGCCCCGCGTCAGGATGCGGAGCGGAGCCGGGGAAGGGCAGCCGGGCGAGGCGCCGCGATGTCCCGCATGGCCCCGAGGCTCGGCCGTGTCCCGCAGCCCGCAGCGCGCCGCTGGCTCACCTGGAGCTGCCGGAACTCCTCGTCCAGCTCCCGCCACCCCTCCCGGCCCCGCTCCAGCTGGTCCCTCATGGCGCGGGGCCGCGCCTGTCCCGCCCGCCCCCGCCACGGCGCGCGCCCCCGGCCCGCCTGCGCCGCTGACGTCATCGCGCGCGGTCACGGCGCGGCCCCGCCCCGCGCACCCGGCGGGCCTGAGGGGGACAGGCGGGTGAGGGACCCTCGGGACAGGGACCCCCGTCAGGGACAGGGACCCCCGTCAGGGACAGGTGAGGGACCCTCAGAACAGGGACCCCCGTCAGGGACAGGTGAGGGACCCTCGGGACAGGGACCCCCATCAGGGACAGGTGAGGGACCCTCAGGACAGGGACCTCCATCAAGGAGGGACAGACAGGTGAGGGACCCTCAGGACAGGGACCCCCATCAGGGGAGGGACAGACAGGTGAGGGACCCTCAGGACAGGGACCCCCATCAGAGGAGGGACAGACAGGTGAGGGACCCTCAGGACAGGGACCCCCATCAGGGGAGGGACAGGCAGGTGAGGGACCCTCAGGACAGGGACCCCCATCAGGGGAGGGACAGGCAGGTGAGGGACCCTCAGGACAGGGACCCCCATCAGAGGAGGGACAGACAGGTGAGGGACCGTCAGGACAGGGACCCCCATCAGGGGAGGGACAGGCAGGTGAGGGACCCTCAGGACAGGGACCCCCATCAGGGGAGGGACAGGCAGGTGAGGGACCGTGCCCTCAGAACAGGGACCATCCTCTCAGAACAGGCAAAGAGGAAGAAAAAGAGAAGGGGAAGGAAGCAATTATTAAAAAAAAAGTTAAAGGGGGAGGGGAGGAGTGAAGCCAAAGTGAAAACACAAGTGCAATGTGGACTTTTCAGGTAGGATCCTGTTTCCTTGAATTTAGCATAAACAACCAAAAATGTTGGATGTAGAGATGCTCCTCAGTGTTCTTGCTGTCCCTGGTCCTTCTCTAAGTCTAAATTCACACTGTTTGTTGCTTGATGCCCATGTTCTTTTCACATGTGTGTGGTGGACACCTGAAATGCAGTCGGTGACCTGCTCGCTGCCTCTGTGCTTGGTTTCCAGAGAAACCTGCTCAGAGCTTGCCGTGGTTTGGGATTTCTGCTGGCTTAGGAACCGTTGCATTGTCCCTGCTGCTCCTGCAGGGAGTCCGTGATCATCCAGACATCAAACACGAGTGTTGGGGCAGGCCTTGATAATCCTGAAGTCGAATAACAAACTGATAAACGTAGTAGAAATGTCACAGGAGTTTGCTGTGTCTGTATGAAATTTTCCTCAGATTGTAGCATTTGCCCACAACCCTGTGTGACAAGATTTTATGTTACAGGAAGCCTGGATTTTAGATTACACCATTTGGAAGAAAAAGGATCATAAAAGGGATCATATCTCAGATCACAGCTTTAATTCTGCACTGGATACGTGACAAAACTTTCCAGTTCTCCTCAAGGTTAGAGTACTCCCTACCAGCAAAATTATTTTTCCTTCCCTCAGGAAAACACTCCCTCCTCCTTTGCGTTACTCTGTCAGCTCAGTTTATCACAGTCACCCCTAAGATGTAGCTGCATCTCACCCCTTGCTGTTGAGGGGAGGCTGAGGTGGGACACCCTCATGGAGAGCTGGGGGAATCCAGACTGGACCTTGTTTTTTGAAAGGAAAAACATTTAAGTAGAAACACTTCAACATTTGTAGGACTGCTCCTGTCAGTCCTGACATTCAGGAAAACACTTTTAGAATACACTGTAAATTATGAATAACCCTTAAACCTCCTCCTTTCACTGCTGAGCTATAAGCCTCAAGGCTGAAGGAAGCTCTTAATGTTTGCCCTGGGCTGTAATTCTGTAGCCTGATGACATTTCTTTAGGGCTGTGGTCAGTGTTTCTGTGTATACAAAGGCAGGAAATGTTGAGCATTTCCCACTCAGAGCTGTGCTGGCCCTGGAGCTCTGCTGGGACACAAAGGGATCACCAGACCTTTATTCCAAACTTCCCTACCTCTCCCCTACACCTCATGGCAAGGAACAATTCCTATGCATGTTGTGGCTGTTTATAATTATAACCTCAAAAGATTTCCTTCAACTTTTTAACTAAGACATGCTAGTTAATATTCATTCAAGAGATGTGTATTTTCTCTAGCACAGAAAGCATGAAAGAATTTCACTAAACACAAACAGTGAGTGTAGCACACTTGGCCTTACAGCTGGTTCTCCATCACTTAGTGCTGCACCCTTATGAAAGATTTCAGAATTACCTGCAGTCTCTCTCCACCTCCTGGGAGATTGTAGCTCTTTGTTTAATCTCATTATTTCAATCACATCTTTGTGACTAAAACCAAAGTGAGGTAAGATAACAGTGATCTCTTTTTAACTAGATCTATATAATTTGTTGATTACAGTGTGTATAATTTGACTTGGTAAGAATGGAAACTATGGATTGTAATTAAATTGCAGGTCTGAGTCAGATCTTCCCAATCCCAAAGTGGGGACACAGGAAAGGGATGCTGGAAGGGCAGCAGGGGTTGTGTCTGATCAGGCTGTGCTGGCCACTCTCTGCCTCCAGGAGCAACTCCTGCAGAAAAAAACATTAAAAGAATTCACTCTTTGGGCATTATGTTTCCTATCTGAAATAAATGTTTATTTTGGGGGAAAAATAGTGAAAAATGTCCCATTATGGAAAGACATATAGGAATAATAGAGTTTCATTTTTTTCTATCTGACTAAAACCCACCCCTAAATATCTTCCCCGTTGCACTCCATGGGCAATCAAAGACCTATTGGACTGTTACAGAAGTGCAACTGGATTAAGGATTTAGAGAGGGAATTTCAAGGGCCCAGAGGAGCCCTGGACAGGGAGCAGGGCTCTGTGCTCGGGGTTCCCACACCTCACCTGTCTTTCACTTGTGGCAGCACATGAGGAATGGTGCCTTTCCTCTGAATTTGAATACTTCATGGTCATTTTTCTACCTATCTTGCAGCTTTTTAGTGGCTGTTTTCTGCTGCCAGAGATCATCCAAGGCCATTGCACAGCAAATCTACAAACACGAAATCTCTGGTTTGCCTTTACCTTAATTAATTCCCAACTCATCAACCGTTCACTGCCAGAAAATGTATCAAAGAAACTGAGTTAATAAATCAAGTTAAGGATCACAGTGAAACTGTGGCTGTTTGTTCCTTTGGTGTTAGATTTTGTTGGAGTACACGTAGTTAGTTTGTACAGTCACATGTGAGCTCCTTTCCCTCACCTTCCTCCACCCTGAACTCAAATTCCATTCATTCTTTTCTCTGAGGATAATTGAGGCTGTTTCCTTTGATGCTTTTCCCTTGTCCTAGAAGTACAGATTGTTTCCAGCACAGCAAATGGGAAAGGGCAAAATAGAAATGTAGGTGAGTCCCTATTCTACCATCAGATGACAATAACCCGTGATAAATAAAATGTTTGGCTCATGTTTCAGCTGGAAATTGATACTGATTCATCTTGTGTTCATCTGGAGTTATTTCTGAGTTAAGGAACAAATTAAGCACTTCAACTGAAGCAGTAGCTCAAGTATGGCCAAATTTATCTGCCTCCAACAGTACTGAGAGTCCTGCAAAGTGTTGCACAGTAAATAATTCTCAGCTTTGGGTGGCCTCACTAACTAACAGCATAACTCTGCATTTGAACCTCTACCTTGTTGCAGGGAGTTAAGCAGAGACCATGAACTGTAAACCTGCAGCAACAGAAACTCACGGGGAGAGGATATCTGGATATCGGTGTCAGCTTCAAGGAATTCAGCCTTTCCCTTTGCAGGACTATCTAAGTGCCCAAACATTCCAGATAAGCCAGGGTTCTTTCTTGAGCTTGTTGTGATGTAAAACCAACATGGGTTTTATCTTGAGAGAGCAAAAGGAAGGGAAGATTTTAAAGAAACACTTTCCCACCAGGCTGCCTCTTAAGAGTCAACCAGTGAGGTTTACACCTCAAACCTGTCACTTCAATCCCTCCTAAATCCTGCTGATAATAATTCTTAAAAGCAGAAGCTCCTTTGGCACTGCCCTCGCTCCTGCTCATCCGGCTCCACCCGACACAAGCTTGGTTGGAGTCCAAGGCCCTCCCACCTCTTCCTCTGGCTTTTCTATTGAGTGTAGCAGCAATGAAACACACATCTGAGCATCCTACTTCCACAGTATGTTGTTGTCACATTCTTCACCTTTAAAGAATTCCAACATATGTTTCTCTACATGCTTTTCCTCTATTTATTCTGCGAAGTTCCCGGAATAAATTTAAATTATTGATTCTGACAGTTTTCAGTTGGTTTGGGCATTTCACTTGGGTGATTCCCAAAGCTTTGTGAGAGCAAACTCAGCTGTTTCCCTTCAGTGCAAAAATGGTTGGTTTCAGATGTAGAATACTGAGGGCCTTCAGCTTTATTTACTTTTTATTTTTTTAAATCTTACTCTTTAAAGTGAAAAAAATGAGGGTGCCTCATAGACCCTTCCTCCAGAAAGGTGTGTTTCCACACACATCCTCCCAGTGCTTGGTTTGCTCTTCAGTCTCTCCAGCCTGGAAGTAAATGGAGAGCTGAAAGTCCATTGCAATGAACTGTGTTGGCAGAATAATGGGCTGAGTTAGAGCATAATTTACATGGATGGATTTAACAGCTTCCTTTCAGTCTTAATAAAGGTGAAATTTAATCAACTGCCAGAGAACTGGAACAACAATGGTGCCAACAGTAACAGAACTGAAGCCCTGTCAGTCCCTGGTGGAGGGGGCTTTGCTGGTGCTCCTTGGTGTCAGTGGCCAATGTCTGTGAGAATGAAACAAGAAAAAACAAGAAAAAACAAGAAAAAAACCCACACGAAAAACAGCCAGGAAGGGAATTTGGGGCCAAATTTTGGCTAGAGAGGTCAGAACAAGGGGAATTGGATCAAGAAAAATCCAAATTCTCCTCCTAGTACCTTGTATATTGGATTTTGACCCTACTTACCATATTGACCTCAATGTTGTGCCTTGAAACAACTGCTCTTAGGAGAGGAAGAGGGTCTGATTAGGGCATTTCTGGGGCAGTTTGGGTTCGTAGCTCACTGTCTGAATTTTGTATTCTAGATATCTGACACCCTTTATGACAATTATGCCAGCTTCCTACTTACTAACAGGGTTCCTTCTCTCATAATGGGATGACATTTTCTAAGTACAATTTCAATTCAGTGAGTCAAAAGAACTTTCTGATGGTTTCAAAACCACCACCTTCTCTTCAAGCTGGTCTAATTTTGTCTCTTTTTTTGTGAAAAGAATACCCTTATATTTCCTCACTCTGTACCCTTGTAATACAAAAAGGTACAGAGTGATATTAATGAGTGACAGAATAATTAAGTATGATTCAGATGTTCCTACCTGGACTAAGAAAACTGTAGATGGGAATCACACACAGCCTCTTCTCAGAGCAATGTCTCTGTGAAGCCTCCCTGGTGGGAGCAGGAAGGTCTGTGTGGTGCCTGGTGCTGACAACCCACAGAACTGAAATAACAAACTCTGGGGCCACAGAACTGAAATAACAAACACACACAGACCTGGAGCAGAAGGATTTAAAAGAAGTGACCCAGAAATGGAGGAATCACCAACCATTTCTCCCATCATATCCAGATACAGAGGATTTTGCAGAGCCAGTCTTTGATCCCAAATTGTGAATTTTAATTTGTTGCTAAAATATTTTAATTATTTTAAAGTTTTTATTGGTTTCAAATGTATATTGAGTTTCAAATATTCACATAACTTCTGGTTAGTAAAAGCTGTGCTTAAGTGAGGCGTAGTTTGGACTTGCAGTTCAAAAACCCCAGCCTGTGCTGTTTAAAAATAAACAAATTAAATGGTCTGAATTAGCTAATTATCTTAATTGCCACTTTCTCAGTGAAGTGCAATGCAATGTAGGGCCTGAAATGTTAAAAATAATTAATACTTTTCCAGGAAGGGCTATTTTTGGTTGTAATTTAAGGCTGTAGCTTTTGGGCTGCAATAAGCATTTTTTCTTCTCCCTCCTGAGTTTCCCTCATTTCCTCCCCAGATCCCTGTCCCCCACTCCAGCCCTTACAACTGGCCACAGTAAAACACAGGAATGATTGTCTTCAGTAATTCTCAGGCTCTGCCCCAAACCACAACGTGTTAACATGAATGAGTGGGAATAAATCTTGCCTGAACATCTTCATCTGTTTTTAAAAACAGAAAATATTTTCTCTTGTATAAGTGTTTCCTATCTTGATCAGCTTTCATGGTTTTCCTTCTGGTTCTCTTGCTTAAAGAAGTCTGTAAATTCCACCTCTCCTATATCCCTGGAAATTCTTTCTGGCATCCACCATCTTCCCAGTTCATCTAATCCAGCACCAGAAATTCCATGTTTGTACTTTCCCATGGTACAGATCTCCCTCCATCATTTCCACACCAGCTGTGCAGCACCTCCTCCCTCCCTCCACTCCATTTTCCTCTCCCACCTGATATCCCAGGCAGTGGCATTGGCTCCTCCAGCTCCCTGACCCTCACACATTTCATGGGAAATGGAATATTTGCCTTCAGTCACACTCACACTTGGGATAAGCCCACCCTCTGTCCTACCTGAGCACGGACACAATATTTAAGCCACGTGCAATGAGACAGACATCAAAGATGGGCAACAAACACCCATCAGGGAGGACCAGGCTGTGTCTCACCTCCACAGAGGCAGCTGCTTTGTTTTCAGTAAGATTTCCCACCTACCTCAACATTGTAACCATCCAGCCTGCAGAGCTGTGCACGAAAAATGTGGCAACAGGATGAGAATCAAATGCATTTAGCTCGTGGGAGTCATAGGAGACCTTTGGTTTTATACTAGAAATGTGCACAGTTAATTACCCATTAGGGAAGATTATTACAAACACCCACAAGGCCATAATGGCAGTCCCTGCTCTCTGTGGCTGCACAAGAAATGTAATGGATGAGGGAATTAGTGTCAGGTTTATTCAGATTCCTCCTTTAAGACCCCTGATGTGCATTTTCAGGGGGTTTCTCCTCCGACATTTTCAAGGCTGATTTATTTGTTACCCCTCAGTGCTGTAATCAGTGCTTTCATTTACAGCCTTCTGCTGCTGGCATATGAGAAACCAAGCAGAAGTGAAAAATTACTTATTTCATACCGTTGCACTTTGTATCCTGCTGGGAAATCTCGAACTCAGGACACGTAGCTCCGGAGCGCGGGGTGTGCTGGGCGGCTGCGGCTCCACCAATTTAGATGTCCTTACAAAGGTTCCAAGGGACCTCGCCGTGGGGAGGGAGCAGCGTGTGCCGCCGTGTCCCACCGACCTCCCGCTCCGCCCGCCCCGCTCCGCCCGCTCCCAGCCGCGCTCCCGGAGCCCTGAGCGCAGGAGTTTGGCACGTTGCTATGCCGACCCCGCCGCTGCAACAGGCGGCACCCAACGGGCTCCTGCACAGGTCGGTGTCCGCGGTTCGGCCCTCGGGATGTGCCGCACTCGAGAGTGCTTTGCAAACCACGCACAGGGGCTCTCACCTGCGGAGGGGCAGCAACAGGCACCGCCGGGGAGGCTCGGAGGGGTCGGGGTGGCTTCACTGTGCCGGAGGGTGCTGACAGAGACCCCGGGTCACTGCGAGGGCTGAGCTCAGCCGGGGCAACCTCGGGACAGGGTGACCAGCAGGCAGGGTGCACAAGGGGACGCGGTGAGGGGGCAGGCACGGTTAGGAACAGTCAGAATCTCTTTTCTGTAGCCAGGTGTATTTCCCTCCTTGCTATTAAGATGTAAGATTAAAAAATAATAGTGTATTTGTAGTTAATCGCACCGCTCTGAAGTTCTGCGAAGTTCTGTGAAGAGCCAGGGGCGAAAATGGCCTTCCCCTCGGGCCATGCAAACTAAAGCTGCATTTTATCAGAAACCAGACAAAACTCGCAGAGCAGTGTCTGGAGGAGGACGCGGGTCTGTAAGGGGCTCTTTCCCAAGCGCAGCGGCGGCAGTAGAGCCGCACGGGAGCCTCTGGCCCTCGGCAACCAGCGCTGCAGCCTCCCCGCGCCCTTGTAGTAGGTGGCTAAAAACATCCAGGGCGGCGAACACAGACTGCATTATCACTTACGCAAACCTGGCATCGCTGACGTAAATTTGGAAGGGGATTCAGCAAATAAAGGCGGGTCCCGCATCCCGCATTACCCCGGGTGCTCTGCGCGGGCTGTGCCTCGGAGGGGCTGGCGAGCAGATGGAGGGTTGCTGGGGCTGCCCCCGCAGCTGGGAATCCTCCCTGGGGTTTGTAAATCCTGAGCTTTGAGTTAAAGAAGTGGTCGGATGTGGTGGTGGGAGAGTGATGCTCCCATCTGGCAGTGGTAGTGAAGAGACTTCTCATCACAACCGGTGTCGGGGTGGGTGCAAGCAGGTGGAGTTTGGCTCTTTTCCCCCAACAAGAGGAGGACAGATGCAAACCGGCAACATGTGGCTCTGTATCCTGCAAACCACCAGTCCTTGGCAAATACTGACACAAAACTCCCTTCTCCAGGCACTGCAGCACCCAAAGGGGAAGGAGGAACTCAGCAGTTGTGGTGTTTCTTGTGTTTGTATTGCTGAAAAACTATCCTGTGCAGCGGGTTGTGACTCCATCACACCGAGTGACAGATCCTGTCCTCGGTGTCCTCTTCAGCCCCTCTCCTCCCACAGCAGCCTGGCTGGAGCCCACACCCCTCGCTGGGCAGTGCCCGGGCAGGTCCACAGCCCCACTGAAAGGAGCCGCGTGGGACGGGCGCTACACAACTCAGCTCATCCTGGACACATAAGTGCTTTCTTCAGCAATGATATCCCCCCAAACAGCTGTTGAATGATCATGACCATTTCCCATTGCTGTGTGAACTGAGAATGAATGCTAACAGTGTTTTCCTAGTTATGATTTCTAGCTTTTCTTCCTTAGCAAGGACCTGAAGCACCTTCCTTTCCCCACTCCTCCCAAGTTTCATGCCTTCACCCACGCCGGGCTCCCCGGCACCCGCAGCACAGCAGGAACCAGAGCTCTGCTCTGCTGAAAAGGGGAAGACAGGCTAAACTCACTCGAATCGCTCAGTTCAGCGGATTAGGACAGAAGGGGGAGCCCAGGAGACAAACTCGGAGAGCATCCCCCGCTACCGGGCTCCAGCCGAGCTCTGGAGGTTGACAGCATTCATAGAAACTTGCTTTTGTTCCTACAGCCACCTTTTGGCGTTTATTGGAGACCACTCACCTCAGAGTCTGTGCCGGAATTCCCACTGCACTGAAGAGGAGCTGTTCCTGAAATCACCACCGTGCTGCACTCCACCATTGTCTTCTCTTTATTGTTGAGCCACAACTTCTTCTCCCTCCTCTTCCCTCACGGTGACCCTTTCCCTCCCGACCCCCTGCAGTTCCCGTCTTCCCTGCTGTTCATGCTGTACCCCCAGCTCATTTCAGAAGTCACCTCCTTGGCAGCTTGATCAACTGGTGAGTGGTTGGCCTGTCCTGGGCAAGTCTGCAGCCTCCTGGGAGACAGAAATGTATTTTCAACCCCTTTTAGAGACACCTGTTGGGCTGTTATTTTTAGTGGTAAATGAGCCTGAGCTGCATTACTGCTGGGAGTATGAAGTGTTGCAGCTCCAGGTGGGCCTCAGGAACACTGGACAACTCCCTGACACATTTCATTGGTTGTATAGAGAAGGTGCCTTTCCCTGCACTCCCCAAGACCTCTGGCAGGTGCAGAGACCAATGCCCACCACAAACCTGGCCTCATGAGATTTATTTCACATTTCCTGACAGACCAGGCAATGCTGAGAGCCCATTTTCACATAGTGCTGGTTTGCACTTCAGTGTTTTTAGCTACCTCCTGGTTGTTGTATCTGTTTTTCCCTTCCAAAGCCAGGCATCAGTTACCGACTCAGATGCATCTTAAAGCACAGCTCATGTTCTGCCCATACCTGCCTTAGTAGCTTCTCTTTAATTTATTGCTGATGGTCATTTGTTTTCTTCTCCAGACACAAACAATATGCCTATTGTAAAGTACCCCAGGGCTAGAGAGCCTCTCTGTTATGAATGGAACAGGAAAGCCCAGAAATGTGGATTGAGACACACAGTTTATTCTGTAAATGGAGATCAGTATACTGGAGAATGGCTGAACAACTTGAAACATGGTAAGATAGATTATTTTGAGGAAAAGTACCAATTTAGATGTCCTTTCAAAGGTTCCTAGGGGCAGGGAGCAGTGAGTGGTTCTATATGCTCCTGGAAGAGCATTTATTCCTGTATGACTGTATATATATGTATGTCTTTGATATATGCAATGCAAAAATGTACTCAGAGACATTTCTAATGGGTAACTTAAAGAGCTTTTGCATGCACTCAGGGGAAATTACCCAAAATATCTCTATTACAGATGTTTAATAATCCTCTCCAAACACAGCAAACTGCAGTAAGCTCCATGCACTGGGATGTGCCCTAGCTGCACAGTCCCTGGAGCTGTGTCAGCTCCTGACTTGGCTTCGGGAATCTTAATTTATCCTCAAGCTGTGGTGGATGCTGCAGGAGAGAGAGCAGGGGAAGGAGACCCTGACTGAGCCCTGAGCAGCAGAGCAGGACAGGCTTGTTTACAAGCAGTAAAAATGAGGTTTGGAAAGATTTAAGTGCATTCAGTAAAGGCCACACAGGAAGCCCCTGATCAAGATTAACGATGGTTTCAACTCAGGAAGCTGAACTGAATCCCAGACATAAGCCTGGCTTGTTGCAGGGAGAGCTGCCCTGCCTGGGATGGAGCAGGAGGGCAGCCCTGGACAGCCTTGTCCTGAACAACCATGATGATCCCCCTTGTTTGTCCAACAGGTAAAGGCACCCAGATATGGAAAAAGACTGGAGCTATTTACAGTGGTGACTGGAAGTTTGGGAAGCAGGATGGTTATGGCACATACAGCATTCCTGACCCTGTAACCAAGGAATACAGGAAGGTGTACACAGGCTGGTGGGAAAATGGCCGAAAAATTGTAAGTGAGATTTCCTGCACATGCCCCAATGAGGCAGCGTGACCCAAAACATGGGGAAGGGGTGGGTGCACATATTCAAAAAGATCACTTAGATTACTAATTTTCTCAATACTGAGGCTGAATTGAAGGATCCAGAGTAAAAATCCATGACTTTTATGGGAGTGCCATCTCCCTGCTGCAGAGACGCTCATCCCCCACTGACACTGGTTGCTGGGCTAGAGCCTCAGCCTCCCACCAATGGTCGCTGCTCAGACTCACCTGAGCTTGGCCAAGCAGGATGAGAGACTTCCTATCCCATCTCTTAATCCTCCCCACCCATCCCTTTCATTCCTCAATTGGAAGAACCTCTATTATAAGCACCAGCACTGCAGCAACATGTACCGTCTTCTGGAAGTTTTACAGCATATTAGACAAATGAGTTCTTTTGGAAATTAAACCTGTCATAAATCACTGCTTTTTCTAAAAGGAACACAATGAGAGAGTCATCTGGTAGTAATGACTGCAATCTCATGTGCAAAATCCTTGTGGGAATGTTTCTGAATCTGCTAATGAAAATTTTGTGTTCACCTTGGTGTCTGGTTTTAAATTAAACTCATCTTGTAATTGGTGGGAGGCTCCAGTCTCTTGGAGGGAGCTTCCCCTCCTGTTCTTTGAGGTTATATTTTGGGTAATTGAGCTTTGGTGAAAGATTTGTAATGACCTCCAAGTACCACTAGGGTTGGCTTTTCTTCTACAAAAGTTTATCCTTTACATCCATGAAGTTTAGTAAAATTAATACTCGAAATCAGTTATTTCCAGAACTGATTTTATTATTCGTTCAGAGATAAACATTTTATTCCTATGGGAAACTCATTAGTGACATGGAAATGTTTCTTACTGGTATAGGGGCTACCTCTGAACTTCTCTTAATGGCAAACACACGTGTAAGACAAACAAGGGATGGAGTTGCTCAGCCTGGAACACACTGGGCTGTAGGAAGCATCGTCTGGGTTGAAAGGCATGAAATCCCCATTTTGAAAGACACATCCTTTAATGCTGCCTATCCCCAGGCAGGTTTATATACCAGTAAAACTTGCTCTTAGCTAAATATTAGTGGCAACCATGCCAATAATAACACATTGAGATATAAACCCAAGGGTTTGTCACAGGGATAAAACCATTTGCCAAAAAAATATCCCATACTACCAGCTCTTGTTTCCTTCAGCAGAGCAGCCACTGAGCCGTGCTGGCAGCAGCCACGTGTAAGAGTAATAAACAAAGCAACGGTGTATCAAAGCATGTCCCAGAATTGGACACTGACCCCTTGCAACAGCACAGCTCCTAACCAGCCATCCCTGTGCTGCTGTCCAGGGCCAGGGGGTGTCGTTTTACCCCAACGGGGAGCGCTACGAGGGCGAGTGGAGCGGCGGGGTGCGGGGCGGCTGGGGACGGATGTACTACCGGGACGGATCCATCTACGAGGGACAGTGGGAGGCGGATCAGCCTAACGGGCAGGGGCTGCTGCGGCTCCGTAAGTACCGGCCATCCTCCCCCCGGGCAGCTGCCTGCCCCTTCCAGCTATGTGGTGTCGTGCTGCTCTCCAGGTATCTCTGCCATCCAGATCTCTGCATGCTCCATCTCATCTCCTGCTGCAGCCTTGCCCCGTGTCATCCCTCCCCTCCTGGCCTGGCGCTGGAGGCAGCGCAGGCTGTGCAAGGGCCCGCGTTGTGCTGCTCAAGCCCACACGCATGAAAGCTTATTTTTGCTGTGATTTACATTTAAATGACTGGGATGGTTCAGGTTAGAGATAATATACTGTTGGGTCAGGGGAGAGCAAATCTCTCTTTTCAAGCCGGGCACTTTGCCAGACAGACTTTTTAGCTCTGCATACCAAAGACGAGTCCAGTTTCCAGCACAGAAGGAAAAAACAAACAACAGAGAATTTTCTTGTTGAATTCACTCCATCCCCTCTCTGACTTCCAACAGTGGCTCACATTGAGTGAACATAGGGGTTTCATTAGTACACAATTCTTTTCCATAAATAACACGAAGCACATCATGGATTGGGAATGTAAGGAGTAATCTCAGCATAAATACAGAAATTTGAATTTTTTTCCCCATATTTTCCTTGGAGTTGAACACATTTTCCCCCAAAGCCAAGAATCCAGTCCAAGTCCTTTGCAATACAAGGCATGGCATTCCAAGAACATCTGAAGAAACATTATCTCCATATTATTATTCATCTATTCTATTTTTTTTGCTTGAAAGTGATCTCAAGGCTAGTAATTAGCTAAGGAAAGCAGCTGGAAGGAATGGGCATGACCTTCATGCACATCACATGCATGACTGTGCTGAGTGTAAAGTCACTTTGGACCGATGGCTCAATCTGGATGAAATCAGCAATTGCTTCCAGGGAGAAATCTCCCACTGATCCGCTTCCTCTGTCAAAGGCCCTGTTAGTCACAAACTAACAGCCCCTGTGGGCTGAGCCGCGGCTGATGCACCATTCCAGAGCCCCGTTGCCTCCAGCATTGCCCACAACCGACTGCGAGCTGGATTCCTTTTGGTTAAAATTAGCCGGAGCAATTATTTCATACCCACAAGCCTAATGCATTCAGCTCAGCTGCTGGAAGTGTGCCCACGTGCCGGCAGCTCTGCGATGTGAAAGAAAAGGAGTTCTCCGGTGGAGGTCACGATGAGCTGCAGCTCAAGATTAAATTGCTTGTGGTGGCAGCGTGCCCGGCGAGGGCGAGGTCTGCTGGGAGCACCGCGCTGAGCTGCCGCCTCTGCCTCTGCCACAGCCATCCCCAAATGGCCTGGCATGGGACACATCCACGGGGATCACAGCAGCAAGCACACAGCCTCAGATGCCTGGGAGGAGAGTGCCTGGGAGCAGTGGGACACCACAGTCCAGCCAGGGTGTTCAATACCCCCTCCATTACAGGCAGGGCTGTGATTTTGGGGGGTTCTCAGTTGCTGGTGGCTGGAGTGCAGGAGCTGAGCTGCCCCCACCAGTCGTGTTGCAGAGAAACCAGATCCAAGTTGCAGGTAACCACCACCACAGCTCCAGCCTGTAAACCAGACCCTGCCTGAGCAGGCAGCAGCCACTCTTCCCAGAAGAGTTTTTGGGTTTTCTTGCTTACCTGATTGTGGCAGGCCTCAGCTACCTCTGCAGCACCATGCAGGGTGCCCTGGTATTTTGTCTACTCACTGTCATGAAGAATGGCAGAGTCCAGCTGAGACTCAAAGGTATTGTCACTAATTTGGTCAGAAATTCCCATTGTTTTGGGCTAAGAAACACTGCATGTTGGAAAAGGGCAGAGAAGAGGGCTCGTCTACTGACAACTGGATGGCCTCGAGGTATCCCAGCACCACCATGAGTATAATGCCCTCCATGGATGAGGCTTCTCCCCCTTGCAACTCTGCTTTCCCTGTTGGTGATGGATGAATTCCTGGAGAGCAGCACTGAGCCCAAAAAAACCCTCTTAACTTGCAGAAAAATGCTGAGAGAAGCAGTACAGCTGGAAAAACAGTCTGTAACTGACTGGCTGAGCTGTTCAGACACTCACAGCAGTTTCTCACCCTGTAATTCACTGAGGAAAAACTAACTTCAAGTATTCTTTGAAATCAAGATTATTTTGACTGGACAGCACTCAGTGCTCTGCTCCTTGCCCACACAAGCAAACCTCTCTCTTCAAGACAGAGAGCCTGTGTGATTTGTTGCAGTGACAAATCCAAAAGTTGTGTCCTCTAATTTTTCACGCTGTGACGAGTGACTCAGCAACCAGTCCCTTCCCCTGAGCTCTTGCTCAGTCCCAAGTGGGCAATGTGGGCTCCTTCAACAGCCCTTTCTCCCTCTGTGGCACAACAAATGGAGCCACACACTGTGCTGCAGCTCCCTGGAAATTACTAAGAGGAGCCAAACACATGATCTTTCTCTTTCAGTTTGCTCTATTGATTGATTTAATTTGTAACCCTTTAATGAAATGGTGCAAATTTCATGATCTGTTCATGTATTTGATTGCAGCAAATGGAAATCGGTATGAAGGAGGCTGGAAAGATGGAAAGAAGCATGGCCCAGGGAGATACTTCTACGTGGACAAGGGACAGTTGTTAGAAGGCACCTGGGCAGAAGATATAGCCAAGTGTGGAGTTCTGGTTGACTTTGACAGAGACAAAGCCCCGGCCCCTACTCAGTATCCAATCCCAAAGGTAATTGCTTGGAATTTTCAGTGTTTGCATTCATCAGCACTTGGGTCAGCTCTCCAGGCAGCACTTCAATCCTCAAGTGATTTCCCCCATGGGGTTCCCCACTCACAGGGTGTGTGCTCAGTGTCTTTTGGCCAGCAGTGTCCTCAATGGCCCCACAGGGACAAACAGCTCATCCAACATCTGCTGGCGCCTCCTAATCACCTACATCTGAAAAAATGCAGTTCTCATGCACCAGAACTGCTCAGAGACCTGAGGCAGCACAAAGGAAATGGGACAATAGAGGTAGAGACAATTGTGGGATTTGCGTCAACACCAAATGATTTCCCCAAGCCCAACTGCTGAAGCTGAGCAGACCCTACAGAAACCCAAGAAGCTGCAGGGCTCACAGCAGCTCTTTCCTCTGCCTGAGTGCTCCAAGTCAGAGGCTCATCATGTCCAGCAGCCCTCAGGGCAGAGAGGTGTGTGCAGGTTCCCTTCTGGTCCCAAGGTGGACAATGGTGTCCCAGAGCCGACACCCTCTGCTCCCCTTTCCCACACACTGCAGAGGAAGAGTCAGTGCCTGTCCCCATCCCAAAGACTTGGTGAGGCACTTGGTGGGCCATCAGCCTGGCAGCTACTGGGTCCTTGCACATCACTTTGCTGCAGGAGCTGGAGGACAGGACAGCCTGTCCCCTGCTCCGTGGACTCAGAGGACGACAGGGATTGGTAATCAGTAGGGACCAGATGTGGCTCCAAGTGACTCAACTGGCCAAGAGTCTCAGCTTGAACTCCTGTGGTCTGCACATAGCAGATGTGAAACACAAGGTGTGAAACACCATCTGCAGAGGATGGTACAGCAGGATGGGGTGGGGAAGCTCCTTTTTGCTTAGAGCTGAGCAGAACCCCCCTGGATAACCACAGCACACTGTTTGCTGCAGAAACACAGGGAACAGAACAGCCCCACAGCAGGTAAAGCCACCACCTTCCTCTGCCCCAGGGACAAGGCTGTTGCAAATGACACCTGGCATGTGCAGTCTTCCAAAGCTCACAGCTGCTACATCTTCACTGCCCCTACATTTTCAGATCTGTTTTTTATAGCAAAGGACCCTGTGAGAACACACAGTTTTGACAAGCCAGTTAATCCTCCAAGAACCAGGCACACTCACAGTAGTGCAGCGTAATAAACCCCAAATACCCACCAGGGAAAAACAATTTCTATTTTTCAAAAAGAGTGAAAGGAGCAGCACTTCTGTAGCTAAAAATATTTACCTTATGTGGTTTGTCAAAGGTCACCCAGAGCAGCCTCAACAACCCAACAGCCTGTGATGAACTGCCAGTGCACTGAGGCAGGATGTTCAAGTCTGTTTATTTAACTCCCTGAAGACCCAGTGATGACCCAATTCTCTTTTGCTCTAGGAGAGCAAATGCTCTTTTGCTCGTTGCTTTCTCTAGGAGTAAAGAGAAAGCATCAACTTGCACTGCTGTTATTGTGCTTTGGATTGGTAGAGATCTGTTGATCTCAGAGTATGAAGGAAGTAATAGATATTAAAAAACTTTTCACACACCCCCACCCTTTAAAAATTACAGGTGAGACCCAGCAGGCTACAAATCAAAGTCAGTTTTGTACAAGAATGTATTTAGTTAAAGGAGAGTCAGCCACTCCACACAGAGCTATTTCAAGGAGATGAAGTGATGCATAACAGTAATAAAATTAGGGGAGTGTAGCAATGTTTGTAAAATGATAACTGAGAGGCTGCAATATGAACTAAGTCCTGATACATGGGAGACTCTTTGTTAATAGTTGAGTAATGAAGATCTATAAAAGCTTAAGCTTCTTCAATTACACTGCATAACTGATTTGTATTCTTTTTATTTAGATTGAACTAGATGATCCAGCTGGTGTTTTAGCAGAGGCCCAGGCACTGCTTGATGACAGTGATAATTAATAACCGGCTGCTGAAGAAAACAAAAAGATGTAAGATAAGAACAGTCCCGGGTTATGCATTCATTTGACTCTCAAATCCAAACTGTGCTGTATCATGGTCTGCCTCACTCTTCCCTCAGGGCTGTTCAGGTACACTGCACTCTGCAGGTGGCTTTGCTCACCAGTCTCCTCCCACCCCTATTATTTTGGAAAAGAAAGGAAAACATTAAAGGAAAAAAATAAGAAAAACCACAAGCAGCAAAACTCTGGAATACAGGCAGAGTAAGTCTTTGCTCAGCTCCTCTGACTTACTCCTGTAAAGAAATCACACTCCTGTTGGTTTCAAGAGAAACCTTTGCCTCAGAGAGTGAGGGTTTCTAATATCTTATGTAAAAGCAAGGCCTTAGAAAAGTACAGTCAAATAACTGTGTCCTCCCACACCCCCCAGCTCAGCCCAATACATACCTGTGACCCAAAATGGCTTTTGAAGTCACAACAGATCATGTTTCAATTAATAAGAGTATTTTAGACCTCTAGATAACAAATAATCAGCAACAATTGGGTATATTTTATTTCATGAAAGTATTTTATATCTAAACAAGTGATATACAAGAACCCATGTTTAAAATGCTGGAGGTAAATGCCTAACACCATTAGTATAAATAAGGGATAAAAAAAAAATTAAGTGCACTCTTAATGTTTAGATCCATGTGTTTGTGTCTGGTTACTGCCTGGGCACACAGTGACAAAGGTACCCAAGGTGTAACTTTCATGACCATTTCCACAGGTGAAAAATGAGAGAAACATACTCAGTATCATGGCTTAAAGTGCAGAAAATAGTCAGAAAAGCAGCTGCAAGAACAGCGCCATTACCTCAGAGCCAGTTGAGAAAGTTAAAAATAAGGTTGCCCTACCAGCTTTTAATTCTGTATTTCTTAAACAAAAAAATCCCCCCAAACAACCCACATTTCTCTGTCACTTTGTAAAAATTACCAAAACAATGAGAAATTCAGTTACTTATCCAGGACAGCAAGTCATGTTCACAAAATGGGAAAATTGATGTTCTGGACTTCATTCAGAACTATGTAACTTTTAAATACACAGTTTATGGACAGAAGTGTAACTTTTAAGCCTGACAGCACCCTTTGCTCTAGAGTGAATACTGAGTCAGGTTTTCTTCCTTCACTGAGAGTTTTAGGAGTTTTTCCCCAAGACAGGAATAGTATTCCAGTAAAGGATGGGAAAACACATTTTGTGTCCCCTACCAAGACTTTCTGTTTTGGAATGCTGCTTCCTTAATGCCTTTACTAACATTATCCTTCCAGTGCTCCATGAATGAGCAGCTGTGGGACTGTAGGTACAATCCTCACCACCAGATTTACATCAGGAATAGAATATATTTGAAGCATAACATAATGGCAGAGCTGAGAAAATCCAGTTTGGCCTCTGTATGCCAGAAGGACTCGAGGAAACAGCAAGTGCAAAGCTGTTTGCTGCTTGTGAACCAAGACTGCTGCTGAAAAGAACAGCCCAGCAGGTTTTTTTATAGTTGTTTGTGACAATACAAAGGCACCACGGGTGACCTTGTCAACACGTTGCACTGCGGTGCTGCTGACAGGAGAGATCAGTCCCATCTGCTTCCCGAGGCTCCTTCAGCAGCAACCACACTCTGCACCAAACTCCACAGGCACATCCTACAGTCTGTAAACACACTGGGATAGCCCCAGATGGAGGCTGGAGACAGAGAGCACGTTCAGCCCAGGCTGTCAGGTACAGCTCCACTGTGCTGTCACTGCCACTCCTGCCTCAGGTCACAATCCCAGGTTTCTATTCCACAGTGACAGCCACGACTGGGAGGTCACGTTTTTTCCCTTAGACTTGAAACCTGTCTCAGTCTGTCTTCAAAAAAACAGCTACTCTTTAGAAGAACTGTGTTCCAAAAAAATCCCACCCTAGACACAGCCACATTGCTGAGGCAGCCCGGGACAAACCTCTTATCAAGGAGACCAAAAGGAACAGTTTGCCTAGAGAGGAAATAAAGAACACCACAGCAGCCTTGCTGTCACAGATGTGTCTGAAAGTAAGCAGCAATATGAATTACAAATAACCTACTTTCATAAATAAATATACATCAGAAAAGTTGCCTTCCAGATCTTCTGGAAGCAAAAAATGTATTGAGTTATTAAACAACACTTCAGCAAGAAGACTTTTCTAAACAAGGAAGACCAAGGCATAGCTAATTACTTGGGAATCCAACACAGAGAAAGCACCTTTTGCTGCTTATATCTGAGGATTTATTAAAATATATTTTCAATATAAAAGTATAAAATAATTACTACTTTGACTTGGAAAAAAACAACAGTGGTTCTGATTTTCAAGCAGAAAAAAAAATTATCCAGTGATAATTTCCTTATTTTTAAAAAAGATTCTTAAATGAGATACAGGCAAATTTATCTCTCCAGATAATATGTGCCAGCTCATGAGAACTTTAAAAACAGTTATTGCTTTTATTTTCTTCAACAGAAGAGTAGAGTTGAGTCTCATTCCTACTCATGTGGCCATACCACATCACAGTAAGACTAGTCAGGGGTGTTTAGCAAGTTACAAAATGTGTAAGTGCCACAGGAAAAAGGCACTGGAGAAATCAGTAAAGTAATAATTACTTGGCAGCAAAACATACTGGGGAAAGTGGTGGGAAAGCTTTCACTCCTACCATCTGTCAGGCTTTCCAGGGAGAGCAGCACTAGCACCGAACCCAAGTGCTAATTGCTGCATGTCCCAAGTAATTTGTATCATGCCATGCAATATGGATCGGACAAGCAATATCTTCTACTAAATGCCAACATCAAATAAACAGAGAAAAAAAAAGCCAACAACTTCTCTATCCATTCCGAGCAAATACCCAAATGTACAGTGTTATTTTCCATGTATTTATACAGCCACCATTCAGCATTAATGAGAAAATGAGACTGTTCACAGGAGGGCTGCACGCACAGTGCAATCACACCCCAGCATCCATTCCTTCAGACAGCAAAAATTGTATAAAAGGAATACTATTTTTTCCTTCTCTAAAGGGCTAGAACAATATTTATCATCTTTCATTAAACAGTGATCAGTTGTTCAAGCAGTTCATCCACAGGGGAGTCACCGTAAGGCAGAAGCAGAACAGTGGGGTTATCTTCCTTAAGCACAGGTTTATGCAAAATTGGTAACGGCTGAGGAGACGGTGTCACCTCTGTGATCCAGCTGGTCCTGCAGCCGTGCAAACTCAGCGAGTTCGTTCAGCTCCTGAAACTGCCTGTCTGTTTTATGGCTCACCAGTGACCGGTAGAAGTGGACTGCGAACACAATGAAAATCAATCCAAAGGGCACCATAATGGACGTGGATGCAATGGCTGCTGCCTGTCCTGAGGTGATAGTAGAGCTGTTGCCCTGCGGGGTATTATCAGTTTTCTTCTTCAGAGGAAGAAACTTCACCCAGCACAGCAACACCACCTCTGCCAGGAAGAGCAAAGTGCCAATGACGGTGGAAAAGGCCCACGCCAGCTCAATGTGCCGATGCATTCGCTCATGAGGAGACTCCTTGACAGAGTTGAGATTGTGCACGTTGCTGACAGCCTCTATGTTTGGGAGAATGCAGGTGCTTATCATGAGTGCAAAAAGGTGAACTGCAACAAGGACAGTCGTGCAGGCACTGAAGGCGATCAAGAGCCCCTGAGGGTAGTCGTGTTCTGCGTCGAGCTGAACTTCCACCATGGCCACCTGGAAAGGAAGGGAGAGAGATGCAGTTACCTACATCACATATTATTTCACTAGAGATTATTTTAAGTTTAAACCAAAGTAAGTCTGCATTTACATTTCTCTTCATGTGATCTGCACCCTTTTCATCAGGTTCAAATTTAGGGCTGAGCAAAGGCCACCATTTTCAAACTTACTGTTGTGTTGTAGAGCAAACCCTCAATATGCAGAAAAACTGTTACAGCACAACCACCTCACCACCTCCAGCTCATCCCAACCAAACAGCTGAACTTTGTGAACAACGTACCTGGACTCCTTAAGTGAAACATTCCTTCTTTCATGTTACACTGTTGAGGCAGCTTTTGATCTTTCACTATCGATTATAAATTTTGCTTGGTATTAGCAAATATTTTGTGTAGAATGAACACCATATAAAGTCTTTTGAGTCTCTATAATAACATGAAAGCCTGTGATGGCAGCAGACTGCCCATCACAACCTTGGTGGTCCTTTCTCCTTAGATATTTGGGTTTAAGTTCTGAGGAGCAGAAGCCTTTCATGACAAAGATCACCTCTCCATAGGCCTCTCAGCCATATTCTTTCACTCAAGTATTTAAGCAGATTGTAGAAGACAGAAAGTGTCCACAATGCCCATGGCAGCCAAACAGGCTTGTTAGAGCCTAAAGAAAGACAATGTCTCCAAGAAAGTATAATACAGAACTCCAAGATCCAGCCCTCCACTATTGTATGAACCAAGCTCTTTTATAACCTTAGATCTCCACATATCCTGTGCTTCAGGAGCAGAAATCAGCAATAAATAACAGCACCAGGAAACTCATAAACCCAGCTCAGAATAAAGAAAATGAACTAGAATGCATTTTAACAGGTTTTAAAACTGTCAGGTAGTTTTATGCGTGAGTGACATTAATCCCAGGAGCTCTCCTGAAATAATCTTTCCTGATAAATTTACCTTTCAGACAAAGCACAGCTCCAAAGAGGGAACAATGCACCAAGGTCTCTGTGTTCAGTGCTCTTCCTCAAAGGAACTCGTTCAACAGACAAAATATGTTTAAAATGCAGAGGAGAAAACCTAACAGCAATATGAAATATATGCACATCAAGCTGATCAGAAGAAAGACTTATGAAGAGCTGGTATATGGATGCAGGCAGGCATGGAAAGGAGGACCCAAAGGCAGCTGCAAAAGCAGCAGGAACATTCAAACCCCTGTTTGGTAAGAGCTGAGTCAAACTGCACCTCGGCCTGGATCCCACCTTCCCATGCACGTTCCAGGACACCAGAACTCTTAATCACCAATGCACCAAATGTATTAAAGGCAACCAAGGGTTTTGCTCAGACATGTTTCAACAGGCTTTCAAGGCCATGTGCCAATTTTTTAATTCCTTTATTGAAAGCTTTTATCGTCATAAGCCTCGCCAACCAGCGAGCAGTTTCCAAGTGCTATAAGAAACTCTACAAGAAATTATATTAATGCATATACAATTCTTGCTCAAAGATTTAAAAATACCATTTTTTGTCGTGGGAAACTTCACATTTGAGAGGATAAACATTTGGTTGTCAGGATTGCTTGTTAAGTCCCAACATACTCGTGGGATGTTGGGCTTCCTGTGTTTTTCACAGAACAATTGCAATCTTCACCACCAAGGATTCATTTTCATACTTATCAAATATTTTTCTTGTAAGTCTTCTGGTTTGTCTAGACTCAAAAACACCCAGCATGGCAAGGCACTTTAATCCTTTATCTTAGTAGTAAGTTATCATAACAATGACACTAAAGAAATTCGTTAAAGACTTTATTTTCTTTAATTTGCCAAACATTGAGGACATTTTATGTTTCCATTAACCAATGCCTCCATGTAGCAGTGACATCAAACACTTGATTTTGAACTCCTTGTGTTCATGTCTGGCAGAGTAACCCAAGCTTGACCTGTAAGTGAAAAACCAGTTCATGTTTTCTGTCTCCTCAAACTCTCAAGAAAGCTAATTTGGGAACTTTGTCGGTGTAAACAAGCAGCAAAACTGCCAACTCTTTTCAACTGCAAGTTTACTTCCTGGGCCAAGCCTGAGCCAGGCACCTAAAACAAAAAGCTCCATTTTTCATCACGGGGCCCTGTGCCTGTTTTCTAACAGCCATGAAGAGTGGCAGGAGTTCTTCCCTCTGCTCATGCTGCAATTTCAAAGAAATTCCAACTGCTCCTGTGAGGTAACACCTGCAGGAACAGCACCCCACTGAGGTCACCTGACGACCCAAACCCACAGCAAGCCCGAACCCACAGGTGCTGCCTGATGCTCTAGGCAGGATCTTTTCCTGTTCAGGAGACCTGCTCAGGGCAGGAAGTGTCGTTGGTGGCTGCAGTTTCCAGTACAGCATGTTCAGCACCTTCTCCCTCACCACTTTCAAAGCTCCTCCAAACACTTGCTGCCTGATTTCCACTGTGCAGCTGCCCTGCCTTGCTGCGTAATCACAGCCTAACGTGGGCTGGAAGGCTCCTCAAGAGGTCATCTGGTCTAATCCCTGGTTCAAAGAAGAGCTAACTTTAACTTCAGATCATCCTACAGATATGACTGGCAGATTTACTACAGCTCTTGACAAAATTAAAGGACTCCCATGACATTTCCACTCAAGTCCGAAGCTCTCATAAGCCTAAAAATGGTGGGCATTCAGATGTTTACAGAAGATAACTGAATCTGGGCACACAACCATGTTAAACCTTCCACAGTCCTGGATTTCAGAGTCGTGGCAGCCTCATTCCTATCCTATTGCAAAAGATTTAACAACTTGCCCTCTAGAAGAACCTGCATTTCAACTTATTTTTTCAGTTTAATATCCTGACCAAGTTAATTTCACTTATTTAAAATGCCACCACATCTTATTAGACCAGAAGGGCTTAAATAAAGCTCTGCTTTATAATTAAAATCACAGGCTTACATCTCCTTTGAAATCAGCAGCCGGTGCTGCAGAGGAAAGTCAAGAGTGAGACGGGTGTCACGGCATCACTGGACATCAGCACTCCTGGCTGGCTCCCTGTGCTCCTGACAGGACTATTCACCCCAGAGACAGAGGCTCTGAGCCAGGCTCTCACAGACTGTCTGCACCATTCACAGAGTTATAAACAACTCAGAGAGAGAGAGTTGCTGTGTATGAGCCAGAATAACTCACCGGAAATTAAAAACAAATAAGTCAAAATAATGATCTTATTACTGGTTTTATACACAAGGGAAACTAAGCATCATTTATCCTTTAGTCCAGGATCTTGGCTCTGTAATTATTGTGTGTTGCAGAGTGGCAAAAGACAGTAATATCTGCTGACACTAACACTGGAATGCAAATAAGGATTTCATTTGATTTTGCTACCAAACATGAAAAGGGATGACTGGAGTAAATGCATCTCGAGGAGATAGTAGCTCTGCACAATGTAACTTAGAGTAAATTCACTCAGTAAGTCCAGGGTCAGATCAGCCAGAGGCTCAGAGTCTGTTTTGCATCCTCCCAACCACAGAAGCCACTCACAGCAGCTCCCCAGAACAGCAGGTGCCCCACACTGCCTGCCCTGCTCATCCACACCTCGAGACAGGGATGTTCCAAGGAGCCACAAAGCATGGCTTTCATGGCTGGAACAGGAGGAACTTCTGGTGTGGGGGAAGACTCTTGAGTGCAGCTCAAACCTGTAAGTGCAAACAGTGATGTAAAAGCAGAGGCCACAAAGCTGGGCCTGTAACGCTTTCCTGCAGATTACAAAATGCTGCTGTTTCATGTTATTCTACCAGCAATCCAGTTAAATGCAGATAAAAAATGTAAATAGAGACCACTTTAGTATTTAAAACTGCAGAGTGACCTGTACCTGACAAGCACTCTGCTGCCTTGAGCACCTGCACAGCTCTGACAGCAGCAGGGCCAGCCCTGCCCTGCAGTACCTCAACATCCACCGTTATCATGGAAATCAGTCCCATAAATATTTATCACTGCAGTCAGTCTTCTATAGAACATGACTGGAGCTGCCTCCAGAAGACCATACTGGGTGTGTTTCAAAGGCAAGAGTTGACAGTTCTTTGATGATATCCAATATTTGAAGTGTACATCTTCCCATCTAGACAAAGCTCAGCCAGCTTGAAGCACTCCAAGTATTAAAAAGAAAACTGTGCTGTATGGTAAATAACTTCCTCCAAATCCTACTTACAACAAAGTCAATCACAGTGTATAATTCAGACCTCTAGTTCTGACAGAGCTATTTTCACAAAGCTGTTAATTGGTGGCAGGATGTGATATTGAATCTTCCACTTTGGGGCCTATTGGGATCTAACAACTTCCCTCTGGTTCCTGACTCCCATATCATGACATTCTCATACTACTGGTGACAAAATGATGCCAACAAGTCAGATTAATTGTTCAAACAAAAATAACCTGCCAGCAGCCTGTCTCCTCTGGAGCTCTCAATTCTGCTGCTGCACGTGTGGACTGCAGTGCTTGCAGTGTTGGATACAATCTGCAAAATATTTCCAGCATTCAAACAAACTGGATTGAGAAACAAAAACAGATAAAGCCACTCATGAGGGGGAAAAGATCACACATCAGTATCTGGGATATAACACATGTGATGCTCGCTGGAAGCACATGGAAGGAACCCTCCATTCTTTCATGGACCACACACGTTCTACAATTCTTCTTTACCTCTAACAATTTGGGGATTATTGACATTACTTGCTGGCTCCATAAACTGGAAAATTGTACTAAATGAAGACTATAAGCTTGATGGATTTTCCCTGAGACATATGGCCCTGGGTGATAACATCCATGGAAACCTGCACGAAGAAAATGCTCAGGTTTGCTGCCAGCAGCTCAGCCCTCACAGCAGCTGCCAGCACCAGACCTGTCTGAAGTGCACACACAGCAGCAAATCCTCATGCACAGCTCTGAAACAAAACCAACTGAAAACCAGGTTCTTAATCTTCTCTGAGGAAACGTGTTTGAAACCTGGCTGAGCATTTCACACTCCACATCACTGACCCAGCAATCCTGGCCTTTGGCACGCGTGGTTTCCCCACCAATCCTGGGCAAATAAACTGTGCAAAATGGCTGCAGCTACACACAAACCCAGTCCAAAGTAAGGGAACTATTTAGGGGGATAAACTTCACTCATATTGTTTAATCAAAGAGCAAGGATCAATAGGACTGGCATGGAAACCAGCACATTCCACTCCGGACAACTCCCATCAATGCACTGAGTGGTCCTGCATGTGTCATTTAAGCTCTTTCTTCCTTGTGTGATAGGGAAAAACAGAGGAACAAAGAGGCTGCCTTGCTGTTGTAGCTTTGATCCAAGACTAGATTGTACTTCTTCAGCATTTCAGTCAAATATCCAGTGCCAAAAAACCCGCTGCAGGCAGTAAACAATGCACAGGTGTGACAGCAGAACAGCTCAGCTTTTCAGGGCAGAAACTCTACAAGACAAGAAAAGTTTTTAAGAAAAAAACTAAAAATACTTGAAAGTTAACTGGCTCTTCTGAAAACAGACTAGGAAAACTCAGCTAGAAGACTGTCTGTCAGAGCAAAACCAAAGGGGCTGCAGGTCCATTTTCAGTGAGATCTTGTAAAAGCACCAAAACCCTGATTTTTTTAAGGGGGAATTTCAGAAAAAAATAAAGTATGAATGTTCACATGTAACACTGCTGAACACTAGAGATTTTGTTAGTTGGAACAAAGTAGCTTTTTCCTGAAATACCCTAAAGAACAAATTGAAAAGCAGCGGTTTTCAATTGAACACCAAAAATTATTCTAGAGAATCAAGAAGGAAGTAGAGGAAACCTCACCTTATACCTCCACGGAGAGAGTCGACACACCACATATTTAGAGAAAGACCAAAGGAATTTAAGACACTAAGTACAACTTTAAAATAATAGCATTTAAAATGAGATGCAACCTCACCTAAATGAAGATTCGTAAAAAACAACAAACCACAGAGTTTTTTTCCATGTTCTCTCTGACCGGAGCAGCCACCCTGACAAAGTGCTCTGACACAGGAGAAGGGATGCACAACAAGGAAAACTCATTAGCAGGAGCGGCGCGAGCTCCCGGGCGGATGCGTTACCCAAGGACTCCAACACGAACACAGCCAAGCCTGTCACTCAAACCGACAGCAGTGCCACCACCTCCCCGAAGAGTTGTGGGCTGTTTTTAGCCATTGAAGGAGGACAGTGACATTTAGCTGACCGTCAGGAGGGTGCTGTGTTTTCCGACAGCATCACTGCAACAATGGCTCTGGACGGGGGCAGATCTTATGGCGGAAAATACCCAGTTTGTTAAAAGCCGCGTAAAAAATTAAGACAACGCAACTCAGGGCGGTGCGATTCGATATTTGGAAACTACGAAGAATTTTTAGCAGATGCATAAAAAGGGGCTGAGGGCAGAGTTTGGAGCTTCGTACGTCAAAGAACCGGACAGTTGAGGAAGTCTGTAAATAACCGTACTTCAATCTATATGGAGCTTTCATCTGAGACAATTCGGGTTACTAGACTGGGTTACTTCATATCAAACCCGAAAAGCAAAACACACACTAACAAGAAAACCCGTTTCTAAGCCACGCACAAAGCTGCAAAGTAAGCAACACCTCTGGTTTCCTTAAATAAAAAATCAGAAGCCTCGCAAGTGGAAAGGGCTGATGATGGATGCAATGAGTCGGAGGGACACTCCAGTGCAACACCTGCCCTCGCCCCCGCTGCACGAGGCGTGCGGTGCGGGGAGCGGAGCGGGAGGGGCAGCACCGTAACCGGGGAGGCGCTGCGGGGCTCCGGGCTCGGCCCCCGCTTCCGACACCGCAGCGAAGCGAGACCCCGAGACACACCGCGGGGACCCCGCGGCCCCGTCCCGCCAGCGCGGCTCCTGCGCTCCCGAGCATCCCCCGCGGGGAAGATCCACGATCGAACCAACCCACACTGTCCGGCGCAGGTAAAACCTCAGGGGCACCCCCGAACTCATCGCGTGCAGCTCCGCGGAGCAAAGGAACTCCCGGGGCGCTCCCTCCGCCGGCTGGGAGCGCTGCCGGGGCAGTGCCCGCCCCGCTTCCCGCCGCCCCGGGGGCAGCGCCCGGCCCGGCGCGTCCCGCTCAGCCACATACGGCGCGGGCACCGCCGAGTCCCGGCCGGCAGCACGGGAAGCGGCGGCCCCCCCGCCCCGCGCCGGGCGCTCACCATGGCGAAGCCGGAGAGCAGCGCGGAGGTGCGGCTGGAGGCTTTCAGCTTGGCGCGGCTCAGGTAGAGCTTCCGCCAGGACAGCGCCTGCATCGAGTGCTCGTTCAGGCTCATGGGCTCGGGGCGGCGGGCGGCGCGGGGCGGAGGAGAGCGGAGCCAGCGGTGTCGGTGTGGGTGCCGGTGTCTGTGTGGGTGCCGGTGTCGGTACCGGTGTCGCTGTCCGTGGCGGTGTCGGTGCCGGTGTCGCTGTCCGTGGCGGTGCCGGTGGCGGTGCCAGTGTCGGTGCCTGTGTCAGAGTGCGGCTGGCGCAGGGCGGGCCGGGCCGCGCTAACACCCCATGGCGGCTCCGCGGCTCTGCCGGGCCGGGGCCGCGCCCGCCGTGCGCCCCGCGAGCCTGCGCGCCCCGCCCGCGGACACGCCCCCGACACGCCATTGGGCAGCGCGCCCAGACCCGCCTTTCGGGCCCGCCCCCCGCCACCTGATTGGGCTGTGCAGAGGGCTCGGCCCCGCCCCCGCTTCCCGGCAGCCCCCAGAGACAGAAGGAGGGAGAGCGCCCTGCCCGGAGCGGCCGCGAGGGGGCGCCATGCGGAGAGAGCCCCTGAGGGACCCGCTGAGGGACCCCCGAGTTTCTGAGGGATCCCCAACCTCTGCCCCTGAGGGACCCCCAACCTCTGCCCCGAGGGATCCCCAGTCTCCGTCCCTGAGGGACCCCCAACCTCTGCCCCTGAGGGACCCCCAACCTCTGCCCCTGAGGGACCTCCAACCTCTGCCCCTGAGAGATCCTCAATCTCCTCCCCTGAGGGACCCCCGAGTTTCCTAGGGATCCCCAACCTCCAACCCTGAGGGACCCGCTGAGGGACCCCCGAGTTTCTGAGGGATCCCCAACCTCTGCCCCTGAGGGACCCCCTGAGCGACCTCCAACCTCTGCCCCTGAGGGACCCCCGAACCCCTGAGGGACCCCCGAGTTTCTGAGGGACCCCCAACCTCTGCCCCTGAGGGACCCCCTGAGGGATCCCCAACCTTCACCCCCGAGGGCCCCCGAGCCCCTGCCCCTGAGGGAGCCATGTCCTCTGCCCCTGAGGGCCCCCGAGCCCCCAGCCCTGGGGTCCCCCGGCCCCTCAGCGGTGTGTCCGGTGGGGCCCCGCACGCAGCCTCGGCCGGACGCGTGTCCCGGAGCGCGGCCCGGTTCGGGTCTGTGGCTCAGGGCGGTTCGTGCCCCTCAGCCCCGGGACGGGGGGTCCTCCCCTCAGAACCACCACAACGCCGGGACTCAACCTCTTCCCTGCTGAAAAGCTTAAACATTTAACCTACATCTGTCAGTGGATTCACCCTCACTTGCAGCCAACACTGATCCACTTCATCCTTCGCCACATAGTTCAGATCTTCATGTTTTGTAGGCCCAGAGCTCCTGATAAACCCTTTTTTATCAGCAAGCAGTTGATAAGGTTGACTAAGCAGAACATTTCAACAGATACACAGGCCAGTGTTGAAAGATTTTTTTATTACCATGTTCACATAAACTCCTTAAACCATAATTCATTTTTTTCTGTTTCACAGAGGGGAAAAATGAGGCGTAGAGCAGAACTCCACAACAAACACATGACACAGTAATGAAGATGATTCCTGAAAAGGTGAGGCAATACAGTGCTTGTGCTACAGCAAATTTGTGGGGAAGAAGTAAGAAATAAACCTGTTGCTATCGATTTCTAGTAAGAAAAATACAATTTTTACAATAGAAACAGTACAGGACAATTTAAAGGCATATGGATGGTCAGTAGCTGAATCCCGGCTAGTTCCATTAGCAACAAAAAGCATCCCTTATTTTGTATTGCCTTGACATTTAAAACCATGCAGATTGTCTTCAGCATTCTTGCTTTGTTCCTCTGTTCACACCTTTCTGATTTGCAAGGTCGTTCATTTACTTACGCACAGCAAAGGGAATGACAATCTACACCAACAAGATCACTTGATGCTTTTCATTTACAAGGCATTCTTTTTAAAAAGATGTAGTTGAAGCAGTCAAGAAAAACTGTCTTAAGCATTTGAAGTCTTCAGAGGCATTCTGAAACCACCATTTATTACCACTTAGATCAGATCTCATTCCCTCCTCAGGAAACAAGCACAAGTCCTCCTCTTGTTATAAACAACTTTGGGTGAGATTTTTATCTATAGAGGAATTAAAACACCTCTGTAGAAGAATGAGTGTGGCTTAGTCTTTCTACAAAGGCCTTTGCTCTTGTATCACTGACTCCATGGAGTGTTGGCCGCCTTCTTTCTCTTTTAAGGGTGTCAGTACTGCTGTGTGGGATCCACTTCAGTGGAAGTCCAGCATAAATGGGTATTTAGAGGTGGATTTGGCACTGTTAGATTTGTGGTTTGACTTGATGATCCTTAGGGTTTTTTCCAACCTAAATGATTCTATGATTATAAAATATCACTTTCTATTTGGTGTGCTTTAATTCTTAAAAAAACCCCACCACCAACACCACCCCAAAAAAACCTCAGAAGACCTGACCCCACAATCAGCATTTTCTGTGCCTCCCACTGGTGCCTGAGGCTGTCTGAGCAATGAGCAATGAGTAACAAACTCATTGTGATTTCTTTACCACCTTATCTTGGGAGTCAAGATAATCATCAAAAATCTGTAATGTAAAACTCCACATCTCAAGCAAATATTTAAGTCTCTGTCACTTAGTTCCCGTGGAATTATAAATTTAAAAATGTTCCACATGGTTATGTACATGTACATAAACAACATGGGTATTTCCCTATTTCTTCTTGTGTCTGCACAAAATTATGGTTGAACTGTAACATCATGGGCCGGGACTACTGCACTAATAACACTTGGGTCTTGACCTGTTCCCTAAAATCATATTTCTTCACAGAAAAAAACCCCAAACCAGCTGCAGGAGACATAAATCTGAGAAGGACATTAAGTGTCTTTCTAAATAATCTTATTAAAGTAGACTCTTTGAGCTCACTGCTCCTCTCTTTTTCTGTCCATCATTCCTATTCCTGTTTATTGGGAAGGGCTTTGAAAGATGTACTGCTGAGTTCATATTTCATTCAAAGAAATGGTGTGGAAAAGGATCTACAGAATCAGCAAAATCTCATCTTTTCCAAACTAAACCCATGTGTCATTTGAAGCTTCAAGCCCCAGTGCTGTAGCTTTGAAATGAACATTTCCTTTCCTAGCTGAGATTAAAAAAAATCAGTTTATTAAACAGAAAAACACAAATTAAGGATCAAGTCTTTATCTGCAACTGAGGCACAAAGACTGTAGCAGTGCACCCTTTCTGTTCCATTTTACAGCTCCATTCTGAGGTACAAATTATACAGAGACATGATTTTATTCCCAACTGTTACACACCTCTACACTGCCACTCTAGAGTTAGCTGAAACTAAGAGTCAGCCATGCTTAATTAACTCTTAGAAATGCTTCAGGGAGTCCTTCTGAAGTCACGCTGGGGCTCAGAGCTGGGCTTTGCTGTCACCTGTGACCCGTGCAATTGCAGAAGGCCACCAAAAGGGTGTAGTCCTGCCCTCTCCCTTCATCTCACCCTTCTCCAGCCTGTGCATCACACTCAAATGGCTACAGAGCTTCGGTGAATTGACCTAATGAAAGAAATACTTTTATTGTTTTTCTTAATGGCTGATTTTTCTGCTGGATCAGGTCACTGACCAGACTTACCCTGTGGCTCCACGAATCAGTGCAGGAGAAGTGAGGGATGTTCATGTAAGAGAAAGGGAACGGACCCTTCCAGCAGCAGTCTGTTATTACCCCTAATTAGAGGTAATGTCAACCCATTCTCTGGATCATTTATGCATGAACACAATCGGAGCAGGTGGCAGAAGTCCAAGTTTCTTTCCAGAAAGCCCTGAGAAATCTGTACTCTGTCACAAGGATACTCATAGTTCTTCGCTTTTCCTGCTAAAAATGTACTCCTGTATTTTCTGTAGGAGGCTGAATAGGTTCGCCGAGTACCCTGTGATTAATGTGAGCCGGTGCTGAGCACGCCGAGGTGCTGCCCTCGCCAGAGCAGCTGTTCTAAAACGGATCTGCAGCTTCTCATGCAGATCAGAACTTCCATTTGCGCCTGTTACTGCACCCAAACCGATTCAGGGCACCACAAAGTGGAAATCGTGGTAGCTCTGCATTAAAAACAGCACATTTCAAGTTGCAAAAGGCAAATAAAGGTTTGTCAGCAATCCCAAAGAGGTCAAGGCAAACATCTCTGCAAGTCTCCTCTGAAACAGAGCTTAGAGTTTAGATGATGGAATTTCTGCAAAGATTTTGATCTGTCATATCTAGAAAAAAACATATTTTAATTTCCTTCATAAACCAATGAAATAGTTAACTATATCTTCTTCCATCTTAACCCAAGGCAAGGTATAGAATGATAGGTCTTACAGGATAAACAATATTTTAAAAAATGTTTTAAGATTAGTTCTGTCTATTCCATCCAACGGAAGGTAACTATGTTTAAAGCTCAGTGGGGTGAAATGAACCCATGTGTTCATAAGCACTTCAGTTCTGGTTGCAGCACGAGCCCTGCAGTATGTTAATTAAATGGCAGTTCCTTGTTTCACACTAACAAGGTCAGGATCCAAGCCTTGGCATGATTAGATCTTAAATAATTTAAGTTACATTCACATTCAGCAAAAAAGGTTAAATATTTTTTTCAGATTTCAGCCTAGCCCTTTCCCAATACCCACTGCTCGCTTTCCACAGGATCGATACTGCGGGTTTGATACTGTATCACAGTGTTGATAGGAGTAGTTTTCCCATAGTTTTTACTGTGAAGAAGGGCAGGTTTGTATCAGCCCTGGGCTCTCCCATTCCAAGTGCTGCCTGATGGGGCCCAGCTCTGGGCCATGCTGGAAAACTGTGGCATGACCTGCTCAGGGGGAAACCAGCCCCCAGTCCTCATCTGCCAGCACTTCAGTCTGGGTTCTGCAGCACAGGGGTTTAATATTGCTCTAAATGCTTTTCTCCTATCTAATGCAGCTGTGGATATGAATATTCTCACCATCCATTGCCTACCTCCTCCCTTTTCCTCATTGAGACTTTTTTTGTAATTAATACACAGATTATTTCCATGGTATCATGAACTGTAGTTGAGTAAGAATCATTTGTCTTAAAACAAGGTTAAACAAGTGTTTTCTATATTTGGAGATCTATAGATAGAAATTGTTGTATTTCTGAAACATTTACTTCCACACTTCCATAATGTGCTCTAGTGTTTCCAGGTGTATGTGATGGATATAGTCCTTGATGAGTTTGCTTGATTTACCAAGGGTCTAAGATTGTTTATGTCCAAAAGGAAACATTTAGAAAAATGAGTTGATTTTGGTTTATGCCTCTGTTCTGTCTCTTTTGGTGGACTATTGTGGACTGGATGGATGATGTGTTTTTTCTCTGATGATTCTCTAGAAACATCCATTTATCTTGTACTCTAGCCTCAAACCTACAGATGTACACGTGTATTTAATTTTAACATTGAGTAATCTTGGCTGAAAGGTCAAGATATGTATATATCTCCTCAGGATTATGGATTAATAATGCACTTGCTCCAACAGACATCTGGAATCCACACTTCAATATATAGCCTATGAAACACTTCCATACGATAATAAAGTTCAATCGTCTGCAAATAGGGAGATGTTAGAGAAAGATTACATGATTTTTCAAGATTCTGCAAACAGTTCTTGGCAGAATCAGGAGGAGAAGCTCACTGCCTTAAATCCTGTTAGAACTCTGTCCTCTCCTGCCTTTATCCACATGTCATGGATCATTAAAATAGGGATCTTTCCAAAGAGATGAATGGCAAGGCCTGCAAAGTTGAATTTTAATGTGTTTTACATTTTGCATCATACTTAATATATTTCATACAGTACGTGGGACGTTCAACTGATTGCAAAAAGGAAAGCAGAGGTGCTCTGCCAAAGCCATCAGGCCCGACCCTGGGCTCGGGTACGCTTTGATGTTCCCTTTCTTGGGGGGTGTGGAGGGGAGGTAAAGGATGTCACTTCAGAGAGGAGCCAACGCTGTGGAACCTGGAGGCTGTTCAAAACCTGCACTCTGACCCTGCTATTGCAATCAGATGGTCCCAATATTTGCTCAGCATCAATACAGAGTGGCTGTGAGTGGGTGTTGTAGAAATGAGACCCGCCGATAGTTTTAGGAACTGCAGCATCTCTGTCTTGCAGACTTTTTGTATCAGCAGCTACTTAAAGCATTTTTACCTACTTTTTCATGCGATTTCTAACTACCTGTTGTACCTCCTTATTACAAAAGCATTTTCTCTTCGTTTAAGACCTCTTTAACACCATCTATAATCCATTATAGATTTTATGGCCGGTTCTCACCAGACACGTGGGTGCAGCGCCGGGAGCGGTGCCGGGGCGCGTTGCCGCGCTGAGCCGCGCCGCACGTGCGGCAGAGGCACAGAGCGAAGCCACCACTACAATTAACACCAGGTCCGCGTATTTTAAGATTATTTTCAAGTATTTGCTACATTAATTCACCACTCTTTACCCCCTGTTTAAGCCGTTGGGGCTGGACACCGGCGGGGAGCCCAGAGTCTCCCCAGTTAAGCGGAACCGCTTAACTCTTCGGGCACGTTCCCAGGGGTTGCGGTACCACCCCGGGGACCATCCGCGCCTTTGAGGGGCCCGTTCCCCGTCCCCCCGCGGCCGCTCAGCGCCTGCGTGTCGAGCACTCGTGACCGAGCATCGCACGGCGGGGCCGGCGGCCAGCCCAGCGCTGGTACCGGCCCGGTACCCCGGACATTCCCCCCTGCCCGGCCAGCCCAGCGCCGGTACCGCCGCGGTAGCCTGTCCAGCCCCACATCCCAGCCAGCCCCACATCCCAGCGCCGGTACCGGCCCGGAACTCCGGACATTTCCCTATTCCGGCCAGCCCCGAGTCGGTACCGCCCGGGTACCCCTGCCAGCCCCACATCCCGGCAAGCCCCACATCCCGGCCAGCCCAGCGCCGATACCGCCCCGGTATCCCGGACATTCCCCCGATCCCGGCCAGCCCCGAGCCGGCACCGCCCCGGTACTCTGTCCAGCCCCACATCCCGGCCAGCCCAGCGCCGGTACCGCCCCGGTACCCTGTCCAGCCCCACATCCCGGCCAGCCCAGCGCCGGTACCGCCCCGGTACCCTGTCCAGCCCCACATCCCGGCCAGCCCAGCGCCGGTCCTGTGCCGTGCTCGCGCCATCAGCGCCTCGAGCGCCGGTCCCGCGCCGTGTCCCCGGTCCGCCCCCCCATCACCCCCCCGGCCCCGCCGCTGTTTACGTTCCGGGCACTGCGACGCCTGCGCCCCCGCTCCGCACGCAGCGCCTGAACATGGTTCCTTAGGACTTTGCAAAAGGCATCGCCGCCGCCCCCCTCCCCTTCCCTCCCCCTCCTCCCCCCCCCCGGGGAAAAAAAAGTGCTGGTGCAAAATTGCAAAACTTTAGCGAGCCCTGGATGGCTTTTGTTTTGCCTCCTCCCCATTTGGGCCAAAAATGCGGGACAGGAACTGTTGACAAATAAGTGATGAAACTCTCCAAAAAAATGGAGGCAAAGAAAGACTCTGGAAGAAGATTGGTGTGTAGCTGGCTTCGGTCTCTTTCCTATTCGTGCCTTTTAATTGATTTTGCTTAATTGTTTGCAAAGGGAGAAATGCATGCGGGACGTAGGCAGCGGAGCGACTTAGTTTGAGAGCGCGCGACTGAGGCAGCGGGGAAGGGGCGGAATGGAACGGAGGGAATGGGCAGGGTGGGACGATCACGGATTATTATTTTTTTTCCGGCGGGTGCGGGTTTGTGCTGATCCACCGCGCGTGTCGGCGGGGCTGCGGGGCGGGTTCGCAGGGCGAGAGCTGCCGGGAGAGGGGGCAGAGCCGGCGGCGGCAGCGGCTGCACGGGGACCCCCGCTCCGCCGGGGACCTACCTTGTGCGCGGCCGGTCCCCGCCGCCTCCAGCCGCGGCTCCGCGCCCGCCGCAGCTTCCCCGGGGCAGCGGCACCGGCCTGGGCCGGGCCTACCCCGCCATCCCCCGCATTGCACTCGGTGCTGCCCCTCGCCCGCCGACCCCCGCGCTGCCGGCGCTGTCGGGCGTGCGGGGCGGCGGGGGGAGCGGGCGGGGGCTGCGCATCCATCGCGGCGTTACATAAAGCGATCTGGTTTTTAAATCGCCGCTTCCGGTGTGACTATGGAAACACTCGGATTATGTAAATACCGAAACCTGGATGCTGGGCATCAGATGCGATGATTCGTGCCCCTTTTCTCTTCTCTGGGGAATTAGCTTGTGCTCACGTGCAAAAATAATAATAACATAATAAAAATGATCCGGTTGCTAACGAGCGCTGGCCGCCTTTCACGGTTTTTAACGGGATTTCAAAACGCATCGGTGCTGTAGCTTATGAATTGCCGGCGAGTTACCAGTCTCCCGCTCGCCTTCCAGCGCCAGCCCCTGCTCAGCAGCCCAAGTTTGAGTTTTCCTGCAGCCAGGCACCTGTTATTCCTGCCGAGTTCTGTGTCACGGGATGGAAAAGGTTGTGCATGCAGCTGTGTTGGAGATTGTTTGGGTTCAGGTTTTGTTCAGTTTGTGTCTTGCCATCTTAATTATTTCCCCCAGAATGTGTTTATCAAACCCTTCTGCACGATCCTTGCGCTTTTCTCGGTTTTTTCTTTCCCCGACAATGTGCTTTATTTTGGGTTTTTATGTGTTTTCTAGCGCTGCATCGGCCGGAGGCGGTACGATGAGAACGAGGACCTCTCGGACGTGGAGGAAATTGTCAGCATCAGGAGTTTCAATTTGGAAGAGAAATTAAAGAGTAAAATGTACCACGGGGATTTCGTGCATGCCATGGACGGCAAAGGTAAACCAGCCGGGCCGGGGCCGCCCGGCCGCGCTCGCCGCCGCCTCCACGTGCAGCTCCGCGCCGGCTTCGGATTTCGCGCCCGTGCCCCTGCCCGGGATCCGGTGACGCCACCGGCCCGAGGGGAACGGGGGCTGTGCGGGGTCGTGGGGGGCTGCCCCGGCCCGGCCCTCCCGCACGCGGAGGGCGGTTTTAGCCTCGCCGC
Organism: Pithys albifrons albifrons; assembly: GCF_047495875.1. Taxonomy (NCBI): domain Eukaryota; kingdom Metazoa; phylum Chordata; class Aves; order Passeriformes; family Thamnophilidae; genus Pithys; species Pithys albifrons. The sequence continues at coordinate 6,363,365 of NC_092474.1, read as the reverse complement.
GGGGCTGGGATGAGCGCGGTGATCCATGGCAGCTCCCCCCGCCCTGCCCCGCCACCGTGACCCCAGCGCACCACCGGGGTGTTCAGGAATTAGGTCCTGGCACGGGAGAGGCCGAAACCCCAGCCCCCACTTAGCCGGAGGTGATTCCTGCTGCCCCTCCGCCCCCTCCTGAATCCAGAACCCCTTTTGCGAAGGGATGCGACTGATGAGCCTGTTCGCCAGGCTCGGAGACTTTAAAGTCAATAACTTCTTTGTGTGCCTATCATATATTAAATTACAGCGCTGCCCTCCCCAAAGTTCCTTGCTTTGCTGAGGTGACTTGAATTCCGGAGCGGTAAGCAGAGCCAGACAGCGCAGCTCTGCCGCATGCCTGCCTGGCAGGAAGGGAAACGGGAGAGCTTTGCCCGGGAATCCAACAGGCCGGGGGAAGGGGTGCAGGTCACCTTTATTTACCACTGCACTGTTGACACGGATCCCCATCCCAGATGGCTATCGCTAAAACTCGGCCTGACTGAGGACGCCTGTCTAAGCTGGCTTTCTCAGGAAAGAGAAGTTTTGGCTGTAATCCTCCTGAAATTGCTCTGTGTGTGGAGCCACTAATCGAGTTTAGAAAATTTCCTTTTCTCCCCTAGGCTTAGTTTTACATGAGCATTTTAAGCTCCTTTTAGAAAAGTTGATGTGGTGGAGAAATTAAATACCTGTCTTACTTAGGAAGGTATTTGTTTAGGAGATAAGCTCAACCCTGACCTCCCTCTTCCTCCAAACAAATACCTATTTTTTAACTGGAAAATGTTAATTAATTTTCCAGAAAGTAATTGCACTCTACCCTCAGCATCCAAACAGTCCAGTGGTTGCCATTGCTTCATGCTAAGGATAATACAATCCACAGCTTCCCTGGCTCAGCAGCTCCAAAATCTTTGGGCAGCTTTCTCCTTTCCAGGGAACTTGAAAATAAATGAGTGTCTTTTGTTATTTTGTTGTGGTCTGTGTCGGCTTTGTTCAGCCCCACAAGGGATTTAAATGCTTTGTTGGGGCATTATGAAGAAAGGATCTGCCCTCCTATTTGCTCTGCTTTATTTTTACTATTGGTTTATTTTTTTTCTCTATAAATCCAAGAGCTGAATTGAATCTGGACAAAACAATGACAGTGGTTGGTAAGAATAAAGAAGTCAGTTTGTATGAACACATGGAATTAGTTGAGCAATATATTTATTTATTTCCCATATCCTTGTTTTTACTTTTAATGATAACTCTTCTTGCAGTGGTGTGATTTTTGGCTTGAGTGCACTTAGTCATAGCTACTTGTCCTCTAGTCTGCAAGGCTTTATAGCTGCCTCTGCTTCTTCCACCAATATTACTCCTGATGTTTGTTGACTTTCTGACTTGGGTCAGTGTCCCTAAAAAGTCTCTGTGGTTTATTTATTTGCTTACCTAAAGCCAACAGTTTTAATGGGACTGCCTATGGGAAAGGAAGACTTCTCTAGTGCAGAAATATTTACTTGGTAACCTTAGTTAAATGGAGTATTCATTGCACTTATTTTGAGACTAGTAGCAGTAAAGTGTCTGTAATTTTAATGTTTCTGTAAATGGATAATTACAGTGCTCTGATTTGGTAACTCTTAAGTAGGAACATTATATCCCTACTTGTCATAATTACTAACTGAATGCAGCAAAGAAAAAGTTGTAAAAATAGAGGGAAGTACATGTGCAGGCGTGGGAGCTTGGCCTCAGGGTCCCTTTTTAGTTTCAGTGTGAGTTTGAGAGCACAGAAATACCTCAGCTTGGGCTGAGGTGCTCGTGCTCTCCCGGGATCATGGACATCACTGGCAGAATATTGGAGCTAAACTGCTTGTGTGTACCCAAATACAAACAGGGAGGGTGCACTGTGTTGGGCAGGGCAGTGCATTTTGTAGTGCTGAGGAGTCAAGCCACGTTTGCCATTTGAAGGCATCGTATGGGCACTCTACAGACGTCAGTTTTTGCTGTAAAAAAAGGGGAATAGCAGAGCCATAGATCAGCCCGTGGCTGCTGCAGGAATTCCTCTGCTCTCTGCAGCAGAAGGCTCCAAACGGAGTGAGGGTTTTGTAGCACAGCTCACCCAAATCGCTGCCTTGTAACTTCCTCTCTAATCCCCAAATCACTGCTATTGTACCAGACAGTGCATAGAGAAATCCCCAGGAAAGGCTAGTCCTGCCTAATCCTTGGAGTGAAGCAACAAGGTGATGTTGGCCAGTGTTAACAAGACAAATCTATGTCTAATTTTCAGTTTGATTGTGTGTTGTACTGTGACTCCCCACAAAAACTATCCATTTTTCACAGATTTCCTAAGTGCCAGGAGCTGTATAAAATTCCTATCAGCTCCTGCTGTTATAGTTCTGATTAATTAGAAGTAAAGTTTCTCTGTTGAAAGTCACAGTAGCCCTCACATAAAAAGAAATTACGTGTTCACTGAATCAACAGCTTTCTGCTCTATGCAGATAATGCTCACAGGAAAATATGTATTTTTATAAGTAGAAATGCATAGCTTAAAATGTCTAAACTTTCACATATAGTTTAAACAACACATTTGCCCCAAAAGTACTAGACTGATTTGCAGCAAATTAGTCAAGATTATCTTTGAACTGTTAATTTGGTATTTCATTACAGCCTGGGTGTTTCAACCCAGACCTTAATTGACAAACTGACTGGATTCTATTTTATGTGCATCAGTGAACAGGAAAAATAGGGAGCAGCTGGGAGAGCATTGTCTGTCAGGGGGTTTCCGGTTCAGACCTAAAATATGCATTCTCTTTCTGTTTCTCTTTGGGTGATAGTGGAGTTCTTTTTGGTGAGAAAAAGGAAATGGGGAGCGTTTGAGAAAATGTAACCTGAGGTGCCAATGCCATTGTAATTGACTTGGGGTATTTTTTTAATTGATTTTCACAGATTTTACTTTTGAGTATGTGCAAAGAGAAGCTCTCAGAGTTCCCCTCATCTTCAGAAATAAGGATGGACTGGGAATTAAGTAAGTTACAAGCAAATCTTGATGATTAATAAATGCTTTTATAAAATAGCCATTATGCTTTCCACTTGTACCTGATATTTCTTTTGATGATCTCAAAATGGATTGCAATTAGTCAGACTGTCAGCACCCTTGAAAAGAGGAATGATTATTTTCTGCTTATAAACAGGCAGATAATGAGGTCTATAAAAGTTAAGTGCATCCAGCGTGGTACTGCACAATCAAAAATAAGTCAGCAAGGAAAGTCAGGAATAAAATCCAAAGGTTTCTGTGCCCAGTCCATGCTGTGATGACAGAACAGACTCCCTTCAGTTTTTGACCTGCATTACAGGTGGAATGTCTGATGCTGCCTGTCGTTTTCCATTATAATTACGGTTCTTCAGAGTGTTTCAGCTTTGTAAATATTTAATAATGTCTGGTTAAACGTGGGATTACTGGAGTCTTTTTGAGGTTGCCTTTTGTTAAAATCCATTTATAAAGTTTTTGGTCTTTTAACAGGAGAATCCTGCAAGTTTTTTGTGAAAGTGACAGTGTCCAAGAGAGAAATATTAGAAGGATAAACTATCAGCCACATAATCCATAGTTTAGATAAATGTTCCTTGATACTTCTGGAAATTAAGACTGTGTAAATGATCATAGCTGACAGAAAAATAATTTTTTTAAAAACATCATTATTTTGCTCAGTTTCAGCTGGAAAACCTCACAGTTCAGGGGACTGAGTCCCAGTTACTAATCAAAGAGAATCAGGCCACCCCAATATAATTTAAAGAGAGAAAGAGAAGAAACAGTGTGCGGGGTGTTTGACAACCATGTGTTCCTTTACTGTCAGAGCAAACAGAAGCTGCTGTGATGCTTCTGGTGACGTAGTGAAATAGTTTTGTGTCTTGAATTCTGAACAAGAAGTGCTTAATTGGCTCTCTACATGCACTGGTTTTAAACTGCTGCTCCTAAAGGGCAAGTGATAAAATCTTCAAGAATTTCTTCCTGAAGAAACCATCAGCTCTTCTGGGCAGCGTTCAGGAGCCAGAGGTATCACTGCACCTTCCCAGCAGCCAGGTCCTCCTCCTGTGTATGGGGAAGTTCACGTGAAATTCCCCACAGTTGAAGAACAAAACCGGGGAGATATTTCAGCTCCTGCTGTGCCAACAGTACCAGTTCAGCTTGTGCAAAGTGTGGAAGTGAGAGCTCATCCTGCAGACACAGACATTCCTGGGCCTCAGATCCTCAGCTGCAAATGGCCAGGCATTATCAGCGTGGATAACCAGCCTGGTTCGGTGCTTCCTGTGGCCACCTGTGGTGCCTGCAGACCTCAGGCTGCCTGGCCTGCTGAGAGTGTTGCTCACGATCCTTCACAAAGATGCCTTGTTCCTCAGTGTCCTAACCCCTGGACAGAACATCCCTTTCTTCTTGCTGCTCGTTCTTCAGGATTCTGTAAGGAGGCAATTTCACCGTAGACATTTCAACACTCAACTCTCAGCTCACAAAACCTTACTGGCTTCCCTGTTGCTGTGCCCAAAATCTGGAGAGCTGCCACCTGACAATCCACTTTGGGTTAGCCCTGTGCTGTCACTGGAGGAGTATTCCTGGTGGAATGCTGCCTGTGGAGAGGGGTGTTTGCTCTTTCTTGGTCCAGGAGTTCAGAGACTCCTCAAGGCAACAGGATCATGTAAAGAGCAACCTGGTTTTTTGTGTCATGTGTTGGTTTCTTTTTCTTCAAGACAGGTCACCACACCTCAAAGAGACCATTGAAAATCAGGTGCCTCTTTGTCAGCTTCATCAGAGCAGTCAAACATCAGTTTTGGAACATGTGTTGGAAGTGAAGAAGTAGCAGGACTCAGTGATGCATGCCTTGCTTCTCAGCTGGAGTTGTGCAGCTCTGGTAGTTGGGGTAGAGCATCTTCAGAGTGCTGAACTGGACTGGGAAGAGGCGGAAGAGGAGTAAATCCACAGCAAGAGTTTTGGAGGCACTTACCTGTTGCTCTGTCACACACTAACTTTGGACAGGGAAGGAAAAATATGTGTGTCAGTTTGCTGTGATGAGTTTAACACAGTGTCAGCAGCCAGGCCTGGCAGATGCACAACACAGAGCTGAGCAGTTTGGTTGCTGTGCTTGGAGGGTCTCAAATGGCAAGGAATGAGAGGAATGAGGAAAAACCATAATAATGAAAATTGCTTTCCTCTGTATTTCTGACCACCATGGCACCATAACATACTTGTATGGCTGTGAGCAGGAAAGCCCACCTGTGCTCTCCCAGCAGAATGGAAGCTGGATTTTTGGAGGGCTGTTTGGCTGTTTGCAGGATTGTAACTTGGAGAGAGAATGCTGTTTGGAGACATATTGTCTCTTACCGGAACAATGGTCATCCTGCATTGTAATGTGGTAAATCACATACCTGTGCTGGCCTGAGCTCATCCTCATTAGGTTCTGAATAGATTCCCTAGCACATCTTTAAACATTTACTAAAAGGCACCCAGTGCACACTGAGATGTTTGCATTTCTTTTCTGTTTCAGGCAAGAGGCACTAGGTTTGTGTATTACAGACTGCTGAAAACCTCAAACGTAGTCGGTCATATTTTGGGGTCAAGTCACCTCACTATACTATTCTTTACCTATATTTTTATGATATTGGAAATCTTTAGAAGCATTCACAGTAGTTTTTCACAAGATACATTTGTCTGAAAATTGCAGGGAAATAGTATATCTGTGGAGTTCTTGCATTGTTGCTCTTCTGGGTTTATACGCAGAAAAATAAAGAAACCAACACTCACTGAGTGATATTGGACTGGTGACCTCCAAGAAAAGAATATTTATATCTTTGGCTCTCCGAGTGCTGTAGCAAAACCAGCCCTGATTGCGTGAGACTGAGTGTGGCAGTTGTGCTCGTGGGGCTGGAGCTGAAGGACTGTCATCTATGGCAGCAGAATGGTTGGAATTAAAGCTGGATCTCCCAAGACAACCCAGCTACAAAATGTGTTCTTGTACTTGAAACCTGCTGTGTTCAGGCCTGAAATTCTTCTCTCTGTGTTCTCCTTTCCGAATGTACCACACAGTCTGAGACTGCAGAACAAAAGCCCAAGGGATCTGCCAGGTGTAGTCTCCAAAAAGCTAAACATGCAATTCCACTGCCAGGCAGAATTGTATTCTTCCAGTTTGAGCAGTTTATTGTCAGCTGCTGGTGGAGCTCTTAGAAAGCCTGTAATTGCTCTATCCATCTGGGTAGGGATTGTTATTTATCTTGGTGGTTGATTTTTATTTTGATTTATGGAAGTGTAAAAAGATCACCCATCTAATCATTCTACGTTTCTGACACCAAATACAGGCAAGCTGTGCATTTGCAGACAACCCTTGCATGTTCTTGTCACCCATAAATAGTTCCTCCTTCCCCTATTTCTGAGTTTTTAGTGCTTGGAAAAAGAGATGAGCTCGGAGTGAACCCTGAAGGTCAGTAGATTCAGGCTGTTTCATTCCGGAGAGGGAGTGAATTCCAGAGCTGTGGGGCCCTCACAGCTCAAGGCAAAGATGTGAGGGTTGGCAGAGAACTAACAAAAGATACTGTCCAGCCTCTGCATCCCACCAGAGGAAGGTGATAAGGGTGAAAGAAAGTGGACAAGCAGAATTTGGCAAATAGTTCTCAAGATGCATCCACGCCAGTAAATGCATTTTTTAACTTTACCTCTTAGTAAGTTACAGAAATTACCTATTAGTGTTTTCTTAATAGTAAAAACTATTGCTCTGAACATTTGCCCATGGGCTGGATCATTCTGATTTCTAACCAAATTTTGTCAAAAGTCCAGAGCAAGTTGTTTATCTTCAACCTGGGGCAGAACGAGAGGGGTGGAGCACTGAGCTGGCAGGTCCCACTGGGCTGTTTTTCATTCCAATTCCTTAGTCAGCTTTTGTGCAATGTGAAGGGTGAAATATTGTCAGTAAGATGAAGTCAATCAGCTTTAAAGCCCCACTACTGTTTTTGTTTTCTTTTTCCATCCAGTGTGTGTGCTGCAGAATTTTACCCTCTCCCTGACACATACTTGGTGTACCAGGCTACTGTCTAATTACATTAAACCCTAAAACATTGCCTGTGTTACCAGTGGTCCTATAAATGCATCAATATCCCAGAACCAATTATGCTACCATTTAATTTAGCTCAGAATTAGCCCAAATTGAATTGAACAATTTCCCAGCCCAGCAAATACAGCCACATTGTCTTCTGCCAGTCATTAAAACCAAGGGGCTTTAATTAATTATTTTCCTATATTTTATTTCCAAGCAATGAATCCAACCTGTGATGATGTGGCTTTGAACAGACTGTTTTACTGCTCTGTCCCTTAGTTTGGCAAGTGGGATAATGTTCACCTTGGGGGATATACACGAGGCATCAGCAGTTGCAAACCACCACCTTAGAACAAGCTGTAAAAGTTCAGGATTTTATTGAAATCACCCCCAACCCCTTCCCTTCCCTCCCACTCTAGTGCTGATAAGAAGTGCTTGAAAAGACACCTTTTTTCTTTCATTGTGAGTAGAGAAACTGTTGCACACTTGCCAGTGCAAAGGTGTCATGTGTGTCATTAAAACTTGCACTGTCCACAGTTCAGAGAGGCCTTGCTTGATTGCACCTCCTGCACTGGGGACAAAGAGCGTTTATTTCTCTTTTATTGTGGTAACGAACGTGTACCCACACTTATCATGTCAGTATTTAACGTCGCTTTCTTTGCTAATTACAGAATGCCTGACCCGGATTTCACCGTCAGGGACGTGAAGCTATTAGTGGGTAAGTTATTTTGAATGCACTGGATTAACTCCATACAGAACAGGATTGCTTTGAAATACTTGTCCAGTCGTGTTTGTAGACATTTGTGGTAACTCTCAGGATCTGGGAGAAGGCATGGAGAAGCAATTTGTAAATTAGAAAGGCTGGGAGACCCCTAATTAGTAGTTGTGCTGACTGGACTGCGATCTCACGCCGGATAATTGGCCATTTGGAAAGGAGGGAATGCTTTTACCCTTAACAGGTGTTCTACACGCACTTTTGTGATCCTGGAAAGCAGCAGCTCTATTGATTCAGTTCTTTTTTTTTTTTTTAATCTGTTGTAGAGCATCTGCTTGTAAAAGGTGTGATTGGAGTCATATCACCTCTTGCCTGTGCTCTCCCCACAGTATTTATCAGTGTCAGGCCAGGTCATGCTTTGAGGGAAAGGTTGTGAAGGGAGGCTGAGCACAAAGCCTTGCAAACTGCCTGGCTCTTGATAAGACACAAACCAGAGGAGTGGTGACTGTCATCATCAAATGTTTCCTGGCAATCTTTGCAAAGTAAATGTTCTTTAAGAAAAGCTATATTTTGAGTAGGAGATTATACTGTGTGTTTCTTTGAAATGTGCTTTTATTGCAGCTGGGTGTGCTATTTACTGTTATCTGAAATTGTTACTGAATAGGGATCCTGCACTCCATGGAACAAGCTGGCCTGTTGGCTGTGTTGGCTCCAATCCTTCAGGAAGCCTTTTCACTGCATTCCTGGTAGTTACAATTTACTGGGTTTATTCACCTGTGTTGTGGCAGGAATTCACCTTTAAAATTAACTCAGATGCTGCATTCTGAAAGACCAATTAAAAAAAAATTACTCTGAGTTTAATAATCATTAGGAATATCAAGTCTGGAAAAGATGTAGCTTAGAGAAACAAAGGAGAGGAACTTGTGCCTCGTTTCTACTCACTTGGGGTTATCAGTTGGAGAAGGGGTTATCTCTGATAACCTTCCTTCACAAACAGAACTCAGCAATGTTGTTTAATTTATGACCATTTATAAGTTCAGGAAAAAAAGCCCCAAACCTCTGGCAGGGAAGTGGTGTTGGAAGTGCTATTTGGTAACATTTCGGTTGGTCAGTCTGGGTGTTTGAAGTCCTAAATTTTATGGATTTCCTTAAATCCCTGCCTGTGACATTTGTAGGTACAGAATCTCTCTCATTCTGGGGTGGAGTAGCCTCATGCAGAAACCTTGTCATTGCCTGGCCCCTGTTTGCAGCGTTCTGGGAATTTGTACCACAGCTGATAAACTCCATTTCTGCCTCTGAAGCTGAGGGTCTGACGTTGAGATGTTTTGGAACAGTGTAGTGTTGCATAACAACATTGTTTTTCCTGTATAACAGTCAAAGTGTGGGAGTTGCATTTCCTCAAGATTGATGTCCTTTGAAGTACCAGGGGGTGGAGATTCCTGTGTACATGGCAAGCAAAGCAGGGGGATATTTATAAATAAAATTACCTTTATGAAACAATGGAGCAGAAATAACATTTGTAATTAACTTGGAGATTAATGTAAAAGTGTGCTGTTCCTCACAGCTGGACCAGCAATCCCTGCACGTGCTCTTGGCCAGATACCACATCGTGGCTCTTTTTATATCATGTTTGGGCAAACTCCCTTTGGAGTCATTGTACTGAGCCTGTAATGTGCTCAAGAACATTCTCACCTGCTCTTTCAGTAATACAGTTAATGATTTCTGGCACCATAGGTGGAAGCTTTGATTCAAAAGATCTGAACTATTTGGGAAATGGGCCGTGAGAAACACTGAAAAATCACCATTCTTACGGCAAATGGTTTTTGCCGCTGTGGATTCTGCTGGATGGAACAGCCACGCTGGCACTGAGGGCACTGGGGGCACTGCCTGTCTCCATGCCACGTTTCTAAATTACCTACTAATGCCTTCAGGAAACACCAGGGAGCAATTTTTCCATGGCATATCATTGCTGATAATTTTTTTTTTTAGTTTTAGCTTAAAATTCACAATCTAATGCTCAAACAAAGCAGATGAAAATTCTTGTGTTATTAGTATCTCCTGTCACTGGAGATGTTAATATGTCATCATCCCAGCATTATTTTAGCAGACCCCTCAGACCTTCCTGAACCTCCAGGTCTCTGTTTCTGACATGTGGTGTTTTCAAAACTTATTCAATGCCTTGCTGAACCTGGGAGGGGAAGGATATTTGGGAATGTGAAATGGAATGATCAGAACTCCCCACATCTGATTGTGAGTGGGAGTCGGTAGAGAGAGAACATGGCTTGGAAAATGTTGTGTTCTGGGTAAACTTGTCGGGTTTTTAAGTGCTCATCATTGTGGTGTGCTGGTGCTATTGAAGCCTATCATGTGTTCTCTTTTCTTCTCTGAATTGGGGGAAACACATTTGTTATAGAACACTTCAAAGACTCAGTGCTGGGTTTTTCCAAAGCACGTAAATTCCATGGGAAGTTACTGAGCCTTTGGTCTCAAATCATACTGAAATCTTACTTTCTCTTTCTAACATGGCCGTTGTTCCATCTCCATAGTGCAGCACCTGTAAATCACAGGGAAATAACCACAAGCTTTTAAATCTCCCTCTGAAGACTCTGGTCTGTGGCAATAACAAGGAGCAAAAAAAAAAAAGGGGGAGGGGTTTGATTGTTGTTTGTGTTTACTTGAGCTTAGGTGTATTTTTTAGTGTTTTCTTGGACTCCCAAAGAAACATTGTCACTGCCTGAGTGATGTTTTGTTTTCCTTGTTTAAAAGATGCAGCTCCCAGCTGTAGGTTGGTTTGGTGATGTTCATGGCCTCTTGTTTCTGTGGTTGCATCTCAGTGTGCCTGGCTGTGCACCCACATGTGCATGGAACACTTCCCTACAGCAGCCTTAGACCCATCCCTTGAAACTGTACACCTGGGGTAATGTAACCAGCCTCCCTCCTCCATAGGGACCATCCTGGATGCTCCTTAAAACCAGAGACAATGGATTAATTTCAGCAGTTGGAAATTGTCTGATGTGTGAGGTGGCTGTGAGCCAAGGATACACATGGAGACCTGGAGAGGAATTCCTGGCCTGCTTAGGAACTTGAGACAGCTCGTGAAAGAAGTAAAACTGTTGTAATTTAGTAACTCTTAAGCTTTGCAATTTCATTGTGTGAGGTAGATTTGATTGCCAGCTCTGAAGGGCAGAATCACTGTCATGTCTTCATAACCTGATGTAAGATTTGATTGAGGGTCATTGGCCCTCTCAGTGTCCTTAAACATCTCCCACATCTGCACTAAAAGTTTAGTGTTATTTCTGCAGGGGTGTCTGTCATAGGTGGGCAGAAAAAAAAAAGTGTGTTTTCCCAATTTGTTCACCAACTCTCCATCTGTCCGTACCTGTGGGAACGTTTTGTGCCAAAAATGACTTGCCCAGGGCTGAGCAAGGAGAAAAGTGACTGCCTTGCTCAGCCAGCTGCTGACAGTCAGGGCTTTGCCACCTCCAGCCTTTGCCACTCCTGGATTCAAGGGATGAATGCAATCATTTGCTTTAGTCTTTGATGTCAGAAAGCCAAAGCATTCCATTTTGTCACTTGTTTGATTTTTGTCTTTATATTATCCTTCATGGACATCACACAATCTGAAGGCAGGAGCACTGAGTAGTTTGGGGAGCTGTGAACCATGTAAAGGAGAGAGAAAGAGGAGGCACAAATGGATGTGTGCCTCAGTCTGACAGGCTGAGCTCCTTTCTCTGATTACTTTTTTTCACTTTTTTTTCCTTAGTGGTTTGGTTGGGTCAGCACTGATTGAATTTAGAAGAATATCTGCTTTTTATGGCATCTGAGTACCTCATTCACCCTGTGACTCTCGATGTCTGCACTGCCTTTGTGTCTGCCCAGGAGCTCCCTGGGTGGATGTGCAGTCCCTGCACAAGCACAGTGTCTCTCTCTAAGCAGTAATGGCCAGTCTGGATGTATTTGCTTTTATTTTTAATTTTTAGCCCACCTCTCTTCAGTTTCCTTGCAACAGGCTGGCAGCCCAAGGCTCTTGAATCCCACTTTTTGCACTCATACCCAAACAAACTAAATAAACCACTAAAGAAATCAAAGTGGTGCTGCTGGATCTGTGATGTGCTTCACCTCCTCCCTCCCTGGGCTGGTGGATCTTTGTGTGCCAGGGTAGGTATTTATTGTACATCCCCAAAGTGGAGCTTGCAGCCCCAACAAGAGGCAAAAGGGGAGATTTCAAACATGCTGAGGATTGTAAGGAAGAAAAGAAACTTTGGGTTATTGTGATCCCTGGGCTGAAGAGGTTAAAGTTGTGACCAGAGCGGTCACTTCTGTAGGATCAGCAGCATTGTCCTATGGAATTCACCGTGCCCAGCCAGGCATTGTATCAGTGGGAACAGTGCAAGTACAGGACTTAGACTATTCATGGGGTGGTCTAACAACTGACATCAACTCACTGATTGATTTTATTTAACCAACTCACTAAGGGTTTATTTATAGAATTCAAAAAAATAAGTGTAGGAGCAGTGAGGAATGTATCATCTGTCACAGAATTTGTTATTAAAATCTGATGCTGCAGACTGGCCTGGGCCATGATGGGTAAGGAAATGTTGGTTCCCTTCATTTACTTGCTGTGTTCACAAACTGTGTTGAAAGGCTTTGGTGTTTCTTATACAAAGAATCCAAGTAAAGCTGAAAGCATCAAAGATTTTAATTGTGATAAAATGTGTGCATTGAGGTGTGGCAGTAAAAAGCAGACATGACCAAACTCCAGTAACTATTGCAAAGAGCCATCTTCATCTGGCCCAAGGAGATGATGCACAAGATGGGACCTAATAGATCATTTCAATATTTGATTTCTGCAATTCTGTCAAATCCTTAAAGACCTGGCAGCGGGCTTTGATCTCCAAGACAAAGGGTGAAAGCAAAACCCAGACTCTACATATCCTGTTGCTTTCCTTGCTGGGAGTAGCTGAAGAGATACCTGACTACTGCTGGGGTTTGCTTCCTCATTAGAAACACCAAAAGAGCAGGAGCTGAGCCAAAAATTTCAGTTGCAAATTGGGTGTTTAAAGAAATACGTGTGAAGGTCTGTGCATCAACCATGAGTTTATAATCATGGTGTCAGTGGAGAAAGATAATAGAATAAATTACAGCATTAAATCCCAGACGTTTGCAAGGGAAAAGTCCTACAAATGGGGGGTGGGGTTGGCTCTGCAAGTGCAGGTCAGGCTTCCCTGGTGCTGCTGACAAGCTCTGGGGGAGATGCTCTGCTCTTACACATCTGCTCATGGTTTATTCACTAAGCAAGTAAGATGTTAAGGACTTCATCACAGCGCACTGAGTGAGCAACTGAACCTCCTTTAACACCAGGGGATGGAATCGGATGTGCAGAGGAGCATTCTCCTGGCTGGTCAGGGTTTTTTTTAACAGGAAGAGCCACAAGCAAGTTTTGTGAGGTTTGGGATCGCAGTATTTTGCTCATTGGGCAGTTAAATGCCTCCCTGACATCCGATCTCGTCAGATCTCGGAAGCTCAGCAGGGTCAGCCCCGGATTAGTACTTGGATGGGAGACCTCCTGGGAAATGCCGGGTGCTGTAGGTTCTAGTCCTGAGGACTTCACTGTCACTGTCCAAGCTCGCTTGGCCGTGGCAGATGAACCTCAGGACTGAAACGGTGGGGCCAGTTCTGCGCACGCTGAGCCTCACCTAAAATCCTCTGCGCAGGCTGGAAGGGCACACCCACGTGGGGAGAGTCCTTCCCAAATCTTTGTTCGCGAAGTTTGGCCATACATACATTTTGCTCATTGTAGGAGCAGCTGCAATTCCATGGTTAACAGTGCACAGTAAATAGCGTGGCCTTCTTTCCCCAGGTGGAAGCCAGGTTGAAAGGTGAAATTATCTGCTCAGGTGCTAAAAACAGAATTTGTGAAGTCTCAGTTTGTAGTTTTCCTGTAAACTGTAAGTGATGTAGTGAAGGTGGTGAGCCATGGCCTCTTCATACAGGGAGGAACAAGTTCCCTGCCCAGTTAATGTCAGCAGGCTGATGTAAATAATTCAAATCCAGTTGGGACAGAAGGGATTACTGCTCATCAAGGGTACCTAATAGCCATAAGATCTGTGAGGCTCTGCATCTTCCATCCAGCCATTTGTGTTCTGTTAAATACATACACTGCTGTAGTCCCCAGGAACTCTGGTAAAATGAGAATATACATGCCAGTACTTCACAGAAATGCAGGAACCCCCCCTGAAGTAGGTGATATTGAAAGGGGAATGGAAAGAGTTGCAAACATCGTGGCTAATGATTATTCTGAGTTTATAAAATGTCTTTTATATGTCAGTTAAAGCTGTACACACATTTATAGATATATACATATACAGATGTATAAATCTCATTCAGTACTGAATCAAGAATTGTAAATGGTGTCTCCAAAGAAGAGAAGATTGTGGTGGTGGTGACTGCAGGTCAGATGGGCAAAGGCAGGAGGGAGGGCAGAGACCGTGTAAAACACTCCTTTTACATTAGCATACATTTCTTCTGGTGTGTCAGCACAATGGTCCCCGAGCCGCTGTGCAAACGCTCAGCTTTTTGTTAGCAGCTACTCAAAACCGCCGAAAGCAAACCAGGGAAGTGTCCCTGAGTGGCTGCTTTCGAGTGATTTTTTTTGGTTCATTCCTCCTGCGTGTTTGCTGCCCCTCTCAAATTGATCTGTTCTGAAAATTGTATCATGGTTGAATTCACATCGAACTACAAAGCGAGACGAGAGGCTCGTAGTGTGGTCTGTGGGCAAGTAGGGGAAATTTTGTCTTAATCAATGTACAGTTCTCCATCCTGTGAAAGAAAATTAGCCGTGTAGATACAAAAGAAGGACAAAGCAGCCACACACTGCAGCTCAGAAAACTTTCCATCATTTCTGCTGAATAGGGACCCAGTGTTGCTTTTTCTATAGAGCAACGCTCCATTTGTTTCAAGGAAGTTGTGAAATTGGAGACGGAGAGGAGTTAGGAGGGAGGCTCATTAGAGAGGCTCTGTTGTAAGGAGCACTTCCCAAAATTAAAGTGGCTGCTCAAAGGAAGTGCAAAAGTCTGCGCCCAGACTTGCATGTGAGCCTTGATTAAGATGTATGGTTCTCCCCCGGTGTGGGGATTTGTCTGAATGGCAGTGCCACGTTGGGGAGAGCAGAGGAGCTGAGTCAGGAGTCACTGCTGAGCCTCCAGGAGTCTTGTGTGGAGGGACAAGGAGGCAGCACCGAGGGCTGTGCTCTGTCCCTACTGCCCAAATAATGCATTTGCAAAACAAGTAAACCAGGCTCCTCTAGGGGAGAGGAGTCATCACTGATCTCATGGGAGGGGAGGCACTTGAGTGAAATATTTCCATTTCTTATAAGACTTCTGCTCTTACTGCTTAGGGGGGTTTGTGCCCCACAGTGTGATCTGTGCCTGGCCTGCCCTCTGGGTTCTGTTTTTACCTTTTTGTGTAAGTGGGACTGTTGGAGTACTAACCAGAACTGAGTTACTGAAACGTCCCTGTTGTTCTCATGGTTTGGAAGGCCAATGTCTGTGGAGTTCCATAAGAAACAACTTGTGAACACATTTTTCAGGCTGTGAGCCTTCAGATTGAGGGTACCTGAGTCTCTGGGCCCTGCAAGTCACACTCTAAATTCTTCAAGGGACTCAGGTCCACAAGAGACACATCTCTCCAGTAGCTGAGAGGAGCAGGAGATCCAGGAGCACTCTGAAGGCAGGAGATGAGGGTGAACTTGGATGTTCCTCACAAGTGACTGTAAAATAATCATGTCAGTGCTGTTGCCCATGATCTGAGGATACAAACCCCAAACCTGTGCTTTAAGGGAGCTGAGTTATGTACCTACAGACTTTTTCAAGGGGAAAAATGGAAAATGAGGAAGCAGCATTTATCAGGGGCTCAGTGATTTGTCTCAGGTGTTAGACAACAATGTGTTTGGGATCCAAGCCTTAAAAATGGTTGGTTTTCCATCATATTGTTTTGTGACCTGAACTTGGTTTAAAAACTCCCACTATTTTTTTAAAAAACACTTTGTTTTTAAAGTCAAGTTCCAAATGTCCTCACAGTCATGCTGGTGGGACTGTCAACATGCTTTGTGCTCTGAATTGGGAAATCTGCTAAGTCAGACCTCAGCTAAAATCAGCAAACAAATATCACCACTGAAAATGATGATTTCTCCGTGCCTGTAAGCTCAGATGGAGTCAAACCAATGGTCTGTCAGCAAAGGGGTTTGTAGGTACTGTTTGCCTGAGCTGGCCCAGCTTCTGCCTGCTGCATTTATTTTCAAATTTGAGTACTACAAGGAGGAGACATCTGGAAAATAAATAAAATAAAATATGCTGATAGTGGTAGATTCCAATTCTGTCTAGCAGGTTTCTCTTTCCCAAGTACAGCACTCAAGATTTATGGCTCATCCTTTTGTCTTTGTCCTTTCTTCTTTCTTTTCCCTTGAGCGACCTCTCCCGTTTCCTGTATCCCTCTCTCTCTGATGAGGCTGCTGCACTGTACAGAGCTCATTTTACTCCCTAATCCCACAGCAGCTTGTCAGGAAGCACAGAGAAATCCTTCCAGACTTGAGCACGTGCAGGGTACTCCTGCCATCCATGACCCAGTAACAACAGAGAGATGAACACACTTTGCTGTAAGCAGGACCTGTAGGACTTGACAGGTGGGTTTTTATTAGTTTGTCATGGGATCTGTCCCTTCTTTTGGGACACCAGCAGTCCTGGTCAGTCCTGTACATCAATCAGACAACATAATGCCATTTCTGACCCGCTCCATGTTTGCTCAGGGCTTGGAAGAATCACAAAGCTGCACCGTGTCCTCTCCTGGGCAGAATTAAAATTAGTAACTAGCCTTCAGAGCTGCTGAATGGATTTTTTTTTCAAGTGAAGGTTCCATTAGTGATTTTCCTCCAGTCTGAGGCCTCTGCCTAATTTGTTGGAAATGGAAGCTGTTTGTAGCAGCTCCGAGGGAACCCTTGGGACATTGGCATCCACCTGCTAAGGTGGAGCTGTGCCCGTGCAAAGTGGAAGTCTCTTGTCTATTGAAGTGGTGTATTGCAGACTTCAGAGGATGTTGCTTCATTTAACACTCACCAGGTTTGTGCCTCTTGAATAGCTTTCTGTTTAAGAAGAAAAGCTGCAGTGTGTAATAGCAGAAGGGAGCTGGGGCTGTGGGTGGTGTCTCCGTGGGATTTCCCCCCGTGCTGGTGCTGCTGCTCACCCTTCCCTGGGGTTTGTGGAGCTGCACTGGGAAGCAGCCAGGGAGCTGACCCCGCTTAAAAACATTATTTAAGCCTCATCAGCTTCTTGAGTGTTGGTGAACAGTTTGTATCATGAAACCAGGACCTGGGGCAGACAGAGGTTAAAACTTACCCAGTGTTCCTGATAGACTGGAAAGAGAAACTTCACCCTCTAATTCCAGTACAAGGCTCTGGTGCCAGACCATCTTTTTATCATCTAAACTGATACCTCGTTTTTGCTGCTGCTGCCTATTATGTGCCCAGGGATGGTGTCTCTGTTCCCTGTGCTGCCCATTGCACCCAACAACTTGCTTTATTTGCCACACCAATTAAGCAAGTCTAAATTGGTGTCCCGCTCCTTCCCTTCCTTCTCTCCCCACTTCTCTCCCATCCCCTCCCTGTGTGCTGGCACAAGCTTTGCTCTTTCTTGCAGTGAGGTGGTTCAGAAAGTTGAACTGGCAGAAAACTCATCCTCCCTCACAGAGAGGGGGAGGAATATATATATATTTATTATTTTTATATTTTTAATACTTGTTTAGCTCTCAGCACTAACCAATGCTGTGCTAAAACATGATGGATGTAAGCTTCCATCTCTGTCATGAGTTTCCACTGGGGCTCTGTGCATCAGAAGTGTCTGAGTGAGCCTTGAGACTTGATTAGGGCTTCTGTGCAATAAAACAAATAAAAAGAAGGTATTTGATGCTCCCTCTTTATACCTTCTTTTTTGCTCTTGCAAGTAAAAATGCAGTATTATAACACTCACTGCCTATGTTTAGCACGTCCGCTGACTTGCCATTTTGGAAGTAGAACCAGTTCTATTTTTAGAGCTCAGCTTCCTGTTTGAGCTCTCTTTAAGTTTGTCCTTTTCCTCACACAGTCAAACTCTTCACAAAAACCTTAGTTAAAGTGGGACAGTTTTGCTAAAAACAGTCATGTTCATGTCCAGATATAAACAGCAGTAAACCCGCCTTGAGTGAATGTTACAATGAAAATACAGCCTCAAAAGAACGTGTTTCCATGATGTCAGACCATGAAAGTGAGACTGAACTGATGTGCTGTGTGTTCATGGGCATCTCAGAGCCTCTGCCTACAGGTGGATTTAAAGATTAATTGTACACGTGTCGAAATTGAGCAGAATAACTATTTCAGAATAACTATTTCAGAATAACTCCAAATAACTTTACTGTTCTTTGCAATAATCATCCCCTACTTTAGCTCATCCAAACTAGAAACAAGCTGTGTTCTTCTGGAGGAATAGCACCCAAAATCCTCAATATTTTATCGTAGTCTTTTTGCTTTAGTGTCATAATTCACCTTTGTTCAAAATGACCTTCAAGTGTAGTGCTTTTATCAGCATGTTTTGGAGGTCTGGTGTAATCACAGCTATACTTTTTTCAGATGCCCTCATTAAAGTGTGGGTAGGAGATGTGTGGGGGTGTTGCCAACCCTTTGATACCTTTAAATACCACTGTAGGCCAGAGAGGAGCTGCAGGATTGCTGGTGCAATGCACGTGTTCATTGCTAATGTGAATGGTAGCTGAAGGTCTTTTCCAATTCCCTAATTGCCAAATATCAGGGAAATCAAGGCCGTAGTGTTCCTCCTTATATGCTGATGATGAGGCTTTTTAGGGGGCAGAACAGCAGCCTGGGGGAGGAGGCAGTGGCTCCCTCCTGGCTCTGGCTCTTCCACCCTTGCTAGTTGTGCTGCTCTCGATCCCGAGGTCCCCTGTGCATGCCCAGCCCCTCGGTGAGCTGATCCAGTTCACACTATCAGCAGAAAACTAGAAAACCAGAAAAAAGGAAAATACCATCGTGATATTTCAATAATCTCCCTTTGCCTGCCCCAAAGTCAGAGCTGAGTACGAGGGCCAAAGCCAGAGAGGGTCAGAGCTGCACAGCCAGAACCAGGGGCTGAGACCTTCAGCGACCTGGGAGCTCTGGCATCATCTCAGGCATGTCCCCAAACCTCTCCTTGGTGGGCAGGAGTGCTCCATCCCTGCACCTCTCACCCCTTGACAGGTGCCCCAGGCACAGCCACCCTCTTCTTCCCACCACTGATGTTCCCGGTGGAGCAGGAGTATGGCTTGAATATACAGTGTAAATGAGGCCATAAAAAACTAAATTGGCCTTTCCATGTTGGGGTGTGGTGCTGCTACAGAGGCAGCTTTCCTAAAAATAAAGGGCGAATGGATTGCACTGATCCAATCAATGCTCCTTTGTACTTACCTTTGGGAAAATTAAGAACTCAGCCATTGCCACATTAGCAAGCCACTTAACAAAATCGTTCAATTCCTGTAGGATTCTTAGTATGCAGAGATGCTCTTGATAATGTAGAATACAATGATACCATAAAATGTTTGAAAATGAAATTTACTGAAAATGACAGTTTATTGTTTGGCTAAGGGTACTAATTGATTCTATATAATGCTACTGAAACACATGGTTTGCCCTGAGAGTCTCCAGCCCAGTCCTGTAGCATAAAGGATTTCTCTGGCTCAGGCTCTTCCTGTGAACATGCTCAACATACCTCTTGTTGCCTGAAAACAGCTCCTAGCACGGGTTAGGGCAATTTGGCGGTTTTATCCCAAATGATACAGCGCAGAGACCGCAGAGGGGAAGGAGTGGGAAGGTGCATGTCAGGGGAGAGCCCACTGGGACGGCTCCTGCTTGTCCTTCCAGGCTGGCACGGCCTGAGGTGCAAAGGCCTGGCCGAGGGGGACAGGAAGAAAGGCACAGAGCACTGCAAAGCGGGAGTGGATGCCTTGGGGACATTTGGGGACACAGGCAGTGCTGGGTGAGGAGGGGTGGGGAGAGGGGAGAGCTGTGTGCGATGTCCGAGCCGGGCTCCTTTCCCTTTGTTCTTCTGTGCCCTCTGGTGGCTCTGGGAGCGATGGGATCGGGATGTGTCTCAAGTTGTTCTTTCCCCTGGCTCTGAAATGCAGGGAATGTCGGGAATAGCTCCACTTGAGCAAGGACTTTCTGCTTGGATTCACAGCCCTCGCAGTTAGCAGGGGATATCATAATAGTCTCCTGTGGGTAGCAGGAGAATGAATATGTGCTTTCCATCTCCGGGAGCTCCGGGGGGATTAACTGGGATGCAAGTCAAAGCCTTAGTCTTTAGGTACAATTAACCCACTAGTGAAGCAGCAGATTTCCTGAGGCTCTGCCAAAAATCCTGCTTTATAAACCAAGGATTTTTTTCCTAGTAAGAAGCATAAAGATTAGAAAGGAGCAGCAGGCCAGTCCCTTGGCATTTGAGGTTGGTTTCTGGTTGTTGATGCACAAGACATGTTTCCTTCAGGTGTTCATTTCTACGTAAAAAAAATATATTGCTGCATATAGGAATGTTGTACAATTCAATCTAATACATCTTCACAGCATCTTGGTCATTAGGCCTCCAAATAAAGGGAACAGATATTATACATGCTATTCCCCCCTTAATATTAATGTGTGTTTTACTAATACATGGGCTGGAGTAACTTGATAAATTTTAAAGGTTTTAAGTGAAGGATAGTTCTTCTGTAGCTCTTCCTAGATTTTATTTTCCATCTTACATCCCTGCAACTGATTCTTCCCTCTCATCCTTGCTGTAGCGTGTTCCCCTTGTCAAAGATGGCACGAGCTTGTTTCTTAGTTACTGTCTTTGTGATCCTTTGGGAATCTCATGCTCCATGAGCAAATAGCAGCAGAGGAAGATGTTTCTTTAGGCTGTAAAATCCCTTCCAGTGAAGTCCAGCATCACCACTTTGCCTCTGAGTCACATCTGCTGCCAGAGAGGAGGCTGTGCCTCTTAATCCCACAGTCTGGGGGTATATTGGAACTCACTGAGTTATAATGGAAAAACATCCAGGGAAGGCCAGGGGTGAGGTGGGGCATGGAGCACTGGAGCTGCCTGTGTCAGCAGTCAGAGGTGCTCTTTGTCAGCTGGGGATACATGTGTCTGCTCATCCATGTGCAGCTGAAGCAGGAATGTGGTTGGTACCAGGGAGGAGTCTGCCAGGATCACTGAGCTCCTGCTGGGGCCCGGTGGGCTGCTAGGCCTGGCTGAGCAGGGTCCTTTCTTGGAGGACAGGGCAAGAGATACATAGGAACTGGTAAAATATGTGTTGGAGCTGCTCAGAAATCCAGCCTGGCCTCAGATCTCTCAGCTGCCACTGCTTTTTGGAGCCTCTGTGTGCTTCTTTCCCTTGTTCTGGATGATATTTTTTAACCTTGTCTCAGGAACAGGGGGTAGAAGAGCTGAATCTTTTCAGGCCAGAGGAGAGGGAGCTGGCAGGAAGCCAGGCCCGCTCGGCAGTGGGCAGTGAACACCAGGCTGTGAACCTGTAATTATACATCTCAGATCCTGTGAACAGTGCTCCAGGAATCGTTATCTCTGGGCTTGTTTGACAGTATTGTGGCTTAAGAGAAAAACATCCCCTCAAATTACTCTTTAATTTGGAAGTCAAGAGACTATCAATTCGAATCTTAAGCTCTTCTGCCTGTAATTGATAATCGTGTACATTTAACAAACCTGCTATTGAACTGGCTCTCATACTCTTAATTCATCAGGTAACTGCTGATTTTTCTTTTGGAAGGGATAATTGAAAGGCTGTACAAGGTCGCTTCCTGCAAAGCTGAGATCAAACCCAGACTATAAAATGGCAGATCCCAGGCTCTGCCACACAGCCCTTCAAATACAAGTTTTCAGTATCTTCAGTATTTCAGTATTTTCAGTATTAACCTCTCTGGGCTGGAGCCATTTCTTTGATCCTCAGGCTCTGGAAGCAGAGATCAGGATGGCTTTTATTGGGGGCTGTTTAGCAGGACTTCACCCCAGTGCCCAACCCGTGCAGTTGAAAAAAGACCATTCCCATAGATAGCGAAGTTTACCATTAAAAAACCAACCAAACCAAACCAACCAACAAAAAAACACCCAGCCCCAAACTAGATGTTACATATGTTGTTTCAAGCCTGCACATACCAAATTTTAGGATTCCTGTGCTTTTTCACACATAACTAAGCTGTCCCCAGGCAGTTAAATGCCTCCCTGACATCCGGTCCCGTCAGATCTCGGAAGCTCAGCAGGGTCAGCCCCGGATTAGTGCTTGGATGGGAGACCTCCTGGGAAATGCCGGGTGCTGTAGGTTCTAGTCCTGAGGACTTCACCGGCACTGTCCAAGCTCGCTCGGCCGTGGCAGATGAACCTCAGGACTGAAACGGTGGGGCCAGTTCTGCGCACGCTGAGCCTCACCTGAAATCCACTGCGCAGGCTGGAAGGGCACACTCACGTGAGGACAGCCCTTTCCAAATCTTCGTTCGCGAAGCCGAGCCACACACACACAAGCTGTCCCCATCCTGCCTCAAGGTGGCAACACTCTGTACAGTCCCGAGCCCAGCCTGGGGATGGGATCCCTTCTCTGGCCTTGGAGGAAGCACTTTGATGGACTATCCCAGATTTACACTGTATACATTTCTATTTTTTATTTCAGAGCCTTACGGTCTTGAGTTCCTTTGCAGCATCATTATCACATCTGTCACCGTCACTGCTATCAGGGGCTAAGGGTGTTTTTAGTTGAGTAACACAATCCAAGCTATCACTCCTGCTGACATATTGCTCCCAAGCCCACGATTGGCCAGGTGCTGTAATTATTAATAATTCCCTCTGATGGTGCATATCAGCCTCCATTTTGGTTTGAGCAATTTATTCTGAGTGATTTCTTCGGCCGTGAAAATGGTGTTGGAGTGATTTTTTGTGAGTTTGTTTGCTGGAATCCTTCTCTCCTGGAAATGAGACATGTCTCTCATGGGCTCCCGTTTGCTCACACGCAAATGAACTGCTAATTAGGATGATGAAATTGCTGGGAGAGGTGAAACCTTCCAGTTGGCCGAAGAGAAGATTGTGGATTAATCTGTGTAAAGCTGAAGGCTCGACTAAAACTGCTGTTCAACATTCTGGTGCTAATGAGACTTGTATGTCTGCCACTTGAGGAGCTGAAAGTCTGTCCTGTAGTTTTTGTTGAGAGATCCAAAGTGGGGGCTCATCCTCTGTGGCATTTATTGCTTTCATCCCCACTTGTGGTGACTGGAATTGGGAATATTCAGCAATCTGTAGAAGGTGTTCAGCAATTTACAGTCTCTGGGGATGCAAGGCAGTTTCCTCTTTATAGATAATTTTTGTACACGAGTAAAAGCATCTTGAGAGACATATGGATGTTTAGAAAATTACAGTATGACTTGGAGAGCTATTTGTCTTGCCTGCCCCCTGCTACCATATTATATCACTTCTTCCTAGTTTTTTGATGTACTTCTGCTCATGTCAGTTCATGTAGAGGAGGAAACTGCTCTTTCCATCTCTGTGAACCAGAGAGACACCAGGAGACCTGTTCAGTGTCATATTGGGTGAAAAGTCCAGTTCCAAGTTAGTTCCTTGCTCAGGACCTGTGGAGGGGCTGATACTGGTCTCTCATGGTCTAATAACAGTTTTCCTGCAGTTATTGAAAATTTAGGCATATATATATATAATATATAGTATACATACTTATGTGTATGTGTACATATATAAAAAGCCAAGGCAGATGTTCTGAGCCTCTTCTGTGCTTGCAGGAAGCCGAAGGATCGTGGATGTGATGGATGTGAACACACAGAGGGGGGTTGAGATGAGCATGTCTCAGTTTGTGAGATACTACGAAACCCCAGAGGCACAGCGGGAAAAGCTCTACAACGTCATCAGCCTGGAGTTCAGTCACACCAAGCTGGAGAACATCGTCAAGCGCCCCAACGTGGTAAGGGATCCCCCGTGGTGAGGTTTGCCTTCAGCCTCTTCCCAGAAATAAGTCTTGGAGTGGTTTATTTCATCACCAAGGTGATGTGAAGTGCCTGGGACTTCTGTCCCTTTAGTGTCAGGATCTCATTTTCAGCCAAGTAGAAAGCTGGGCTCCTTGACAGTGGAACTTAATTTACAGGAATTAGGTACTTGATGAGCTGTTAATCATGCAATTTGCACGGATACAGAGTTCTTCTCAAGGTATTTAGGGGAAGTTCCATCCAAAATTAAGTACCTATCTATTGTTTTTCCTCCTCTAAGGAAATTTAAACTATCAGGAAGATTGAATTATATATGAACCCTCCTACCAACTAAAAAATGTTCAGGGGCACTAAAAGAAAACAGTTGAAAACACGAGTAGAAAATTTAGAAATCCAGACATAATTAAATCTGTGTAATCACTGCTAACTCAGAAGTAGCAGTAGAGGAAAGAGGTGGATTTGTGCACATTTATTTAAAGGTGGAAGACTCCTGTGATTTTATTCCCAGTGGAGTCACTGGCAGCAAAACTGTGACCTTATTGGTACAGATGATTTCATTTATCACTGAAATGTAGCCCATGTGTAGGAGAGGGGCAGAGCATCAACTCAGTAACACACAGGGATGGAGGAAATGCCATTGGGGTTTCCAGGTGTCTCTCAGGACACTCAGCAGAGAGTTTTGGCGTCAGTCCTGGCTGATCTGGGAACAGAGGGACCCCTCAAAGCAGAGCACGTGTGCTGCTCACTCCCTCCATATCTGCTCGAGGCCCTCCTGGGGGCAAAACTATAGCTCTGTGATGTTTGTTTTCAGATAGTATTCTCCTGATTTTTAAGTCCTTTTCTAGCTGTAACAGCAGCTTTTTTGCTGGGGACATCTTTTGCCTGTGCAGACAACATAAACACCACACTTCTGCCTGAACAGATCAAAAATATATGGCAGCTCTAATTGCTGATTTGTCGAAGTAATTCTTCACTAGGCTTTTGTGTTCTGTTACAGAGCACAAATCGAATATTAAACACATATTTAGAACTTTGTTCCGATTTTTGCTGTCATTCAGACACCGAGTGGGCAATTTGAAAGTGCTCTGGGGAGTTTCTGGTGTTCAGCTGATCCTCGTTTTCCCAAACACATCATGCTCAGCGAGCTCTTAAAACATCTGTGCATATTTCCTGGGTGCTTAGAAATGAGAAATGCAGTTAGGTACCTGTTACCACACGTAAATGTGTATTTCATGGCTGTTTAATATGACCTGAGTGCACAATCGTTTGTAAAATCAGGAACTGAGATCTCACTGAGAGATTTGTATTCCCATGGGAGTAGAAGAGAGGGTGTTGGGGAAGTCCAGCACATAAGTCAGCTCCTTGTCTAATGCTGTATTTGTCTAAGTGGTTCCACTGAATTCTGCAGAGCTGTTTGAGCCCACTTAAGGCAGAAATACTTGATTCAGGTTCCCTGTTGTTTAAACTCTGGGTTGCAATATCAGGATGTGGGAATTATTTCAGAATCAGGGCAGTAACCATCAGTTTTGTTTTCACGTACAGTTGTGATATTCATGGGATCGGTCCCGTTTCTGGCAGCATAATCGTGTGCGTCTCCTCCAAGTCCCGAGTGCCATCAGCACTACCTG
Source organism: Pithys albifrons albifrons (assembly GCF_047495875.1). Lineage (NCBI taxonomy): Eukaryota > Metazoa > Chordata > Aves > Passeriformes > Thamnophilidae > Pithys > Pithys albifrons. Next base: position 6,337,928 of record NC_092474.1, on the reverse strand, counting down.
GTGCAGATGGAGCCAAAGGGCTCAGCCCCAGCAGGAATTACACGTTAATTGCCCTATTGTGAAAATCCTCAGGGAATACAAACACTTGAGTTGACTCATACAAATAACATTTTTGGCGAGGCCTTCAAACAGAATTAGCAGTCAGGAAGCTAAATGTGGTGCTAACCGTGGCTGAACAGGGATCCTCAGTGCTTGCTGCACTCAGTCAGGGGACAGCTGTGTCACAAGGTGTGGGACAGACCCGCAGTGCCCACTGCCCCCTGAGTGGGGGCTCGGCCCCTGGGGCGGCATTTCCGAGCCGCGCCGTGGCTGAGCGCAGCACTGCACCCTGCCCAGGGCTGCCCGAGGCGCCCGCTGCTTCCCCTGGTTTGAAACTTGGCACATGTGATCCACTTGCACAACCAGAAGGGAGTGTTACAGATCTGCAGCACAGGCTCCATGGCAGACAGAGCAAGGAATGAGTCACAGGCTTGTCCCTGCTGTGGCTGTCGGACACCTCTCAGTGTGCTCCCACCCAGAGCAGGAGCTGTGTTTCATGTCCCTGAGCCACCTGCACTTCCCAGCTCTTCCTTCACCGTGCAGTGAATTTCCAATTGCCTGGCTTCGCTGTTTTCTCCTGCCCACACTCTCTAAAAGTTTGCCTTTTGAACAAAAACTGTGGTCAATTTTATACCCCTTTAGAATGTGAAGAAGTGCACAAGAGATCATATCATTACTCAAACCAGAATTTGGCCAGAACCATGGTGTTTAATGTTCCTTGAAATGTACGATATTGGGATAGTACAGTCTCTTTTATGTTTGCATTTTAATGTTTATAAACGCAATTTCTAGGCTGTTTGCTACAAAAATGCATTTGAATACAGACAAAATACAAGAGAAGGTGCTCACAGGTGCCTGTAGGACAGAACTTGCCCCCTGTGAATTGACTGCAAAACTCACCTTACTCTGGGTTGCAAAGGGCCGAGTTGTGGTGATGAAGTGCTGCACCTTAGTGAGTTGGGTGCACAGGACTTTTGCTGACCAGTAAGGTTCTCCCTGTCTGTGAGCATCTGCTGCTGTCACTGGAGGAGTTTCAGCCAACAGGAGCAAGTCCCACTACATGTTCAGTAACTAACAGTGGATTCTGGTGGGTTTCAGGTGGACTTAGTCGACTGGGTGGATAATATGTGGCCACAGCATTTGAAGGAGCGACAGACAGATGCTACCAATGCTATTTCAGAGATGAAATACCCCAAAGTGAAAAAGTAAGTCTGTTTACGTCTTTAAAAGCTCTGCTTTTGACTGCCTTGATTGATTCCTTTTACAGTTTGCTGAATACAGGCTTTAACCAAATCTCTTTGAAAAGTTCATTTTTATTTTTCAGTTTTGAGCAACTCTGTTTTGAAATGGCAGACTGACCTTAAACAGTAAATCCTCTGAAAGTGCTGCCCAAAGAAATCACTTCACAGGATGCAGATATGTCACACAGTGTAGTCAGACACTGGGTCCTGCTGTAGGTTGGGCTCAGAGCCTTCCCAGGTTCTAAAGCACTAATGGCTCAGAAGTTATTAGCTGAGAGAAGTTTTATGGAATGAACTTGAAGTCTGTTTTCAGTAGTGTGTGACTCCCCAGAACCTCTGTCACTGCCCTTCATGACAGTTTACTTTTCTGTTGGCTTTTTCAACAGCAAGATCAAATATTGGACTGACTACACAGGCTGTGTTTCATTTCACAGGACCCACTCAGGGCATGTTTGAAACCAAAAACAAGAGCAGTTTGTCCTGATTCTGCCCATCTCAGCTCTAGTTTTTGGACAAGTGTAACCTCACCTCATTCTTTCTGCTGTTTGAATGTCTTTCTTGAAGCTTTTCATATGATGATTGGAAAAAGGAACTGTTTGGGGGCCTCAAGATGTGCACTGTAAGTTTTACAGGAGTTAGTGCAGCTGAGATGGGGGTTCCTGTTAATGATGTCATGACCTGTGTGGCTGATGAACACCAGGTAATCCTGGGAGCCCTTCTCTGCTGTTTCTGATTTAGGGGCATTTTCTATTGGGCAGAGCTACTGCTGGCAGCATCCCAGGCTCTGCTGCTGAGGTGTTCTGAAAATGGCTCAGAACCCTTTTCAAATTGTAAGGGCACAAAGGAGTGTGCAGTCAGAAAGTGATATGCAGCATTTACTCTTGCTCTGTGACAATAAACATTTTGGAAGGTAAAGGTCCCCCTAACAGCAGAGCCTCTGTGACAGCCATCGTGGGAAGCCTGGCCCTACAACATGGGCCAGCGCCTGCACCAATGCTCAGCACCACTGATTCAGTGGAAATTAAAGATACTCCATCATTTTGAAAGGATCAAACTGCTTGTTAGGGTAACTGGATAGGGATTGGAGTGCCCCATTTCACAAATGCACTTGGAAAAGCCCTAAGTGACTTGCCTGAGGTCACACAATAAGCCAGTGGCAGAGCAGCACTTGCTTCCCAAGCAGTTAGTCAGCTAAATAACCTTATTTATTATCTGCTAGAGCTAAGAAACTGAGTCAGGATTCAGGGCTTCAGAACTCATGGATGTACAAGGTAGGAAGTAAAGAAAACAATCCCTTTCCTAGAGCAGGCACACTCCAGATGCTGAAAAAGATGCAGCAAGTAAACAAAGCAAGGCAGAAAAGGCTTAAAGGATAAGGTAGCAACATGACTAACAGAATTTAGCAGAAAAAGCAGAGTATATGCTTGCAGTTGACTGCCTGCATCATGAATGCCAGATGGTTGGTTTCAAAGAGATTTTAGAGATGTAGCAATCCAACAGATTTTGATGTGGAGTTTTTCCTGTGTGTGGAGGGTGGCCTGGTAGAGAGGGAGATGTCTGATGAAGAAGCAGACACAGAGTCACTGAGGTTGCTGTCACTGGCAAAGGGAGGTGGAGGTTGACAGCTTGATAAACTAGTAGATGTGATAGGTACAGGGAAGCTAAACAGTGAAGGATTGTGAGCACTTGTAATGTGACAATAGAGTTTGATGTGGGAAAAGGAGTTACCAGGCTGAGTGTTAAAGGCGAGGGTGATGCAGCTGGAGTGAAGAGGATGTTGCTAGTGAGCATCATCTCACATAAAGGCTAGAGAAAGATGATTTACAGCACTGTTGGCACAAACCCCTCGTCAGTCTGAAGAAGCCACAAAGATAAAACCAGTAACAAACAGTGTTAGTCTGGGAGCACAAGAGAAGCTGTATCACATCAGGACAAAGATCTGTGGCTCTCAGTAACCTGTCTGCTGTTGGGTGCTGCCATTGATGCCCTGGGAGAAGTGTAAGAACAGTGTGAGCATAAAACGATGCTGCCCCTAAAAATTACCTTCTGAACTTCCACTGTCTGCAGTTCAGGCAGAGGCTGTCCTGAGGTGGGAGTGTTTTCTGTGTGCTTGGTGACTTTCAAGAGATTTCTCGTCCATGAACTTGTCCAGTTTGAAGATGAACTCCTCAAGATACAGCTTTCTTCACCTTTGGGAATTCAGATTGGCCCTTTCCTGTAGAGATACCAGTCCCAGCTATTGCTGTGAGTACTGGAGGGTATAGGCCCTTATTAAGATCATGTTCACCTGTGGAGCTAAATATCAGTGGCTGTCACTTGTTTCATGCTGCCCACTCCTTTATGCAAGTTGTCAATGTTCCTATACTTTAATACTGACTGTTGTTGCTTGGGAATGGGATCGTTTCAGTTCATTCTCATTCTCAGCATTCCCCCAATCCTGCGAGTTTGCAGTGCCATCCCCACCTCACCGTGTTCCCTACAAACACAAAGCACTCGGGCGAGCGCTGCGGTTTCGCAGACACAGATGGCACCACCAGACACAAATGTCTGTCTTGGCTCCTGCACTGCGAGTTCCGTGCTGGGAGTGGAGTTGGGGAGCGTTCCATCTGCCGCGCTGCCGCCGTTACCAGGAGCCCTGTGTGCGCTGGGACCGCCCCGCCTTCCACTTGCACTTGCACCATTAACTTTTGCAAAAAAATTCTGGGTAATGAGGTTATTTTTCTGGGTGTAGGTAAGCGACTGCTTACCTCACAGGAGCCTGAGAGGACTGAATGAAGCGGGAAAATGGTTTTATGTCAAAAAAGCTTCCCATGTCTGCAGTAAGGCAACTTGAGAAATGAAGGGGATGGCTTGCTGAGGTGGTAGTGTGGCAAACTTCAAACTGGTACAGACTGGCATTGCCCCTGGAATAACAGTCCTGTGCCCCCATTATCATCATCCTTGTTGTTAGACCATGTCGTGCAGCTGCAGAGCAAAGTGAACCGTGCGCTGCTCTGGCTGAAAACTGACTCAGAAATAAACGAAAATTGGTTAGTTTTCAGGCCACCCAAACCACCACATGGCTGCATGAACGCTTATGCCAACAGAAGGGCAGTGCAGAAGTGTGAAAAAAACATGGAAGTGGGATCACTGCAGCAGGTGATACTGGGTGAGCAGAGGGAGCAGCTCACTGCTGCCAAGGAAGCCTGTTCCTATCTCCCCTCTCTCACATTCTGGGTGCAAGGTGCTGAGAAGAGCCTTGCAGACATGGGGCCCCGGATGAGAGTGGGAACATGCTGTGTAACCATGAGCCAGAGCAGCAGGAAAAGGCAGTGCTGTTGTCACATCAGCTTTTAGGTGCAGAATCTTGTTACAGCACCATTTTCAGGTAGCTCAAAACAAGCTCAGATTTAGTTTTCTGTTTAAATTCACCCAGGACTGAAGCAATCTGGATACAGCTGAACCCAAACCAACCAAAAAAATGTACTAATTTGATTTCTCATTTATCAAAAGAAACAGCCTGCTGAAATTATTGTCCTCTTTATTAGGTTTTGTGTTTATAGCCTTGCAAGATCATTTGCAATACAGTGGCAATGAAATAGCTACGGTGCAGGACTTGATGGCTGTAAAAATAGTAACAGGCACTTCTTAGAACTTGATGTTTGTGCTATGGAGTGAATGAAAATGAAAGCTTTAGTCACTACGACAGCCTTTTTGCCTTCAAAATTCTTCTCACTTGAAATATCTAAACACTTTCATAATAGGTCTTTACATTGCTGCTGTCCTTCAATCAAGGAGGGGTATCTTGTGTGAACCATCTACCTGCTCTCAAAAGGATGCTGCTCTGTTAGCGCGTCCTCAGCCCTATTTTCCCTCTCCCAGGCTGTTATTCAGCCCCTCATTCCTTTCTATTCATTCCTTTACTAAGTAGGGATGGATTTAAACAGATGCTAAAATGCTCTGCTGAGCTGTGGTCTAATTAGAAGCTGAGGGTGTGCCTCTGGAGACAGCGATTGCCCTTTGAATCCAGGGAGCTCGCAGGTCCCCCAACGCACAGCTTTGTGAACGTGAGAGACTTGTGTGCACTTCGTATGTCATTTGTGGATTGCTTTTGATACAAAGCTGCTCTGTAAGTACAGTTCAGTACAGAAAAATTAGACAACAAGTGCGAGCTCTTATTAAGATTTTTCAAGCTTGCAAAGTAAATAAAATGTGATGTCTTCACATCAGTGCACCAGTTTCAAATCCTCCTTTGTGTAGAGACTGGAGGACTTGCAGCATCACTTGTGTAACTCAAATAAGCACCAGTGCTTCCAACAGTTTGTGGCAACCCTGGAGCTGAAGAGCCGTGTCACAGGATGGAGAATGAGTCCTGCTCTCAGAGACACCAAAATGCTGCTCCAGGGGCAGATGGGCCTGGCTTGCTCGGTTCATTTCTCTTTGGTGGTCAGTGCTCCTCATAAATTAAGGTTTCCAGTCAAAAAAAAAAATCCCAACAACAGGGCCTCTTAATTCTCAAAGTTCAAAGGTAACCTTCCAGCTCCCCCTAACACACACTGCAGCCTGGCATGGAGGGCAGCTGGGCACAGAGCCGTGGAGCATCTACATGGCTTGTTAGTGCCAAATGCCACCCTGTGAGCCCACCCCGCAGGTTCCACCTGGGCTGGGAAATGTTGTCACTTCAGCCCGAGCGCGGTCTGTGGGTGTGATCTGCGGTCGCTTCACCAACCCCCCGGTGCCCTGCAGAGCACACCTCTCTTATCTCGGGTGTTGTTCCTGTGTGACCGAGTCGGCCCGTAAACCCCCGGGGCAGGAGCAGCCCTTTCATGTGTGTGTGAAGTGCCCGGGGCGGGAGGGGTGTGGCGATCACGGTGTGTGCCCGTGGGGGCTGTTTGCCCCGGGCTGGCAGCGCTGGGTGTCGCTGCCCAGGAGCGGGACGGGGTTGGTCCCGGGGCACGGACACGGGGCCGAGGGGCCTTCCACGGGCACAGCTGTCCCGGCGGCCACAGGCGGGTGCTTGGGGGGCCTCTGGAAGGGGAGAGCCGGGGCCCTCCATGAGGAGAAGCCGGGACTCATCCTCGAGATGATGCTGGGGCTCATCCCTGCGGAGAAGCTGGGGCTCATCCTCAAGGAGGTGCTGAGAGTCATCCCTGAAGGAGATGATGGGGCTCATTTCTGAGGAGAAGCCGGGGCTCATCCTCGAGGAGAGCTCATCCTTGAGGAGAAGCCGTGGTTCATCCTCGAGAAGATGCTGAGGTTCATCCCTGAGGGAGATGCTGGGGTTCATCCTTGAGGAGAAGCCGGAGTTCATCATCGAGGTGATACTGGGGCTCATCCCAGAGGGAGATGCTGGGGCTCATCCCCGCGGGAGCAGCCAGGGCTCATCCCTGAGAAGCCGGGTTCGTCCCTGCGGAGCAGCCGGGGCTCACCCCCGAGGAGAAGCCCGGTTCCTCGCAGCGGGGCCTCCCCGCAGCGGCGGGGCCGGACCCTCCCCGGTGCGACCCGAGTGAGGCGTTGGGGCGGCCGCCGGGCCGGTGCCTCCCGGGTGACAATGGTTTCTTTTGTCTTGCGGCGCAATTCGTGGCTTCCAGTTGCAGGGCCCCAATGTGGGAGCGCTGTCGGTGCGGGCCGAGGCGCTCCGAGGTCGCTTTTGTTCGTGCTGCCCGCGCCGGCACGGGGGCCCCGCAGAGCCGGGATGCTGCCGGGGCCGCCCGCCCTCCTCCCGCAGCCCGAGCGGCTCTGCCCGCCGGGGACGAGCAGCCAGGCCCGCGCCTCTCCCCGCGCTGGCACTTGCAGTTGGCTCATGGGTCTGTGGTATTCGGTTTCAGGCTCAGGGATTTCAACCAGCCGGCGCTGCTCCTGGGAGGAAGGAAGAGTGAGCTATACTTTTCTCATTGGCCCGAACAAAAAACAGAAGCCTCTGCTGGGGTTTGGGAGTGGTTTATGGGCTGAGCTCAGTGGCAGGGGAGCCCTCGCAATGCCAGAGGGAATAGAGCCGTATGGTGCGCGGTGCCTATTGCGGGAGAGAAGGAGCTGAGCCCCGGGTAATGCTGCTGCCTCTGCGTCCGCTCGCGTCTCCCCGAGCCCATGTGCATGATCGCCGCCCGCCCTGCCCGCCCGTGCCTTCGCATCCCGGCGCGGCTCTCGATGTCTTTGTTTCTCTGTTTGCTTGCGGGTTTGTAGCGATGTGTGGCGAGTGCATTGTGGGTTTGCCTGGGAGTGTGGTCTCGGCGCTGGCTTACGGAGCGGTGTCTGTGTTGTTTCTGTGTCCCCAGCTCGCTGTGTTTGCTTAGTGGTTTAGCTTCGTTTGTATCATCTCCCTCTCTCTGGTTTTTGTTTTTTTTTTTTTTTGGATCTCTGTGTTTGTTCTTCCCTGTGAGTTTGCAGGTTACTCCATATTTCTTCGCATCATTTCTCTAACAAATTTCCCCAGCTGCTTGGGGTTTTTTTTGCGAGGGGGGGGGAAGTTCTCCATTTCTCCACACCACAAATCCTTCCTCCAGAATGACAATACATTAAATTGAACAATTTCAGGCTTGTGGAAAGCATGAACCAAACTCCTCAGTGGGGAAGGGAAGCTCCCCCACAACAGATTACAAGCCAGCTGCATGTTTTAAAACCCTGACTGAGGCTGTGCAGGGAGATAAAGTGGAGTGTGCAGGGATTGGATGTGGTAACATTTGTGAAATTAGTCAAGTTGGGGCATCTTTTGCGTCGACTGTTTTCAGGATGTAACTCTGGTCAGGTTGGCTCCCGTGCCCAACATGGGATTGTGTTCCTGTAGCCACTGTACCTGCTTGGCCCAGAGCTCTGCAACCACAGCACGCAGTGGGATGTGGTTCCTAGATTTCTCTCAACATGGATGCTGCGTTATGACTTTATTATTTTATTATCTTTTTTAAAAAATTATTTCTATGGAAAACCCCAGAAAGTTAAGTCGCTCCCCAAATTAGCAGCTGCTGGTGATGAGGAGCCGCTGGCTGAGGCTGGATCCGAGCGGTGCCTGAGATTAGCTGTGGCATGGAGCTGTGCTGGGACCATGTGACTGCGGTGTACATTGGAAGAGGAAGCCGTAGAGGTCAATGCAAAGGCATTGTGCCAGACTCTGGCAACCAGGGGAGCGCTGGATGGCGGGGGATCCTTCCCGCAGGCTCCTGAGCCGCCCGCGAGCTGCTGGGCTGGGACAAAAGCAGGCCAGGGAGATTAACAGCAGAAATTAAGGCATGGCTCACTTGTGGGTGCAAAGAAAAACTGGTTTGTTTTCCAAAGGCTTTGTAGGTTTTTATTAATCACCATATGTGGCTCTTTCACTAAACCCACCTTTATTGGAATGGAAATTTTGTTTAGAGGAGTTTCAAGAAAACGGGGGAAATGAGGAAAAACAAGTGAAAGAAAAGGAGTTGTGTGTTCACATTTATACCTGCCTTGGTGTTTCTCACTAAACTAAATTTTAAGTGCTTTGATTTGACAGGATTATGTTATTTCCTGTCTGAACACAAGCAGATTGACTGCTTCAGGTTCAGATTATTGACTCCTGAGGAATAACCAAAACCAGCTAATGCTCAGGCCGTGTTTGCTCTTTCAGAATATCTTAATTCAGTGGGTGATTGTTGGTAGGTAGCACTGCCTGGAAGATTTTAGTTAATATGATGTATTTTACAGCTGACCTTTTGGAAACTTAAAGTAATTGACTCCATAAGGATTTGAGTTTTTTACTTGAAAACAACATGAACCTCTAATAACTCTGCACTACCCACAAACTGAGAATTTCCATGTTTTGGTGTTGTGTTTTTTTTTTTTTAATGAGCAATAATTATTCAATCTGTGACTTTTTGCAGTTTGGCTGGAAGAAAGGCAACTTCCTTTCTGGGCTTCTTTTATTGTTTTTAAATTCTATCTGACTTGTAATCAACAACATCTTGGTAGAGAAAACATAAAAGGAGAAATTAAAAAAAAAGTGTTTGGGAGGGAAGGACTCATATTTTGAAATGGAGCATATTGAGAGTGTAGACAGCTTCTTGGCTAGCTGTGATTTTTGAAGCATCTGAAATACCCCAGGGGCAGCAAAAGCTTCTTCCTGCTTCTGAAGGATTAAAAAAAAAATTAAAAAATTTCCAGAGCGGGCAAGGGGAGAGACGTGTAATTGCACAAGGAAAGGTTTTAATTGTGAGATGAAGGCGCAGGACCTTTTTTGAAGCCCACAAATTGACTGTCTTCATGACAGCATTGCGTATCATTCTGTCAACTCCGGCTCGGGATGTGGTTGCTAGGCAGCGGCTCTTATGGACCCAGAGTGGCTCTGATTTGCCAGCCTTCTGCAGACACATGGTAAGGTCCTTCCCAGCCTATCATCTACAGGGACTTCTGCACGCCGGCTGCATACTGCTGAGCTGCTCCTACCTGCCTGCCAGCAGAAAAAGCCACACTTCAACAAAACCTTTTTTTTTAAAAAATTATTTAATTTTTTTGTTACAATTCCCGTTCCGGTAGTGTTTCCGTAACTCCCCTTAAAAAAAAAAAACAACAAACCAAAGCAAAACCAAAAAAAAAAAGCCATGAAACGGAGACCGGAACAAGGAAAAGAGGTTAGTGGGTTAAGTGGTGTGTGTTTCCTGCGTTTGCAAAGGTGCCTACAGCGAGGAGGGCGGTGTGATTCGGCCATTAGTTACAGATGGTGGCTGCAGGCTGAGCTTCCTGCAGCCACAACACAGCTCTTGTGTCTTTTTCCAGCAATGCCTGCTCAAAACCTGTATCCAGGCGGCATAAAAAATAAGGGATTTGCTCCTTAGCGTTGCTGCCAGCTGGGTCCTTTATGTGTTTTGATGCAGAAATGCCTAGAAATGTGAACAAAAATGAGCTGGTTTGCCAAACGAGGTTTCTGTCCCCCAGTCCTTGCAAAAATGGCATGAGTGGCAAGTAGGTAAAGAACATTCAGGAGGATTTACAGGCAAAATTAGATTTTTCAAAACTTTGCTCTTTGAAGCAATTTGTGTACAACTCTTGGTGGAGGTTGTGTCTCTGGAGCATGGAGAGCATGGAGCAGATCACCCTGGGGACTGGCAGTGGCATCAGGAATATTTCTGAACAGCCTCACTTCTAATGTTTCTCCTTTCCTTAACTCTGAAAGCTTTCATTCCTCTTGTCTGAACAGCAAACTCCGACGTGCAGATCGCGCTTTCAGCAGAAGCCTCGTTACGTTCATGAGACAAATCACTGTACTATAAATGCAGAAACTTAATTGGTGGAAGCAGCACTGCACACACAGTTAACCTCTGCAAATTAAGATGTGAAAATAGTGTTTCAGCCTGATTCATTTTTGTCCTTCACTCTGCTTGCAGGTACTGTTTGATGAGTGTGAAAGGATGCTTCACTGATTTTCATATTGATTTTGGTGGCACTTCAGTGTGGTATCACGTTTTCCGTGGGGGGAAGGTAGGTGAACCTTATATTTGTTTTATTTGTCTGTGCCTCTTATGCACTGGAGGGGTTGCTTTATTTTTTTTCTCTTTTTTTTTTCCTTTTTTTCTCTTTTTTTGTTTAAGGGATCAGTCTGTTCCAGCAGCTTTGTTGATACACACAGAGTTTGCTGAACTAGAAGGACACCACTCATGGTTATGAAACAAATGAGTGATTTGTTTGAAATACCAAATGTGGTACTTGCTGGTGGTGGTGCTTTTAGGCTTGCTGTTGCTGTGTGGTCCAGAAGTGGCTGTGTGTACCCTTGCTGGGTCAGAATGCCCTCACAAGTCTCCTTATGTAGCTGGAGCTTCTGTTCCTGTTGGAGAGTCCATGTTCCTGTAGAGTGCACAGGCACAATATGCCAGAACTGAAATATTAAAGGGTGCAGAAGCATTAAAATACACATCATGTATTTCACATCTTTCCTGTTTTAGGATATTTTCCCCAATTGTAGCATAGACAGTGTTTGGTGAGAACTGAAATAAATCTGTGATGCAGATCCTGTTTCTCTGTACAGTTTGGTGAAGCTGTGCTAGACCAACACTGTGTTTTGAGCTGCAGGTAAACCACAGGCATCTTCTGAATGAGATGTTTGTGGAAGAGAGATGACAACTGACAAGTGTCCAGCCACTTCCAGCCCAGGGACTAATTGCTGCTGCTGTCTGTGTGTGCCTCTGTGCACAACACCTGCAAACATGGGGTTCCTGCAGGAAACAGCTTGTTAGTCTGACACAGGATAACCTTGGTGGAATCTCTCAGCTGTTTATTTTTGTTGACTGTTGTTAATAGTTAAATCTTCCTTTTATTTTTAGATCTTCTGGCTGATTCCACCTACTCTGCAGAACCTAGAGCTTTATGAAGAATGGGTTCTCTCAGGAAAGCAAAGTGATATCTTTCTGGGAGACAGGGTGGAACGGTGCCAAAGAATTGAGCTGAAACAGGGCTACACGTTCTTCATTCCTTCAGGTATCACTTGTTAAATAACTGTTTGGAGACTCTGGGATTGTGCTTGACTGACAGTTCTCTGCAAAACAATTCTGCACTCCTAAACCCTGTACTGACCTCTCTGCTGTGGCAGAAGAAAGGCTGAGGACTGAATGTACTTAGTTTTCCAGAAATTAACTTATGGAAAATGCGCTGTGATGATTTGTGCAGTTCTGGGGAAAGGAGAGAGGACTTGGGTCTCTGGGGCTGTCCCCACTTCTCATCAGGGTCTACTGACTGCTGTTGTAAGCTTTCTGGGAGAGAGGTTTTTCTCTGTTTGTTGTCCCTTCTGGCAGGTTTCACCTGCAGCTCCGTAATTGGCTTCTTTGCCTCTGTCTGTAGCCAGAGGTGGGTCTGGTTTCCCTGGTGGAACTCAAGGGAGATTCCAGTCCATGGAAGAGCAGGCACTGTGCTCCCTCAGGATTGCTTCTTGGGAAAACAATTCTATGGCAATATCTCTTCAGATTTCTGTTTGTGGAGCTTGTGCTGACTCTGGAAATGTTTCAGCAGCCCAGTCACAGTTTTACACCCCTGCCCACCTCAGGATTTGTGTTGTGGGATCCAGACTTGTCTTGCAAAGCCGCCAGATAGCTGCTGCTTTGAAGGCTGGTGGCTTCAGCCCTTCCTGCTCCTGCCCCTGCCTAAATTGGATTAAGGATGTTGGAATGTGTAACACTTGTCATTTAAGATGGTATCAGACTTTGCTTTCTGTGACTATTATGGGACCATGGGTTGGTTTATAATGATTTAACACATTGCCTCTGTCTGGTGGATCTTACCAGGGAGATAAGTGTAGGGAGACTTTCTACATGACAGAAGGACAGGTTGGTATTTTTCAGTTCTAGAATTAATTACTCTGTGGAGATAGGATTATTATTTTTTAACCATAGAGACAGAGAATGCAGGTCATGCAGAGACAGTGACAATGTTCTTCCCACTGGGGAGCATTGTTAGGATCAGCTGAAGGCCACAAATGTGCACATTTGTAAGTGTTTGGTAAGAATCAGCCTGGGATGTGACAGGCAAAATGACTTTGAGAATGGAGGAGTTAATCCAGTAAAGGAATTAGATCTTCCCTTGGAACAGGTCAGAATGTGCTGTTACTGTTTGAACTGGGTGTTTGAGTGTGGCTGTGCTGTTAGCTTAGATCCCATTACTGCATCTTCGTATTTATCTTCATCCTCCTGTGAAAACCCTCCTCCAAATAAGACTTTCTGTGTGTCAGTCCAGTCCTGCTCAGCAGCTGGAATGCTGCAGGTTCTGGGAGCTGGGACAGGACTCGGCTGTGACATGGTGGTGGCTGACACAAAGTGATTCCAAATGGGTTTTTGCTTGTAGTTTCTGTTTTCTTAATAAAGCCCCAAGTGCAAAAATGCCAGCACCTTGGACATTTTAGGCTTGGTGCCACATTTGAAAGGCATTTATGAATAATTTCTCTGTAAGCACCTCATAGATTTGAGGGGTTTTGCTCTGCTGGGTTTTGTTTGGAAAACTTATTTGCAATCTCTTATTTCTGTGAAAGGGCATCATTTCTGTCTCTGCTTTAAGAGTCTGGAAATGCCTAATTAAAGGCTGTTCCAGGTCAGTGAATTGAGCACAGCTGTGTAAAACAGGTCAATTCCTACGACCTCTTTGCTCTGGTTTGTGCACATACCATGTTAGTTAATGTTTGGAAGTGTTTTTTATGAGCTTTAGAAGTGTTCATAGTGTTTAGGTTCTGTTTACTGGTGTCTGTAAAACCAGTGGGTCCCATCTTTCAGTTGAGCCTGATAAACTCTTGACCAGCCTCAAGTCATCCAGAGGGAAATACCTTCTATTTGCAGGTTTGGGCATAGGAAGTGTAGAGGATTTAGTGCTCAGCTGGACTGGGAATGGAGAACATTTCAGCAAAGGGCTGAAAAATATCCTGGTCTGCTCCTGTTTTTGCCTAATTTTGGGGGGTGGTCCTAGAAATGCTGTCAGACCACAGCAGTGTGAGGATGGAGTAGGTAGAGAAGACTGCAAGAAGAAATGTGAGGGAGTGAGATCACAGCCTTGTGGGAAGTGCAAGGTTTCTCTGAGAATCTGGGATCAGCAGGAGATCCAGTAAATCCCTGAAACTACAAACCACTTGGCCAGGAATGGGAATCATTCTTACAGAAGGCATAATTATAGTGCTCACCAGGGCCTCGGGGTATATTCCTCTCCATCACTGCCATCATCCTTTCAGGATTAAGTTTAAACCAGTTAATTTCTACCTGTGCCTCTAACCCTGCAAGGCACTGAGAGGCACAGTCTGAGCTGTGGGATCAAGGAGGAACTGAGCCCAGTGTTGTCAGCACAGTGAGTTGTTATGGACCAAAGATGCCTCTGGCAGCATTTTAGGAGCTCTTCCTAAATATGGGGAGGGCGAAAGTAAGGTGGGATTCTGGGGAGTGCTGTGTGAGGGACATCAGGTGGTGCTCCTGGTGGCCCCACACAAGCCACAAACCATTACAAGTTCTCACCACCCACTTCACTGGTTCCCACTGGTCAATAAAAGATCATAACTCTGGTAAAGCTTGTGGTAAAGTGATAGAATCAACCTGGAGCCAGGCCTTTGCCGCTGACATAATGGGTGTCAGCATAATTGTTGATAGAGAAATACACCACGTGGTGCCATGCTGAGGTTCATGGCCAGGTTAGATTTGTGTTAGACCAGCCTAAGGTTCAAGAGGGTAGGAAGCCATAGTTGCTACCAGTGTCACTGAGTGATTATTTTTTTCTGTAAAATTCTAACTGTTGTTTTCCCAGGGTGGGAGAGGAGTTGTCCTTCTGCAGGGAGAGTGCTACAGCCCCAGGGTGTTTGTGCTGTGTGTTACCATGGGTAAAGTTTAGTCTTTCTCATGGGAAACGTTCACCACAGGTGAAATTTGGCCAAGGTAGCACATCTCACTCTGGGGTGGTGGGCAGTGGGTGCTGTGTACCTGACTCACATCCCAAATAGAAGGGAAATTCCTTATCAGGGATGCTTCTCTTCAGGTGGAAACTCTGATGATCTGGAAGAGGAAAAGCATCATCTCAGTGCTCAGTTACTGTCTCAGTAGCGACACAACCAAATTTTATCAGTGACAATCAGATGTAGAGCTTGCCCAGTGTTATTTGTGCTGTAACTTTCTCCTGCACCGTGTGGTGGCTTGCAGGGAGAAGGTGGGAGGTGTTTGGAGTCTGCTGTGGTGGTGTTATGGAGAAGTAGCTTGGATATCTCCCATCCCTATGCTGAGGACACACAGACCCAGTGTTTGGGCAGCATCCCTCACATTTCTGCAGCTCAGGATTACTGGGTTTGGCTTGAATGCAGCCACTTGTTCTGTTCCATCCTGATTGTTCCTCCACAGCCTTCTTGAAATGCTGCTCACTGAGTTAATGCCAGTTAACCAGGTTTTTTAATATCTTCAGTGCTTCTCCTTTTACTTTAAGTATTTTTCTCCTTTTACATCACTGCATAACTTCACTGGAACCTTTCTCTCTCCTCTCTTGCCCTTCATCCACCACTCCAGTCTTTATTCTTTGTAAACTTCCACTGCTATCCTTGCACCTGATTTTTCAGGTTGCACATTATGCATCAGTTTTCCTTCTGTCTCTGGACACCACGTTAGTTTCTCTGTGTGCTCCTAAACCTCATGGTTGTTACCTAAACCCAAGCTCAAAACTCAGCATGCCCAAAAATTCATGTCTTTTCAATCCACTTTGGGTCTTGGTCTTCCTGATTGTGTCATTTTGATTGATGGACCCGTGACATGGATGTTGTCTTTCTCCTTCCCTGTTGTCCTCTACAAAAAAGATTTTCAAGTAGTTTGAAGTATATGAAGTTTGATTTTTTTCTCAGTTCCTTGCCAGGCCTCTCTCTCAGAAAATGACCTTTTCTTTCATGCGTGTGTCTGGTGCAGACACTTGCACTTCAAATCCAGGAGAGTTTGCACATGCAGAATTGGTGCATACAAACCCAGCCAGCTTGTGATGTGTTGTGGAAGGTTTGCCTTGCAGTGTTTGTGCTTGTTAACATTGTGAAGTCAGAGTGTAACCAGTACATGTCTTGGAAAGGTGAATTTGAGCCAGTTCTGGAGTGTTACTGATAACATTGTCTGCTAGAACATGGACAAACCTGGATTTTCTCCCTGTTTGAGAAGACCAGTTTTGCTGACCTCTGAGGCACTTGCCACACTTACTGTGGATAGGAGTTGATTGCAGGGTCTGTGGTGCGATTGGTCTCAGAAAGTTTGCGAACATCCTGGGTTTGGTTCCTTTGGGAGGAGAGGGTTGATCTGTTGATCTGATGATCCTCTCACCTCCTTTTTCTGGGCTCTGCCACTGGTCACAGCCCGTGGGCTCATGAGCAAGTGTGATGTGGGTTGACTCTGCTGATCTCAGTGTGCTTTAAATACATGGAGTACATGGAACAGGTGAGGGGCTGGACTGCTGTTAGATGTTGTAGGAGACTTCTGCACTGCTGGTGTATTCCACATTCCTATGATGAAAATCCAGGCAGGGTGACTTACTGTCAAGTGGATGATGTTCCTTCCTGGTTCCTCTTCCACCCTCTCCCTCGTGTTGCTGTGTGCAGTATTACAGCAGTTGTGTTCCACCCTGGAGCTGGCAGCATTCCACTGAGGACTAAGCTGTGTGTTTTACTATATTTTTATTATGTTCTTTATGCTGCACTTTGGGGCCTTTGGCATGGAAACATGCTGGTAGAGTCTCTCTCAATTTCTCAAGAGCTGAAGAATGAGCCACAGTCTTAACAAAATATTCTTGCTGGTTGTGGTGGTTATTATGGCAACCTGAGAGTGCTCCAAAGTTCTTATTTCCAGTCAAATGCAGAAATAATGGCCTTTCTCCGATGAATGTTTTTGGGAAGGGAAGTGGACAGAGAGAGATGTTCTGTGGGCATCTCTTTGCAAGGGTTCAAAGCGTTTCAGGTGCTGTCTCTGGGGATAACAGTGGGATTCTGCCTGTTAGGAGTGTGCAGTCTCAGGTCACCTCTGCTGTGCCAGGCAGAGTGTGATGGATGATTGTGTGATGGGGCCAGAAGGTGGCACAGAGGCTTTGTAGCAAGGAGAATGACAGGCTATTAAAATCTGGCTGGTAAATTTTTTGCAGGGTGTTGTGCTGGGGCTGCAGAGCTGCCTGGCTCTTTCTGGTGGCTGTTTAGCATTTCCCATTCTGTGAGATTCCACTGACATGAATGGAAGCTCCACTCCTGAGCTCTGGGGAGCACCGAGGGATGAGGATCTGGAGAGGATCAAAGGGGAGGGTTTTTGCCTTGAGTGTCTGCCTTCAGATGGAAGATGACAGCATAATGTTGGATTTTGGTTCTATTCCTGGTGCAGTGCTCTGCCTAATTCTTACAAGAGATTTAAGATTGAGAGTTGCTGTATTACTTGTACTAGCAAGGCAAAACTAGTAATTTTTTAACTTCAAAAATGTACACATGATCTTTCCTTGATGTGTTTGGCTGTGGGCACTGTGATGACATAGTCACTCTTCCTTTGAGATGAGTGAAGCAGCATTTCATTTGCTGGCAGTGCCCACTCTCAGCTTATCTCTTTAGTCACTTCTTATTTTTGTTATTTTTGAGATGTACATATTTCATCTCTTCCGCCCCAAATTGCTGTAGAATTGCAGGGAAATGTGTGTGACTTCTTTATCACAAAGGAAAATATCTGTTCAGTTACTAATGGAAACAGATGCACCATGGTTTTGGCTTGGAGCTTGTAGGCTGTTTGCCCCATAGCTTTATAAGTTAATATTCTTTTTCATTACTCTCAGATGGATGATTGCATCCTTGAGTAGGAATCTGCAGCCCACTGAAATCTTCTAACAAGTTTGCAGTATTTAATAATACTTGTTTTATAAAATTTGAAAGATAATGAGATCATATCTTTCTTTTAACTGTTCAGAAAAACGTTTGTTACTGTTAATTTTACCTTCTTGATTTACTAGACATGATAACATCTAAATATTCAAGTATCCTAGGAGTGGTGGAATAATTCATAACTGTAAATCAGCTGAGAGCATTTCTGAGCCTCCTGAATAGAATTCCTGCTCAGTGTTGGCTTGGCTTTGTAAACTAGGATTGTTTGGGGAAGGAAAAAGCACTTGTTGATCTCCAAAAACTGAAATAAGAAACATTGAACTGTAAGTGGATGGGATTCTTGCTGAGGCTTGACCTGAGGGCTGCGAGCCATGAGTGAGCAGTGCCTGCATTCCCACCCCCTGGGCCCCCCTGGCTGAGCCTGTGCTGGGTGTGGGGTGTGCTGGGTCACCTGCACTGCCTCATCCCTGCCCTCAGCACAGGCTGGTTTGGGGGTGGTTCTGCACTAGGAAGTTTTCTCGTTCTTGACTAGTCCTTGAAGTCACAGTGTATGTCCTTCTTCTGTAGGATTTTATTGTAGCTTTAGGTGATATTTAGCAGGTGCTTTTGTTTGTGGCTTTCAGCCAGAAATTAGCAATATCTTATTCCACTGACTTTTGACTTTTTCAGTTCTTGATCCATTTGTTCTCATATTGCTCCAGTGCTTTTTTTTTTAGCATTAAGGATAAAATTACATTTGTGGCATTTTACTCTATGTTGCTTTCTTTTTTTTTCCTGAGAATGTTACAGTGTTTGAGGCAGTGGCCAAGAGGTGAGATGTTCCCTCCTGCCTTGCACTAAGCCATGACACAGAGGGCTGTGCAGCAGTGCCAGGGACTGTGCAAGCAGCAGAAAGAGTCTCTGAGGAGAGAATGATGAGCTCAGTCCAGAGGGGTCTGTACTGGGAGCTGTGAGGCAGTTTGTGCCGTGAGAGCTGGAGGTCAGACAGCCCTGAACAGACATGACAGGCTGTTCAGCACAGAGTGATGTGATCACACATATCCACAGACCTGTCAGTTCCTCTGATGAGCAGCACTGACACAGGTGAGGATGAGGCAGGGGCTGTAGAGATGGGGATGGTGCTAAAGCAAACCCCTTGGCTGCCCTTCTGTCTCACACATAGATGCAGAATGCTCCTGTTTTGGTGGTTTATCTTCTTCTTTAAACACCTTGTTAATTGGGAAGCTGAGAAGATGGGTGTTCTTGTTTGCAAATGGTCACAATGAACATTCATCCTCCTCAGTTTATTTCTGGGTCGTGCTGTATCTAAGCTGTGGGAATGGATTGAATGTGCCATCCAAGCTTCTCTGTTCTCAGAGCTCATTTCCACAATATATTACCCTGATGGAAACTGTTTCCTGTTTTCTGCTCATCCCTGTTTCCTCCTACTTCGACTTCTCTGCTGCTGGCCTCCAGTTTTATTCTGTACACAGCCTTGTTAATAATAGAACAGGAGATTTTAAGGTGGTTTTTTATCTTTGTAACATCTGTGCCAATCTTCCTGGGATTACCTACCTTGTCAGTTCTCCCACCTTTTGTGTCTCCCCTTGCCCATCCTGCCCTGTGTCCCTGGCATCCACCTCCTGCTGCTCTGCAGTGTCAATTAAGCACGGCCATTCCTCAGGCCAAGTGGCAGCTATTTTGGGATAGTGTGACTGAAACACCCTGTACAGCTGAGTGGCCAAAATCTATTTTATGTGCAGGTGACTGCTCTGACAGGGCTGTGTTCTGCAGCTGGCAGAGGGGCTGTGAGCTGGATCCTGCATGTGGGAGCCCACCAGCTGCTGGAGAGCTGGGATTCCCCAGGACTCAGCTCTGTGCCCAGCAGGGGAGGGATGGTACCCACAGGCATCATCCACACCCATCCCTGAGCTGTGCCTGGAAATCTTATCCTGCTCCCTGCTTTGGTAGGATCTTTACTTACCAGGACTTTACAGTTAATGATTTTGAGTTTGTTGCTTGGTCTCTGGGTTATTTGTATTTCCCCAGCTCTGAAGGATTTTCATGCTACAATATTACAGAGTCTTTTTATTGAGAACTGTGTCATTAACAGCACTGTTTTCAGTCTTGTTGTTAGAAATACTTGCATCTTGAAGGGCTTTGTGTTTAGTTACTTCAGATACTGGGAGTTGAAGGTACTAATGTTGGTAAGATTATTAGTCCTTTAAATACAGCTATGGAATTAAAGACATTATCCACAGAACCAGAGGTTGTCTTGGATACTTTCAGAAAGACTTTCATTTTGCACCTGTAGCAGCTTTGTAGCAATAGATGTTCTAACTATATTAGTGTTTGTTAATCTTTCTGTTGAGGGTTTCTCATGGCTGGGACACTTCTTTGGCCTTGGAGCTGTTCTCCTTGCCAAAGACTGGATCAAGAAGATTAGTTATTTTTCTAGTAGTTTGCTCTTAGTGCAGAGTGGTGTATTTTATGTGAGGTTCTGAACTCCTTCAGCTGTGAAGCTTTTATGGTGTTGATCTGTGTAGTTGCCACCCAACCCTTACATGACAACAAAATTCCTCTCTAGTTGGTTGTTCTTGATTTGGAAGCAATAAACAGGCTGGATCATTGTGAGTGACTCTGCAGCTGAAATGATCCTGAGTGGAGCAGGAGGGATGCAGTAATTCCATGAGCTGCCAGAGCCATGAGCCACCTGCTGGCTCTGTGTGCGTCACATTCAGCGTGTGGAGCAGACCTGGGGCTGTCTCAGCCCTGGCACAGGTTGCCCAGAGGGGCTGTGGAGTCTCCACCCGAGGAGAGACTGAAGAGCCATCTGGACACAGTTCTGTGCAGCTGGCTCTGGGTGGTCCTGCTCATGCAGGGGGTTGGACCTCCAGAGGTCCCTTCCAAACCTCTACAACTCTGTGATTCTGAAATTCAGAAAAATAATGTGTCCAGAGGGATGGGCTTGTGTTTCCAGGGGGAAAATTCTAGTGCTGATTTCTTCTCCTTCCTATTTCTGTCCTACTAATAAATGAAAGCCCCAGTTATGCCATCTGCTGTGGCTCAAGGACTTCTAGAGCCTTGCAGGCCTTTATGGTTGAAAGATTGTTGTGGAGGAGCACTTTTGAGGCTGCTGGCTGGAGAACCCTCTAGGCTGAATGGCATTTTCCTGCTCCCTCACTGATCTGGAAGTGAAGGAAAGCTGCCATAGCTTTAATGGAAAGTACTGCACAGTCAGGAGAAAATTGACTGCCCCCCATGTTGCTTTGCTGTCTGCTGGTTTATAAATTGTAATGCTTTTCATTAAAAAAGAGGGGGGAAAAAAGTGCCAGGTCTCTGTGGGTCCCAGATCATTAGCAGGATCAATTCCTTTTTCACTGCAGAGATCAGAGGCTACAGTCTTGCATAGCCAGAGCTGCTGCTCCTGGCAGGCCAAGCAAACAATGCAGAGGCAGAAGAGCTGATGTGTGGCTGCCTGAATTGCTATGCCTGGATTTTCATTGTGATAGAAGATTCTTTGGAGCCTGTGGAATGAATTCAGTCCCTTGCAGGATCAGATCAGGACAGTCTTATCAGCTCCAGTACTAGAAATGTTAAATCCCTAAACTCGGGCTTCCAGTGAAAAAAAGATTTCTCAGTGACTTCAGGAAGTTGTTCAGAGGAGATGAAACTTTCCCCTCTGAAGGAGGGCTGGTCATTTGACCTTTCTGACATCTGAAGATGTATATTCTGGTGCTGGGGTGAAGGTTTGCTGTGCCTCAGTCCAGTGGCACAGCCCTTGCCCACCAGCACAGCTGACATGGTTTGCAGGGGGTGCCAGTAGATATATCTGAGAGCCTGAGTGTATCAAACAGACTGAATTTACTTCTTAGTCATGGATGTGGTTGAGTCACAAGCCTGCGTGTGCTCAGCAAACACTGTCACTGTTGGGTGAATAAGGAGAAGAACCCAATTTACAGAGGGGTTAAGGCTGCACGTCACAGGATGCCCTTCTGCCGTGACTAGGCCTGAAGTGGGGCTGTCAGCACCCCATTTAACCTTTCACTGCTCCACCCTCTCATGCCCTGCACGGTGGGGCTCAGGGGGGTGTTAAAGTTTGATGATGAATTGCTCTGTAACACTACATAGCACGAGGCATTCTCAGTTCTCTGCTTTCCCTCTCTAGGGTGGATACACGCGGTTTATACTCCAGTAGATTCTCTGGTGTTTGGTGGAAATATCCTGCATAGCTTTAATGTTCCCATGCAGCTTCGCATCTATGAAATTGAGGACAGAACAAGGGTAAGGATTCTTGATTCTCTTTTTAACTGAGCAGTTCTCTGGGACTGTCATAGTCTCTCCCTCGTATTCCCTCCTGACAAACAACAACTGACAGGATCTCCGTGTCAGAGTCGTTGAAACAAGAGGTAAACATGAAGTAATGAGACTTTCAAATGTTGGTTTATTTTTAGTGGGATTTACTCATCTATTTTTCCCTGCTTCCTACAGATGTGTCCCTTCTGTGTCTTTTGTCTGCCTGTTAAACTTTCATAAAACACCTTCCCTTGTGCACAAAAACATACTGCACTTCACAGACCTTTGTACAAGGATTTCTGGCAACCCCCTGCTTATCCTCTCACTGGGATGCCTGAGCCTGGAGAACTGATGGCACTGGGATGGTTCTGCTGCCCACAGCTGAACTGACAAAGCTGCACAGAAGTTGTGTGTGAAATGACTTCTGTCATTGGCAGGATTTTCTTCCACAGTGACTCAATACTATGCAAGAATCTCTTGGAACAAAGAGCCTGGGGTGAGACATTAATCTGAACGTGGTGATGCTCATCTGGCTGTAGCACCCACCTGATGGGAAGGTTGGAGGTTACTGTGCCTCCTCTCCATTGAAAATTTTATCCTTGGTTAATGAACAGGGCACAGAGTCATCATGTCCTGTGCAGTTCCATAAGGCAGCAGAGCCTGAAGAAAGTACCACTGTTTTTGTGGGCTCTTTAAAAAGCTGAGCAAGGCCATTGTAGCATTCTGACCCAAAGTTAGACCAGAGGTTTGTGCAGATCCAGATGGGGACTGTTTTGGAGGCCTTGCCCTGGGGTAGTGCTGGTACATCTCTGGCACAGGTGCCAGCTGTGCTGTTAATGGAGATTTGAGCTGGCAAAATGACAGGAAACTGCAATTCTCCTTCACTAAATAGTCTTAAAACAACACATTGTGGACATCAGTGCAGGTCCCTGTTGTGCACCCCTACAAGAGGGCACAGCTCTGGCTCCAAGTTGGTTTCTATTCCAAGTTGCTCTCCTTGCAGTGAGAGTGCAGAGGCCTGAGCAAATATAAATTACTCTGAAGTACATCTGGCTCAGTGGGAGGAAGGGTGTTCTCCCCCAGCCCCCCTGAATTCACAGGGAGTGCAGGGCCTGGTAATCTTCACATTGCACAGCAGTGGTGGGAGCAGTTGGTTTCCTGGGGTGACTTTAATGAAGAGAAGAAATATTAAGCAGAAAAATGAGTTCTTAGTGGCAGAGACATGAAGAGAAAAGCTGAAATTTAGGGGAATTAGAAGAGAGGCAACGTGGCAGAGAGCAGAGGCCAGAGTGGATTCAGCCTGGCTTTGAATAGGTGTCCCAAGAAAGCATCAAGGTCTAAAGAAAGTGTAAAAGCACCTGGATAGGAAAAAATTACAGTGGCAGAAGCAGGAAGGGGCTCACAGTGACCTGGGAGAGTGCTGGGCACAGGAGGGTTTTCAGAGTGACTGCAAATCAGGAGCAGCAGTGCCTTCTGGAAACACACCCTGCAGGTGCTCAGGGGAGGCAGAGTCGTTGCTGGGATGGGTGGGCACACAGCAGCTCTCATGGAGGAGACTGGGAGGAGGGATCAGTGCCAGAAATCAGTTAATTCCACTGATATCTGTGGGGAGGATGGGAAGGAAATGCTCTTTTTCCTGAAGGTGTATAAAAGCTGGCATTTTTGTTCCCACAGGACTTGAGCAGCCCAAGATCACACACTTTGGTTTGTAACTGCTCATTTGTGCCTCATGCCAGGTCCTTCTCCTTGGGAAACTGGGTGCAGCTTTGATCTTCTAAACTTTTTATACCAGGAGATAAAATTCCCTGTGCAGTCAAATATTTTGGTAACGTTAAGGAACTTACCAGCCAGGCCCACTGAAATGCCTTTTACAATTTGGTACCATCCTGATCCCCTGGGGAGGTTCTGGGAGCATCTTTAAAAATGTTCTGTCACAGTTTGTCTGGGAAGGGACACTGAAACATCTGGAAATCCCAAATCACACCTTTACTCTTGTCATTTTTGGTTTACTTGGTTTTTTTTAAGCCTGTGTAGTTCTTTATCATTTTCCTTGCAAAAATAGTTAAATGCTTTAACAAACACCAGTGAAAGCCAAAAGCCCAGAGCTTCCACTGCTTCACAGGAGCAATTTCAGCACTTGGAGGCTGCTGTGTGCTGGCAACATGTCACACAGCCTGTCCCTGTGCTCACAAACCTGTGTTCATGGGCAGATGTGCAATAACAGAACTGTGTGAGCTGTTGAGGAATAGCAAGAATTTCTGGACAGAAGCAAAACAGAAGCTGTTCATCTAAGGTATACAGGAGTTTGATAAAAGGGGGGGAAATCAATACTGTTTAGAAATAATAACACCCCCCAACCTCAAAATGTCATGCAGGAACGATGAGGGGGAAATGGTTTGGAAACAGGATCCTGGTTTGTACTACGTTATTTGCTTTACCAATCAAATCTTGTCATTTCTTTGGTGAAATAATTCCATCCAGCCATTGGCTCTTTGGCAGGCTCAGCACAACACAGTTCACACAAATTTGCCAGTGTGAACATACTGCAAATGAGTTTCTCATCAGTATTGATCTTTCCATTGTGTACAGCACAGAAGTAAATTACATGATGTGATTGACAAAGTAATTTGCCACACTCAAATCAAAGTGTAATACAGGTGTGCTTCCCCTCTTCATTTTGCACAGAGCAATTTTATGGAGGTTTCACTGTGTTTAAACCTGCTATGTAATGCTTAATCATCTTTGATTGCTGATATTCAGAGACATTTTTATGCTAGGTGTAGTTGTTATTGTCTTAGCAGCTCAGACAAGAATAAATACATGGTTGAAATGGTAATGCTGATTTACAGCCTGATAAAATTGCTTAGTTTATATACTTGTCATGCTTATTCTAGCTTAATTCCTCATACCCCTGGGAGACTTTTTAAGAGACTTGTAGCCATTTAAAAATAGTTTTAAGGAGTAATAAAAAACATGTCTATTGTCGGAAACAGCTCCTAATGTGCAATTGAGGTAAACAAATATTCTGCAGCCTTGCAGTTGGTGGAGACTCATTTTGCAGCCTGGCTTTCCTGGAGGCCAATTAACAGGCAGGCAAACAGGCCAAGCTGTTGAGCTACAGAGCAGGATGCTGTGCAGGGACTCAGTCTGGCAGAGGGGGATGCAGCTCTGCAGCAGAGAAAGGGAGGGGTGTGTCAGACCCACTCCCAGCTCATCTCAGTTTAACTGCCTTAAAAACATGGGCAGGGACAAGGGCACTCCGAATAAACACGTAAGGTGGTCACTCACAGATGGTGGTGTTTGCCATTCATTGTGTTTCCTGGAATGTGAGATAACACTGCAAGTGGCTGGATTAACTGTTTGGTAAATAATCATAAATTGTGTTTCCATATTGTGATTAGATTGATCAAACACAAGTGGAGTTTGTATTGATTTCAGTGGGCACTGTGGAACAGACCAAGACTTTCTTCAGCAAAGTCTGTGTCTTACTTGCTTGGGACTTCTGTTTTGGTTTTAGAGAGGGATATAAGTCTCTAAAATAATTTCACTTTGAACTGAAGAAATGGATCATATTCCAGAGAGGGTTTTTTCTTGCTGTACAGGAATAATTAAATTTTTTTCAGTGGATTGTAAATTATTAATCACAGAAGTTAGAGTTGGAAATGCCTATTAGATGATCCAGTGTATTTCCCTGCTGGTGGGGAATTTAGTCCTCTGGCAGTGTCTGTATCAGATATTACTCTTCAGACTCATCACAGAACATTTTTAATTTCTTTCCTTCTTTCTTTTATTCCTCCCCTCCTCCCCGTAAGGGTTCATTTGACTGTGAGTGTACAATAGAAAGAGTATGGACATGCACATAATGCAGTTCACATCCATTATAATTAATAAATGGCCAAGGATGTCATAAAGAGAATACTCCTCTATACTTTTCCATAAGGCAAACCTTAAAAGTTTTTAAAGCACTGTTGGAGTTGCTTTACTGGCAGAAGGCCCTGTAGATCTTTGCACAGTCTCTCTCTCTCTCCAGAAGCTTTTCCTCCTGAAGGTTTGTGAAGGCAGAGCCTTCTTGGGCAAGCTGTGGATTGCAGAGCATGGAGGGATTTGCTGTGGGTTGGAAGATGGAGAGCGAGGCAATTAGGAACTCAAATTGAATATTAAAGATTGATATACATAATGGGAGCACTGCATGCATTACTGCCTTGTCTTTCACATTGAATTAACATTGGTAACAACTAAATTTGGTGAAGCTCAGAATCTGTCAACAAATGTTGAGCAATGATGTCTTTAATATCCCCAGGCATGTGGCTGCAAACCTTTTGAAGGCTGAGGGGTGGAAGGCGGCTCCTGTTTGTAAGTCAATTCTTTGCAAATTTTGTTTCCTGCAGTGCTCTCTTGGAAAAATTTGAGTTCCTTTATTAAGCATATATTTTAGCATGGCTAATTTCCCCTGTGTTCCCTAATAGTGATAAGTGACTTGATCTCTTCTTTATGACAAATAACTAAACCAAAGGAAAGATTGTCTCCGATGCAAAAAGGCCCTGGGGTTAAATGTTCTTACATTTAGGGGGTTGTTGTTTGGGCTTTTTTTCCCTTTTCTTCTTTCCCTTCTTGTTTGGGTGTGTGTGCTCTGTGAGAACCAGCACAGGGGAACATCTGGAAAGGTGCAGCATTGCTGGATTCACGATCCTGGAATTCAGATTTGCCAGCTGTGTTTGTGTTGAATTTAAGATCTTAACTTTTGGGAATTGCCCTGGAGTATTCAAATCCGACCCTGTGATACAATTAGTGGGACAATACAGTGTATCTGTTACATTTTGTTTTACTACTGAAAGTGTTTGCATTTCCTGTGCCCTGGAAACAGAGGCGAGTTCTTTGGGTGTGCACCTTGGGCACAGTTCTCAAATGTGGACATTGCAGTAAGTCAGTGACCTGCTCAAGTGGGTGCTTTGATCACCCCACAGATGTTTGGGCAGGGCTCAGTCTGAGTTTCCAGGTGCTGGGTTAGTGGTTCTGTTCAGACTTCAGGCTTTTGGGTGTTTTGGGGTGGGGTGGGGTTTTGGTTTTGGGTTTTTTTTCCTCCTTTGTGGTGCAGTGCAGCTTTTCACTGAAGGTGGGTGACACCTCTGGCTGGGGCAGAGATTGATATGCAGAGACTGTTCTAAAGCAGCTGCTGCAATCCCAGAGCTGTGCCTGCCTGTGAGTTTGCAAAATGCAGAGCTCTGTGCCCCCAGGAGAGAGAGGTGGACAGTGTGAGCACAAGTGCATGCAAGATGCATGGCATCCGTTTTTGACAAGTCACAACAACTACACAAATCCTCCTGCATTTTAGGAGCTACCCAGGTTCTTCTTTGGTACAGTGACCTCCCAGAGATAGGAAACTATTTTGGGAAGGAAGGAAACACAATTCGTTTTCTTCTGAGTCTGAAATTCTCTCAAAAATGCCCAGTGTTGGAGTTTTAAGCTTTTTGTGTGAGAACAACAGGTCTGAGATGTAAGAAAAAGTGTTCAGCTTGTCAGGATCTCTTTTCAAAATCCTGCTTTTCTATCCTTATTCTGTCTGTGGCAAACCTAACTTGCTGCCAAAACACTCAGTGTAAACCACATAAGAGATTCTACTTCAATGTGTAGTTATCAGTAATCAAGAATTTATGTGTTCATTTGTTTAATCAAATTGTTGTGACAACCACAGTCGAAAAAGATGTATTTCCTGCTTGACTCACTTAGGGAATGTTGCCATTCTGATAAAAACCCTGTGCTGGTATTTAGGGGATGAAACCCCACACCTTTATTTTGAGTTTTAGTGACTGACATCTGTACGTGACCACCCTGTGTTTATGCAGCAGGTAAATAATTCCGTAGGGGCCATCCATCAGTTTGCTGATTTCACAGGAACACAAACCCTCTCCTCTCCCAGCAGCCCAAGAGGATACAAATTAGTGAACCAAGAAATGATGCTGTGGTGGCAGGCAGGCAGGCAGGCAGGCAGGCTGGCTCCTCATTGCGTATGCTGGAGGCATCCCACCCTCCCTCCCTGCACACTGGCTGTGCTCCTGAGAGCACCCTGGCACTGCTGATGGCCCTGGGGCTGCCCCCTCCCTGCCCTGCCCTGGACTGACGGTGTGTGTGGCTCTTGCCTGCAGGTGCACGCCAAGTTCCGCTATCCTTTCTACTATGAGATGTGCTGGTATGTCCTGGAGAGATACGTGTCCTGTGTGACCCAGCGCTGCCACCTCAGCAAGGAGTACCAGAGGGAATCAATGTTAATTGGTGAGTGAAGCCTTGCAGGAATGTTCACAACTGGGGCTGGTTTCTGCTTTGGTGTCTGCAGAGCAGATTATAAATTGAACTGGAGAACTGCACTAATTCTAATGAACTGGGTTTTTTATTTTGGGCTGATGGAGATTTTTGACTCTTAAGCATTTCCAAGAAGTACCAACCTACTTTGAATTACATTTCTTGAGCATTCCCTTAGCAAGTGGATCCTAGAAGAATATTTTTTGGATGCATTTGTTCCTTGGTTTCAGTAATGTTTGTGTTGAGATGATCTGCCAAACAGTTGAGGATTTACTGCTGTGTTTGGCACAGTTCCTCTGTAGCCAGAACTGTGTGTATTGCAAATGTGCTCTGGTGGGGTGGATATTGAGTCCTTTTATAGAGTGTCTCCTCTGCAGAATGTGTTGTGGTCACTCAACCTGCCTTCTTTCTCTTTTCCTTGAGCTCTGCTGTAATTCTTTCTCCCTGGTGACTGGCTTCTGGTTCTGCAGAATAACAAACCCAAGAAAACACCTACACAAATCTCCATGATCTATAACCCAAGTGCAGGGAGGTCAAAGAAACCTTTACAGCAGGAGCTGAAAATGGGCCAGAGCAGAGACAGATGTGCCTGAAGCAGGAGAGCATTACCTTGGCACTGCTGTGAGCTTTGCATCACTGTGTGACAGTTCCAGTTGTTGCCTTGCTGAACTGCCTTCCTTTCCCTCCCTCAGATGGAACAAGGCCCTGGGCCATGTTGGCTCCCTGCTTTTAAGCACAGAATAGCCCAAAATAGCACAAGCAGCAGCTAAACCTTAACTGGTACGTGTTGATGTGGAGGAGGACTAAAGTATTTCTGTCCTCCTGCTCCCTGAGGAGCCACTCAGAGTGAACCTGGCATGGCTGGCACTGCCCCAGGCCTGGACAGAGGAGGGAAATGTTCACCTAGAGCATGATTCTTACTACAAGGGACTGAAGAAGTTATGGGCAGATGTCACTCTCCAGTGAGTTTTACTGACCAAGAATGACTCAAGGAAGCCAATAGTCTGTGGAGATAGGCCAGCGATGTTTCTTGGGGTCACTGGGGATTTGGGTGCTGCACATTTTAGCTCAGGAGAGCTCAAGTGCACATCCTTGAGTTAAACTGGTTTCTTCTGTGCTGTCTGTATCTTAATATTCACCTGCTGAGGGATGGGACACCCAAATGAGGTCAGTGTTCCAAACCTTGTCTCTTTGTTTTTAAGCTTTCCTTTAGAGCTATTAAGGTCCCTAAATTGTCTCTTCCTTAGGGACTTCTCTACCTGCAAGCAATTTCTTGATTTTCCATCAGGGAGTATCCCTTGATGAAGAATTTCCCATTATTCTTTTTAAAGAGTAATGAAGCAAAGTACTTAACTTCTCCTCAAACCCCTCAGTAGATTCAATTGTCTTCTGTCCTTGGTTTAAGAAAAAAATTCTTCACATCCTTGTATTCATTTTCAGAAATTTCTCTTGAATAATATTAATGTTTCTTCTACTTCCTAAAAATACTGTCTTTGACATAATTTTGTTCTAAATGTCTGCTTCCTACCTTTCCTTTTGGGTGCTAGAACTGGCTATTTTTCATCCTTGGGTTGTGCTGCTCTGTTTTCTTGTGCAGCT
The DNA here is from genome assembly GCF_047495875.1 of Pithys albifrons albifrons. Taxonomy (NCBI): domain Eukaryota; kingdom Metazoa; phylum Chordata; class Aves; order Passeriformes; family Thamnophilidae; genus Pithys; species Pithys albifrons. The sequence goes on along the minus strand of NC_092474.1, from coordinate 6,308,222 downwards.
TCTGGCCCAGTGATGGTAGTGGGTCTCAGGGACTGGGAAGGTGGTTGTGAGCTGAGGAGGAGACACGGACCAGAGAGAGTGCAGGTGCTGCCCAAGGTCTCAGATTCACCAGGACATGATTTTCACAGACTGGTAGAGTTCTGTTCTGCTTTAAAAAATGCTGTGTTGATAAAGAAATCTTTGGAGAACACAGAGAACTGATTTCAGCAGCAGCTCTGTTTTAAGGATATCTTTAGACTTTTCCTGCTGTGTTTTTATTACATGGGATTTATTTGCTTTGATGTGGAGGTTGCTGAATTCAGAGTGACTTTCTCAGTGTGCTGCTGTGGTTGTGTTGTGATATCTCTCTGTCCCCATATTTGTGTGCCACTGTAGCAATCTGTTTTACTCTTTGTATTTCTGTTTTCTGAATGTCTCCACTCACAAAACTTCAGACAGGGAAAAACCCACCTCTGTGGAGGAAGGGCTGAAACCTCTTTCCCACTCCCTAAATAAAACTGTGAGTCCAGCTGTAAATGAGGTGGAAGACGATGGCTGTGGCTTCCTTGCCCATCTGCAGCTGGGGATGGATTTTCAGGCTGTGTCCTCCTTGTGAGTGTGTGAGGCTGTTCCTGCTCAGAGCTCTCCCAGAAGGGCAAACACTTTGGGGAATGATGACGTGGCAGCACTCACAGGCTGCTCTAAGCACACCATGGCTTTCCCTTTTCCCTTTTCCTTGTCCCTCTCAACTGTGGCACTTGTCCTGCCAGCTGGAATCAGGAGGGACCCTGTTTGGGTTTGAACATGTGCTGTTCAGGGTGGATATGTCTTCATTATTTGCACTGTTATCATGAATGAGTCTGTGCTGGATGTTTTCAACCACAATTGACCTTCAGTGAGATAGGGATCTCGAGTCTGAACTGACAGAGAGTAATTGGGAGAAGATCCTGGGCTATCAGAGACATGATTTCTCTGTAGCCTGCAGCTTTTAAGATTCCCATTGCTAAAATTTTAACAGGGTGGCTCTAACTGTGTGTTAAGCCTGATGGATAGAGAGAATATGCCCTCTGGCATGGTGAAGGAGCCATGTCTTTTTTTATCCCCTTCCTCCTCTCAGGGGATAGAATAGATTTGCTTATGATGGACAGGTCCTGGAATTCTCTGAGTGGTTCCTGTGTGGGGTGCTCTGTGCAGTGTTACATTTCCAGTATGCTCAGGGTGTTTTCTGCAAATGAAAATGTCACTCCTGTCTTCAGCAGACTGATCACAACTGCTGCTTCCAAGCCACAGTGTCAGGGATTGGAGCTGGGAAGGCAGGGTAGATACTACACTGTTGTAAAGAGTTTAGAAAGATTTCATAATTATACCTCACCCCCATCCCTTCCATAAAGTTCTGTAACACAGCAAGGTGTTTTTCAGCAAGGAAAGAAACTGTGTATAATTATTCTTTTTGTTCAAGTGGATAACAGTGGGGAAAGTTGAGTGAGTTGCCCAAAAGCACAGGGGGAAGTGAACTGTTGTAGAACAAAAAGGTACTTGTGACTCTCTGTCCTGTGGTCAAGTCTGTGCTGCTCCTCCTCTGCCCTGAGCCAGATCACTGCCTGGTTTGGATGAGCTGCTTTGAGATGAAGGGGGTGAAGGTCTTTTTGCACTAAGTTGTGTGGGAGCCCAGACTGGATAACCCCTTGGAAACAGGTTCTCAACTGGTGCGTTTTCTCAGAAGACACCACAGCTGACCTTCACAGGAGCTGTTTCTCACAGAGAGACTTTATAAACCCCAAACCTCCCAGTCGGTGGAACCCTGGTAATACAGTGCTTAAAATACACTTCTCAACAAAGCAACTGCAGATTATGCTTATGCAGGGCCCCAGCTCAGAGCACAGTAACTCTGTCAGACACTGTTTTCATTGAAATGAATAAATAAAAATTGTGGCACGTTACATTACAACAAAACACTTGAAAACACAAAATTGAATCTCCCTTACCTTGAAGTTCTCCTTCCATTATTGATTCCCTTGGTGCTTTTTTGTTTTGTTTTGTTTTTGGTTTTTTTTTAGATTAGCAGCAGACTGTGTTGCTGTGTTTTGAAAGCAGCCTGCTCTTAATCTGCTGGTGCACCCGCCCTGTAATCCCCTGGTGCTCCAGAATAGGCTGGCACACTCCAGGTTAGCAGCAAGCCCTGTCCCCAAAGGCACATTCAGCCAAGGCAGCAGGTAACTGACTGCCAGGCTTAGGGAACAGGAGGCTGATTTGTTCTGGGGTCGGGTGTGAGTGGTGTTGGGTGCCCATGCCCAGGTGTGGCAGGCACAGCTGACAGCCGGTGGCAGGGACGCGGTGGCAGCTGGCAGAGTGGAATTGCAGCCCCCCCCCCCACCCTGGGCTTGTTTCCCATGGGAATAGGCCCCCAGAATGCCTTGGTGTTCCCTCCTCTCCTGCCTTTTGTTTCCACAGATTAGAGCAAGAGACAAAAAGTGGAGATGTCCCTTGGAAGCAGTTCTCTCGTAGCACTGCTGGCAGTAAATTATTCACACCTCCACAACGTGATCTCCATCGCTTTCTGCAGGCCTTATTTACGCTTGTGATTTGCCCCAGTTACAGCCATTAGTTCCTGTTCAGCAGAGCCACAGCACAGGAGGACAGAAACATGGTTTTCTTTGTGCAGATTTATGCCACTTTCTGTTAATGACACTGTCCTGGTGGTGGAGGGACGTGTCTCTGCTTTCACCCTCCTGTTTGATGCCACATCACTGGCATTTTCTCCCATCTAGGCTGAGCTTTGTGCCTCAGCCAGTTGTAAAACAGCTCACCAAGGCAGTGTGGCTTAGAGAAGGGGCTCCAGCACTGGATCCCAGAGCCTGGATTCCGATTCCTGGTTTTTCCCTAGATTTGATGTGTGACAATGAGCAAGTCGTGCTTTCTCCCAAGCATCTGTTTCCTCAGTTGTAAAATGGGAGAATGACATAAGCTGATTATGTAGCCTTTGAGGTGGGTACGTGTGCTGGCTACTGTGGACAAAGGCAAAACCAGTGTGAAATAAAGGTTGGATAACTGAGTGGGTTTTAGATGTTCTGGCTAAGATATTTTCTAATCCTGTTTATTTTTCCAAGAGGAGCATGGGGGTGTATTAGCACAGAGCAGAGAGGAGGAGCCGCTTTGGGGTGTTGATGCCACCACCTCAGCACACAAAATAGTCTGTTCTGTATTTCATGAGGAGGCTTTTTTGGAGGGAGGAAGTTCCCCTGCCCCCTGGATTTGGCTGCAATCAAGCCTTGCTGGTGTTTTTCTGTGACTGCCATTTTTTCACAGGCATTTCAGCTCAAACTTTCCTTTCAGGAGTCATTTCATGGCCATTTTGGTTTTGAGGAAAATGCAGGCGGGACTGAAGGAGTGGAGTGTACAGAGATGCTGGATTGTCCCAGGGCCTGTGGCAGAGCCCTGAGAACATGAAGTGGCCAATTCCCATCTCAGGGACAGCAACACACCGAGCTGACCTGGCCCTGCAGAGTTTTGATGTGCAGGGCTGAGCATTCTGCCCTCAGACCCTCTACCTGTTGCATCCCTGGTACCCAGCTGACAAATAACACCAATATCTTGGGACAAACCCTGCACGAGACAAGGAGCTCTCTGTGATCAGGGTGAATTCTCCAGCTCGGAACTGGGCTCAGCGTTTGTTTTGACCTCCCTGTTAACCAACCGGATGCTGAGCTTTCTCGCTAATGTCCCGTTAATCCTTCCTTAGGCATGATTCACGCTGCCCTAATCCAGGGCCGCTGCCCTGCAGAGCCAGGAGCTGGGAAAGGAACTTGACGTTAATTGTTCGCTCCATTTTCTGTCTCACTTCGGTTTCCTTCGCAGGGTGTTTTTGTTTGCAGCTCGATCTCGTACCCATTTCAGCCTGTAATAAAATTCACATTGACTTAACTGGGTGTTGCCAGAGTTAACTGTATTTTCCACAGAAATTCCTGCTATTGCCAGCCTGCATTCAGTGTTGCTCACTTAGTGAAGGAAATTGTACCTAATAAATAAGAAAAGTTGTGTGCTTGAGAGAACCATGGCCACTACTTTCTTATGCTGCTTTCACTGCTTGTTTGCACAGAGTTGGGTAACAATTGGGGTTCTTAGGGGGAAATTAAGATTAATAGTTCTTTAGACTCAGAAACTTGCCCTTATTCTCCTAAGAAGTACCTGCAGTGTATCAGGGATGGCATTATAAAACCAGTGGCATGTAATTCTGACAGTCTCAGTGTGTTTTGTCTTGTTGTCTGTAAAATAAGCACAACTGAAATCCTGTCTCAGAAGAGCAATGAGTATTCATGCACTAACAACTGTTTTATCAACAGTTAGTTGCTTGCAGAGAGGAAAGGCATTGAGGAGTTGATTTTGTGCTGTGCAGGGTTCCTGGGAGAATGATGATGTACAGCATTTTAACGTGCTTCCTCCCATCCTTTCCCCCTCCTCCCTCTGTGCTCACTCTCCTCTTAAAGCTGCAAAGCTGCCGAATCTGGTCTCTTTCGGATTTGTGGGAAAATTAATTGTGTGTGACTTAAGAGCTCTGCCTACTCCTAATTGAAGGCATAGAGGGCTGAAGCTTTGAAGAAAGCATAATTTTTCCCTAAATGTTTCCCAGTCATTTGAACTGAGTAGATGTTAATGAAAACCAGCATTAAAGCAGACAAACAAACACCCCCCCTCAAAGAAAAAAATAAAAATCAGCTGAATAAATCCCATTCCTGTCACATACTCACTAGACCATTCTCCAGTGCCCTTTAGAATAGGCAGCACCTGGCCCCAGTGGTACAGAAGTGTTTCAGCTGCGAGTCACAGTGCGAAGAAATTCAACATTCTTTTTCTAACTTTCAGATGCAAAAAGAAAACGCAGCACAGACAGCTATTCCTCAGATTCGTGGTTAGACATGGATGAAGAATCTTGTGATGCCCATCTCCAGGAGGAGAAGGATGACAGCTTGGATCAGAACTCCAAACCCTTGGTGGATGGCTCCTCCTCACCCAACAGCACACACTCAGAAGGGAAGGAGGCCACAGGACAGAAGCAAAAAGCCACAGTAATGAGGTACCTAAAAAGAACTTTGTCTAATGAGTCAGACGACAGCGTAAAGTCAACGACCCCCACGGACTATCCCAAAACACCCACCGGGTCTCCAGCTACAGAAGTTTCAACCAAATGGACTCACCTCACAGAATTTGAACTGAAGGGTTTAAAGGCCCTGGTGGAAAAGCTCGAATCTCTCCCGGAGAACAAGAAGTGTGTTCCAGAAGGCATCGAGGACCCGCAGGCTCTGCTCGAGGACATGAAGGTGGGTGTGATATTTGCTGATCCACACAACCTTGTTCTGTGGGCACAGAAGGCAGCAGGAGATCAGAGAGCAAAGCTCTGCCTCGGAGGGGTGGCAGCCTGTGCCTGGTGTCCACCATCCCACCATCATCCCTGTGCCCAAAGTCACCTCTGCTCCAGGAGGTGGCTGTTTGCAGCCTGCTCAGGTGACACAGTCCTTTCTGACTGCCAGAGCAGTGCCCAGAAGTCTAAATCCTCTCAGAGTTCAGCCCTTATGTCTCCTGTATAAATTTTATACCTCAAAATGTGTGTTTATATTTATAGTCTTAATCTGCCCTTTTTGGTCTAGTGTCTTCCTGGCTTAGCCCTCATTAGCTGACACCTACAAAATGGAAATACTTGATTGCAATTCAGAAGGTAGATTGTCTAACACACCCAGTTGCTCTTTTTTATTTCACCTTTTTCATTTTCCTTTCCTCCATTGCCCTCTATAGGTTGATAATTATTCTCCTCTGGTTCAATATACAGTTTTTGGAGCTGGTGTGAGGAGTGAGTGCTCACAAGTGACATGACTGCTCTTTACATTTTCAGTCTATGTACAAGAGGGGTCTTCAGCTACATATTTTCTGTACCCAAGAGCTCTGAGAGCCACAATCTGAGGGGAAAAAAAAGTGTTTGTGTGGTAAATGGGGAGTCTGCACTTTTTTGGTGTGAGTTGTGTAACAGCTGCTTAGAAAGGCTCAAAGGCAGTTAAAGGAAGCTGAACATGTGCACGGAAACCATATTCCATGATCTTGGTGCTTGGAAGTTGGATACACAGCACTCGTTTTGGGAAGCCACAGGAGCTCAGAAATTATTTTCTTGGAAAATCAGCCACTTTGTGTCTGACAGTGGACACAGGTGCCCAAAGCTGTGGCTGTAGTTTCACAGGCTTGCCTTGGGATCAGTCACCTGCTAATAGGAAACCAAAATGAGGCTTCAAGACCAGGGGCTGCATTGGTGGTGAAGCAGAAAGAATGGTAGTGCTCCTTCTCCAAGCTTGATGCACAAACCAATTTCCACTTAAAAATGAGATCCAGGAAGGGATACAGCACATCCTGGCTGGTGCAGATGTTCAGTGTGCTCATGCTCCCCTTTGGATGACATGCTCCAGTGTGCTGTGAGATCCTCCTCCAGCACAGCAAGGTACCAGATGGGAATCTGCTGCAAAGCTCCGTGTGGGAGGATCTGTTTTCTTACTCCTCTCCAGAGCGGTGGATTCACTGACTACAGAAATGGTGAACTGCAAATGGACATTAAAAACAAAAGGGCCCATATCACCTTTTTGGTGATTTGTGCTTTAACTGGTGTTCAGTGGGCACCTGCCAGTTTATTGTGTGCATCTTGCAGAGCTACAATCTTGATGTTCCCTCTCCTTTGACAACTTCCTGCTTCCAAACGTTCTCTCCTTGCCAGCACACACTGTAACCAGCACACACTGTAACCATCAGGATGTAGCCCAACATCTGGATATTGATGGTTCCCTGCTGGGTAAAGAGGCCATGGCCACATCTAAACACCACAAATGCTGCAGGATTGTTCTCCCTGGAATCACCTCTGTATGTCTGGTGAGTCTGTGACTGGTTAGTCAGAGTGAGACCTTTTTAAAACCATGTTAACTCAAACATCTTCTCGAGCAGTGTCTAAAGAACTGTAAAAGAACTTTTTCTTATCCATCTTTTTTACAGTCTTGGCTCACACATAAGGCAGCCCTCAATTTTCAGAGAGTGAATCAGTACAGAATAGCAGATTAATTAAAGCCCATATATCCTGATTCCTCCATAACTCCCTGTGGTTGCAAATCTCCTTCCCAGGTGCTCTGAATGAGTTGGGGCACTTGTGCCCAGGTCAGGGATTCCTTGAGTACATTTCCAGGATTCCAGCCTTCCCTTTGCTCATCAGCAAATTGTCTGAGGCAGCCACTGGTAAGGTGTCCCATTCCCATCTGCTTCTGGGACAACATCCCACCACTCCTTTCCCACTGTGTTCACTGACATGGTACAAAGCAGAGTAGTGGAGCCAAAGCATCCAGTCTCCTTGTAACAGGAAATCTGTTTTATTCAGTTTATTTGCTTAAAGAAAAAAATCAGACCCAAGTATGTCAGTGTGTGTTTGGTGCTTCCACCTTCAGAGGATGGAGGGGTTGCCAAGTGACAGATTCCAGCCCCTGAGCATTCATCCAGGATAATGCTCCTTGTAGGATTCCTGTGTCCCTGGGTGTGAGAATGCAGCTGTTCAGTGTTTCATCCCATCCTTGCTCTCCCCTCTGTGTCAGGTACATCCCTCTGTCCAGCTCCTGGGCTGAACACTGGGAATGAATGTTCCCTTGGGGATCCCAGGGATCCTCACCCTGTGCTTCACACGAGGTTATGGATGAGCTGTTGTTATCACAGGAAGGGAACTGGGGTGCAAGGAGATCAAGATAAAAGTGGCCATAATTTTGGATACTGGCTTTACATACCACAGGCGGGATTTTCAGAAAAGTGAGTGTTATTCAACAATGATACCTGCAAAGGATAATTGTAATTAGATTGAACCTGTAATTGCTTAACATTCCTGCAGAGCAGAAATTCTGATCTTTAGCATCCAGACCCCAAGCCAGGTGTGAGGAAGAGCAGGAGCACACAATTCATGACTGCCTGTGGAAACTTGATTTAAAAGGTTTTGCCCTGTGCCACATAGAGACATAATGGCAGAGGAAGAAACACAGTCCATTTTTCTAGAATAGTATTTATCTCCTTGACCGTGTTCCCTCTTCCTTCGCCCCTGGTTTTCCAGCCTGTACAGATAACAATAACCTGGGGGTTTCGCTGAGAGTGGAGTGAGCAAAAGCCCCTTTGCCTCCCCCTGAGGACTGTCCAGAGGGATCCTGCAGAAGCTGTGCAAGTCATCCATGCGGGGACTGTATTTGGCTCTACTCACAAGGTTTATTTCATGGGCAACCCAACTTTCAGTCATGTGATGTATTAATAATGCATCCTATTAAAAGTACCCTTTAAGTGCACCCATTTGAGAGTTATTTTTAACAAATGCATAGCAAGAACATGCTCTGACAAAGTCTGAAAGCTCTTGCTCTGCTTGGAAAGTCTTAAACAAGTTTCTTCCTGAAGAAAATAAATCTGTGTTTATTGTAGCACTTTTATTTCTTAACGAAATACACTCAGGAACTTTTCTGTAGGACATTCAAGTCTGGTTTTGTTCTTCAGGAAGATAATTCATGTTTTCAGAAAACAGGATATGGGTAGTTAAAGTGGAGAAAGGAAACCATTTTATTCAGTGCTGTGAAGTTCCACAGAACTAATCGGGGTAGCTCACAGAGAATCCAGGCTGAGCCAAAGGCTGCGTGACTGGATTGTTGCTCTTGGTGGTAAATACATCCACAGCTGTTTAATGCCAACTAGGTGAGACTTTTTGCAGTAAAGCAATTTATTTTCCTTATGAGAAGGGAGACTGAAAACTAAACTAAGGCTGTGTAAATTCCCTGCACATCATCTGAGCTCCAAACTAACTGCACCTGCCTGGTGGGGACAGAGCAATCCACAAGTGCCAAGTGCTGCCTCTGCAGATTGAGAGCCCATTTGTCACCGGGATCGATGGGGAGCAGCGGCACGGGGAGGCTCACGGGCACAGGGAGCAGCTCACTCCTTCCCTCAGCTCAGCAAGGAATTCAGTTCCTGTGCTCACCACCCCAGGAGCTCCTCAGGGGCCCCCAGAATTCCCAAAGCAGAGTTCACCCCATGGGAGATGCATCTGAGCTGTCGGCCGAGGAGGCGCAACCTCTGCATCCAAATGTCTGTGAGAGCAGGAATGGGAGGGAAAAGGGTCACACATGAAGGTTCCCCCCCTGGGAGGGCTCAGCCGACCCAGCTGCAGGAGGACAGAGGGCCTGGCATTGCAGCTGTGGGCAGGGTGAGCACCACAAGGCACTGCTGCCCTTGTTCCCACATCCCTGTTGGGGCTGGGGCTGGGGCTGGGGCTGGGGCTGGGGCTGGGGCTGGGGCTGGGGCTGGGGCTGGGGCTGGGGCTGTCAGAGGCACCTGCAGCCTCAGCCACTCCTTGTTTGCCAAATCTACATGAAGTATAAATAGTGCAACTCCAGCTCCCAAATTAAAAAATAAATCTCAACTGAGCTGTTAGAAAAGTACCTACTGAGGTACTTTTGAGTGGGATGAGAGAGAGAGGCAGGGAAAGCAATCACTGAGAGGTACTTGGACTTAGATAGTGGCCTTGGGGATTGGAAGAGTTTCACAGTGGCTTCTCCACTTCATATTTAGCTACCAAATGGTATTTCAGCCTCTCAGAGATGCAGTTGGGGTGGGCTTGTGCACAAAGAAGAGAACAGGGAGGTAACCATCGTACTTCTTGGTGTAGTTTGCCCCCCACATCACAGGACAGGTAGGGCTGAGCACACCTTTGATCGTGGCAGTCTGCAGCCCACATGAAACACCCTGCCAGGGATCCTTGCCCTGTGCAGCCTGATTTCCTCACACAGCGTTTCTGTGTGTTGCCAGCAGGATGGGAATTCCTTTGTGCTGTTGGGGAACAGGATTGCGAGATCTGCCTCCTAAGAATGCCACAGACCTTCCCCACTTCAAAGCAAAAACGCTGCCCCTCCTCAGAAGGGCTGTAAAAGTCCATTAGGGCAGAGGAAACTCAGTTTGAAGAACAGAGTTTGTCAAATATCCTCAGCTCCTTGGCAGCAGGGGAAGATTCTTGTGCAAGACAGATGATATCTATTGAAATATGTTCTTACTTTTCCTTGCCAAGAAATCTTACCCCCTTCTCATCCTGATGACAGGAAAAAAAACTCCTTCTACTGAATGCATTTCAGGGGAGCCATTCCTTGCTGTGTGTGTGAAATTAATGGCTGAGCTGAATCCTTACCCAGTTAACGAGCTGCTTTCCTCCAGGCCTGCTGTTGGCACCACAGCCCCCAGTGTAAGGAGCCTTGTGCTGGGGGAGCATCATGTTGTCCCTCGAAGTGGAGCCCTGTGGCTCCTCTTTATCTTCTTTTTTGTCTTGTTTCCAAGCAGGTGAGCAGCCCCTGCCTCCTGCAGCCTGTTGTGTGCCGACACCTGACGCTGCAGTCGGAGCGACTGTGGCTCTGCTGCACACACAGCCCTTGTTTTCAGCTGCCTGAGATGAGAAGCTGACATAGCTTTACATTTCTCCTTGGATAATATTTTCACGTGATACATATGATAACAAGAAACCTTCATTACCTTGCCAAGTTCTTGGAATATACTCTGCTTTCTATTGAACTCCGAGTCTCTGACAGTTGTTAGTGGGAATGTTAAGTCTTTCTGTCTTACAGGCTTTCAAATCTAAGAGTAGCAAACTAAAAAGGGAATTAATTTGTCCTTTGTTGTATGGCTCTCCAGTGCTGCCTTGTTCTGGAGATTTTTGGTTTTGCAGTGAGATTACAAAAGAGCTCTCCATTTTTAGGATGGAAAACTAACTTTCAGACCGTGGTTACAGGTCAGTTAAAGCAGTGATCCCTCTCAGTACAAAAAGAACATGAGAAAAGAGGGGCTCACTTAACCCCAGCTCAGCCAAGAGTTAACCTGCCAATGATCAGTCCATGTGTAAAAGTTGTTGGGTGTGTCACAGGGCTGCAGGTACAGCACAGACTCTGCACCACAACCGGGCTGGGGTGAGCTGGGTGTTACCCCTCACCTTTGCAAACCCCTGAGTGCAGCCACAGGGTGGGCTGATAACCTGGGCATGGACTGGCATTGCTTATTGTGGCCACTGGTGCTGCTTTTGGCCTAACCAGTATGGAGAGCAGCCGTACTGGTGTGGTGGTGTGTGAGGGAGCTGTGCTGGGACTGTTACTGTGTTAGTAACACAGCTCTGATTTCAGCACAGCCTGGGGAATTGGGCTCAGTGTGACAGGTTGTCTGAGCTCCAGGGAGGAAGCCACCCCAGGGACACTCATCCAAGCTCGGGCTCTTGGGGACTGAGACGTGCCATCATACCCTGGGCTTTAGCTGGATGATTACAGATGAATTCCAAATGCACTTCCTATTAAAACAATTACTGTATTTTAAGCTCTTTTTGTATAGTGTGTGAAATTTCTAATTACTAGAGCTCTTCACTGGGGACTGACAGAGCCTGTTGCCTCTTGTTGGCTAATTAAGATTTTTTCATGTACTTCATGAACTTCATTAGGGTTATCTCCTAAATATTCTGTTGAGGTAATTTCCAACCTGTCCTTCTTGTTTGCTCCATTGGACCATTTTTTCCTTTTGCCTTTAACCTGTTAGTGCTGATTTGGGCTCCAGTTTTCAGCAGCATAGCAGAATCCTCTTCCCAACACTCATTCTTTGTTTTCATTTCTTCTTTTTTCAGCCACCTGAACACCAAATGTGGTTAATTTAGTGAGTACATGGGGAGTCATGGGAAGCCATCATGGGCTATTCCCAACTGCACAACCGAGGACACTCAGACAGTGTTTTACCCTCCCTGTGTGGAGTTGCTGGTCTTGGGAGTGATTCCCAGTGGTGGGAGCTGTGTCAGCCAGTGCTGCCCACTCAGGAGCTTTCCAGAACAGCACAGCAAAAGACTTGGTGGGGGTGGAAAGGAGGGCACACCAGTCTTTATTCCCTTAATGCTACACTGTCTGGAGTCAGATCCTTTCCTGGGGAACACTCAGGAACCCGAATGCTGATCACAGAAAGGGAACTGGGTTCCAGCAGCTCTGGGCTGCCCATCAGTGGGCAGGGAAGGGCTGTGGGAATGACAGTGCTCTGGGACTGTCACATGCAAAAAGGTGAAGGGTTCCAGAGCACACTCTGTATCTTGGCTCACCTGAATGTTCAGGCAGCTGAGCATTGCTCTGACCTGCACACCTGGTGCCTGGGACTGCTGAAATAAAAAGGTGGCAAACCTTGGTGATTCTCAGGCCTTTTGGAGACTTGATTAGGAGAGAATCTGGTGGATGTGTTGGTTGGGATGTAGGGGAGCTGCAGTGTAAAGGGAGAGGTGATAGTGGTGGGACACCAGCCTTGGGCACAGCAATCTTAGAGTCTGTAACACCTGAGGTGGCTGATGGCTGGTTTGGTGCCTGTTCTGCAAGAAGTTTCACATCTCCGATGGTGACAGGTGTGAGAGTTTCAGTGTGAATGGGAGTCTGGGAGCCAAAGGGACTTTCAGAGATCTTCTCAAGTCTCACCAGGGTGGGGTGTTGTCTTCTGTGGGTCTCTGCACTCCTCGGGGCAGGAATGTTTCTCTGGTTAATAAAGGCCTTTTCATTTGCAACAGAACATACTGAAGGAACATGCTGATGATGACCAAAATCTTGCCATTTCGGGTGTCCCCGTGGTCAGCTGGCCCAAGAAGACCACAAAGGTAATGAGATACAGTTATTTATTAATTATTCTTCTGGTCTAGTGTTTATTATCTATAATCTGACAAAGTGCTGTCTATGATCCCTTGGCAGCTTCTGGCTTTTTTCACAAAAATTGTTATTTTTAATGATTTTATGATTAGGTCTTGAAGCAGAAAGAAAAAGTGCCTCAGCGAGGAAAAATCATTAGAGTTTCTATTTAGAAAGGATTTGTTTGGGCCTTACTTATCAATATAAAACTTCAATACATCTTGGTCATTTACTAGTTATGGGGAGATCTAAAAATGTTGATGCATTTTGTGTAAAATTAAATGGTGTGTAAATGCCACAAACCAGTCACTTGGTGAACACTGAACAAGAGGGTGGTTTTTCTCCTACACTGTGAGACTTCCTGAATTCTCTGCAAGATGTGCCACTGTAACTTTGAAGGATTGTTTCCTGTCCTTATATCTTAATTTTCCCTCCTATATGTGAGAGTAATTCTTTTCACTTTGCAGGACAGCTCTGAGGTTTGCTTTGTTAATGCTTGTAAAGAATATGAAATAATTAACTAAAGAATAATGTCAAAAGGCTAGATGTTATTTATAACAGTGGTATGTTTACCACACTCCAGTTATTCCGCATGCTGCAAAAGCAGCTTTGCTTATTTAGAAGATGTCTCATCGCTTCTATTTTTACCTCCATTTTTCACTGAATTAGTTTTATAATACATTATTTCTTCAGAAACACTGAAAGGGTCAATCAGCTCAAATCAGGCTTCAATCTGAAAATCTGTTGTTACCATTGTAAATACCTTTCAAATAATTAAAGGGAGAAATAATCCACTCAGTTCTCACTTTCTGTGCTGGTGCATTTCTCGTGGCTTTGCCTCTCATCACATGTAGTCAGGAGAATTTGCTGTTTTCAGATGGGAAGTGGGAGACCATAAACATGGAACTGCCAGGGGAGAGTGGGGCAGGATGAGCAGCACATCGTGTTCCTCCTTGGTTTCTTTTTGGGCTTTAGCTCAGCACAGCTCAGATAACTTGTATCTTGTTAAATGCACATTTCCCTTTTAGCCTCTGATAAATCAGTGGGAATGTGCTCTGTGTTTGAAACATTTATTTGTTTAGAAACAACAGAGGAGGACCTTGAGAAGCAGGTGTGGGGTTCTCTGCGCTGGCTTGATGGCAGCTGTTCATTCCTCAGTCAGGTATATTGAATAAAGCAAAATCTCTGTGACCAGAGGAAAGGTGGGGTGTGAAACAGCAATTAAAACTAAGAAACAACTGACTTTCTTTTGAGTTTGTGATGGAAGGGAGGATTTTGTTGCTTTGAGGCTTTTATAAGCCTTGGCATTTGCAAATGTTCTTGTTCACTTTATTTTGGAATCCTTGATAAATGCTTAATTTCTTCTGTTTTATTCTCTGTACTGGCAACATAACTGCAACTGTAAAAGATTTGTAATTTTTGTGACTTAAATCTTATCCCTCTTTGCAAAATCCCTCTTGCTGGCTGCAAGGGGGCTTTTAACTTTCCTTTAGCCTTTCTGAAAGCTTTTAGAAGGCATCATTTCCAGTGGCAAGACAACAGCAAACACATCAGTTAGCAACAAACATGAGGAAAACTTGCACAGAAAGTCAGGCTTTAGGTTGAAGTTTGGAAATAAATAAAAAATTGTGACAGAAGAAATCTTTTCACCATTCTCTTCATATCTGCCTTGCTTGCCCTGTGATCAGTGTGTGTTGTGTCTTACATTTTAGTTGAAAGGTGCACATGCAGATAGGGCTGTTGTTTCCCAAAAGGAATGTGTTGTTGTGCTTCTCATTGGCAAATGGCCTTGTCATCTTCCATGTTACAGCAGTTTCCTTTCCTGGGAACAGAGGCCGAGTGAACAGGCTGGGAAAAGACATCTTAGAGTTGAGCCTTTGAGTCCCACATTAAAATCTGTGGGCAGGACAATGTAGTGGAGATTTATCTAAAAGCAGTGTTAGTAGTTAAGCTTGGTTATTTCTCCTTTGTTCTCTGTAAGCCCTGATAATAAACCAGAAGGTTTTATAGAGAAGAGAGAAGAAAAACCCCTGGAGAGGGGGAAACTCCCTTGAAAAAGGGATTGTAGCTGGTGGATCAAGTCTCCATGGCCAGGAGATTCCACAAGCACAAACCTAACAGTAGTTTTGCTTTCTGCAGTCTTGCTTTTGTAGTTTGTAGGAGAAATGGCAGATGCCTCTCAGTGCCTTCCCTGAGATCCTTGTGTGTCCAGGGAGCTGGAGATCCAGCAGCAGCTCCTGTGGGGCTTGCAGGGAAAGGACATTGTCTGATTCCAAGAGAAAGAAAAGGATGGAAACTGAAATCCAGAAAGAAGAGGAAATAAAGGGAAAACATGGCTCTTGCTTTCACCCAAGAGAAGGCTCCAGAAGAGATTTAGAAAGACAAGAGCAGCAGATGGAGAAGGAAGAATAAAGCCAGCATTAAATGCCAAAACATTTCAAAGAAAATGGAAATGACTGTAAAGAACAGAGGGGAAGGGACCAGAAATGGTGAGAGAGCAGGATTAGGAGAGAGACAAGTACTGAGAAGGGATGGAGTGGGGAAAGCAGAGAGAGAGGACTCTGACTAAAGTCAAAGATCCCTGGAACAGGGACAGGAAGTGGCTGTGAATAACCCAAGCTGTGGAAGGGCGAGCTGAGTTATGTTGACTTGCTTTTGAAAGAACATGCCTTTGATAATCTGGATGATTTTTGGAGCAGCAAGTACTATTTCCCTTCAATCCTGAGTCCCAGTCCCTCTGATGTGCTGCTCGTGTGCTGTGCCAGCAGCTCTCACAGCTTTGGGCTGGGAAGGGCTGCTGGGAGCCCGTGACCTGCTGGGTTTGGGCAGGAGGAGTGTCCATTGCCCTCAAACCCCACTTCACAGAGGGCAAGGTGTGATGGGCAGGACGTTCAGCTGAGCCCAGGGCAGGCCCCTGTGTGTGCTGTGCCCCCACTGTGCTGTATCCCTCCCGTCCACCTTTTCCAAAGCCATGTGGGGCTGGCAGTTCCCCTGCAGTGCCCTGACAAAGGACATTACCCACTGGGAAAAGAAGGAGAAGCAATAACCAGTGATGGTTTGGTGAGGAGGTGAAACCAGGGGGTGCCACGTGCTGGTGGTGTGGTGAGGGCACAGAATGGGCTGTGCCTGCTCTGGCTCTGCTGCAGCACCGAGTGTGGCACAGCACGGCTCCCTCAGCTTTGCCAGGTGGAGATGGGGCTGCCCTTCTGGGAGCCTGGAAGGGGAAATTAATGTTTGTAAAGATCTGTGGCATCTTCAGCAGAGTCTTTTAGTGAAGTGTGTGAACCATTATTATTTTATGGTAATAGAGAGATGGAGTGTGATTCACAGGCACCTCTTCGGATCATATTTACTGATTTTTATGGAGCTATTTTAAGTTGTTTGTGCTCCTAATTTATTGATAATTATTCAGTATAATAGTGACGTTCCTTTAGGTACCTGGGGTTTTTTTCCCCTTTGAAAAGTCTCTTGCAGAAGAAGCAAGAACCTGCCTTTTTGCTATAGAGTAAGAGAGAACAGTGCCAGGGATCTCAGGATATGTACAACAGCCCTAATTTAGGCCTGTTCAAGGAATTAGGGGTGTGGGACCAAGTGGATATTGAAACCTGCTTGTCCTGGATGAAAGACCTCCAGGATCAAGTCCAGCCTTTGACTGAATCCTGCCACGAGCTGTGAGAAGGGAAGAGCTCCATGGGGTACCATGCCTTGAAATGCTGGGTTCTTAAGCAACGAAAGAGGAGTAAGAAATCATCCTAACTTACTTCTCTGCTGTAGGGGTGACAGTGTGTGTGTATCCCCTGATGTCTGAGGTAATTGGTGGAGAGATTGATACAGAGCAGTTCCGAGTGTATCCTTAAAGCAGTTTGGGGTGCACCCTTAAGGAGCAGAGAACCACCTGTAGAATGTGGGATACCTTGTGACCAGTGGGATGTTTCCATGTATGCTTTGTGAACTAATTAACCAACAGTGTGCTGGCATGTTTATACAAGAGTAGCTAAATGGTGAAGCTGTAACTAAAATTAAACCCTAAGTTGTAAGTCTTCTGATCAAGCCTTGTGGTGCTGCTGTGCCTGATCTCTTCTGACCTCCATTAGCACCCTCCTTACCCCTACAAAGGGTGACCCCAACACTCCCCCATCCCTGGGACATGAATTTGCGGATGGTGTGAATGGAGAGCGGGGCCTCAGCCTGATCTTGCACTGGTGGCTGGTCCCTGGTGCAGGAAGGCAGTGACCCCCAAGCCCAGCCTTGATGCCCAACCTCAGGAGCTGCCGGAGTTCCAGAGTCCCCATTTATCTGCACAGGGATTAGGGACAGCACTTCGTTTAAGGAACTCGGAATATGGCCCAAGCAGAAAGGCATTTTTCAAACCATTTCCTATTTCTGGAAGGCAACAGTCAACTCCAGCAGCATGTAATTACACTCTGTGGCAGTGCCTTCTGTTTTTATTGTGATAAAGATCTTTAGTTGTCTATGAAGAGCAGCTATAAAGAACTAAAATATGTTTGGACTCTCTTCTTCTGTGAAGAGTTAGAAATGCAGACTGTGAGCTGGATTCTCATCTTTCTTACCTGGCACAAACCTAAAGCCACTGCATTTGTAATGATAGTGAGTGTCCAAGTGTGTCTAGGTCTGGCTGTGAGCAGGAGATGGAGCTGTAATTTTCAGCAGCTGGTAGAAAATGCTGCAATATGGGGCTGTTTTTCTGATGCCTCTTCATACTCTTTCTCTGTGTAATTTTTACTTGTTGATTTTAAAAGAAGATACTTCAGAAGTATAATAAGGAAATGGGAATATCCTTATTTAAAGGAGTACTATTAATTAGTAAATACCACAAACTGAAATTTTAATTGGATTATATATATTTTCAAGCACACCCTTCCCTGCAATTGGCAACGCAAATAATGTTCATAGCTCTGTATCAGGCCATGAGAACCAGGAAGAAAAAGTGATCACTGGGAAAGAAAAGATGACAGCCCTCAGGCTGGGGTTTTGTTGGGTTGAGGTGGTGGTGGGTGGGCACAGCATCGAAAGGGACCTTCTCAGGTGGCACCATCTGATTCCAGCCATTTGTGAGTTCTGTCCTACAGCAGTTTAGTTCTTACCCCATTATTTTTCCTAGAAATATTTTTGCAGAATTCTACAGATCCATCCATGGATCTGAAAAAGGAGGATTAACTCATAGGAATGATGTGTGAGGGGCAGAGCCAAAGGCTGGTTGCTGTGGCTGAGGAAGGCTGTGCTCCATCAGCCCCCAGACCTGCAGCACCACGTCCTGATTCTGGAGGTGCCCAGTCCCAGCCCTTTGAAGGAACAAAGCAGAAAGACAGAGATCTTCCCTTTGCTTATCTTCCCCGCTAAGCTGGGAGATTGTATCTTCATCTTTTCTGCTCAGTGTCCCCTGGCAGAATTTTTTTCCCTCTGTGAATTTACCTAATAATTTGTGGAACCTGTTGATGTGTTTGATCCCCACAGCATCCTGTGGCTGCGTCCCCTGCGGTTCAGTAAAGCTCTGTGTAGATAAGTACTTCCTTATGCTGTTTCACATCTGTCCTTTAATATCATAAATACACTTAATTCCCTCTGTATCAAGCATTTTGAGAAATTTGAATGAGGTCTCTGTTCATCTCTGTGCTGTCAAGGATTTTTTATGTCCCTGTTACAGCATCTCAGGATTTTTTTTCGCTACTCCCAAGGTGAAAACCACAAGTGAGTTCAATCTTTTCTGGTACACAAACCATAACATATGTTGGAGCGTTTTCCTCACTCTGTTCTCGTTCCATTATAGGTGGTTTTGAGGGGAGGGTGAATGTGGGACTCTAGAGCACTTGTAGTGTTCAATATATGATTTTAGGGGCAGAGCCTGGAAGGACCAGCCTGGCCCAGCACTGCTGAAGGGGGAGAGGGTTGTTGTGTAAACACTTCAGGGAGTGTAAACATCAGGGCAGGAAAAGAACTATTTAAGCTGATGGACAATGTTGGTATGGGAAGAAATGAATATAAACATCCCATAAATAGATTTAGGCTGGAAATAAGATTTCTGATCATTGTGCAGAGTCTGAACCAAAGGGTGCACAAGAAAACCAGTAGACACCTGTGGTGGAAACAGGGGCAGATTCTTAGAAATACCTTGTATTTTAAATAATTAAAGGTGGTGGGATTAGCCACCAGATCCAGAGTCCAGAGATGTCCTGGTGCACTTTCATGTGTCTGCTGCCATTCTCCAGCAAGGACCCTTTTCTTCTTTTCATGGTATTTCACATTAAAAATGCTGGCAAGAGATCTGCCAGTTTTTAATAACAGGGCTCCTTTATTTATGGCTCCAATTCTGTGCAACATTATGCATTAGATCAAGCTTAAGAAATAATAAGTAAATGGACTAAGAATCAATGGGCACAATAAATTTGATTGCATGCAGAAATTTGAGGGTAAAAGCCTAAAATGGAATGTTTTGATTAACTTGAAACCAATGTGACTTTTCAGAGGTGTTGGGCATTGTTTTATATCAGTTTTTCTTTCAGTTCAGGGGGAGAGGTGTGAGGTGGACAAAGAACATTCCTGAAAACCTTTGAATGAGTACTTCCAGTTTTTACTTGCTTGCTTACTAAGAATTCCTGCCATAGCTCTGGCTGGGGCAGCTCCACCCAGAGGAGCAGGAGCAGTGAGGGACTCCTTACAGCAATTAGTGCTTTAACAAGAGCAGTGGCTGAAACAGATCTGAGCACGTAGAAATGGCACAACATCAAACCAGCATCAGCTTCAGGAGCCTGCCCAGGGGCTCCCACCAGGAAAGCAACATTCCTGACAGCAGAGTGGGAAAACGCTGCCAGATTCCCTGGGACAGACCAGTCCTTGGAGACCTACTCAGGGTACTTCCTGTGGGAATACAAATGTGATGGAGAGTAAATATTGACAATTAAAACCAAGCACTTAAGCATTAAAGTAAAAATTGAGTCTATCTAAAATGCTGGAAAAATCTGGGAAGGGGGAAAAACAAGATAAAGGTAAACAGACAGCAAAACATTTCAGTGTAAATTGTGTACAATGTATTTTTCTGGTTGAGATTCAAGTTTTTCATCTGTCATTCCAAGTGGGGCAGGAGCAAAAAGGGGATTTGAACTGTCACATTTCATTCTTGCCAGGCACCAGCTTAAAGGTGTTTGAAGTGATCTCACACAGCAGAGCCTGAACTCTGCTTGGTGTCAACAACAGTCTGTGAGGAGATTTGCATATACAAATATGTGTGCATTGTGAATCCTTTTTGTTGATAAAACGTCCTGGTTATAAAGTTCATAATCAACTGCAAATCAGACATTTCTTGGTAGTTATCAGATGCTAATAATTACTTTTCTCCCGGAAAAATAACTGAAGTACAAAAGAAGATGAGGATTTAAATCAATTTAAATTTGTTTTTCTCTTTACTGATTTAAATTGTGATTGGAATCAGTGATTTAAATAATTTTGAATAATTTGTGTTCTCTTACACTGTAGGATAGTAGATGCCATGTGGTAGGAAAGAGCTGCAATGTATTCAGTTCTGGCTCCTCACAAATCTATTAAGAAACAAAACCACAGAGTTGAGGTTTGGGGTATGGTTTTTTTTTTCAGGGACTTCCCACAGTAACTGTACACATACGAAACTAAGGCCTTTCCCTTCTGCCCACACTTGGGAACAGGGAAAAAACCTGATGCACCAGCACCAAAGCCTACTTGGGGTTCTGTGCAAAGGAGGAGAGGCTGTTGGGGTGCTGGAAGTCCTGCCCAGCTCTGCTCTCCAGCAGCTCCTTGCCTGACCTGTTTGTTTTCCTGAGCACTGTCCCAGTCTCTCACAAACATTAGTCCTCCAGACAAATCCGTTCTGCGGCAGTTCTGTGCAGACCTGAGGAGTTTCAGGGGTTGCCATGTGGGTATCACGTCTAACACGCCCAGCGGGGCTGGAACTGCCGAGTCTGGAAGGTCCCTTCCAACCCAACCCACCCTGTGACTCTGAAAGAGCTCCTGCCTGTTGCCTCAGTATTTTTCTAAAAGCTTTGCCTGGTGACTTGACAGATTATTTCTCACCTCAAGAGGCTGTACTTGAAATATTGTGTCCCTTCAGGGAGTAATTATAAATAGCAAGGACTTGAATGAGCACCTTCTTAATCTTCCATCTTTGACTTAATATTTTCCCTTCTTATCAACTCTCAGCCACTTGCTTTGAAATCTGACCAATGCCTTTATGTGATTAATACATCAAACAGGTAAATTAGAGCCATTTTGACTCAGGTTAGAAATCTAAATGGATTGGGAAAAAAAATGAACAGACACCTCTGTTTTCCAACTGTTATGCTCCGAGTATCACACAAGAAGATTTATGTGTTCTTTCCCATTGCCATTCTTCTACCATAGGCACAAATATTCAGGAGCACAAATTTTTCCCAACTACGTCTCGCCTGCCATTTTTCAAGACAGCAGCTCTCTCTTTATTTCATGACAGCAAAAGTGCTGATGAAAACTACTGTAGTCTTAAGACCTTTGTCATAGATAATGTGTGGGGAATGAGCTGGCAGATCTCAAATTTTATCCCCAGGAACTTGTTTACATTCACTGCTGAGTTGGCCAACAAAACCAGCAAAACACCAAGGTTTGAACTTGGTTTAAGAATTCCACCCTCCTTGTGTTCTCCCCCACCCCAACACTGAAACCATCCAAGCTTTGGGTTGTGCATCTGCATCGCAACAGTTTTGTTTGTGGATCGAGGCGCGTTGGCAGCGCCCCGGGAAGGCGATGCCACCCCACAGCCTGTGCCGTGCAATTATGGACATTAATCCTGCCTGCACTTCTCAGAACAAAATTGAATTGTATGTTCTGTCCCCGAGAAGATGTCTCCCTTTAGTTCCACAGCACACTGAAATTAAAGTCTGCTGGGAATATAAATATGGGTTTCTTTCAACTTCATGGCTTTCCTGCAGGCACTGGACCAGATAGAAGAGGGACAGGAGCGTTCTCCTTTTCAAAAATAACAAATAAAACAAAATATATGGATAAATTCCAATAAAAGCAAAGCAGCTGTGAGTCTGAGCCTGGTGTGGTTTGGTTGTTAGTCCTGGATGTTTCCCTGCAAATGCAAGTCAAGTTGGTCGGTGACAGCAGAGAGCAATGAGCCCTCATGAGGCAAACTGCACTTCAGCTTTTCCTTTGCTCAGCATCTGTTTGGGTTTGGTCTCTGGATTTTCAGGCTGCTGCCCACACATTGGACACAACTGACTCTCCCAGCATTCTGTGCCGTGTGCCAGAGCACTCTGAGCCACTTGCAGGAAAGCAGGTTACATATTCCGGTTAATCCACTCTCTCAGCCTCAGCTATTTGCATGTTCCTCCACAGCACAGCAGTCACTGCTTATCTTCCTTGGGACCTCCTGCACTGGTTCTGGCATTACTGACAGAACATGGCTCCTGGAGACACAGCCTGTGCCACGAGGTTCTGGGGAAGAAGGAAGCATGGCAGGATTTCCCTAATTTCCCAGTGGACAGTCCCAGTCATGCCTCAGCTCTTCCTGCAGAGAAGAGCCATTCTTGTGTGGTAGAGAAGTCCATGTTTCACCATTCTGCAGCCTTATTACATTTTTAAGATGACAGAGTGTTGGGATTGGAGAGGGATGTTTTGGTTTTGGGGTACAGGGAGATGGAGTGAGTGTGTTACCATCAGCTCTTTTGGGTGCTGCTCCTCTTCTGCCCTTTAATAGCCCATGGTTTTCATCCCTTCAGGAGGTGGTTGTACAACCCTTGCTGCCTTTGCCTCTCCTGTGCTGGACACTGATTAAGGAAAGCCTGAGCAGTAGGCACTGCAATCAATATTATTTCATCTTGAGTTACTTTATTTGATCTAAAGGTTGATCGATTTATTGACGAGATTGTGATGGATCCTCAGTGCACCTGATGACAACTCTTATGTCATAGTTCAGATAAAGTAGATGGCAGGAAGTAGTAAGATCATGGATGTTTAGGTTGTCAGACTGTCACTGCTGGTGTTGAGAATACAACTGAAATACTGGTTAGAACTCATGAGAAAAGTGTCATGAAATTTGCCCAGGCCCAGCAGTTCAGATCGTATTTCATGTGAATGGACACTTACACCAAAACAATGAACCTTAGAAAGCTGCTGGGTAACTCTCTTATTCTGATACAGGTCAATAATAGTGATTCATAAACATCTCAGTGGGTTTCCTTTTCAAAAACATATGTGCTGGGCTGCAGAAAGCAACAGCAGCTCAAATCCCCAAATCTTTTTTTAAGGACTTGCATATAAACCAGTTTGAGGTTGTTTGTAGGATTGTTTCCATTTAAATATTTTTTCTAATACCAACTAAATATGATATTCCTTGAAGGTGCATAAAAAGTTTCAAGGGAAGTTTAAATCGAAGGTGTGTTCGTGCCACATAAAAAACTTGATTTCACTTCATGTTGTGAATCATAAACTCCAGTGTGTAGTAGGAAGACAGATCCTGCTTAGCAGTGGTAGCAGCAGCTGAAATCTGTTGGTACAAGAGATTTCACTCTTGATTTCACTTCATGTTGTGAATCATAAACTCCAGTGTGTAGTAGGAAGACAGATCCTGCTTAGCAGTGGTAGCAGCAGCTGAAATCTGTTGGTACAAGAGATGCTCAGGAGTGAGTGAGTACAGCACAGGGGTTGTAGTCGTCCTCCCCCATCTTGGTTTTACTACTTAAGGATATTTGCATGAGAATAAAATCTGGTTCTTTGGCACTCATCTGCTCCCGCTGTTTATTCTTCGCTTGAGGTTATTGTCTCAGTTTGTGACAACATAATTGGTTTCTGTGGAGAAGATTATGATATTGATGAGACTTATATATGACTTCAGGTGAGGTGCAATCAAAGCAACAGTTCAAACTAGAAGGTACTGTCTGTTTTCATGCAGTTTTCACTACGGCTCATTCAGCAGGGTAATTAAGGATGTTATTTATTACTGAACTGCACCAGGCAAAGCTGGAGTAGGGACGCAGTTCTGCCACTACAGGCAGGACTGGGGGCACTGCTGCTTCTTCTGTGTTCTGAGCTGTTGTAAACTCCACCAGGCTGGGCAACTAGATGCTGTTCACACAAGGGTTGCTCACTATTTGTTGTAATTTAGTGTTCTCTGGTGTAGACAAGCTGAAAGAACCGAGCTGGAAAATGCTCTCTTAATAGTTCTTTCTGTGTATTAAATATTCCTGTGAATGGTTAGCTGCTCTTGTACAGGATGAGGGGTTTTGAGAGCAATTATAATCAGAAAAGTTTATTTTATTGTGTCGTTTCCCCCATGCTTATTCCCAATTTGCTTTTTTATATCACACTCTATCCCGTTTTTTTAAACACCATCTCGGCAAAGTTTACCATGCGCTTGGAAATCATTCCAGGATATTCTTGGTGTGTGTGTCTTCCCTCCTAACGCAGGCCTTGGAATCAGAGCTCATTTGTCACTTGTGGTGCTGCTCCAGCGGCAGCCTGGACATGCAGGGCTGGGGTGGGGTGAGGCTGGGATGGGATACCCCTGGGGGGACCTGCAGCCCAGAGGGGCCAATGGAACATCAGGAGTGTCGGGATAAACCACAGATGAGCGGAGCAGGACAACCTCTGTCATGATTTAATTTGCTGTGGTGTGACTGCTGGATTGTCCTTGGGGGATGTCACAAGGTGGTTTTTTTTCTCCTGTCTGGATTAGGGAGCCAAAAGGCTGGAGGGACAAACAAGTGTGAGCCAGGTTACACATGGAACTGGGCTAGTGGAGACTTGGTGTGCCCAGGGGCAGGTGTGGGACCGGCGTCTTCCTTCCGGATGTCACCTGTTCTGCTGCTGCTGGAGGCTGCAGTTGTGTCGGCCACCCTTGCTTTGGAGTTTAAAGCTCTCCTTTGTAGGCCTGTCATGAGACATGCATCCCCCCTTCCTCTCTTCTCCAGAAAACACTGCATTCTGATATTACCTTGTGATTCTGAAAGCCAAGGCCTTAGGCACATGCCTTTCGTGCCTCAGCTTTCGTCTGCTCCCGCTCCTGGTTCTGCAGGAACACAGTGAGAGGCGAGAGGAACCTGGGGAGACAGGCAGGACACCCCATGGTGCTGCAGGGAGCCCACTGTGCGCTGCTTCCTCCTGGCCTGGTGGATGGGCAGGATGGGAACATCATCACCTGCCACCCTTTGAGTCTGAGCTGGCATGAGCACAGAGCACAGACAAGGAATGGAGAGTTACTACATTAAAAATAAGGAAGGGGCATAATCACATGATTCACGTGGCTTTATCAGCTGTTGCCTGTAAATATGTGTTTAACGTTTGACTGTATTTTCTTACTTAAACTCAAGTGACCAGGCTTGGGGTGAATCCTGGTGTCACAAGGGTTGTGCTGCTGTTTGCGCCAGTGCCAGTTCCTGCCTGTTGCTGCCTCTTCTCCTGAACTAACTACCTGGGCTGTTTGTGCCAAGTGGTAAATCAGACCAGGGAACTGAGCTGAAACTACTTTGGCAAAAATCCTGATGCAAGGACCATTAGATGTGCTTCTTTATGGCTTCTTGGTTGCTCAGCACATGCAAATATTTAATCTCATGTTTAATTCTGTGTTGTGGGCGTAGGAGCCGGAGGCAAAATCCTAACAACTTGAGTGGAATCGGGATTTCCCCTGAAAGCAGGCCCATAAATCCAGTGGGAAATTGAATTCTGCAGCACTCAGATTCAGGCCTGTGCCCCCCAGCTGCAGCTCTGGAGGCCAGGGCAGTGTCCGTGCTGCGGTGCTGCCCCGGCACCTTTGGATCCGAACAGGTCGTGCCCGATGTGTACCATGTCACACTGCAGGAGGGCATCAATTGTAAAGCCCTGGACCGGGGCAGGGTGGTCGGAGCGGGGCTGGAAATGCCTCCCAGGGTGCGGGCAGAGGAGGGATCCCCGCGGGGAGCAGCTCCGCGAGCCGGGGAGCAGCTCCGCGAGCCGGGGCGCCTCGCAGAGCCCATCGCATCCATCGCGGCCGGTCCTGCCGCTCGCAGCCCCCGAGTTCGCTCGGTGCCTGCTGCTGCCCAAGGGACGGAGGGTGTTCCTGGCTGCCGAGCGGCGCTGGGAGCCGCAGGTAGCGCGGTGCAGGGTTTGTGTGTGTGTCTGTGAGTGTGTGTTTGTCTCTGTGCGCCTCTCCTTTGTCTGAGCAGCCCGAGCAGCGCCGAGCGCCCCGCGGGCGGCCGCGCATCGCATCTCATCTCCCCGCCCCGCTCGGCTCGGCTCGGCTCGGCACGCCCGGCCCAGCCCAGCCCGGCCCGGCACAGCCCGGCCCGGGGCTCTTCCACCCCCGCCGGGCCCATCCATCGCCTTGGAGCCCCCGGGCCCTGCGAGCGGGGCTCGGCCGCGCTGCCCCAGCGCGCCGTGCCCGCTGTCCCCGCAGGCCGCCCGTGTGGAAGCGGCCCGCGATTGGCCGTGCCGGCAGGGCCAGCCCCTTCCTGGCTGCCTGGCATGAATATGCACGGCCCCCCTTCCTCCTCCTTCTCCTCCTCCTCCTCCTGCATGTGTGTGTGTGTGTGCGGGGAGCGGGGCTCCGCCAGCAGCGCCGCTCCAGCCATGTCAGCGCGGCTCCGCCTGGGCCCACCATGAGCCATGGCCATGTCTGCGAGCGCCGACGAGGAGGACTTCGAGTCGGAGCCGGAGCCCGAGCCGGGGCCGGGGCCCGAGCCGGGGCCGGAGCAGGTCCGGGGCGGGCGGCGAAGTTTGCAGCGGGAAGGGAGAGGGGAGGAGGCCGGGCCGGGCAGCGCCGCGCCGGCCGCGGGCACGGGAACAATGTGGGGTCGGGAGCGGCGCCGGGACGCGCCGGGCGGGGCCGCGGAACCTCCGCGGGGCGGACCGGGCTGGGCTGGGCTGGGATCGGAATCGGGATCGGGATCGGCCTCGCCGCCGCCCGCACCGCCCGTGCCTCCCGGGGCTGCCCTGCCCTCCGCACGGGGGTTGTGGTGGGGTTTTTTTAGGGTTTTTTTGCCCCTTTTTTTTCCCCTATCAAGATTCCTCAAATAGCTGAGAGGGCTGCGGGACTTGGGGAGAGAGTCTTGATGCTGAGCTTGGTTACCTTGTCTTGGTTTGATTTATAGCCAAAGCTTCCCTTCCATTCCCAGGGACGAGGGATGTGGAATAAAGAGAAGGATGTGTGCCGAAATGAAAGGAGAACTTTTATTAATACTTGTAGGGTTTAGTCTCTGAAGGCTGTTTTTTCTCCTGTGGGGGAAGATAATAAACTTTTTGAATTTAGGAAGTAATCTGTGAAAAATAATCCAGAACATATGTTCTAGATTGCGTATTTAGTCTCTAAGAACTACCTAAGCAATTAAAAATGCACTAGGAGTAGTATTAAACACATGTATGCAATTTAAACATAAACATGATAGTTTTGTTTGTAATTCAAGGTGTTTTGCTCTTTACAATACCCTAATGTTTTGCTTTTACAGACAAATCTGTACATAGGTCTGGTGTTGTGTTTATCCTCCAAAACCTTGTTTCTGATAACTTTACCTTGTTTGGCTTCAGAATTGCACCCAGAAAGCAGGGCCAGAGCAGCGTGTGGGGTGGTGGTGGTTGTGGTGTGCCCTGGTGCTCCCAGGGATGGCAGTTCTGGGGTGGAGGCCTTGGCAGAGGGTTCCTGTGCTGCCCTGGCCTGGTGTGGTGTCAACCCAAGAACCTAAGCCGAGGTTTGGATGAGTAACTTTATCAAGCCTTTACTTAATTCTGGTGGTTGTGTGAGTGTGCAGGCCTGTTCTGCTGCTCAGTTCACTGCTCTGTGCCCAGACCTGGTTGTTAAAATATCTCAGTCCCCTTCCTGCTCTTGCATTTTGTCCCATGCCAGGCCTCTTCCATTTGCCTCTGTGTCTTGGTGCAATCACTGCAGCCTTTCCTAAAAGAGCTGATGGTTGGGGAGCAGATTGGCCTCAGCTGTATTGGACCAGCTGTGAAATCGCTACTTGGAGGTGCTGGTTGTTGCTGGATGAATCTGGAAAGTTGGTTATGTCCTGGAATTCTTCAACTCTTCTAAAACCTGAGGCTTTCATAGCTTTTTTTAATGTCTTAAAAGTTTAAAACAAAAGTTAATGCAAGAAAGGGGAAATCTTCCTTTTGGAATCTTTCTTAGTAGTCTTGGTCTGATCCTAAACTGTAACACTGTGACCTATGTACCAAAGACCTGTGGAATGTTTTCCTTTTAGTTCAGAACTGTTCCAGTGGTAAAACACCTCGTGTAGCTCCAGCTGTATTTTCATACAAGCCTCCCTTAGTGCTCAGTTACTCTGTTTTTCTACACTGGATGTTTCAAATGGATGTTGTCCGTCTTTCTACTACGACAGCCCCTGGTATGTAACAGGTGACAGCCTTCAGCTCTACAGGTGTAGCTGAACAGCACAACTTCAGCTGCAGGTTTTGGCACTCAGGACTTTCTCCTGACTTTCATTCCTCTTTCCCTAGTTTGTGTCCAAAGTAGGAAGGGAAAAGGACTGTTGGATTTCCCAGCACGAAGCAGGCAGGATTTACTGCACTTGTGGTAGTTGGAGGCAGCACTGGGGGCTTGGCAGTGTGTGGGTGCCAGGGCACATGTCCTGCCTGGTGCAGGCCCTGCCCCAGCCCACCAAGGTGCTTGTGGTAGGGAGAAATTTGGCCTCTGACTGTGGCACTTGAGTGTGTGTGAACAGAGAAAACTGCTCCAGTCTGGGGCAGGGGGACTTGTCCTGCAACAGTGCTGAGGAAGAGTGTGTTTCCCACAGGGTGCCCCAAGTCTGTGTAACTTACTGGTGTCTTTAAGAGCTCCTGTTTTGGATGCAGCTTATCTCCAAAAGCATATTTTTGCCAGTATATCTTATTTCACCCTCCAGGCCTAACTTCTACCTCCTCACCACCAGAGGAAAATGAACGGGGGCACTGGTGTTGGCACCTGTGTGCCAGTTTATCACTCCTTAAAAAACATGGCTGTGTTGGCAGAAAAGCTGCTGGAGTGTCACTGATGCCCAGATGAACCTGCAAATTATAAACTTTTTTTTGTAGGAAATTAATGTTACTGTTGATTCCATAGTGGAGCTCTGTGGGCACCTGGCAGGGGTCACTGGGAGCCACGTTACTTTTTGTAGAGGAGGACAAGAAACTTTGTAGGCATGAACTGGAGGAGACGGTGGCAGTGGACATCTGGAGAGGATTAATCCTGATTGGGGATGGCTGGGCTTGGAAAAGTTCCAGCACCTTCCCTTTCCCTCTGGCTCTGCTGGCTTAATGAGGGACCTTGGAGTTGTCTTGTGGGACACCTCCACCCCAGCAGGAACATTTTCCTGTGGAGGGTGATGGCTGTGAATAGTCACTGCTAGAGGAAAATAGCTCTCCTGGGGTTTGTGTGCAGACATTTGGCAGAGAGGCTTTAGTCAGACATGATAGATCCATGATGTTGGCATGTGCTCTGCAGTTCATACAACTTTTAAGGATGTTACTGGTGTCAGTGTGATTTTTGCTGTCTCAGTCGAGCTCCTTCCTCGTCCCCACTGAATTCCTGCAGTTACATCATCCTGCCCTTCCTTCTTCCTCCCAAGTTCTTCCTTTGACAAGGGTTTCTGTGCTAAAGAGATGTGGGGGTTTGGGAGCTGCAGGGAAGCTGTTTAGTAGCAGTGCCAAAGAACTGTTGACTGGGTTGTGATTATCTATTCCCAGGCTGCCCAGGAAGTGGTGGAATCACTGTCCCTGGAAGTGTTAAAAAAATATCTGCTGTGGCACTTGGGGACTTGGTTTAGTGGTGAACGTGGCAGTTGGACTCGATTATCTTGGAGGTCTTTTGCACCCTTGAGGTTCTGTGCAGTGCCTGGCAGGGGGTGTGTAACAAGCTGGCCCTGCCAGGGGCCAAGGCCAGTCCCTGTGTTCCAGAGTTAATGGAGAGTTAGTTAATCATGGGATGCTTCAGACACCTCTGGTGTGTTGGTGTTTCTGTCCTTGGGCTACACCTTGGGCTGGTCATTGTCAGTTTGCTTGGGTTTCTTAGCAGAGAGGCCAAAGTTGCATGGCTGGGAGAGGGACACAGCACTTGGGACAGCAGGGACAGCAGCAGACGGGGAGCCTTGTCCTCCAGAACCTCCACCCTGTTTGAAGGGAAGAATGTCCTGATGCAGTGGGAAGAGACAAGGAAGTAACTGGCCAGAACCCTTTGCTGTGCCACCCTGTGGGTGTCTCCAGTGCCCAGTGTCACCCCATGAAACACCATGTTTAGGGTGGTGTTTCAGTTGGGAATTGTGGGTTAATGTGTGTGCCTTGTGTTTTTTGTTTTGTTTTTTTATTACTATTATTTTATTTTTCCTCGTTGTTGATTTATCAGCCCTTATAAAGATGTGGTAATTAAATCTGGCTACTCTAATTCTGTTAAAACAATTGCATTGGGATGCAGTGCCATATAAAGCTCCAAGTGCAGGAGTGGCACCTGGCGAGTCCTGGATCCTCATCTTTGGGTGTGGACGTGGTCAAACTACAGTAAATAAGAATAATCAGAATTTGTCCATGTCTTACAGAAGGAAATCACCCATCTTGCAAATGGGAGGGATACAGTTGTGTGGCACAGCATCCTGAAGCAGTGAACATGTGCACATAGGATGGCTTGTCTTGGGGAGATTTACACAGGGGTTACTACATGAGGTGCTCAGGTTGTATGAAGGGCTTCAGGGTCTCACGGAGCTGACCACGTGAGAAGCCCTTCAGAAGGGCCCTGTGTGTGTCCCTGTGTCTTTCTGCGAGATGTTGAGTCTGAAATAATGGTTTGGCGCTGCTGGCAGTGGTTTACACAGGTCATTGAAACTGTGGTGGAATAAGACGTGCCTCGGTAAAGGCCACTCACAGAAGAGATTGTTTTTGGGCTGAAGACTTTGTCAGCCTTGCTTTGAGGGCCAGGACCTCCTTCCTCTTGGACTCTGTCGCAGGGTCAGCTGATCTTCCTCTCCAGAGCAGAGGAGTTTGTATGTGAAGTTGCCTGGTGACATCTCCAACAGAGCCCACTTGGTGTTGGGACAGCAGCTGGGGAACATCAGCACCTACTTAATGATGCATTTAACAACTGATAGCTCTTGAAGTGTTGTCTCCAAAACTTGATGTTCTTGGTATTTTTGTTTGCCCACGGTCTTTATGTTATTCCTTGTGTAACTGAGAAGGTTAGAAATCTGTTGCTGTAAACATCAGGGCTGTGTTTCTGTTGCAGTAAGGGTTGTGCTGGGGTAGAGGCCCTTCCTTAGTGCCTGTGGTCCTTCTGACCCAGGTGTGCTGAGGGACCTGGAAGCAGGCAGTGGAATCTGTCCCTGGGAGCAGGCAGTGGAACCTGTTTGTACCCATATAAACTGATGTTCCAAGCAGTGACTTCTCGGGAGCATTTCCAAGGGGTTGATTTAGAGTTGGCAGTGTCATTCCCAGCTCTGCACAACCCTGTTGAGAGACTGGAATTGCTGATGACCACCACACCTGGAGCATATTGCATGTGGTGGGGTCTGTAGGAGCTCAGCACTTCAGAAAAGGAGTTGGCTGCTTTGTCCCCTTTCCTGTGTGGGGAACGGGTGTCTTCAAGCACTGTGTTGTGGGAGGGTGAGCCCAACTTTATGACTTGTAAATGGCTTTGTAGTTCATACTGTATTCCATTTGATGGCCCAGGTTTACTCCCAGTACTCAGGTGCTGTGTCTGCTTCAGGGACAGGAGGAAGTTATCTTTGTGTGTCACAGTAGTTATCTGGGGAGAACAAAAGAAAAAAAAGCCCAGCAGGGTGTCCTGTTCACATGCCTAGAAGGCAGAGCAAGTCCACCAGCTTTCTAGGTTTCAGTGTAATAGGGATTTAGGATATTAATCCTAATATGTTTCAGCAGCTGCTTGCACAGCCCTTGGGAGCCTGGCAGAGTGACTGACATCACTTCAGCATCCTCCTGCCTCTCTTGAAGGCTTGCTGTGGCCATAGTAGAATGAGCACAGTTCTGTGGAGGTGCTGCAGAACTTAGGGCTTGGCTGGGGATGGTGTTTCAGGCCCTGGCTTCTGTGGTAAGGTTTAACTTAAAAAAAAAAAAAGTCTTCAAGAGTGGTACAATCCTTGTTTCCTTGGCAGTTCTCACTGCTGGGGGCTACAGAGTCAGCAGGCACAGGCTGTGCCTGGGGTGTCACCTCCTTGGGAAAGGAGATGGTGGGATCTGCCACAAAGGAGGGAGGCTTGGCTGGCCTAGAACCCAGTTTAGGGCTTGCTGAGCCTGAGGCCATGGAGCTGCTGTTTGCTGGTCACCCAGGGCAAGGAGTCCTGCCACCCCCTACCACTTGCTCTTTGTTTGCAAGACAAATCCCTGGAGTTGTGCTGGGAGGGTGGCAAGTACGGAGACGGGGACATGAGCTGGGAAGGAAATCCGCCTCATCTCACTACCAGGGCTGCTAAATGGTAAAACTGCAGGCTGAGCTGGAAATCCTGCAGCATCTCCTCACTAACATCAACCTGGAATTTATCTGGCTGTCTGCCATGTGCTAAATAAACCCCAAGCCATGTTGGAGGCTCCTTCTACCCCCTTGAATCCCAGCCCCTTTCTGGGATAGCAACCCACAGACCAGATTTTCTTCTGTGGAGGTTTTTAAGCGCCCACTTTGGAGCCCCTTGAAACTGGATACTAGTGGGAATTCCTGCAAGGCCTCTCTAGCCTTGCTGGCTTCGACATCCTGGAGTGAAAACGTGGCTTGGATTGAGGATTGGTAGGTTGGTGAATTAGTACAGTTGCTTGAATAGGTTAAGGAGCAGTGAGGAGATCTGGGTAGGTGAGAAGTGTCGGATACAGTGAGATATGGGGCTGCACCTCTGCCCTGTGCTGGGGATCTGTAAGGAAATCTGAGCTGTCTGCTGTGGTCTGGCTTCAGATTTGTTCTTGTACCTTCACCTTCCTGCTTTGTGGGGTTTTTAGGATTCTGTGTTCAACTGATGGCTTTTTACCTCTTGCATCTTTGCAGTGTCCTGGCACTTACCCTGCTGTCCTCAGAATTAGGACTTGGCTTGTTTTACTGTGGCACAAGCAGGAGGTTTCTTTCAGCTGGAAAAGTACCGAGTTTGATTTTTCCTTGAAAGTGATTGCATTTTACAAACACCACTCTGATGGTGTCAGCTGTTGTTTGCCTCCCTAAACTTAATCCTGTTCCATCCCAGTGGGAAGGAGTCGGGTTCCCACGCAGAATCTTCCAGGTGCTGTTGGCTGAGGGAGCTCTCCCAGGTTGTTGTGCATGTTTGGGTTTAACTTGTTCCCGCTGTTACCCAGCCTTTGGTCCCTGCTGCCCCTTCCTAGTGGAGGGAGACTAATAAAGAGAATGGAGGAGTGATTCATGCTGAGGAAGAAAATTATCTCTTATCTGGGTTGCCTCTGAGCCAGTCCTGCCAGAGACGACTTTATCCTTGAGAGGCTGCAAAGTTGGTCTAGGAGGTAAATATTTATTCTTCAGAGTGTCTGACATTGATCTGAGATCCAGGCAGCCAGTGTGGTTGGGATGGGAAGGAAGCTGAGCTGTCTGTGCTCACAGAGCACAGCGAGATTCAACCTGCACACAGAGCAAAATCTGCTCCGGAAAAGTGGAATTAAAAACTTGCTGAAAGCTGTGTGACCTCATGGACTACGTTTTCTCCCACCTACAGTAGGTGTGTAGGAGAGAAAGCTTAAGGGGTCTTGCTGCTGGCTCCTTTGTGCTCCCAGCACTGAGATTCCTGGAGTGGAGGCTGTTAAAATATCAGCACTCTTCTGCGGCTTAGAGAAAGTCACTGGAGCTTTGCTAAGTCAGCTGGGAGGAAGGTGAAATACTCTGCAGTGTGGCTTTTCCTCAGGGTTGTATAGCAGGACACTTAGGGAGGCTTTTGTAGAACCAAGTGGAATGTTTCCACAGCTCTTGTTTTCAAATCTGTGGTGGAATTTCTTCCTGGCTTCCTCCAGCCAACCTGCCCCTGCCCTGGTGATGGCCCAGAATTCAGCTGGAACAGAAAGTGAAACTGGCTGGTCTGTTGGTCATGTGCTGAGATGTGCAGAAAGTGCAAAAGTTGTGTAAATGCTAAACCAGAGGAACTGTGCAGTCCTGTTATTATCATCTTTGTGGAGAAAGCTGTCAGTGGTCAGAATGAGCCAAGCCAATTCTTGCATAATTAGCCCCATACAATTACATGGTATTCAGTGAATTTTGGCTTGAGCTGCAAGTTCTTGTGTGTAACAGGGAATTTCTGATGAGAACATGAAATTTGGATGTCCAGAGTGAATATGTTGCAGTTAACCTAATCATTTAAAATCTTTTCATGCTCCTTTAGCTTCTGTCTTAGAGGTCATTGAAATCTAGACCTGGGATGCCCTTTTTAGCCTTCGCAGAGCATCAGTTGGTGTTCTATTTTTGAGCACTTACTGGTGTTGGATATGAGGGGAGCTACTTTGGAAAGGTTTTGTAGCATTTGTGTTCTATTTCCTACTTAATCACTTGGCAGTAGTTCATGCTCTCCTGTTTTCTTGGGGGACATTGCTGAGACTTGAGCCACTGCTGGGTGTTTCTCTGCTGAATGTAACCTCGAAATTCCTTCTGCTGCCTCCTTGAATTCTGCCACTTCCACTGGAGGAAATCAGACCTTTTGGCTTAACCTGAGCACAAATCTAAGAGCTGCCTCGCCCAGAGCTCAGTGTTGGCACAGATAATCTCTTGACCTAAGCCAAGCATGTTGACTGGGCCTTGGCCTTGTGTAAATTGATTCTCCCTTCTGTCTTGTTGAATCACAGAATCACAGACTATTCTGAGTTGGAAGGGACCCACAGGGAACATCGAGTCCAACTCTTAACTCAATGGCCCACATGGGGGATTGAACCCATGAACTTGGCATTACTACGACCAAGTTTTAACCAGCTGAGCTGATCTCAGGATTGAAGTGGGCTTGCTCTGGGTTTGGGATCTCATTTGTGTCCTGGCCTCTTTGTCTTTTTACAATTCATCTTTTATTGGAAAGCCAATGGAAGGGCGATGATGCGACTCCACTGAGTGTTAATCAGCTTTGAGTGTATAATTCCACTACACCTGTTGTTTTTCTGCCCCAGGTGCCCCAGCCCGTGCCCGTGGCAGCTCCGTGGCCTGGCTGGGCTGCAGGGCCAGCGCCTGACCGTGTGTGTGTGTGTGTCTGTTCCAGAACAGGGCGGTGGGGCGGCCCAAGGGGAAGCTGGGCGCGGCCGCGGCGGTGAAGCTCGCGGCCAACCGGACGGCGGCGGGCGCTCGGCGCAGGAGGACGCGATGCCGCAAGTGCGAGGCGTGTCTGCGCACCGAGTGCGGGGAGTGCCACTTCTGCAAGGACATGAAGAAGTTCGGGGGCCCCGGCAGGATGAAGCAGTCCTGCATCATGAGGCAGTGCATCGCGGTGAGTGCGCCTGGCGGCCGGGGGGGGGCACGGACAGCCCTGCCCAGGGCACCGGGCGAGGGCCAACCCTCCCTCTCGGCTCAGGGTCCTTCCAAGGCTTAAATCAGGATGCCACTATAATGTCCTAGCACAGCAGTGTGGAAGGGGGGGTTATCAGGACATCAGAAATCAGCACTCACACCCCACAGAAACACTGGGACTAGGGAAGAAGGGAGGAGTGAGAAGGTCTGATTCAAATGGTAAAGAGTCATACTTGGATCTCGAAATTTCCTGAGATAAAATGCCTACCATCGTAACTACATAACCAGGTTAAGATGTGGAGAAATCTTTGACCAGCATCCTCCAAGATGTTGGTGTTGGTGGCCCCAGGCTACCGGAGATCTGAATTTTGGTTTGTTTGGTGTTATGTAGGCAAAGAGCAGAGGGTCTGATCCAGATGAGACATCAGTCCAGGGTCTTGTCTTCCTCAGGGACTGGAAATGGCTGTCAGGGAAAGAGCAGCAGCACAGGACAAGCAGGGAGTCTGTTTCCTGGGCTCCTGTGGTTACATTGCTTAGAAGCTTCTTGAGTCACAGGTGATAGCTTTCTATTTAACAAATATTGACAGATTAATCTTCCATTAAGTTGTTCAAGCAGCTTTTGAATCTATTGCTGCCGTGCTGACTGTTGTGGAGCTTCTCCTCAAGTCTCATGTCTGCAGTGCCTCGTTCAAGGCCAAAAATCAGCTCCAGCTTTTATCTTCATTCTTTGGAAGGTCTTGTTTATGCCGTTGTTTAGGGTTCAGTTTTCTTTTGTTGTTGTTTTTTTAAAGAAAGGAATGTTGTTTATTCATAGCTGAAATATCACCCCATCCCTACTGATTTCTCTTGTTCCAGTTCCTCTCACGTAGTATTTGGTTTTTTTCCCTTTAATTTTGATGAGAAGACTGAGGTGGAGGCATTAAATGACTTTGCCTGACACTAATAAGAAGCTGATAAGCACTTAAGGTTTGCAGTAGTTGCTCCTGGTAGCTCTCTGTGCTGTTCTAAGCTCTGCACTGTTCCTGGCACAGGGGATTGGGTTCAGCACTGCTGGATCATTCAGTAAAGTACACGGAATATCCACCTTTCCACAGAGTGCTTTTGCAGCTCCAGTGTCTTTTCTTTGAACACTTGATTTCCTGGAGTGTGGCATGAATTGAACAGCATGGATGAAGAATTTATTATTCTCCAAGGGCAAGAAATAGTGAAATCATGCTGCCTTTTTAGTGGAAGGATTAAATTAGGGCTGCAGTGAAGCTTTCTCATCCTCACTGATGAAGGAAACTTTCATGCTAAGCTGTTTCACACAGGCTGAGCCTTTTGCAGGTGATCTGGGTTCTCTTCTAGCTGAGTGTAGTCATCCTCTTTTCCCCAATGAAGATTTATTTTTCTTCTTGGTACCTTCTTTGCTTTCCAGAATCTGTGGCTGAAGCCCAGGGCTTGCAAGCCAGGGGGCTCTGATTGCTTGTCCTGCCCTCACATGCACTGAAAATGCCATCTCTGCCCTTTATAGGTTGGTGTAAATATCAGGGGGATTATTACAAACTCTCCTGGAGCAGCAAAGGGCTAGAAAATTAACAAGTTGAACTGTTGTAACTTTTAAGGTGCTTTACATTTCTACAAGCAATCCTGTTGTCTTTGTTCTTGTTCTCTAACAATTCAGTGTAATATGTTGTGGTACCTATCCAACAGCTTCCAGCCAAAAAAATCCTGTCAGAAAGATGTGGAAGCAAAGCTCTGTGGAAGTAATGATCCCTGCAGTTCTGGGATTGTGCTTTCCTCTGGTTAATAACATTGACAATATTAACTAGACGCAGGCTTTCATTAAACTCAGAAGCCTTAGGAGAGCTGATTGTACTGCTGCTTGGAGAGCAGGAACCTCCTCTGCATCACCAGCTCAGTCAGGAAGGGAGGGAGGAGTGCCTGGGACACACAGGGCTGCATGGAATGGCTCTGCAGGGAATGTGGGGCTCTGTGCTGGGAGGATGAGCTGTGACAGCACAGCTGCTCTTCCAGCAGCCCTTCAGTGGGGCAGAGCCTGCTGGGGCAGAGGAGATTCCCTAGACAAGCAACACCCTGGACACCCTTGCTCCCAGCAAGAGAAACTGCCCTGCTCCTGGGATGGTGGCTCCTGTGTGGACAGAGCCCTGCACAGCTTGGCTTTTCTGAGGTGTACCTGCTGCTGGAATGGAATGCTGGGGATTCCTATTTTGTGCTTGGAGGAAGGGTGAGAATTAAACAGGACTTGAAAATTTCTTTTAAAATGGGTAAGTCCTGGCATGAGGAGACAGGGAAGTGTTGCCATGGCTAATGGGTCAGGTGTGGGGCAGAACACTGTGCCCTGGCTTGGGAGAGTTGGGCTGAAAGGTCCTGAAGGATGCTCTGCTGCTGCCAAAAATTGGGTTGCTGTGCAGGTATCCACTTAGGGATCTCATTCACTCTATCTACAAGAGATCCTTGCCATGAAAAGCCACGTCTTTGCCTCTGGCTGTGTAATAGTTAAGGGTTTGCAGCCTCATCGATTGAACTGCCCATTATGGGCAGCTTAGGATCTTCCTTTTCTTTTTTGTAATGAGGTTCAAACCTTATTGCTGCAAACCAGAAGTTTGTTAATCATTAGCAGAAAGGTGGCTTTTTAATTAGAGTGGCATTCAGTGCTTTGACATGGGTGACAGATCTCTGAGATGCTGCAGTTCCCTTTCTGCCTCAGCCAGGAAAGATCAGTGTGATCTCACTTGGGGCACTTGCAGGAGAGAATCCTCTCTTTAAGTGTGCAGAGGTTTTTGCAGTGCTCAGGTTGGGAGCAGGGCCCTGGATAATGGGCTGTCAGTCAGGAAAGGTGTTCCTGGGTCTGTTGAGGGTTTGCTGTGAGCCCTGAGCAGGTCCCACCCCATCTGTGTGCCCTGCCTGTGAAACGGGAGCTGCCACAGCACCGCTCTGCTTGTGGAGCCCAGTGGATGTGAGTGGGGATGTCCAGGCTGCTTCTCCCCCTCCCACTGTACACTGGTGAAGTGATTTGCATGACAATGTCTGTGT
This sequence comes from Pithys albifrons albifrons, assembly GCF_047495875.1. NCBI lineage: Eukaryota > Metazoa > Chordata > Aves > Passeriformes > Thamnophilidae > Pithys > Pithys albifrons. The sequence goes on along the minus strand of NC_092474.1, from coordinate 6,270,101 downwards.
CAGTTCACAGATTCAAGAAACCCACCAAAAATGCATTTCCATCCATCCCTGGAAAGCTCCATGATCTCTGTTGCTGCTGCAGGGAGGGCACTTGGGTGAAACATTTCCTGTGGTGCTTGGTCTGGGTACACAGCCCCAGTTTGTTACCAGTTTTTCTTGCCTTCATGGCATTTTGCATAATTAATCCCTACTTATCTCCCCTTTGAAATGAGGATATTGTAACTGCACATTGAGTTCTTCTGTTTTCATGTCTCCATGTCTTGATCAATTCTTTCTGATGCGTAAACAGCCGGTGTTGCCTCATACTGCTGTGTGTCTGGTGTGTGGAGAAGCTGGGAAAGAGGACACTGTGGAAGAGGAGGAGAGCAAGTTTAATCTCATGCTAATGGAATGCTCCATTTGTAATGAAATCATACACCCAGGATGCCTTAAGGTGAGTACAAGGATGTTGGAAACAAAAGCTGAATTAGTTATCACCTTAATGTAAAAGTCGTGCACAGAAATTGAGAAGGTTTCAGGTTTTCATCTTTGGACACTTAAGTGAGCAAAGAGCTGGTGTGAGGAGCAGGGTGAGAGGCAGCCCTGACTGGGAGGGGGGATGCCTGAGGCAGCAGCATTCCCTGTGAGCAGAGACTGCCTCTGGATGGCCCTGAGGGGTGTGGGCATGCAAAGGTCTTGTGGGCTTGTTTTGTTTCTCTTTTCCTTCTTTTTGCCTGTTGTTTAAGGAAGTGAGTTGTTTCAGTTGGGACAGGGAGGACACTGATCAGCCTGTCCTTCTGGATGGATAGTCCAGCTCTGTGTCAGCAGCTCCTTCCTGTGTCCCACAATGCAGAGGAGCAGTTTGCTGCGGTGTGGGCCTGGCACAGATGTGCCTTTGGGTGGCAGCTGGCTGGAAAGATGTCGTGAGCAAGTGTTGGAGCATGAAGAGTGCAGGTCTGGAGAGCAGCCTGAGCGGGTGTCAGGCTGGAGGAGTGCTCACCCTTGGCTGACTGAGCCCTGTGAGCAGCTGGATTCTTTGCTGGTAACAAAAGTGTCATTTTGGGCATATCTTTGTGCATTAGCATTTAGAAGCCTCCTTTCCCCAGAGCTGCTTTCTTTCAGCTGATCAGCCATTTCCTGTTGCTGATTTGTTTATGGTTAAAGTGATTTGCCAAAGCAAATGTGTTCTGACACACAATGCCCCAGAAAGCAGCTTTTGGGCCCTTCTGGGATCTCGGGGAGGAGAGGTATGTCTGTTCCTTCTGCAGGCTTGGGGTGAAGCTCTCCTGGCCTTTCCTGTCCCCTGCTCTGTACGTGGGGCTGCACCAAGCTCTGGGCTGTAACTTACTAGAGCAGAGCGTAGGGAGTTGGCAAACCAGAGCTGTGCCAGTCTCCCTGATCTGTGGAGCTGGTGCTCACAGCTCCTGCCCCAGCTGGGCTCTGAAAGGGAGCTGTGCCTCTTGGCTCTGCCTAAGGGAAGGCTTCAGGGGCTGGGGAGGCAGGGGAGGGAGCTGCTGGTTTGCAGAGTTTCCTTCATTTTGGCTGCCTTGCTGTTCCAGTCCTCACTGAGCGCCCTGTGCCCCCCCATTTCTGGCTTTGCAGCGTCAGGGACGCTCAGGGCTGAGTCCAGAGGACACACTTGTTGTCTCGTGGCAGCTCAAGTGTTTCCTCTCCTCATACTACATTTGGGGCCAGTTGTACAGGATGTGGGTCAGGCCTGTGAAATCAGGCAAGTGCTGTTTGTTCTCTTACACATGTGGTGTTCTGAGTGCTCTGTGGTAATGAGGAACAGTGTTGCTTTGGGTGTTTCTGACTGTTAGGCACTGGGAGATCTACTGTGTGCCTTGTGTGTCTTGTATTTTGATTTTTGGTGCTTCTGCTGAGCTGAAGTGATGGGTAACTGATGCTGTTTATTTACTGAGGAAGGAGGGCACTGGTAGGATTTCAGAACTGTCTTGGAAGGAGAGATGAGACTGCCCAGGGGAACAGCAAAAGGAAAACGGAGTCTCTTCCTTGGATCCCTTCTTGCTCTTTATTCCCAGGTTCTATGATTTCCTGCCAGACAGACTCTCTTGCCATGTTTACATGTTGCTGGAGCCTTTGAGCCCTGAGGATGGAGCAGAGGGAGCCCATAAATAGCCTTTGATGCAGCCCCAGCCCCAGGGCAGCTGCTTTGGCTGCCCACAGGGGAAAGTCCCTTCCTGTCCCACTTGGGAAACAGCAGTACCATGGGAAGGAACTGTTGGTCACCTCCAGCTAAATATCTGGCAAATGCACATTTCACAGAATATTCTGACTTGGAAGGGACCCACAAGGATCATGGAGTCAGCTCTTGAGGGAATGGCCCATACTGGGGTTGAACCCACAATCTTGGTGTTATTGGCACCATATCCTAACCAGCTGAGCTCATCTCGGGGTCGGGGAGACTGGGATAAACTGGATCAGTGAGGAGAGGATGTCCTTTCCTGACTTGTTCCCACAAGGAGTGAACTCCCTCCAAGATGCATCTCTGGAGTAGTTTGGCACTTGCAGTTTGTTCCCCTGGGCAGGTTGTTCCTGCTTTGAAGTCCATCCTTTTCCAGCTTCCTGATTTGACTGTACCTGTTTGTGGTGGGTTTTCTCCATGAATCAGCAGTGTCAGAGGATGACTCTTTGAGGAGTTAAATGAGGGGTAGCTCAGGTGCATTTGTGCTCTGGCACACTCAGCCCTTGCTGGGGGAGTCCTGGGTACCAGAGCCCTGAATTCCTTGTGCTGGAATGGCTTTCAGGGCAGCAGGGATGTTCCATGTGCTGAGCAGTGTCCTGGGAAGTTTTGACATTCTTCTTTCCTTGACAATACAACACCAACACACTTGTTCTGCTGAACAAGTTTCTTATGAAAATGATCTTGGGAGTGTTTCACAAGCACAGTGCAGCTTCCAGAGGGAGCTCTGGAGATGTTGGGATGAACGTTGCCTTCCACTGGTATGGAGTGTTCCAGTTGAACCAAGAGTGGGGAATTCTTCCTACATTTCAAACTGCTGGTGCTGCTGGTTAGCACGTGTGAGTGCAGCCTCTGATGCTGTTTCCTGCAGGAGAAGGGATTCCTGTTCCCCAGTGGGAGCCTGTGCTTTTCCATCATAGGTGGATGTAGTGGCAATGATGAAAGTGAATATTTAGGTGTGTTGTCAGAACAGCAGGAACTGCAAGGCCTTCCCCAGCACAGCTTCAGGCCAGGTGTGTCTCACTGCCTGTTTCAGTCTGGGCACTGTGAGAATTCCTGGCTGTCCCTCAGTGATGCAGGATCAGCACCCTGAGGTCGCCCTGGTGCTGCAGGAGGGTTTTTTCTGTCTCTGCCCAGGCTGAGTTGCTGCCCTGGTGCTGCAGGAGGGTTTTTCTGTCTCTGCCCAGCCTGAGTTGCTGCCCTGGTGCTGCAGGAGGGTTTTTTCTGTCTCTGCCCAGGCTGAGTTGCTGCCCTGGTGCTGCAGGAGGGTTTCTGTGACGCCTCACACTGAGGCTGTAACACCCACCTCTGTCTGCAGCAAACACTCAGAACTGGCTCCCACCCAGCCTGAAAGGCTTGGGACACGTTCAGTGGCAGGTCTGTGTGTGTCTAATTAGTTTGCTTACAGTTCCTCACATCTGTTCAGCTCCTTGAACTTCACAGAAGGGACAGAGCTGTGATGCTTTCCCTTCAGCAGCCCTTGTTCTATATTCAGTGCGGGAAATAACTTGTTCCCAACTTGGGCTTGGGCCAGGGATTGTTCCCCTGAGGCAGAGATGTATACAACAACTCCTGGAGTATCTTACACCTACCATGGGAAAGAAGGTTCAAAGGCACACAGTTGTGATAAAACCAGTATTTAAATTCTGCCCACTTCATTTACTCATTTATTAACTCCTGGAGACTTGCTGAGAGACTGACATGTCATCACTCTCACTGGATGGTGGAACTAGAATGGTTGCTGTCTGGCTCAGGGACTTGAGGAAGCAGTTCCTCAATCCAAGGGCTTGCTCCTGCACAGCCAGTACCTTTTCCCTGAGCTGGGAGGAGAGGAGGAAATGTTTCAGAAACATGAAAAATCTGCAGATCTCTGCCCCTGCCTGTTCCTGTCTGCTGCTACTGCTCTGCTGCTGCCAGTGCCCAGCTGTTAGTCTGGACAGCAGCATGTTTTTGTTGTCTACAACAGTAATAAATTAATATTTTTCTGGACTTTTCCCGCCCCCAAAGGTTTTTTTTTTCTGGCTATATCACTAAACCCTTAAATGAGAATGTGCCATTGGTGAGAATGTGTTTGTGTGGAGAGTGTATCTTATGTCTTTTCTGAAACACTTCTCTCCTGTTTGGGAAGCAATCCAGGCTCCTCTGTGGAAATTCAGAAACCAGCAGCTTTCCAGCTGCGTGGGGCAGGACTCTGCTTTTGTTGGAGTGTAACAGCACTGAGCATAAAACACGGAGCTTTCTCTCAGAAAGCAAAATGTCAGGCTCAGAGGTAGTGGAGTCATCAGCCTTTCTCTCCCTCACACTGGCTGGGGATCTGGGGGTGTGAGAAACCCTAAAAATGCCTCCATGTGTCCAGTCTTGTGAACAAACGTGCCTGTTCTTGAGCTGCCTTGGCAGCCACTGTTCACTGGCACATGGGCTGAAGGGCTGCAGGCCTGGGACTGCTAGTTCTGATCCAGAAAGAAAAGTATTTTAAGGAACACTTGATTACAGTGCAGGGAGCTTTGCTGCTAAAAATGCCCAATGGGATTAATGTATGTGAGAATGTGTATGGGAGAAATCCTGCCTGTGGAAGGATCAGGCTGTGCCTCCCCAGGAGGGGACGGGGATTGGGGTGTGCAAATACACCGTGTGGGTGGGAGGACATTTGGAGGTGCTGTGATTGCACTCCTGGCCCTTGGCGGGTTGGTTTGGACTGGGGGTGTTGTCTGGTGTTTTTCCAAGAGCAGAATGTGTTCACTGGGATTGGCACTGACCTTCACACAAAGCCCAGGGCTGACCCCTTTTGTCAGGTGCCCCTGTGGCCAGAGTGCGTTCCTCCCTGTCATCATTAGAGGGGTGGCTGTGCAGGATCCAGGGCTGGCTCAGCACCAGCAGGATGGAGCAGCACCTGCCCTGCTCAGGGTGTCTGCTCAGCCCTGGGAGAGCAGCCGTTGATCCGAGGAAACTGAGCTGTACCAAATGCCTGGGAATGATCCTGATCTTCCAGCACAACTGTGAATGGGATTGTGTCTCCCACAGGTGAAGGAATCGGATGGTGTGGTTAACGATGAGCTGCCGAACTGCTGGGAGTGTCCAAAGTGCAACCACGCAGGGAAAACTGGAAAAGTGAGTTTAATGGGAATAAGTGGTGCTGGAATGAGATACAAAATCTCAAGCATTCCCTCTGGCTTGTAGATACAATTTTGCCCAATACCAGCTTTTGGTTTTGTGCTTAATTCAGGTTTTGTGCTTAATTACCCATGGAGGGGGGGGGGGGTTGGAACTAGAGGATCTTGAAGGTCCCTTCCAACCCAAAGCATTCCAGGGTTCTGTTTCATTCCATGACAATTCCATGAGTTGAAGGAAATAAGATCATGGCTTTCTATTCCTAAATGATTTTTACATTCTTGTACCAACACTTCACCCAGAACCTGGGGAATATTTAGGTTAGTTCTGTGCACTGCTGCATGTTAATTTCAACCAGGAAAGTTCTTTACAGTAAATGAAAAATTCAGAAGCAATTATGCAAAACCTGGAGTGTCTGTTGGAATTAGTGAAACTTTCTTTGCAAACCAAGACAGACACTTGCAAGTGTGTAGTTAGAAAAATAACTTTGTGAAATTGAAACTTTAACTCCTCACTAATCACTGTGTGTGTTACAAAGAGATTGACCCATCAGTAACCACAAGAGCTGAGAGATGCATAAGGTATAAAGTTGGTTTGTGTTTTGTGTCTCTCTGGCGTACAAGCAAAAGCGCGGACCGGGCTTCAAATACGCCTCCAATCTGCCTGGGTCGCTGCTGAAGGAGCAGAAGATCAACAGGGACAACAACAAGGAGGTGCCGGACGCAGCGAAGCGGAAAGGGGACTGCGAGGAGCCCCCGCGGCGGAAATCGGAGGAACATTCCAAAAAGGCTCCGGTGGATTCGATCCTGAGGAGAAAGTCCGACGAGGTGCACCTGTGGAGGAAGAGGAAGTTCGAGAAGTCGCAGGAACCCACAATGAGAAAGAGGGTAAGGCACAGCAGCCCTTCCAGGTGCCTGCATGGGCTGGGACTCCTGTCTCCTGCCTGCTCGCTCGGAGTTCATCCTGAAATCCCAGGCTGTTTCCGAAGGAACTGAGATGTTTTACGTTCCTTTGTGAAAGCTGCTGCTGTGACAGGACAGTGGCTGGAACGGTGACACTTGGGTTGATGTTCAGGGGCTGAAAACGCTGGGCTGTGGCTGTTGTTTTATTCAAAATACTAGAAAACCCACTTTAGCTGAGAAGTCTTTACAAGGTGCTCAGAGTAGGAACAAGGTGAAAATGAATTTTTCATGGAAACCTTTTCATCTCTGTCCACGTGGTGGCGCCTGGCAGCTGTTTTGGGGCTGATCCGGGAATGTGCCACACCGGGAGCTTTGGAAGTGACACCTTCTGGTGCCTGCAGGGAGCAGGGGCTGCTCCCAGCTGCCTTGGGAACAGTTTGGCCCTGAGTGTGACAGTCAGGGCTCTTGGGCCATTCCAAAATGTAGTACTTGGGATATGCAGAAATGCTGGATTGCAGAGGCAGGAATGAAGGCTCATCTATGGTGGCACCTGAACTCGGTACCTTTGGGCAGTGGATGTCCCTGGATGGGTGGGTGAGGCCCCCTGGGCAGGGCTCCCTGCATGAAGCATCCACGTGGGAAGGGAAGGGAAGTGCTGCTGGGAACATTCTTGCTCCAATGGTCAGCCCTTGTCTCTTCTCTTCCAGCGGCGATCGTGGAAGGCTCCAGATGACCGAACTGCCATGATCAAGCCCCTGCGGCGTCTCAAGCAGGAGCCTGAGGATGAGCTGCCAGAGGCGCCTCCCCGGGCCAAGGACAGCGACCAGTCTCGGTCCAGCTCGCCCACCGCTGGCCCCAGCACGGAGGGCGCCGAGCCCAGGGACAAGAAGAAGTTCAAGATGAGGAGGAAAAGGCGCCTTCCCAACAAGGAACTGAGCAAGGAGCTCAGCAAGGAGCTTAACCAGGAGATCCAAAAAACCGAGAACAGCCTTGCCAATGAGAACCACCAACCCATCAAATCCGAACCCGAGAGCGAGAACGAGGAGCCCAAGCGCGCGCTGAACAACAGCGAGAGACTGCACCGGTTCAGCAAAGGGCTGAACGGGACCCCGCGGGAGCTGCGGCACCACCAGCTGCTGCCCAGCCTGCGCAGCACCCCCCGCAGCATCGCCCGGCCCCCGCCCTCGCTCTCGCCCCCCAAGTGCATCCAGATGGAGCGGCACGTCATCCGGCCCCCCCCCCATCAGCCCCCCTCCGGACTCGCTCCCCCTGGATGATGGGGCAGCCCACGTGATGCAGAGGGAAGTCTGGATGGCTGTCTTTAGCTACCTCAGTCATAGAGACTTGTGCATCTGTATGAGAGTTTGCAAGACCTGGAACAGATGGTAAGGAGGGTGGGAGAGCAGCTGGGGGGGGTGTGTGGCAGAATGGGCAGGTGGGGGAGGCACTGGTGAGTGCTGGGGGCTGTGCAGGCTGTCCCTGGAGCTCTGGCGAGCCCAAGGGAAGGGGTGCCCAGCAGTGGCTGGAGAAGCAGCCTGTCTTGTGTCTCGTGGTGCTGTTGCTGGGAGCTGTGCATGTCACCCTGGTGTCAGCCTGCCAGGCTGAGCCTGTCCTGCAGTCACACCCCACAGAGCTCCTGCTGCAGGAACAGCCAGTCTGGGTCATGCTTAGTCTGGGTGTCATTCTGCCCCAGGACTTGCTGATGGCCAACGTTTGTTCAGTTCAGCTCTTAAATATCTCTTGAGAGAGGGAGGATCCTGCAGTGCCCACGGGGAGCTGCTCTCAAGGGCTGTGCTGATTGTCCCCCTGTGGGGGGGAGTGTTCCTGTGTGCTGGGGGTCCTTTGTTCATGGTGCTGACTCACAGCATGTCCCCTGTGCCCAGGGTACCCGTGAGCCCTGGCACAGCTGAGCAGCAGCCTCAGTGCACAGAGGGACAGGTTTCACTGAACCTGCAGTGCAGCCTCGTGGCTGTTGTGACTCATCCGAGGTTCTGCACCTGCACACGTGGACAGACTGGACTGTAACAGGCTCCTTTCTGGCACAGCCTGGGAACAAAACGTGTTCAGACCAAGTGGAGGGGCTGATAATTCAGTGCCAGGTGATGTTTGTGGACTGTCTCCTCCATATGGGCTGCCTGGTGTCACTGAAAGCTGCAAATGCATTTCCCACTTAAATACAGTATTTGCTAATGGAAAAAAACCTGAGAAAATGCAGATTCCTGCACACTACTCAGGACTTGGTGTTGTTGCCCTTAGAGAACATAGAGAGAGACAATGCATAAGCCACATGGATAGAAATGACAGAAAGAACAGGGGAGGGGGGATCTGTTTTACCAAATCCACTGGTTTTAAGTAAGGAAAGCACAGGGGAAATCACAAGGGTGTTAATTCAAAACCAAGCTTCATAGTCAAAAGGTAAGGAAGGAGCAGTGGCTTGTCTTCAGGCTAGAAAATGGATTTCAGTTAAGTGCTGGGATGACTTAAAGTGGGATCTGAAGTTGTTGACACTTGTAATTATGTGGAAATAATTCCATGCTTTATTGCAGGATATATTTAATGGAGAAACTTTAAACTTATGTAACACTGTGTGGGGTTGTGTTTATCTTAGCATCACTAGGCCTTATTTTTGCTATTTTCACTTAAATACTGTAGTTTTTCCTGCTGTTTAATGACATCTTTTGAAGCCTTGCAGAAATCCAATCAAGTGCCAAATTAAGTGCTGTTGGCTTTTTTCTTTTCGGGTAGGTGCTGTGACAAAAGATTATGGACCAAAATAGATTTAAACCATTGTAAATCCATCACTCCACTTATGCTTAGTGGCATTATTAGGAGACAGCCTGTAACCCTTGATCTTAGCTGGACAAATATATCTAAAAAGCAGCTGAGTTGGCTTATCAACAGACTGCCAGGTAAGTGATGTGTTCTGCTCACCAAATTTAGCAAACCAGTTTGTGTCTAAACTGCAGCCTCTGGGGAAGCTCCACAGGGATTGGGTGTCCTGGGAGAGGGGCAGATTCTCCTGGGAGGGGTTTAGAGATGTAAAAATGAAGCATTAGTGGGTTAAAATGGGCCCAGAGTTATTTTTTGTGACTACTTGACATGTTTAGTTAAAATGAGGCAGGCCTTGGCCAGCAGGTGGAAGGGGCCTGTGCTGAGGTGATGAGCAGAGAGGGGTGATGGGGTTCATCCCCACTGTGAAGTTCCGGGTGGTTGGAGGGATGCAGAGCTGGGCAGGAGGAGACTCACGGGGTCCCAGTTGCCCCCCGAGTGCTGGGAGTGTTGTCAGAGCAGCCCGTGCGTGGTAGTGATCGCTGGAGTGTCTGTGGGAAGGTCACACCCTCCAACCTCTTCTGTGTCTGCAGGTCTGCGGGACCTGCTGTTATCAGGGTGCTCATGGATAGCAGTGTCGGCACTTTGCAGCTCCAGCTGTCCTTTGCTGCGGACTCTGGACGTGCAGTGGGCAGAGGGACTGAAAGACGCACAAATGAGAGACCTCCTGTCGCCGCCCACGGACAACCGCCCAGGTAACGGGGAGGGGCGTGTGGGAGCCCCAGCCCGGCCCCTGTGGCACCTTCTGCTGTTTGGTCCCCTCAGAGCAGAGGGGCGGGAGCCCCCAGAGCAGTGCTGGGGCTGTGCTGACCCACGGGCTGTTTGAGGTAGTGACTTGCAGCCCCTCCTGGCTGGAGCCCTGGGGTGACAGGGATATTTTCTGGCTGCTGATCCGTCATCTGAGCCACTGTGCTGGTTTTCTGTCTGACTTTCTTCTCTTCAGGCTGCAACGGGTGTACTTTAGAGAGTATGGAAACACTTTCTTCCAGTTCAGGGAAGGAGCAGTTCTGTGGGTCATGCCACATTCGCCCGGAGTTCAGCTCAGGTGAAATTTTGAGCAAATCAGATCTGCTTTCTGGCATGCCCTGCACAGCTACTGCTTATTCCCAACTTGTAATTCCGCTGGGCCCCTGCAGTTACTTTCATCCCTTTTGTTTTGAAATCAGGGGGTGGCTTTGTCCACGTGCCTGTTCCAAAAATACACAAAGTGTTCCTGCTGATGTCCCCTCCAAAGCTCCAGACAGGCAAAGCATCTGAGGTTGACGTAGGGCAGCAGTGTTGTGTGTCACGGTGCATTTCATGGGCCTGCAGATGTTGGTGGTGTGGGGTGAGACTCAGGGACTCAGGGCTGCCTCACCTTGCAGGTCAGATCGACAACCGGAGCAAGCTACGGAACATCGTGGAGCTGCGGCTGGGGGGGCTGGACATCACCGACGCCTCTCTGCGGCTCATCATCAGGCACATGCCTCTGCTCTCCAAACTCAATCTCAGTTACTGTAACCACGTGACAGATCAGTCTATTAACCTGCTGACTGCCGTCGGAACCACCACGCGGGACTCGTTAACGGAAATTAATTTATCAGGTAAGGGATGCAGGGGGAGGGGAACTGCCCCTGGTGTTGGGCTGGTGTGAGGGTTTGATCCAGCTCTTCCTGCCCCGGCATAACTCGCCCTGCCAGGACAGTCCCATCCTCTTGGGAGCTGAGTGTGGTACTCTGTGTGTGGTTTGAGATGTGTGTTGTGCACACTCATCCCTGAGCTGTACATGCTCATCCCTGATGTGTGTTCTACTCACTCATCCCTGAGCCCTGTGTTGTTCTTATCCTCCCAGGGGATTTTCCAGCTCTGCACATCTGGCTCCTCTTGGCCTTATCCCTCGGGTTACACAACAGCTGTGGGGATTGGGATGGGTGGTGGAGCTGCCTGGGGATTCCACGGCCGGCACAAAGGGATAAACCATCCTCGTGTTTGACAGCAAACCAAGGCAGGCTGTTGTTAATTCCTCCCCCTTGTTCTCCCCCCAGACTGCAATAAGGTCACTGATCAGTGCCTGTCTTACTTCAAACGTTGCGGGAACATCTGCCAGATCGACCTGAGGTACTGCAAGCAAGTGACGAAGGAGGGCTGCGAGCAGTTCATCGCGGAGATGTCCGTAAGTGTCCAGTTCGGGCAAGTGGAAGAAAAACTCCTGCAAAAACTGAGTTAGTGAAAGGACTCGTGTAAATACTGGGGCGAGGGGGGGAAGGGACTAAGAACACGTAGGGATTTTATTTTCAATTGGGAACTTGGAATATCAGAAAATGCCGCAATTGGATTTTACAACTCTTGTCGAGGAGAGAACAACGTGAAACTACCCATGTTAAGAATTTCAACTTGTGCCACTAACTCAGTCCACCTGGGATGTCCTGCACTGGCTCTTATGCAAATCCATAAGGCGACTGTTACTGGTGATAATTGTTCACACCCGGAAGAGGACTGAGCTCCAAGAAATACTGTTATTTAAAGTACCACAGCATGTGCTTGGTAGTGTAAATTTGATTTCTGCTTTTCATTTCTTAAAACAAGAAAAAAAAAAAGTTGGTGTCATTCAAGTGGACCACGCACTGCATTTCTGCCTTCTTAACACGTTTTGTTTTGTTACATCTTACATTATGCAGAACTATTTTTGTACAAAAATTGTTTAAAAATTATTTATGCAATGTTTGAATGCATTACCAGTGTTTTGGTTTTGATTGCCAATTTTTATCTTTACTTATGGTAGGCGAGAACTTAACCTATACTTCGTAGACAGTATCTATCTACAAACGTGCCCAGGTCAGGAAAAGTAGGTTCATACTTTCAACTTAAAGCATGTTTTAATGGAAGTTTATATCCTGCTTTGTATACTTCAGAAGTGACATAAGCATGTTGTGGAAATAAGGTGTAAATTATAGTTGAAGTAAAACACTTTTATCTGTATAGAAATCACCTTTTTCTCAAAATTTTAAAAAAAATTCCAATTTCAGCTTTTGCACATAGGAGGGTTTCACTCTGTAGCATGAGCTCTTGTACTCAATATAAAATTAATTTATACAGTGAGTCCAGCAGTAGAATAAATGGTCAAACGTAGTCTCTCTTTCTTTGAAGTGTGAGTTGAGTTCTCATTTAAGGTTTATAACATGGTTATTTCCTGATTGTAAAATTCTGCATTCATAAGTGCCATTGTTGTATGGTGTTGTTTTCGTAGACCTTCCTGATGCAGTTTTACCTTTGTTGAATTTGTATAAACAATTGTACAAAAACAGGTGCTGGTTCTGTGCGTTTCTGTTCCCCGGGGGTGGGGAGTGGCTGCAGTGAGGGGTGGTTTTTGTCCCAAAGTCAGCAGATTCTGATGCTTTTTGACTGAGGAACTGAACACCCCCCTCTGCATTCCCCCAGCAGGGATTTGTCCAGGGCCAGCTGGAGGAGCACTGACAACTCCAGCATTAAAGCCTCAGCAATCACCAGCCCTTCCAGCGCTGGTTAAAAGAAGAAGCAGAGGCTGGTAGAGCCCATCACCAATCTTTATTAAGCTTGAGTGGCTAATGAGCAGCATGGAAATAACACCGAGGGCATGTCTGTCTTCATTAGCCGCCCTGCTGGACAGACTCCAGGAATTAAGTACCATTAAAAAGTTACTTCTAAAAAATAAAGCCATTGAGAGGTTTGCTCCCTTCTGAAAAATACCCAGGAGAGCTTGGAGCTGTTTTAGTGGGAGGAGGAGCCCCTTTCTCTCTTTCACACCAACCGTTCACAAAAGCAAGACCAGTGCCCATGTGGCAGAGGTGCAAGTCTGCAGGTCCACTGCTGGCAGCTGGCAAATCAAAACATAGACTGTACCTTTGTCAATCAACTCAAAGAATAACTGTACTGGACAGGCAGTCCTTCCTCACCTCTTTCTTTACAGAGAACTTACCAATCACTGCCATAGCCATGCTTGGCCACAGGGGTCTTGGCCCCCCAGCAAGAACTGCTCTTGCCCCCTCCTCCTCAGGTCATCCCTCACAATATCCCACAAGGACCATCACAATTCCTGCTCCATCAGGACCTGTGCCTGTGCTGATGGCACAAAGCCCAGCTCAGCCCTGGCCCAAGGGCTGGCAGCAACACAGGGCCCTCAGCAGCCATGGGGAAGTTGGTTTTTGTGCCTCAGCCTTGGCTCCAAGTCTCTGAACAGGAGGTTTTAAACAAAACCTGTTTCCTGTCCCTCCTCCCACCTCACCCCTCCCCAGTTAAGGTTAGTAATGCCACACATTCCAGGTTAGCAGCGGGGAGGTGGTGACCCTGACCAGTGTTCACAGTAACATCAGGCTGTCGGCACATGGAGTACAATCATCACAGAGTAGTAGTTACAACAGGCATGAGCGGATTAAGGACCACACTAATGGTTTACCAGAATACCCCCTTTTAAAAAAATATTTTCTTCCTAAACTAAAAACCACCCAGTAACTGGTTTTTGGAGCCCACCTGGCAGAGCCCTGTGCAGCCCCCAAGCCCTGCAAAGTGACAGAGTTTTGCACATTGACAGAGAACAGCCAAGACAGCACGTGTGTCATGACAGACATTCAGAAGGAGCAATCAGCACAAAGCAAGATTGCTTAAGGGCTTCTGTGCAGGTGCAGTTCATGGCAGTGCTTCCCACGGCCGTGCCCGAGCGCGGCACTGCGGCGGGACAGGTACATTCTGGAGTTGGGGAAAAGCTGAATATTCATCTGATATATTCATTGCTTCTAATGCACTAAGAACGCCACAGGCTGACAGGCTCAAGCAGAGGTGTTTGCTGACCACTTGCTGAGTGCTGAGTGCGCGAGGAGGTGGTTCTTCAGAAGAGAGCAACGCCTGCTGTAAACAGTTTGACTCAACAGTTCCCAGCAGGGTCACACAGCCCTGCCCTGCTCCAGGGGGTACAAGAAGCCTTTCCCAAGCTGCAGGGCCGCTGTTCCCACCTGGCCAGGCTCCCCGGGGCGGCGTTAGGACTTGAAGACGTGCACGGCGCGCACCACGTACTGCCGGCAGATGGGGCACTCGCTCATGCGCTTGCCGCACTTTGTGCAGGTGACCATGTGGCCGCACTCCAGCAGCACGCAGTCGATCAGCGCGTCCATGCAGATCCGGCACAGGTTCTCGTCGTCCTCGGGCAGCTGCATCTTCTCCCCCTCTGCAACCAACACAGCCAGGTCAGGCCGGGACAGCTCCAGCCCAGCCCAGCTCCCTGGGGACACAGATCTTCCCCTGCCACAACAGCTTTTCTATCCCCAGCCAAGAACTCATCTACATTGCTCCAAAAGCACTAGGAAGTCCCTCAGTGAACATCCCAATATTCAGCTCCATTCTTTCAACTCAGAAAATAATGACTGTGAAATAAGCTGCTGGATTAAAATTCAGAGCATGTTGGTTTTCCGTCCCAAGCTCAGTGTTTGGCAGAACACTTTTCCTCAGAAGATTAAACACAATAATAATAAAGCAGACTAAGAAGTGGAAGCTTTAAGTAGGCCACAAAGGTGGCAGAACTGAACAAAAATTGTCAGGTTTCATTGCAAAAAGCCAATATCCTCATCAATTAACTGAATGTTCCATCAGACAATGGGGAAAAACTAAAAATCCTAAGTTTAAAGGTTTTTTTCCCAAGGTTTGTTTGTGTGAGAAGGAATTGGTCTGTGGATATTTTACAACCACACACGTGAAAGACTCCAACTGCTGAGTGAAACAGAGGTAGAACATCCCCAGTCACTGAGCTGCAGCCACAGAACCACCTCACCATGAAAACATGGACTGAGACCAAACCACTTGGAGTTTTGCCACCCTGGGCTGCAGTGACAGACCTGACTGCCCTGCTCTGCTCAGCGACAGAGCAGCCCCGGGGTAATGCCCCGTGAAACCCAGCAAACCACAGAGAGGTGCCAGGTTTCATGTTCTCTGAGAAACTGGTTCTCAGTTGTGCAATTGTACCTTCACCATGAAAGCTGAGCTCTCCAGGCTTTGGGAAAGAGTCTCAAAAAACCAGCACAACCCTGGAAATCTGCAATTACTCACTAGAACCATGTTCATCTACACTAGGGGCACCTTGCATTGTTCAAACCCACCTTCCAGGTGTTCCAACTCAGGTACCAAGTCCTTCTGTTGGCAGAACCAAACACTGGAAACCAGACAATGAATAGTCTTAAGAAAGTGAGACTAAACCTACGTGTCTTGTGGTTTTCCTCGCTCTCTCTGTACAGCCTGCTCACTTTCTCCACAAGCTCCCATTTCTCACAGCATCCTGAGTAGTTGACAAAGTTACAGGCGAGTATTTCCTTCAGCTGCCGAACACTCAACCCCTCGATGTCCTCCAGGCTGGAGATGTCGGACAGCGACGCCCTCGCTCGCTTCCTGGACAGCCCAGGGGTCTGAAACACACCAGTGAATGGGGTTAGATCCTGCCAAGTTCAGAGCCCCACACCTGGAGCTACATGAAGCTGCAGCAGCTTGGCTGAAGTTTAATTATTTTTAAAGCAAGTATGTGCAGACATTGGTTGCCTGGCAGCAAACTCTGGAAGAACCAGAGCACGAGGCCAAATGTTGACAGATCTGAACCCCTTATGGTGTCACACACAAAAATTCCATTCTTTGGATAGTTCATCTCTCACCTGCTCTTCTGCACTTTCTTCTTCTTCATTATTTACAGGTGTTTCTGTTTGTCCCTGTGTACAAAATGAAACTAATCAGAATAAAAGCCATATTATTCCCTTATAAAACTCTTTTCATTGTACTGAAGTGATCACAGGTGACAATGACACTCTGAAGCTCTAATTGCTACTAATCATTATGGGCTTAAGTCACCTCTCACCTAAACTAGGAATCTTTGTTAGTGACCTCCTGGTTCTGGGTGTGGGATACAAAAGGTGTTTTCCTGCCCCTGAAACTGTTTCAACTGGTGTTTTATTTCCAAGTGATGTGTAACTTCAAAAGCAAACAAACCCCCAGTGCCACACTGTGAAACATGTTCACTACTGTACCCGTGAAGGTGTTCCACTTTCTGTGCTTCCCCTTCTGTTTGCCAGTTCTGCAGCACTGGACATGGACACAGACATGGAGAAGGGGTGGGAGAAGAAGCCCGAGGTGTGTGAGCGTGAGGAGCGCAGGCTGCCAGCGTCCGTGTCCCCCTGCGCCCCCAGCCCGTGGTGGCACAGCACCAGGTCCACCAGGTCCTCCTTCTCCCTGCAGGTGTCTGTGGGGATGTTTCTGAGGATCAGGTACTGGCGCAGGTCCTTCACTTTCAATCTCATGAGCTGAGGTCTCTGGAAGGCTGTTTCCTGCAGCAAGTGGCAAGTGGAGCATCTCCGAAGATTCTCTTGCAAGACCGAACAAACCGAGCAAAAATCCTTCTTGCAGTCACAGCACACGTGCTGAGGGGGAGCAGAGAAACACATTCAGCTGTCACAGAACAAACCCAGGCCCTGCTCTCTCCCTCTCCAGGCTGCAGAATTCACCATTAGTTTTTCCACTGTCAGTTGTGACGTGTAATTTTTGAGATTTAAGTGCAGAAAACTGCCCTGTCAGACGGTTCTGCAGGTGTCCCAAGGCTGTCCCTCCCCTCTGGGGCACTACTGAGGCTGACGTGAAAGTTCAGTGAAGAACATTGTGAATAAACAAATTAATGAAGTACTGGAGTTGTAGTTTAGACAACAAATTAAACTGAAACCAACTTTATGGTCTGTTAAAACACTTCTGCATATGCTGTAACTGATCTTTTCACATGTGTAAGAAACCTGCATAACCCCCTAACTTTGAAGAATGTGTTTCTTCCTCAACTGATTCCCAGGATTCAAAGCAGGCCTTGGATATGATGAATCACATGGTGGGGAAATAGTCCCAGCTGCCCAGATGTCACTTCTGAAGAGACCTTTGTTCAAAAGACCCACAATACACAAAAGCTGGAACAGGCAAGACTGTCAGCATTTCATCTGCTGTGAACAAACCCAAACTCTTCAAGGTTTTCAGGATTTTAGTAAATTAATATCAGCCTCAGAAAACACCCCTACACAACACTTAATTCAACAAAGCATTTGCCATGTTGACCAACAGGATACACAGGAAGGGGGAAACAACACACAACCTGAGGGAAGAGGCTTCATGATCAGCTGCAAGAGCTGCAGAGGATGAGGTGACTGAGGGGACACAATAACGATCCTGGACAGTTGTGATACACAGAAATAACATTAACATGCCAATTTTCTTTATCTCCATTAACCCACCAACCTGTGTCCCAAAGGAGCAAGAGGCTGTTGGAGCACAACAGCATTCAGCAGAACTAAAGCTGGTTAGGAAACTATCAGAACTGCACTAGGAATTCCCAGAAGGAAGCTGTGACACTGCACTGGAGTTTTTACCTTTGCCACCACCCAGTTTGTTCATTCTCCTACTCAGCCACTGTGTTTGGTGCCATCTTCAAAACCAGAGTTGCTTTAATGTGCACAAATCTGAAGCCAGCACGTGTCTTATGAGAGCGTATTAATTTTCAGGTCAGCCCAGACCCAGCGTGTCACTGACTAATGAACATGAGACCTCTTAACTTCTAATCCTGGCTGACAGTAATTTCCTGTGACCAAGGCACTTCCTCCCTCCTCGACACACACACTCATCTCCCAGATTAGTGCACAGGAGTAGAAACTGTGTAACAGGAAACACACTCACTTTTTTCCTGAAAACTGAGAAGGAAAGCCCACAGGCTTTGCAGACGATGTTGGTGCCGGCCGCGGCTGGGGCCGGGTACGCCGGGAAGTCCGTGCTGGGAGTGAACCTGAAGGGGCCGGCGCCCCCTCCAAAGGCCTGCTGGCCCCGCACCGCGCCCGTGCCCATCACCTCGTTCAGCAGCCCGCAGCAGGAGGCCCACATGGAAGTGGCTCCCGCCTGGAAACAGCACAGAGCAAGAGCACAAAATTAACATCTGAGAGCCCCCATCAGATGTGACGTGCAGCTGAGGAGCCGCTTCACTCCATCTGTTGTCACCCCAGAAACACGTGGTGGGAATTCCCAGAGCTCCAGGAATGTTGGGACAGCCCCGAGCTCCACTCCAGATGAAATCCAGAGTGGGAAAGATTTGCCTCCAAGGGGCCAAGGCAGGCACACGGAGCTCACACTCAACTCCTTTGCCAGCAGAATTTCCCACAAAGAGAGTCAGGAATTTGAGGAGATGATGCAATGGTGGAGCAAGGAAAGAGGAGACTCAGAGCCTGTTGTTGGTGAGGGGCAAAACCCAAAAGGGTGACAGGCAGAAACTGCAATTTCTCATGATTAATGCAGAGCTGTCCCTGCAGGATCTGCTCCAGAACTAATCCAGCTCTTTACTGACTCACAACAAAACTCTCTCTAAAAAAACATTCCTGGGTTTCAAACTTGAAAACCAACCTTGGTTAGAAGCTAATTACAGTCTGGTTTCACTGAGAGGGAAATGCTTTTCAGGACCTCCTTTCTTGATTACAAAATGTATAACAGAAATTAAAACAACTTTAAAAGACCTTACTCCTTATGGACTGGATTTCAGTTTTGAGTTGCACAATCTTAAAACACTACAAAAAACTCCAGACACATTAAAAAAGTGCTGCTTTTTATCCCTGAAAGCCTTTAGTGCTCGATTCTCTATCAAAAGTGCATATTCTACTTAGAGGTGGAATTTGGACTCCAGGTTGTTCAGGTCACAAGTTTAATTACTGTGAGGTGGCTCCCTAAAACTGGTAAAACAAAACCAACACAAGGGGTAAACAATCATATGAGTTGTCTCTGGCAGGAAGCTGAGGAGCAGAACATCCTTTACACGTAATTATTTACTTAACAGCTGTTCTCTTTTTTTATTCCAGAGCAGCCTCTTTTTTTTGTTTCCCCCAAGCACAAGGATGGAAAATAATTGCTTTTGAGACTTGAAATTCTTGCTGTAGAACCCAAACCAACCACAACAGGCACATCAGCTTTAACTCCAGACTAATTTCCATATGAAATCCAATCCTCAAACTAAGGCTTGTTTTCTACTCCTCAATAATAAAAAGTGAAAACAGATCAATACTCATTTTCCCTGGACAAAACAAGTTGTATGTAATTATCCGAGTTTGTTAGGCAAGAGGAATTAACTTGCCAGAAACACATCCTGAAAACCAATGACTTAATCCAACAGAGCTCCAAGTTTTATAACTTGGGAATTCTGAAAAAGTACTTCTCATCTTAAGGGAAAGCTGTAACACAAACATTACTCACATTCTTCTACTAGTTGTAAAAACTGACGAGCTAATTGTATATTTAAAAGATTTTAAAATAGTCACAAACAAATAACAGAAAAATAAAACAATGAACCAAAAGAGTTTGTCAAAATTCAACTTGTTTCATTACAACTCCTGCCTTTTGGGGGTCACGTCAGCAGCAGGACACACAAGGACTAAAAGGACAGGAGGTATTTGCTCCCACAAGCCCGGACTGAGAGTTTACACCTGCTTCTTAGACTTGTTTTATTCCAGAGCCTGTAACAACCGCTCAGACATCACTGTCAACACTACATAAATATAGTTTTAGGAGTTTTTTGTTACCCATTTTGGACACATGAATATTGCACGTATCAAAGAGAGAATATCGTAGTGCCAACCACTCACTCAGTCATCTGAAGGTGAAAGATAAGGCTACCCGGGCATCTTGGTTTTCTCCTTTCCATACCTACGTCACCTGTGGATTCCTTCTGTGCCCTCGGGTCATTAACTGCTAATTGAATTACCATGTCTAGACTCTCCATATTGTTCCGTAGAAGAAATAAGACCGTGCTGAAAAGCACCGACACCACAACAACACACAAACGAGACACGGTAAACCAGAACCTGCCTCGCTGCCAACTTCTGCACCAAACCCGTCACTCTCCACTTCCATATTCTCTTCTCACCGGCTGCCACCGGGCACCCTCTGGCTGTCCCTCCGTACCTTATGTTTGTCCTACAGGGCAAACACCGCTCCAAACTCCTCCGCTGCTGTGTCTGCCTTTGGGGTGTTCCCCGCCGAGGGTTCCACCCGAGCCGGGCCGGGCCGGTCCCCCAGGCCCGTGGCCGGCGGGTGCGCTGCGGGGCCGTGCGGGGGCGGCGGGAGGCATTTATTGAAACTATTTTAACCGAAACTTCCTCTTTTGACCCTCCCTTGGCCCAGCAAAGCTGTTCCAGGCCCGGCTCGCCCCCGGCCGCCTCAGGGAGGGCCGGCGGGGGCCCGGAGCCCCTCACAGGCCCGGCTCGGCCGCTGACTCAGCGCGGGGCCCCCTCAGCCCGGCGGGGCCGGCCCGGCCGCCCCTCACAGCGGCACGGCGGCCGCGGCCTGAGGCGGTACCCGGCCCGGACACCCCGCGGAGGTGCCAGCGCGGTTCCCGTGCCCAGCCCGGCCGCCCCCCGCCCCTCCCCGCGGCGGGCACGGCGCTGTCCCCCCACACGGACAGACACACAGACGGACCCCCCTCACCTTCATGGCCGCTCCGCCACCGCCCCCGACCCGCCGCGCGCAGGGCGGCACCCGCCGCGCGCCCATTGGCTGAGCCGCACCGACGGTGAGCGCGAGCGGCCAATGGGAGCGCAGCACGGGGCGGGGCCGGGACAGGCGGGAGGGACTGAGGGGACGGGGGGGCACTGGGAGGGGCACGGGGGCACTGGTGGGACAGGGGGCCACTGGGAGGGGCACTGGGGGGACAGGGGGGCACTGGGAGGGGCACTGGGGGGACAGGGGGCCACTGGGAGGGGCACTGGGGGGACAGGGGGGCACTGGGAGGGACACTGGGGGGACAGGGGGCCACTGGGAGGGGCACTGGGGGGACAGGGGGGCACTGGGGGGACAGGGGGGCACTGAGGGGACAGGGGGGCACTGGTGAGGTCACTGACGGGGACGGGGTGGCACTGGTAGGGTCACTGATGGGGACAGGGGATAGCACTGGTGGTGGCACTGGTGGGGAGAGGGGGTGGCACTGGTGGTGGCACTGGTGGGGACAGAGAGTGACAGTGGTGGTGGCACTGACGGGGGCAGAGGGTGGCAGTGGTGGGGGCACCGATGATGGCACTGATGGTGGGACCGAGGGTGGCACTGACACCTCAACATGAGGAAGAACTTTCCATGGAGCTGGCAGAGCCCTGGAACTGCCCAGGGAGTCTCCTCTGCAGACATCCCAAACCCACCTGGACACATCCCTGTGTCACCTGTTCCAGGGGTGGACTGGCTGATCTCCAGAGGTCCCTTCCAGTCCTGATGACAGTTTGGGTTGGAAGGGACCTCAAAATCACCCAGTGCCACCCCCTGCCATGGGCAGGGACACCTCCCACTGTCCCAGGCTGCTCCAAGCCCTGTCCAACCTGGCCTTGGACACTCCCAGGGCTGGGGCAGCCACAGCTTTTCTGCCCAACCTGTGCCAGGGCCTGCCCACCCTCCGAGTAAGGAATTTCCTCCTAACATCTAATCTAAATCCACCCTCTTCCCGTTTTATTCTACCAAGCCCTTGGGTGATAATCTTTAAATACGAGGAAAGAAAGCTTATTATTTAAAAATCCACTTCCAATGAGCTTCTAGATGCCATTCTTTTTTTTTCCCTCTAGCCTGTGAAAGGGATATAAATATAAAAATAATAATCATAGGTTGTAGGAACAAAAAGCTTTTAACCAGAAGATTAAATTAAAGAAACCCAACCAAGGCTTTGGGAACTTTACATAAGAGCACACAGGGCCAAGAAAAGAGAGGCCTTTGCCAAAAAGAGGATCAAAAAGTGGCTGAAAATAAAAATGGCCCACAAATCAAATTTAGCCCTACAAAGGGTTGGATACAATCTGCTGATTTCTGCAGAAAGGATTTATTTTTGGAGCGAGTCAGATACAAGAACTGAGTTAAAAATCAGTGTGTAATTGCCTCGTGAATGGCACAGCCCTGGCAGCTTCAGGAGTAGGAGCAGGGACTGCACAGAGTCCAATTTCTGGATTTGCACTGTTTCATTTCAAAATCAGGTCACCTTTTTTTCAGAAATTCTCATGCTCCTTGACAAGCTTTTAGAAATGCTCTGAACTTTTACACGACTTATTAAAAAATGTCATTTTTTTCCAAGAATAGCCTGCAATTTTAGTCAAAGCAGCTGAAAAAATAGAAAAGCCTCGTGAATACAATGTTGGAACAAGGAATGGCACATTCCCCATGTTTCTCATACAGGAGATTGCTTGAAGACACCTTAAGAAATATCAATGCAGTTTGGTTTTAAAAACTTTTATGTCACCTAAACTCTGTCTATTCAGATTCACCCTTGAAGTACCAACTTTTATACACATATTTTTGTTAATAATCTTCCATTAAATCATGAGAGCTCCCCACACAGGAATGGGGTAAAAGCTGTCCCACAGGTGACCCAAACCAAGCAAAACCCAACATTTTCCCGTTTTCCCTGTTAAGGATTTGCCAAAACCCAACCCTCCCAAACACAGATGTTTTAGGGAGTAACGTGGGCCTGACAGAGCTGAGATCTGGTGACTGTGCTGGCAGCTGCACTTGCCACTCCTGCCTTAATTTGGGCAGATCTTGATGAATCATATTCCTGACATGTGATTTGAGATCACTGTCACTGCACCCGCCTGAATTGTAACCACATGGATGGTTTGAAACGAGGATCTTTAACTCCACCAGCTACTCCGTGGGTGAAAAGGAGCACTTGGAGAGGTTCTATTAATACAAGACTTGCCCTCACTTAGCCTTGTGGGTCTTGCCAAAGCAGCATTAAAAGATTTAAATCTATTACTGAGAGAGAGATGTCCCATTTACTTCTGCCACCAAATAACCAGTGATAAGGACTCTCTGCAGCTCCACAAGCCCCCAGGGTTTTACATATCACCAGAGAGAGAGATACAGGAGTGATTCTTCCCAGGAATATTAATTTGGTTTTAATTTAACAATCTGCAAAATGTTATAGTAAAGTTGAAAAAGACAAACTTAATCACTGGGCTTTATCTGGGAATTTCAGGTTGGATATTAATGCCTGTAGGAAGAGTCATGGAACCACAGAGTGGTTTGGGTTGGAAGGGACCCTAAAGATCATTCATTTCCCAACACCCTTGCCATGGGCAGGGACACCTCCCACTGTCTCAGGTCACTCCAAGCCCCGTCCAACCTGGCCTGGGACACCTCCAGAGCTGGGGCAGCCACAGCTTCTCTGCCCAGCCTGTGCCAGGGCCTGTCCACCCTCACAGGGAACAATTTCATCCTAATATCAAATCTAACCCAACTCTCTGTTAGTGTGAGGCCACTCCCCCTTGTCCTGTCCCTCCAGGCCTTGTCAAAAGTCTCTCTCCATCTTTCTTGTTGGCTCCTTCAGGCACTGGAAGGTCACAATCAGGTCACCCCAAAGCTTCTCTTCTCCAGGCTGAACAATCCCAGCTCTCCCAGCCTTCCCTCCCAGCAGAGCTGCTCCATCCTCTGATCATTTTGTGCCTCGTCTGGCCTTGCTGCTGGACACAGCACTGCAGGTGAGTGTCACAGGAGCAGAGCAAAGGGCAGGATCCCCCACCTCCACCTGCTGTGGGGATGAGCCCAGGATACAATTGGCTTATTACAGTTTTCACTTTTTCATTCTGATACTCATTTTTTTCTACCAGAGACACACAGTGCTTTGGAACCAGCTGTGAGAAGGTTCTCAGGTTGCACAGACTTGGCTCAGCAGATTCAGCACAGAAATGGAAGGATCCCCAGTCCTAGGCAGAGGCCATTTCCTGCTTGATGAACTCAGGGATGTTACTCAGGGGCTTTTTTAGGTAAGATAAAAGATGACTTTTTCAACTCTGTTACCTAATTTTGAATTTAATATCACCACCATCATCTCCCACTGCTTACTTTTAGGGCTGCTTTTGAGGCATGTGAGCTCATTTAAATAGACTTAAAAAGCATATTCTGAGTGTTCCCTGCACCACTCACTGCAGGGTTGGCAGCACAGTTCACACTTGGGCTTCAGAACCAGATGTTTGTTATTTCCTCTTTGCTGCCAACCCTGCAGGAGCTGCTGCAGCCCAGCCTTTATCTCATGCCCTCCCCTCCCTGCCCAGCCACGCCACCAGTTCCGTGTTCTGCCCAAGCCACCAGGCCTTGTGTGCAGGAAATGTCAGCAAATTGACCTTTAGAACAGAATAGCTGGAGTTACTCCCTGGGTTTTACGTGCAGGTCTAGTTCAATGAGTTCATTGAAGGCTGGGAAACCATCATTAATTAAGCCAACAGCAACTACAATGTTAAGTTCCTTAAATGCAAATGTATTCCAGAGAATCACTCCCTGCTTGATTTGCCTCCTCCCCCTCCTCTCCCACCCCCAGGCACGAATCAGGAGCAGAGCAGAGAAACCCCCAGGGACATGCAGATGTACAATAACACTGAGGTTTGTTTTGCTCTCACTCACAAAAATGAGAACTATTATAATAATTGGGGTATTTTCCTGGGGAATATGATGCCTTAACGAAGTGCTCAAACAACTTACCAGGGAAATAAAAACTTACACGTGGAAACACCTTTATTGCAGCACAATTAACATGCAAATGCAAACAGGGCTGGATTCACTCCGTGGTGTTCTCTGTCTGTAACATGGAAAGGCTCATGTCAAAGCACAGAATCTGTATTAGAGAGGCAGGTTCATGGAAATTTGGCTGTATAAATTATAGAACTTTCTACCCCCTGAGGTGCTGGATTTGTGGAAACCTCCCCCCTGAACCCTGTGCAGAATAAACAGTGTCTCCTTTCTCAATTACACTCTGTGTCTGTGTTTAGAGAGCTCCTAAAATCACCAACAGCCCCCCAGGCCACTGCCTGTGGTCACCTGTGCCTCACTTGGTACAAGTGTGGCCATCTCTGGCAGTCACAGAGACATTAAAGTGGGAAAAGAGCTCCAAGATCATCACATCCAACCTTTGACCAATCCCCACCCCACCATGTTGCAAAGTGCCACGTCTGCTTGGTTTGTGAACTCTTCCCGGGTGGGGACTCCAAACCTCCCTGGGCAGGCTGTTCCTGGCCAAAACCCTTTCCATGGAGAAATCCCTCCTGCTGTCCCACCTGCCCCTGCCCTGGCCCAGCCTGAGGCCGTTCCTTCTCCTCCTGTCCCTGTTCCCCCTCCTGGCAGGGACTGCAGAGCCAGAAGGCCCCCCCTGAGCCTCCTTTTCTCCAGCTGAGCCCCCCCAGCCGCTCCCCATCAGACCTGTGCTCCCCAACATGGAGGTGCATGTCCATGGAAGGGACAACACCAGCCACTGGATGGGGATGGGAACAGAATCCCAGAACGGGTCAGGTGGAGAGTGACCACAGTGGGTCATCTGGTCCAACCTTCCTGCTCAGGCAGGGTTATCCCAGAGCACATGGCACAGGGTTGTGTTCAGATGGTTCTGGAATATCTCCAGTGAGGGAATTATAGACTTATACAATGTTGAGTGTTGGAATGGACCTTAAAACCCATCCAGTGTCACCCCCTGCCATGGGCAGGGACACCTCCCACTGTCCCAGGTCACTCCAAGCCCTGTCCAACCTGGCCTTGGACACTTCCAGGGATGGAGCAGCCACAGCTTCTCTGGGCAATCTGTGCCAGGGCTGCCCACCCTCACAGGGAAGAATTCCTAACATCTAATATAAATTTCCCCTCTTTTCAATTTGTACCCATTACTCCTTGTCCTGCCACTGCAGTTCTGTATCCTCCTTCAGACACTGGAAGGTGCTCTGAGCTCTCCACACAACCTTCCCTTCTCCAGGCAGAGCAGCCCCAGTTCCCCACCCTGTCCCTGACCTTCATGGCTGCCCCTGGCCTGGCTCCAGCAGTTCCATGTCCCTCCCAGCTGGTCCCCAGCACTGTGCTCAGTGCTCCAGGGGGTCCCACAGAGGGGAGGAATCCCCTCCCTCTCCTGCTGCCCACACCCCTTTGCATGTGTCCCAGGATTGGGTTATTTTGGGAGTGCTCACTGGTGAGATTTCCATCACCACCTTCCCAAGTCCTTCTCCTCAGGGACACTCCACACCCTCCCTGGGCGGCGTGTTCAGTGTGTGGGTACTCGTGAGAGCCTGTGGCCTGGCCATGGCTCTGCATATGCCGTGGCCATGGCTCTCTGTGGCCATGGCTCCCCTCACCCCTGGCCATGGCTCCTCACACCTCTGTCTAAGGCTCCCCCCACCCCTGGCCATGGCTCCCCTCACCCCTGTCCACGGCTCTCTGTGGCCACGGCTCCCCACACCCCTGTCCAAGGCTCCCCACACCCTTGGCCGTGCTCACAGCCCCGGGCAGCTCCGGGGAAGGCGCCCCGGGGCTCTCCACAGACCCTTCTCTGCCCGGAACGTCTCTCCCGCACCCAGCGCTCCGAGCCGGCCCCGCCGTACCGACGCGCATCCCCTCCGCTGTCCCTCGCTCCGATTGGTCGGCGGGGCGGGCGCGCGCGGTTGCCATGGCGCCGGGGCGTTCCGGGCGCCGCCATGGCGGGCGCGCACGAGGGCCTGTACTTCAGCCCGGTGCTGGGCTCGGGCGCGGGGCCCAGCGGAGCGTTCGGCGCCCGCGACTGGGTCACCCCGCACAAGATGGCCCTGCTCGTGCTGCTCAGCGAGCTGGGCCGCGCCGGCGCGCAGCTCGGCCTGCTGGAGCGCCGCCGCCTCAACCGGCTGCTGCTGCCGCTGCTGCAGGTCGGGGCCGGACGGGGGTGGGAGGAGGAGGCTGAGGGGAGCGCGCGGTGTTGTGGTGCGTTGTCGCGACATGTCGCTGTGCTCCGCAGGGTCCCGACATGGCGCTGTCGCGGCTGCGCGCGGCCATCGAGGAGTGCTGCCCGCAGCTCGCCGGCTCCGTCCACATCAGGTGCGGGCACGGGCGGGACATCCCCGCAATGGCGGCCCCAGAACTGCCCCCCGGGACGGCCCGAGAACTGCCCCGGGACTGCCCCCCAGAACTGCCCCCGGACGGCCCCAGAACTGCCCCGGGACTGCTCTAGAACTGCCCCCGGACGGTCCCAGAACTGCCCCAGAACTGCCCCTTCTGAACTCACCCAGTCGGGGCCAAACTCTGAGGTCTCAAAGGCGTCTGGTTTGTGTGGGGCAGGAGGTCTCTTGTCCCAAATAACTCGGTGAACAGCGATAGTGCCAAAACTCGTCAATTGTGTTAAATTTTTAAAGAATGCCTGGTTCCTATTTCTTCTCTTTAAAGAATAGCCATCTCTTCTAATTCTCTTCATCAAAAAAGCTGTTTTAAAAGGAAAAAAATGATTTTTATTATTCTTTTCATTTAAAAACTGCTTTAAAAGGAAAAAGCATTATTGTTATTATTAAAATTATAATTATTATTATTACTACTACTATTATTGCTACCACTATTATTACCACTACTATTCTTATTTAATACATTTTATTTATCTCAAGAACATAAAACCCCTCTGGGCCCAGTGAATGAGTTACCACTTGGCTCTGTTTGTGTTCCCTCATTTATGCCTGAAACAGGAGAGTATTTTATTTGATGTCAATATGATCACCTTAAAAAAATGTGTTTTTCTCTCCCTGTTTAGGCTGAAACTTATGGTAGAAGGAGAACTGAAAGATATGGAGCAGTTTTTTGATGACCTTTCAGATTCATTTACAGGGACAGAGCCAGAAGTTCATAAAACAAGTGTAGTAGGTAACTAATTGTTATCCATAAATTGTTTTCAGTGGGATATCTGTAATTGATGTACTTTAGTCAGGATTCAGCTTTGGTTTTGGGGAAGTGGAAGACTTTTCTGTTGCTCAGATGTTTCATGTTAACCAATAATTTTGCATATTGTGAGGGTGTTACTGATTTTAGCAATTTTTCTTGGTCAGATTATCTGTGAGATTTGCACCAAAATTAAGATCAGGTTTACACCCTGCAGAAATAAGTCTTGTCACTTGGTAGGATAGATTAATTTCTATCCTAATTTCTATTAATTTCCCGTTGATTTCTGTTTCCTGAGAAGTGAAACGCTGTGGTTTGAGCTCCCTCTGAAGGTGTTTCCCTTTCCAGGGCTGTTCCTGCGCCACATGATCCTGGCATACAACAAACTCTCCTTCAGCCAGGTCTATAAACTCTACACAGCCCTCCAGCAGTACTTCCAAAAGGATGAGAAGAAGAGTGGAGCTGATGAGAGTGACATGGAGCTGACAAATGCAGAGGAGCTGGATGGGAAGATGGAGAAGGAAGAACTCGACGACCCTTTTAGGTGATATATTCATATGAGAGTCTTTTCTGCCTGTGATGAAAATCAATCCTGGATTTCTTTAAAGCCTCCTACACCCGGGCTGAGCTGTGTGGCTACTTCTTAGTGCCACCACGTGGTGACAGTTGTCAGTGGCTCTGAGGAGGTGGCAGTGCCTCACCCTCACTGAGGGAATCACAGGCTCAGGGGCAGTTGCTGCTCAGTTTCCCCACTGCTGGTTGACCCCTCTGGTTCTCATGTGCTGAAGCTGTTGGAGAGATCACTCCTTCTTCTAACAAGGAAAGGTTATTGCTAAGGAAAAGTTAAGCTTAGTATTTTTGGGTTCTGTCTCCATCCTTTTCCAAGTCAAAGAACTCACTGTCTTTACCTCAAAAAGGAGAAGCAAATACTGAGAGGTTTTAAAATCTGCTAAAGAGGAGTGAGAATAATCCTAAAAGTATTTTCCTGTATCCATATATTCAAAATGTACTGTCTGAACTGTCTTTTGTATTAACCTGTGCTTGTGCAGGAGTCAGGCAGCAGCTCTGGGGTCTGCCTGTGTGCTGTCCTTGCTGCTTTTCCATGGAATAAACTTCTGTCAGAACAGCTGTTTTCTGGAGTGATGTCTGTGGCCCAAGTGCCAGTTCATGTCATGGGGATGTTTTCAGAAGAAAGGACAATCAGAGCAAATCCATTTGAATATGTCAACCCCAAATCTTCTCTCTGCTCTTTTCCTTTAGGGTTTTTTAGGGTTATTTAGGGTAACATTCCTGTCTGCTACAGTCTCTGCAGGTTGAAGTGTCCAATTAAACTGTGGAATCATTTGGATTGTTAGCTTTGATGTAGGAAATTTTATTATTTTTTGAGTTTTCTCAGTTTACATTCATGCTTTGAGCTTTAATATCCCATAAAACTTTATAAAGCAGAAAATAAAATCTATTTCCATGTATTATTTCCCTGTCCCTGCTTCTAACCAGAGTGTTTCTTACCAGGGAGGAGGAGATATCTTGCACTGGTCCTCTTTCCCAGAAACAAGCAGAGTATTTCCTGTCTCAGCAGGTAAGTTAATTCTGAATGAGGTGGAGGGAACATTCCCTAACCTGAATTTCACCTGGAATTGTGTCTGCAGTGTCAGACATGGTGTTGAATCTGTTGAAGTTGTGTTGGTATCTTGCAATTTGTTGCTCAGTGTGAGCACTTGGGGCTCAGGGTGTTCTATGGAGACATCACCATGCTGGTATTTGGTTCTGGGAAGGCCCTTCTGCTCTCAGGGCTCTGCTCACATCTCATGTCTGGGAATTGTGGAATTTGGTTGATTATTCCTGCTGGTAAATACAAAATGGAGCAGAAACACACATGGGCACAATGGCAGGAATTCAATATTCAGTAATGCTTATTCAAATAACTAGGTTATTGTGACTTTCTTATTAATTGAGCTACTTGCCAAAGCAAAGTATGGATTTAGTTGTGTTTATTTTCCTGAGGGTTTTTTTCTGAGTAGAAACATGTAATTCCAGTGAGCAGTTCTTCAAGGAGAAATTTAACCAGAATTCTTTAAGTACTTTTAAACAGTCCTTTGAAAAAGCTTTTATTTGACTTGGTCTCTCTGATCTCTGGAAAGTGAACACTATAATAAAACACAGAATAAAACTGACACTGATGTTTCAGTGTCAGAGTAGACAGAGCTGTTACAAAATCTCCTTTAATGTTCTCTCCAGGCAGATAACAACCTATCACAATACATTTATAACCCTCCTGATGGAGTTACAGATCTTTTCAAATTTTATTCCAGGCTTCTTTATTAAAGAATGATGAGACAAAGGCTCTTGCTCCAGCATCTTTACAAAAGGAACTGAACAACTTGTTAAAATTTAATCCAGACATTGCTGAAGCAGTAAGTACCACTTTCTTCATCCAGAGTGGTTGTAAAGGGATTTCTTATCTCTAGGATGGGATTATTTGGGAGCAATTTATTCTCTATTGAAATGTAAGCAGATGATAAAAATGCGAGCAAGTTGCATGTAAATGTTCAGTAATTCAGCCTGAAACTCCTGAAGGCACAGAATGTTAATTAGTCTTCTCTGCCTGTCTGGCTTCATGCACAGATACAAGCCTTTAATTTTGGTGGGGCTGAATGCATTCTTGTTTAACTAAAGCTAAAACTTACTTCTTTACCACATGTTCTTATGGAAGTTCAGGCCTCAGATTCCCATAGTTTCAAAATCACTATTAGGTGCAATATCTGTTGATTTTGGTGGCTGATGTTCACTTTGCTGTGGTGCTTAATAACAATTTATACTGAAAGCCACAGACAGACCTGTGTCTTGTCCCTCAACAGCTTGTTCTTGAGCAAATTCCATGAGTTCCCAGTCAACTCTTTCCTGCCTTACTTTCTCACTCCTCCTCCCAGCAGCCCTGGGCTGAGGCAAACAGGATTTTCCTTCCTCTCACTGGAGTCGAAGGGGCTGCCATAGTCCTGGGCCTGATTTCATAACTGGCATTCTGGGGTTTTCCTGCCCAGGTCTCAAAGCCAAAAAGCAAATACATCATTTTAGCATCTCCTTTCTGTCTGGCAGCATTTGGAATGAGTTCTGATGTTTCTGAGTATGTTCCTGAGTCAGCCACGGTGGGAGCCGCTCCTGCATTCCCACTCCACACACAGATACAGGGACTCTGCCCTTGTAGAGCTCTCAGGCAGAGTGGGATCATCCTGACTGCCACACCCTGATCTGTGGGACACAGCTGTTAGGGAAAACACCCAGTTTAGTCCAGGAAATTATCCAGAAATGCTGCACAGTTAGTACCAGCCTTGTTGCCACTTCTGATCAAGCACTTTCTGGCCATGCAGCATTTTGTGGTCACACTCTTGCACAGAAAGAAAACAAACAGTAACTACAAACCAAAACTGTTTTAGTATCTGCATAGTTAAAGCTGACTTTTCTTCTTTTTTTGACAGCATTATTTAAGCTACTTAAACAGCCTCAGAGTGCAGGATGTGTTCAGCTCCACACACAGCCTCCTGCATTACTTTGACCGGCTGATCCTGACGGGCGCCGAGAGCAAGAGCTCCGGGGACGAGGGCTCGGGGCGCAGCCTGCGCTACGCGGCGCTCAACCTGGCGGCGCTGCACTGCCGCTTCGGGCACTAGTGAGCACCACTAGTGAGGGCTGGGGCACCCCAGTGCCCACACACACACCCCTTCCTCCCAAAAATCCCTTCAGCAGAAAGGGCTCTCTCTGGTTTGACAGTCAGGCTCTGGGTGCAGCCTGTGCTATGCGGCGCTCAACCTGGCGGCGCTGCACTGCTGCTTCGGGCACTAGTGAGGGCTGGGGCACCCAGTGCCCACACCCCCGCCCCCTTCCTCCTGAAAATCCCTTCAGGAGAAAGGGCTCCTTCTGGTTTGGGATTTATTTTTGGGGTTTGGTTTTATTTTTGATGTTTGTTTGGTTTCCATAATAACTGAGGCATCTCAGAGCTGACATTTGTCTGGGTCCTGTCGCTGTTTCCTGGGTGTTTAAGTTCTCAGTCACTACATTTCCATGACCTCAGTCAGTGGAGATCAGCTCCGTTCGTTAAAACCTGGTTGTAATAATGCCAAGGTCATGGGTTCAATCCCCTGTGCGAGCCATTGAGTTAAGAGTTGGACTCGATGATCCTTGTGGGTCCCTTCCAACTCAGAACAGTCTGTGATTCTGTGACATGAAGGCCTATTTTCAGCCATATTCTCCAGAAAGTGTGGTTGGTCTTCTGTTAACATAAAGCTGATGGTCTAGAAAAAGAATAATTAAAAAAAAGCCATCTGAGCTTTTAAGATTTAAAATGCCACAGTGGTGGCATTTATTTTGTTGATAAGGCTGCCCTACCCATCTCCATATGTGGTTTGCATTTATTGATTGCTGCCTAGAGGCATCATGTGAAAGGAGTGGAGAGGGGAAGGTCGCTGCAAAATTGAGAGCATCAATAGTTGCTGTGCAGGCAGACACTAAATGCTGCCCCTGCTCAAACAGCAACTTGGCATGTGCAGGGTTTGAAAGCCCACACAGGGGTTCCAGTGGGCATTTTGGCTTGTAGATGCTTAATATCCTCACAACTAGGAGGCATTGCTGAGCACCAGGAGGAAAACACAGGCTTTTTCAGAAGACTGTTAAATCAGAGTTCTCTTCTGAGTGCCATATGCATAATTTAGATCAATATTCCTGTGCCTCAGAGTGCTGTTCTCCCTCCCTGTTTGCCCCCAGCCAGCAGGCTGAGCTCGCCCTGCAGGAGGCCATCCGGATTGCCCAGGAGTCCAACGACCACGTGTGCCTGCAGCACTGCCTGGTGAGAGCTGCCCTGGGATGGGGGGATTGGGTCATTCTGCCCAGTGAACTGTTGCAGAACTTCCCTTCCAGTGGGGACTCACCCAGGGCATCAGTAATTCCACTGCCCAGCAGTGGTGACGTTGCGCTGGCAGGTGGGGCAGCAAACTGGGATCGTGGCGGGGGGTTTGTTGCAGCTCAGGGTTAACTTCTTAAACAGGAGTTGTGATCCCAAAGACCTCAGTACTGAGCTCACAGTTTAGTCTTAGCTGTTTAAACAGACAAAGTATTTCATAAGCTTCCTTCTTCCTGTCTGTTGAGGTCTCACAGAGTAACAGCTGCCTTTTGAGGAAACTAAAAGGGGAAGGAAATACTTGGATTTCTCTGTATTTTTTCCCCTGTAATCAACATTATAACAAGTTGCCATCAGTCCTGAAGTGCTGCATTCCACAGTTACCTGTGAGTGAGATTTCTGTGCATCACTCACCCTCCAGCACTGGCTGCTGCCACGCCACTGTCCCAGCCTGCACTTCTGAGACACTTTGCTGTGCAGCATTTAGTGAAATTTTCTTAGAATCATGAATTAATTCTGAAGTTACTTGTATTTCCAGTGATTTTTTGTGCATTCTGTAACAGTAAGCCAAGCTAAAAGTGCTGCAGCCGTTGTCTGTTTGCAGTGAGATTTGAATGTTTTTCCTTGCCAGAGCTGGTTGTACATCCTGGAGCAGAAGATGTTTGACAGCTGTGTTCTGCTGGAGCACTCTGTGAACAAATCCCTGCATTTTGGGCTGCCGGTGAGTCCCTTCCATCCATCCCTAACCTTGTTATGGGACAAACCCACGGGGTGATGGGAGTGTGTGTGATTAGAGTTTTGGGGTTTTGGAGCTGGTCTGTTCAAAATACCCAACTGAATTTAAACAAATCTATATTAATGCTCCAAAATGTGGTTGTTTTTATGAGTTTTGCTCTTCATGTTCACAGAGTTCACTTGCCTTAATGCCAGAGCATTATTGAAGTCTTACTGCTTCTCCTCCTAACTTGTTTGATTTTCAGGCAGAAAACCTCTCTGTGGCTACTGGCCCCAGGTACCATTTTGGAACAATTCTGGTGCTCAAGGGAAGGTTTTTGCTCCTCCACCTTCCCTGAAGCCCAGTGCTGATGCCTCTGCAAGGGCTTTGAACACGTTTGCTTGGACAGCTCTGTCCCAGCTGTGAGACCTTGCAAGGCAGCCCTTCCCTTGGGTAGTTTGTGCCCTGAATCTGTTTGCTGTTAATGTTTAGTTCTGTCTTTCCCAAATCTGTGATTACTTTGTTAAGAGAATTGTTCTAAAATGGACTAAACTGTGGTTTTTGGGCGATGGGAGCAGATGTGGCTGCTTGGTGGGGAAGGGGAGGGATGTTCTGTGCTTTCACAGCTGTTCCATCACTGGAGAAATCCAGGTACTGTTCCTGTCCTCCTCTGTAAGATTTCTGTGTGGGGGAGTGGAAATACCTTTCACATCCAACAAAATGACATTCACATATGTGTGGGTGTGGATAAGTGGGTATTTAAAGAAACGCCTGGAGCAGTGTTCCTTTGTCTGTGCTGAGTTTACATCACGTCTTTTGGGGTTTTTTTATTAGTTTAGAACTCTGCTCCAGTGTAATTTGCAAGCCTAGTGCACTGTGTTGTCTCTCTAAGCTGTTGGTATGTTTTTTTCCCTCCTTCCCAGTATCTTGCTTCCTTGGGAATACAGTCCTTGGTTCAGCAAAGAGCTTTTGCAGGAAAGGCTGCCAACAAACTAATGGATGCCTTGAAAGATTCTGATCTGCTGCATTGGAAGCACAGCCTGTCAGAGCTCATCGATATCAGCACAGCACAGAAAACAGCCATTTGGAGGTTATATGGCCGCAGGTATCGGGTCTGTGAGGAACCCCTGGCTGAGCTCACTCCACTTGCTGGCACATAATGCATTTATACAGGTGTAACAAGTGGCTGTGTCTCTGCAGTGCACTAAAATGAAGCAATCACACTGTGATTCAGTACAGGCTCTGCAGTTATTGCCATTTCCTGGTGTTCCCTTAAAACTCGTACTGAAGAAGAGATTGAGTTTCCATTTAGTGGCAAATAGATAATAAATTTTTCCTTAGCCCCCCCTTTCAGCATCTCTTTGCTTAGGCTGTGTGCAGCTTTCAGTCTGTAATACGTGATGTGCCTGCACATCCAGAGTCCCTGGATAGCAGTAGTTTTACAAGTTTTCCTTCTTCCCAAGGCCCCTGGCTCACCAGAAAATGCAGCCTGTTGTCATAACAAAACCATAGATTAAAACCAGTTGTTTGCTTCTTGAAGACTAAAAGCTGTTTCTCTTGCACAAGCACCATGGCACTTCAGCAAGCCCAGACCCTGCTGAGCATGAACAGCTTGGAGGCTGTGAATGTGGGTGTGCAGCAGAACAACACCGAGGCCTTTGCCGTGGTGCTGTGTCACCTGGCCGAGCTCCACGCCGAGCAGGTGAGTTGGGGGCTCCTTGCACAGAGTGCCATTTGGTGAGAGGAGTGTGGGTGTTCTGACAGACAGTGCAAGACTTGACTTCTCTTATTTTCTGCCTTCAGTGTCTGCATTGTGGGCAGAGATAATGCAGGTGTTGGTTCTTTCCCTGAGGTTGTGTTGAAAGGGAGGGGAGTGGTGCCCACCCCAGAACGTTCATCAGTGTGGTGTTCTGTGTTCCAGGGGTACTTTGCAGCTGCTTCTGAAATACTGAAACACCTGAAGGAAAGATTCCCTCCCAACAGTCAGCATGCACAGGTAGAATATTTATACTTCATCATGTAACTATTATGCAGTAGGATGTGAATCCCATTGCTCCTGAATTCTGCCCTCTGTGTGCCTTGGGCAATACATTTCTCATCTCCCTTGGCTCCTGCCCTCATGGGAGGCTGTGCAGCATCACCTTTTCTACAAAACCATGGAAAAGCTGCCCTTGTTGTTTTCAGACTGGTGAGACATTTCTCCCACCACAGCCTCCTAAGATAAAGCTGTTTGAAAAGAAATTTCATTAACAGAGGAATATATATCTGCTTCATGAGCACATACAGGAGTTAAATGCTCTGCATTGATTTGGAGCTTCAAAGTTCTGTCTAATTAGTGCCACTTATTCTGATATATTACAATGCAGAAATAACTGAGAGAATAGGCTAATGGGCTGGGTTTGTGTGCCTTTGGAAACCACATTACCACAGGAGTATGTAGGACAGGATTTACATTGAGGTGTTCCAAGATCCCAATAAATATAGTCTGGTCCTTCTCTTTTTGCTACAGAGCAAATCAGAGAATTAGTAATGATTCAAAAGACATTTTTTACTTGAAATGCAGTCAGGTAGGTGAGCTCCAATATTGAAACATTAATCCAGACCTGAGCCTTTCTGTTGAGGACAGTAATGTAGTAAATCCCATAGCTGGACAGTGGAGTTAGTGTGTCTAGACATAAATATCCACGGGGTAAAGCAAAAGTAAATTCTGCTTGGGACAAGAAAATGAGCAGGCACAACTTTAACACTTGTTCCTGGGTGTGCTTTGTTTAGCTTTGGATGCTGTTTGATCAGAAAATACAGTTTGAGAGAGCCATGAACGATGGCAGGTACCACGTGGCAGATTCTCTTGTAGCAGGAATTACAGCACTCAACAGCATTGAAGGTGTGTACAGGTAAGGAATCACCAATCTTCACACTTCTGCAGGAGTGTCCCATGAAAATAGTGAAGAATTTAGCAGAGTGCCTGTTGGCAGTCATGTGTGCTTGTGTATTCCTCATTTCCCACAGCTGGTCACGGGTGTGCTGTGTAACCTGTAGTCTTATCCCCTTAGGGTATGCCCTACAACAGTCATTTCTAGTCCTTTCTCTGGACATTTTAAGAAGTTGATGTTATCCAGAGCTGTAGATCTGTTGTGAGAACACTTCAAAATCTGCTGTGGTAGCTGTACTCAAACCTGACACAAAGCAGATTTTTATGTCAAACAGCTGGGGAAGGAGCTCAGGCCTTGAGCATCTTATCTGTGTCCTGGATTTTATATCTCCAAATGAAACAATGTGATTTTTTTTCTCTCACCTTAATGGGTTCTTGTTTCTAAATGAGAATGTCATGTTAAAAATAGAGCTAAAAGTTGTTATTTGCTAAGTACAAAAAACAACTTATTGTTAAAAGCAATTTCTTGTTGATTTTCAATGAGGCAAAACATGTAAAGGTAGCCTGTTCCAGTTAGCCAGGAGATCATACTCAAGCTGTGGGACCTGATGCTTGTCCTTCTGGAATTGGACTGATCATGAATTCCCTGATCTTTAAATACCCTGCTCAGTGTCTGGTTCAGGGTGTTTGTTCCATCCCCTGCTGAGGTGCAGTTGGTCCTGACTCCCCGTCCCTGCGTTCTCCTGTTGCTCTCTGTCCTTGTTACCTCAAGCCAATTTTAGCTGCTTTACCTCATACCTGTTTTTCTCACAGATAAGGACTTGTACTTTCTAGCTCACATATCCTGCCACTTCTGCAGCCTCTTTGGCCCTTGTTTTTGGCAATCCCTGGTTTCTATCTAAAGCTGTTTTATGAGTTTGATCCTTTCTGTCTGGGAGTTGTCCAGTTGGCACCAGAGGGATCTGGGTTTGCTGCTGCCTGTGAGTGTACCAGGCGTGCACTCTGTCAGGTTGCCAGTCTGCAGTTACAAGAAAGAGGTCACAAAGTGAGACCTGCTTTACTGTGTTCTGAAGAGCAGAATTGTACCTAAAACACAGAAACACAACCAGTGATGTTTTCTTTCTACCACGTCAGAAAAGCCATTGTGTTGAAAGCCCAAAACCAAATGTCAGAGGCACACAAACTTCTGCAGAAATTGTTGGTCCACTGCCAGAAAACCAAGAACACTGAGATGGTGATTAGGTAAGAATGTTTCATTTTCAGAGTATTAAAGCCACTCTGCAGTGATTAGAATCAACCATTTCAATTTATATGTGTTCAGACTTCACTAGTCTTCAGATTACCTGCTGTGATTCTGAGATTACAGAATCATTTCAGTTATTAATCATGCTAGTGAGGAATCCTCAAAATATTGTGGCATTGAAAACCTCCTTATTTTTAATTGTAAAACCCTGAGATTAGCTGAGTTGGTTAAAACTTGGTTGTAGTAATGCCAAGGTCATGGGTTCAATCCCCTGTGTGGGCCATTGAGTTAAGAGTTGGACTCGATGATCCTTGTGGGTCCCTTCCAACTCAGAATAGTCTGTGTGTGATTCTGTGATAAATTAAAAGGTGTTAAAGTTCATGAAGATTTGTGGAAGAAGGAAACACTGCATCTAAAATAGGGAATAGAAATGTGTGTGTAGTTGTACCTTGGTGCAAACTTTCAGAGTAGTTACAGTGTTATTTCACCTTTTGTGTCTCCGTGGCATCTCCTTTTAAGGGTGTAATATAAGTGTATTGTACATGCAGTAATGCAATTAATAATAAATCCAGTACTGTTACGGATGGAATAATTCCTTGGGAAACAAGTGGCTGTTTCCCAGCAGTGTTTGTAGTTCTTTGCCCCTGTTTTGTTAGGGTGCTGCTGTGCATAGCAGAGCTGTACTGGAGAGCCTCATGCCACACCATCGCGCTGCCCGTGCTGCTGCAGGCCCTGGCCCTGGCCCGGCAGCACAGCCTGCAGTTCTTGGCCTCTGAGACTGTGCTCAACTTGGCCTTCTCCCAGGTAGGGCTGCTGGTGCTGCCACAGGGCTGCAGGGCAGCTTTTATTCCAGGGATCTGGATGCCAGAACACTTTTGGAATTAAATGATAGATTCTCAAGAAGATTGATTCTCATACTGTAAATGTAAAAGCTTTCAAGGAAGTTAATAAAAGCTGAGTTTCATGGATAGTTACTGGATATAATTAAGCAGCATAAATTTGCCCTGCCTTAATTTCTTCAGTTATTTTCTATGCTGGTATTTTGGCTTTCTAGTAGTACAGGTTGGTGTGTGTATTAAGAATAATGCTGGAAATGTGTTCAGTTATGTTGTTTATTCTGAGAGATGTGGCTGTCAACACTGACTGAGTGGAGAAGCCATTCCAAATAACAGCTCATTTCTACTGACAAGTTTAAAAGAGGATTGTGAGGGGGAAAGTTGACAAAAAGAATAACAATTGTCCTACACCCTTGTCTGTGGTACATTATGTTATTAGAAACAGATGTGACTTACCCTGGTCTTCTCTGAAGAAGCTGCCACATACCAGTGAATTCCAGTTGAACCAGCAAGTATTTCTCTTCCAGCTGATCCTTGGCATTCCTGAGCAAGCCCTGAATATCCTGCACATGGCAATAGAACCCATCTTGGCCCACGGAGCTGTCCTGGACAAAGGCTGTGCCATGTTCTTGGTGGCCAAATGTCAAGTGGCTTCTGCATCTTCCTACACTGCACAAAAGAAGATTGAAGGTAGTGTGGAGAGTAATTCTCACTGAAGCTGTGCTCAGAAGTGCCAGCCAGTGTAGATACTGGAGTCCTGCTACAGCATCAGTGTTAAAAAGTTCCAGTGATACAGCAGAGTGCATTATGTGGTTATCAGATACAGAATTAGGTTGGAATTAGTTACTCACCAGTTGTTTATGCTGGAACCTTGTTTATCTGCATACTTTCACACCCATATTTTGCAGCAAAGGCTGAGTAACAGAAACCAGCTAAAAGACCATGTTGCTAAGACACAAAAGGTTTTGAAAAGCTGAGGAATTTATAATTGGACTCTTTAGAATTGTTATTGTGGTATTGTCTTAAACATGACTTTCCCCCTTTTGCCCACAGCCTTGGAATCTGCAATCTCAAATCTAAATGAAGCCAAGACTTACTTTGCCAAAGTGGACTGCAAAGAGCAGCTCAGAGACATTCTCTACTTCCAAGCCAGGCTGTTCCACACCCTCGGCAAGACCCAGGAAAGGAACAAATGTGCCATGTTTTTCCGGCAGTTGCACCAGGAACTGCCAGCACACGGTGTCCCCTTGATCAACTCCTTCAAGTGATGCATTTAAAGATGACATTTGTTTGTTTTCCTGGGTTCTTTTTTTTTTTTCAAACAAACTTTGTTATATTCAGTTACCCATGTTTCAAAATAACTGCCATTAAATCATGGTCTGGCATTGAACAAACTTGTGTTCTGTTTGTAGTGACAAGGGAAAACGTCACCTTCAACCCATTTCACTTTTACTCTGTACTTGAAATTAAGATTTGAAAGGGGTAAAAAGAGAAAGGACCCTCTTGACTGTTATAAACATGCTCAGGGGAGTAGCAGTCATGATAGAGTTCTGTTCTTGGTAGTGACATTTCAGAATCAATGCTGGCTTTATGAACACTGGGCTACAAAAAGTCGTGGAAAATGTAGGCGAGTCTCCTTTGTGCTCCTTTGAAGTGGTGTGGATTGGGGAGTCTCTTTTAAAACGTGTCCTTGCTTTGAAGCTGCCTACGCTGGCTGTAGAGGAGGGTTCAGTCAGAGGTGTAACTGCAGTCTCAATGCTGTTGTTACCTGTGTCCTTGTGCAGAGCGAGGCTGAGGAGAGCAGAGTGGGAAACAAAGCCCCAGCTCAGCTGAAATGTTTCTATTTTGTATGTTCTCAATGCTGTGTATCATTCACCTGCTCTGCTTTTATGGGTGAATACATGGAGATCACAACTGAAGGGACCTGCAAGAAATCTGGAGTGGGACTTTGGGCAGTGCCATGGAGTGACAGGGCAAGTGGGAATGGCTTCACACTGACAGAGGGCAGGGTTAAATGGGATATTAGGAAGAAATTGTTCCCTGGGATGGGGGAGGCCCTGGCACAGGCTGTTCAGAGAAGTTGTGGCTCTTCCATCCCTGAAGGTGTCCAAGGCCAGGTTGGACAGGGCTTGAAGCAACCTGGGATAGTGGAAGGTGTCCCTGCCTGTGGCAGTGGACGTGCTGGAACAAGCTGGTCTTTAAGATTCCTTCCAACCCAAACCTTTCCCTGATTCTGTAACTTAATATCCAGTGTGCTAGCAATTAGATCCTCATTTTGGAAGAAAATTTCATGTTGGCTGTAGTGTGGGACTACAGGGCAGACAGGATTGCACTTCTGTGAGTGTAAACCTTTCTCAGGTGAACCTTGGGGAGGAGGGTGCCAGTCCCCCTGTGACTGTATAAAAGCTGAACATCATTTAACACCTGGAGACACCTTGCCTGGAAGCAACAGATTTACCTGTGGCATTGCCAGCAATGAGAGAGCAAGACCAGACCTGAACCCGGGTCTGCTGGAGCCCTGCCAGGAAAGGAGGAAGAGAAGCTGTGGCTGAGACAAGAGTAGTCCAGTGTGACTTTACACATCCTGTTAATTAGTGCTCCATCGTGGCTGTTGGCAGGTCATCCAGACCTTGATTTTAGAACATTGA
Organism: Pithys albifrons albifrons; assembly: GCF_047495875.1. Classification (NCBI taxonomy): domain Eukaryota; kingdom Metazoa; phylum Chordata; class Aves; order Passeriformes; family Thamnophilidae; genus Pithys; species Pithys albifrons. Next base: position 6,229,212 of record NC_092474.1, on the reverse strand, counting down.
CTGTTCCCAAGGGCAAAGAGAAACCCAGCTTTGTGGGAATGATGGGGGTGGTGGCTCGTTCCCCCTCAGCTATGTTTTAATCATCCTTAAAATGTTTAGAGCACCTACTATGTTACAATAAGTGCATAAACATGGTTTCTAAAGTGGTTCTCAAGATCCTGGTCAAAAAGCAGAGTTTATCAACAAAGCTGGCATGGAAACCTGGCTCTACCCCAGCAGCTCTGCAATGTCAAAGTGGTGCCCACAAACACAGGTCTCAAAGCAAAAAGAGGAAGAGGGTTTGGCCAACCGTGGCTTTCATGTTTGCTTGGGATTGAAGCTGTTGTTTCATGAAAAGACTCCATCAGAAAACCACAGGTGAGCTCGGCACAGGAGTGGTGCTGGATGGGAATGTGCTGGAGCAGAAAAGCCAAATAATTGGCATGGACAAAGCAAGGGGGATGTTCCTCTTGGGCTGGTGCCAGGCGGGGTGTTAAAGGGTCCTGTCCCGGAGCTGCACCCTGCGTGGGGGCTGTGTTTGATGGGGCAATGGCCTGGCAATGGCCTGGCAGTGGCCGCTGTGGCATTTCCAAACAACCGGTTTCCAAAGCTTCCCTTTAGGTGGTGATTTGGGCAACGCGAAGGTCCGGGGGAGCTGGCACGGGTCACCCAGTTCCACCCAGCCGGGCCAGCGCCGGAGCGCGGTGTGGGCACAGGGCAGGAGGAGGACGGGGCAAGGGGATGTCGGGGCTCGTGTCCCTCCGAGGAGGGACAGGGACCGCGGGGGCTCCGCGCTGCATCCCGCGGGGAGACAAGGCGGGGCAGCGCGGCCCGAGGAGGGAGAAAGCGCTGCAATATAATAATTACAGATAAACAAAAGAACAAAACCCACCGCAAGAGCGGATTGCGGCGGGTGGGCGGGCAGGATGCGGTGGCCGGGGGGGAAACCTGCCCTTCCCTGGGGCGGAGCGGGGCCTCCCTCCCTCCCTCCTTCCCTCGCTCCCTCCCTCCCTCCTTCCCTCCCTCCTTCCCTCGCTGCCACCGCCGGAGCGGAACCGAAAGCGAAGGCGGCGCCGGCGGCCGCGCTCCGGCCCAGGCTTGCGGGGGCTGGGCGGGCTGCGGGGGCTGCGGGGCCGATTCCCGCCGGGCGGAGCGGCGCGTCCCGCCAGGTTGGTGCTGCGGGAGCGGGCGGGAGGCCGGGCGGGAGGCCGGGCGGGGGATGCGGAGACAAAGCCGCGCCCGGGAGGGACCGGCGGGGGCCGGGATGGAGCCAGGGATGGGGCCGGGGATGGAGCCGGGATGGAGCGGGGATGGAGTCGGGGATGGAGCTGGGCTTGGAGCTGGGATGGAGCCGGGATGGAGCTGGGGATGGAGCTGGGATCGAGCCGGGACAGAGCCAGGGATGGAGCTGGGGATGGAGCCGGGGCTGCGGGCGGAGAACGGCATCCCCTCCGGACGGGGCTCCCCGCGGGCTCGCGGCCGGCCTGTGCGGGCATTCGGTGCTGTCATTTCCCCGTCCCGCTGCGGGGGCCGCCTCGGCCCCGCACACATCCCGCTGCCGCCGGCCCGACACGTGCCGCGGGACGCGGCGGCATCCCGGGAGCGGAGATGGGACAGCGCGGGGGGCACCGCGTGTGTCACAGACCCCGGGAGAGCGCTGGGATCAGGAGTGCCAGGGAAAAATAGGCCGTGGGCTTGGGAAAAGGGGCGGATTTTACGGTCAAGGGGCACAAAAAGGGCTAAGAGAAGGTGTAGCTGGTGGGGCAACTGCGTACAAGGGACAGGTCTCCTTAGAAGCCACAGGCTGGGTTGCTGTGAGTACCTGAATGTGGATTGGAGGTGGGATGCAGCCCCGTGGCCACGTGCACGGAGGATGGAGGTGACAGTGAAGACCAAGAGCAGAGGTGAGATGACCACAGGGAGCTGGTGTGATGGGACTGTGGGCTGTTTGTGGGGCCGTGCAATGCGACAGGGACAGGGGCAGGGTCCTAGGGAAGGACTAGGTTGTCCTCAGGGCTACGGGGACCACGCTGGGGAGAGGGTGTATGGTATCTGTGAGCACTGGGGTTCCCTCCATGGCCCCAACCAGAGAGACAGCCCCTCTCCTGGGAGAAGGAGCCTGATCATTCCTCCCAGCCCCTTTCCATCAGCACTTTGGGGAAAAATAGCCAACAAACCCAGAAGCTTTGTCTGATGGGCCAGCACTGTGCCAGGGAGGTAATTTGGGGGGGGCTTTGCTTTCAACTCAGCCCTAATGTCTTTTAAGTGGCATTCAGAAAGTGCAGAGCTGCTCTTGTTTCCTCTCTTGTGGGCATTGCAGGCTGGAGCTAATTATTTCCAGGAAAGCTGGAAGAAGCTTGTCAGTGCTGGACAAGCTGATGGTGGTGGCCTGAGCTCATCCCAGCCCATGCCCAATGCAGGGTCCAGAGCTTACACTCTTGGTTTGGGATACTCATTATACATTGCTTAATCCTCAAGGTTATAAAACATCTTGGTAAAGATGTTTTGGGAACTCCTATTGAAACCTGCCTCTTAGGTTTCATCCCACTAAATACTCCCAGCCTGGCCTTGCATTTTCCCCCCAGTTCTTTCCACCTGGTGGATGGGCCAGGCAGCACAAGAGGCTCTTCCCTTCACGCCAGGGCTGATGAAAAGCTTCCCTGCTTGGGCACAGGGACTGGGTGTAGATGGGGACTGGTGCCTGTTGTCAGTATCTCATAATTTTGGGTGTCCTCTGACTTCTAAAGAAGCAGCTGAGAGATTTTTTTCCCATTAGAAGTCAGGTGAGGGTGCATATGGTCTTTGTATACTACGGTGACTAATACATTTCTGGCAAGGTCTGCACTCACCCGTAGGAAGGGAAACTGTGATCGATGCCCCCATTGCTGCAGATGACACCACTCTTGGCACGGGCACTTCCACCGCTGACCGTGACCAGGGAAAGCAAAATAGCCACTGGACTCTGCCCAGAGAGACCAATAAGTACCCTGGGCTGGCACTGGTTGGCTTTTAACCACGGACCTTCAGTGGCAGCAGGGGAGGATCCTCTGTGAGTAAAATCAGCTCTGGTTTAGGTGGTTTGAGTTGAGTTTTGTTACAAACAGCCTGTTCTGCAGTGTGGGAGCTGATCCCCAAGGAAGGATGGATGGAGGTGTCACTGTCAAGTCTTATTCCCTTGGGAGGGTCTGATCCTGACACTGTGTCTGGCCTTGCCACAGGGAAGCACATGGAGGGAGGAAGGCAAGTGTGTGGCAGCACCATCCCATCGCCCGCCCTGCGTCTGTGGGAGAAACAGCTCCAGGGAGGGAAGGGCAGGCTGAGCCATCCATATGCTCCGATTTAAATCTGTGCAGCCAGTGCTGGCTGCAAGGTGTCATCCTCTGCACTCCCCCAGAATCCATCAGTGTGTTCCCATCCGGGGGGGGCTGCATCCCATCAGGGACCAGGCAGGGACGAGGCGCTCAAAGCGGAGCTGGGGCAGCCCGAGGGGGCTGCGAAAGTCGCTTCACCCGCGCAGGGGCCGATTTCACTCCCATTTGTTTCTGCTGCAGCCACGTGGACACTGAGTGAGAGGAAGAGCTGCTGCCAGGGTTTCACAGACCTCTTTTCATTTTAATATCCCTCTCCTTGCTGAATTAGATGCGAGACTGATTGCTTCGATAATCCTGCTGCAGCCGCTATGGGTTACGTATGGATTGCAGCCAAAAGCTGTGCCGATAAATCATTCCTATACACCAGGCTGTTATATTTCCTGAGGATTTTGTGGGCATGTGCTGCTCCCTTTTACGTAAGGATCTGCTGGAGTTCATACTAGAATGTGCTGCTTTTCCCCAGCGAAGGACCCGGATGGGTTGGTGAAACCAAAGCCTCCAGGCTGTATTTCTCCTCTTTGGGTCTGTTCTTCCCATCCCAGCTATTTCACTTTTCCCTCTGGCAGGGAATACAGCTGTTCTCCTCCACCACCTCCTCCTCAGCCTTCTCGTGTGCTTATTAAGGATAACAGGGCTGTGTTCAACAGTTTGACCCCACTTTTGGGGCTCTCCTGGGGAAGGTGTCATCTCACAGGACAATTTCTGCAAACCCCCATCCTCTGACCCTTTGCACCCACGCAAAGGGAAAACCCCTCAGATTTTCCACTCCAGCCGATGTTATGATGGGGCTTGGATGACTTTTAGCCTGTTTACAGAGCCTGAGGAAGCCTGCTTGAATTAATCAGACTTGATATGTTTATCCTGGTCAAGCCAATTAACTCCCGCCGGCCAGGACACGCTCGGCTCTCAAGTGTGACAGAGACTTCATAACTCAATTTTGCTTTATCCTGGCAAAGTTTAGCAGGAACCCTTGGAAAGTGGGATGCAGGCAGTGGTCTGGGGGCAGGACAGTGCTGTGCCACTGCTGGGGACTGATGCTGCTGCCAGGGATGTTCCTGGGATGGCTTCATCCAATGAGCTGCCTTTTTTGGTGCGGCCGCAGTGCCCAGTGAGGGTACAGGGCACAGCATTTGGGATCAGCTCCGGCTTCAGGGGCAGCTATTTATATGTGCCCGCTGGAGGGGTGCCCAAATCCAGCCAGGAGAATGGCAACCAGCCTGGAGATGCATCCCTGTGGATTTGGGATGAATGGCAGGGAAAGGGGCTGCCTGTTTGCTCCAGTCCATTTGGGAGTGCATTAAAACACTCCCCCAGCAGCGCCGTGGGGCAGTTTGGCTGGGCTGGTGGCTCCCAGCTCCCTCAGCCAGCAAAGCCCCGTCCAGGAGCGGATTCAGCCCCAGCAAACCCGGCATTTCTGGAATAGTTCGTCCTTGTTGCTGTTCATTTGCTTATTTATAGCCTCCCCATCCATCCCTGTGCTCCTCCGAGCAGTGCCGGGCTGGCTTCGGCTCCAGGCCGATCCCACTTGGGCAGAAAAGCTCCGGTTTTATAGATTGGTGTTGAAAACAGCAATTAGGCCATTGTGAAGCCTCGAGGACGGGGGAGACGATTTGATTTCTGCACTTGACCCATAATTTCTGCTGGGCTGATTCACAGTGGTTGTGCTGCGGGTGCATCACGGAAACTTCAATGGAGATGAGTGGAGCTAATTTTAACCGTCCGCCTCGTCGAGGTGTGGGAACCAGGCAGAAAAACGCCTCAGCCCCTGCTCCTGCTTCAGGGCTGGTTGCTTCAGGATATTTTTTTCGCTTCCTTCTGTGGCAACTTGTTAACGTAGAAATTAAAAACAGCACCAGTCTTGCAGCAGGGAAAGGTGATGGTTTACAGCCAATCGCCCATCGAACTGCCCCGGCTGCTGCAGCACGTGTCAATTAACACCATTTTCTCCCCTTTTTAAATTATTAAGTATTTGATTTTTTAAAAAATTCTTTGTTGCTAACAGTTTTCTCATTTATCTCAAGGTCCAGAGACCTGAGTTTTGCACAGAAGGCCATAAGGGAACCTGGGGTGAAGAAGAGAAATCGCTGGCAATGACGGGCTGTAGGAGGAGGCAGTGAGTCAGGGGGCTCATCCTGCACCCCACAATCGGTAAGCAGGTCCCTGTGCCCCTGAACTCCTTCCTTTGGGGTGTGTTTGGCAGAGATGTGCCCTCTCTGTGCAGCAAAGCAGGGAACCCAGCGGTATTTATGCCGGTGGAGTGCAAGGTTGGATCCTGCCTCTGTAAAGTAACATCTTTGGGGTATTTCCATAGTGGGGGTGATAGAGTTGTTTTTCCCTGCAGGCGTTCAAATAAAAAGGTGGAAGGAGCAGTGGCAGCAGCCTTGGGACTGGGGCTGGCTCCAGCCTGGGGTGTCCCCTGTGGCAGGGTGGGTGCACATCCCCAGTGCCATCATGTGCCTCTGCCCTTGGCTTTACCATTCCCTGTGGAATGGACAAATCAATCTGCTATGACCAGCGGGAGAAAATCCTGCTTTCCAGGGAAGCTTGGCTGACCTGACCCATCCTGTGTTTGCAGGGACACCTCCCCATCACAGCATGGCCAGGATGAGGCCGTTGGTCACCCCACCCCACCACGTGTGCCTGGGATCTCGCCCACCCTGCGGCCCCTCTGCCGTGCCGGAGGCTGCGGCCGAGCCCCTGTGGTGCTGTGGGACCACGCGGCGCTGAGCCCCCGTGGCGCTGAGCCCCCGTCCTGCCGGCATGGCCTCGCTCATCGTGGTGACCGAGCACGACGCCACGGCCAGCATGAGCGAGGAGGAGATGGACGTGCCCAGCAGCCAGGGCTTCAACGACGGCCGCAAGCTGCACCTCTCCGGCCGAAAGCTGTCCCTGCAGGAGCGGCCGCAGCCGGCACGCTCGCCCGGCGACAGCGACAGCACCAACGAACGCTTCATCTACCCATCCCTGCCCTACTCCCCCGTGACGTCCCCACACTCCTCCCCGCGGCTGCCGCGCCGGCCCACGGTGGAGTCGAACCGCGTGTCCATCACGGGACTGCAGGTGAGGGAACCAGCACCACTCCCAGGGTGGTCCCCACCATGGCGTTGCTTCTCACTGGGTTTTTTTGTCTGCATGTTGGTGGTTGGGGTGGTGGGATATCCTGGGCCATCCTGGGCCATGGGGGTGTCCCTCAGGAAGGTGAGATCCCCAACTCACCATTTCTTGTGCCTTTTGCTGATGCCACCAGTTCTCACGGCTGCGTTTTGGGGAAGGTGGGAGCTTATCACGCTTCTCTTTTTCTCCTCCTTAAAAATAAAAAATAACAGAGATCACTAAGATCCAAAGAGAAAACAGCCCTGCCTGCTCCCAGTCTGACAGAAAACAGGCAGCAAGAGGCTGCTCTGTCCAGAAGAAATAAAATTACTTGGCGCCAAGTTGCCAGTGTTAAACCCCCGGGCTCTCCCAGCCCACTGCACTCTCGTGCCATATGAGCAGACAGTGTCGCCTGCCTGGCCATTAACATTGGCAATTAAACATCTATAAACACACCAGAGCGTGGCCTGGTGGCTCTTGTGGCTCAAGAATCAAAGCTGCCCAGCCCCACATGGGTGCCTGGGCAGAGCAGGATGGGGGTGAGTTTGCAGAGAAAGTTTTGCTGGAGATGGAAAAGGAGGAGACCAAACGTGAGTGGTTTGGTGGCTCGTGTGTGACCCCCCTCTCTCCCCACAGGACTGTGTGCAGCTCAACCAGTACAAGCTGAAGGATGAGATTGGGAAGGTGAATATTGGCTGGGTTTGGGGAGGGATGGGGGGAATTGGGCTGGGAGGGTGTTGGTCTTGCTTGGCAAGTTCAGTCATTCATCACGGCAGCTCAGCTCTTTTGTTCCCCTGGTCTGTTCTGAGTGGTGGTGATTGAATTGTACATTTTTTAGAATTCTTACTAATTTTCCCCATTCCCCCTCCCTCCCACAAGATGAGGCATTTGAAGCTGTTCTTTGCTGTTGGTGTGATGTCAGAGCGTACACCCCACTCCTCCCAGCATCGCCCACCAGCTCTGTGGTCCCATGAGGGTGGGTTTGTGGAGGGGTCCAGAGCCTGGTTTGGTGATGTGGGTTTTTTTGGACTGTCCCTAACTGGTGCCCCATGGCTGTGCCCATCTCCAGGGCTCCTACGGAGTGGTGAAGCTGGCCTACAACGAGGATGACAACACCTACTATGTGAGTAGTGCATGGCCCTGCAGGGGGCACGGATGGACCCCTCTCTGAGTCCCCCTTGCCTCTTCCCACCAGCCCCATTTTGCACCTGCTTTGCCCCAACTTCCACACCTGCTTCACTCTTGCAGGCAATGAAGGTTCTCTCCAAAAAGAAGCTGATGAGGCAGGCGGGCTTCCCTCGTAAGTGGCACCAAGACTTTAGGGTGGGGGATGTTTTGGGAGTCCTGGGGGCCAGTGCCACCCACACAAGCCCGTGTTTGTCTCGCCCCCAGGCCGCCCACCGCCCCGCGGGGCCAAGGCTGCCCCTGAGGGTGTCCTGCAGCCCAAAGGGCCCATCGAACAGGTCTACCAGGAGATTGCCATCCTCAAGAAGCTGGACCACCCCAACGTGGTGAAGCTGGTGGAGGTAAGAGCTGGCCAGCCCCCTTCCAAAACTCATCCTGAGCAGGTGGAGGGAAGACACCAGCCCTGGCAGGTCCTGCCTTTGGGAGACTGGTCTTTTCCTTGGTTTCAAAGGTTTTTTTATTCTTGCCTCCCAAGAGAGGATTTTTTTCTTCCTTGCCCAGAAAGGGAAACACAGAAAAATGTTGCTTCCTTGGAGGAAACAAGTGCTCAGATGGGGAAGAACTGGTGTTTCTGTGGGTTCAGCAGTGCAGCCTCTGCCCACTGCCTGTATGAAACAGTCCAGAAAATCAAGAATCAAAGATGTGCAGGCTGGAGTTTATTTGGCTCATGAGTCAGTTGATGCTTCCTGTGTGTTTTAAATATTTGCTGCCTTGAAGTACAGCTACATCTCTGTCCTCCTTTTTTTTCCCCACCCATGTGGGTAGAAACTCGGAGATGAGCAGACCGTGCTGATGGCGCAGATGGTGCAGAACTGAGATGCCTGCTAAATAAAACATCACCATGTTTAATTTGCAAGGGTTTTTTTGGTGCTGTTTAATTGCCTCTCTGCTTCCTTCGGCAGGTCCTGGATGACCCCAGCGAGGACCACCTGTACATGGGTAACTGCCTCCTGCCCTGGCGTGTCAGAGGGGTGGGGCAAAATGTTCCTGCTGTGTTTTGAGGTGGCTTTGTGTGGGGTTGGGTCTGCCCATCACTGGGGGTATAGTCTGGAGGAGCTGGAGGAGCAAACGGAGTACAGTCTGGTTGTGAACAGAGGCACTTCGTTGGCTTTAATTCAACATCAGGACATGCTTTGCCATGCAAGGCACCAGCATTGATTATTCTCAGCTTCGAAGCTGGGCTGATAGGAAGTAGTTTTATTTGTTTGGCTTTGAGAACAAGGCACAGGCTGATCATCCATGATACAAACAAGCCACTTGCCACCCTGTCTGGCAGACCAGAGGGGTTTGCTGGATGCAAATACACACTTTTGGAAGAAGAATTCCTATTCCATCATTTATGTTCAGCCTGTACTGGTGGAGGAGTGTGTGATGCCTTCATGGCCAAGCACAGAGGTTTGCTCAGGGTGTGGGCTGGGCCTTTTTGGTGGCAAACTGAGGGTTTTAGTGTGCCACGAAGGGCACGTCACGATGCTGAGGCTGCAGCGCTGAGAAGGCATTTGGCAGCATCCCCTTAACTGAAATGGGAGCAACCCAAATGCCACATGCCTTGCATAAGATGGCATCTCCTTTTTAAAAATAGCATATTATTTTTAGAATTTTTGTCATTAAAATAATTGCTTTTGTGCTGAGACTGCTCGGAGGAGCTGTACCCTGTGAGCGATCTGTAATCACCTTCTCTTTGTGTTGCAGTGTTTGAACTGGTGAAGCAGGGGTGAGTACTGGATTCCAGATTCAAACCTACCAGTGCATGAGCATTACATGAGGGTTTGTGGGTGGCACAGCTTGGCCACCCAAGCTGGGTGTGGGGTGCAGAGGTGATGGGCAAGTTCATGGTGGGGCTCCCACAGGTCTAAGTAGCGTCTCCCCAGTCTAGTTACAGCTGTGCACACCCTTTATGTGCCTGTGTTTGGGGTTGTGTGCTGTCACCAGCGGGTGGCAAAGCCTCCAGGACCTGTTTCAGCACATCCAGATGGGGAATGAACTCCATCCTCTGTTGCCTTTGCAGCCCCGTGATGGAAATCCCAACCCTGAAACCTCTCAGTGAGGACCAGGCTCGGTTCTACTTCCAGGATCTGATCAAGGGCATTGAATACTGTAAGTGTCTCTGCAAAAAGGATGGGATTTCTCCTTTTTTTTTTCCAAACACCTGGAGCTGGCCTTTCTGCTGGTGTATGGTGCCATTTCTGGTGGCTCATACCATCAAGGAGTTTTGAATTGGGCTGGCCATCCCAGCCATGTGGAGACCTCGTGGCTGCTGTACTGCATCACTTGTTCTCCCTCTGGCTGCAGTACACTATCAGAAGATAATCCATCGGGATATTAAACCTTCCAACCTCCTCGTGGGGGAAGATGGGCACGTCAAGATCGCTGACTTTGGGGTGAGCAACGAGTTCAAGGGAGCTGATGCCCTTTTAACCAACACAGTGGGCACTCCTGCCTTCATGGCCCCTGAGACACTCTCAGAAACCAGGAAAATCTTCTCTGGAAAGGTATTTAACAGCAATGTGAGGGGGCTTGGACTAATCATCCCGTGTGTTGCAGATCTAACTATGGTTTGTCCACTCTGCAGGCTTTGGATGTCTGGGCCATGGGGATCACACTGTACTGCTTCGTGTTTGGGCAGGTAATGACATGGATTTTTCAGTGCTGTTGGTGTTTGAGGGGGTCGGTATGTGGTGGGATTGGCACCCTACATCCCTCTGTGAGCCAAGTGGAGATGGGGATGTGTGGGTGGAGATGAGGAACCTCTGCCTGTCCCTGGGATGGAGGCAGCCAAAAGGGCTATGTTCCTTTTTTCAGGGCAGATTTTTTTCCCCCTGTGCCTGGGCAGGTTTTTTAGGAAAGGAGCTCTTGCATTAATTGGTAATTTTTGGTCAAATGCTATTTCTGTTGCATTTAAAAGGGATATTGATACAATAGGAATCTTCTGAACTTTCCCTATAACTGGATCCTTGCTCTTCTTCAAACCCCATGAGATCCTGATGCTCCTCTGGCTGCCCCACTACTGCCTCTTAACAGAGGTTATTTCTTTCCTCATTGGTCTTTTTCTCCACATAGTGCCCTTTTATGGATGAAAGGATCCTGAGTTTACACAACAAAATCAAGACCCAAACACTGGAGTTCCCAGACCAGTAAGTACTCAAAAATAAAAACAACCCATCAATCCTTATTTTACAGCTCATGTGAGTTGTTTCTCAGGCACTGCCTGGGTAGGGCTGGCCCTGCTCTGCTGTGGCTTTGCAAAACTCAGGTTCTGAGCCCTTCTATTGGCCTTGGCCATGGAAAACTTCCTTTGTATTGAACATGAAGGCACCAACTCTTAGTCTGCTGTTGCTGAAGAAGGAGCAATTGAAGTTGCAGAGGTGTTTGAGGGAAGGGATTAACCTCTGCAGTTGCTGCCTGTTGGGTGGAGTTGGTGTTGAGGTCTCCCAGCCCTGTACATGTGGGATCACAGCTCAGATTGCCTCAAAAGGGGGTATTTTGCTTCCCTGGGGGGTTTGGGGAGGAAGAACTTTGTGACACCTGCATGTATGAGAACCCAGAGCTGCATCCTTAACCCCAGTCTGCCTGGAAAGGCCCACAGTGGCACTGAGGTGAAGAACAGGCAGCATCCATCCCCTTCCCCATCTGCCTTTCCACAGGCCAGAAGTGACAGACTTCTTGAAGGATTTGATCACACGGATGTTGGATAAAAATCCTGAATCTCGTATTTCGGTCCCAGAAATCAAGGTACTGACCCAGCCCCCTGGTGCTGGCTGTGACTTCACCTCTGGTGGGTTCTCCTTGCTCAGCTTTATTTGGGAGTCAGTTTGATCGTGCCAGGCTAGGTCCTCCCCCTGTGCCCAGGGCCCCTGGGCAGGTAAGTCCCAGCTCCTTCCCCTGCTCCGGGACCTGCTCAGTTTGGGACCTTTGGTGCCTATAGAAGCCACAGGCAAAAGGAAATGCCCTGAGCACAGTATTTCCTCTGCTACCAGGAAAGTACTGTGCAACAGCCTTTCGCAGGAGATTTCTCGTGCTTCGCCCCTGCAGGAGCCTGGAAGGGGCGAGAAGCTGAGAGGATGGAGACTCAGGTAGGGGGAAAGGACTGCGGGGGAATTGCTGAACCGTTTTGTGCTCCTCCTGCAGCCATCCAAGTCACCAGGTGTGTGGGCAAGGAGAAAGAGGGGTTCTGCCTTCCACCGTGGACTCATCCAGGTCCAAGACTAGGGCTCGGTGGGTCTCCCCATCACTGCTGCTCATACCTGTGGCCTGGAAGAAATCGTTCCTGCCTCTTGGTGCTCTCTCATCCATAAGATGAGATTGAAAATAGGTCTTCTTCCCTAAAATCCCCTGAGATGTCCAGGGCTGTAGGTCACCAAGGTTATGGCTTGGTTGTGTAGGTGGGGCCAGCACTGGCTCTGGGTGAGCTGCACCACAGAGCTGTTCTGGTGGTGCCAGGCTGAGCTGGCTCAGATGGCACATCTCTACCCTGCTCCCTGGTGGTTCCAGAGCATGTAGGGGCCGTAGCTTGGACAAGGAGATGCGTTTGCCAGGCTTGTGTTGTTTGAGTTATGAAAAAGAGGAAATCGTCCCTGACAGGCTGTGTTATTAATTGAAGTTGCACCCCTGGGTCACCAAGAATGGAGCAGAGCTGCTGCCCACGGAGGATGAGAACTGCACCCTCGTCGAGGTGACGGAAGAGGAGGTGGAGAATTCAGTCAAGCACATCCCCAGCCTGGCCACCGTGGTGAGTACCAAAGAGTTGATGGTCTGTGGATGCACACCGGGGTCTGTGCTGCCTGCCAGAGTGCACCTGAGCACCTGGAGGTTGCTGCTGAGGGACAAAAGCATGGGCAGGATTAGAGCAAAGACCTTCTCTCTCTTGGAAATAAATGCTACAAGACACTTCAGCATCTCAGCATCTCTCTGGAGGTGGCTGTACCATATGCAGGGGAGTATTTTGGAGCAGTCCCAGTGGGAACTATCAGCGGGTTGCCAGTCCCCATAGCTGAGCTGGCTGCCCAAATGTCCCTCTGTTTGCTCAGGGCTAAAGAGCATCTGGCCCAGAACCTGCCCGCAGCCAGGAGCAGGTGTTTTGGCCAGGCATGAGAAGCTCCTGCCCTGTGCTGCCTGTCCAGCCACAGGGGCTGCGGGAGCTTCCCAGGATGGAGATTTTATCTGGGCCACAATGTGTGCCAGCCCCCGCCTGGAGCTATTCTTGATGACTTCATCTCATCTCTTTTCAAGCTCATATTTTTATTCTCTTCAAGTCCCTGTGGTGGTGAGAGAGGCAGTGCAACCCTGGCCTGTGTGGAAAGTGAAATTCTTGTGGGTTTTGAACCTAATGGTTTTTTTGGGTGCCACCAGAAACAGTGAGCAACACTCACAGTTCCCTGGTGTGGCGTTACCTGCCTGCAGGCACCCAGGCTGTGATTGTTGGAAGTACAGGTCTCCTTCTGAAGCCCCTTTTCCATCTCACAGCCCTGCCCACATCTGGTCCTATTTCTGGAGCTCTTTGCAGTTCAGTACCCTGCAGAAGTCTCATTGACCGCAGATATGTTAATATGCAAATGTGCCTTGTGCTGCTCAGGCTAAAAAAGCAGATGTTTCTCTAATAAGATCACCACTGATGAGGGGTTTCCCCCCTTTTTCCTGTTCAGAAGTGATTTGATCAGTGGGCTCAGTGCTTCTGGTCCTGTTGAAATCCAGGTGTCTTTAGCACAGCTCAAGGCAAATGAGCTTTAACGAGGCTCTTGCCTCTTAAGTAACGTGCTGCCTCCAGGCAGATCTTGTATTTTCACATTTGCATTTGTTCTTCATAATTACCCTCCAGTGCCTGATCTTTGTGCAGCCAACTGCAGGCGTGAAGGCTCCAGTAGGAGATTCACTCATGTGCCTTCAACTCTCCCACAAAACGCCTTTCCCTTTGGATGCATAAGGGCTGTTGATGCACTGTGAGGGGCTCAGAAATAAGGCACAGAGGGATGAGAAGCAACATCAAATTTGGGGTCCCCAGAGCAGGATCCAGTGCTGCTCACCTTGCTGTCTGCTCCCGCCAGCAAAACAAGTTGGGGGATGCCTGGAAAGAGCCACTTCTCTGTTCCCAGCAGTCTCTGATGCTGGGTAACTTAGACAAATGGCCAGCTTTTCAGTTTGGTTTTGATGACTGTTAAGGCAAAAAACTGTGCTGGTTCCTTCCTTCCTTCCCCTCTCCCTTTCCAATGAATTTTTCTGCAAGGTTATCAGGGGGAACTTGGAATTTGCAGGTACTGGATGCAGTAATTAGTAAAACCTCCTTTTAGGGAGAAAGACTCTTCCCAGACTTGGCTTTGTTCTCTTCCAGCCTCTCACACCTACTGTGGCTCTCATGGGTTTCAGATGAGGATGCAGCCCTTGCATTAAGCAGCTGCAGACTTGCAAACATTCTTCCTTCTGGTTTTGGTTTGTTGGTTTTTTTTTTTTAAAAAGAGAATTCTGACTTGTTTTCACAATTACTTGGTCACGAGGGTTGGATATTCCTGTTGCTCTTGAATGAAGGAAAGCACTCCTGATGAGCTCCAATGTGGCTTTGCAGATCTTGGTGAAGACGATGATCCGGAAGCGATCCTTTGGGAACCCATTCGAGGGGAGCAAGAGGGAGGAGCGGTCGTTGTCTGCCCCTGGGAACCTGCTGCCGTAAGTGTCACCAACCCAAAAAGACATCTCCAGCTTGTCTCAGTGCTCCAGAGGAGGAACTGAATAGCTGGGCTTTGAATCTCTCATGGGGGCCATGACTGGGACATTCACACACCCTCTGTCCTTGGAGCTGCTTTATGGGATTTTTCTGGTATCGAGTATCTTGTTCTTCTAAAGGGATGAAAAACATCTTTTTATTGCACTTCCAGCCTGTTATGTGGGAGCTGGTGGGAGGTGACATGTGCTGAGGGTCCCCAGGGTCCCATGGAGGGGAAGGGGCACATACTGCTGTCTCACTGCTTTGCCTTTCTGAGTCACTCAACAGCCATTTTATTTTCTTTGAAAACAGGAAACAAGGCAGCGAAGATAACCTGAAATGCAACGACTTGCCCAATGTGGGAGAGGAGGAACTTCTTTCCTGAACGTTGACTTGGTGGTTCTGTTGAGCAACTCAGTGCAGGGCGCGACAGAGCCCACCCCCACAGCATGGCACGGCGCTATCTCAGTACAATGCTGGCTGTAGAGCTCACATAGCAGCATATTCTCAGACATCCAACTGTTTGCCATAGACATGGAGCATCTCTGGCCACTTGGGCTGCTGACTTCTTGTGGGAGAGGCGCTGGCTGGTGGCACAGAGGTGAGCTGGTCATGCTGGGCAGCGACAGAGCTTTGCGAAAAAACCCCAAACCAAACCCAAAGCAGCCAAACAAAGATGTGTTTGGAACTGCTTTTAGTTGGTTTTCATGCCAAATGATTTCCAGGGACTAAGGCCAGCATCCCACACATCTGTGTGCCCGTTGTGGGCACATGCAGAAGGGTGAAACTTTTGCCAAGTGGAGCCACAGCAGTAAAACCACACACGTGCACTTTGAGAGTTCACGACCTACCGGGAATGTTGTTGCATCTATTTCTTGTCCTGGTTTGTTTTTAATTGACACCTTTCTAACTGCATGGGAACAAAGCAAAAACCCACCTTTTCAGCTTTTTAAAGAATGCCTACATTGTGAGCCAAGTTGTATTAAGCAGCATCTTCAGGACACTCAGAAAGTGAGGTTAATTATCTCTACAGGTAATTAACACCTTTCAAAAGGCCTTGGTGTGCCCAGGACTTGGTATATTAGGTATTCAGTGTATGAAAGGAAAAGGTATTTAAGGGCTTAAGTTCAGTTTGAACTATTTCTGCTGCAGAAATACGAGTGAAAGGTGGAGTTTAGCTGAATGTTTTGAACAATAGAGGAAGCACTAACAGTTTCTTTCTAAATCTTTTACTTGATCTAGGTAGATATATTATTAAATATAAAATTCAGGGTAAAATCCTTCACTTCCATGTACATTACATGGTTTACTACAATTAAAAATAATACAACTTATGCTGTTTTTTAAGTATAGACTTAGGGCTTGCTTAGAATTTAAGATCTTAATGAAATACTTAGATTAGCTAGTAATTTTCAAAGAAACTTTTTGTTTTCCAAACTCCTAATCTGGATTCTGGGGCCAATGCTATGTATTTTTTGCAAGTTAGTTACCAGTAATTTGTGAATGCCTGTGGATCAGAGGCTTGTTAGTAAATTAAGTGTATACCTAATTCATGGATTGTTCCTTATGAAGAGCTCTTTCACCTTCAGTCAGATTACTCTGATTCTTTGTGGTGCTTGTAAAAAATAATAACCTATCACGTGGTGGGAGAGACTCTGATGTCCAGACACACTTCCCCAAGTTCTCTGTGCTTGGACAAAGCTGGAGAACAGCAGAGTGTGGCTGAGCTGGAGAGGAGTCAGGGCTGGCCTGAGGAAAGGGGTCACGGTAAGTACAGCTGTTCTGTGCATGGAGTGTGGGACTGGGGCAGGGAAAAGGTCTGATTCTTCTCAGGCTGATGTGGTGTGACCTTGAATGAGGCATTTAAAATGATGGTGTGCCTGACAGAAGGGGAGCATTAGTCTCCTGAGCTTGTAAGGGACTGCTAAGGCTTAATTCTTCGCCCTCAGGAAGAAGGCACTAGGAGACACCCAATATTTTGATTAATGGTAACATCTCTGCCTGCTCACCCTGCCTTTAGGAAGGGACTGTCCCCTTGTCTTCCTGGATCCTGGGCAGCACAAGCAGCAGCATGCTGAGTTCCTTGGCCCTGCTGCAGTCAGACCTGGCCTGGTAATTCCTGGTTAGGACAGGTTTGTTAAAGCCAGGACAGAGTTACCAAGGGCACAGGTGCCTACAGAAACTGTCCCTTACACCTTTTGATCTCTTAAAGTGATGTTCCCCCTAAATTGCAATTTATGATGGAAACATTGTGCTGCTGGCCTGTCTCCAAAGGCAGTGATGACAGTTTGTGGTGTAGGAGCAATACTGTGGAGTTTGGAGCCATAAGACACGCACTGTTTCCCTCCCTTTTTAGTCCGAGGCTATGCCAAAGCCCTGCAGCTTCAGCTATGGGAAAACCAAACAGGTTTGGGGGCCAGAGTTCTCCAGTTGCCTGCTTCCCCTTTCCTGAACAGGACTTTTCATTGTGGACATGTGTGTGAGTGGGCAGACTGGTTCTCTAACCCTGCAGACGGACTTGACCTGCAAAAAAAAAAAAGTTTGAAAAAACAAGGGGATGTGTTTGTAGCTAGTGCATAGCAGTGTGTGTGGTGACTGTGCTAGAGGTGTGTTGTAGAGACCTCTGTGCTGCCCATGTCCGATTGTGAACCTGCTGGGTGCCTCCTGAGACAGTTTACATTGACCAAACAGGTTTGCCTGGTGCAACCACAGCTTCTCAACAGACTGAGCTGGACCAGCTCCTCATGCCCAGACACACAAGGGCCTCAGATGTTCCCACAGAGCAGTGGCTGAGGGCTGGGTTCTGGAGGATGTAAGCCCAGCACTCCCCAAGGCACTCTCCAGGCCCAGTGTCCCTCCGTGCCAGCTCCACTGGGGCTGCAGCCAAGTGCACATTTCTGAAGGAAACACGAGGCAGATTTTTTTGTTGGTTGGCTCTGATGAAAGCAGAAAGCCTTGGCCACATGGGGAAGATCCCTCTAAATGCATGACCTGTTAGAGAAGCTGTACTGTGTATATAAACCTGCTCAGTTCCCCAGGTGCTGTTCCTTAGTAGTAACGCTTTCTTCTTATAGTGAACATTTTGCTTGTGCCTTGGAACTGGGCTATAGCTTGATTTCCCCAACTCCCCTCTTTTCATGCAAGCCCAGTGCTGACTGGGAGCTTATTGCTGGGTACTAAGCCTTTTTGGCTCTGAAAGCACACAGGAAAGTGCTAAGGGGAAACCAGCCTCTTGTCTGAGTAGTTTTTCATGGTGGGTCCCCTCTTACCTATCAGGCAGTTGATCTGTTTCTTTTCTAAGGTCCTGAACTATTGCTGATTTTTATACTGTTTGTTTAATGACCAAGGCTTGTGTTTCATTCCTACCCCTTTATTATGCATTTAACTTTATCAGGTGTATCAAGTTTAAATACTGTGTATTTACCACTTTTAAATTATGTTACCTAAGAAGAAAGAAAAAAAAACCAAACCAAGTGTTTTTCCACACAGCTGTTCAAGCTTCACTGTACAATACTGAAATAAATGACATGCAACCAAACCCAGAGTTAGCTGATCAAGTGGACTGGTCTTTATCAAGCTGTGAGAGTTTGGTTGTTTGGAGAGGGATCTGAAAGCACTTTCCCATGTCAGTGAGGTCTGGTGTTCCACCATTACTGGGGATCTTGGGGATCAAGGATGAATCCACAGTGGCTCAAGCCACTCCATAATCCAGACTGAGCATTCACAGGCAGACTGGACTCTTGGAAAGGCACTGTTTGACTTGGGACACAACTTAGGGCTCAGCAGCAGGCAAATAAAGAATAAAACAAGATGATAATGTTGTAGTGTACCCACTGTGCTGCTGGAAAATGGCAGCAAAGCCCTAGCCAGGATGCTGGAGGTATGGAATAGATCCCAGGGCTCTGTAACACTAGAAAAGGTTTAGAGGAATGGAAGAGCTGGGCTCTGTGAGCCAGTTGTGATCACTAGAGATGCTGAAGGCCAGGTGAAGATACAAGCAAAAAAATTCACTTTGATCAAACTGTGTAAACCCATTAAATGCATCAGCCCAGATACATGGTTGGTGTGGTGGCAAAGGCTTGGGAGGTGTGCCAGGGAATAACAGATCTGTTCTTCCAAGCAACTGGTACCAGTGTTTGGATAAGGTCCCTAAAAACCTGGCCTCTAACTTAAAATTTCCCTTGGAGAAGGTTTTAATGCAACAAGGTGTCAGGAGAACCAAGGTGGAGCAGAAGCTGTAGCTGCAGCAGCACTTCTGCTGGGAGAATGAAGAGGCAAAGCCCACAGAGCCCTGGCTTTGATAGCTCTCCACTAATGGTTGGTATCTGGGGAAAAATGAACAAGCAAAACTCAGCTTGCAGGACTTTAAGAGGACTGAGAGAGGGTAATATTTTATTGAAGTGAGATTTAAAGTAGTACCATAAAAAAAAATGGAAAAAAAAAAGGAAGCCTTTTATCACAGCACAATGGAGCCAGACTGCTTTATCTTGGTCTGTGGCCACTGGAGCTTGGAGACACAGTTAAACAGCAGGTGCAGGCTCAGCTAAGCTTCACAGTCCTTCAGGACAAGGAAGAATTACTTGACTGCAGCAAGGGGCTGCTCTCCCAAGGTTGGGCAACACCTGGCAGGGGCCATGTTCACTGCAAGGAGGACTGTGCCTGTTATCCTGTGCTCTCTGCTCCCAGTGAGCTCAGGGATAGGAGGACAGTCACAGTGTTGGAGCAATCCCTGTCCCAGGCTTGGCCAGAACAGAGGCCTGGTGGTCACAGAGCACAATTCTCCCTCTATGCTTAGTGCAATTAACCTGGAAAGAACAGCAGGCAAGGAGCAGCCTCAGTTCTCCCTGGGGGTTGTCTCCAGCCAGGAAAAGTAGTGAAGAGTAGCAAAGGTGTGCCTTTCTCAGTTTGGTTCCCCACCTCCTTCCAGCAAAGAGGGGGTGGTCTCATGGCACAGACAAGTAACGTTTAGAGCAGCAGTTCAGAGCAGCAGTTGGTTGGTGCTGCACCAGCAGGAGTTCAGGAGTTGGTTCCGTATGTTTCTCCGACTCCCTGCAAGCATCAGAGATTAGTTCTCTGACAGAAAACTCTTCTTTCTCCCCCTTCCTGTCACATAAAGCCCTCTGCACAGGCAAGCTACTGTTACTCAGACTTTACTTTTCCAGTGCCACAAGGCCTCCTGATTCAGAAATCCACCCTCTGCAGCAACACTTTCCCTAAAGACAGATTGCAGATTTCAGCTCCACCCTTAGCACCAGTCAAGCAACTCATAAATCCTTGTTATTAACCAAGCAGATCATTTGGACCCCGGAGGGAGCGGTAGCTGTGCCTGGTCTCAGAAAATACCAACCCCTTGAGTGGGTTGTTCACAGCCACAGGAACCCCAAAAGCCAAGAATGAAGGATTTAATGGGAACAAAGATGTTCCCCACAATTCTCATAAGGCAACTGCCCATGACTGCAGCCAAGTAGGTGCAGCTGGAGCATGACAAGTTCTTGAACATGTATTTTTCTCTCCAAGAGCAGTTGCCCAGGAAACACAACAATATTTGTTTCTTAGTGCTCTTCCCTGCAACAGCCTTGAGGTAAAAATTAGCTTCTCTGATGAAGACAGATCCTTAGAACTGTGGTTCAAAATCCCTGTTTGATGTGGACTTTCTACATCCTGTTTCAGAATCAATCTGGAGTCAGAGGAGGAAGCAACTTTGCCTTTCCTCTGCCTTACCAGTTCATAATCCTCCACGTATTTGTACTTCTTCTCCCGATAGTAGTGCCTCTTCTTCATGCAATGCAGGACAACAATGTCACACAGCACTGTTGCCTAGTGGAGATGGAAAGATTTTAAGGCAGTGACCCTCAGAACTGAGGCAGTACTGCAGAACTGAGCCCAGGCAGTGTCACTTACCACACCGAACAGCGCTAAGCCAGACCCGATGTTAATCATGGTAGGAATTACATCAAATTTTCCTGCCTAGAAGACAGTGACAAGGCTGAATACATTTTTCAGCATCTCTGAAAGCTCTCACTACAGGACTTCCAGGAACTGCCACCCTACCTTTCCAAACACTATGATATGAAAGCGGATGCCATAAGCTTTGACAAGCGTCCGTGACTCAGTGCCATCACTATTCTTGTAGTATTTTGCAAACCTGGAGAAAAGATAGGTCAGAGCTTAGCTAGAAATTCTGAGGTTGCTTATGTGATCATGCAGCATCCAGGTGTGTCCTCTATCCCAAGGGGATGGGCTGAACATTGGCACTTCCAGGCACAAACCCCAAATGATGACTTCATGCAGGCAAGCACATGTAGGAGGAAAGCCCAGAACAGGTGAATGCAAGACAAGTTACCACCAGCCAAATCAGGAAACTTGAAAAGCATAGAAAGGGGAGAAAATTAGGAGGGGAGCAGAGGGACAAACGGGAAGAAATTCAGCCACTCGAGAGGCGAGCAGGCGGCTGCAGGGGACCAGGCAGCCACGAGAGGGCAGGGCCAGGAGCAGCGACTCGGCCTGGCACACAAAGGCTGCTGCATCCCGCACAGGGTGGCCTGCAGGCAAATGACAGGGAGAAGGGATGAGAACAAATAAATGAGATCAGACTTACTCTGCCACGCGGTTGACTAAGCCATGAGGAAGCAGAGAATAGGGTAGAAGAAAAGAGGAAGGATTGGTAAGGGGTTGGAATTAGCAAGAGCACTTTAGATCTGCCTGTGATATCTCCAGCCCGTCTTGCCTGACACCCCACCAGCTGCAGGGCTGGCACCTCCCAGACACACCGGGTGCTGTCTGCATGGCAGCAGCTCCTCGGTGAATTCATCCAAGGCCCACCAAAAAATACCCTGTGCTAAGTGAGATTTTGTGGTTCCAGAAAGAACAGCCCTGAGATGTGTTTCCTCAGACGCAGGAATCCTGCAAGGACCTTGGCATGGTGGTCAATCCCTACTGTTACAGTCTGAGTCTGGATGCAACCCACTGCACTGGTGTTTTACTGGAGGTGCTGGACTGTAATGGCCAGGATGTGTATGTGGTGGTGTACACCAGGATACTGGTGCAGGTTGACAGAGCCATGTACAGAGATCAGTTTTGCCCTCAAGCACAGTGAAGGAGATGCTTCAGTTTCCCCCCAACCTCCCTCAAATTCTGCCCTATCAGCATACCCTAAAACAGTCAGTTCTCCCATTGCCATGCCATGGCCACCCAAAAGCTGATGGAAACATGACTCAGGCACTCTGATGGAACCAGTGGAGCTTCACTGACCTCCCCTCTCTGCTGTGGTTTGCACACAGTGAGGACCCCACTCCTCTGTCTTACAGCATCAGAAAAACTCTCCAAGTTTCCTTCTGGTGCTCTCCAAGCACCATGGAAAGCCCAAAACTGCCACAACTGCCCATGGCAGACTGAGCCTCGGGTGCCCTCCCCAGCCACACTACCTGAAGTTGTAGCCAGGTGAGACGGTGTGGGCAGTGTCCTTGCTGTCCAGGCGCCGGAAGGAGTATTTTGGCACACAGTGGGAAGCAGCTCGGTCAAGGTTGCAGTCCCAGTTGATCTGCAGGGCCATGACTCCACCCTGCCAAGTGTGGAGAGGAGAAGGTCTCTGCTAGAAGGCACTCTGCTGACCAGGACCCCGATTTACTGGTTCTTGTCCCAGACACAGTTAAACACTCCTTGCTTCTGCTGCAGAAGGGTCTGGCACATAATCCCACCCAAACAAGCCAAGGCAAACTAGTAGAATTGACTCCAGTCCCTCTGACCAGAGCACCTCTCCATCCTGCAGCTACTCTGTGTTCTGTGGCTCATGCCACAAGGCAGAGGAGACAACGACCTACCACTGCTTTTTTACACAAATGACACCCAAGAGAACGGTCTGTCAAATACCTCCACAGCCATTTCCTGGAAGTTCTGCCCTGCAGCTTCGACTATTTGCCCTAAACGAAAGATGGGGCAGAAGGGATCTGTGTGGGCATCATAGATGCAGTTCTTGAGGTAGGCAGAGGTGATAGTGGGGAGGATGTTTCGTCTGCAAGGGAAGAGAGAGAGAAGAGCTGTTGCATCTTCTTCCACTACTCCAGCTCCCCTTCACTGCCCAGGACACCCGACAGCACAATATCCCCCTGGTATTTACTTGCTGAAGTTGAACTTGCGGTACCAAATGTTGTTCTTCACCAGAAGGGTGAAGTTCTCAGCTTCTCGCAGGAACGCTGGCCTACAAAACAAGAGTAAGGGTAAGTAAGTACAACATATTTTCCAAAGAGGACTCTGCAGGGTCCTTGGTACTCATCTCTTCAGTTTTTCCCAACAGCACCTTGCAGGAAGAAGCACCAGCTGCATTACTGTCAGACTCATCTCAGGAGGGCCACCACTGAGCAGGAAGACAGACAGAGCACTCGCCTGGGTATGTGACTGTCATCCTCCACAGGGCACCATGCAAGGACTTCACAGGTCTTAATGCTGCTGTTGTATGAAACACACTCCCCTGTCTGGATGCCTGGAAAGACAAGTGCATGGAGGTACTACTAAGCAAAACCAGAGGCAGTATTTGTCCTGTGATGTCTCCTCCCTCCATATGGTGAAAGCAATTTTCTGAGAGGCAAAGTGTCACCACCAAGACCCTCATTATCTTCCAGTACAATTTGTAATGCAATTTCAGAGAAAGAAGCACCAGGTCCTTTCCCTGAGTCAAATCTTCATTGGTGTGAAATACTGCTTCAGGGACTCAAGGCCTTGAAAAAGCCCTCACACCATTTGCCAGCTCACCAAAGCCCACATCTACCCAGCATCCACCCAACACAGTCTACCTGCTCTTCCCCAGCAGAAAAATCTGAGCTTCCCTCTGCTTCCCTTTCAGTTCTCTTAAGTGTGAGATGAGGAGACTTGAAGTGAAATGCTGCTTCCTTCACAGCAGGAAAGGCACAGCACAAAGGTATCATCACACAGACTGCAACACTTTTGCAACAGGTTTCTTACCATTGCTGTGGGTGCTGACGTATCCTGGAACACATTTGTTCTTCATCGTGCACTCTGTTTTTTCATCTGGAAGCTGGAGAGGAACAATAATTTCACTAAGCTCTCCCCCACACTCCCACCCACACAAGGCAGGGTTAAAGCAAATCCTGCACCTACCTCCGGGCAGTGGCCTTGGCTTTGGTTCAGCGTGAGTATCACATTGGTCATGACAAACACAGTGTTCTCACCCTGAACAAGCAAAACAAGAAGGAAACTTAAGGGTGACAGTCTGCCAAGAGCATCCAAGGTATTTTTGTTGACAGCACCCAGGTGGTCCCATAGAAGGGACTTGCTTTGGACATGCTGGTGCAGCAGTAAAGGAGCAGATTCCCACATGTATTGCCTGATGCCACTGTGTTGAGCCAGAGGAAGGACTGCAGGACTAGAAACTCCCACTCGGCCCAAATTTCTTCATTCTCATTATCAAAACAGATCACGTGGTTCCTCAGGGGACTTGCAAGGCAGAAGCAGAAGCAGAGCTCCAGCTGCAAGTCCGAGCACAAGTCCCACTCTTTTTGCACTAGATCAATTGGAAATTTGACCAGTTCTAGTTTGTTTCTTCAGGGAGCACCATTTTTGTCACTTTACTCTCATTACTTTCAGGTCTGTATGGTTCTGGATCTGTCATTTGCTTCTGCTCCACTGATATGCAAACATGATCACTGAACCAAAATCTGTCTCTGTCTCCTTTTCTGCACCACATGGTGTGCAGAGGGACTCCCAAGTAGCAGCTTGGCTGTGCCTGCCCATCCCAAAGGCCACCACATATGGCCCACAGCATGCAGATTGCCACAGACACAGTCAATCAGTAACTACAGCTTCCTGTTCTGTACCGGATCAAACAACTTGCAGGCTATTCCTGGGGTTTCTGCCAACAAGCTAACTTGGGTTTCCTTGCTTCGGAGCAGTAAGAAAGAGGACATGTGGTTACTGTTGCAGGTTTTTTCTGAAGCCTACAAAGTTCCTCCTCTGCAGGGACTGGTGCTGTTCAGCATCTCTTTAGGCAACATCCACAGAGTGGCATTGATGCACCCTCAGCAAGTTTGCTGGAAACACAAAGCTGTGGGGTGCAGTCTCATGCTGGAGGTAAGGGATGGCATCCAGAAGGGCCTGGGCAGGCTGGAGGAGCTGCGCCTGTGTGAACCTCATCATGTTCAACAAGGCCAACTGCAAGGTCCTCATGAGGGTCGGGGCTCCACCCGTGTCCTGGGCTGCATCAAAAGCCACATGACCAGCAACTCGAAGGGGGGATTCTGCTCTTCTACTCCTCTCTCAGGGGACTCCACCTGCAGTGCTGCATCCAGCTCTGAGGCCACAAAAATAACGAGGTTATGGACCTGTTGGAGCGAGTCCAGAGGAGGCCACAAAGATGCTCGAAGGGCTGGAGTAACTCTGCTATGGAGACAGGCTGAGAGAATTGGGGTTGATCAGCCTGGAGAAGAAAAGGCTCCAGGGAGACCTTAGACGCCTTACCAGTACCTAGAGGGAGCTTATAAAAAGGAGGGAGAGGGAATTTTTACATGGGCAGATAATGATAGGACAAGAGGGAAGTTTTAAACTAAAAGAGGAGAGATTTAGAAGAAATTCTTTCCTGTGAGGGTGGTGAGGCCTTGGCACAGTTTGCCCAGAGAAGTTGTGGCTGCCTCATCCTTGGAAGTGTTCAGGGCCTGGATGGACAGGGCTTGGAGCAACCTGGGCTAGTGGAAGGTGTCCCTGCCCATGGCAGGGGCTTGAAATTGGGTTACCTTTAAGGTTCCTTTCAACCCAAACCACTCTGTGATTCTACACAAGCGCACACAGAGATGTATTTTTCTTTAAACAAACTTCCCCAGGGCTGGTGGTACAGGTGCTCAGCATGATCAGTAACAAAGCAAAGCTGCTTTGTTCTGTCATATCCAGGCCATGCTGGAGCCGAAGCTGCTCTGCCCTCAGTGGAGTTCAGCAAAGCAGAAGCTGATTGCCAGAAAACCCTCCCTGTGCATGTGAAAGCGACTGGTACCTGAGGAGGGATGACATAGTCGGCCACATCCCAGATCCTGGCTCCCAAGGTGGACGTGTTTGTCAGCGTTACTCCTTTCACCTTCGTGGTTACAGAACTGACCACAGAGTCTGTTTCCTGGTAGCCCTTCTCCCACACAAAGACCCACCTGCAGGAGAAGGATCACAAGAAACAACCCATAAACACCACAGACAAGCATAGGTGGTCGGAATGTCTCCTCTTCCCACATGCCGCCCGCGAGGGCCAGTCCGGATAGTTCCACAGCGATTCCCTACAACAGGGTCACAGGAGTGGCAATCTCCCTTGTGATTCTTAGAAAGGTATTTTTTGTTTTCGGAGCGGTTTGCAGGGTGTGATTTGCTCTCATGCCCAGCACTGTGAACACCACTCACCGCCCGGGTCGGCCCCGCTCCTGAGGGGTCCCGTTCTGCGGGCAGCCCCCAGACTGCAATTAATTCTGCTCTCTAAGCAGTGCCATCCCCTCCTCCGTGTGAGCTCCGGGCTCACCCCCCTCAGCCCGGAGGGACCCCCGAAGCCTCGGGGTGCCCCAACCCCTGCAAGGCCACCCTCTCCATGTGAACTCCGGACTCCACTCAGCCCGGAGGGTCCCCCGACAGCCTCGGGGTGCCGCAGCCCCTGAGGGAGGCGGCGGCTCCCGCCCCTCCGTGCCCCCTCACGGGGGGCTGGCCGCAGCGCCGCTCACCCGATCACATAAGCGAGGATGCCGAGCTGCACCCCGCGGTTGATGAGCCCCACTTTGCGGCTCCGGATCAGCACGATGCGGGGCGTGTCGTACTCGAAGAGGTAGCTCCAGAGAACCCCGCACGACGCCATGGTGGCGGCCGCGAGGGGCGGGGAGGACAGGGCAGGGCGGGCCGGAGCGCTCACAGCGCCCCGGGCCGCCCTCAGGGCGCTCCGAGTTGCCCTCGGGGCGCTCCGAGCCTTCCTCACAGCGCCCCGGGCCGCCCTCACGGCGCTCCCGATTCTCCCTCGCAGCACTCCCGATCTTCCCTCACAGCGCCCCGGGCCGCCCTCACGGCGCTCCGAGCTTTTCCTACAGCGCCTCGATTCTCCCTCACAGCGCCCCAAGCTTCTCTCACGGCGCTCCGAGCCGCCTTCACAGCGCCCCAAGCCGTCGTCACGGCGCTCCCGATCTTCCCTCACGGCACTCCTGATCTTCCCTCACAGCTCCCTGGCCTCCCTCACAGCGCCCAGGGCCGCCCTCACAGCGCCCCGAGTCTCCCTCACAGCGCCTCGGTCTTTCCGCACAGCTCCCGGGCCGCCCTCACGGCGCTCCCCGGCCCCGGGGCCGCCCCGCGCTCGCTGCCCGCGGCCGGCGGAGGCAGAGGCCGCCCGGAGCTGCCCCGGCTGTTTTCACAGAGTCACAGAACCCTTTAGGTCGGAAAAGAGCTCTGGTAAGTCGGGTCCAACTTGTGACCCAACCCTGCAGTAAGTGCCACGTTCAGTCGGGGATTCCACACCTCCCTGGGCAGCCCCTTCCAATACCTGACCACCCTTTCCATGGAGAAATTCCTCCTGCTGTCCCACCTGCCCCTGCCCTGGCCCAGCCTGAGGCCGTTCCTTCTCCTCCTGTCGCTGTTCCCCCTCCTGGCAGGGATTGCAGAGCCAGAAGGTCCCCCCTGAGCCTCCTTTTCTCCAGCTGAGCCCCCCCCAGCTCCCTCAGCCACTCCTGCTGCTCCAGCCCCTTCCCAGCTCCGTTCCCTTTTCCCTGCACACGCTCCAGCCCCTCAGTGACCTTCTGGACTAAAGGGCACAGGACTGGGCATAGTTTTGACAGGAGCAGGGGTTGGGGCTGCCAGGGCAGGGCTCATCCAAGTACTCATGCAGGTGGTGGGTCATTTGGGAAGATGCTGTCACTCCAGTTACTAAACTGGGGGATTTTCCCCCCATGCTACTCATCATTAGGAAGTTTATTGAGGGTTTTTCACCTCTATACTGCCCTAATGGGTCAGACATTACCTAGAAGTCTGCAGCTCTCAGCCCTATGCTCATTCTGGACTTTGGAGTCTCCCAAAAGAGCTGAACTGACAACCTCAATCATCCTCACACCAACTCATTCCTTGCAGCCAGCTCAGGGTGGGGACCAAGCACCTGCCTCCAAAAGAGAGCAGAGCATACCAAAGACCATCACCCTCCAATCCACAACGAACAAATCCTGTATTTATCCTCTTGCAGAATTAATCTTTGCTATAAAACTGGGATCTGCCACCTAATTCATGCACCTTCCACCTGGTCCTGAGATACCCAACACAGTGTTTATGTTAGAAACATCATCATAATCCTCAGAAGAGTGGGTCAATCATTAGGGAAGAGATGGAGTGAGTTGACAAAGGGGCAGTGGGAATTTCAGGCTGTACGAAACAATTAAAGAGCTTTAGGTCAGCTATATATTAGCAAAATGCTTTAGTTTTTACAAAACCAGTCAAAACTGAAAGGACAAAAAAAAGGAGTGGGAAAAGGATAAGGAAGAACTTATATTCAAAATCACAGTCTTAGGTGAATATTCGGTGTAATTATTTTCAAAAGGAGAATTGGTTCATATGCTAGAACAGAAATGCATTAATGCCTATGGCAATATTTTCCCACTCTAGATATAAAAGATGTTGCAATATGAATATTAACACAATTAATGAAGTTATAAATACAGCTGGCATGATCTGCCAGCGATATATCTTAAAATACATGTGGGAAATGGAAAGGGCAAACTGCTGGGTTAGCTGAGAAGGAACAAAGTTTCCTTGAAAGGAGTGCAGAATATACCTGGTACAATCCTTCTCACCTTGTTCCTACAAAAATAGAATATGCCTAAATGTAACAAAAATAGAGAATAGCAAAGGTGTTGGAGCACAGATTAATCTGCCCTGAATTTGCTGCTCCTCTGACCTTACACATCATAGCAGAGCTACTTGAACCATTTCAGGAGGAGGAGGAGGAGGTGTAGGAAGCAAGACCTGCTTGAAGATAAGAGCGAGTGGTCCAGCATTACAATTCCAATGAGTATGAATGAAATGTCCAAAAATATTACACAAAGACAGTAAAGGTGCTTTTTATTGTAGTTCCTGAGTTCAAGCTGAAAGGAGCAATACAAAGAGAGCAGCTGAGCTTTTCAGAACATGCTTTGTCTGTGCCACTGGAATCATCTAAAATGAGTGTGTTTAATGTGGTCAGAACATGAAGCCTTCAATGGGAAGTTATGAAACTTGCTCTGTGGCCTCTTTCTAGAGCCTCTTGGTCCAGGGCTGCAGAAAGCTGGGTGAGGGTGAGGCAGAAAATGCTCAGCACCACATTTTCAAGTGATTCCCCTTTTGGGAATGGGTCATATTTTGAGGAGGCTCTTGGCTTTCTTCAGGGTGCAACCAGACAGCACCAGCTGCTGAAACCAGTGGGAGGTTGTGCTGCACTGCCCTTTTCTCCTTCAGCAGGAGCTGCTCATGGCACTGGTGTTGGTTGGTATTTGCCACAACAGCACCACTTTTGGTAGCGTGGTTAAGAGACCCCTTCTTTCTGGGTTACCCCATCTCATATTGTTCATAATCATGGTTCTCTCTGGACTGATTGGTGCATATCAGCTCGAATTCTTCATTATCTTGGTTCTTTTTGGACTCCCTGGGGTACACCAGCTCGAATTCTTCATTATCTTGGTTCTCATTGAACTGGCTGGTGCAGCAGCTGCCAGCGCCACAAAATTTCACAGGGTGGCTCTGCAACAGCAATTCCCGTCAAAAATTAAAGAAAACAGCATTTACTGCCTCATCCAACCACACAGAGAATTTTCCACAGGGATCCTCACCATTGGGGCTTTTTGTTTGACACAGCACAATGGGGATGATGATGATAGATCAGCAGATCTGGAGGAGGATCCTCTTTCTGTGTTGCCATCACCCACCCGAGCGAAACCGAATCGACACCTCACGAGCTGTTGGAACACCAACGCGCTCCCGCGGGCACACACCCACCACAGGGAAGCAGCAACTCTTAACTGACTCAAGGAAATGCATCCTCTGGGCACAGGACTTATTGCCCTGAGGGGGACAACAGGAATCTAGTTTTAGGCCCTCGGAATCTAATCTGGAAATATGGGTGGGTGGTAGAAACACGAAGCGGTTTGGGATGACATCCTCAGTTCTCTCTTCTGAATGGAGGGTCCCAAAGGGTAAGTGTCTGTCTTTACCTCAACAATATGGTCTTGAAGGTGCTGCAGACTTGTTTCTAGAGGTTTCTTTATCATGGTAACAGCAACATGGGACACACATCACCTGTGCAGCATTAAAAGTGAGCATGTCAGCTGGCCTAAGCTGCTTGGAGAACTGAAGACAAACATTAGATCTTCCTCCAGCCCTTCCAGCCTTCTGAAATGAGGGTGCTGAGCCCACCCTGATGAAGGGAATTTGCCTGGCGTTTGACCTGGCAGCCTAAATTAACACACAAAGAGACATTCAACCAAATTAATAACTCAGCTAATGTCAATGAGTGTTTTGCTGCAGAAAGGCTGCAGAAAGAAGTTCAGTGGCAGGTAAAGCGGGTAGAAAGCCCAGCAATGATGTGTGGGAGGCTGACAATGATGAGCGTGCTCATACACTGAAGGCTTTAGAATCACATTACCCAGGACCAGCTCTGAACTCCTGAGCACACTTCAGCATTTTCCATTCTTTGATCAGTTAAGAGTGACAAGAACCATGAGAGCCTTTCCCAGCTTCCAGTTTCTTATTCTATCAAAAACTTTCCTGATGCACAGCTCACATCAGCTTATGGATCAATAAGCAGTCACAGAGCATGGAACAAAGAGATCATTTAAATCTGACAATGAAAGCTGGCAGTGCAGACAAAAATCATTACATTAAATTGAAAGACATACTAAAACACACAATGGTACTAATATCCAACCTCTGATAACAACACCCATATGCCTTCTGTCTCAGACATGCTGTGGGGACTCCAAGTCCTTTATTGTTCTTGACTGGTTTACTTGAGTGATCTCTAGGTCCTGTTCTCCTTCATTTAGGTAAATAATCTGAATGGGAATTTGCTCAGCTGAAGGGACAGAAGGTCAGTTCCAGGGGTGGCAGATATTCATTGATCACTCTGTCATAGCTATACAAAATTTGTTCTATAGTTGGTTGCCCGTTCAAGTACTAAAAAAGGAAAGTGTTTTGGAGGATATATCTGGTGGAAATGCCATCAGCTCAGCACTCTGCTTGCTGCCATCTCCAGGTACTCATTCAGATTATGGTCATCTAAAGAAAAATTCATTTTCCCCCTTTTCTTTCTCTTTGGCTTCAGTCCCTGTTGCTCTGCTTTGCCATCTTGATGCCAACAAACCAGCCCAAAGCAAGCTTTTAATTGATTGCACTCTCTGCTGTACATCCAACTGCAAGCTAATTTTGGCAGACTCCGAGTGCTTTCAAGCTCCCCAGATCATGGAATCGTTTGCTTCCCATTCACCACGATCTGATTTGTATTCTCTGAGGCAGTGAGTCACTCAGGAAAACACACTGGGATGTGTTCTGCTTTCTCCTTGCTTACACAGACATGAAATGCCCTTTTTCCTGTGCTGAACAGTTCCGCACTCTGTGGCCAACACATGTTTTGGGGGCCAGCTCAGCCTCTGAAACCTGCAGGTCAGTGAAGTTTTATTTGTGAATTTTCCTAACTCTTTCCAGGATCAGAGTTTTTTCCTAGCCCTCGGGGTAGGGATTATTTTACCTCTGCTCTTGGTGGCACAGAAGCTCTGGGACAGCTTTGTGTTCAGAGGTTTCTTGATCTCTGTCTGCAACTTGTGTTACATGTCCTCAATTTTTAAGCATATGAGCTTTTAGGTTTGTAGCTTCCAGATCTGTATGCCCCTAACTGGGATCTGGCAATCAAGGTGAATTCTTTACTCTTTGGATATTATCACCAGCAAAATTTTACCTCTGTGAACTAAACACTTTCACCTTATGATCTGAGTCATGTCTATTGTGCTATATATTTTACCCCAACATAAGACAGAGTAGCTGAATAAACAATTCTGTTGTCCAGGGCATGAGAGGAATAATTATTCTGTGGGGTTCTATTCACAAGCATTCCTTATTTCTCTTGGTTCTTGAAGGGTTAATAAGGCTAAAATATTATACAAGTTTGTTGTTTGTCACTCAGACAGATCCAGACCTGAATCCACAGCCTTTTTGAGTAATTCCAATGTACACCTTTTTTTATTTTCAAAGCACTACTACTCACCCCTCAGAAAGCTTTGAAGAATGTTTGCTCTTCCATGGTGTAATTAAATTTTGGGAAGAGAACATTGCTCTTTATTAGCACAGTGAAATCTTCAGAGCTCCTCAGAACAGCAAGCCTAAAACATCAAATTAACCAACTTCTTTTACTTAAATACATCAGTTAATGTTATGCTACTTTACTATTACCTGGAAAGCTGTCAGTGGGAGGAATAAGTTGCTAAAATTAACACTAAACTGCAGGGAGTTAGGGGGCTCAGGGGGGCAAGGAAGATATGGGTGGTTTTCTTAGTTTTAAGTTTAAATTTTTCTCTATTGTACTTGTTTGTGTGGGCCAGGCCTAAGCAGAATCTCTACATGTAGCTGAAATATGAGTTCAGGAGGCTTCTGATATAAATCTGGCTATAGAATTGTAGTAAGAAGTTACACGATTTGGCAGCTGCAGGTTCCTGCAGCAGGAATCGAGAGTTTCACTGCTGGGCCCCACAGACAGGGGGCCATTTACACCAGAGCTGCACAGGTAAGAGTATAAGGATTAGCCACAGGCTTGACCAGGGGTGTTTTAATCTCCATCAAGACAGCCATTCCAAGGGGAAAACCTTTAAAGTCTTCAAAGCATTCATCCTTGGAAGGGACAGTGCTCCTAAGCAGGGAATATTTTTTCCATCATTATGTTGTATTTCACTCTATAATAGCCCAGACCTTACTAATGTAAGTTACTTTTTGAATAACTAAAAATGAATGAACCCATAATGTCAAACTGTCCACCATTAATCCACTGGGAAGCATCTGGAGTCTGATCCAAAACTCTCCAGAAAAAGGTGTTGTCAACACCTGTCCTTCAGCCAACTCATGCAACAACTGCCCTGCCTCAGGCACAGTCCAGAATAAAAGAACCTCCTTGCCAACATGCAATGGCTTTGTTTGGCTCCTGCCATGACTAAGGGGAAGGAAAAGGAGGCTTCTTGTAGAGACTTACCTTTCAAAGGGATTTGGACAACAAAGACAATCATGGGTGTAACCAAAGCCCAGCGTTGCTACCTCGGTATCTCAGCCCCATGGCAAAGCTTCCTGGGCTCTGACCTCAGTCTCACGTATTGTTTTGGCAGAAAAAACCCCACTCAGCTTTGCTTTTCAGTGATCCTTCCATTTTTTTTGAACTGTGAAGGAACTTTTTACATCAGAACCAAATGTCTCTTCCATTATTTTTGGTGCCTGACCGACTCCTGGCACCTCAGAGAGGGATGGGGAACAAGGCAGAGCGTGTCAGCTGTGCAGTGTAATTAAAAGCAAAATTCCCTGTGTAGCATCCGCAGCAGAGCCCACACAGTGTGACATTTCAGAATGACTGGCAGCCACTGGCACTTTGTAAAAAGCCCCCAGGATTTCATTAACTCAGGAAGCTCATGCATATCTTTCCCGGATGCTGTAGGAACAATTGCAGCCTTCCTGTTGTTGGACAAAGCCTTTTTCAGATCATAACTCTGTGCACAGGAGAAGGGAATGGGAATTGCTTTAAAGTGCTGAAAAACCTCAGCAGAAGGAGCTGTAGGAGGCATTGTGGGCTCTGGAGGGGACCTGGATGTGGAAAAACCACTCAATCTCTGCAGAAAACCCCAGATCAGGGAGAAGATATTTGCATAGGAACATATGTATCTTACGTCTTATACATGTGTGCTTGCATCTTTTAAAAGAACTAAATTAATAAAAGTCTAAAATGACCTGGTTTCTTACACATATATTTCAAAGCTAGTTGAGAAGAGCTAAAATTGATTATTATTTTCTCTCTTAAGGTATAATTTCTATAATTTCAGTTGAAATCAAATCTTTCATAGATTTTTTTGATGCTTTGGCTGCCACAGACTAGAAACAGAATATATTTCTGTCAGATATTTTACAGTCATGGGGTTACAACAAAAGGTGTCTCTGAGGCCCTTCCATCCTGAGTCTTGTTCCTGGAGCTTTCTTATCTCACTGTCACAGGTTGCCAGCACTGAGGTTCTCATCACCTGCCTAGAGAGGAGGAAGAGCCTTTTCCTGGGCCTGAGGTGGATCCCAAACCCCCTCCTGCAGCACAGGGCACAGCCAGCCCACCCCAGTGGGGCAGGGAAGGAACCTCGCTGTGGTAACAACCCCAAAAAGAATCTCTGCCCCACAGAGCCCTCCCTCAGCCTTGGGGAAGAAAACCCCACACTGGGGAACTTTCCCGATTCCAGTCCCTGATTAAACCTCTCTTAGGTTGATGTGTTCAGATTGACATTTGAATTAATGAGCCAAATGTCTCTGGTGAATTGGAGACGAGCTGTGACACCTAAGGCTGTTTCTATGGCAGCTGCCTGGTGGTGCCAGCTGGGGCTGGGGCTTCACTGCAGGGCACGTTGGTAGAACTCATTTATTCAGGTATTGTAATGAGTTTTAGCACATTGCTGTGAAGGAAATAGCTGTTTTACATGCATGAGATCTAAAAGTGCACAGGCAAAGGGATTACCCTAAAATTTCATGATTTTGTCAAAGTAAATCCTTCCTTTGATGTAAAAAAATGCAGATGTCTCTTTCTCTTACTGAGAGAGGTTTTCCATGGATTCCACAGGGCCCCACCGACCTCACAGGGTTTTAACAGTTGCAATATAATTCACACGTCTTGCTGTTTGAATTCTTGTAAATAAACGAGCTCTTACTCAAGAGTTTTTCTCCAATTAGAGACATTTTCAACCTGCCAGTGGATTCCTCCTCAAATGTGAGATGGGGAGCTTGACATTTCAGATTGTTGCAGCTTTCTATAGGAGGAAGCTGTAGAAAGAACTACCCAAACCGTGGTCCTACCACACCTCATCAATCCTTATTTAGATCTTTGTCTGCGTCAACAGTGCTTGGCATTGTTTGGGCTGAGGGTGAAGTAATTTCCCTCACAGTTTTATATGAAATGTCATATCTGGGTCTGGTGATAGATTAAGAAACCACCAGTTTCTGCCAGAAGTTTAATTCAACAACATGAACAAATCAAACAAGGATATAAAAGTGGAATTCTGAATAGAGGACTGACATTAAAAGAAGACTTGGCTGCACTGGGATAGAGTATTTTGCTGTATCCCAGATCCTTTTGGTTGTGTGAGCCACTCCCTTCACACTGATGTGAACTGAGCTGTTAACTCATCCTCTCCTGTTGGCATCTGTAAGTGATGACACACAACTGGCCAGAAGGACACACACACCCATAAAAATATGATGTGTCAACTTCTTTCTATCACTCTTGGAAAAATGCACTGCAAGATAAAAGTCAGATGGAATTTTTGAGTAGTTGAGAGAATTATTGTGTAAGGTGCATTGGCTGGACCAGACTCTGCCTTGGTTTCACTTTTACAGCTTTTGGCTTTGTCAGAAGTGAATTGATGTACACAAGAAGAGAATTTCTATTTTCTCATCCAACTGATCCAGACAACATGAGGTGACATCGTGACCCCTCAGATGTCATGTGTGAAGCACCAATTAACTGCAGCGGGGCTTGATGTCCTCTAAAACCTTCCACCCATGCTATGTTGCTGTGTACCTAGATTTTGACTTTTTCTGTCACAAATGGTGGTGTTGTTTTTCTTTAACAGAGCTTAAAATACGTATTTGTTAACTTTTCAGAGTGACTATTTTTGTGCCTCGTGCTGATTCCTTCAAAAACCTCGGCCTAACATTTTGGCTTTCTCGTGAATTGAATGTGTCAAGGAGGTAGGACAGCTCTGTTTTCAAGCTGACAGGAATGTCATCCAGCTCCTCTATCTCATAAAAGCTTTGAAAAACTATTGTATGTTCAGAAGATACTTTCCACACTACGTAAAAGTGATATGAAAGGTTTGCTTTGAAAAACAAGCCCCCAGTGCTTGCACCATGTCAGGTTAACAACAGACTTTTCTGGAGGGTGATGAAACAGTATCTGAAGAACAGATACAAAGCAGGACAGAAATACAAAGCAACTGATCAATGTTCTTTTATTTATATCCTCTATTGCAACAGCATTTCAGCCTTTTCCTCCAGGAGAACAGTGCTTTGGGATAACCATGTTGTTGGGAAGTGGCAGTGGGAACCCAGCTTGGAGCAGCAGGAGGCGGGTATGGAACCTTAGGAAGGCAGCTTGAATTTCCTGCAGCCTCCACTCTTTGTGTGATTGGGATCAGTGTGCTCAATGTCCTGGCCTGCTGCCCTCCCAGGAGAATGGCCCCAGCTCCATGAACCTCTGCAGACTTTGTTCAGCAAACACTTATCACTGAGAACAGCCCTTGCTTGGCAGCACAGAGGAAAATTTGCCCTTTAGAGGCAATCAATTATTGCATATTCCTAAAACATCTTATTGTTCTTGGAATCTGCTGCAAGGAATGACTTGGCATTTCAACTGACCTTGACCAGGACTCTGCAGAGCAGGCTCTAATCTCAGAAACACTTTTGTAAATCTGAGATTAATCAGTGGAATTATTTTGGATTTTTCAGACAAGAAACAAAAACAGCATGGCAAGAAACAAAACCATGAGTGCTTTTTAGAGGAAGCTTAGTTAACTCTGTCCAAGCAACCCCACCTTGTCAGATAACATCCCATGCCACTCTCCCACCTCAGAGTTCCCACAACCACATCCATC
Source organism: Pithys albifrons albifrons (assembly GCF_047495875.1). NCBI lineage: Eukaryota > Metazoa > Chordata > Aves > Passeriformes > Thamnophilidae > Pithys > Pithys albifrons. The sequence goes on along the minus strand of NC_092474.1, from coordinate 6,193,042 downwards.
CTCCAGGATGGTCTAACACCAGGCCCGTGGTGTTTGCTGCCATGGCACCACCTCTCCTCCCAGACACTGCCAGTCTGAAGTGACACTGGGACAACTGAAGTTAAATGGATGGAAGGCAGAGTCCCACTGACCACCCAACACCTCACACCAGTGCAGAGCAGGTGCAATGCCCTTCTGGACTGGGCAGATGCACACAGGGCTGGCAGTGGCCATGCCAGGCACAGGCAGTGGGAGGACAAGCTCTGGAGTCATCAGTGGCCACAGAGGTCTCCAGCTTCTTGTCTCTCACTGCATGGGACACCATCCTATTTGGGTTTAGTTTGATTTTGCATGAGGTCATGAGATTAAAAGGGAATGACAGTGTCACTGCTTCCCTCAGCAGAGCCAGTACCTGTCACATCCTTTGGCTGTGGCCTCTCCTGCTCCACAGGGCCACACACAAGCCAGAGCTGGCCATTGTGCTCCAAGCCAACTGTTTGCATCTGCTCCAGGGTTTCAAGGAGAGGTGTGAGGCCACCACCTGACACTGCACACGCAGGAGGTGGGGCTGCAAACATGCAGAGCTGTTGAGGTGGGACTTGTAAATCTCAGGCTCAGTCAGAAAGACACAGATTCGGATCAGAATCCATTAGACCCAAATTAAAAGGATCAGGGTCCTCCCTCTTGCAACAGATGACTCACATAAAGGCACAAAATACTCTGCAACCCAGATATAATATTTTACTTCCAATCTTTTTGTATTTTAGATCACCTACAGCTGTAGTCATGGCAAAACAGTCACAGCCAGACAGGCTTTTTGGCTGTTGGTATTGTCTTAAATGCTTGAGCTCACAGGAACAAGCTGCATTCTGAAAAAAAAAAAAGGCTTAATTTGTTGAGACACCAGTGATCACTCCTTAGGCATTGGCTGACCACAGTACAGCTGCAAGTGGGCACCACAAACAGACCCGGGATGCATTTAGGTACCAGAATAACCACAAAGAAACTAATCTTAATATAACACAGCCAGACCTATGTGTGCACACACAGCACAGTATTTATAACAGAAGAGACAAACAGGAAGGCTCAGATTGCATGAGTGAAGCAGAACTGTTGTCTTCTCTACATAGGAGCTCTTGTTTTCATATTAACATCTTCCATCTGTCTGGGTCTGACCTCAGCAGCGTGGCTGGACGTGCTCATCCCTTGCCCACGATGTTCCCATATAAGGGGATCTCTCTGCCCCTGGAGCTGGACTTTCATTTGCTCAGGTTTCTTCCCACTCTGATTTGCTGGTCCCTGTGGTCGAGCTCTCTCCCTGCTCTGCTCTGCAGCCTCCACACAGTGGCTGTAAAGGGAGGGCAAGGTCAGGAGGGAGCAATGAGGCAGATCTGGAGAGCTCCGGGTAGTTTATTTGCAGGCTCTGTTCTCTCTCTGCCACACGTTGCCTCTGCAATGAGCAGCTTCCATAAGCCTTTCCCAAGCAATATAAAACATAAACTCAGTCCAGAGAGTGGGGTGGAACTGTAGGGCTGAACAGTTGTAATCACTTCCATGTCATTAGGAAACTTTGCTTCAAAACCTGTATCGCTCTCCATGCAAACCAGCTTGGGAATGTGGAAAAATGTCCCCAGAATTATACAACGAATACACTGGAACACTGGCCCTCGATTGTATGAGACTTGACCCAGATAGCACAGCACCCCAACTAAGATAATTTAAGTTAAGCATCAAACAAACAGCTGTTTCCTGTAATATTTACTCAGGGATGCACTGAGAGTTTATAGTCTCTTTTATGTCTGTGAAGATTCTCTTGCGATAAAGAGGTCAAGGCACTGATTTTTTTTCTTTGTAAGCAGTGATTTTGAATATTCAGACACAACTGCAGACTGTAAATACTAAGCAGAGGAAAGGCAGCCTGGGGGAGCAGAATGGCTCTTGGGGCTGCTTGTAGGAGGAGCACAGACCTGTTGGAAGGAAGGATCATGACACATAAAGGATGACATGGGATCTCTCACATTTCCCCAAGTTGAGAATCCCACAAAACTGGTCTCCAGTGTATGATTTTGTTGCTGCCTTCAATCACTTGAGCTTTCAAACAGGTCAACAAACTGAACTCAGCCAGTCCAGTTTTAATGATGTCTGCTCGTGGATGTTTCCTTCCCCAGAGTCAGAACAATCAGACTTCATGTCTTTCCATCTCGCCATCTTTTCTTACCTTATATTGGCATTTTCTAAAGTTTTCACACAACCTTCCTTTTCTTTCTCTGTTGCCTCTTTAACATTACAGAGACATGAGAAGAGGGGAACAGTCTCCTTGGAAAGTGTGGGGACTGAAAGAGAGGAGAATCTCAGAGGAGCACCATCCCACCATACCCTGCAGAGACCCCTCTCCATCCTCAACACCATGGGCACAGTCTGAAGAAGGGCTGTGTGTCAGTACTTACAGAAACAGTATTTCTCCAGGATTAAGTGGTGGTGGACCCACAGGCAACATTCTCTATGACCCATTAGCTCAGTATACACAGAGCAGATTTGGCTCCAGTGACTCCATCAGAATTACCATTTTCATTTGCTCTCTCTGTGCTCTACATGCTTGAAATACTCATCAGAGAAAACGGGAACTGATACCAGGAAAGCATGACAAGGGAAAGTAGATCTCTTCTGGGAACTTGTAGGTAAATACTGTTCTTAAAGGTCAGTATATGGAGTGGCTGCACAAAGGAAACATGATCTGGTTTAAAGTTCAAATCCAGGAGTCAGGAGACTTGGATTACGTTCCTGGCTCTACTGCAGCTTCCATGAACAGGCATAAGCCACCCGTCCATCCCCTTTGGAATTGTTTAACCGGTTAAAACTTGGATACCAGTGCAGTGTCACTTCTCAGCCTTCCTGTAAATGTGATTAAATCATTTTATGAATCGCTTTCTGTTCCTCAGAAGGAAAAAAGGAGCTAATCCAAGATAGTTGCAGTGCTTAGAATTGCAAAGTATTACAGTTACGGTTGGTGCTCACTGAGTCAAACCCTGCAGTGATTTACAACCTGTGCGTTTCAATCGGCACCAATTTCACATGACTCACCATGTATTTTAGTCCTTCATCTGGGGACTCACATGGGATTCTGAGACTATCCAAGAACCTAATTGCAACAGCAGAGAGGCTCCAAAACCCACCTTTCAGGCCTTAGCATGGGTTTTGAGGGATCTGCAAGAAAAACCTTGTGGATTGAGAGATTTAATGAGCAAATTTCACTTTAATATATAGTCTGATTTGGATTGTTTGGAGGTTTTGAAGCTGTTTTTTTGTGTCTCATCCCAGTGTGTCCCATCCTGGTGAATCCCATCCTGGTGGATCCCACCCTGGTGTGTCCTGTCCCGGTGTGTCCCATCTCGGTGTGTCCCATCCCCGTGGGTCCTATCCCGGTGGGTCCCACCCCGGCGGATCCCATCCTGCTGTGTCCCATCGCGACATCTCCCATCCCGATGGGTCCCGACACCCGCTCACATGCCCCGCCCCGACCACGCCCCCACGTATTGGCCCCGCCCCCAGTCGGTTCCGCGCGATCCCGTTCCCGCCGCTCCGCCGTGGTACCGGAAGTGACGTCTCCGCCGTTTCCAGGCAACCGCACCCGCGGTGCCGGCGCGGAGGCTCCGGCGAGGCCTCAACGCCGGGCCTGGCCCCGCTCACCGCCCTCCGTCCTCCGCTTACCGTCCCTGGCACCCCCGGGCTCCCCTCACCGCCCCCCGCATCCCTCTCACCGGCCCCCGCGCCCCTGTCCCGTCTTCACCCTACCCCGCTCACCGCTCCCGCCATGGCCGACCAAATGCAGTTCATTGTGGAGAAGCTCAATCAGGAGCCCTTCAGGAAGAACTACAACCTAATCTCGTTTGACTCGCTGGAGCCGCTGCAGCTGCTGCAGCTGCTCAGCGATGTGCTGGCCGAGATTGACCCGAAGGTAAGCGAGGCGCCCAGAGCCGCCCGCGCCATCCACACCGACTATCGCTTCTCTCGGCCTGGCTCAGTGTGACCCCGGGGCGTGCTTGGCTTGCCAAGCCCGTGTGGCTGGTATGAATCTTCCTGGGCAAGAATGTGCCCGGCAAGAATCGCTGCTGTCCCTCCATCCCGGTGGCAAAGCAGCATCGCCGACCCCACAGACTGAGCACTGGGTGTATTCCTGGGACATTCAACTCCTGGGATAGGATCGCCGACCCCACAGACTGACTGAGCACTGGGTGTATTCCTGGGACATTCAGCATCCACGTCTTGGTTCACACTGAACCTTCACGTTCTTAAGGCAGCGTCGGGCCGTGTTCTGCACACACACGTGTTGGTACAGCAGGGCTCGGATCCCTTGGAATGCCAGGATACCCTGCCTGGATGTGGGCAGTGTGTCTGCACGGGAGGCATCCCCCGAGCAGGGAGAGGGTTCGTTTAGGGAAAACATTTTATGGAGAAAAACCCATTAGAAGAGAGTTGAAGTTTGGTGATAAGGATGTTCTGTGCAGGGTGTCTCACTATCATATGATAAATTACTGAAGTCCATTCTTTTAGTGTTGCCAGTCAATATCAATTAGACAAAGAAGTATATAACAATAATAATAATTAATTATAGTTGATAACACAAATAACAATAATTAGAAATTTATTATAAAATAGGTACTTTTATCATTAAATCCTTAGTACAATATAATAATTATTAATACCTATTATTTCTTAAAACTGTTTAGCATGCTGTTGACATTAGAGAGGAGCTGCCAGAACAAACAGCTAAAAGAATGCTGAATCTCCTTGGAATTCTCAAGTACAAACCTCCAGGGAGTGTGTCAGACCTGTGAGTATCCTCTTACCTGCAAACCACATTCAAACACCGTTTTCAGCTTATGGGGTAAAGACCTTTAGTTCAGGTGAGAGCTGTTCCCATGTCCCTGTGGAGGTTGGGATGGGATCCCAGGTGTGGCTCTGGGAGGTGAGCATTGTTCCCATGTCCCTATGGAGGTTGGGATGGGATTCCAGGTGTGGCTCTGGGAGGTGAGCATTGTTCCCCATGTCTCTGGGGAGGCTGGGATGGGATTCCAGGTGCGGTCCTGCAGGATGGAATTCCAGGTGTGGTTCTGCAGGATGGGATTTCATGTGTGGTCCCATGGGATGGGGTCCCCAGTGCGCTCCCACGGGATGGGGTTCTGGATGAGGTCTCGCAGGATGCAGTCCCAGGTGCGCTCCCATGGGATGGGATCCCTCGGGATGGGGTCCCAGATGCGGTCCCATGTGCGGTCCCGCGGGATGCGGTCCCATGGGATGGGGTCCCGCGGAATGGGGTCCCAGGTGCAGCCCCATAGGATACGATCCCAGGTGCGCTCCCATAGGATGCGATCCCAGGTGCGGTCCCGCTCCGGCAGGTGCAGTGGCGGGCGCTGCCGGCAGAGGGCGCCGCCCGCCCGGCCCGCCCGGCCCCCGCAGCGCCCGCGGCGGGAGCGCTTCACCTGCGCCCGGTGATCCGAGGCCGCCCCGCCGGCCCCGACCCCTGGGCTGTCGCGGGGCATCCGCAGTCGGTCCCACTGGCTTCATCCTTTTAATGCCTTACGGGGGTTTTATCTGTCTCGAGGGAGCAGAGTGGGGATCCTAAACTGCAAACTGCCATCAGAGAATCCCTGAATGGTTTAGGTTGGGGGGCATCTTAAAAAGCATAAAACCATCGAGTCCAACCCCCTGCCGTGGGCAGGGACACCTCCCACTAGCTCAGGTTGCACCAAGTTTCATCCAGCCTGGTCTTGGACACTCACAGGGATGGGGCAGCCACTGCTTCTCTGGGCAACCTGTGCCAAGACCTGCCCACTCTCTCAGGAGAGAATTCCTTCCCAATATCCCATCTAACCCTGCCCTCTGTCAGTGTGAAGCCTTTCCCCCTTGTCCTGGCCCTTGTAAATAGTCTCTCTCCATCTTTTTTCTCAGCTCCCTTCAGATTCTGCCTGGAAGGGGCAATTATGTCACCCCTCACCTTCTCTCCTCCCAGTTCTCTCAGCCTCATCATGAGTGTTTTCTCTTTTAATAGCATCAAGAAAGTCATTAGGCAAGGGGAGAAGGAATGTCAAAGCATTGCAAATGTTTTGTTCCAAGCCGGCATTCTTTGGTCTGAGATTGATTGCTGTTTCCTCTGCTGTTTTCACACAGAAGTGCTTTTCGCCAGGGGCTGGTTACTGGGAGCAAACCAGTAATTCATCCTGTCCTACACTGGCTGCTTCAGAGGCCCAGTGAGCTCAAGAAAAGAGCTTACCTGGCACGTTTCTTGGTGAAGCTGGAAGTGCCAGCAGAGTTTCTCCAGGATGACACCGTGGCTGACATCAACGCACAGGTACCATTTTTCAGGAGTGCCAACGTTTTATGTTCATTAAAGTGCTGTTGGGAGGAGGATAAAAGAATCAGGGAGTTGATGTTGGGACACATATTGAAGTGAGTTATGTTAAGAGCATGTTGGCATCAAGGATGAGCAAAGACTTGTAATTAGAAATAGATGTTTTGACCACTTTTCTTCCAAAAACCTGAATTTGTATATCAATAGGTGGTATTGAATAAAGGGCTTTCAGCACATTATTTACTGGGTGCTAAATCATGTCCACAGCCATGTTGGCCTAGATAAATTTTTATTCCTGAAGATTTTAACATCTTATTTTTCCTATGAACTATGACATGAATGTTTTTAACTGTAAATTACCACTTTAAAGCAGTCCAGAAAATGTTGTGACCAAAAGCCAACATCTCCCAATTGTCAGTTGGTTTTATTTGGCAGTCATGAGAGTTAATTGATAATATCTGGTGCCTAATATTTGTATTAGCCTTATTCCTCTTTTGCTTCAACCATTTCTTTTTTTCTGAGTAAGTAAAAGATTTCTCTTTTCTCTGCTGACATTCCTACTCCTTATGTTCCCACTTCTTGTGTGAGCATTAAGTGTTGATTTTAGGTAATCAGGCTGAGTGGGTTTGAATTGTAAAATTTAAAGTGTACCAAAGTTATGGGTTCACATCTCTATTATCTGAAGTACACATCTGCTTATTTTTTATCCAGATTTCTGTGTGTTTTGTTTTGTAAAACCGCAGTGATTTTGAGTGTTTGTAACAGGTAACTTGATTTATTAACTGTGCACCAGCAAAGCTGCTCTGACTGAACCTTGAGCAAGCCTTTTATTTTTTTGTTACCTCTAACAATATTGAATTTATAATTTGGAATAACTCAGCAGAAGCAGCACAGAGAGAAAGGAATGCAGATTGTATGTTTTTTCAGTATGTCACAGTGTTAATATGTATAAATATCCACCTCCATAATTTCCATTACATAAGATGTGTTCCTTTTTGGGATTACAGTAATAGAACCATCTTATTAAACTAATGCCCTGCTGATTAATTCCAAACAGAAGCTGGGGTAATAGAATGCCTTACTGCACTTTAACATGGCAATGCAAATATTTAGATACCAATTGATTCAATAATGTAACCTGAGTTATTTAGATACAGGCTTGCAGTGGTGTCTTCTGAGGGAAACTTCAAATATTGAGAGTTTGGACACTTTACAACATGTTCAGGTTTTATAGGTGTGTAGAATCAAGCTTTTGTAAATTATTATTTATCTAAGATACTCAGCATACCTGCCTCCTTCCCACTGGGTTGTGATTGGATATAATATAAAAAATAAGCAACTTCAGACATTAATGTAGCTGTCCAGCCTTCGGTGGGTTGTTCTCCCTGTCTTTCCATGTAGGAATGTGGGTGTTTCTCCATCATCTGAGGGTGCCCCTTATTCCAGGTGCATGTGGGGTCCCCAAAGTGCAAAGGGAGAACCTTCCCATCATTCTGATCCATCGACCCGATGGATCAAATCCTGCCATTGATGTTCAAATTTTCTGTTAATTCAGGGACAGATTTTCTGAGCTCCCCTTTTGCCAGGGGAGAGGATCACACAGATAAAAGCTCTTGGACAGTGGGGAAGGGTCTTGCTCAGAGACCACCTGCTCTTTCCTTTTTGCTCAAGGACTTCCACAGGCCATTGGTGGTATCCTGGAAGCCAGTTGGGTTTTCGCTCCTAACTCATCCTCCTGTCCAGCCTGTGCATTCCTTATCACACCTTTATTTGCTGTGAAATCCACCTTTTTCTCCGTGGTTTTATCTTCTTCTCAGTAGCCCTTTAGTTGCTATTTTTTTGGAGTTCATTCCAGCTTGTCAGTGTGTGCTTGATCCTGAACCAGGCAGAGCTGGGCAGAGCACTCTGGATGCTGCTTCCCCAGGGTTTGTGGAATGGAATTGCTGCTTCACTGCTCAGGCCTTTGATGCCTTTGTTTGAACTGGCCTTTGCTGTTGCCATTTTGTGTTCAACTTTCATACCAACTGCTCTTTCCAGGAAGTAAAAAAAAAAAAAAGGCTTGATAGTCTCCTTTTAGATTTTTCCATCTCATTGAATGGCTGTTTCTGTGGAGATTATCTTCCCTTAAACCTCAGCTTGCATTTCTCCGAGTAGAATCTAAATTTATTTCCTCTCCATATTTCCAAACTGTTTCTGTGCCCTGTTATTTCTCTGCCCACACAGACTTTCACACTGCCTCTCAGTTTGGGGTTGCTGGTGGGCTCTGTGCTGCTGTGGAAGGAGCACAGTCTCCTCCTCTCTGAGTGCTGAGCTGCATCCCTGAGTGCTGGGAGGGACTGAGCTTATGCAACGTGGCACAGCCACTCCCCAGTGTCACCTCACTCTGCTCCTGGGCCACTCTGCAAACTCAGGACTTCTCTTCAGTGTGTTCTTGTATCAGACTCTTCCTTATGGGCTGATAAATTTATACATGTGACATACACAGATTTGTAGTGAGAGACAATAATTTGTTCATGGAGATTAGTCCCTCTCAGGTACCTGAAGGGAAGTTCCAGCCAGGTGGGTGTTGGTCTCTTCTCCCAGGCACTCAGCAGTAGGACAAGGGGGCACGATGGGCTCAAGCTCTGCCAGGGGAAATTGAAGTTGGAGATCAGAAAAAAATTCTTTGCAGGGAGAGTGCTCAGGGGTTGGAATGGGCTGCCCAGAGAGGGGGTGGATTCCCCATCCCTGGAGGTTTTTAACCTGAGCTTGGCCATGGCACTGAGTGCCATGATCTGGTAAAGGGACTGGAGTTGGACCAAGGGTTGGACTTGATGATCTCTGAGGTCTTTTCCAACCCAATCCATTCTATGATTCTGTGATTCTACTCTGTGTTAAAAGGGAAAAGATGAAAATACTGAAGAAACTGTGAAATTCTAATTGTACCTTCAAATGGAAGATAATGCACTATGATTATTTTAAGTTCTGCCTTATAAGTTGACAGGCTTTTGCAATGAGAGAAATGCCATTTGTTCTTGTTCTCACCATATTTCTATGTCTACATTTACTGTCTGAGTAGCAAAGCAACGTGTGGATCTGCAAATCCTTGGACACAGAGCCCATTCTGCACAATTTCTCTTCATTTTGCAGTATGAAGAACTCATGGAAGCATTCAAAAACCTCCACAAGGAGCACGAGCAGCTCAAAACATCTGGTTTATCCACTGCAGAGATAAGAAGGGTAAAAAAACCCACTCAGCTTTTCTGGAGTTGTTTTTCGAGCATCACTCCTGTTTGTGTTGGTGCTGTGGAGCTGTGTGAGGGCTGGAGGGCAGAGCTGGTGGGAACTGTGGGCAAACAGAGCACCAAGTGCTCCCTCGTGCTCAGAGCTGAGCTCTCTGCAGCAGATTGGGCAGGGAGGCTGCCAAGACTCTGTGCTGCAGGATTTCCAAATATTAGGACTCCATTTCCTCTGAATGCAAACTAACACAAAGCCTTCTGCTTTCCTCGTGGTGGGTAGTAATTCCAGAGGGTGTTGAATGAATTAAGAGCTTAAGTCAACAGTGATGATGAACCCATGTGGATAAAGTGTTAAGTAAAGATATTTGCCCTGTTTCAGCAAAATATTTAAGTGTGTTTGCAGCTTTCCAGGGGAGATACAGACAAGCCAAGCAAATGTTGAGATAAGGTCTACATTTGGAGAATTTATTTCCCTTTCTCTCATAACTATCAATCTGGAGTCCTGCTGTTGTAAAATAGGATTAAAGGAGAATAATAATCAGATGCATATTTCAGCACTAGCAAGTGTTTCTTTTAACACAGTTTTGATACAGAAAGTGGCAGCAGACATTCCTCATGTGCAACTTCTTGCAAAATGGTCTGCCAGGAGGTGGGTAATGATGGTGACATTAAGAACATATGTCAGGCTGCATCAGATGTTGGATTCGTGCTGATTTGTCCTTGGTGGTTTCTGTTTGTTTGTTTTCATTACAGAGAAATCCACCTGTTTTTATTTTAAATATTCACACTAATACTCAGGGGTGCAGATGAGGAATGTCAGCACAGAGGGAGTGGGAGCTGTGGGGGAAGTAAGAGAGGAGAGATTGGAATCCTGGGTGTTCTGATCGTAGATCAATAAAATTATACCCACCCCCGTGTATTCAGAGAAGAATTCTGATTTTCATATTCATTTGAACAGATTTTAGTCCAATCCAACACACATTGTAAATAAATTAATATTTACTTACGTATTTTTTCTGCTTTTTAGGACATCAGTGCAATGGAGGAGGAGAAAGATCGACTGGTCAAAAGAGTAGAGCGTCTTAAGAAGAGGGTAATGAGAGAAGTAACACTGCTCCATTTCAGTGTCATAATCCTTGGCTTGCAACTCTGATTTTGGAATGCAAACAGGGATTAAGATAAACATGCTGTATGTCTAGGAAGGAATCAAGTAACTAATTGACCTACAGGGAATCTCCCCAGGCCTCAGTCCAGAGCTTTTAAGAATCTGGAGTCCAGTACTTTGCTGTCATTTCTGAGTAGTAACGTGCCTGGAAAGGAAGTGCTAAGTGGGCTTGTGAGACATATGATCCCTTTAATGTATTTCTCAACTCTCTGACAGCAACATGCACTATTTATCCACTTGCTGTAGGTGGAGACAGTGCAAAATCATCCACGGATGCTTGAAATAGCAAGACAGCTCCGCTTGGAGAAGGAGAGAGAAGAATCTCTGGCTCAACAGAAGCAAGAACAGAAAAGTCAGGTACTGACATAAAAACATACCTATTAAAATAAGGGGCTGTTGGTGTTTGGTTGGGAATCAGGCATTTTAAAAATACAGCAGCAACAACAGTAGGGAGTTTCTCCCAACCCCAGAAAATTAGATCCCATTTAAAAGATCTATGTGGATTTTAAGGGAAGAGGCTTGACCCTGCAAGTTTGGAACAGCATAGGGAAGGTGCTTGGCTGCCTCAGCTGCCACTGACATCATCCCTGAGTGTTCCCAGGAAACGCTCCATGACTGACTGTGGAGCAGTGCAAGGGAACTTGTGAGCAAATGTTGGTTTGATTTTATCTCTGCGTCTGCTCCAGGAGTTCAGGGGCTGAACAGCCAAATCCTCAGCCTCTCCCTGGCTGGGGGGGATAGGAATGCAGGGGCAGTTTTGGTGTTTTGGTCCCTGAGTTTGACACAGGTGGTGTCCTGAGGGGCACTGGGAGCTGCCAACACAGCCGGTGTCCCACGGCCCAGGGGAGGGCTGGGCTTTACTCCTGACCTGTGTTGTCAAAACAAGGGACTTCAATAAAATCCAGGGCCACTTTGTTACACATCTCACCAAGTCCTGCAGCCTGAACTGCAGCACTGGATTTAGAGGGGGAACCCCCAGGTTTCCTGTGGTGCAGCCCCTCTGGATGTGCAATCCATGGGAATCACAGACTATTCTGAGCTGGAAGGGACCCACAGGGATCATCGAGTCCAACTGTTAAGTCAGTGGCCCACACAGGGGATTGAACCCATGAACTTGGCATTATTACAGCCAAGTTTTAACCAACTGAGCTGATCTCAGGGTCAAATCAGTAGCTCTCAGGCTGTTGGGGCTCTGCTTGAACCTCAGTGAGATCAGGAGTCCAATGAATGTGGTGTCCAGCTCATTCCTGTTCTTGTGCACATCGCTCTAAAGCACAAAAATGCAAATCCGCTGGGGATTGTTGGGCAAGAAACTTTCCCTCTGCTCTTGGGATGGACAGTGGGTTGCTGTGACAGCTCAGCTGAACTGTAGCATAAGGACAGTTTCCTGCTGCAGTCCTGATTCTTGCTGTCTGTTCTTACTGTTGGAATGTTCACACCACTCATATTTTTGGTTGAAAATTGTTGAATGAAATTCTGCCATAAAGTATCACTTGGGAGAACAGGAATCCTCTCTCTAATTAACATTAGGGAATATCCAGTAAAACCCAGGCCAAGTGTGGAACATTTGCTCTGCCACTTTCCCTTGTGACACAGACACTCACCAGGTGCTTTTAGCTGCCATTTTTTTGTGTTTAGGGTTTTTTGGTACTCTTGGTTTAATAGTTTGAGTGTGAATTTCCAAGGAGGGAGCTCATGTGTGCCCAATTCTCTCTCCAAAGCTGTTCCATGCAGAGCAGAGGCTGCAGAGAGCCCAACTCCAGCTGAAGGAGATGCAGGATGCAGTGGCTGATTCAAACCCTGAAAGTAAGTAGTGATCTACAAAGGGTTAACACTTCTCTGGTAGAAATTAAATCAAAGCCTCTTACTCAGTTTGTATTTTCTGAGCTTTTATGCCTTTTGTGTTTGTAATTAAGCATTGGTGGAATACTACTGCTTAAAAATGCTCTCAGTGAATGTATAAACACATGGAATACTGTGTTTTATTAGTGTGGGCTTGTTTTTCTAGTTACCTTCTCTGGAAATAATTGTTTGAAAAGCTTTAAGGCCTTTTCCTTGGTGTAGTGCAATTTTGTGCTGTAGTTTTGTAAGGTACCAAAGATAAAGCTATTTCCTAATTCAGGTTTTTTTATAGACCATGGATTATGTATATCCACATGCACACACTTTTACTGTGTGTGATTGTATATATATATACTAGATATATCTATATATTAAGCCCTTATATTGATGTATTAATATGTTGCTTTATATATATTTATTTATATTATATATTCTTTCCATATTCTTCGTTCTGTCTATACAACTGTAACTTACTGAGCTGTGTGTTGCTGAATTACAGCAAGATTGTTGCTCCTGGTTTTCGGTGACAGCTCAGTCTGCAAATAACTAAAGCAAAAGAAATGACAGTCCTTTTGGAGTGAGTTAGTCCTGCAGGATCATCTCCAGCAGGAGGTGGGAAGGAGTTGCAGTTACCAGGGAAATGTGTAACTGTCTCCAGAGGTCAGTCTGGTGACCTCCAGGCTTCTGGAGATTTAATCATAGAATGGATTGGGTTGGAAAAGACCTCTGAGATCATCAAGTCCAACCCTTGGTCCAACTCCAGTCCCTTTACCAGATCATGGCACTCAGTGCCACGGCCAATCTCAGTTTAATCTCTTGGAAGGAAGTGTAGGAAAGATCATCCTGGCACTTTGACACCAAAACTGAGAGTCATTTTAGAGTCACAGAATCCCAAAATCTCCTGATCAGGGAGGGACCCACAGGGGTCAGTGCTGGGGGTTCAGTGTCTCAGACATGTGTGAGCTTTGCAAGGCATTGTCCCCTCTCAGATTGTCCCTCCCCTTTGGGCACTGGTGACACCTCTCAGGGTGACAGAGCTGCTGTCCCCACAGCTCTGGGGGTGCATTTATTGGGCACCACTTCACTGTGGGGAAGGTGTCCCTTCATGGGGCTTGTCCAGTTGCATTCTGGGCTACTCTGGTGGAAAACACCCCATGGAACGACGTAGAAATTCCTTCCAAGTGATAGAACCTGACAGTTTCTCAATTCAGATGTAGTGAACCAAGTCATTGTTCTGCTCTTCCAGGAGGGGTATTTGCTGTTTCAGTTGCATCACAACTGCTTTGACAGCTCTGCTGAGCTGAAGGAGCTTTTTCAGTCACCACCTCGTTGTGCTGTTATTACTTCATAATTTTACTTCCATTTTATTACGATGCTCCTCAGCCACTGAGCCACAAGTGGAGCTAAAGGAGTATCTGAACCATCTCAGGGACCTGCAGTGGGTTTTATAACTGCTCCTTTTTTGCAGTAGCTGTCAGAGAGTTTATACAGCAAAGCTGTATCAACATTTCTATTTCAGTTCCTGGGTTTTTAAAGGCCAGTGGAAACTTGGTGGGTTCAGTTCACAGAAGCAAAGGTAACATAATAAAAAGCCAGTAAATATGTCATTTAATCATTGAGATGAAAATAAAGTTAACATATTTAATGTCCTTATCTTGAGTCCTGCTTGCAGGGGAAAACAAGAAGCATTTAGATGTTCCAAAGCAAAGCTTGGAGTCATTACTTAGGGAAAGTTGTGCTGAAATTTTGCCCAAACAAAGACTTCAGGACTCAGCTCTGTAATTGCTTTTCCCTACTGGAGTTACAAAGGCACTGCCTGTAGCAGCAATTACAGAAAGCCAACTGTGTTGGTTTTATTAATTGAAATTAGGTGACCACAGTGCACTGAATAGGCTCCATTTATTTTAAAAGTTTTGTTGGTCTACAGTTAGCACAATTTATTTTGGTTTGAAAATTCCCCTTGGCTGCAGGTTGGCACCTCAGCTGCCCCCTCTTATCAGTGTCTGCTGACAGTCCAGCAGCTGGACTTTCACTGGAAGTCAGATCCTTTCCTTTGAAAGAAATTTCTTCCATTTTTAATACTTCAGTATTTTAATACTTCAATTTTCACTTCCTAGGCAAGATAAAATGTTCAAGTTGTTGTTCATGGGTAGAAGCTTTGTTGTTTGTCTTCTGGATTTGATCCCTTCCCTGTATAATTCATGAAGTGGTTTAAAGAAATGTGAAGGAACTCTTTAAGGAATGCAGCTCCCATGTATTCCTGAGTCTCATTAGCATGCAATTAGCACCAGCCTGCTGGAGTGTGCCAGGAAAATACAGCTTATGGTGAGGAGGTTCCAAACTCCTGGAAACATAATATTTAGAAGACTTTGCATTGTATCCCTGATTGTCAGGGGCTGTTGTGAAGACTAAAACTGATGGTGCTGGTTTCACAGGAGCACTCCTTCCTTCCTTCCTTCCCTGTTTGTTAACTTCAGTCCTTCCCTGTTAACTTCAGTCCTTCCCTGTTTAGTCACTTCAGTCCTTCCCTTTCACAGAATAGAATCACAGAATCACAGAATGGATTGGGTTGGAAAAGATCTCTGAGATCATCAAGTCCAACCCTTGGTCCAACTCCAGTCCCTTTACCAGATCATGGCACTCAGTGCCACGGCCAAGCTCAGCTGAAAAACCTCCAGGGATGGGGAATCCACCCCCTCTCTGGGCAGCCCATTCCAACCCCTGAGCATTCTCTCTGCAAAGAATTTTTTTCTGCTCTCCAACTTCAATTTCCCCTGGCAGAGCTTGAGCCCATCGTGCCCCCTTGTCCTATTGCTGAGTGCCTGGGAGAAGAGACCAACCCCCACCTGGCTGGAACTTCCCTTCAGTACCTTCAGTGCTTCTCAGGATGTTGTTTAGAGAGGCAGTTGGTGTTGGTGGCACTAAAAGACATGAATTTGCAGGTTCTGGAGGTTTCCTTCTGTTGTTGCTGTGGATATGGGTGGTATTTTCATTAACTGGCCTCTGGTTTGAGTGACCATGCCCAGCTCCTGCTTTCTGTGCCACCTTTTTGCTTGGATTGTCTCTGCACAGATACAAATTGGAAAAGAACTGAATTGCTGGAATTCTTCATCTCTGTCCACTTTACAGGGGCATCCTTGGTCACTTTATTGGCAAAAATGTGAAGTGGATGAGAAGCTGGAAAATATTGATTAAAAGAATGTGTTAAAATGTTTGATGATAAACAGTAAAATGTGTAATTTATGAAATTCATGAACTTTATCTGTAGGAATAGATTTAGAACACAGAACTCCAAAGACACTGGTCAAGGAGGAATTGCTTTTTACAGATGTCTATTTTCTTTCATTCTTGATGAAAATAGGAAGTTAAGAAGCTATTATTTAAATATTCCATTTTACAGAAAACACAGAGCCATCTTTCCCTAAAATTCCAAGTTGAAGTGATCTCCTCCAACACTGCAGACCACACTGGAATTAAAGTTATGGAAGCGTTTGGTAACAGAGACTGGCTTAGGTGGAACTTTATTTCCATCTTTAAATGGTTTTATTTGTTAGATTGTCACTGTCAGTTGATGCAAGGGAGGGCAAAACCCTTGGTGTCTGTGATGGGAATGCAGGTCTGGGGGGTGAGATTGGCAGTGGGTGACTCTTTAAGGTCATTGCCTCTTGCACCTCATTCTGAAGAGCAAATAAGTCAGGAGAAATTCAACATGTGACCTCTGTTCAAAGGATTGGAAAGAGTTCAGTGGAAGTTTTAGAAAGGCGTGGAATCATCACCAAGTGGGTGTTTGGTCCTTTTCTGTTCAGCATTTACACCAAATTCCTGACAGAAAGTGGCAAGTGATCCCTGGTGAAATAAAACCAGGGAAGGACTGAATAATGAGGAGACTGGTGATTGGAAGTGACTGTACTCCCTTAGGAAGCCAAGCCCATGCCAACAGGATCTATTTTAAGGAGCAGCCAAATTCCATGGCATTCCTCTAGGAATAATGTATATACAGTGTATTTATGGCTTGGGAGGCTCTTTCCTAAGAAGTGACTCTGGAAAGAACTTGTGGGTCGGGTGTGAGGATGGTGGACCTGGGGCTCCAGTCACAGGTGGGGGGATGATATCCATGCATTTATTCCTGGGAGAGCTTCCCTGGCCCTGGATTTGCCCTGGTGTGTCCCTAATGCAGCCCTGGGACAGTTCAGCACTGGAGGAGAACCCTGGAAGGTCAGAGAGCTCTAAGGAGAACACAGACATGGAAGGCATCATTTACAGTGGCAATTTCAGGAGGCTTTCCAGTTTTTCTGGGATGATTGATCTGTCAGTGCTTGCATGTCCCTGTTTATAGGGGGAAATTGGAAGTGGTGGCACTGGAAGCTGTGGAGGGAATCATTCCAGTCCCTGCACAAAGGGGAGGGAAGGACTTGGTGCTGGAATTCTGTTCTGGACATACCTTTGTCGTGGCCTTCCAATGTGATCCTGAGCAAAGTTGGCAGAGAATCTATAAAATGAAGGCCCCTCTCCCTTTTTCCCCCCCTTTAAAAAACTGAATTCCTGTTGCAAATGATTCTGTTCCAGGATGCCCAGCTGAGGGAAAAGAATGGGAATCTGAGTGTGGGGTGAATCAATTTTAGATCCATGAGCAGAATTACACAGGGAAAGTCTCCCCTCCAGGACTGAGCAAGCAGGAGTAAACTCTTCCATCCCTCTCTTTATAACAAAAATAATAATAATAAAAGAATTTGAATGGAAAACATGAGGAGTTGCTGTGAATAGCTCAGCACATGTAAATAGGTGACTGGCAGTGCCTTGGTGAAATCAGTCAGGGCACTGAGCCAGACTGTGCTGCTTACGTGTGTACGTTCTGTAACCAGAAGTCACTGCTGAAACATTGAAAACAGAATTTATATGTGTAATGGAAAGATTTGAAGTATGCTGGCTTTTTTTTCTCCCTCTAGCCTGGGAATTTGTAAAAGAATGTTTTTCACTGTTAAAAAAAACCCACCAAAAACCCAAAGCTGGAGCAGCCCCGTGTTTGGGTTTTTAAGATTCAGTTAAGCAGCAAAAGTAGCTCTTGAGTAGTTACTTCTCCATGTGTTGAGCTGTATTGGAGGGAAAACTGCAAATGTATTTAGGAAAGAAACATTAGTCATGAGGGATGTTGACATCATGTCTTTCCCCATCGAGATGTCAAGTTTTAACTCGCTCTGTTGCTCGTTGCAGCGTCAGGAGTGAGTCCCAGAGCCAGGAGGGTGTGACAGGACTGGAGCAGCTCTGGGGTCAGGAGTGAGTCCCAGAGACAGGCAGGACAGGACAGGACAGCCAGGAGGGTGTGACAGGACTGGAGCAACTCTGGGGTTATTTCACAGAAATCAGGTGGTGGCCAAGGTTAAACCCTGTGGAGTCAAAAGGTCCCTGCTCTTATCAAAGCTCTTGTGCTTCTTTGCTAAGGGTTTTGTCACATCCACAACAAACCCTTTGGGCTGTACATCTTCATCAGAAAACTGGAGTAGCACAAGCAATAACGTAGAGTTTCTATATTTAGATTTTTTTTTTGCTGCTAATAAAACCTAGAAGATAATTTGATTTCATTGAAACATTAATATTTCATACCAGAATAACCAGTATCAGTTGATTTGCATCCCAAAGCCCTTGGCTGTAAATCCAGGGTTGGGAACAGCATTCCAGCGAGTTCCAGGGTGGGAATTCAACTCCCAGGGCTGTGGGAAGCAGCTCTGCTGCATTTGCGGAGCTGGGAGATTTCTAGTGAGACACTGAAGTGTGGTCCCTCCTGCCCAGCTCTGCTGTGGGCTGAGGAAGGTTGGAATTGAGCTCTGGGGGAGGAAAGAAGTGGGAAATCTCTCCCAGCAAGTCCCAGGGTGTTTCAGGGAGTGCCAAGGGCAAGATGGCTCTTCCATTCACAGTTTTCCCTCTCTGAAACCAGTTTTGCATGAGATAAATGACCTCTCCATGCAGGGGAGAAGGTCCTGCTGTGGTGTTGCTTTCCAGAAACCAGCAAACTGAACTGCTGGAGAAGAGGAATTCCCACTCATTTTTCGTTAGTGTTGACCTGCCTTCGTTGGCAGTGCTGCCTTCCATCCCCGGGGTCTGTTTTCCCTCTCCCAGCCCTCCTTTTCCCAGGAGCTGGTGGGTGTTTTCCCCTCTGGCAGCTTTCCTGGCAGGCTGGGCTGGGGCAGGGGCTGAGGAGGAGCTCCCAGGACAGGGTTTGAGAGCTGAAGAGCAGCAGAAACAGGGGGGGGGCTTTTCCTGGGCTGTTCTGACCTTGTTTTATCAGTCAGGCTTTTCAGCCTGAGAACCAAAAACTGCTTTCATGCACATCCTTTCCCAGCTCTGTTTCAGCAGCATCAGCTGTACTTTTGTATCTCTGTGCTCTTCTCTGCCTGTGCAGTAAATGAAAGAGATGGAGATTGTGAACTTCTGGTTTTTCTTGACACTTCATTGCAATTCGTCTTCTCCCAAATACAGAGACAGCAAAAATTCCCCAACTCCAGCAAGTTATTTTATAAAGAAAAAGAACCAGGAGTACTGACCTTTGAGTCATGTAGATAATTAAAAATACTGTGACACAGCCATTCCCCCTCTCCTCTGAGAGGCACCTTCCAGCTGTGCAATCCCTGGCACAGCTGTCTCAGGGCAGAAGTTGCACTGAACTGCCTGTTGGCAGTGGAGACTCAGCAGTGGAATTTAAACAGATGTTTCCTTTGCTTCTGTCACATTTTTCTACCTGTGAATTGCTCTTATCTGCACATACTTGGGTTTATTTATAAATTAACTGTTAAGGAGACTGAATTACTCCCTGTAGCCAGAGCCAAATCCTCCTAGGCCTGGGAAGATGGAGATGCATCAGGTTTGTGTAGGGCACGGCTTAGAAATGGGGTTGGTTTTCTCAACAGCATTTCTCCCATTGCTTAATAGTCCCTTCTTGATTTTTCTGTTTGTTGTTTTCTGCAGTCTCAGTCTGTAAACTTCTCAAGATTAAATGTTTGTTCTTACAAGAAAAGGCAGTGACTGTTTCCAGGGAGCAACTCCTGAGTGTCCCAGCAATGTAAAGACCCTAAAGTAGGGTCTTTAAACTCTGCCTTTTTAGATGCCAGCTGGAAAAAAAGCTTTATTTTAAAGGTGAATCTCCAAAGATGTAACAAATCTATGCATGAGCTGGGCCAAATGAAGGGGTTTGTACAGATAAAAGTTTAATGGCTGTTTATGTCAGGCTGTGTGTTGAGTTTTGCATCTGATCCAGCTGGAGTTTCATGTTAGAAGGGATTTACTTGTTTATTGATGAAAATAATCTGTCAAGGAGTGAACAATTCTGTGTTAGAGGTGCATAACAATCCCTATTATAGTTTAACAGCCAGATTAAACATTTAAATCAAGTAACTCCCTTTCTTTGAGCACTGAGGGCTCAGCTGTTGTTCTGTTGTTACTGTAATCACCTGCTAAGGACTAAACGTGCTGGGGAAATCAAACTTCATTACCCACTCCATTGCTTTTCTGGACACACACTGATTGAATTTGTTTTTAAGGTTTAATGAAGAAACTGGAAGAGGAGCTGAATTTCAATTCCTACCTGGTTACTGAGAAAATGCCCAGAGAGCTGGAGAGCAAAAAGGCCTCGGTGTTTCTGCTGCAGAAGGTGGTGGCAGAGCCAGCCATGACCCAGACTGACCTCACAGCCCTGCAGAGTGAGGTGAGGGGGCCAGGGGCACTCTGGGTTTGTTCTGCAGCAAATGCTGAGCCTCCTGCACTCTCTGCTTTGCTACTCCCTGCTTTACATCCCTGAGGAAATGTCTCATTCCCAGAGGAACCTCCTTCCAGCTGGAAAACCAAAGATGGCTTCATCACTAAACACAAATTCTCAGATAAGTTGTCTTTTTAAAAACCCACAAAACAGACACAAACAAACCAACCTCAAACCAAACCCAACCATATCCTTGGAAATTGTGTTGGCAATTTGGAATGATGTGAGCAGAGCTGTTAATTAGCACCTAAAGGGTTGTTTTTATTTCTCTTCAGATTTCACTTGTTTTTAACTCTCACAGACCTCAAGGTGGTTCCACCAACACATACAGAGAGTTTGTGGAGGGAACAACATTCCCTGAGTGATGGATCTTCACAATGTGATGCCTTAATCCATGTGCAATGGCTCAGAACTCCTCAGTGTTTGGAACAGCCCTGCACTCTTTGCTTTAGTTGTGAAGACCAAAGGAAATTTGGCCATCAAGTACTTCACTTACCTTTCTAGTTTTCTTCAGAAGTCAAAAGCAAATGGTGTGAGAATGAGAAAAATTCCCTCTTTGTGGGATATATCCAAGATGTGCAGAGGGATCTGTGGCTACATTTATATGTTCACTCAATGAGTTTTCACATTTGCATAATCCTAAATGAAAGATTAAACATGTGATGTTATTTTGTAGAAGAATTTAGAGGGATGCTAATTATTAGTATTTCTGTTGATGATGACAAAGGTTACAGCAAAGGGAGGCATCCTGAATGTCTCCTACTGGTTGGAGTTTAATCAGGATCTCCACCTTGGGGATGAGGAGGAGGCAGAGCATCCATCCTTAGGGGTGACAGCATTAATTAATTAATGGGAATTAGGGCTGAGATTCAGCCTCTGCCTTCCCACATTGTTCCCTCTCATCAAAGCAATCCTTGTGGCTGCAGTTCTGTCTCTCAGCCAGACCTGAAACCCCATTTTGCAGGTTTCTGTTGGGTTTTTGGCAATATTTAAAGGGCTCTGAGTTTTCTCTCTTCCTCCATGAGGTAAACTTTGATTTGTTATGTTTTGGAAGCATCCTCTCCTTGAAAGATAATAAAACCATGTCATACACTTGGCTGTCATCACAGGGTTTTTTTTAAGTCAGCTTTTGATTATCTGCCTTAAAAAGGAACTGAACTGCACTAAGCATGTCACCACCAGGCATTTCATAATATAAAATCCAGGAATTGATTCACACCAGGGAATTCTTATGCCACTTCAAATTCAGGCCTGTTCTACCACTAATAGAAGAGAATTCACAGGAGATTTTTTTTCAGGTGTTGGAGTATTTTTAGTCCTGTTGAGCAGTTTCTTTGAAATCCTTGGTTTTCCCAGCACAGGGATGTTGCTCCCAGGTTGCCAGGGGGATGCCCAGCACCATCCCTGCCTCAGGTTTGGCTCCCTGGTATTTCAGCACAGGTTTTCACTGCTGCCTTATCACTCCCATCCAGGGAGCAGAGAATTACAGGCAGGTTGCCAGGGCTGTGGTTTCCATGGCTGGGGAGAGTCCCAGTGTACTGGGAGAACTGGGAGCTGCCCACTGGTGTGACTGGCAGCTCCACATGCAGCAGCTCAGGAGCTTTGGCTGGAATGAAGCTCAGCAGTCTGGGATTGGGGCCAACCAAGTGCATCTTGTGGGAGGAGAAAAGGTGCTACACAGCTGGAGTGGGATGGGCTGTGACTCCTCAAAGTACCGAGGAAATTTTCATCACTTAATCTTTATTTGCTTCCCTTTAAACTTATGGTTAAATGGTTGGATGAGAAGGACTTTTAGTTAATGATGATAAAATGACATTTTTCACTCAGTGTGTGGCAATATCAGGCTTTGCCCTGTCCCAGTTCACTGCATTTGCTCTCCACATGCACCAGTTTACTTCATTTTCAAGGCCAACATCGAGTTTCTGCCTTATCAAAACAGCACAGACCTGGAAATCCAAAACCAGCCTCTTCCTGGCCAACACTTAATGACTCATGCAGCTTTTTGGGTCTGTTTCCCTGTTTCAAAAAAGGAACTTGCTGGATGGTAAATCTGGGTTGCAAAGCATTTAATTCTTGGAGAAGACAAAGCAATCAAGCTGCTTTTCCTTAGTTTTCTGCTCTGTCTTGCAGATAAATGAAGTCAATGCCCAAGTGAATCAGCTTATTGAGAAGAGGATGCTGAAATATGAGGCAGCTGATAGTAAATTCTCCATGTATCGCCAGCAGGTAAGAGACAAAACATGTTTGAAGCAAAAGCAGGAGAGAAAATCACTCCCTGATTGCTTTTACATACTGATTTTTTCTTTAATTTATTTGCATAAATCAGAAACACATAATAATGGAGGACCAAAGGAAGATGAGGAGCTGTTGAACACGTGTGTGTTCAGGGCTGAGTCAAACATTGCTTTTCAGTGGTGTCAGTGAATGTGCTTTGAGCACAGCAGTTCTGGAAGGAGCATTTTGGAGCAGCTTTTCTGGTGGGGCTGCAGCTGTGGGATGCTCAGAAGGGCTCTCTGCTGCAGCTCTGTGCCCTCCCTCTGCCTGACCACATGCCATTCCCCTCTTACATCTATTAAAAAGGAATTCTTTGATTTTTTTTTATCCTGAGGCTATAAAATAATCTTGCTGCAAAACAGTCTGTCTGGTCTGGTCTTAGTAAATGCACAGGTTATAAAAAGGATTTATGAAGCAGGAGGTTCTCAGAGCTTACACAGGAACCTGAGTGGTTCCTTTTCCAGGCAACCTGCACTGCTGCTCATTTTATAGGAGATTTTCATGGTGGAGATGGTTGAAAAAATAAAAGGGCTTGAGTCAAATTTATCAGTGGGAGGGAAAGCTTGGGATAAAATGGATAATGCAGTGCAGTCACCAGTGCAATGTGCTACACACCATTTTGCTTTGTAAGGGATGCTCTTCCTGCTGGGAGAAGCTGCTGCTCTGGGCTGTGGTGGAGAGCAGGAGCCACCCAGGAGCTGAGGATGCTCCTCAGGGCTTTGCCCTCCTGGCCCTGGCCCTGTTCCACAGGATAATGTCCCTGTCGTGCCAGTTTGTCCCTGCAGATCCCTCTGAGGTGAAGGGCTGAGCTCCCACCCCAGCAGGGCTCTGGCACAGGTATTTTTAGGAACTGAGCTGGTCCTTTCAGCTGAGTGTGAGAAA
This sequence comes from Pithys albifrons albifrons, assembly GCF_047495875.1. NCBI lineage: Eukaryota > Metazoa > Chordata > Aves > Passeriformes > Thamnophilidae > Pithys > Pithys albifrons. The sequence goes on along the minus strand of NC_092474.1, from coordinate 6,169,586 downwards.
ACTGGTGTGTTTTGGCTTCATGTTTTTGTAAGTTTTCCCTTTCACTTGAAGAAACCAGCCATGCCTCCAAATCCAGGCACGTGCATCTAAATTCATCTGTTGTTTAATTTTAAAATGTTTTGCAACAGGACACTTTGGCAAGATAAAAATCCCTTTTTTTTTATCCCTGAACTAATGCATACTTCTGTTCCCAAATCTGTCAGCTTCTGCTCAAAACTCAGGTACTATTAAACACACAGTCTTGTATAAAATATTTTTTAAATGCTTTATATTCCAGACTCAAAAAGAAAAGTATAATCTGTAATCGACACTATTTCTGTGCTGTTTTGCTTTATTCATCATCTTCCAGCACTTTGCCAAGATTCAGTGGCTCAGTTCTGCTTTAGTGTAACATATTTCTGTAGGTTGGAGTAGGTTGGAGTTATAAAAATCTGTATTATGACATTTGTGAAATCTTGGATACCTTTCCAGTTAAGCCATGTTGGTGTGTCTTACACAGGCACAGAAAGGGACTGAGCAGAAGAAATGGAGCAGCTCAAATGCCTCCCTTTTTCCTCAATGAAAGTGAAAAAAGGAGGTGAAAAAATGTAAATCTGAAATGTGAAATACATGAAGCTGAGTCTGGGCAGAAAGGCTGTGCTGGGAATCTCATCCCAGTGGGGAGAGTTCACAGACTGTTCTGAGTTGGAAGGGACCCACAAGGCTCATCGGCCCACGCAGGGATTGAACCCATGACCTTGGCATTATTACAGCCAAGTTTTAACCAACTGAGCCGATCTCAGGGTCTGAGTTGGGATCCTGCTGCCAGCTGTCTGTCATTTCTACCTGCATGTATTGGTGTAAAATACCCCTCTGCAGTGGGACCTGCTCACATCTCCCTGTGCTGGTGGGCTCCGTGCTGGGTGCCCGTGGACGGGCGGGTGGTGCCACTGGCAGGTCCTGATTAATGATGCCCTCCTGTCCTGTCCCATCCCACAGGCATCGCTGGTGGCCCGCAGGAAGGAGGCCAAGGCCCAAGAGCTGCAGGAGGCCAGGGAGGAGCTGGCCAGGCTGGAGGGGCAGGTGCAGCTCAGGAGCAGCCACGGCCCCGAGCTGGGGGGCCCCCAGGCACCGCCAGAGCACGAGGTACGGGGGGCACAGGGCGGGGAGGGCACCTGGGCATGGGGGGCCCTTCATGTACTCACAGCTTCCTTCCCCTTCCCACTGCTCCTCCTGCAGCATCCCACCCATCTCTGTGGGGTGTTGGCAGACCACACCATGGCCACCATTTTTAATGCACATTTTTGTCACCAAGTTTAACATATTTAAAGACTTTTTTTTTATTTAATGTGCAGATATTACAGTGCTGTCCAGTGCTGCCAAATGCTTCCTGGTATTTATGCTGATATTCATCCAGCACAACAGTGCTACATTTGCAGCTATTTTCAAATTATCAATTGTAATTTTTCACATTGTGTCTAATCCATTGCAAGGTCTGTGTCAACTTAGTGTTGGTCTCTCTTAACATTCCAGACTCTGGATCAGAATATCATCACAGTGGTATGGTGGGAAATAACCAACTCTAAAAATCACCATGATTATAAATCATATAAAAAGTCTCATGTGATTATAAAGCATAATATCAGTAATTATCAGTGATGTAGTTAGCCCTGTGGTATTTATTCTCCACGGAACTTTTTTACTTAAAACCCACCTTGCCCAGACTCTCTTTTTTGCTTTTTCTTCTTCAAAAGTTTGCATAGGATAAAGAAGCTGCAGCTTGGTGGTGGTTTGTCACCAAAATAAATTGACTTTTCTTCAGCCAGTAATTTTTCCCAGTTTGGAAGAAGCCTCTGAGGGCACTCACAGGCAGAGTCACTGAACTAAAGAGTATTTTAGCTGCTTCATCCTCTGAGTTAATACATCTTTACATTCTCTCCCATGCTGTCTTTGTGTGCCCTGCCATCCTTTATCCAGAGGAACATTTCACTTGCCCTGCCATGATTTATCCAGAGGAACATTTCACTTGCCCTGCCATCCTTTAACCAGAGCAACACACTCTTTGCTTGCTTTTTCTTTGTTTTTGTGCTTTTTTTTACATCTTAGTACAGGGAACACCCTTTGTAGAAGGAACTCCCTTCCTAATCCCATAAGACTTGCCTGCTCCACAAAATCAGGTTTGGTTTAAAGGAGTCTTAAAGAGTGAGCCTGGCTGCAAACCACAGGTGGGAGGGATGGCTCAGGGACTTGGAAAGATGAAGATGTTGGTTTCTGCTGCCATCACAGATTGTCTCACATTCCTTGGGCAGCACCAGTAAGAGCCCCACTGGATTAGCTTTGTCTCCACTCCAAGGTTTGCAGCCCCAGTGGGCACGTTGCTGCAGTCTTTGACAACTCTTTAAGCAAAAATAAAAGCAGAAATCTGACAATCTGTGTTTCATGGCATGTGATAGGGAGAAGTGTTTAATTAATCAACAGGAATGTATCACCAAGACAGCAGCATATGTTTTACATTATTTGCACATGCACTGGAAGGTAAGAAATAATTGGTGGTGTGCCTGTTCTTGAAAGGGACAAGAAACTCTGATCCACAGAATTTCAAGGAGAACAGGGAGGAGGGAAACCCCATAAGGAGGAACCTCATAAGAGGCTTAATAGTGGAAAACTCAAGTTGTTTGTCTGACACAAGGCAGAGGCTCAAGGCAGAAAAAGGACAACCTGTTTTGGACATGGCCTGTGCTCCTTTTGCTCAAGTATGTTCTGCTTTTGATTTGTAAAATATTTTCAAGTCTTTGTTTTGCAGAGTGAAGGATAAATGACTGAGCAATTTGGAGAAAACCATCAGCTTAAAATCTGAGGTGTTTGTCTTTTCCTAACAGGCATTTCTCCAAGGAAATATATATTGTCAGGGAAGCCAATATATAAATCCATGTCCTGTTCTCTTTTATTACTCCTTAGGTGACCTGCAGGGCACTTACCCTTTCCTGCTGCAGCCTCACAGGTTGTACTTTTAGTTCCTCCATTTTCAAAAGGCAGAGTCTTTTTATCAAATAGTTTTCAGTGGATTTTTAAATCCTATCTAAACACCACAGTTAAATAAAAGAATTATTTTTCTCCTCCACACAGTATTTCTAATCAACTCCTTGTCTCGCCTTGCTCTGTGCTATCACATTGTGGCTCTCCCAGCACTTGGCAATGGAAGAATCAGCACCTTTGCTCCCAAACCAGCATTTGGGTCTCCACCTCAGGTCTTCAATGTTTTGCTCTCTTCCATAGTCACAGAAAGGAACATTACAGCATTCCACAGGGTTCCAGAGGTTGTAAACCTGGATAGAACTCAGAGGAAACACAAAAAATAGGAATAAATTGTCTGCTTTGGGGGTTATGGAGTCCTTTTAGGTCCTTCAAGCCAAGTGCCCCGAGCAGGGCACAGTTGGCAGCTCCTCAGTGCAGCTGCCACATCCTGAGGATTGGGGAATCACATGTTGACACTCAGAAGGCTGGATGGGCCCATTCCAAGTGATCCTGGGCAAACTGGGATATTTTTAGCTCTTTACACAACCCATTGTGCTTTCCAGAGTTCAGCCCAGGGCTCAGGAGCCTGGACTGTCCTGAGGTGTTGGAGCTGACCCGTCCCAGGGCTGTGCTGAGCTGCAGGAGGGGAAATGAATCCTGGGCTGAGGATGTGCCACACAAATCCTCTCAGTTTGTGGCAGTTGTGGGAGGTTTGAGTGGTCATTTACATGGGGAGTTTAATCTTTTTGCCATGGAAATGCTCCTCCATGCCAACCTGCCCCTGGAAAAACAAGGGGGAAATGTTCCAGTTGGCAAATAGAGGAAACAGCCTTGTCACTTCTCCTCAAAAGGTGTCCATGTCCCTGACCCACCAGGAACTGTCCCCTCAGCCCAGAGTGGCTGGCTGGATTTTTAAGGGAGTAGCTGTAAAGGAGCTCAGGACTCAAATGTTCAGAGAATCACAGAATCCCAGACTGGTTTGGGTTGGAAGGGACCTTAAAGCACATCCAGTGCCACCCCCTGTCCTGGGCAGGGACACCTTTCACTATCCCAGGCTGTTCCAAGCCCTGTCCAGCCTGGCCTTGGACACTCCCAGGGCTGGGGCAGCCACAGCTGCTCTGCCCAACCAGTGCCAGGCCCTGCCCACCCTCCCAGGGAGGAATTTCTGCCCCATATCTCATCTAATCCTTCTCTCTGACAGTTTAAACCCAATCCCCTTGTCCTGTCCCTCCAGGCCCTTGTTAAATTGTCTCTCTCCATCCACCCTGGATGGTTTGGGCCAGCCCAGGAAATCCTGTCCCCTCAGGTGCTGCTCTCCCACCTCTGGCTCAGGTTCGAGCAGTTCCATTGCAGCCTGTCCAGGCTGTGCCATGAGCAGCTTGGGGATATTTCATTTTGATGGACTAAGGGCCAAAAGGTCTTGCCTTTGAGAAGCCCATCCTGTGTGGGAGTTCCCAACTCTGGCCAACAGTGGCTGTACTGGCTTCAGTTTGGAGCCTCTTAGGAAAAAATGCGGAAAATCTGTCACGATCAGGACTTTTCTGAACTGAATTTTAATACTTAGGACAGTTTGTATCCTGTTAATTAGTCTAAAACAGCTGTTCCTCAGTTCTTAATGAAAATAGAAATAGTCTGCTAAGATTTTCTGCAGTTACTATGCTTATGCAATTAATTTTATTAACAAAACTGTTCATTTGGAACTTTGGTTATGTATTTCATAAATACTTTTTAAACAAGTAATAGTTTGTTTTTGTAGCACTTTCACATGAAGAGTATTTTCATTGCAGTAACACAATCAAATTGCTGCATTAATCCAGAAAATACAATTTTAAAAGATTTGACTCAGAAGTGAGGGATTTGTCTGGGATTTGATCTTTTCAGAAAACAACCTTGTCCATTTTGTCCTTTAATGATAATCTTGGAGTAAGAACCTTGTGAAAACTTCATATGGAGCAAATGGGAGTTTTAAAGAGAAAAGGTGATGGGCTGGCAGGGAAAGCACAAGGCTGAGCATTAGAGGAGCTGGTTGTGAGCCCAGATCAGTCACTGAGGCCCTTGGGCTGATGTCCTTTCCTGGATGGGGGTCCTGCCAGGCCCTGGATGGTCCTGGAGAAGCCTGGATGGTCCTGCCAGGCCCTGGATGGTCCTGGAGAAGCCATTTCTGCTTCCCTGATTTGATGTTGTCATGTTTAGAACTGTTGTCACAGTTAATTACTTCACTTCTTGTGGTGAGATGTCATGTGGTGACACCAGCATCTCTCAGGTTCTAATAAATGGAGAAAAGCACAAAGTAGGTGCATTGCTGGATTATTCCACTAAAATGGAACATAATCCAGGAGATCTGGGATGGTGGGACATCCTATGAGAGATCAGAATCCTGTTTCCATTCCCTGTGTTCCACAATCCACGTAGTTATGTTACAGTCTCCCATAAAGTGACAAAGCAGAATCTTCCCTTGCTTTCCCTGGGTGGATTTTGTGTCTCCAGGGGCTGTGCCTGGATCAGCAAAGAGGCTCCCCCAGAGCCAGCTCTTGGCTCTTGTCCAGTCACTTCATCTCTGAAGCTCCAATAACTGTTGGTGTGAAATGGCTGGGTAAGGAAAAGCTCCTGGTGGCCCCAGCCCTGCCTGGAATGTCCCTGCCGGCACAGCCCTGGGAATTCTGTGGGACACAGGGAGCAGCTGACCTGGTCCATGGGAAATGCTGCTGCTCAGGAGTGGATTCCTTTGGTTTCTCAGCTTTAAAATGATGTGGCCAAACCATGTGGTTCCTGTGTGAACTCTGAGTTATTCAAAAGAGCTTTGGCCACAGTAGAAGGCAATTGTTTATAGCCTGGTGAGGGCTTGGGGTGTCATGGACACAGGGGTGGGGACAAAGCCTCAGGAGCAAGGCTGGCACCAAGGAACACACTGGGATTTGCAAGGAGCTTTCTTTTAATGTTTGGAAACCCTACAGGATGATTCTCAGCTTTTAGGCTACAAGGTGTTCTAATTTAAGTGAGTCACATCTGAGGATTCCAGCTCAGAATTTGGCCCTGGATCTGAAGGAGCCTTCAGTCAGTGAGGATTTAAGGGACTAATCTGTGCTGCCTTTGGAGTAAGTCAGGTCTTTTGGAAGCCCTGCCAAATTATTGCTTGATTTTCTACCCAGATTACCATTTTGCTGCTGTTTATGCCTCATTTTACCTTGTTTGCTGCAATAAAAGCTGGGTGGAAGGTTAAGTCTGCCTTTAAAAAGCCAGAGGTTGTGCTGAAAGACTGACATCCACCTCCTGGAATGAACAGGTTTCACTTGTCACTGTGAGCCACTTGTAGTGCATTTTGGATGAAATTTGTATCACACAGCCCTAAGTTAATCAGCTAATAATAGAATAGTGGTGGAGTCGGTTCGTTAATCAACAGGATCCTTTGACTTCCATTGTAAAATACATTATGCTGGAATATTGAATATGCAAATACTCTCCCTCCCACTTGAGCTATTTTCAAGACCTTAAAAGTAGCTATAAAAGAGGAGAGAATAATAGTTTGCTTTTCATCCTGGGATACACTGACAGCACATTGTTCTGATTCCATAGCTCTGTGAGGTCACATATTTAGTTTTATCCTTTACATCATCCTTTACTATATCCCACTGGTCAAAGGAAATATCTCAGGAACTACTTGATCAAGGCTGTGCTTCCCTTAGATTTTCCTCATTTAGTTGGACAGATTTTATTTATACTTTTGGAATCTCTTGGAAATCACAGAAAATTGGGTATTGTCTAAGCAATTAAAAATATTAAAAGACTTTTTTGTATTAACTGAGAGGATACATTTGAATTTACTGTGGAAAGGAGTGGCTTCTGGTTTGACTGTACTGAGTAAAATAAAGAGTGTGACAGTGGCAGGGGCTCAGGTGACCTTGTGTGTCCTTGTCCTGGGTAGTAGCAGGATGGAGGATGTTATCCCAAAGCCACACAGAGGCCAATCTGCATAGAGCACATTGAGTAATTTGTGGGTTTGTTCTTTCACCAAAAACGTTTATAGCTTTTGGCTTTAAAAATAGTTCTGGAGTGTAGCAAGAGAGAGGCAGCTTTGGCCTAGATATGGCACAGGATGGCAGATGAACAGGGTTGATTTCACTGTGGGCACCATGCCCAGGACACTTTTTATAGAACATACAGTGACTCTGGGGGTTCTGAGCCTGTGGCCACATCGGGGTTTTGGGATTTGTTCTTTAGAAGGCAGAGGGATCATTTTGCACAAAGAAAAAGCCATGTAAATATGAAAATGTGAGTCGGTTTGTGTTTGAATTTTAACCCTGTCAGTGGTGATGGGGCTCCTTTTCTTCCTGGGGCTGCCTGGTTTGTGCTCCCTGCACGTGCTCAGCCTTCTCAGCAAGGATTTCTGAAGCCTCTTCTTACATCATTTACTAAATTTCCTTTGCTTTCCACCTCTGGATCTGAGTGCATTTTGGAGCTGTGACTCCATTTACCTCTGAGCTCTCACATGAAATCCAGGAGTGAGAGCTGAGCCTGTTTGAGAGATGGAAAAAACAAAGGCAGAGCAAAATATTACCTGGTTGTTCCACCCCCTGGTACGTGGTGTGTGGCAAACTCAACACACACAGTTCAGGTGTAAATTAGCTAAGGCTGATCATCTGTAATGATTAGTGTTATTTTACTTAGTCTTTAATACAAATATAAATTGTTCCTTACTTTAGTTTTGAGTGAAATAAATAGGTATTGCATTCTCTGCTTCCATGCAAGGGTTCTGCTTTTATTTCCCTGCTTTACAAACTTAGCCAGTGGTATTTAGATCTGCAAGAGAGAAGGAAAGAGAGCAAGCCTGAGCTATTGAGAACATTTCAGGGCCGTGTTTCCCATGCCCTCCTCCCTTCCAGAGCTCCTGCCCTCTGGTGCCACGGGTTGGGCTGCCGAGCCCTGGGTTGTGCAGGGCTGAGCTGGGACTCTGCCGCAGCTGCAAATCACCAGGGCAATAACTTGGTTATTAGCCATGACTCCCAGAATGTTTTGCAAAGAGTATTTCCTTTCCCAGCTCTCAGATGGGGGTGAGCAGGAGGATCTCAGGCTCTCAGGTGAGTGGCTGGGACAAAGAGCAGCGGAGCTGCCCCTCGCCATTCCACATGGCAAAGAGCTGGGAATAAACATTCTCTGGGAATGCTGAATGGCAGCCTGTGTCCCAAAGCCTTCCTGCTCCTTGTGCAGGCCCAGGAGGGCAGTCCCAGCTCAGCACAGGCTGCCCCAGTGAGGCTGTGCAATCTCTGTCTCCCCAGTTCAAGCAGTACGTGGCCAAGTTGCGCACCAAGAACACGCTGTACAAGCAGAAGCGCCAGGAGATCTCCGAGATCACGGCGGAGTGTGGGATCCTGCAGAGGACTGAGGAGCTGCTCAGGCAGCGCCACCAGGCCCTTCAGCAGCAGCTGGTACCACAGCCCTCCCTCCCTGCCCCAGGGCACATCCCACTGCCCCCCCCCCCCCCCGCCCCGTGCCCAGTTCTGCCCCAGGGCACATCCCACTGCCCCCCCCCGCCCTGTGCCCAGCTCTGCCCCAGGACAGATCCCACTGCCCCCACCCCGTGCCCAGCCCTGCCCCAGGGCACATCCCACTGCCCCCCCCCGCCCCGTGCCCAGTTCTGCCCCAGGGCACATCCCACTGCCCCCCCCTCCCCGTGTCCAGTTCTGCCCCAGGGCACATCCCACTGCCCCCACCCGTGCCCAGCCCTGCCCCAACAGCCAGGGGAGTGTGGAGGGTGTTGGATCTGTGGGCTGTGGAGCTGCTGAGTTTGGTGCTCAGCAACTGCCAGGACTGAGCTGCAGTTGCTTTGGAGGCTGAGGGGCTTGACCCTGCTTTTTAAAGTCAGTGGTAAATCTGCACAGACCCCACTCAGGGCAAGGCTGGGTTCTTAAATTAGGTTTTGGTATCCACAGATGTAGTAGGGGCTTTGGAAGTGATCAGCAGTAAGGAGGATTCAAGTTACTGCTGAGAAATATATAGGAATAGTATTTAAAAAAAGAGCAGGCAGGAAGGAGACATTCTAACCCCAGAATATTTAGAAAAAAATCCATTTAAATTTAAATTTAACACTGGATGAATCTTCCCTAAGCCACAACAGCAGCAGAAGGATAACTAAACATCAGGGAATATCCAGTCATCCCAAATGCTGTGGTGTTTTCTTCCAATACCTGTATTCCTGATATCAAAATACTTTAAAAATAATTAGCTGCATTTTCTGATGAAACGTCTGGATTTTATATACACTGAACTTCTTCAGAGCCTGACCACAAACCCTCTTTGCTCTGTGGAAACTTCCTGTTCCCTTCAGTGGGCTCAGGGTAACCAACCTTGGTGTTTGCAGAGAGTTGTTGTCCTGCTCTACGGGCACGAGAGAAACTTGAGTTTTCCTGGCAGCCAGATGAATATTAACAAATTGATTGTGAATAATAAATTGGTTAATAACAATAAATTGATAAATAAAACAGATTTATTGCACTACTTACCCTTTTCCCTTCCTGCCAATGCTTTGGCTCCACAGAGCCCTTGGCTGGTTTGGGTTTCTCCCCCTGAGCACTGTTTGTGTCCACAGCAAAGCACTGAGGAGCAGAAAGGGATCTCTGGCTACAGCTACACCCAGGAGGAGCTGGAAAGAGTCTCTGCAGTGAAGAGTGAGATGGATGAGATGAAAGGCCAGACATTGGATAACATGTCTGAAATGGTGATTTTTGTCTTAAACTACTCTGTTGCCTCAGTTGGACTATCTGGTTCCTCAGCACATAAAACCAAATTTAGTACTTTTGTTTGGGTTTATAATTTTCCTCTAATCTGTATTTTTATATGTGTCAAAAATTCAGATACTTCTGCAAAGGTAATGTAGACAAAGTTTACTTAAATGTGCATTTCTTTTAATATATGAAGAAGAAATTCAGAATTATTAAAACCAATAAATCCTACAAATAAATCCTCCTTTTCTCCCCTTCAGAAACATCAGGGATATCAAGTCTTGTTGTCTTTGATTTTTCACTTTTCTGTGATTTCAGAAGTGTCTTAAAATTTGTTCTTTCACATTATTTGGAAGAGATGAATGGTTTGAATCTGTAACAGAATCTTTCTCTAAAATGTTTGTAAATCACTGGGGTTCAGCTTTTGTTAAAAAGATACTTAATATGCTCAGAGAGCTAAACAGCTTGTCTTTTCTCTATAGCCTGATTTTCAGTTGCCCTCAGATCTGTCATGTTTTAATTTACCTGCCCACAGAGCTGTAGCAGCAAGAAAGAACCTGAATTTCTAATTTGAAAATATTATAAAAGAGCAAAAAGCAAAATAGCCTTTTTTTAAATCATTGGGGCATTTTTAAATTAAAATGGTATCATTAAAATAGAATTGCTCTCAGATAGATGGATGAAATTTGAATTTTCAGGATAAACATGTCCCAGGGCCTCAGTTGGAGCAGTTTCAAGCTGTGCAGGTTTGTTTGTTTGTTGGTTTGTTTGTTTGTTTATTTAAGGAGTTCTTTCTCCGTCTCCTCTATGAAATCCCTTCTTTTTCCCTGCTCCTTAAGCTTTTGGTGTCTGGCAATGGGCTGTCTCCTGGAATTCTCCAGGATGTTCTGGGAGCAGAATTTGTCTCATTTGTGGGAATGACCCCAGATGGGCTCTTTCCCTGGCTTAATTAGGCCTGAACTTTGGTTAGATAATTAAGGCTTCATTTATATATCATTCTTACATAATTATGGTTCCATCACTCAGGTTTTCTCCCCATATTTTGCTTTGTTTCCCTTTCCTTTCCCATTCCTCATGCCATGAATGTGTTTTTATGGCCCCTTTGCCAGGTGAAGAGGCTCAATGCAGTGGTGGCAGAGAAGAAGGCCAGCCTTGCCCCCATCATCAAGGAGCTCAGGCAGCTGAGGCACAAGTGCCAGGTTAGTGCCAGAGGTGCCAGGTTAGTGCCAACACTCCTCTGTCTGTGTAAATCCCCCCAGGAGCACCAGGCAGTGCCATTTGCAGCTCTCTGTGGTGCTCAGAGCTCAGGAAAAGCTGCAGACACAGAATGGCTCAGCAGTGTCTGCCACAGGCTGGGGTTTGTCAGAGCTGCCAGTGCAGGCACAGAATGCAGCCTTAGAGCAATGTCAAAATTGCTGCACCAGGGGAAAATGCAAAAATCATGGTTCAGACCCAAAGCAAAGTTATCTTTGGGTCAGTGCCAAAGCTCTTTCTGCATCTCTGCATTAGTGATCCCAAGTAATGCTCTCCTTTCTCAGTGGGTTGCAGACAACATCTCCTTCAAGGGGTTGAATACATTGGTCTAAGTCCTCTGTTAGTCTGTGGGCCCACAGATTTATCCATTGGTTTTCAAAATTTTACAGAGATCTGAAAAAAAAAGTCTTTTGGGTCTGCAGCTGCCACGGGTTGGCTCTTGGCCATGGCAGGAAATAGGGTGAGGCCTTTATCTGTCCATGAAATTCCCAGAAAACTGCTTTGAATGGTTCCCTCAAGGTGTCAGCAGATGAAATCCAGTGAAGGAGTTGGGTGTGCACAGCTAGAACTCTGGCTGTGCACAGGGAGCAAGTAAATGGATCCTGTCTTAATGTCTATTTTTATAATTAGTTGTGCTTTCCCCTTGCAAGCACTGCCCTGTCCCCGCCACGGCAGAGCCACAGATGGGGCCGTGCAGAGGAGATTCCTGAGTGTCTCTGGCCTGAGTGCCACATGCCAGGCAAAGGAACATTTCATTTATGTGCCCTTTGGCCCTTTTCCCCTCAGGAATTAACTCAGGAACGCGATGAGAAGAAGCTGCAGTACGACAGTTGTGCAGCGGGGCTGGAGAGCAACCGCGCGGCGCTGGAGCAGGTGAGGGGCAGGAGGTGGCCCAGGGTCCCCCCTGCCCTCGGGACGTGCAGAACACAAACCACTGCAGGGCACATGGGGCAGGGGTGCCCCCCAGCCCTGCAAACCCTGCCTGAAGTGCCCTGGGGGGGCTCAGGAACCCCCCCAGCTTTGGGCAGCGAGGACAGGCAGTGCTGCCCCAGGTGGGGTCTGTGGGAAAGGATTTGACCATGAAATAAGGATGAATTTATCACGACAAATCTTTCTGTGCATTGAGGAGATTAGCAGCCAACCATGCATAATTAATGACTGACATTGATGGCAAGGAGATTTCATTAAATGGGTCTGTCTTGTATTCCTGGGCAGACAACAGTGATTTTCTAATACATGTGAACAGTCCCATCCACTGACTGAGCTGGACGTGAGGAGAAGTCACTTTTCCAGCTGAGAGTCTGAAAATCACACAGTGACAGCTCTGGAGGCAGCAACTGCTGTGTGACCTGGAGAACAGGAATTCCTCTTGGATTATTGTTTTTTTTTTGGAATGGCCCATGTAAGGATGGGAGTATCCCACTATCTCCATGCTGCTCTGCATAATTATGGATTGCTCATTAACATGCCATTAGCACATCTGTACCCTTTTGCAGTTGTGTTCCAGGAAATGCTTGTTCCCAGCTGCACTTGGCACTTCAGATGTGCTGAGGAACAGGAGTCTTGGCAGCACTTGGGAAGTGCCTCCTCCTGGAAGGCAGTCATGGATAATCCTCACCCCAGCCCCTGCACACCTGACTGCAAATCCAAACCCAGCCAGTTGGGCTTCACTTCCAGAGGGACTCCTGAAAGGCCCAGATTAGAGGACCATTGGAGAAGTTATTAATTCAGGGTTATTCCTATAAACTCCCATGGCAACACAGGGCACCTCCTGGGGGCTTTCACTCACTATGTCCTTTGGAATCTTCTCCTTCTCCCCCAGGAGGTGAAGGTGCTGCTGGAAGAATGTGCACAGCAGGAGAGCAACTACCACTACATGAACTGCATGAGGAGGGTGAGAGCACAGAGGGGCCAAACTGCTCCCTGGGGAATGAACTGCAGGGGTTCTGTGAGGATTTACTGGAATTCTGTGCCTTGCAGAGCCTGGAGGTGCAGCTGCAGCGAGCCAGGGAGGAGCTGAAGGCCTGTGTGTCCCCAGAGGGGCAGCAGCGGCGCCGGGCCCTGCGGTGAGTGCCGGGCCGAGGGATGGCCACAAACTGCAGGCAGGAATTTTCCCACTGCCATTGGAGCTGGGAGAGTTCACCTGGTAAATTTAGAAACACTCTAAGAATCTAAGAACAAGCAGCTTGGATTCCAGTCCATCCTGCTGGAAACCTCCACGTTCTCTCAGACATGGCAGAGTTTTCCCTCCCCACTGGAGATTCCCAGCCCTGGAGCGGTTGGACTGAACCACCCCATGGGCCTCCATCCCTCCCCCCAGCTTCATTCACTCCAGTGCAAAGCCATTTTCCTCCCCCTGTGATTCTTTTAGGCCCCCTCACCTTTGCCTGGCAGGGAGAGAAGCAGGAAATACCATAAATTGAGCTGCTGCTTATTTTTGGTGTAGTTTTCTATTTTAAATGGCACAGTCCTGCCAAAGATGGAAATGTTTTCTGAGAATGGGATGGTTTGGATTAATTATCTGGGCTAAGAAGTCTAAATGTTACCATGTCATAGAGATTTTTTACACTTTACTAAATATTTTTGGAAAAGTATCCCATTTAAAATTTTGCATATGTTCAATCTTCTAATACAACATGAAAGTTGAGGACTTCCAGAGTAATTTATGGACCTGCCTCCTGCAGTGGCAGCAGCAAGGGCAGAGCTGTTACCTGCCAGTGCAGGGAATCAAGTGTCACTTGGTGTCATCAGGAGCAATTTCTTCACTCCTGGAGTGAAAAAGGCAGTAAATGACCAGTAACATTTTACAGGCTCTGGAATGGGGCCCTTGAAGGGATGGAGACGTGTCAAAGAGTGGGAAAACTCCAGGGATTCCTTCAGGACACACTGAGAGGAGGTTCCTCCATCAGCTCCTCCCTGAACCAGGAGCTGTCCCAAAGCTGGTACTGGTGGAGCTGGAGCTGCTTCTCCATGTTCTGGAATATGAGGCAGAGACCACCAAGAAGGGAAGGGCTGGATTAGTGCCCATCAGAGACCTCTGCAGGGATCTGAGCCATGAGAGAGCTCAGACACTGCAGTAAAACAAGAGTAAGAAAAGCACCAACAGTGCTGACATCGGGGTGGGAGAAGGGAAGGATGAGGAGGGAGAATTATCCCACCTCACCAAATAATGGAAGGCTGCAGGAAAGAAAAGATTTATCTAATGAAGGATGATGAAACAGCAAAATTAAGAAGGATGGAAAGAGAAAAGCCTTGGTATGGTGTGGATATTCCTGAGGCTGAGGAGCAGCTGAGGCAGCGGGGGCAGACACAGGGCACGTGGGGAAGGGAAGGGAAGGGGGTGCTGGGTGGGCTCTCAGGTGCTGAGCAAAAAATTGAGAAATGAACATTCAGGCTGTGAGTGTTCCCATGGATCACCATCCAAGGCCCTGCTGGATGGAGCAGGAGCCCAGCTCTGCAATTCCAGGTATGGGAGGGGAATGTGAGCAGAGTGTTACCCTCTCACTGTCCCTGTTTCACTTCCAGGCTGGAAATTCTCCTCCCACAGGGACTAGACACAGGTTTGACCTTTCTAAGAGGTCACAGACCTGTCTCATTTGAGTTAATCACAGCCAAGTTCAATAGAGAGACCTTTGCAAACTATAAAATGAGGCAGTAACAGTTTTCTGTAGACATCCCCTCAGAACATGAACGTATTTCTCAGCCGGCACTGGAATGTAAACGGAGTGAAAATGAACCATAAATAGACCAGCACTTTCCTAACAACGTATTGAACAAAAAATGTCTTAATTCAGACCCTCTTTTTTGAATATAAACTCTCTGTTCCGTGGAGTCACTTCTAAGGAATGTGAAAAGTTAATTTTCTTCACTATAAATAGAAAATTGTGGGGTTTTTAACAAAGTTATTAAGTTACATTCTTTCCAGTCACCATTATAAATAGTAAAGAAAAACTTGACTGGGAAAGACATAAAATTTTCTGATGATTGCTTTGAAAACTACTTAAAAAAGGGGCATTCTTGAGGCCAAATGTGAGAGAAGATGTGCTGGTGCCAGGGCAGGGAGCAGGTTCTGCCTCCTCTGGCTCTGGGATCAGTGGGACAGCACCTGGAGCAGCCTCGGGATGGCTCTGCTTTGTCCTGGCTGGAATTGTGCAAGAGATCCCAAAGTGTTCCAGCTTCATTCCTGTGCCAGGCAGGACCAAGTGCTCCAGTCCAAACCCTGGAGTGGTTGGTAGAAAGGGAAGGGATAAAGGCGTGGGATGCCTCAAGTTCCCACGGCTGCTGCCACATCCCAGCAAACCTTCCCACTGGCATTTCTTTCTGGAAATGAGGATTTCTCTACACAGAGATCTTCACCCTGATTTGGAAAGTCCTCTGGATGAGCTGGGTTAGTTTGAATTCCACTATAAACCCTCACACAAAAATGCAGTGATTACACACAGAATACAACTGATTGTTTTTAACTGACTCGGTGACTCGGTGAAGAGTTTTTTCTGTTGTCACATTGCAAAAACATTGAGAATAAGTCCTAGAGGTGCCCCTGACTGGGGCTGTTGTGGTTTGCCTGTTGTGTTCTCAGGGGCCACACGTCAGGGCTGGGTCTGGCAGGGGATGAGCCACTTGCTCAGACAAGGGTGCCCAGCCAAGACCTTTGACAATGAATGCCACCCGTTGTGCTGCCCGGGCTATATTTATGTGAGGGTTGTTTGCTGAGAGAGGAGCTCTCTGGAGCTGCCAGACCTGACCTGAAACACTATTCCCCTTAGTCCTGCACTCTCCTACTCTACATTCCCAGCAATTAGGGGCTGTGGGGCCGTGAACTCCCAGAATGGCACCGGGATGAGGGCGTTGTCAGGAGGGATCAGGTGTGTCTGAGCCCGATGGTGCCCTCGAGCTGTAAGGAGCAGGAACCATTCCTGCTTCCAAATGTAAGGGATCTTCTCCTGTGTCACTGCTCCCAGCTGCACAGCTGAGACAAGGAGATCTGATCCTTGTCAAGGGATATGTTGTTCAATAACAAAAAGGTTTCTTTGTGCTCTGAACCTCCCAATACTTCCATCATTTTCCATGCCTGCATCAGTATCCTATCCTGTTCCATAGAACCAAATCCTGATGAACTAATTTTTATTCCCTTCAGAGAACAGTATACAAAGATGATCCTTGAACAGGAAAACCTTGGGAAGGTAAGAATAATGCTTTTACCTTCTACAAACTTTGTACAGTTCCTGTTTTTGAGGGGTTTATTCCCAAAGGCTGAGGACAATCTTTTATAAAAAGCACATTGCAGCCTACAAAGACAATTCCATCACTGCTGATGTTGGTAACTAATACCCTGGAAGAGGATCCTGCTCCCTCCTCAGGGCTTGGTTTCCTGCAGGGAATAACATGAGCTGCTGTAAGAGATAGTCAGAGAGCACATTCCCTGAAACCCACTGGGATAAGAACCTGCAATGGGCACAACAGGCTGTGCCAGCTCAGATTTTCTGTTGTATATAAAGCAACCTGTTGAAGACAATAAATTTGGAGCCTGTCAGCCTTATCACTGTTGTTAAAGGCCAGGGGATCATTGGTGTTACACAAAAGCAGTTGTCCAGTTTTAATCTTGTCTAGAGCTCAGATCAGCTTGGACAAGGTTGGGCTTAGCAAGTCACACCAAAGAGCTTTTCCTGATTTCCTTTCTGAGTCAGTCCGGGTGGTTTCACAGGCTGGGCTGCCACTGTTACCAATCAGGAGTGTGTTTAATTGTCAGACACTGATTTCATGTTTAAATACCATGATATGAACCCAGTGCAGGGCTCACTGTGAGAGTCTGTGTGGAAATGATCTCAGGTTTTCAGCACAAGTCCTCAAACAGATCAGACCAACACTGAGACAGTTAAAAACCATGGGAAGAGTTGTCAGTCTGGACAGAGATCCAAGTCCCAGGAGTTAATGCATTTAGCACTTTCAGGGAGTGTTATCAACTTGGACAAACCACAGCTCAGTAGCATTTAAAAATCTCTGTCATTCCAATGTTTTTGTGGGGTAGAACTCCTGCAGAAATCTGATTTTTTTGTCTTTTTAACAGAAATTACGAGAGAAGCAGAAAGTTGTTCGGGACAATCATGGGCCAAACATGAAGCAGATGAAAATGTGGCAGGACTTGGAGCAGTTAATGGAATGTAAAAGAGAGTGTTTTCTGAAACAACAAAATCAAGCAGCCATTGGTCAGGTCATTCGGGAAGGAGGGAAAGACAGGCTGGTGCTGTGAATTCTTCCTCCCAATACCTACATGAAGTAGGAAGACTGTGTTGGCTTCTTTAAGGAAAAGTCGTTCTAAATCCTCTTGCTTCCATTAATTCTACAATTTTTGACCATTATTTGGTTTTGGGGGATAAACAAAGAGAGCAACACACCCTGTGTTTGGAAGGTCTGCTGGGAGAGCTGCTCTGGGCTGGAGCTCCTGCTGAACCCCTGGTTTGTGAGGCTGGGAGGGGCCTCTGCAGCGAGATCAAAGGGACAAATCCTTCTCCAGGGTCATGGAAAACCTGTGTAATTGCTCTGCCTCTCCTCCTTCATCACTAAGGTTACATTTCTGCAAGGCCTGGGGCTTGGTATCCTGGAATTGTGGCCCTCTCCTGCCCATTGTCCCTGCCCACCCAGTGTCACTGCAGGAGCTGCCCAGTGACTCCAGGAGCTGCCCAGTGTCACTGCAGGAGCTGCCCAGTGATTCCAGGAGCTGCCCAGTGTCACTGCAGGAGCTGCCCAGTGACGCCAGGAGCTGCCCAGTGTCACTGCAGGAGCTGCCCAGTGACTCCAGGAGCTGCCCAGTGTCACTGCAGGAGCTGCCCAGTGTCACTGCAGGAGCTGCCCAATGTCACTGCAGGAGCTGCCCAGTGATTCCAGGAGCTGCCCAGTGACTCCAGGAGCTGCCCAGTGCCTGCAGGAGCTGCCCAGTGTCACTGCAGGAGCTGCCCAGGCCTCCCTGTCCTGCTCAGCCTTTCCCTGTCTCCCTTCCCTTGCATGGTTCAGCTGCCTGTGCTTCCAGGAGACACTTGGTTGCTGCAGCGTCAGGAGCCTCCTGGGAGAACAATCACTTGGATTCTGAGCTTTTCCCATTCTCTTTTGCTGTTGTTTTCAACAGAAGTGTTTTTCTTACCTCCATTATTTTCTCTGAGTTGCCCATGTGGAAATGGAAAGGGAGGTCAACCAAAGCTCATCCCAGTGGGGATGGTTTGAGCTGCTTTGTGTGCACAGGGACAAGGGATCCAAAGGGATTGCACACCCAGAGAGGGTCATCTCCTCCTTCTGCTGCATTTCTGGATAGGTTGGTGGGGTTTTTTATAGTTTTTCCTGCCTGAAGTGGAATGTCTTTTCAGAATATATATAAAAGAATTTGCTTTCTTTGATACCTAACTGTGAGATCTGATAGTTTCTATATCCAGAGAGAATATGGTAATTATAGAGTTCCTACTTTGCCTTTGCATTAAATACTTTTGTTAACAGGACTAAAATAAAAGCAGGCAAAACTGCATTTGGGCTGTGTGCTATTCTTCTTTTTTACATTTCCTGGGGAAAAGAAGGAGATGGTTGGTGGTTGGGCCACAAGAGAAGGAAGTTTGAATGGGGAACTGAATGACATTTATTCCAGATGCCCCCAGAGGGTTCCCACTGCAGTGTGAGTGTGAGGAGGAGGCTCAGATGCAGAGCCCAGAACAGGCTTTGCTCCTGCCTGCCCTGCTCAGGTGTCACTTGCCTGGCTCCTCAGGGCTCTGGGCTGGGGACAGTCATGACAATCCCAGCCCTGGAGTTCTCCTGGAGGGTTTGCTGAAGGCCTGACAGCAACAGGACAGTAACACAGACAAGTAGATACAAGACACACTGAAAACATGGGATAATCACCAAAAATGGGCATTTAGGTTACTCAGGAATCAGCCTCTGGGTCAGAGCCACTAGGAAGGGCAGGGAGAAAGGGGATTTCATGGACTTCAAGCCAAAACTTTTAACAAACCCTTAGAAATCCTGTTTGACAGGCCCATTTACACAAAGATGTATGGCAGGGATTATCCTGCTTCCCAGGAAAAAGCAAAGCCTTGGAAATGCAGTGATGTGGAGTAAGATTGAATGCAATCACTTTCTGTTTTTCTGTTCAGAGAAACTAAAAATAGTTCATCTTTCTTCCTTGTGAAAACAGTTTATTGCTGGTTGCTCCAAGATGACGTGATTGTTGTTCTGATCTGATCAGGGCTCTGCCACTTGGGCCGCACAGGGAAGGGCACTCAGAGTCTACTCTGAGCAGCAGCAGCAAAATGACTTTCTGAGATGAAGCAGAAAATCATAATAACTGTTATCCAAAGAAAATTGGAAAACCTCAGGTGCTATTTTTAGCTTTTTATACAAGTGGACATTTAATAAATGCAGCTTTAATGGATTCTGTTCCCTGGTGCTTCCACGTAGATGGGATTCAGAAATCTTTGAATGTCACAGGTTTATCTTTACTTCCTATCTTACAACAAAAAGCTAACTTCTCCTTTTTCTCTTTGGTATTATTAATAGCCTGTCTGGTTAAGAAGATTAAACATACCTGCCTTTCCCTTGGGAAGGTGCAAATAAATCCAAAATATGAAGGGGCAAATTTTTAGCACTTCCCAAGATTCTCACTGACCTGAGCAGTCACATGAGCAGCAGCTCCTTGTGTTTCCAAAGGCTTCTCCTTATCCCTACCCAGTCCTGGAGGATGGAGCATCCCAGCTGTAAAACTGCTGTAATATCCTGCAGCTTTGGGGGGTTCAGTGGTGTTGATTTTGACTGTTCTTGGAGCTACAGCGAGTTCCACAGAGACCTGAGAGATAAAACAGTTCCAGGCATGAGAAAACAGCCCATCACCCTCTCTGGGAGCAGCCATTTACCAGCTGGGCACCCATGGTTTGGTCTGTAGTAGCTGGTACCATTTTACTTCCATTTGAACTATAATACCCCAAATAAAAGTTCTGAGCCTTCCTTAGCCAGCCCAAACCTGGAATCAGTTTCTGTCTCTTCACTCCCACGGACATCACTACCCAGGCTGTCACATACATACAGTTGCCCACAATCAGAAAAGTTACCATGTTTAAATGCACCAGTTCCCAGAGCTTTTTGGTCACACTTCCCAGCATTGTGGTGCTGCTCCCTGTGCCAGGACACAGCAGCAGGTCAGTGCCTGGCACTATCCCCATGATGAGGATGTTGTGATTAATGAGCAGGGATTGTGCACTGCCCAGTAACCAGTATGGGATTTGTTCTCCCAGTGACTTGCTGGTCCAGAGCTGCTTGTCCTTGGATCACCATTCCCTGCCTGGCCCAGCAGGACAGAGGTGACAGCTCTGTTCACTCCCTGCAGGCTGTGGAGCCATCCAAGCAGAGCCTTTGGCAGTGCCAGGCCAGTTCCTGCCTCACCTCCTGGCAGAGCTTGGCCAGCCTGGAGTAGGTGGGGATGGAGGGAGAGGCACAGAGAGGGGAAGGCTGTCACCTGGAAAGTGTCCCCCTGGGAGAAAGGTGGGGACACATTCATGGGAGAGTTGGACTCGATGATCCTTGTGGGCCCTTCCAACTCACAGTATTTTGGATTCTGGGATTCCAGGACACTGTTACTCTGTCACCTTGCCTGGGGAGGAGGAGACACTGGTCCTTGTGGATCTGGTTCTCTCTGGCCCTGCACTTGTCCAGATTTCAGGATGAAGAATCAAGCCCGGGGTTGTCGCTGCTGAGGGAATGCAGGAACTCCTCACCTGCCTCTCCCCAGGGCAGCCGGGAATGGGACCAGGACTGACATTCCATGGATGTGCCAGCATTCCAGTGAGGAAGGACTGCTCAAACCAACAACTTCATCACCAGGTGCCACCTGGCTGGGCAACACCCATGCCCAGGGTAGTTATTTTCTGACAATCACAACCTGACCTATTTCCAGCTCATTTCAGGGGTCCTTTAAATGCACCAGCCAAGGAGCAGGAGGGATCCAGTCAGTGCTCCCAGGGCAGGGAGGAAAACTGGGATTTGAGTGTTTTATTTTTTGGGACAGCAACTCCCTGACATTAAATCTCCCTCTGGGAACATCTCCCACAGCCCATAACTGGAGACCAATCTCACTCTGGTGCTGTTGTGGTGCTGCTCCTTTCGTGGGGTTTATTCACTGTCTCCCATCACTTGTGCGTTGTCCCTACAATCACTTGGATGGGAAGTGCATCCCTTTAAAGTCTCTCAGTGAAGGTTCTTTTCTGCTTGTTGGTTTAATTGAAGTGAAGGTTGGTCATAAAACACGATGAGAGGGAAAGAGGGAACTCACGGGCTGGAAAAAGCACTTTAAATATTTTCCTGGGATCACTAACACAACCTTGTCCCACTTCACCCCATGTTGTGGAAAGAATTAGACAATCCTTGTGTGAAATGTCTCAAAGGTGTTTACAATCCCAGCCTGTGATTCTTAATTCTGCTATTAAATTTATTTTCAACCTTTTTCTTAATTCTGGTGTCCAAATTTATGTTCAGCCTTTTGAGAGGATTCACTTGCTGGTGACTTGGCAGAGCCAGACAAGTGTTGGGCTTTGACTGTGACACTTGTTGCAGAATTTGATTGAAACTATATATGTGCAGATAACACCAACAAAATGCCCCTCTTGCGTTTGTTTCGAGATATTTTTGGAAACAACAGAGGCGACCTTGGACAGAGCTGCTCTTCCAATTTAGGACTTCATTCGGTCTAAGAGAGTCAAATTATACTCCTGAATCTCTCTGTGTCCCCACAAACAGGACTGGTTTACTTTATGCCTTTGCAGGATTGTTTTTCTGTACCTTCTCAGCAGTGTTGACCTGTTTGGGAGAAAAATTACTTTAGATAATCAACAGTTACTTTCAAATGCACTTATAAATAGTCTGTGATGTATCACATGTCCCTTAAAATGTTGTGTAACCCAAAATATCAGTGGCCCTTTATGTAACACCTTTGCTCCTCTAGAACCAATAAACAGTGTTTGCCTTTGCTTATAAACATGAAAAGTGTGATTTCAAGGCAGAGACTCAATGTCCAGCCTAAATGGGGGGTGGCAGTGCTGGGATGGGGCTGTCCCTGTCCCCTCACAGCACAAACAGTGTCTGGGAGGCTCCAGGGGCACAGCCAGGGTTGGGAGCTGGATCCAATCCTTGTTCTCCCCTGGTTGGGTTTGCCTGCTGTGCAATTGTATCTGTAACACTTTTATTGCATCTAATCACTTAGGAGGTTTTAAATAGTTTGCACTTTATTTCCTATACAATCAATATGTTGTAATTCATTTGTGTTGCTCTGTTACAGACCATCCTGCACTCAGGACAAAATGGGATTAGTTTGTGGCAAGGATAATGCAGATTCACTGCTGGGAGTGAAAGGAGAATTGACAGAGTGAGTGTTCTTGTCATTTATCCTGCACAGTATTTACTCCCTGCAATAATGATGTTGTCCAGTGTTACCTGACCATCAAATCCAAGGAATAACATGGAAACTGAGCCTGGACGTGCCAGTGGAATCTGTCTGACATAAATACACTGCTTGGGAGTATATTGTTTATATTTCTTTGATCACACTCCATGTCAATGCACATTTTTATGGCTCTATTACACCCTGGCTGTGACTGATGGCTCGAGTTCTAACTCAGGAATATCCAGTCCCCTGATTTTATGGCATTGTCATGTGAAGTATTTGTGGGCAGCCTGAGAGCAGAGACTGATCCTGTGAGCCTGGGACTGCATTGCCATGTGCACAACTCAGGTCAAAATCAACTGTGTGGTTTAGCAACTTTCACCACAGAATCTCAAATTAATTGACAAACAAGTTCATTGCTGTTGGCCACGTGGCCACATGAACAAGTTGCTGCTGTTTTTTATTTTCCAGAGGAGCAAACCCCACTATGGAACAAACCAGAAGCAAACCCAGGAATCCAGTCCTTGTCCCTGGGCTGTGATCTCAGGGCATTCCCAGGATTCCCAAGTTGGAACCCTCCCAGTTCTGGTCCTGAGCTGGTTGCTCAGGCCCCCAGACCTCATCCCAGCCCGAGGTTTGGATTGTTGGGACACACAGGAATGATGGCAAATGTCCCCGACTGTCCCCGGCAGTGTCGGTGCCCTCGGCCTGAGCGTCCTCAGCTGCCCCTGCCCTGCCCAAAAAGGAGCTCAGGAGGGACTGTCTGCACATCTGCAGAGTGATCATTGACTGCAGGGCACAACAGACACCAACAAACAAATGGGATACAGCAAATGCAAAGCTGCATCCTGAGGGAGGCTTTAACTGAACTCCAGTGGGGAACTGCAAACACAGAAAGCAGCACAACCTGATGGAAACAACAAAGGGAATGGGAGGATTTCCTCCTGCCCTGAGGTGTGTTTGTGATCCCAGAGAGGGGAGAGCAGGAGCAGCAGCCCTGTGTGTGTGGCTGTGCACACTGAGTCCCACAGGGTCACTCACACAGTCCCACAGGGTCACTCACAGAGTCCCACAGGGTCACTCACACAGAGTCCCACAGGGTCACTCACAGAGTCCCACAGGGTCTCACACACAGAGTCCCACAGGGTCACTCACAGAGTCCCACAGAGTCACTCACAGAGTCCCACAGGGTCTCACACACAGAGTCCCACAGGGTCACTCACACAGAGTCCCACAGGGTCACTCACAGAGTCCCACAGGGTCACTCACACAGAGTCCCACAGGGTCACTCACAGAGTCCCACAGGGTCACTCACACAGTCCCACAGGGTCACTCACAGAGTCCCACAGGGTCACTCACAGAGTCCCACAGGGTCACTCACACAGTCCCACAGGGTCACTCACACAGTCCCACAGGGTCACTCACACAGAGTCCCACAGGGTCACTCACAGAGTCCCACAGGGTCACTCACACAGAGTCCCACAGGGTCACTCACAGAGTCCCACAGGGTCACTCACACAGTCCCACAGAGTCACTCACAGAGTCCCACAGGGTCACTCACACAGTCCCACAGGGTCACTCACACAGAGTCCCACAGGGTCACTCACACAGTCCCACAGGGTCACTCACAGAGTCCCACAGGGTCACTCACAGAGTCCCACAGGGTCACTCACACAGTCCCACAGGGTCACTCACACAGAGTCCCACAGGGTCACTCACACAGTCCCACAGGGTCACTCACAGAGTCCCACAGGGTCACTCACACAGTCCCACAGGGTCACTCACAGAGTCCCACAGGGTCTCACACAGTCCCACAGGGTCACTCACAGAGTCCCACAGGGTCACTCACACAGTCCCACAGGGTCACTCACACAGTCCCACAGGGTCACTCACACAGAGTCCCACAGGGTCACTCACACAGTCCCACAGGGTCACTCACACAGTCCCACAGGGTCACTCATGGCCCAGCAGATGAAATAACCGGAAATTATTTTTTTCCTAAATATTGAAGCAAACTAAGAGATTTATAATATATTTTGTTATGTCAATGTTATTCAGTGTTGTCTTCAGAAACTGTGAAGATGCATCAGTGTGGAAGGGCTACCAGAGAAATTGTGGCTGACCTGGAGTGTGGCAAGGCATGAGGGAGTTTGGGCTCCTGCTTTGCTGTCCCAGGCAGAGCTGCTGCTTCTGCCCCTCTGTCCTCAGTGCTGCAACTGCCTGGCTTAGACCTCAAATTGGAGGGCATCAGATTTATCACCCAGCTCTAAATTCTGCTTTTATATCTGAGAACAACTCCAGGGTAACCTCAGTTAATGAGTAACCCAGTCAGTGGGGAAAGCTCCCATTTAGTCTGATAAATTTGGCCTTAAACAAAAACTTTTGTTGATACAAGGATATACCACAGGGGAAAACGTCAGTCTCAACAGAACAACAAAAAATTAAATGTTCATATCATTTCATGAAAAGAAATGGAAAAAATCGTGTTTAAAAAAACCCCACAACTTTATAATGCAAAGCTAAAATTTTCAAAATAACAACACACCAAAACCAGGTTCTTTAGTCAACACAAAAAAGCAAAACCAGCTCCAAGTGCTCTGATGGAGATGTTCTCCTTGCCTGGAAGATGTACAGCCTGTTAGTGAGTAGTTCCATTAGAATCAGATTAACTCCTCATCACAGGCTCAGCAATATTTACAGGATTTATCCTCCAAGGAAGGACATGGATACTGGAGTTTCACAATAAGGGAATTTTTCTTTGCTACAGCAGCTGCACCAGAGCCAATTCTACCTGCAAATACAGAGTTCTGGTGCCATTTGTCTTTGTTTGAAACAACCCAGATGGGTACATCCAGTTTTTATAAAAGGGCATTCAACAAACAGAGTGGTTTGCAACGTTATTGCTTCACTGGTGCACAGATCTTGAATCCCCAAACACAACATTAGCTAATTAAGCTGGGGGTGATTATTGGCTGGAGGAAAAGCCCCCACAAAGGGAGTGTGGATTAAGCACTGCCCTCTTACTGCCCTCACTGTGTGCTCCCTGAACACAGGAGGATGTGGGTTTCCAGGAGATTAAATCCAGCCATAATTTGCACCTGGAATCTAAAAGAAGGCCTGAAAAGAAATAAATGAGATGGAGCTCCTTAAATTGCAGAGAGCTGCAGAGACCGTGTGGAACTGGAGCCAGAGCTGCTCCAAAGCCAAAGCCCCTGCAGTAAAGCAGCAGTGAGAACTCTGCTGTCAGCTGAAGTTGGTGCCTGGCACACCCTCACACACTCTGTGGCACTGGAGAGGCAGGAGGAGGCAGCTGGTGGCCAAGGGAAGAGCTGGCACTGCCCAGCTGGGTGGCATCTCAGCCTGGCATTGCAGGGACAGCGGCTTCCTCAGCCATGCACAGCATCCTGCTGGGAGGGGATTATTAACTCAGCTGCTCCTTTTGTGGGCACCAAACCCCTCTGCAGGCACAGCTGGAGGGGGCAGAGCAGCAGGTGAGGAGCTGGAGGGGGGACATGGGGCTGGAGCCTCCTGAGCCTCTTCCCACCCCAGGAAAGGGGTTGCAGCTCCTGCTGCCCCCAAAGGGCTTCAGCTCAACACAGGCTGGAGACAAAGTGCAAAAAGAGCAACTGTTTCCTTAAAGGCTCATAAGGCAAGGTGAAATCTTGCCTTTCATCAAAACCTGCTTCCCTAATGGGACGTTGAGGGATCATGGAGTCAAACAGGAGAAAAGGAGACAGGAATGTTCTCACTCCAGAAATGCTTCCCAGGAAATGAGCGCTCACAGCTCCTGGTTAATTGTCAGAGGGGTCAGCTCCTCTCCTTGGGCTGAGGCTCAAAAACAGGGACACAAAGGTGCACAGTGAGCACCTGGGCTCTTGCTTTCCAGGGAATGCTTTTTGCTTCCTGAGCTGCTTGTCCTCCCCTCGCAGAGCACACACATCTGCTCAACCAGAACAGAAAGTTCTGGGATCTGTCGCCTACACGGTGCTATAAATCAGACTGAGCTGCTCTCCTGATGTAATGGCTTGGAGAGATCCCTTCTGACTTCCTGCACAGGAATTCTGGGGCAAACAAGGAGGAATCAGGGTGCCCTGAGCAGGGCAGCCCATGAGTGGCACTGAGCCTGTGCCAGGGCAGAACCTGGTGGCTCCTACTTGTGCTGCAATAATTCCCAGACACATTGTACATGTTCTGTTTATTGAGAACATGAGGGGAAATGCAGCCCTGGGGAGGAGTGCTCAGTTCCAAGACACTGGAATTCAGTGGGTCATTATGTATTTCAAGAAGACAAGATTTTTCAACCTCTTAAGCAATGAAAATTTAAAATATGTAATCAATTCTATGCCATTGTGGGAGATGTTTCTGGTCAGCTCAAGGTGTGGGCACAGGAATGACCAGTCTGGTTTGGGTATTTGCCTTTGCAAAATCACACAGATAAGTTGCAAAGGAAACATTTGTAATAGTGTTTTTCTGAGTAAATGCTTTCATCCTGAGCTTTATTAAAAGTGCTCATAATTAATACAAACTCCCCCAAATCCATGCAATGTCATCAAAATACCACATCAAATAAATATATTTGCTTATAGGAATTGTTAACTTGCCTTATCAGGGGAATAATTCCCTCCTGCTCTGCCTCTCTGAGCTGAATGGACTCAGCTCTTTGGAGCCATCCAAGTCACACCTTGCTGGGACAGAAGAGTCTGAGCCAAATAATCCTCTGACAGCACCGAGGGCTGGGGTGGGCTGAGCTGCCCTCCTGCTCCAGCAGGACACACTTCATCCTTGACAGAAAAGAGATTTTTTAAAGAAGAACATGTGAGATGTTAAAATCATCATGTTGGACCTTCACCTTGTTGGAAGTATCTTAATTTGTTGCCATTAACATATAATCAGAAACCAGACTGTGGCCTTGCCAAGCAGAACAGCAATTATATTGTATTTTATTACTGCTGCTTCTTGCTTTTCCTTATACCCTGCAGGAATATTCAGGTGCTGTTCAAACAATTTAAAGTTCTTAATAAAAGGTTCAATCTGCCAAAATCACTACCCAAAAGTTCAGCTGCAAAGACATTCTTTACACAAACCCATTTGCAGAAAGCCAAGGAACTGGATCAATACTGAAGTTATAAAAGAATGAATTTCCCCATTATTCTCATGTATTGGGTGTTTAATATCTGTTCCCTTTCAAGAACATGATATTCTTGAGATAATTCAAATTGGGACACTCTGTTTCTAGCACTACTTTTGCAGCACATAAATGTGGTGGTTACATATGGCTTTGCAATTCCACAATGATATCTCTTAAAATAAAAAATTCAGTTTTAGCAGCTGATGATGTAATTAAATGAAAAATGTTGCATCCAAGAATTTGAATTCTGTTTAGAATCTCTCATTCCCAGCTCTGCTGACTATTAAATCTGTTTGAAAAAGAAAACCTTTTTGGTATCAGGTCCAAATGAAACTCGTTCCTCTCCAAAAGCACCAGGATTAAACCCTTTCAAGCACTGACAGCCCAATATCCTTCAGAGGCATCAGAGGGCCCTCCCAGGAACTGCAGGGCTTTTTCCCTCAATTCTATGGCATATGTTGGATCAGAAATCACAGTTAAAAGAAATTTCATGCTCAAAATGGAAATCTTTTCTCACATGTAGCTCAGCCAAAAATTCCTGTGATGGCAGAATTAAATTTGGGGTTGTTCTCAAGTGGTAAGGAAGCCACAATATGGAACAATTACCTTTTTTTTATTCCTAACTACTAAGATTGTTACTTTCCTTGAACATTTATAATCATCTTCAAGACTCATCAGAAACTGTCAAGGAAGTCCATTGTCTCTGCCCAGAATTTCTTTTGAATTTTTTAGAGGAATTTGCATATGTGCTGATCTGGAAGAAATAATTAATCCTTTTTTAATGTAAAATTCAAAGAGTACAGCAGATGGGAAGTGCTATTCCCTCCCAAACACTTCCATGGAAGCAGCTCCTACCTCAGCTGAGGCTCCTTTTCCCAGACAGACAGACAGACAGGGGGCTCTACCTGAGGGTCAGACCAAGACAAAAATGAAATTCCACATAGGCCACACTGGAGAGAGAACAATTTTGGTGATTTCAGTGTCTGTCTTCTGCCAATATTTTTATTTTCTTGCAGTAAAAATATCCCAAGAGGAAAAGCTCTCCCTGCATGTGATTTGTTTTCTGTTGAGTCATCTGGTTGGTTTGTGAATCCCATGCAGAGGACCAGCTCCACAAAATGCAGGAAGAACTTCCCTCTGGACAGACTCCACCTGAGCTCCAGGGAAACAAATAAACCTGGAGCTGGTGACATCTCAAGGGCAAGTAAAAACACTGTTCAGGGGAGAATTATCTGATTTGGTTGGTGTTTATTGTCACTTATCTCCAGCAATCTGCTCTCTCCAACAGGAGATGCTGATTTGCAGAGAAGAAGACATTCTCCTGCTTGGAATGATGCCCAGCTGGAGGCACTAAGGACAAGAGGAACACCCTGAGCAGGTATTAATTAGCTCATGTAGTAGGTGACCAGTGCTGGAAAAGCAATACTTTGTCATACATGTTAACTAGTTAAGGATAAATTATTCCTTTCTTCCCTTCAAACTTCTCCTCCTCTGGGCTAGAACTGCCTTCCACTCAGAAGTGAATATTCCAGAGTCAAACCTGCTCTACGTGAAATTGCAGAATTAATTATTCCCAAATAACTTGTGTGGAGCAGCTCTGGGGTACAGCCCAGCTAATTGATTTCACACATTTGCTGCCAACTGAGAGGGTTTTACAATTGCACAAGAAATCTTCTCCTTTGAGGAACTGTTTGGAGAAACTTTTTCCCTGCTGGAATCCTGCCCTGGAGGAGCAGCTCCAGCAAACCTGATTGCAGCAGCCTGGGGCATGGGGGGAGAGGTTCATTTTGTACTGAAACACTGAGAGAACTGCAAAAGGACAAATTGAGGCTCAACCCTTCCACCTGCTCAAGGCTCAGCCCTTATTTTTAGGTTATTTCTGATGCAGTGACTTTGTCTTGCAAACTCTTCTATGAAGGACTTTGGCTGATTCTGAGGGAGAGATGAGCCAGTGATGTATCCAGGAGTTACTGCCCATAAACCTGAGTGTTTGTATCCTCCAAGTCTGCCTCAGTGATGTCTTTAAATCCACAATGGTGCTGCCCCTTGGCTTGTTCCCTCCCAGGGAGGGTGACAGAACCTTTTGTGTCCTCTGATCTCCAACAGCGCTGAAACAGGAGGAGCTGCACAATGTGAAACCAAATCTCCTGCTATTAATACAACCCCAGCCCCTGAGAGGAGCTCTGTTTATTTACCAAAGCTAGAAATGCCTCTCTCTGACCTTTCCAGAGCTTGGCTGAATTAGCTGGGAAGAGATTCCTCAGAACTGGGAGTTCTTTAAAAATATATGGTAAAACCCAGACAGACCCCCCCCAAAGAGAGCCCAGGCTGCAGCCCAGGCTGCATGGCATGGCCTGGCCTGGCCTGGCCTGGCATGGCATGGCATGGCATGGCATAGCACACAGCTCTGGGTGGGCACAGTGAGCCTCACTGGGGCACAGCCCATGAATCACAGAATCATAGAATCAACTGGGTTGGAAAAGACCTCCGAGATCATCAAGTCCAACCCTCGGTCCAACTCCAGTCCCTTTACCAGATCATGGCACTCAGTGCCACGGCCAATCTCAGGTTAAAAACCTCCAGGGAATCCACCCCCTCTCTGGGCAGGCCATTCCAGTGCCTGATTACTCTCTCTCATGTTCAGCTTCCACTGGTTTGCTGGAGCTCAGAGCTCAGAGCTCAGGCAGCTTTCAAAGGCACTCACTGTCCTGCTGCCACTCAGCCCATACAGCCATACATGGGCCCAGCCTCTGTCTCAGGCCCAACAGCTCTCCCTCTGCAGCCTGAGGAACCTGCCAGTGTGGATCTTCCTCTTTGCATAATTAGAAAGGGCTTCAAACTGTCAGGTACTGGTTTAAAAAAAAATCCAAGCCAGAGATTGTCTTGCTGTGGAATTCACCTCTGCCTGACCCGTGCTTTAAACCAGTGAAAATCACCACATTCACCAACCAGACATTTTGGAACTGTGTTTTTCACAGTTGGTTGTGTTTAGTGACCTCTCTGCCCTCTTAAAATAGTCTCTGCAAGAGTTCAATCTTGCATTAGCATTAGGGATTCAGCCTGGTTTAGCCTCAGAGGCTAAGGGGTGTTGGCTCAGCTGGTGCAGCCACAGCCTGGAGGTCTCCCTGGCCCCCTTTGGTGGTCCTTGCTGGACAGTCTCACAAGTTCTCTCCCCACATTTAACTTCTCTGCTCTTCAGGAGCACCTGCCCTGCCCCACAGTTGGTAAAACCAGTGTGGGTTGGCTCCTCAGCCATCGAGTTCTCCAGCTCACAATATTAACTCAACCTACCACTGATTTTAGTTCCTGCTCCAGGACTGGTATTTTGGTCCAAGCAGACTAATGATGAATTCCAGCAGCAGACCTGGGAGTAGGAATGGGAAGCCAGGGAAGGAACTGGCCCCACATGTCCTGATTCAAAAGCAGTAATCAGAATACCAAGGAAAACAACAGTTATGGCATCTCCTCCTCCAGCAGCCATGGCAGAATCAGCACAGTCCCAGCAAGACCCAGACTCAGAGAAGCTCTGAGCTTAATTAACTGACCCCCACCTTCTTCTCCCCTGGAAAACTTTCCAGTGCCTGTACCCACCCAGTGAGTGTGGAGACAGGGATGGAAAGCAGCACCAAGGTGGGAGGTGGGAGCACAACTCCTGCTTTTGGCAGAAACACCAGATATGGGGCAGCTTAAGGTGTTTGTTGAACTCTGGATGATGGCAAATTCTTGTTTTAATTATCATTTTACTGTCATTGTTTTCTAGGCTTGTGGTCTGACACTGGAAATCACCTGTAGAATTAAAAATAAAAGGCAAGAGTCCAAAATAATTGTTTTTTCTCTATAACCACTGGTCAAAATTACCTATAAACAAAATCTTCCAAACATTTTTCTCAACCATACAGCAGTTTAGAAGGCCAAAAAACTGTCTTTCATTACTCTAGAAATTACTTCACACTTTGGAAGGAACTGGTTTAGCAGTGATGCATCCCCTCATGCTCTGACCAACTTCACGCTTCATTTTTTATCCCAATCTAAGTAACAGGCTTTGGGGACCTTGTCTGT
The DNA here is from genome assembly GCF_047495875.1 of Pithys albifrons albifrons. Lineage (NCBI taxonomy): Eukaryota > Metazoa > Chordata > Aves > Passeriformes > Thamnophilidae > Pithys > Pithys albifrons. The sequence continues at coordinate 6,138,028 of NC_092474.1, read as the reverse complement.
ATTCCTTCCTACTCAAGTCTGTTCCCATCTGCCTGATCCCCTCAGTGACTTGGTAATACTTGTTTAGTGTCACCAGAGCTGCTGCTGCCTCCCAGTCAGGCTTCCCACACCAAACCTCCACCTGCCCTCCCTGCTCTGCATGTGCAGCTTCTGCATCTGCAAGTGCACAAATAAAGCCTTGTTTGTAGGCACTGAATTTACTATATGACCATTTTTATAATTTAGGTGCAGGCAGAGAACTCTGTGCAAAGCTCTGTCTCCATGGAAAGCTGTCAGAGAGCAGCTGATCCCAGGAATTAGGGGAAGTTTGGGAGGAACCTGAGGGCAGGGTGCCCCTCCCAGCCACCCAAGGCTGCTGATGGGACAGGTCAGACCAGAGTGAGAGCAGATTCCTGTGGGGCTCCACCAGCCAAATTCCTGTCTAGGAGAAGGTTGCTACAGCAACTCTGAGCCTCCTGAGATACAGGAATGATTGTAATGGCTGCTGAGATGGCTCCCACTGCTGTGAGACAGGCCAAGGAACCCCCTGCCTTTGGCACAGGCTGTTCCCCATTGCCACACTTCCCACCAGCCCCAAACACACCTCAGGCTCCCTGAACCTTCCCAGGAGCTGGTGGCTTCCTTACCCTTTCCAAAATGCAGTTCCTCACCTACATGTAATGCAAACATAGAAATAATACACCTAAACATCACACAACAATGACTTCAGCCCCAACACCGTTTTTTTCCCCTGAAGACTAAGAGAGAAAGCAAATCACATGGTAGAAGTTAATATTCTGCTGAGTGGACTGAAGGGGATACAGAAACCTGCCCAAAGCCAAAAGATGTGTTTTCCAGACTAGAGTTTGTGGCTTTCAAAAACCACATAGCTGGGAACAAACATCAACAAAGCAAAGCAGGACAGAACCCCTCCGAGGTTCTCTCAATGACTGGGAGCAGGTTTTTGGCTGCCCCAGCCTGTGCCTGCTCTCCCCTGGCAAGGGGCCCATTCACAGGTCGTTCAGGCCACTGCACTGTGTAATAAATACCAAACAGAGATGAGGCTTTAGACAGAACAGGAACACTTGTGAGTGAAACAGGCCCTGAATCCAGAGTGGGGTGGCCTGAGGACAATTGTGGCAGAGAAACAGCCAGTGGTGTATGCTGTAAGTGCAGAGAGTTTCTCCAAATTGCTCCCATTTCCCTTCTTTTCACTCTTCAACAACCCAGTTTGGTCTGGAAGGCAAAGCTGAAAGCAGGAGAATCAGTGAAGTAGGACCTGTGCTTACCTAATTGAGTGATCAAAGTGGGGTTGGATCAAGGATTGGACTTGATGATCTCAGAGGTCTCTTCCAACTCAACTGATTCTGTGATTCCACCTGGAACAAATGGATGATATTTGAAATTATTTCTTTGGAAACAGGAGTAACAACTTTTGAACAGATGCTCAGTTTAAACCTGTTGTGGCATTTTGGCCACAACAAAAAGGACCAAATTCCTCAAGGAATAAATTCAGAAAATTGATGCAGTTACCTCCTGGCTGAATTTGTCCCACCATGCCTGGAACACCCTTTGGGCTTGTTCTATATTGCACTAATCCAACCTCTGCAGTTGCTGAATGCTGAAATGTTTGGTTCCAACATGTGGTATTTCACACTTTCTGACATGAGCTTGGGGTCATTCACAAAGTATTCTTTTTTTCTTACCTTTTGCCAGGTCTGTAAGCTCTGACATTAGCACTGAAAAGCTTGAGAACAAACTCTGCTTTCAATATGACAAAATATCTTGCTCAGGTCAGAGAAAAAAGAAAATTAACTTCTCTCAGTTTAGTGTCTACTGTGAAATGATTCTCAGAGATCAAGAAAAGCATATAAGGTTTAAAACCAAACATTTGTTAACCAAGGATTTCCTGGATATTTCTGCTTTCTTATTTATCCGACGTCCTGGACCTTGTGAAATCACTGTTTAACTTTCAGTGTTATTTATGGAATCAAGCCTGGTGCTGTTTCCAGATCTCACAGAGAACTTTCAGGCTGCAGTTTCAGTACCAGGTGCACCGTCCTGGCTTGAATGAATCAACCCAAAAGCAACTGCTTAACCCTCTCCCACCCTGGGCTGAACCTTCACAGGTAGGAGCTTTTCCTACCTCGAAGCTCTCTCTTTAGAGTCAGGTTTCTGGGTCCTAAAAACTCCTCTTCTGTTATCATTTAGAATTTGGGAGGTGAATACTAATTTGGGGGCATTTCTGTTGTGCACAGAGTGTTTTGAAATATTACTCCCTTACTTAGAGATATAAAATGCCTCAGCACGGAAATAGATTGCAGGAAATGCACAATTTTCATGAGGTTTTGCAAGCTGCCACTATTGATCAAAAGCCTTCAATCCACAACAGAAAGAGGCAGAGAAAGAGGAATGATGGAGCTGTGTTAAATCAGTATCAACCTCTGTGTTAAATCAGCATCACCCTCTGTGTTAAATCACCATTAACCCCCGTGCTGTCGCTGTGACTGCTCTGACCAGGAGAATCAGCTCCCAGTGGAGCCTCCTCAGCTCCTGGCCCTGGATCTGCAGGCTGAGCACTGTGTGCCATCACTCACAGCTGCAAAAACCAAGTGCACAGGCATTTTGGAATGTTAGCAACTCAAAAATCAGTGTTTTACACTCTTTTGCAGGATAGAAATGCCCTGGTTGTGGCTGCTGCCCGAGCCAGGCTGGGAGTGGCTGCACAGCAAGGACTCAGTGAGGAGAAAGGGATGCAGGGAAGCAACAGTAAGGAAATAACTTAAAACTCCATTTCCTTCCAGCCTGGTTGACACCTGCAGGTTTGTGTCACATCACAGAAGACACCCCAGCACCAGGTGAACCTCCTCAGGGGCCTCCTGGGATGCACAAACCTCACAGTCTGATGGAATATCATTGTTTTCCAATTTATTTTTTTTAAGACCTGGGGAAATGCATCCCAAAATCTTTATTTAAAAGTGTTAAGGCTGCACTGAAATTAGAGAATTTCAGGCTGAGAAGAAGGCAGGAATCATGTAGAGATTCCTTTAGGGCATTTACATGGGAAGGCAACCTTTATTCTGGCATTTTCCAACTTCAGAGTACTTGCAAATTATGCACATTTTGGCAAAGATTTTGTATCTGTAAGATGTATATATTATATATAGAACTGAATTAATCCCTGATACATTTTTGCCTCATAAATAGTTTCCTGTTTCCATGCTGGAATCTACAGCATTACCATATTCACATGCCAATTGCTGGGTTTATTCTGGATGATCCAAAGGCTGAGTCTGGATCAGCCTCTCCAAATTTCAGTCTTATCTGTCATTTTTTCTAAGTCACCCAGATAAATTATCTCAATGTCCCGAGGTGAAGTGATTCTCTTGTCCAGGGACTCTGGAGAGCTCCAATTATTTTTCCTTCATCTGACACACAATTATGAGCTCAAGTGCTATGACTGATGAACAGGTTTTTATTTCTTTTCCAGTGATATGATTTTTTAAAAATCTGCAATTTTGTACCAAGAATTGCTAAATGAAAGAAGTAGTTTTTAAAACACTGTGTTAGTAAGAGTGGTAAAATTATTTTGGTGTGCAACAAGTCACATAAAGACCAAACAGTTAATCTGAAAATAATCTTCCTGTAGAAGTAGAAAAGTGGGAGAAAGGCTGGAGAAGGAGACACACTAATTCATCTTCTTGCAGATCATACAAGAACATGACATATTAATTTGCACTTGAACAGATTATTTTGCTCTCCAGAAGAAAGAAAAAAAAAGTTCCCTATAAATTTTTTCTGATAAATTAAATAAATTAGTTAACAAATTATAAAAGAAAAAAAAGGAACATATTTAACTTTTATGGCATTTAAATTTTCAATCATACACATGGCTCGTTTTCCTTCATGTCCCCTTTCTGTGCCAGAAATGTTCTGCAAAAGAATGAAAGTGCTTTTTGTGGCTCCCTTTAGGTGGCAGTTGCACAAACACTTTGGTCCCATGTAATTCAGTGGGAACTGAGGCCTCTTTTTGAGGGCACAGTGCCCTCAATATTCCACCTGCCCATTCCACAGCCTTCCCCCCTCTCCCTGCCCAGGGGAATAAAAGGGCAGGCCCATTGGAGCATCCCCTGACACCCTCAGAGCTCTGGTGTGCCCACTGCAAACCCACTCCCAACGTGCCAAGGGCACAGACCATGCCCAGCCCAGGAAATCCTCCCTGCTCCCAGCCAGAGGTTAATGGAAGAAAACTGTCTCCATTTGCTGTTTGTGACTCAAATATCACTTCCTTATGACAATATGCATTACCTAATCTGCAAAGGTCAATGAATTGCTCTTTAGCTCCTTCCAAATGCCTGTGCAATGAACTTTGTCGGTTTTGAGCCACATTTCTCAGCAAAGAACTGGTGGTGCAGGTTTGGGGCTCAGGATGGCTCTGCCCCTGCCCTGCAGTCCCTGCACTCCCCGTGCAGCTCCAGAGACTCCCCTGCAGAGTTCACTCTCCATTTGCACAACCAAAGCAATAAGGAGTTCAGTTCTGATTTTTTTAAAGCTTCTTGCAATATAAATGATTACCCCAAGTATTGAATGTGAAACAGAAACAGAGATGTAAGAAAACTGAGATTTATCCCCACCTGCAGTGTGACTGTGGCTAAGGGCAGTTTGGAGGAGCAACTCACTCTGCATTAGAGCACTTTAAAAAAGAGGTGGAAACTTCGCAGGCCAACAACAGCTTGTCAGAAGCGCAGAAATGCCCAGGGAATGAAGGGGCACAGTCCAGCCCTGGGAGCCTCCCCTGTCCACCCACTGGTGCTCCCCTGGAACCAGGAGTGTTCTGTGGACCCCCAGAGCCTCCAGGGCTGGGGAGGAATCCTGACCCAGTGGGGATGGTTTGAATAGCCCCAGAAATTCCCCGGCAGAGCCAGGACAGTGGGTGTAACCCAGCAGGTAGTGGAATGCACAAGCACAGCACAGAGACAGGGCTGGGAAGTGAGGCTGCTGGCAAGGAGCAGCTGAAGGCTGATTGAACACAACAGATTGGGCTCTCAGGCTGGACAGACAGGCAGCAGCTATTTAAATGGAGCAGTAACAGTTTTGCTCTTAATTATTTCCAAACCTTCCAGCTAATGCAAACTCAATATGACACGTATTTTGGCCTCAATTAATTACTTGCTGTTTCTGTGTGACTCCAGTTGAAAGAAAACCTGGTGGTTTGTTGGGAATTTCTGCCTCTAAAATCACCCTCTGAAGGGTTTGGCTTCTCCCTGCAAACAGCTGTTGTGGAAGTAACTGAATCTCTGCCTCCCAAAAACCTTCACTTTCTCCATTTCAAGTGGAATTTCTCTCTGAAGTGACACTGCCCTGCAAGACAACAAATGGTCCCCACTGTGCCCATGGCAGGTGGGAGCCCCTGAAACCCCAGAGCTAAATGGGGAAACTTGAGGCCTTCAGAAAAGGAGATTCCTCTCTTGGCTCTCTTGCATCTCACTTTTTGGTCTGGAAGGATTTGGCATTGTGACATTTCTATGTCTGGGAGAGCTTTTTCTAGAATTTTCTAGAAGTGTATTAGTAGGAAGTTTTGTTTCAGATACTTGCAGAGTTTGTCATATGAAAGCCACAACAGCTGGTTTACACCTCGAAGAATAAACTATTACTAATAAAAATGTCAGAGCTCTCCCAAACATCTCTGAAATAAGAGAATGTCCTTCCAAAACATGTTTCAACACTCTGCTTTAATGCAGCTACTTCCAAAAGAGCTTTGTTTCCGCATCTGTGTCTTCTGTACCTTGTCCTGGATACTCACTCTGTAAAATCCCTGGGATCTCTCATCAATACTAATCCAATCTGGATCCACACACACTTGTGACAGATGGGACAGAATGTACTCTATGACATTTATTCAGCTTGTGAGGGGACAGACATATAAAGATTATGGCAGCATAAAGGAAAAGAGGTTCATGCAGACAACACATGATCCAGCACAAAGAACTGCTGGCTGGCACAAAGCCAACCCATCCAAAAACCTGACACATATTTTTACTGTCACAGTGAATTTATAGCCTGAGATTTTTATATTCTTTTCATAAAAAAACCCCTCTTCAATGTCTCAGGAAAGGAAGAATGTCCTCTCCTCAAATTGAACTGAGAATTAATTTAACTGAGCCTTTCCTAATCAGAATAATTGAATTGATTCTTCTTTGAGCCAAAATAGCAAAAAAATAAACTACTGGTACTGCTTTGGTGTACCATGGCCTTCAGGCCTCTTGTTTGGATGATTCAGAAGGAAACACAATGTACAGAAATAGCAACAAACCCCAACCCTGTAAGTGTCAGCCAGGACCAAACAAAAGGATTAACTGGAAAGTTTCGATTTCCAACAGTGACCAAGTTTTTCAAGCAGAAATTGTTGATGTATAAAGCATTAAGGGGTTTAATCCAAGAAGTTGCCCATCACATTTGGTGACAGCTGAGATGAGCTGCACAGATCCCCTGTACATGAACAGACATCCCTCTCCCACCAGGAAGCAACACAAGTTGTTCATGGCTCCAGCACATCACATGCAGCATAAAATGGCTTTAAAAAGCTCAATTCCAGTATTTTGAGGCCTTAATAGATGTCCCAGTGTAGAAGCAACTTGTCTGTCACTGTACAAGGATATTGAGTGCTCCAAGTTTCCTTAGGGAAACTTTCCTTGGGGATGAGCATCCCCAGGCTCTGAAGGAATATCTGCTGCATTCCCACAGCTCAGTGACTGGACATTTTTTAAAAAGTGGTGCTTGCTTTTAAAGGTCAGTTTAGTCAGGGAGATGTCCCAGCCTTGCAGAGCAGGAGGGAGCTCTGCACAGCAAATCTGAACCAGCAAATCCACTTCTCCCTTCCTACAGTTGTCATAAACAGGTGCCACTTGGATCCAGGCCAGAAACAACCCAGGTCTGTACCATTCTCAAGGAGATTTTCATTCATCTTTCCTCTTAGCTGTGACACTTGAATTGAGAAAACTCTTGTATCTGCAAGGTAATCAAGTTCCCATTTGGGAATGGAACATGAACTCAACACGCTGCCCCGAGGCTCAGGCCTGGAGGAACTGCAGCTGTGCAGAGATGGGATCTGCAGAGACAGGGCTGGGAGATGGTTTAACCAGCAGGCACTGAACCCCACTCAGCCCCTGGGCAGAAAATTAACTTTATCCCAGCCCAAACCAGGGAAGGGAACATGGTGGCATTGCTAAGTGTGGGAAGAGATGGGAACTGTTGGACTGGAGAGGCAGAGGTGGTGTAAAATGGAGCAGCAGTGCCTCTCCCTCCCTTTGCTCAGGCACAAAGAGCTGCAGAGTTGGTGCAGCTCAGGGGAAGGCAGAACCCACCTGAGCAGCTGAGACACAGCAGAGCAGCCACAGTGCCCTGTCAGTGCTGCAGGATTCCTGCTGCCACCCCTCAGTGTTCCTGGAGTTCGTGGTGCTCCTCCTCCCCTCCTGCCTGGCCATGGGACACACAGCTCAGCCCTAATTCTGCAGCAAGTCTCGACAAGGAGGAACCAGTGCCCACATTCCTGGCACAGCAGAGCACACCAAGCAGGAACTGTCTGAGCAGGAACTGTCCACAAGAGACAGAGTAAGTTTTCCAGTTAGGAATTCTGGATGAAAGCTGTGGACTGCAGATGGGCAGTTTGCAGGGTACCTTCTATCTCAGCCACAGATGTGAAATGGGTTCTTGAATTTGCAAGGCAGGACAATGTCTGAAAAAGCTTTTGCTTTCTGTTTGCACACACTGGAAAATCAAATCTGTTTTCTCCCCAGTGGAGTGAGTTTTAATCCAAGACAACATTACACAACTGTGTCCAAAAAGCACAATTGGTACTGTATGTTTTTCACATTTCCCATGCTGTAAACAAGAAAATTAGATTATTTAATTTTCCATTTTATTTAATCTTTCTCTCATACCTCATATTTACCTCTTTGTCTGCCTATCACTATATTGTCATTGAATTTTCTTATCAAATGTCATTATTTTATTATAAAAATAGGACCCACATGGGCCAGTGTTAGAACTAATTTTTTTTATTCTAATCCACTGTTCATTAGCAAAACAGTCAGAATCTTCACCCACTATGCACCTGGATTTTAAACATTGCTTTGCCCAGTTCAAAGATCCTGTTTTATGTCTCCTGCTGCCTTTTTCTTACAGCACAAAAGTGTTCTGAAATGTCCCAACTGAATTTCAACTGAACATCAGAAATAGGCAAGGATATACATGCTACATGCAGAATGTGTGTCTGGGGAAATCACAGAAGATCCAGTTTCCACTAGTTGGTTATACATAAATTATTTAGGCAGCAAGCCTGTTGATTAGCTGGAGGCAAAGATATCTATTTTAGGTGTGCTTATGGTCAGGATTAACTCATGAAACCTGGGTGGCATTGCCCATGAAACAGCTCAAATCCTCTCAGCAGCCTCAGCCAAAAATTACTGAATTATTGAGTCTACTTTTTTATCCCTTTTTATCCCTTTTTTATCCCTTTTTAATTTTTCTATATGATTTCTTTATCTTTCCTTAACAAATAGGACAGGATTTTTGAAAATCATGTGATGAATGTCTTACAAAACTACACCAGAAACTATTTAGGGTGAGAGGAGAAGAAAGAGGACTGGGAGCCAGGAGACCATTTCTATTTCTGGTTCTGCCATAGACTGTGTGACTGTGACTTTGAACCTCTCCTGCTCGTGGGAAATGGGGATGACAATCCTGTTCTCTCAGGGATGGGCTATAATATCATTATCATTTTCATTAAGGTTTATGAAATGCTTGAGATCACTGCAAATGCAAATAATTAATCAAGTAACAGTAACCACAGTATCAGCACCACTATTATTATTATTATTATTATTATTATTATTATTATTATTATTATTATTATTATCATCATCGTCATCAATAATAATAATGTTTGTTAATGTTAGTAATATTAAATTATAAGCTTTGTTCTCAGAGAAAGCCCAACCTGCACAGAGCAGGAAAATCACTGTAGCTCATTTCTACAACAAGAATTCACAGTTCCAACCTGGGAGTGCAAAAGAATTCTTTAAGTTCTCCATCTGAGCAATTGTAGGTGGTACAAATGATTATCTTTTCAATAATTCTTTGTGACTTGGGAGCAGAAGCTTTAAGAGCTTCACAGTATTTTTAAAATATGACTCAGGGGAGGTTTTCTTTTTCTAACAGAACTGTGGGGAAAAAAAAACCCACCCAGGAGTTAAACAATCTTTTAGAAACCCAAAACCTTGAAATAGAACAAGAATTGTAGGTCAGGATAATTTGAGTTCATATGCAACACCATTGACATATAATAAATCTATACATAAGAAGCAGAGAAAACCAGATCTCTCATATTGGAAGCCTTGAGCTCTGAGAGATAAACCATAAGAATTTTTGTTCTGTGAGTGACCAAAAACTACCACAGGTAATTTGGGAGGTTAAAGTCCCTTTGAAAGTCTCTCATATCTGTGAAATACCTACATAGGTTGTATTGAGTGGTAGAAATGAGGTGAGGAAGTGGAAACACAGGAGATCAATACATTTAATAACTGAAGAAAAACCTGCTCAGGTTTGGTTAGAGCCACATTAATGGAGAGTGAAGGGAGTCCTGCAGCTTCTCCTTCCCTCCTCAGCAGCCCAGGGTAAGAGGCATTTGTGAAGGCCTTAGGAATGGGACAGACACACTGTGATGGTACCCATTAATCTTTCCCCAAAAACAATTACATTTTAGAAACAAAACTCCTGTGGATTGTGGGACTCACAGATTTCTGAGGGTCCAGACTGGCAGAATTTAACTGGTGAACCAAACAGAGCATTTGGTTTCAGTCCCTCTCTTTGTCTTATTTCATGAGAGAGAAAAAAATCATCTGAAAGCAATTTTGTATTAAATAGCCAATAAAAGAGCTTGTTTGATGGTACACAAGAACTTCCTCAGTGTCTGAGAACTGAAGCGTGTTACTTCACTATGTTATTAATACCTACTCATGAATTTGGAGGAAATCCTGCACAAGGAACACAGAAACTTCAGCTTGTGTCACATCCCAGAGTGTCACATGTCTAAGGAAAGTGCCACTCGTGTAGTCCCAAACAATGGCTGCAATGGAGTCATCTCCATGACTAAGAACAGCTTTTCAGTCTCTCAGTATTGCTGCTCATCTACATGGAATGCACCTGCTTGTCTTCCCTTCAGTCTTGGAAAGTCACAGGATGTGGCTTTTCCCTGTGATTCAGCAAATCTGTGGAATGACAGACACCTGGAACTGTTCGTGGTACTGTACTACAGCACTGGGAAAAGGGAAATATTGGTGTATAAACATCTTGATCACAGGCTCTGAGAGGGTCAAGAGATTAAAAAATGAAAGAAAAAGCTTTAAAAATGAGTAATTCAGATGAGGAGTCTTACTGTACAAAGCCCGAGTAAATAAAAGGTGAAAAGATAAAAAACTGGCATTACTGAGCTACCTCCTGGGTGTCATTGCTGGTCTCAGACAAATATAAATATCAATATGCAGAGACTGGTGCAAATACATCAGAAATGCAGCTGTTTGTGTACTGTCCTTGGACATCCTTTCCTTCATCCATCCTGTCACAGACGGGACCTGCAGAGCAGCGTGTGAGAGCACAATCCACTGCTTTGCTTTCAGGGTGCAACTGGTGCTGTCCACAGAAATATCTATGAAGCAGGAAAGGAATTTGAATTTATAGTCTCCCTAGAGAGGGATACAATGGTACCATAAATCAGAGCAATTACTGCCCTCCCCTGTAGCTGGGAGTTTCCAGGACTTGCCATGAGCAACACAAACTTGGGCATGAGCAATACAGTGTCAAACACATCCTGGAGAGAGTGAAAGGTGAACTCTCAGTGCCACTTTACTATTTCTAACAAACTCCAGAAACACAACCAGAAACCATCACAAGTGATTAACTGAAGTTCTAACACTGTAAGGAACTGTGTTGGGTGTTCCTGTGTCCAGTGTCAAACTGGTCCTGCTCTCCTGAGGGAAGGCTCCCAAACTGAAGCCACTTCTTTGCTCAGGAAGGGGTTTCACGTGTCCTGGAGCAAAATAATTCACCTCTCATGGCACATGTTCCAACCACACAGTGTGAGCACTGCTATGATACTACAATTAACCACCAACTCATTACAGATGTAAAATATAGAGCAATTAACACCTTGCAAACAACAAAGTGCCATTTTATAAATGTTGAGCTTGGCCACACAGCCCCCTACAAGCTCAGTGGTGCCCCCAGCCCCTTCCTCAGAGAGCAAAGCTCAGACCCAGAAGCCCACAAGGAATATTTACACAATCAAAAAATGGCAGCAGGGTGCCAAATTAATCAGAATTAGACCTTAATTAGATGGAAAATTCAGGTCAGGATGAGGTAAGAATTCAATTCTCACAGGCACCAAGCAGTGCTTTATTGCTAAAGTTGTTGTGCATTTCTAAGATAACAGTCAAGATAATTCCTTTTCCAGAGGAACATTTTGGCTCTCAAATATGAATAAATTATTTTTTTAGATATACATGGTGGATCTTGGTTCTGACATAACATGTCTCTCTCCCATACTCCTGGCTCTCCTACTGACACCAGCATGGGATTGACAGAAGGATCTTTTCCAAGCAGGGAAATGGAGATTATTGTGGCAAATACTCTAATGGAGTCTTCAGAGACAAACCAAATGACTATAAATAAGATAAAGAAATGAATAAATGTACCAACCCAAACTGTGGTCTCTTACAGCCAATGTCACTGAGATTAGAATCTGTCTTGCTGTCTCTTTTCCACTTCCAAGGCATTGAGGAGCTGCTTTGTGCAGAACAGGGATCCAGTTCCAGAAACCTCCCAGCAGCAACACCCTCCTTTGTGTTCACAGTCTCTCAGTCTCACTGGAAGCCAAATTCCACCTGCTGCTGAGACAGGAACACACATTGCCAAGGAATGAAAATTATTCAGAAAAAACTCAGATTAGCTTAATTATCAACCTTCAAACTCATGTTTTATCACTGATTTCTCTGCTGGGTCTGTGTACTTGTCTCGTGTCAGTATTTTTTGTATTTTGCTGTTTAAGCCATAAGCTTCTTAAAGGGGGAGAGAGGAAAAAAAATCCCTTGACATAATACCATGAAATCAAAGAGCAAGCTGACTGGAAAAAACAGTTACTATATTTAAACTGCATTATCCTATGACAGAACTGCAGATTAAAAACCTTTCCACTTTGATACAGCACTTTTGCAGCATTTTAATGTGCCTTAGTAGATTTCAACTGGCTGAAACATTTTAATAACTGTAATTTCAGGGGAATAAAATAGTACTGTGGGAGGAAGAAACAATGCCCCCATTTGTCACTCCTGAAGATTGGATCTGAAATGAGCTGGGGAGACAACAGCAATGACTTTGGTGGTCTCAACCTCAGCCCCATCAGGCAATTAAGCCAGGCTGCAAAAATCATGACATAATTTGGCACAATTAAGCAGAATGTGGTCACTTTGTCTGTGTCCACAGAAAGGGATCCAGGCCTGAAATAACAAGGCTGTTGCAGGTCAGCATTTGAGTGCATTGGCTCAACAACTGGCATTTTGTGTGGTGTCCTTCTGTGCTGTGTTTAGCTCCACTCAGAACTATTAATCTTGTTTGAAAATTGAGCTACAAAAACGTGTGTTTTTTGTGTACAGCAAGAGACAATTCACATTATGAGCAGTAACTGCTGTGAATCTGCTTTGCAGCAACAGGGATGACTTAATGTTATTGCAATTTGAAGGAAAGGATCCTGCAGTCCTCTCTCAGGCCAAATTCCCATTTACTTCAATTAGTAAGCATTACAGGAACTGTTTTAATGCTGCTGCCTGATGTGTTGGCTGCTTCTTCTTAATATATTACAGTGAAAAAAAGATGGTAGGCCAAAAGTATGAATACATCCCTCCATTATGTGAATGGAATTTCATCAGGGCCAAAGCTGCCCCATTTTGTGGTGTTGCTTTCTGAGGGGTTCCACTCCAAAAACAAACTGCAACTTCACAGCAGCAAAAATGAATCGATTTCCTGCCTTAGGAATGGAGAAGGTGAAGCTCTGTGCACCTGCTATGAATCACCTGGAGCTTCCATGGCACAGCTGAGGAGCTGCCACTCTGATTTGGGTCAAGATAACCACAAGACAAATGTCATCAGAAGCTTTATGAGTCCTTGCAGAGCGATGGGAAACAACACTGATTTCAACTCACAATTCTAAATTTGTAGGATATCAAGTGATGCCAAATTTAGCAGGTGCTGCTTCTGCTGCAGTGTCTACATGGGTATTTGTGGCTCCTTCTGCACTGCTCTGTCTAGACCAAGCACTGTATCTGCAAAAGCTCTTCCAAAGTGAAGCTGTCAGGAGGTTTGGAAGGTGCCACCTGCACAGAAACCCTCACTGGGCAGCAGCACTGGCCTTGCACACCTGGGGAAGGACAGGGAGACAACTGTGGGGAAATGCAGAGGTTATTCTGCTCTGGAGGAGCAAGACCTGTAGGACAGCCCTTAATTCAGTCATTCTTCTCTCAAAACTCCCTGAACCATAACAGACCCCATGACAGAAATAAACACAGGCAGAGGACTGTGCCTCCAGGTTCTTTCCAGATTTTATGTTGGGTATATGCTCAAGATGGAAAAAAAAGGGGAAGAATCAAGTCATCTAATCTTACTGCATGAGAGAGAAACCATGGGAGTGGAGGTGACAAACTGTGGCTGAACTAGTGAATCCCAGGGAATGCCAAGAGTCCTCCAGGATTCACTAGAATGCAAGCTCTGTTTGCCTTCCTAGCAGCATTTCCTCCTGCTAACAAGTTAGACTGAAAGAACACCATATCTACTTTATCATGCACTCTGCCAGGCTCTAATTGCACATGGCTCTGGGATGCTTAAAATAATTTTCCATGAGCTTTGTGGCACAAGGATGACATACAAAGTGTATCACAGGGAGAAAAAATATGAAAGATGATCTGGGTTTCTTTCTAATATCGTTTTGTTTTGAAAATTGCTACTGATGCTTAACTGTAATACTTAAAAATAGTAAGAAAATGAAAGGCAGGACTTTCAAGTCCTTTACAGGTGCTCCTGTATATGAAGGCTTGTAAATATGTTTGTGTGTAAAAACACTGCTGTGGTAAATATATTTTTACAAAAAACTTGTACATAATGGGGTTTATTAATGTGGCAGAAGAAACTACTCATATATAGATACACTGTGCTGACAGTCATTGAAATATGTTAATTCAAGTAGCTGCTGTTATTCTGTATGTGATCATGGGGAAATTATAGGTTTTTTTAATCTGCATTTGTACAGCTTTGTGTATCTAGAATAACAGAAACACAGATGTGGGTTAGGTAGGCCTGGGCCAGGCACTTATCAGCAGTTTTGCTGGTACTGAGTACATGTTTTTAAAGATAACTTGCTTACATTTCAGATGCATGTGCACCTGTGAGTCTGGTTTCATTTTTGGGATGGTGGGATCACATGTTCATACAGTATCTAGAAAATTATTAAAACTGGTTAAGAAACATACAGTAAACTCTATAAACTCTATAAACTCTATACAACTGCCATGTTGGCATTTCTTACCTCCCTAACAGGGTATGTCTATTGAGGTGCAGTGTGAGGTTGTGGTCTGAAAAGGGACATAACTGTACTGAGGCAACATTTGGCCATGTTGATTAATCCTGCTGATAAGCAAGATAAAATTAATATGGGCATGGCATGGAATAAGTAATTGCCTTACCTGAACTAGGTCATCAGATCTAAGTCATGAATTTCCATTCACAGCTGCCCTGTGAAGTGTAGGCTGTCAAGTTCTCCTCACCTGGACCTGGGCCAGCTATAGAGGACTCTTTTAGGGCAATTGTACTTCTGTTGAGAAGGATACAGGGCCACATATCTGTTAGAACACCACAATTTCACATGGGGTGTCCCCCTCCATCCTCCTTCTGCTATCACAGAGCTAAGACTGAGATATTTCATTGCAGATCAGAAATGGTTTCTTACAGCGTGGTGCAGTGGGTGGTTTATAAGTGATGGAAATGCAGATTGTATGTAGGATCTGCATTTATGTAAGCCAGCACACATGTAGGGATCAGCTTTTCTATTTGCACACACATATAGATATAAGGACCTCTCTTGGCACCAAGTTTCAAAGGTCTTTCCACTGCGTGCCCAATTTCTCGCTGTGCTGTGCGTGTGTTGCAGGTGCATCAATGTCAGTGGGGCCGATTTCCCTCTGCTTTGTGTTCGGTGTGAATGAATCACCGGTGGGGCCGCTGGACAGGCGGATCGCTGCGCTGTGTCAGCACCGAGCCCTGAGGACAGACAGTCGCGACCTGACCCTGCTGAGGTCACAGCCCGCACCTCGTCCCTCCTCCGCTATCGCGGCCGCGCCGCTGAGCGCGATGTCCTGTCCCTGTCCCTGTCCCCGTCCCCGTCCCCGTCCCCGTCCCCGTCCCCGTCCCCGTCCCCGTGTGTGCTGCGGAGGGGACACCGCGGGGGCAGCGCAGGGCACGGCCCTGCCAGGGAACACGCAGCGACACGGTCCTGCGCACCCGCCAGGGGGGAGGCTCCTGTCGCGACAGAGCTTCCTGAAGCCCCCCCGAATCACCGAATCGTCAGGGCTGGAAGGGACCTCTGGAGATCATCCAGTCCAGCCCCTGCCAAGGCAGGGTCACCTGGAGCGGGTGACACAGGAACGTGTCCAGGTGGGCTTGGGATGTCTCCAGAGAGGGAGGACCCACGACCTCCCTGGGCACCTGTGCTCACACACACTGACTGGATGATGCTCCTGTCATGACAGTTAGTGGCCGACACCACTCTCACACTCTGGATGATGCTCCTGTCACGACAGAGCTAGTGGCCCACACCACTCTCACACTTTGGATGATGCTCCTGTCACGAGAGTGTGCCAGCCCTACACTCTCCCTTTGACTGGATGGTGCTCCTGTCCCGACCGAGGTGGGGGCAACCCCCCACACACCCTTTGAACGATGTCCCTGTCACGACTGAGGTGGGCTCATACCCATACATACATGAAGCTCATACCACGACAGAGGTGAGAGCAGTCCCCTCAGGACGGCTGGCACTCCTGTCAAGACACACGCCGCTGCAGCCCAGCGCCACCACGCTGCGCCCAGACACCTATCGCGACAGCAGCCCCCTCAGGCAGCCCCTCACGCGCGGGTCGAGGCCGGGACAAGAGGGCGGTTCGCGCGGGGGCAGCGGGGGTGGGGGCAGAGCGGCCGCGGGGTCCCCTCAGCGCACCGGGCCGGGCGGAGAGACCCTCCGGGCCGGGCCAGACCCACCGGGGCGGGCCAGACCCACTGGACCGGGCCAGATCCGCCAGGCCGGGCTGCGAGACCCACCGGGCCAGGTGAGACCCCACCGGGCCTGGCGGCGAAAGCTCCCCGGGCCGGGCCGTTCCCGCCGACGCCGCCATGGCCATCGCCTGAGAGGCGGGCGGTGCCGCGCCCCGGGCCCGCCCCGCGCCCGCCGCCGCCAATGAGCGGTGTCCACATGCCGCGGCGGCGAGCGCGGCCCGGGCGGCCCCGAGTTACATTAGAGCGGCGCCGCCGCTGCGCGCCCGGAGCCAGCGGAGGCAGCGGCGGGCGCGGGGCATCCCTGAGCGTGACGGTTGAGGCGAGCGGCGGCCTGGGCCGGCCCGGGGGGAGCATCGGGCCGCTGGGGAAGGGCGCGGGGTGATTCCCACCCCTCTCCGCGGGCTGCGCCTTGTTGGCCGCGCCGCTCTCGCCCTCCCGGTGCCGCGGCGAGCGCAGAGGCCGCCCGGCCCCACCTGGACGCGGCCCGTGCCCCGAGGCCGCAGCGGGCCCGCGGCTCCCCCCGGCCACAGCGCCTGGTCCCCTCCTCGGAGGCGTGTGGGGTGGGAGGGGGTCGGGGCTTTTTTTCTTCCTTTTTTTTTTCCCTCCCCGTCGGCTTTCCATTTTTTCTCTGATTTTTTATTTTTTGTTTTTTAATTTTTGCCCTGCCCGGCTGTGAAGAGCGAGGCGTGCTCGGGTCGGGGTCTATGGTGGGAGCAGGGAGGTGGTGAGGGCTGAGCAGGGGTCTCGCCGCGCCCGCTGAGGAGGAGGAGGAGGAGGAGGAGCGGGAGGAAGAAGAGGCGAGGCACGGCACCATTTGCTGCTCCCTGCCCCAGCCATGGAGAACGCGCACACAAAGACTGTGGAGGAAGTTTTGGCTTATTTCGGCGTCAACGAGAGCACCGGGCTCAGCCTCGAACAAGTCAAGAAGCTGAAGGAGAAATGGGGCTCCAACGGTAGGTGATGGGATGGGGGGGATGCACCGCCGTCCCCGCGGGACTCTCGGCTCTCCCCATCCCCATCCTCCCCATCCTCCTCACCCTCCCGGGCCCGCAGCGAGGCCTGGCGCTGTGCTCTCCGCCGCATCTCCTCCAGGCCCGGAGCAGGAGCGAGCAGGGAGAGAAGATGGCTGACTGAACTCCACCTCGTGGGTTCTCTCAATCCCTGGGCTGGGGATGAACCCTCCGAGCCTTCCCCCTTGCGCTGGGACACCTCCTGCCATGCTGAGCTGACGCCCCTTGGGGTTCAGTGGTTTATCTTTTTTCCCCAGTCCGTCTTGACCTTCATTTTTTCTCGCTTTTGAGCGCCTTTTTGCCCCTTATCGTATAGTCTTCTCTCTTTTCGGGACATAGTATTCAGCCCATAAGGCCTTTCCTTTTTTTTAAAATCCTTGCTGCTTTGCCGTCCCAGCCTCTCCTGGACTCCCATGCCGTTGTGTAAAAATGAAAATCTATGAGAAGATTACACGGTGGAGGTGGTTTTTTAGCTGTAACGCTGCTTTGCTGCCTCTTGGATTACTAAGTCTAGTTGGGGGGGAATAAAGGAGAGAGCAGAAATAAGGAAATACCCTTAAAATGGAGGAAAGAATTTGAAGTATTTTGAACCGAGATTGTTGGTTTGTTTTTTCTTGTTTTTTTTTTAAGAGAATGTGGAGGAAAAGCTTTGTCAGAAGGCGTTTGAAAAGCAGTTTGAGCCTTTGACCCTTTGCGTGCAGCAGCAGCACGAGTCCCACAGCTGGCTGGAGTGATGACTTGGCTGAATTATAACCCTTGGCACATTCGTGTCTTCAAATGCAAAACTCTCGGGCCCATTCACGTACTGTGATGAAAAGAGCCGCCTTAGTGGGGCTTTCAGTAGGTCTGTCAGATCCGACCCAGTGTGTGTAATTCAGGAACAATACCTGTGGGTGCCTTACAATGCTCTAACGTGTTTCTCCAATGGTTTCTTTCCCTTGACATGTTTCCTGGAAAAACCTTACACGGACAGAGCTACCAGCTGAGGAAGGTGAGCATGTTTGTGAAATATTCTAATTCTTGTTGATAATTCATCTTTTTTAAGTGCATGACTAAATGGCTTTGTTATGTATTACAGGAAAAACCTTACTCGAGCTTGTGATTGAGCAATTTGAAGACTTACTAGTTAGAATTTTGTTGCTGGCTGCTTGCATATCTTTTGTAAGTATGATTTTTTTTTAATTTCATAGGCTTCTGTGTCTTAGAATGACATGCCCCAGTGTATACAAACTGTACATTCTGAAACTGTCCTTTCTCATCAGGTAGGATTATAAGATGCAGAGTAAATTGCTGTGTCTTAAATTTGTTCCATGTGACGAGGTTTCTGTAGGAAACAAAATCTCAAGGAGCCTTTCACTGCATGACTCATAAGCACATAACTACACTAGACAGGTATTTTAAAAAGCGCTTCTCCTTCAGCCCAGTTTGCTTGTTTGAGGTGGGATTTCCCAATGCTCTTGTTGCCTTTGGAAACTAACCTTGAGTAAGTCGGCGTTTAACTGGTCATTCTTCTGCCTTCGGGTTAATCGTTATCAGGCTCCATGTGCAGTCATTGGAAGACATTTTTGGATGCAATGCAGACTGTAAATAGAACCTGCATGGCGAATATTCCAGTTGCTTTCCCTTCCTGATAATAGCAAGGTGACAGTTGTTGCTTTTGACAGTGACAAGAATGATGACAGCTCTGATGGCACCGTAGTTGACCAAATTTGGTAACTGACCTTTGGATGGTCAAGTCATTAAATGGACATCTTGCTTTGCATACAGGATTAAAAGAACAGGAACGTTTTTAACTTTGTGAGTTTTTTTAAAAAGCAGTCAGTCTACATTATGTGTAAAGTGTAATTATGTGCTTGCTGGAAAACTGAGCCCAGGCCAGGTCTAGGAAGAAGATGAAGTCTGTATGTCTTGGGGAACTGGACAACAGAAGAACAAGTGTGCAGACTATTAAATTGTTTAGGTAGGAGTAGAAGTGTACAGTAACTTTGCCCTGGAGTTGTAATTAACTGCTTTTAAAAAAAAGTAAATGCTGCATCTCTTGGGGGGAGTGGAAATTGTGGTGAGTCTTTAGCTGAGGGCAGCTAATTAGGATGGGCAGAGGAGAATGTGCTCTCAGGCAGCTGTTTGATGGGAAAGGGTTGCCCTGGTGTGGTGCTGCAGTTCATGCTGGTTTGTGCTGGGGATCCACTCTCCCCACACAGACACCTCTCTGAGGGCTCTGCAACACCTGGGGACATCACTTTTGGCCATGGAGTGGAGACAGATGTGCTTTACTCACTCTTCTTTTCCTGCAGAGGAGATCAGCTTGGTTATAGAAAATAAAATAAATGGTCTTTCAGAACCTTTTTTTATCCCTCCTCTTTCCCTTCTTCCCCTCACAGAGGATGGGAAGGGGATGTGGTTTTGTTCCTGAAAAGCCAGGAGTGTTTCTGTCCTCTCACAAGACAAATGGCAGCCCAGGAGTTTGTTGGCCTTTCGTGCCAAGGTGCATCATTTCCTTTTATTATAAGGAACAAAGTGAAAAATCAAATTCACCAAAATCTGAGCTTTCACTGCTGAATCTGAGTAGGAATGAGACCAGGCTGACAGAGGTCACAGAACATTCACTGCTGAAGTCTCTCAGAAAACCTGATTAGAATTCAGTTGCTTTTTTCAGTATGGTTAATTTTGCTGTCTAATTAAGAGGAGTCTGTAGTCTGATGGAGTGTGGGATAGATCTGGGTTCTCTGCCTCTGTGCAGCTGACAGGGTATATGACCTTGGGCTACTGCTCTGCCTTTCCTGTCTCCTATTTTAATTATAGATTCACACTAAATTGATATTAGTAGTAAAGATTTTCTCTGTTTGATGAATTAAAAAAAAAACCCAAACAAACCCCAAGATACAATTTTGGTACTTTAAGAGCGCTTTGCCTCTGCTCTCGTTTCTGCCTTTTTCCTTGCTCAGAAGGTGATTATCTGACTGTTTTTCTTAGGTTTTAACACTGTTCCTTGGTGAAAGCATATTTGAGACTTCTGTAGTAGCTGTAAAGAGCTGTTGGAAATGTTGATACAAAGATTGTATTACTGCAAAAATAGGATGTAGTTACATCACTGAAACGCTGGTGTCCTTTACCAGCTGTAAACTGTCATTTAAAAAAAATGTTGCAGGTTCATGTGTGAGAGAGAGAATCTTGAAGTCACTATTTTGTGTTGTGGGATTTTTTATGGTGATAGTGTTGCAATCATAAATCATATTAGCTTATTAGAGCTGGCTGCATAGAAAGAGCCATCTGTAACAGAGATCTGCACTGGGGTTTTGTGCAGAAACACCCCTCTGACACACAGTATAAACTGTTCCCACACTGCCTGTCAAGGATGTGTCAGTAAAACAACTCAGAGCAGCAGCTGAGTGTGTTTCCCCCCAGTGATGCTGCTGCCTGTGGGTGCCACATCCCACATTCCAGCTCAGAACTGCTGTGACAGATGTGCCTGGTCAGGGAAAGCCTCAAGTGTGGCCTTAAGAGAAACAAAATAAGTAATTTCTGATGGTGAGCAAATGCACCTGTGAATAGACTTGTCTCGATCTTCTCTTTAGTCTGTGAAGCCTCTGCAGAAATTGCCCCGTTGAGATCTCAGCAGTTCATGGCTTTTAATTTTTGATGCTTGTGTAGCATGTGCTCAAATCTACAGTATTTAGCTGGAAGAGCAGCTTTCTTTGCTGTACAAATGCTTTGGGCAGGTTGCAGGCTGTCAGCTGCCCCTGCTGAGGGTGATTCTGTGGGGAGGGATGGCTGCTTTGGGCACTGGGCTGTGCTCAGCTGTGCAATCTCAGCTTGGCATCTCACTGTGGATTTCCTTCTACACGATGCAACACAGGCTACAAACACTTCCAAACCCTGAAGTATTTATGGCAAACTAAAAGCATTCCCTCCTCTCAATTATTCTGTTGATTCCTAAGCTGATTTAGAAGTGGATGTTCTGGGAGTGTTTTCTAATAGTGGGTATCTGTGCTCAGATTAAAACAAACTATGGGGATTTAGTCTGGAGATTTTTCTAGCCTGTGAAGGAGTGTGAGAGTTAAAGAGTTAAACCAGCATTTGTGTTAAAAGGTGAGCCCTTGGAGGAAGTCTGAGCTCCATCAATAACAGTGTTGCAGGCTTTGCCCTGAAATCACCCCAGAAGTTACCTGTTAAGGTTGGCAGGAGTGAGTTTGTGGCACAAGATAACTGAAAACATTACACTGTCTGCTTGGAGCTAAATTTAGATTGCTCAGTAGCACAAGGGTAGGGGTGATAAAGATGTGAGAAGTTATTGTGATTTCATTTTGTGTTGTGCAAATTAAACTGTGGGTGCTGGGCATCTTCCCCTTTTATTGCTGTAATAAACACAAAAATGCATTTATTTTCAGAGTATGCAGTGACTTATCTGAGGGGTGCTTACAAACTGCTAACCCAATAAAATTCTTAATATTGTGCACTTAAATGTGTGGTTAAGAGGTCTTGGATTGTTTTGGGGTTTTTTTCCCTCCTCTCTCCTTGTGTAGCAAACAAAAATCTCTACTGACTAATGGAGCTAAAACTGGGAGGTTTTTCTTTAGCAATTCCTGGCATTCAGTGTAACTGACACGGACCAAGTAGGACTCCTAAAATATTTGCATCTGCTTAATTTTAAGCTATTTTGTAATGCAAAGATAAATCACTAAAAGAGCAGTAGTTGATACTCTGTCCAAAATATACAAAAACTTAAATTCATGGTGTCCTGTGAGAAGAAAACTCTTAAAAGCAATTTTTATGTCTTGCATGACCTGCTTTAATTAATCCAGGGCTTTTTGTTAGGATGAGGTCTTGCTCTCCCAGATTGTTTCTAAGTTTCCATTGTCAAAGTGAAAAGCAAACAGAAATCCCTATCAGGTCACTGACAGGAAAGTGTTGACTTTTTCTGTTGGTGGTGAGCGGGTACAGCCTGCTGGGCAACCAATTCTGCCTCCAAACGTCCACTCTTTAATTCTCTTTGTGTTACCCAAAGATACACAATCACCTGGGGTGACTTGTCTCTGTAACTCACCTGACAACACCCTGATACTGGACTTGGAGGAGCAGAAAAAGCTGGGAGGACACTTGAGCTCCTCAGGGTCCCCTCACTGCTGGCTGCCCTTGGCCTTGTACCTCTGCCCTCTTGTCACAAATAACCATGAAATCAAGTGCTGTTTGCCTGTCATTGTGTATCTTTAGCCTTGGTGTCCTGCAGGTCCACCCCATCAGGCTTTGTTTGAAATCGGCTCTGCAAGCTCTGGCAGCCCTAAAGCAAATATGCTGAATGAAAGTTGTCCTTTAAGCTGCTTATGTTGGCTGTTGATGTGGAACTTTTATGTCTTGCTATTATTTCCCTTATATATTTAGACTTGCATTTCTCTTGAGAAATTATCTTTTTTTTTTCCATTTTTCCTACTCTTTCTTCAATACATGGTGCCTTTCCCTACTGACAGTGCTGCCTGAGCAGTGCATTGGAGATCAATGACCTGGAAATTAAGCTGTTCTCCATGTGAGCCTTAAAGTGATTAGGGCTGAAATATAGTGGGGCCCTTCTGAGTAGAAGTTAAAAAAAAATTAGCTCTCTCACTGTAAACCTCTCCAGGGTCTTAAAAGTGTGCTAGTGGAAACTTTGCAAGGACTCAGTGACTTGGGCAAGAATTGTCTGGTCTTTTCCAGGCTCCAGAATCTGGGCTGTTGTTACTAAAAACGCTGAGCTAAATACTTGTATTGCTTGTTCTGCTTCCTCTTTGTTTTTACTGGTGGTTTGTTTTGTTTTTTTACTTCAGGCTACTATCAAATAATAAACCTGCTCAGTTGCAGCAGCATGTGCTGTGTCTCACAGGTGTCCTAAAGGCAGTACTAATATAGCTGCAGTCTGCTCTAACAAAACCAAGAACTCACAATGTATTGGGTCACTAAAACATTCTAGGTCTGGAGCTTGCCTTGTTCCACTGACAGTGGTTGTGTGGAAAATTTTGGGGGGAGAAATGTGGATTGCTGCCTTCCAGGATTAACGAGATGCTTCTTTTTCATCTTGTCACAGATCGATAATTTTGCCAGAAAAACAACCATCAGATTCTGTACCCTCAGGATCTCTAATTTGAGTTCATCTGCTCTTTTTGAAGTAGTAGCTCATGATGTAAAGATGCCTTGAAAACTTAATTTTGGCTCTCCTTGACATACTTGGATCTTGCTGTCCTTGTAGCTGCTTTCCTTACCTCTGGAAGTTGTGGCCTTTCTCAATGTTATTTTACAACAACGTGATCTCCAGTCAGGAAAGATTCTGGTTTAGCATTGTGTAGAGCAGATGTTTTATTCCAGTTAACCTTGTATAGGTACCTGCTCAGATGAGAACATCACATAATTGAATTTGTGTTGTTGGAAGCAAAGTGAGCTCTCCAGAATGCCAATAAAGAAAGGGAGAGCAGAAACAGATACTAAGCAGCTTTTCTGATGGCAGAGTGTGGCCTTGTATCCACTGAGAAATCTGGAAATGCACCTCTGACTCCTCCTGTAGCTCAAATGGCAGAAGGTGTTCCAGGGGATTGGAGACCCAGAGGTGTGGGAGGAGGGAAAGAGAATATGGAGTTGTGGAGAGAACATGAGACATCCTGCCCAAATCCCCCCAAAACGTTGGAATGTCTCAGCCTCCTTAATCACAGCCTGGATCTTACCAGCTCATCCTTTTGTAATAAAAATCATAGAATCATAGAATGGATTGGGTTGGAAAAGCCCTTTGAGATCATCAAGTCCAACCCTTGGTCCAACTCCAGTCCCTTTACCAGATCATGGCACTCAGTGCCATGGCCAAGCTGAGGTTAAAAACCTCCAGGGATGGGGAATCCACCCCCTCTCTGGGCAGCCCATTCCAATGCCTGAGCACTCTCTCTGCAAAGAATTTTTTTCTGCTCTCCAACTTCAATTTCCCCTGGCAGATCTTGAGCCTGTGCCCCCTTGTCCTGTTGCTAAATGTGTTGTTGCACTGGATTTACCTGCCAGTGTGTCCTGCTGGAGGCTTTGGTGCCTCTGCCCCTTCCCGTCCTGTCCGTGGCTGACGCCGCTCAGAGCTGAGCTGGGAGAGCTGTGCCCGCTGCAGCCCTCGCTGATTCACTCTGCTGTTGCCTGACTACCAGCCCTAATTATCTCAACACGTTGTTCCTATTTACTGTCACTTTCCAGGCTTCCTGTTGCTCAACATGCTGATGAAAAAGCCCTTCCTCTCTGGCCCTCTTAGCCTGACTTTTCCTCAGCGGCTGCAGAGGCCCTGACATGGTTCAGACAAGTGAATGACAGAAGCCTAGAGCTGGAGTGCACTTGGAAAGCAAATGAATGAAAACAAAATTTATGTGGAGCCTTTTATGCAAGTCTTCAACTTGACTTAGCTTTTAAAATCCGGTTTTGAGTTTGATCAGCTTAGGAATCAGCTTCAGTGTGTTCACTTAGATGCTTCAATAAGATGCTACTTGTTTAAATAAGTAGGTACTTATTTTTCATATCTACTCAACAGAAACTTGTAAAGCTGTTTTCATTTTTCTTGTCTAAGTTAACTGGTAGAGGACAATTAACCTGGCTAAAATTCAGATTCTGGCAAGCTTTTAATGTTTTAAGTAGTCAAACCAATCTGTCTGCATTCTGTTTTATACAGTAATGAATTTTTTTCTATTTTCCTTGTCATAACTGCTGTCACAACTTCTGCTTTCATTTTTGAAGCAACAGTAGCAATTGTTTCCCAAATAATTAGTTTACTCCTTTAAAAAAAGAATGGCCTGAACTTTGTACTACTTTAGTAAAGACTTTTTTTTTTCCATTGCATTTTGCCAACTCATTCATTAATTACAAAACTACAACTTGGTAGAAACTTTTAAGATTGCTTAAGTCTAAGCAGTTGAACCTCAAACTGAAGCTTAGCAGGGCTAAAGTTTGCAAGGTGTCCATGTAAATCAGTAATTTAAATCATTATGTTTCTCTTACAGGTCCTGGCCTGGTTTGAAGAAGGTGAAGAAACAATCACAGCATTTGTAGAGCCTTTTGTAATCTTACTTATATTAGTAGCCAATGCAATTGTGGGAGTGTGGCAGGTATGCAGAGACTTTTACAGCATCAAATCACAAATGTTTTGGGGGTTTATGCTTTAAAAAGGAAGCACTGTACTCTGTAGAGTCCTTCCTACAAAGCAAGTAAGATGTGCTGCTGCCTTCAGATTCCTGAGAGTCAGCAAAGCATAAAGCTCCTCGACACAAAGTGGTGACTTAAAGGTAAAATGAAGCTTCAGAAGTGTTGCCAAGAAGGCAAAGTGCCCATCGGTGTGTTTGGCCACACACTGGTGAGCACAAGAACAGGCCAGGCCAGAGTGAGGGCCTGAATGCACCAAAGGAATCAGGTCCTGCAAAGCTGAGAACAATTTGATTTGTTTGTGTCTTTTTCCCAACTAAGGAACAAAGGATGGAGCACTTTTGATCTTGTGTCTCTTCTGTTTTCTCTTGAGACAACCACTGTGTTTAGTACATTATTAATGCACTATTAATTCCCCCTGTTCAATTTCTGTACTACCTATGAAATGTTCCAGAGACTCCATGTCTGTCAAAAGGCAGAAATTTCTTCTGAAAACTTCTAAATACCCTGAAATTTTTCTCCTACTAAGATCAATTAGATGGCTTTTTATAAGTCATGGAGATAGTAATAACAGTAACATAGTCTAAGACTTCTTGAGGTGCCAAAGTAAAATGGTTCATAAAATTTTACCTTAATAATTTGATCACTTCAGACAGAGCATGTTTTATTATTGTTTTTCTGCAGATCAAAAATATTTCAGGGTGGTTGGTGGTTTGTTTTTGTTTTTTATTTAAAGGGATGGTGCTAATCTGACAAATTACTTGCTATCTTAGTGCACTGGGTTTCATGTTTAAAAAAAGGCAAACTGTTCAAATTAACACCAAAAAGTAAGAGGAGGAGCCCTGTTAACAGGCTGAAACATGTTGGAGAGGACCCTGCATGCTGGAAGAAGTGGCATCATTGCAGAGGCCTGTGCTCTGCTTTGGCCTGGCCCAAGTGAGCTGGCTGAGGAAAGACAATTCCTCAAAAAATTCCATTTTTAGCAGTTCCCAGCTTGCTGCACAACTGCTGGAGCTGGTGTGGAGGGAAGAGGTCGAGTTGATCCAGGGCTGACAGCATTGCCCCCTTAAGTGTCATTTTGTATTCAAGTCTTCATAAAGTGGTTGTGCAAGAGTTAATGTTTAACCTGAAACTCAGAGTTACAGCTCTGCAGGTGCTGATTTCGAGCATGAAATGGACGGCAAAGCTCTCTGTGTAGTTTGGGGATTTTCTTGTGCATATAAACCCTGTTGTAGGAAATAATCAATTTTTTCAGACATGATAATGTGCAAAGAATGCCTCTCTATTTCTCCATATGCTGAACTTCATTGTGAAACAGTTGCTGCACAGATTAAATGACTCATTCCCTTGTTTTAATGGCCATGGAAAATCAGGCACAGTGCGAAGTCTCCACCCATAAATGTATCTGTTCCTACAGGTACCGATGTGAGCAACTGAGTCACTGCCCTCAACCTTTCCTCTCACGTGCCCTGTGCCCAAGGAGCCATCTGGGAGTGCTCCAGTGCCTGGCAGGATGGTGGCACTGCCACAGCTGCAGGCAAATGGGAGCAGAAAGATTTAGAGTAGCTGAATCATGGAGCTGGTGAGGCTGGAAATGATCTGTGAGATCATCCAGTCCCACCGTTAGCCCAGCACTGTCAGGGCCACCACTGCACCCTGTCCCCAAGGGCCACATCCACGTCTTCTAAACACATGGCATGGTGACTCAACCCCTTCCCTGAGCAGCCTGTTCTGTGCTTGACTACGGGTTTGGTGAAGAAATTGTTCTTAATATCCAATCCAAACCCCCCTGGTGCAACTTGAGGATTTTTCCTCTTGTGCTGTCACTTGTTCTGGACAGTGATAATGTCTCCCCTCAGCCTTCATTTCTCCAGGCTGAGCCCCCTGAGCTGCTCCTGAGGCTCCAGACCCTTCCCCAGTTCCGTTCGCATCTCTGGACATGCTCCAGCCCCTCAGTGTCTTTTTTCTTGTGAGGGGCCCAAAACTGCTCCCAGGATTGGAGGTCCCTGAGCAGTGCCCAGCTCAAGGGGGTGGTCACTGCTGGCCACTGTGACTGATGAGAACCAGGATGCCATTAGCCTTCCTGGTCAACTGGGTTGTGTTGGATTGTTCTTTATTTCTCCTTTTGGAAGGAAAACTGTTGAATTAATCTTCCATTTGTGGGACTTCGTTTTGCACCTCTGAGGTTTTGCCTGACATTAACTCTTAGTTAATCCACAGGAAAGCAATATCAGCATTATTGTGTTGAGGAGCAGAATTAATTTATTGGTGGAATATGAGGCTGGCATTAATTACAGCTTTATGGGTCTGTGCTGGTACCTGCACTGCCTGGCCCTGAGCTGTGCCATGTGAGTTTAGTTCCTCAAGGTGGTTTTGCTAATGCTCATTTTCAGCTGCACTGGTACGTGGAATTACCAAGTTCTTTGAATTTCTGATGGTTTTGTTTCTGCTTTGACATGGAGGAGGAATTCTTTATTCTTTGGAAAGGCTTGAAGGGCAGACAGTGTAAAACTGTGTGCACCCTGCCATTATCTGTAATTATCAATGACGTTTGTACTTGTCAATAGGCAGGGAAATGGAAAATCAGTTCCCTCTCCAAGAGTTGGAGAAGGAGCCC
The DNA here is from genome assembly GCF_047495875.1 of Pithys albifrons albifrons. Classification (NCBI taxonomy): domain Eukaryota; kingdom Metazoa; phylum Chordata; class Aves; order Passeriformes; family Thamnophilidae; genus Pithys; species Pithys albifrons. The sequence continues at coordinate 6,109,930 of NC_092474.1, read as the reverse complement.
TGATGAGCTGCTGGTTTCTTGTGTTGTCCTTTATCCAGGTGGCATCACAATATTGATCCCAATCTCTTCCAGTGCTCAGTGGGAGAACTGCAGTTCAGACAGGAAAGCTGTTGTGTTAGTGGAAATAAAAAATTGTCATATGTGGGAATTCATCCAAGTCTGTAAATTGTTGAGAAATTCTGGGGAAGCTTCGAGTCTGTGCTTTGGTTTCACTTCAGTGTGACTCGATTTGCTGAAACAAAGTTGATACTATGTTGTCTGAGGTTTGTCTTAACTTGATCCTTGAGTTCTGCCAGTAAATGAAATCCAGTAGGTCTTGTCTGCTCCAGTCTGAGCCAAAGCTGCTCCAGCTGGAAAGGTGCACCCAAGACGTCTATCCTTAATTCTGTTCAGTGCTTTTTTGTGTCAAAAAGCATGTTACATATGGATGTAACATAGAGCTCTTTGTGTGGCCTCCCTGCAGCAACACAGTGGATATTTTGGATGGAAAACACTGCAGGGTTTAAATAAACAGTTTCAAGGTTCTAAATGCCCACAAACCCCTGGGTTATTCCGTAAAGATTTCCAGTCAGAGACCTCACATGGGGAGGGGGTCACAAAAATGTTGTGTAGGGAGGAATGTGGCTGGGCTGGGTTGGTAGTATTCATATGATAATGCTGTTTTAAAATCAGGTCTGACCTACTTATTTTTCCTTGAGGGCTTTTAAAATGCCACATTTTTTTGCTGTCTTTTAGGAAAGAAACGCTGAAAATGCCATTGAAGCTCTTAAAGAATATGAACCAGAAATGGGCAAAGTGTATCGACAAGACCGGAAAAGTGTCCAGAGGATTAAAGCAAGAGACATTGTCCCAGGGGATATTGTGGAAGTGGCAGGTAAGACCCTGTTCTGAAGTACACACATGTATAGAATATTAATGTAAAATTCTTGTGGGGGCTTTGCCTCAATGATTTGAGGCCCTGGGGGGAGTTTTCAAAGACTCCTAAGTATATACTTTCACTTATGAACAATCTTGTTTCTGTTCGTCTGTAATTACCTTAAATGTGCATTTGCACTGAGGGGATTGTTTTTCAAATTGCCACTTAGCTTAATTGGTAGGTCTAAAAGCAAAGCATCTTAATTGGAGGGATGGTTTTAACACTTGTCACGACTTTAAAATTTTGTTTTCTGATGTCTGGTTTCAGAGTGTCCTACAAATTGTCTGGTTTTCTATCACAGAGTACTTTTTTCCTGGCTTTTAAATGGGTTCAGTTTCCTCAGGTTTGGGAACACTGAGGTTTTACTGGGGTTTTTGTCATGCTCTGAGTTTTCATATGAATGTGTTTTTCCAACTCTTACCCTTCCAGTAGCAGAGCCTTTGAACTTCTCTTCACAAATGCCTTCTGTCCTCTCAGCTGGTGTGACTGGCACGTGGCATCACTGTTTGCTCCTCTTTCTTAATTCTTTGCTGCTTCTTTTGCCTCTTGCTGTGAACAAGACCTCAAATAGATAAACTATACAGTAGAGCTTCCTGCATTTGAAACATTTGAAGGGACAGTCTTAAAACTGGACTTTTGCCTTGAGCTTTCTAATGTCTCAGATTTGCCCTGGAACGTGTATCATTATTTGGAAAGAGTGCAACAATTTAAGTGTCATTTTTAGCTAAAACTCCATCATTTTGGTGATAATGCCTTATCAGTAACTCTTTCTTTGAACTTGGCTCGTTGGTGCCTCCAATGCTTCCTATTCCTTCCCAGCTCCAGCTGGGTGACTCCTGCTCAGTGGCAGCAGTGACTGCACACTCATGTTTTATAGGTCATTATCAACTGTTAACTGAGCGATTGTTCCTTTGGGAACAACTCAGGGTGTACATCAGGCTTGCTTTTCACAAGTGTCACTTTGATTTTAGAGGTGGTAGGTGTCTCAGGAGGAGATAAATATATACCCTTAGACTTGACTCTCCTCCTGTTTTAATTAGCAGGCAGAGAGAGTGTGCACTCCAAACGAAGTTGGGCTTGGCTGTCAGCCCAGCTTGCCTTCATTCCTTGAGAAACTTGGGCAGTGGCTGAGCCCCATCTCGAGCCTCTGCTCTGAGCACAGGATGATTCAGCTCCGAGTACAAATCCCAAGTGCTGATCGTGGAAATGAGGGGTGAATTGTGATGCCTTGTCACTGGCTGTGCTCCCTGACTCGCTGTTGTGCTGCACAGGCAGAGCTGTGAGCTCTGCAAGGAGCTGGGATGTTTGCTGTGCCCTTTGCAGGCAAACAGAGCTGTATACATGACAGATCCTGCAGGAGGTGTCTGCTCCGAATCCTTATCCCGTTTTTAAATGCCACCCGTGGATTGGTAGTTGTGGAAGGAGTTGCTATCAGAGGAGCACATCTGTAGGTTTTGGTGCTTTAAAGGAGTAGAATTGCCAGTGGATTGATGACTGTGTGTTTTGTACTGGTTTGGGGCATCTCACTGAGGAGAAATCCTGGGTTTTGCACTTTCTCCTTGGGTCTTTGCTGTTTCAGAAGAGGTACAGATTGCATTTTCATCTTCCAAATTTAGCTTTGCCTTTGTTCTGTGTGTGAACACCTGGGGGATGTGTGAGCTTTTACTTACCTGCTCTATATTGTCAGTATCCATAAAATCAATTACTTTCTTTAAAAGTCTTTGTCTGAAGAGAGATATGAATTGGGAATAACCCCCGACTAACATGCCTATGGCACCTTATCAAGCAAAGAATCCCTTTTATCATGGGGTTACCGTTGCATTATTTTAAAATCTGCTCGTGGAACAGTGTCTGACAGTCCAACATGTGTAGAACTGATTTACTTTGCCTTTTAAAAAGGCCAGGCTCGTGTAGAGTAACAAAAATCATCAAGTTTTATGACTGTCCCTTAAGATGGCTGGTCTGGCTGGTTGATAGACTGAAGCAGCTTTTCTGGGTAAAATAGTCCCTTAAACTGGTGGATCAAACAATCCCAAGCTGGTCTTTAGTCCTTATATTCTTCTTATATTGACACATACACTTAAATTGCCTTCACTTGAAGCTGCAGTTGGTTGTGAGTGATGTGGATGTTCATAGAGAAATAAGTAATAGAGGCTGTGGTACTGAAATAATAAATTCCTGTAGGCAGACAGTGATGAAGTTTTAATTGCAATCAAAGTGGGAGAAGCTCCTGGGCAGCAGAGAGGAGCAGCACATGCTGTGCCAGTGTTGGTGTCAGGGCCTGGAGGTGACACAGACTCTGAGCAGGCTGTGCCTCCAGAGCAGGGGCTCTGTGATGGCCTTTGACACGGGCTTTGCACAAGGATGGCCATGTAGGGAAGTGCCAGAGCACTCCATGCTGGGAGGCATATCTGCCTCTGGAATTCTGGGCAAGGTGCCAATGACATTTGTGTGGCCAGGCAAAGATCTTTCAACCAAGTGGCATCAACAGCCAGGTGATGGGTTTCTCTCCTATGCTGATAACTAATTTTGAACACAAATTTCTTCCAAGTCTTCCATTGCTAAATAGTTGTATTTAATGCTGTATCATAGAATCATCATAAATCCTGAAGGGAAGTTCTGGCCAGGTGGGGGTTGGTCTCTTCTCCCAGGCACTCAGCAATAGGACAAGGGGGCACGATGGGCTCAAGCTCTGCCAGGGGAAATTGAAGTTGGAGAGCAGAAAAAAATTCTTCACAGGGAGAGTGCTCAGGCATTGGAATGGGCTGCCCAGAGAGGGGGTGGATTCCCCATCCCTGGAGGTTTTTCAACTGAGCTTGGCCATGGCACTGAGTGCCATGATCTGGTGAAGGGACTGGAGTTGGACCAGGGGTTGGACTTGGTGATCTCGGAGCTCTTTTCCAACCCAATCCATTCTATTTAATGCTGTAGAGGCTTTGGTAGTTTAAAGTAGCTGTATGTGGGTCTGTCACAGAGATAACTCTGCTGTAGGAATTGTTAGATTGATATTGCAGTTTGGAGGATGTGGGAGAATGTATTTCCCTCAGGAGTTCCCTGACAATAAGTAGCATTGAACCATTTCCAAAACTATTTGGTATATTCAGTAGCTTTGAACCCATAAAGATAACCTGTGTGGCTTGGTGTAACCAAAGACATTGCAATAATGGTTTGTGTTACTTTTTATTCTGCCTCCTTGGGCTGTTTGTGTTCATTAGATGGCCTATCCATCTGCCTCGTCGCCTTCTGAATTCAGGCTTCCTGAAGATACCACCTTTAATTATCTGTCAGCTCAGGAAACAGGTGCTGGTTTATTTGCCTTGAAGTAAAAGGGAGGAAACTGCAGGTTTGCACTGTCACCTTGCAGTAAATGTGGAGTAACCTGAATTAAACTGTCCCTCTGGTGATGAATAACCTTCTGTCTTTGGTGTCCCTGGGGATCAGTGTGCAGAGATGGGGCAGAGCACTGGATGAGCAATTACCCTTCTTTGTGTCTGGCAGCCAACAAATTCCACCTTCTGCAGGTGTAGCAACACTGGTCTGTTTGCTCAGAGACTCTGCAGGCAGGGATTTCTTTATTATATGTTGTTAGGAAGATTTTCTCCATGTCTCCTTAAGCAGAGGTGGTGGAGAAGACACTGTGCCATGAACAGGAGCTTTTTGGGGTGTTTTGGGGTCACGGGTTTGGGATGTGTGCCCTAAATTTGCTTGCTGGGCACAGCTCTGAGAGCTGCAGTGGGTGAGGGTTTCTAAGCTACACAGTTTGTTTCTGAGAATTGATGAGCTGAAAAGCATCCAGCTGCTGTCCTGACATGGCTTTCCACTTTGCCTGGCTTTAAATGGATTATCATGCTGCTATAAAAGCTGCAGTTAATTGGAGGGTGCAACCTAAACTTGTAACCAGGGCTATCTTGGTAGATTAGATATACTTTGGTTTAGTTGAGTTTTTGTTTGCTGGGTTAAAGTAACATTTTAAAGAGAAACTTAAACCAGCATGACCCAAGTTTTGTATGAAGTTCAGCCTGGCAAATTGGGGTAAACTGGTTGCAAATCCCTTATTTTTTTCTGGAAGGACATTTGGGAACAGAAGTGAGCTTTGTTCCCTTGTGTTGTGTGTTCCTGTGTGGAAGTTCTGGTTTAGATACAGTGTATCTGAGCTCCTGTAATTTAATAAAGGAAGTTCATTAGTTGCAGTCAGTGAGTGACCAAAGCACAGTCACAGCAGTTCCTCTTTCCCTGAATTGCTGAATGATGGTTCTTGTCATCTGTTACTGTATCTGTAAGTACTCAACAGCTTAAAAATACACAGAGTTTCCAGAAGCCTTTGCTTATTAAATTAGTGTGTATTTCACAAGATTTGGGTTTATACCTGAATAGATTGGGCAGGAACTGCTTTCTGAGGCTTTGAATCCCAACAACAGAGCACTTTAAGACTCTGGGAAAAGCACTTGGGTGCCTTACAATGAAAGAAAAATAAATTTGGGGGTGAAGAAGGTTGGGAAGGAGATTCTTGAGGTGAATTATGACAAACTCCCATGTGGTTCTGAAGAGCTCCAGGTTCTCCTGGTAGTACAGACAACAAACACTGATGTTGCAAATCTCAGTCCAAAACATCTGGGTCCTTGTGCCAGTGTGACTGTGCCAACAACTGGAATTGACTTTCAGAGTCTGTGCTAGAGGTGCAGGTTTATTTTTCTGGGAAATTACTGAGATTGGAAAGAACAATGAGAAGGATGGAGTGAGGCTGAAGTGCAGAGCAGAGACCTGCGGGAGGTTGTCCTGGAGGAAACTGCTGAGAGCTTCCCTTGACAGGGAAAAAATGGGCTGCAAAAGTGTTGAGTGTTTCCTTACCTTGCCAGGTTTGGGTTTTAAAGCACATATTTGTCTTTCTTTCCTGTAGGTACTGCTTTTGAACCAGAAAAGTAGGAAAGTACATCAGTGGTTAATAAATACATGTCCAAGCAGTGCATAAATCTCTGTGCTCCAGTGCACAGTTTGGGCAGCGCATCAGGGGCAGCTCAGAGGGGACCAGGCATGGTCCAAACTCCGGTGCTGAGGTGAATTCAGGGCACGGCCTGAACTCCTGTTAGCTTTTAACACACAGCTGAGATCTTACAAAACACACTGCCCCAATTTTCCCCCCAATTCTTGCAGCCTTTTCCTGCAGAGCTGCCAAACTCTTAAGTAGAAATAGTGAACCCAGTTCTGGTTTAGTTTGAATTGAGAATGTGTCTGATATTTGGTGCTCTGATGGAACCAGCACTGAGTGTGGTTTTATTATAAGCACAAACAGAACAAAATTCTTTTGAACATCAAGATAATGTCCTGTTAGTATCATATCCCCCTGGCAAAGCTTTTTTTTATTTTAAGGCCAAAGAAAGCTTTCACTTCCAGAATTGTTCCTCTGTTTTTTTGTATTATTTAAATGCAGCATAACTTGGAAACTTCGGTGTGAGGATGTGATTGTTCTTCACCTGGTCTGGGAACAGTTGAGGCTTAACTTACCAGCCCATTCTTTCTGCTCTTAGATATTTTTATAGGCTGATCACAAGAGTTTTCAATCTAGAAGAGAGTGATATAAATAGATCCACTAATTAAAAGCTAAAAGGAGTCAAATTCAGATTAGAAGTAAGGGCAGGTTTCCCAGCAGGGTCCCTGTGCATGGGCACATCTTGTCTAATGTTCTGGTGCCCTCTTCAGAGAGAATGGCACAAGTGTGTTTTTACAGAATGAAAAGGAAGAAAATAGGAATAATTCCAGTCTACTGTAGTGTTTAATAGTTTCCATTTTTCTCAACCCTCTGTTCCAACCAGAAAATATTTAGCAAAGCTTTCTCTGTCCTCTTGCTTTTCATTGATAATAATGTGATATGTGTGTGGTTTTTGAGATGTTTAACCTGTATCTTTACCAGCTCTCAGCTGGGGATGCTCCCACTGTGCCTGCACTGCCCAGGGAGCTCTGTGGGTATTTTCTGTCTGTACAGAATGCAGAAGGTTCATGGCAGAGGCTGTTCATGCAAAGAATGAGTGTATTTCAGTGTATTGTTCTGTCTCCTTGTCAGCCAAAGCAAGTGCTGTTTTCCTGGTATGGTGATGGATGTTGCTGTTATAATCTCTGTCTTGTTGGAAAATAAATCTCACTGGTTTGGAGTGGAAACTCCAGCTTCAAATGTTTCATAATAACTCCTCTCATTTTGACATTTTGACACTCTTGGCCTTGTATGAAAGTGTAGTTGGACTCAATTACCTTCCTGTCTCTCAGAGCTGCTGATTTCAGGGAGCCTTTTATTACACCTTGTTCAGGAAGTGTTGGATCCTTCCAAGGGGGTGCTCTGAGGAAATCAGGCAGGATGGGAAGATGAGCTTGGCTGTGTGCAGGGAGGGACAGGAGCTTAGCTGTGTCAGGGAAGGTTAATAGAAAAACCAGTTGTGCTGGAGCAGCTCTGCCTCTAAATGTACAGTCTGTTCAGGTGTCAGTTTTAACTGTAAATCCCCCAGCAGCTTCCAGTTCAATGCTCAGAAAATTCAGTTCTGTAGCATCCCATCTGTGTCCTTTGAAGTTGTTTAATGAGCAGAACTGTTATTTACTCCTTTTGATTCTTAAGCTGATTCCCATACTTCATGTAGGAAGTTTCAGTTGCTTTGTAAATATTCACACAATGCTGTGTCTGATTTAGAGCACAAGGAACTTGTTTTTGGGCAGGAGAGGAGACTGAAATAACTGACTCTATAAGAGACTAAAAATCTCATTAGGAGAAGTGGTTTAAATAACTGTACTCATAATAATGTCATGTTAAAACAGAAAATTGCCAGCACTGAATGTTTTTTGTCAAAAGAATTAATACTTATTCTTTCCCCTTTTGCTGGTAAAATCCTGTGTCTTTTGAATCAGATATTTTAATAGCAGCATGATAGGTTCTATCTGATGAATTTGATGGTATTTCTCCCCCAGCCTGATGAAATGAGAGCATCTAATGGAGCAGGACAAAGGCCATCATGTCTTAAAAATCAAAATAACACCCATGTGTCAACAGTGAACCTTAGTTTATTAAGACTTTTTTTCCCCCTTTGTTCTCCCCATTTGGTGTTTTATGGAAGTTGTTTTGGGGATATTTTGACTTTGAGGTTTCAGGAACTCTTTGTGTTCCTGAATTGTTCAGCTACAGAACAGTTTGGAGCTGTGCTGATAATCTTTATTACAAGAGTCCAATTCCAGCCCCCAACCTGCTGATAACACAGTCCAGGCTGACACTGGCTTTGGTTAATGATAAACATAAATAAGAAAGTGTGAGATTCATCTTGTGTACGCAGAGCCCTTTGACTTCTACAGGAAAAATTCCTTTCATTTGCCGTGAACGTGGAGAGGGATGTTTTTACAAAGACTTGGTACTCTCTTTGCTAAGAGGAGGAATTGTCCTGGTAACACATTAACATGAAAAAGAAACAAAACTCTTCCCTGTTTATAGTGTATCTGCAAAGCTCCCCTGAGCAAGCTGTGGGAGGGAGCAGAGTGAACGGGGTGATAGATATCAATGGTCAAAGTGCACATTTAAATCAGGAGTTTAATTTTCAGGGCTGTTCTGTCTCTGTAGTGGCTTTGGGGGCTGAAGGTGCTGTTGCTTCCTTAACTTGGTCACGAGCAGTTTGGATTAGGTGGTGTAGAATGTTGATCTCAATGGGTTGTACTGAGATACAGCCTCAATAATTTGGGACTTGAAAGATGAGCACAGTCCTGTTGGAGTCTAAAGTTCTTTGTTAGCAGCTAAAAATACAGCAGGGACTGAAACCCACCCACCTTTAGTAGTTCTTTTCCCCCCAGTTTTGTTGTCTGTGGAATAAGTGCCCCATCATTTCCTGGGCTGCAGAATCCACAGCCTGGTCCCACCTGCAGCACTAATGTTGTGTTCTGGCTGTAGAGATCTCCCAGTGAGTGTCTCACACCACAGCCTGACAAAACTGTGAAGTTAAATACTTAGTTTTGTTGCTGCTGGTGAAGGAGAGAAGGGCTCAGATGAAACACCCAGTCAGGAGTTGAGCCTTTCACTGCAGGACTTGCTCAGTTGCCGAGCAGTAAATTGAGTCTGACATTGCTCAATATATTCCATGTTTGCAGTTGGTTTGGAGGCTTGAATTGCCTTCTCTCTGGAGGCAGTTTTGCAGATTGAATGGGGCCAGTCTGTGCCCTGGGCTGTCCTTTAAAGGCTTTGGTTCCTGAGGAGCTTCGGTCCCCCCACAGACACTCATTGTGTGCCCAGCTCTGCTGATAAGTTGGGTTGTGCTGCACAGAAAATCCAACATATATGTGAGTGACTGTTCACAGAGAGGGGAACTTGACCCACAGCATTGTCAGATAAGGTGTGGGAGCTTTGAACCTGAGAAGAAAGGCTGGAGTGTTGGGTGTCCTCAGTGGGAGTCTGGGCCAGTAATGGTGCTGGTTGGATGGTGGAAGGACCCAAATTTTCAGTTATTAAATGATCCCTATTGCAGTGTTTTGTTTAAAACAATTAACAGTAACTTTGAATTCACATCACAATTAAATACCACTCCAGTTTCTGTCAAGGAGTGGGAATTGTAAATTATCTGCTTCAATATAGACTTGTTCACAATTAAATGAAATGGGCACTTATCTTTTTTTCCTCCCTTAGAGGATCAGGTTGTTTTTAAACAGATTCCTTTGGTGTCTGCTGAAGCTCAGTATTGAAATTATAGAAGTCTGTGCAAGAATAAAAGGATTCTGTGGGTAAGGCTGTAATGATTCAAACCAAAGCCTTCTTTCACTCCAGCAAAGAGCAGTCAATGTTCTATTTAGAGGGTGTTTTAATCAGTAGTTACACACTTGGCTACACTGTACTTTACAATATATATATGGGTGGTTTTGAAAGCAGGTTATTTCCTTTCTCCAGAGCTGTTGTGGAACTCAACTGACTATTTAGGATTAAAGGTTTGAAAGTAATGGATGAAAATATTTCTGCAGCTGAGTGTTTCAGATGTCAGACTATGGGATTATATCCATTTATTGTATCAGTTCAGTGCTGAGCAGCACAAATACATGTTCACTTAGTAATTCCTTGTTGTCTTCCCAGCCTTGGTTAATATTTGGTGCTGGGGACTGAAATGTAATTAAATTTTAAAAAGACCTTCAAAACACAACAGCAAAATCCCAATTTCTTTTCTGTCTTAAAGTATTTGGAAAAAAAGCTTTCTGCTTGTTGATGAGCTCTGCACAGAGTGCCCACTAAAAATTTCCTGTGGTTCCCATCAATCATGGGATGATTTGCCACTGATATTCCACTTCAGTTGTGCTCATGAAAGTATATTCAGGACTATAAATGACTTATTTTCATAGCTGTTATTTTGCTTAAAATAGCTCTGTAATTGACCCTGATGTGCAGCTTTCCTGCCTGTTGGAAATGCCTGGAATATTTTACTGCAGCCTTCTCAGAGATGGGCAGTGAATAATGGCTCTTATCTTAAATTGTTGAGATAAACTTAGAAAGCTGCACTATCATAATAAATTTAACACTTCACTCCTGGTGCTTCAGGCAGTTGATAATGACAGGAGTGGTTTTCATGGAAATGCTGCTGCTTAAATATCAATAATTATTAGAGGGATATCTCAAAATACTTTAGGACTTGTGAATATTATGTTTGTGTTTGAACAACTTAGAGCTCAGAAGCAGGTTAGGAAATCCCTTGCCAACTTTGCCATGTGTTCAGTCCAGATCCTTGGATGTTTGAAGGTGTTTTTTAACAGCTTTTCTGTGCCCTGGGGGGCTGAGGTCTCTTGGGGGTCTCTTTGGGAGGCTGAGGTCTCTTGGGGGTCTCTTTGGGAGGCTGAGGTCTCTTGGGGGTCTCTTTGGGAGGCTGAGGTCTCTTGGGGGTCTCTTTGGGAGGCTGAGGTCTCTTGGGGGTCTCTTTGGGAGGCTGAGGTCTCTTGGGGGTCTCTTGGAGGTCTCTTGGGGGGGCTGAGGTCTCTCCCAGTGCTGCAGATGTGGGGATGGGGGAGGTGACTGGAGTTTTCCAGCCCTTTGGAAACATCAGTGCAGGTGGAGAGGCTTTTCCCCACGTGGTCAGTGGAGTCTGGAAGGAGCTGCTGCTGGGGCTGCACAGGGCCCTCCTCAGCCCCCAGGAGGGCACAGGGAATAGTTCTGCCTTTTTTGGCCTCAATCACTGCCTGTCCAAGGCTGTTTCCTCCTCCTTCTCAAGGGCATTGGGGCTTAAACTGGTATTCACATGGTGTAGTGATGCAAAAGGGGAAACTGTGGCTGGTTTTTTGGTCCCTCCATGTGCTCACAAACCCACACATCTAAATGTACAAGCAAAACCACACAACCTTTGGCTGATTTTAATTAATGATTGGGGTTTCTCTGGATTTACAGGAAGTCACATGGTGCAAGTTTCCCTGATGTTTGAAAAGCAGCACTTCATTCTCCTCTCCAGCATTTTATCCCCCAGTTTCCCACTCCAGGGGGTGTGGGGTTGGATGATCCAAGGCTGTGCCACCAGAGTAGAGTTTTTTGTGGTTTTATTTGTTAATGTTCCTTATTGCTGCTGGTTGCATAAGCAGCTCCTGCAGGAATTGCAGCTTATTTTAATTTTCCTGCAGGGACACACACTCCATCTACTCAGGTCAGCCCTCTTTAGCTACTTAGTCTCCCTTCTTGGTTTCTTTAATTATTTTATAATAACATAACTGACACTTGAATGCTTGCAGTGCTGAATTGCATCAGGAGGGTTCAATCCTGTGTGTTCAGGGCAATATTGACATGCAGGAGGTGGAACCCCTCCAGATGAGTCAGAAATGAGCTTCTTCAAGATGTGCTTTAACAAGTCAATTTGCATGCAGCCATTTATTTGCAGCAGGCACAAAATGGTGGGGCTTTAGTTCTTGCCTTAAAAATTAGGAAAAGCTGCATAAGAGGGAGTAGGAATGTAGGAGAATTAATTTGGGGGTGATGGAGGTGCTGGAGCCCAACTGGCTTCGTTACTCCGCCATTTTTAGGAGCTATTAATTTCCATCATCTACCTTGGTGTCTCTGACACTTGTTAGTGGATGGTTTTAGTTTGTTTTGGTTGGTTTTTACTCCAGTATTTTCTTCTGCAAGGTAGAAATATATCTGGTAAGGTCAGCAGAAGAGCTGTGTGAAAATTTTGTGACTGGGGTGTGGATTGTGGTGCATTTAATAGTGGAAAATAAAACTACTGTGTGATCTGGAATGAACTCCCAGCTCTGAAACATCTGGCAGAATTGGAAGGGTAACATTACAAGAGCATGTTTGCAGAAGCACATTATCCTCACAATTGGTGCCAAAGAAAAGGAAAATACAACTCCTTTCAGTTTTCTAAATAAATAAATGGATGATGTGATCTTTGGAGAGCAGAGGACTCGCTTTGGGCACAGAGAAAACAACCAGAGGAGTCTCCAGGGCCAGTTGTCCTGAAAAGGGAACTGGATTCACCTCGGCTTTGGTTGTTTATAAATATGTCTTCTGAAAGTGATATCCTGCTCTTGAGAATGTTTTCCCTTTGCCTTCAGAGGGGCTGTGAGTAGGAAAACAATCCCATGATTTGCAGCTTCTTCCTTTGAGGGTTAGGTGGGGGCAAATCCACACTGGATGCTCAGGAAATCGGAGCAATAAGATGCTGGGAATTTTAGCCACCTGAACAGCCACTGCAAAGTCATTTTTCTGGCTGATAAAGGGAATGGTACACTTGGTTAGAGATGTCCCAAATAGCAACAGTCTAACTGTGTCCTGTCCTTTCTTTGTAGTTGGAGACAAGGTTCCTGCTGACATAAGAATTACATCTATCAAATCTACAACTCTGAGGGTAGACCAGTCGATTCTCACAGGTATTTCTGTGACTTTTATAGAATTCTGTGCATAATTGAAAGTGCTTTTGCCCTGTTTGTTTTGAAGAATCCATTAGAAACAAGCCTGGAGCTATTGAATTACTCTGTTCCATCCAAGTGCAGTGAAGTTCTGATCTGGGAACTGAGTTGCCTCATCCTTCTTTGTGTTCCTTTAGTGGGATGAACATTCTTACTGAGCCTTGTAATGCTTGTTTTGTTGTCCCTTCCCCTCCAGCACAGACACCAGTCATTTGTGGGAAACCAAAACATAAAAAATTCAGAATTTCTCTTCCAGTTTACACAGCCTTCTAGGCTTGAACATCTTGTCAGCACTCAAATATGAAAGTAAATCTTCCCCAATGTCTCCTGCCCCAGTCCTGTGTTCTCTCTCACAGCAAAGAACAACTTTTGCAGCACTGGCAGCTTTGAAGCTGCTCTTGCTAAAGCCCCAGCACACTCCAGCCTTATTTGCTGAAATTCTGTGCACACACATTGGTGTGTTTTCTGGTCCCAGCCCTCAAGTGCAGCAGCTATTTTTGGAGCCCTTTTCAGATTTGTTGAAAACAAAACAAAGTAGCAGGACTTCTGAATATAGGAAAGAAGCTGGGACCCAACCAAGTGTGCTCCAACGGTTTGCTTTCAGCTGGAACACCAAGATCTGTCAGCCTGTGTGGGGAGCATAAATTAATGCTAACTAGCTCTGAATTTTAAAACAGTATTCATAGGAAAGCTGTTTTTCCTCCCTGAAGCCCCAAAGTTTCTCAGTACAGATCCTGATCAAGCATAAGAGAATGGAGTCACTGTGTCTGTCAAGCTGCTGGAACTGAAAGAAGAAATGATCCACTAGAAATCCATGAAGAGGGAAGAATTCCTTGCCTTTATTTAAATAACATAATTCTTACTTTAAAGAATTCTGTTTTCAGCCCAGTTGGTGCTCCAGTCTCCTGACTCATCAGGTAGAACTGAGATTTAACAAAAAGCTTTTACAAGCAGGAAGCTTTGGCTCTCCTGAGCTCCCACTGCTGCTTGTAACTCAGGGGCTGGAGCTGAGAGCACCACTTTGGGACACCTGATGTAGCAACAAACACCTGTTTTCATAAAAAAGGAACCTTCTGTCCCTGTGTGACAGGTTTTTAGAAACAGGTGTGTAATTTTCATTAAAAGCCAACTGAATTATTCCCTGTTTCACTTAAGCAATTAAATAAAATCACTTGAGGAAAGAAGTTTGACATCCTGAAAGTTTTAAGACTGAGGATTTTAACTTTTTGTCTCCCTCAGGACTCAAATACATACATAATATTTATTCTCTTATTATTTTAGGTGAATCTGTGTCTGTTATTAAGCACACTGACCCTGTGCCTGATCCTCGTGCTGTAAACCAAGACAAGAAGAACATGCTCTTTTCTGTAAGTTCTGGAAGTTTCAAAACATTTATAAAATAATTCTGAAGCTGATAAAAATGTGCAGAACTTTAATTCTTCCCCCAAAGCTGTATGACTTCTTTGCTATCTTCTCTACACACATCTCTCTGTGTGTCTCCAGGTACTAAATGAATTAAAAATTAGAATTAACTTTTAATAAAAGCTGTCCTCAGGGAAGGTGCTGGATGAAACCTAAATGAGGAGAATTATTTTTGTCTTTCCCAAGGAAGTCTTGAAGGCTGGAGCATATGCACTTTTAAAGTGCTTCTACATTAATTATCTAAAGTAATAGTTGTTAAGAGTGATAACAATGGCCACACAAATTGTGGTATTGTGTGGCTAAAACTGAGAACTAGGAATGAAACAGTTTGTTCAAAGGAAGCATTAAATACCTTTCAGATAAAAAAATAACTTACTGCTGGCAGGCTGCTTGTAGAAAATTTTATTGTCCTTTCTTGTGTTCACACAGGGAACTGCAGGGAACACATCTATTGCTCACAGTAAATGACATGAAATCTGGCAAAATGCAGTCCTAATTAAAAAAAAAAGGCAAACCACACCTAAGGTTGCAGTTGAAATGCACACCTAAGGTTGCAGCTGAAATCCACAGTGCTTACTCAGCACTGCTTTGCCTGTGCTGCTCGTGAGGGATCGATACTGGCTCATTTGGAGCCTGTTCTGTGAGGAGAAATTCCACCCTGGAATGTTCCCTGCAGACCCAAAGCAGTGTCATCTCCTCACCTCACTCTGTATCCTGCCTGAAGCACAGCCTGGATTTGTACAAGATGGTTTGGGGTATTTTTGTGGTGTTTTGTTCAAAATGACAACAAACCTGTTCCTGGATTGACTGCAGGTTTTCTCTCCCCTTCCCTCCCCTCAGGGCACCAACATTGCAGCTGGCAAGGCCATGGGGGTGGTCATTGCCACTGGAGTGAACACTGAGATTGGGAAGATCCGGGATGAGATGGTGGCCACGGAGCAGGAGAGGACCCCCCTGCAGCAGAAGCTGGATGAGTTTGGGGAGCAGCTGTCCAAGGTGATCTCCCTGATCTGCATCGCCGTGTGGATCATCAACATCGGCCACTTCAACGACCCCGTGCACGGCGGCTCCTGGATCCGAGGGGCCATCTACTACTTCAAAATTGCAGTGGCCCTGGCTGTGGCTGCCATCCCCGAGGGGCTCCCTGCTGTCATCACCACCTGCCTGGCCCTGGGCACCCGCAGGATGGCCAAGAAGAACGCCATTGTGCGCAGCCTGCCCTCAGTGGAGACACTGGGCTGCACCTCCGTGATCTGCTCCGACAAGACTGGCACCCTGACCACGAACCAGATGTCAGTGTGCAGGGTATGGGCTTCCAGTTCTCCTCCTCAGCCACTCTGAGTCACAGAATCGATTGGGTTGGAAAAGAGCTCTGAGATCATCAAGTCCAACCCTTGGTCCAACTCCAGTCCCTTTACCAGATCATGGCACTCAATGCCACAGCCAATCTCAGGTTAAAAACCTCCAGGGATGGGGAATCCACCCCCTCTCTGGGCAGCCCATTCCAATGCCTGAGCACTCTCCCTGTGAAGAATTTTTTTCTGATCTCCAATTTACCCTGGCAGAGCTTGAGCCCGTGCCCCCTTGTCCTATTGCTGAATGCCTGGGAGAAGAGACCAACCCCCACCTGGCCAGAACTTCCCTTCAGGTAGTTCTAGACAGTGCTGAGGTCACCTCTGAACCTCCTCTTCTCCAGGCTGAACACCCCCAGCTCCCTCAGCCTCTCCTCACAGCACTTGTCCTCCAAGTCCCTTCTCCAGCCTCCTTGCTCTTCTCTAGACCCGCTCCAGCCCCTCAATCTCTTTCCTGAACTGAGGAGTAGTCAGCATTGCTGGAATTCCTCTGATCCTCAGGCTTTTTGGTTCTCAGATCATCAAATCCTGCTTTATTTTCCTAAGATAAGCTTCCACATTTAATTCAGTTTTCCACTGTGTAGTCCTGAAGGGCTTTTGGCTCTTCCCTTATTTAGTCATGGCCAAAAATAGTCCTGGATGGAAGAGAAAGTTGTTTGCAAAGCAGCTTTCCATTGACTTCTCTGAGAGCCTTTCAGACTTCTGGTAATGGTGTGATTTGTTACCTTGTTTCAAAAAGTTACTGTAGAACTGGATGTGTGTGAGTGTAAAACAGTTGACTCTTTAATTGAGGAAGACAACAGGTGGTGGAGAAACTTAGTATGGGAAAAGTAGATTTACTGCAGTGGCTTTGATAGCCAAAGGTGTTCTCTCTCCCTGCTGAGTGGCTCCACCTTTGTTTGGTTATCTTACCTCCAGTAGCTCTGACTGGTCTGATCCAGGTCACTGGAGTGTTTTCAGTGTGCAGCACTGTCTGACTGACCTGGCAGAGCCTGTTGGAGGTGCAGCCAGTCCTGTCAGCATTGCCAGGGTCATCCTCAGTGTTTGGTGTTTTTAGGTGAGCAGGAGTTCTGTGCCCCTCCTCCTTTCCCCCTAATATTCTTAATTTGGGACTTTTACAGCTTGACATAATGCAGTTCAGTTGCCAGTTTGTGCTTCTGTGTAGGGGTTTTATGGAGAAAACACTCAGTTCTTGTGCTTAGAGATTACAGAAGTTCAGTGGCACAGCAACTCCAACATCAGATGTTCAGTCTCCTTACACTGGGCTAGAATTCCAAAAGTGTGAATGCTGAGCCCTGCACACCAGTGGCCAAAGTTTGTAAGCCCTGAGCACTTTATTCTCAGGTGATTGATGGCTTTTTCTTCCTAATTGGTGGTTGACTCGTTCTACTTCCTTAAGTCTCGTAGTATTTATCCCGAAGAGACACAAAGCAGCTGCTCATCAGTATTCCAGAGGAGGTTACTTGCAGTAGAGTTGCATAACTGCCCTAGTCTTTGCAGGGATTCTTTCATCATGCAGATGCCAAGAGCAGGAGGTTTCCTGGTTAACTCATCATTTAAGTTGTGTTTACTTAAAAGCTCAAAGTGCTCTGCTCCTTTTTTAGAGGGTAAATGCTTTAGATCTTGTGCAGAGAAACTTTGGTTGCTGGTTAACCTCTGGCAGCTGCAAAGTGACATGAACTTCGAGATTTTGCAAAAATGTAGCAAAAGTAATACCTGTAACAATGAGTTTCTTTCATTGGGCTGTTTTTTGTGAGGATGCTCATCTAACACTTGGGGCAGCACAGTGAGGGGAGGGGAGGACGCTGCTGAGATGTGATGTGACAAAATGGCCTGTTCTGACCAGGGGCTGGCAAATTCCATGAAGATTCACCATCAATTAGTGAGAAATTGCCTTCTCCACCACCACTGCAGCAAGCCACAAAGAGCGAGGCAGGTTCAGGCACTGTGGGTGTGTCTGCACCTTCTCAGCTGTGGTTCTGTCTGCAGCTCTCCTGCAAGGGAAACCAGGGAAGAGTGAGATGCAGGTCTCAGGGGTACAACTGCATCCCTCAGATTGGTGTCCTAAGTGGAAAATATCCCTTCCTCAGTGCTGGAAGGGCACCTGAGCTGGCTGGCTGGTTAAACTACCAGTGCACCATGTGATAAAGTGCCTTGTAACCAGCAAACCTGGACAGAAAACCCTTTCACTGGTGTTGAGGGAGACACTGCCCATAGTCTGGCTCTTGCCAAAACCTCCCCTCTTAGATCTCACAGCTTCTCCTGTTTGTAGATGCTTTTACTGTGATTTTGACAGGAATTGCCAGTTTCCAAGCTGCCCTGTGCTGTTTCTGCCTGGAACTGCTGTTTCAAAGCAGAGAATAACTCAGGATTCCTGTTCCATGAGCACCAATTCACAGGTGTGGAGCTCAGGAGGAGCTTGTGTGCAGTCAGGACTGTCAGGTGGAGTGTGAGGAACCTCCACAGCCAAAGCTGAGGGTGCACAGTGTGTGTTTTTTCATCTGTGCTGGTGCCACAGGCCAGTTTTCAGAGCAGAAGGGCTGTTTTCTGTACTTTGTGCTCCAGAATATGGAGCTGTTCAAACATTCATGGGATCCCAGTGCAGAGGATCAGATTTTGTCTGCTTTATTTATTCAACCTCAACTTGCCTCTTGGGCCTCCTTGCCTAAGGCCTGTTTGAATCCCCTGCATTAATTATTGGTCAAAGATAGTAGTGATTGTGCCTCTCTCCTTTCAGATGTTTATCCTGGACAGAGTGGAAGGAGACAGCTGTTCCCTGAATGAATTCACTGTCACTGGTTCCACATATGCTCCCATGGGAGAAGTGTAAGTGTCCTGTGCAAGTTAAATATTTGTCTGTTCATGCCTTAATTATTACATTAGTCTTGAAAAGTGATGCATGTGAGACTCAACAGTGATTGTTAATAAATGAAAGGTCAGCCAGTGGGTACGCACTGGAGGGCTGGGGGAGAGTAATTAACAGGAAAACAAAGTTACACTCTGGAAAAGTAAACCTTCATGAAACCTGCAGTATTGCAGTGTTCCTGTGATAATCTAAAAATTAATTAGGGACAGAGAGGATTTATTGCACTGAAGTCTTACTGGACTGAGATTAGCTAACCCAGTGTTCCAAACTGAGGTTTACTTTCTAATTTAAGGACTGGGTAACTCTGAAGAGCCTTTGGTGATCTGTGAGCTCAGGGTTTCCAACTTCTCTGCCTCAGGGAAGGTGGAAGTTGTTTTTTCTAGAGCATCTTATGTATGTGATGGAGTTAATTCCTAATTTTACTGTAAATTGCTGTCCCCTGCCCTCAGTAGTTTGTTGGTGCATCTGCCCTTGACTGGATGAGTGTGTTTGTCTCAGCCTTTGGTATTTGAGCTGGTGCTGAACCCACTCCAGTCCCTTAGGAAGGGAATGAGGTTTGCTTTACTCTACCAGTTGCAAGTCTCTGCTAGTGAGGTAGATGGTTTATCCTGACAACTTTAGGAATTTCTAGGGCTCTGCTTCTTGACTGGGTTGTTGCAGCTCCTTTTACTTGCTCAGTCTTTGATGTGATTTTAATCTTATCCCTTCAGTTGTACTTGGAACAGGACTCATATCCAGTTCTTGTAAACACCCCAGCCCTGTGCGGTTCCACTCTGTGCCTCTGACTCCTCCAATCTCCCCCATCTCAGCAGTGATTATCTGTTTAATTTCCACAGCACTCAGAGCCTGGTGTTCTCGGCAGCTGGCACTCTTAATTCCCCAATTTTCTTCTTTGTTTCAAAGCTAATTGCTGTCAAAAGCTTAGGCTTTCATTTCAGGCAAGGTGACACTCCAGACCTTGCAGACACCCAGCTATTGAGCTCTAGCTGGTCTCAAAAGAGCTCTAGACAAACAAAATAATAAAATATGGTGTGGTGGCAGATGCTGAGCATAATAAGACAGACATCAATATATGTTAATGTTCTATTTTTACTGGCTGAAATCAGGGAAATGTGAACAAGTGTGTTAAACATGCTGCTTTCACCTACACAAAGGGTTCTGTGAGAGGGAAATTGCCTCAGAAAGGCTGAAACACTCAGCTGAGTCTCAGACCTTTAGGGCTGATTTACTTCTGCCTTTATGGAAAGCTTTTAAATCAGGGGCTTTGCAGGGATTTTAAGTGAGGTGACTGACTTCACCTTGGATTACAAACTCACTGAAAATGAAGTCTGGGGGGTTTGAGAGGCAGTTTTTCCACTGCACTGCCCCAGAGCAGGACCATTTGTGACAGATGTTCCTTTCTGCTTCAGGTACTGTTGTCTTCTGTTTCATAACCTTTAAGTGGTTTTGCACTCAATAATTTTTCATTTCCTCTTAAAATATTTGACACATGGCTCTTCCCTAAGATGCACTGAGAATGTGACATCACAAATCTTGCTGAACCCCCAAATTTCCTACTGGTTTATGTCCCAGGGATGTGAGAGCTGGTCAGGCAGTTTGGGGTAGTTTTGCCACGTCTCAGCATGTGCTTTGCTGCAACCTGAGAGCACAAACACAGCAGCCATTGAGAACTGCAGCAAAAGCTGACAGGTGGCTTTGGACCTTCAGATGGGCTCATCTTCAGCTGACTGAAAAGCCTGGAAAACCTCCTTTATCCAGAACTGCTCCCAGCACCTTTGACTCTGCTTTTGCCATTCTTCAGAAATTGTTGAGAAGGAACAATCTGTTGATGGAAAAACCCACTCTGCTGTAACAAAATGTGAATGTTCCAGTGTGTTCTTTGAGTTCAGACCAGGTGAAAACAGGAAGTTTTAGCTGGGATAGATGAGGTGACAACCCAAGAGCTGCTGGGAACGTCAAAGAGATGACACTTGAAAGCCACAGCTCTTGGCTGCTGAATTGTTATATCCAAAATGAAATGCTAAAGCCATCTTTGTTTTCTCAAGATTCATTTTGTTCATGTGGTGTGTTACACAACACTGGAATTTGTTTGCAGCACCACAACTGAACAAAAAGTTACATAATGGGACATGTCACAGTCTGTGTTGTGGATTCTCACAGAGTAGTGAGCCATGTCTTGCCACCATCAGGCCTTTTATTTCCCTCCCTGAGAGCTCCAATAAAAGATGTTATATCTCAGTTCTGTCTTGCTGATTTTGATAGGGGGAAAAGAGATTTTGACCACTGTCTTCTGTGCTTTCTGTAGAACTACAGAAAAGGAATTAATTTATAATAGTTTCCAAGTGTGAGAGCAGAGAAGCAGGTTCTTATTTGTGATGTCAAAATGGTGCATTATTTCAGGAAAATGTACCTTCCCCCTCTCTGAGGGACCTGAGACATTGATCACTGAGTGTCTGTTAATGCCTGGACAGTGTTTCTGCTCCAGTGGGGTTTGTGTTGTGAAGTGACTTGACTTTTCACTAGTTTAGGAGGTTCACATATAGTACAGATTGACCTTTAAGAAACTAAGGAGCTGAAACCTGCTTTTAGACCTGCCCAGTGCATGCACCTCAATGCAGCACAGTGAATGTGCAGTAGGAAGAAAGCAGAACTCCCAAAGGATCCAGCAAGATCCCTCTCCTGCCAGGAATTCCCCTCCAAGCCCTGCACAGACTCTAATCCTGCCTTTCTGTGCCTCTCACTGAGCTCTCACCCATGTTGCTTGTGACTGTTGCTGGAGGAAAAGGTGAGATGTTGATGCTGAATAACTAACTTGGATCTGCCCTTCTCTCCCTGTGGAAAGGCACAAGGATGACAAGCTCATCAAGTGCAGTCAGTACGATGGCCTTGTGGAACTGGCAACGATCTGTGCCCTCTGCAATGATTCCTCTTTGGATTACAATGAGGTGAGTGTTGTCCTGGAGCACAGGAGAGAGAGGAGGATTGTTTGCTCTCATTGTCTCTAGTGCCTTTCAGTGGTAAAGCCCCTTCTGGCCAAGGGGAGAGAGTGTTTAGGTCCTCTGAAGCATTAATTTTCTGAGGTTTATTTGTTTGTTGAACACTGAGTAAACTAAACCCAGCAGCAAGTGTAATAATTTAGAGATCTGGTGCTGCTTTCTTGCTTTGCCTCTGCCTTAAGGTTGCTACATTTACAATGACTTAAATGCTTGATGAAAAGTACTGACATCTTTCTCTGCTGCTCTTGAGAGTGAAGGCTTCAAATTCCTGCAGATCATACTCTCCAGGCTGCTCTTCAAAAATAGTTCTGCTCGTTTCATAAGCCACAGGAAATCTTGTTAAGCATTTTTTTCCCTTTTCCATTCTGAAACTTGAACTTCTGTCTCTGGTAGGTTCTAGGTGAGGTTTAAACTCTCGTGTTTTTGTTTGCTTTGTGTTAACTAAAGGCCAAGGGAGTTTATGAGAAGGTTGGTGAAGCCACAGAGACAGCACTTACGTGCCTGGTTGAGAAGATGAATGTGTTTGACACAGACTTGAAAGGACTTTCCAGAATCGAACGTGCGAACGCTTGTAACTCGGTGAGTGCTCTTTGCTCTGGGGCTGGTGGGGAGACACTTCTGTGGGGTGTGTTACCTACATCAATTTTTATGCTGCTGTCTCTTTGTAAGGTGATAAAACAACTCATGAAGAAGGAATTCACTCTGGAGTTCTCAAGAGACAGGAAGTCCATGTCTGTCTATTGCACACCCAACAAGCCGAGCCGCACGTCCATGAGCAAGATGTTTGTGAAGGTCAGTCCCTCACCTGGGACACTGGAGTTGTGGGGTGGCTGCAAAGCAGCACAGGGCTTAGAAGTTACATGGAGGAAGGACTTTGGAATTTAAGCAAGCAAAGGATTTATTAAGCTAAACAACTATTTTTGCCTCTGCAGGGCGCTCCTGAAGGTGTGATTGACAGGTGTACACATGTCCGTGTTGGGAATGCTAAAATACCACTGACCCCTGGAATTAAGCAGAAAATCATGTCTGTCATCAGGGAGTGGGGGACTGGCAGAGACACCCTGCGTTGCCTGGCTCTGGCAACCCACGACAATCCTCCCAAAAAAGAGGAGATGAACCTTGAGGACTCCTCAAATTTCATTAACTATGAGGTAAGATCAGTAACACTTGTCCCTCTCCCAGACTGGACAGTGGGGACTCCTTAAATTTGATTATTCCTTGAGGAAGTTTGATCTGAGAATATTCTCTTTTTGGGTGTTTTTGATGTCAGACACAAGAGTTTTCCACGTGTGTGGAGGGAAAGCTTAGTCTAAGCAGAGACTTGTTTGATGGCTGGGAATGTTAAAACAGCTGGCTGCAAATTGAAATATTTGACTTACAGGTGCTCAGGATTATAACTCCTTAAACTGTTCTCAGAGACTCTGAAAAATATTCCAAAACCTGCATTGTGATTGCAGTTTTAGCGGTTTTCTAAACTGCAAGAGCTCTTTGGGGTTTTGTGATGGCACATACCTGCCCTGAGCTCTGAGTCAGGTTCACTTCCCTAGCAGCTGCAGGGGCTCAGTCCATGGTTATCATCTTTGCTGCCCTGTAATTTTCCAATGAGATCTCTATCTGGTGTTTAGGGGGAGAGAAGTAACAGTTGCCTGAGAGTTTTGGCTTGTGCTCTCTGTGCTCCTGGCACTGATGACAGAAATGAAAGGCTCAATGCTTGCAGGTTGAATTTGCAAGGCTGGCAATAGAGTGAATTTGCAAGGCTGGCAACTGATAGAATCAGTGCATTTTGAAGCAGAATATGCTTAGAAAGACCATGACTAAAACAGGTGTGTGCATTTTGAAGCTAAATATGTTTAGAAAGGTAAGACCAGGACCAAAACAGGTGTTACTGCCCTGAGAGAGCTGTAACCCCGGAGCAAAGCGGTTTCACTGCTGTCAGGTGAGAAACCCACTGTGCCTCTTTGCAGACCAACCTGACCTTCGTGGGCTGTGTGGGAATGCTGGACCCCCCCAGGATCGAAGTGGCCTCCTCCATCAAGCTGTGCAGGCAGGCTGGCATCAGGGTCATCATGATCACAGGTGACAACAAGGGCACGGCCGTGGCAATCTGCCGCCGCATCGGCATCTTCGTGGAGGACGAGGACGTGTCCACCAAGGCGTTCACGGGCCGCGAGTTCGACGAGCTGTCGCTGGCGGCGCAGAGGGACGCCTGTCACCACGCCCGCTGCTTCGCCCGCGTCGAGCCCTCCCACAAGTCCAAGATCGTGGAGTTCCTCCAGTCCTTTGACGAAATCACGGCCATGGTGAGTGAGGGAACAGTGTGTTTAAACCTTATCCCAGTCTGGAAAACGTTCCCACATGTCCTTGGCACTCAAAGCCTGGAGATACTTCTGCACTTGGTGATTTTTTTTTTTTAAGGGTCCCAAACCACACCCAGTGCAAAGTTCCTCTCTGCTCACAGAATCGATTGGGTTGGAAAAGACCTCCGAGATCATCAAGTCCAACCCTTGGTCCAACTCCAGTCCCTTTACCAGATCATGGCACTCAGTGCCACGGCCAATTTCAGTTTAAAAACCTCCAGGGATGGGGAATCCACCCCCTCTCTGGGCAGCCCATTCCAATGCCTGATTACTCTCCCTGGAAAGACTTTTTTTCTGATCTCCAACTTCGATTTCCCCTGGCAGAGCTTGAGCCCATCGTGCCCCCTTGTCCTATTGCTGAGTGCCTGGGAGAAGAGACCAACTCCCACCTGGCCAGAACTACCCTTTAGGCAGTTCTAGACAGTGCTGAGGTCACCTCTGAGCCTCCTCTTCTCCAGGCTGAACACCCCCAGCTCCCTCAGCCTCTCCCCACAGCACTTGTGCTCCAGTCCCTCCTATATGTAAGTCCCCACCGTATTTATTTAAACTTCTTTTTCAACTCTTAAATTCTCATTTTAGACTGGTGATGGTGTCAATGATGCCCCCGCACTGAAGAAAGCAGAGATTGGAATTGCTATGGGTTCTGGCACTGCAGTGGCTAAAACTGCCTCTGAAATGGTTTTAGCAGATGACAATTTCTCCACGATTGTTGCTGCTGTGGAAGAAGGAAGAGCCATTTACAACAACATGAAACAGTTCATCCGGTACCTGATCTCCTCCAACGTTGGGGAGGTTGTTTGGTAGGTTTAAATCTAGTTTTTCTTTGGACTGGAGTAGTGATGGTGGAGTCTTTTGTTATTTACTTCAGTATTTCTCACTAAAACCAGAAGAACAGGTTCTCCAGGTCATTGATCCTTCTGGGAGTTGCATATTTGTGGTCTGGTCTTTAGTGAGGAATTGTATCTTGTCACACAAGTTGCACCTTGTGTTACACACAATATTGTAGCTCAGTAGGGAACAGCTTTCCAGTTATTTCTATGACTGGAATAATTCTCTAGAATAATAGGAAAACAAAAACCTTGATCAAATATTACAAGACCTGGAATTCCAGATAACTCAGTCTCAGGCACAGCTTAGATGTTTGTTTAACCTCAACTTACAGGAACAAGTCTGGTGTTCCTCTGGGAGGAGCAGTGGTGACCCAGCACACAGAATGCATTTTTGGTGGCAGAATGTAAATACTGGTCTCCTCCCAGCCCTTACATCAAAGCAGACTTTCTCCCAGAGTGGAATAAACCCCAGCAATTGTCTTGCCTTGTTTATTGTCAGCTTTAAAGCTGTCCTTCATATGGCTCTTGCTGCAGCCCCTGTTTCTGTTCTATTTATTCACACAGCCTTGGAGCCAGGAAAGCCACATGCTTGTTAAACTTCTGCAGGGAGCAGCAGTAATGTGGGGAAATGAAGCTTAGTCACTGGAGCTAAAATGGTTTTTAGAAAGTGGCTTGCAAGCCTTTATCCATATATGTGTGTGTGTGTGTATATATATATTTACCTATACAAACAAGTAGAGTGGGGAAAAACAAGCCTAAAGCAAAATCTCTGCAATTTTTGAAGTTACCAGAAGAAGACAATGCTCCAAAGCTTACATGCCAGTGGTTAGAAGTGCTTGCCCTTGGCTATGGTTTTAGTGCTCTGATTGTGAATACTCAGCTTGTGATCTTAAGTGGGTAACTCTGCGTGGGAGAACAGCAGTGGTGCTGCAGGCTCAGGGCTGAGCACCTGAATCAGAAAATCATGGAATGGATTGGGTTGGAAAAGACCTCTGAGATCATCAAGTCCAACCCTTGGTCCAACTCCAGTCCCTTTACCAGATCATGGCACTCAGTGCCACGGCCAAGCTCAGGTTAAAAACCTCCAGGGATGGGGAATCCACCCCCTCTCTGGGCAGCCCATTCCACTCCCTGATTACTCTCTCTGGAAAGAATTTTTTTCTGCTCTCCAACTTCAGTTTCCCCTGGCAGAGCTTGAGCCTGTGCCCCCTTGTCCTATTGCTGACTGCCTGTAACTGGTGGGTTTCTTTACAGCATCTTCCTGACTGCTGCCCTGGGCTTTCCTGAGGCTCTGATTCCTGTGCAGCTGCTGTGGGTGAACCTTGTGACCGATGGGCTCCCAGCCACTGCCCTGGGCTTTAACCCTCCTGACCTGGACATCATGAACAAGCCCCCACGCAACCCCAAGGAGCCCCTCATCAGTGGGTGGCTCTTCTTCCGCTACCTGGCGATTGGATGTGAGTTCTCATGGCTCTTTTTTATTCAATAAACTCTTCTTTTCCCAGTGCTGGATGTCTTGAGGTAGAATCCAGGTGTGGCAAGCGAGGTCTTGTCTCATATAACTCTCACAACACTGAGAAAAGTGCCTTGTTCTCTTCCAGGTTATGTTGGTGCTGCCACAGTGGGTGCTGCTGCCTGGTGGTTTATTGCTGCTGATGGTGGGCCAAGAGTTTCCTTTTACCAGCTGGTATTGCTCAGTTTGATGTCTTTGGGGGGAGAGGGGAGGTGGGAGCTGCCTGCTGCTTTCATACTTGAAATGACCGTAGAACACTGGTAGGTTGCAGGAATTGATATAATTGAACATTTTCAGGTTGTGATTAATTAGTCTGAATAGTAAAGCTCAGAGGTGGGATAGCTGAGCTTCTAACAATTTGAAGGGCTAATTGTTGTCTTGTAAGTAAAAGCCTCAAGGGGATTTTTCTAAAGCAGGCAAAAGTTTATAAGCACTGGTTTTAGGAGTTGCAGTAGAAAGTTTTCTTTCCATAATACTCACTCACTGCTTTTTGCCTAATTGCCTGTTTTAAAAGTTGCCAAGCTGTGGCAGTGAGCTCACACTGTTCTGTTCCAGAGCCATTTTCTGCAGTGCAAAGAGGACAATCCAGATTTCTTCGGGGTGGACTGCGTGGTTTTCGAGTCCCCGTACCCGATGACAATGGCCCTGTCTGTGCTGGTCACCATTGAGATGTGCAATGCTCTCAACAGGTTGGTATGGCCAGGCAGGAAGGCACAGCCTGTGCCCAGCTCATCCCAAACCCTGCTTTTTGTGCCACTTGGGTCTTGGTGGGCAGCTCAGCCAACAAAGAATGAGTCACGTTTCCTTTCGAGTCCTGGGAGCGCAAACAAAGCGACTCTGAGATAACACTGAGATCTCTTATCGCAGGGTGTATTTCTGAGGCTGCCAGTTCACTCTGGTATTTCACTAAGCACAAGCAACTGAAATATTTTCCATTATTTTTAATCTAAGCTTAATCAATCAGATTATCCCTCCTATGTTGGTATAAAGTGATATCAAGGAGAACTAAAATAAGAATGCTGAAGATATGGAAAATAGTTTTTCCTGCCCCAAGGGAGTGTGGGTTTAGCCAATTAATATTAGATTATAAATGGAAACCACTAAATAGCACAATGTCAAGGGTATTTTTCTTCAAATAGCTTAGAGGTCAGTTAATTTAAAAACAAATAAACTTCAAATGCAAGTGACTGGGGTAGTCCTACATAGCAAGATCCTGCTCTACATCCAGCGCTCTGAATCTCAGCCTCTTCTGCCTAAATGCAGATGGGATGGAGAGCAGGATTAAAGCAGGTGCAAATCCTTGAGGCTCTGTCAGTATTTCAGTGGACTTCAAAAGAACTGGGTGGTCTGCGGGGATTTCATGTCCACCCTTCCCTGACTCCTCCTGTGGGGAGGATTTTGGGGTTGTAGTGAAAAGAACAGGCCAGATCAGAGATGAGCAGAACACACAAGAGCTTCCAAGAATGAACTTGAAGCTGCCTGTGACTGCTTTTCTAAGCTGATTTCCAGGGTAGTTCAGAGTTGTAACAAACATCTAAACAATTTCTTGGAGCCTCCCCTGGCTGTGCCCACTGTGACTTGCTAGGCTGTGCTGTCTGGATGCTGTTCTGGTTGTTGGAGTCTCCTGGTGGTGTTCCCTGCACACACATCCCCTGTTCTTCTTGCAGCCTGTCAGAAAACCAGTCCCTGATGAGGATGCCCCCGTGGGAGAACATCTGGCTGGTGGGAGCCATTTGCTTGTCCATGTCCCTCCACTTCCTTATCCTTTATGTGGAACCACTGCCAGTAAGTGCACGTGTCTCACACCCACCCCTGACCCTGGAGACAGAGCAAAACCTGGGTGGGGCTAAAGACAAGAGCTGGAGCGGGAGAAGGTGCACCTTGAATATTGGGGCAGTTCTGGGCAATAAAAGGAGGATGGGAGGCTCTTGGAGAGTGTCCAAAGGAGGGCAGTGAGGATGGGAAAGGGCCTTAAGGGGCAACATGTGAGGGCACTGAGTGCACTTGGTGTGTTCAGCTGGAGAAGAGGAGACTGAGAGGAGACCTCAGTGCAGGTACAACTTCCTCAGGAGAGGGAGAGGAGGGGCAGGCTCTGATCTGTACCCTGTGGGGGCCAGGGACAGCACCAGGGAATGGCTCAGAGTTGTGTCAGGACAGGTTTGGGTTGGATATTAGAAAGAGGTTCTTCCCCCAGAGGGTGGTGGGCACTGAAAAAATTCTTTGCAGAGAGTGCTCAGGCATTGGAATGGGCTGCCCAGAGAGGGGGTGGATTCCCCATCCCTGGAGGTTTTTAACCTGAGCTTGGCCGTGGCACTGAGTGCCATGATCTGGTAAAGGGACTGGAGTTGGACCAAGGGTTGGACTTGACGATCTCAGAGGTCTTTTCTAACCCAATCCATTCGATGATTCTATGACCAGGCTTCCCAGGGCAGTGGGCACAGCCCCAAGGCTACCAGAGCTCCAGGAGGGTTTGGACAACAGGACAGGGGGAATTATTGGGGTGTCTGTGCAGGGCCTGGGGCTGCACTCTGGTTGTTGGGGTGTCTGCAGGGCCAGGGCCTGCATTCTGCTTCTTGTGGGTCCCTCCCAGCTCAGCCCCTCGGGGAGTTCCCTCACACGTGGCTCTCCTTGCAGATCATCTTCCAGATCACGCCGCTGAACGTGACGCAGTGGCTGATGGTGTTGAAGATCTCCCTGCCCGTCATCCTGCTGGACGAGACCCTCAAATACGTGGCCCGTAACTACCTGGAACCTGGTAAAGATAGTGTGAGGCCTGCCAGCAAACCCTGTGCCCTGTCAGCATGCACCGAGGGAGTGTCCTGGCCCTTTGTGTTCATTACCATGCCCCTGGTTATCTGGCTGTACAGCACAGACACTAACTTTAGTGACATGTTCTGGTCGTGACTGACACGGTGTGCTGATGAGTTTTACAGGCAAAGGAAAAGAAAAAAAACAACAAAAGACAAACAAAACAAAGTTTAACTTAATTTTTTTATTGTTTAGAGCAACTGTCTATTTCTGCTGAATTTTCACATGAACATATTTGCCGGTGATGGAGGTTTCATAATCTAGATTTTTTTGGTTTTTTTGCTTTTTCTGACTTCAGTGGGGGCAATATATTCCTCTTTTATACACAGTTCAAGTGTCCATTGACATGTACAGAGAACTAACACTATTTTATGCAAATATTTTTTTGTAGATGAAAAGCATGTACAGTGTTCTGTTCAATAGTCTATTCATCATGTAAAAAAAAACCCAGTAAATTTGTTTGGAGCCAGCGGACACTATCAGACTAAATTGGCAGCAGATTTTAGGGAATGAATGTGTGTTGTCTGAAACTAAAAAAGCATGTAACTGTTTGTCTTCTGCATGATCATCCAAACTTAATTTGTCATAAAGTCAGGTTTTATTCACGAGCAGAAGGTCCTGCACTGGGCAGAGAGTCCTGCCCCTGGTCAGGAGTCCTGCCTGTCCCTCTCCCCTCACTCTTGATTCTTGACTGTCCTTGTTTACACCAGTTTCTCTATGAGGTAATTCCTGATCCTGCTCGTGCAGAAAATGCCATTCCAGGTGCAGCCTGCTGGGGTTCTTCCATACTGTCAACACCTTAGGGCTGTCTTTTTTTTAAAGATTATTTATTTGTCTATTGTATTTTATTGTAACAGACCTTATTTTGCCAGTGTTGCCCATTTTGCAGGGGTAGGGAGGGCTATTTCTGTCTCCTCAAACCTACAGCCTTTTTAGCAAACACAACCTGTTTGGATTCAGAAGAGGATTAAGTTGGGGTTTAATACCTTATTTACACGTCAGAGCCTTTCTTTTTCTTTATTCCCCCCCCCCACCTTAAGATCAAAATTCACAATGAGACCTGGAAAAATAACTTGCACTGCATAGGTAGAAATTGGATTTCCTACACTGGGGCACAGCTGTGTCCATGGGGTTACTCTGCTGGCCTGTTGTAAGCCTGACTTGAAGTAACAAGCTCGTGTGTGTTTTTTGTAAAATCTGTAAATAGCACATGACCAAATTGAACATATTGTATAGAACTATTTTTATTTTGATGTGGCACTAACCACCTTCATTATTACGATAAATGTTAAAGCATGTTTTCAAATTCAGTCCTGTATCAACAATGTGTAAGTCATTAACAGTCCTAACTGTGGTGTTTTTCTCCAATGCCTTCCAACTTCCATCGACTAAAGTGAGTATTCCTCTTCCATTTCACCCTGCCAGTGGTGACTTGCTGTAAAATAGCATATGATGTATACATGTTGAAGAATAAATAGTAATTTCCTTCATTCCCATGCTGTGTTTTGTCAAACTCTGCTGTGCTACATTATTATCACCACTTTAGGCTCTTGTTTTGTGGTCTGAAGCTCAAATTGTTGATTCCAAAGGCAAAGCACTTGCTTTTGGTTTAGTGTATTTTAGGGTCTTGTTTTACAGACCTGGGAGCCTTAGTGCCCCAGGGTCTTACAGCTTTTGGGCTTAAGTTCCAGATTTCTCTAATTTTATCTCAAACTTAAGACCCTGACAGCTGTTGATGTGAGTGTTTAGTGTCCAAAACTCTCTGGTACTCGTGGTCAGGTGCTGGTTTACTGCAAAGCTTTTCCCTGCTCTCAGTCAGGGGTGCCCACCCTTCCCTCATCCCTGGTAGCGCTCCCAGGACAGGTGCTGCTCCTGGCAAAAGCAGCTCATTGTTTGTGCAGTGGCCAACTGAGAAGGCAAAAGAACAGTCTCAGCTTCACAGGACAGTCTTTAAAACCTGTCCTGGGGTCCCTGTCCCTGCAGAGCAGCAGGTGCTGTTGTGTTATCCTGTGCTGGAGCAGCCAAGGGCAAGCAGCTTTGTGATCCCTCCTGGAGGCAAGGACAGTGCCAGGCTGTGTTCTCGGGGTGCCAGCTGGAATCCAGCAGGCACACACCCTTCTCTGGGTTTAAATTCTCAAGTTCAGGTTCTCCCCTCAGAGCACTGAGGCTCTGCAGAGATTCCAGTGCCTTGGGGATGCTGTTCATACACTTTGCTCTGACTTGGTGCTGAAGTGGCTCAGAGGGGCTGCCCTGGTGATGGAGTAGGGGTGTTGCTGAATTGTGAGCATCTGAATGCCCTTTTTTAGTGTGGCAGAGTCAAACCAAGGCTTTGCATCCCACAGAATCACTGGGCCTGCACTGGCCATTTGCTGTATCAATAACAAATGAGCAGCAAGAAACTTGTCCCTGCTTCTTGAAACAGAAAAATAATAGTTCGTGTGATTGTGGATTCCCTGAGATCAAAACATATCCCAGGGTGTTATTTGTTGGAAACAAATCCTAGGAAGTTAGTCCAGTGTGCTCCCACCACTACTGACAGGTGTTTCCCAGGGCAGGAATGCCACTGAATTCCTGAGCACCAGATCTGTTGGACATCCAGAGCTCCACGTTGGTGGCCTGTCTAAAGCCACATGTCTGGCTGCCACCATAACCCATCCTGCTTCTTGTCCAACCTCTTCCTGTCTCTTATGCCCAATAATCCCACGGCTCACCCCCTTTTTCCTTCTTTAAGAAGCTGAAGGGCAAAGTAGAGAAGTAGAATTCAGTCCTCAGCACCTTCTCTGTTGGATCTGTCTGTGTTGAAGATGAATCTTGCTGCTTTTGTCATGGATTTCCACAGACATCTTGCTCATGTCTTGGAGGCACTTGGGATAGGGCCTTGTGTTCCTTGGAGTTGAGTGGTGGGTAAATGGAATGGGATCCATCCCTACAGGCTCCTGAGCTTACAGGAACAGTCAGGTTTCATCAGGTGCTGCTAAAGAGCCCAAGGAATCTTCATCTCCCCTGGTTTTCTTTTATTTCTCCCAGTCTTGTCCAGTTTTTCCTGCAGAAATGGAGCAATAGCATTCCCCAAAACCAGCAGTTGCAGGTCTTGGGTTTGATGACAGCCATGCTGTGCTTCAGAATTTCTGTTCTCCAAGTAAATCCCAGCCTTGTCTGGCCTGGATTGGCCAAATGTGAAGACCTACCATGAGCTTCCTCCTGGGCAGCTCATCCTGCCCCAGAATGATGTCCTTGTGTCCTGTAGGGAGTGCTGTGGGTCTGGCTCCACGCTGGGAGCTCAGCAGGCCAGGGGGAGGTTGCAGCAGGAGAGCATAAAACAGATTTTCTGATGGATTTTCTGTTCTAGAAGGTACAGAACTGCAGTGCAAGGCTTGGAATCAGTGCAGGAAATGTGGGAACTCCAGTGTTCCCTTGGTTGTGTTGATCCTGTCATCCTTCAGCCAGAAAGGGAGGACTTGTCAGCACAGACTGATCTGCAAACATCTTGAAGTTGAAATCCTCATTTCATTTCTTTGCTCCCAAGTATTTCCTCTCCAACCTGCCCTGGCTGAAATAGGGTAGCTGGGGGTAGAAGCAGTAACTGCTCTTTCCCTGTTAGCCCTGAGGGCATTCAAACAGCAGCACTTCCTCAGGCAGAAACAGCTCAGAGGTCCCCAGGCTTGATCTCCCACTCCATTCTGAGAAAAGAACTTCATATTTTTTGTTTCTCTTTGCTCTCATCTCACCAAGCTTTGTCATCTCTGCTGTTTTCTGGATTCCTTGGTGCCCTCACACGTTGCTGCTTCTTCCCAGTGTGAGAGGGGTGTGTAAGGCCAGGATCAATCGTGTGATTGATGCTGCCTTATGCTGGGAACACCAGGAAGGATCTTGGCTTGTGCTGGGAACCCAGTGGGGTTTGGAATGGGAGCAGCTCCTCCTAAATCCGGGGTCCTGCATTGGATATTTAGACAGGAGCTTTTGTCCTTGTAGTGCCTCGGGCTCCCTCTGCTTTCGCACACGAGTGCTCCAAAGTGCTGTCCATGAGCTACACAACGAGCTGCTCCTTCTTGCTGCCATCCGAGCAATAAAAATAGTTCATACTTGGTTCCCCAAAACACTATTGCAAATGACTGAGCATGAAAGAGGCTGCAGACAAACCTCCCCCAGCCTGTCCCAGCTCGGGAGGGGCTGGTTGGGAGGTTCCTGGTACGAAGCTGAGCTCTCTCTCTGCTGCCAGAGTTCTGCCCTGGCACAGCCCCTGCCCACAGCCCGTGGGCACAGCCCAGGCAGGGCTCTGGCTGAGGTGGAGGGAGGTAAAACCGATACAGATACAGAGCCGTCTGTCTCTTGCACCTGTCTTGTTTACTTTTTTGCACTTCTAACCATTAACTGTTTCCCTAATCTCTGCTAATTACATCCTTAATTGCATTAATATGCATTTTCAAATCTCAGCAGGAGAGCCCAAATTTTACAGTGCTGAAGTGGTGTTTGGAGGAGCTTTCCTGGAGTTGTAGGGCCTCAGAGCACCCCAGGCTCTCCCAGACACAGGGGTGAAGTACAGCAGGAGCTGTAGGACCTTGTACTCTGCCCTTGGCCTACACATTAATCTGTGTAGTTTAGTGACTTCTTCAAAGCTTTCCTACTGCTTCCCAGAACAAGCTGCCTGACTTGGAAAAGGGACATTGTTGGGTCACTTTGAGGGGACCAAACTTGCCATAATGCCTCGATTAGAAAAGCGCCCTCAAAACCTCAAGCTCCACCTGCATTGGGTGGAACTTGAAAGGAAAAATTCCAAATCAGTGAGACTTGTCTGTTGCCATTGGTCAGGCAGAGAAAGGCAAGAGCTAATTAAATGTCTTAATTATTTTTCACTGCAGTGTTTGGTAGGAAGTGCTGGTGATTGAGGGAGCTCTGCTGTGTTCAGAGCTGAGCTTTAATCCAGAGGGTCTGGGATTTAAGCACAAAGTAACCTGAGAGTGTCCCTTCAAGGACAGAGCAGCCAGTTACCAAACTTAACATTCTTTCTTCTGTCACTGTTGATCTTAGTCTTGCTTGTATAATGATACTGAGCATTCATCCTTTCATTAACTGATGCCTTTTCTTTCTTTCCTTTTCAGCAATACTGGAGTAATCGCTTCCTAAACAATTTTGCAGAAATGTAAGGTTGTTTTGTTGCGTGCATGTGTTTTTAGCAACACATCTACCAAAACTTCTGCATGTATCGTGTAAAGATTCTTTGCTTTCCCTAAAAACAAAACCTCATTGTGTTCTCTGTGGAAGAAATGTGTGGTACCATTAGGACTCCATGATACAGATGTACAAACGTGCAATATAGATTTTCCCAGTTGGAACTCTCTCCAGAGAAGGTTGGTCTCTGTGCTGCATGGAGAAGAGTTGGGTTTGCCTTGAACAAGAATCACGGAGCTGTCAGCTGATTTCCCATACTCCTGTCTGTAAAATGTCAGTTTATACAATGTACAATATCAGATAATGCATGCCTTGGGTTGTAGATGGATCTCTCTGTATTGTATCATCCAAACATCCAACTCCAACAGCTTCTGTACAATGCTCTCCTATTTATAAATCCATGGAAACAATTACAGATGAATGTTAAACCATTAAGCCTCCACTTCATCACTTTGGATTTTTTTATCATCTGTGCAAATCAACCTCTTTTGCACTGTAATGTAACTTATTTAAGGCAGTGAGACAGATGTTGGTGCAATACAAACTCTCGTGCTGCGTTTATCGACAAAGCAAGGCCGTCGCCAGTCCCCACAGCTGCATGTGTGACCTTTACAAGTTGTAAATAAGATCAGTTGTCTCTGCTGACAGTGAGGAGCATCACACCTTGTTTCATTTGTATCAGGTAAATAAATTTATTCTCCAATACGTACTCGGCGTGGTATTTGATGCACTTTGTTTCCTGCAGGTCTGTGCTCTTATTTTAGTGCCAGGATGCCACTTTTTAGCACCACCACCACAATCTTCCCTCCTAGAACTAACTATGCAGATGCAGCTGCTCTCGGCAGTGTGACCTCCTCGCTGGTGTGATTTCCTCTCTCCAGGGGCTTGTGTGTGTGTTTAAGGGACACTGTCAAGTACTTTGATCACTCAGTTTTTTTAAAATGCTCCATTGTTTGTAAAATCCCTCTGAGAAACGTAAAATAAACAACTATTTCCCAACTACATCTTTATTTTTTTTGTCCTTTTCTAAATTGCCCCACAACTCCTGGTCTCTTCCCCTTCTGTAGGCAAAAGGAAGATGAACCAAATGTGTTTGCTCCAGACCACACCACGGTGTCCTGCTGGCTGGCAGTGTTGACCCTTTGGCTCCCTCCCTTCCCCAAACCAGGGGCTGTTCTGCCACGAGCTCACAGTGCAGGACTTGGGCAAGGCTAAAGCACTCCAAGGGGAAAAGCTGGATTTTCCAAGTGTCCTGTGATGCTCTGCCCTAAAGCCCAAACACACTAATTTTGTTTGGAATAAGAGGCAACTTCAGGAATGTGCTTTAAATTCCATGTGATGCCCCTCAGGCTCCAGCACTGATAGCAGCAGGGTGCTGGCAAAGCGCCTTATCCCAACGAGGTGACAGGGCTGAGACCCTTCAAACGCAGACATGGGAGGTTTAAAAAGACAGGGGGTGAATTCCACTGTCCAGCAGAACGGGGAGATGACAGAGGGTGTGTCAGCATCGGGCTGAGCTGCTCCTGCTGCTTCCTACTATGGTAGTGTGGAGTGGGCAGGCTGAGCTCTGCTCCTCACTCTTATCTCCTGCTGCTGCTCCTCCCAGGCTGCACTTGGAGCCCAGCACAGCCCTTCCCTCCTGCTGGGGCTTCCGTTTGTGCTTCCCAGGGGTACCTGAGCTTGGAGAAGAGGAGGCTCAGAGGTGACCTCAGCACTGTCTAGAACTACCTGAAGGGTAGTTCTAGCCAGGTGGGGGTTGGTCTCTTCTCCCAGGCACTCAGGAACAGGACAAGGGGGCACGGGCTCAAGCTCTGCCAGGGGAAATTGGAGATCAGAAAAAAATTCTTTGCAGAGAGAGTGCTCAGGCATTGGAATGGGCTGCCCAGAGAGGGGGTGGATTCCCCATCCCTGGAGGTTTTTCAACTGAGATTGGCCGTGGCACTGAGTGCCATGATCTGGTAAAGGGACTGGAGTTGGACCAAGGGTTGGACTTGATGATCTCGGAGGTCTTTTCCAACCCAATTGATTCTATGATTCTATGAAACTGCCCATCAGCACCTCTGTCACCACCTCGGGAAGCACCGAAGGGAGCAGGAGGCTCCCCCGCCCTGGAGTGTTCTCAGAGCTCACCATTGCATTGTACCCCTGGGTCTGTGTGGAAGGTGCTCCTGCCTGGCTGTTCTCCTGCCCCTTTTTCCAGCCTGTGGAAATTCCTGTCCCCAGCACCAGTGCCGAGTGAGACACAAAGTCGTTATTCAGTGAACAGCTCGTGCTGCTGTTGCAGCGAGGAACGTTCCTCGAGGGTTCAGCATCTCCGTGTTCCGACAGCGCCTCTCTGAGCAAACTGACACAAACTCCCACCTCATTTTCAAACCTTTCCTTAAATGATGATCTCAAGCTTAAGGCAGAAGGAGTCCCCCAGTGACCCTGAGGCAGCACTGGAGCACAGCCACGGGAGCAGAACGTGATGCTCAGTGGGTTGCCAAGGTACTCAGTGCAGGAGTGTGTGGTGAGAGATGCTGAAATCAACAGCTTCATCTTCCCCCTCCTCCTCCTCTCCCTGCCACCTCCAGCTCGAAATGAGCCACTGACAGCACAGAGCGAGGCAGCAGCTCCCGTTGGGAAGTTTGAGGCATTATGGGCACATTACATCACACTCTAAACACAGAGGGCAGGAAACAGCCCCGGTTTTACCTCGGGGTGAGTTTCTGTGTGATCAGAGCCCACGCCCGGGAGGGGGCAAGAAACGAGAGAATCCTCAGGGAGAGGAGATGGCAGATTTTCTTCCCCACTCAGTTAGGAAAAAGGCACAGGGAAACCATGGGATGTATAACAGACCTGCAATCCTCCCTTTGCTCGGTTTTCAGAGCTCTGAGCACCTCAAGAGGTCTAAAATATTACATCCAACAATACCCATGTGGAATTGCTACTTAATCAAAAATCCCTCTATAATCAACAGTAGCAGGAAAGGAAGACAGAAAACACTGATATTGGCCAGCAGTTCCCAGTTCCTTCTTTATCTCTGCTTCACAAATCCAGAATTCCCAAGAGCTGGAAACCAGAATTAGAAATACTGCCAGAACTGCAGGAGTTACCAGCACATGGCAGGATAAGTGTGAGTAAATGCATTATTCAGATAATTTCTGGCCACATCCTGAATTGGTGCTGCTTTCAGACTCTGCTGAATCCAGCCTGTTGGTCCTTACCCAAGTCTATATATGAAGAAATTCAGTCCCTTCCCATCACTTCCTCTTTTTCCTACTGCAAAACAGGAAAGAATTAAAACTTGAATTATATTTGTGACATAAATTCAAGGATTTCAAGCCAGCTTGGGCACTCTGTCCTTACCCAGCTCCAGACATGCCACACTGTACAGTTGGGAACTGGACCCCACAGCTTTGTGGCCTCACAAACTGTTTCACTTCCACCCCTGACCTGACAGAGCCTGAACTCCACTTTTTGGCTTTGTGATCTCCCTCTGTGGGGTGCCCAGCACGTGACTGAGGCAGGGAATGAGGGCAGCTGCCTATTAAGGGCTAATTGTTGTATTCCCTGAGCTGGAACTGCACTGGAGAGCACAAGCAAAACCTGAGCTCACACTCTGAAATTAGAGCACTAATGAAGGCTCATTAATAGGCAAGAATCCCTGCAGAGCTCTGAAGGGAGAGCCAAATATATCTCTGTATAATCTCAAGTGCACCCAACATGTACAACCCCCTCAGTCCCTCCCTGAGGGCAGAGGTGACACACCAGGAGTGTGAGCCCAACACAGACACTCACCCAGGTGTTACTGCAGGATCTGACATTCCATTCCCAGGAAGGAGCCAGTTCTCAGCAGCAGCTCCATTGTCACAGCCATCTCGAGGTGTTCTCAGTGTGTCTGGACTTAGAGCTGCACCCAAACACACTCACCTTGAAGCAGTTTTATTCTCCTGCCTGTTCCAAGAGCAGAGATGATCAGATTGTCTAAAACACACCACAAACACCTTCATTCTCCTGCCCAGCAGAGGCCTGGGATACAACCAGAAAGCTGATGAAGCTCCCCAGCTTTCAGCTGCACATGAATCTGATGAATGTTGAGTGGGAGGAGAAAACAAAGCTTTTCTTGAATTTGCTTGTACACCTGTACTTCTGTTATGAGCCTTGTGATGAGCTGAAACCTTTCCACTGCATCCCACAGCAATGGCCCAAGGGAAGAACAGGATCAGGCCCCTCATCCATGAAAACACCATGAACAAAATGTTTTCTCTCCCTGAAATCCCCCCATTTGGTGGCTGTGCTTCATCAGGAGCAGGAGCAGCTCCTGCCCATCCAGCCCCAGGACAGCAGCACACACTTGGCTGCTCTTCCCACACCACCTTCAAATAACCACAACTCAGCTTCATGTTTTGGAAAGTTTAAAGCCCCAAAAATTTCAGAGAGAACAGACATCCAACTGTTCTCTTTT
The DNA here is from genome assembly GCF_047495875.1 of Pithys albifrons albifrons. Taxonomy (NCBI): domain Eukaryota; kingdom Metazoa; phylum Chordata; class Aves; order Passeriformes; family Thamnophilidae; genus Pithys; species Pithys albifrons. Next base: position 6,071,368 of record NC_092474.1, on the reverse strand, counting down.
TTTAAGTGGATAAACCATCAGACTCCTCCTTTGTAAGATGTGACATACCAAAACATTTCCAAAACAGACCATAATCTGCCAATTTTTCTGTTTGCATGTTTGATACATCACATTTTTACCCTTATCTGCCTTACAGGGAGAAGCTTCTTTTCCATCTCATGTATTTGTACCAAACAGCCATTTTTCCTCCAACTGACATTCAAAGCTACCTTTTAGCTTCCTAAAAAAAGTCTGTGTGCTCCAGCAAACCTGTGGTAACAGAATAAATACAAAAGGAATTAAACTGCCAATATAAAGATAAAAAAACATGTTTTGGTAAAGACTAAGGCAATCAGAACTGTAAAAAAATAAGTAATTCCTCCTCCCACACATCAAGCCCACAGAACTGAAACAGTTTCTACATTACCCAAAGCAGCTCACCCTTGAAAGGCTGAAAATTTGCATGTGAAGTGACTTTGCTTCAAAAGGTGAGGGGAAAACACATGAATTCAAGTATTCCCTGACAAAAGCAGGAAGTACAAAACATGGAAAAACCAGGACAATGTATTTGCATAATTTAGCATTTCTCCAGCAATGCAAGGGAAGAATTCTTTTTATACCATTTTAAATGTCAGTGCTGTGTATACAGAATGTGAAGTGCTTTGAGTCACTGCTGTAAAAGCTTTTAGGAACATCCTGAAATAAAACTAAACCTCATTTTAGAATACATGCTCATGTACAGACTCTAAGTGATTACAGGGTTTAGTGAGGACTGAGGAAGTGACTTTAATTCTCCACCACTTCTGCACACAGAGAAATCAGTCAGCTACAAAAACTGCCCTGCAAGTCCAAGTTGCCTGTTGTGTCCCAAACTTCTCCTGGACAGCACAGGTAATGCCCTGGAAAAAGACAAATTAATTCAACAAACACAGCAAGAGGAAAGTGCTGCTTTCAGCAACTGCCCCAGACTTGACCAGGAGCATGAGCCAAACAGGAGTGCAACAATGACAGTGAGACCCTGCCCACCAAGGGGTACAAACCCCTGCACTGACAGCTCCAAGCAACTGGACAGAATTTAGACACTGTTCTCATCACCAGCAGGCTCATTCCACACTTCAGATGCTGATGGGTTTAGTTTTAGCAGGAATTTTTCCAAATGAAAGCTGCAAATTACAGTGGATGCAGTTAGTCCTTATGCTTAATAAATAAAAGGCATCAAGAACCTTCATGGTATTGAGATACACAGAAGTATTAAATGGTTTCAGAGTCTATTAAAATAAACAAAGAAATGTCCTTTGTTACTGCAAAAAATTCCTAGTTTCTGTTCTTTTAGAGAATGGCCCTGGTGGTGTGTTCCAGAGCCCTCACTGCATCCCAAACCACTGTTCTTGGTCTGCCCACTGAGCTGCTTCACTGTCACTGCCTTCCAAGTCCCCTTCTTCTCCACTTCCCTCCATGTCATCCACATCTTCCTCCTGGGTGGCATCTGTTGGACTTTCCTCTTTCTCCATTTTCTGCAATCCTTCTAGTGACTTCTGATCATTTGGATCCAAACTGAAGAAAGGAAGACAAAGAAAGCATTGTCCTGAAACTATTTTTCAGTTTATGACCTCAATGCAAAGAATAATATCAAAACCTCATCTTGTTGTCTGCATTTCCTGCTTAACATCATCAAGAAGTTTATTTTAGTAGCTGATGCAACTTCCCCTAAGGGTGACTGTAACACTGAGCATTAAATCTGCATTTAAAATAGATTTGATCCCCAAGAATGCACTTATCTAAACATCCCACTCTTCCAGAACACTTGGTCACCTCTTCCAACAATCCTAATTACAAACTGACAGCAAAGCAGTAAAAATTTAAATGACTCTGACTAAATGTATTATATGCAAGCAAAAACCAGCTGACTCATTTAAGCTATGCAAGTTTACAGTGGACATAATGGGCTGGATTTAAGGCAAATTGAAGTTGCAATCAAAACATGGGAATATTTCACATGGAAACACCCTAAAATAACATTTAGGTTATGTTAAGTTGAATCACACTATTTAAATTTACTTAAGAGCTCATTTTTATAGAGCAGCTCCCAGTTTAAAGGAATGGGTGTTAAGGTGCCTGAATATATAATTAATAACTATAATTCCATGAATCACAGAATCACAGAATCAATTGGGCTGGAAAAGACCTCCGAGATCATCAAGTCCAACCCTTGGTCCAACTCCAGTCCCTTTACCAGATCATGGCACTCAGTGCCACGGCCAAGCTCAGCCGAAAAACCTCCAGGGATGGGGAATCCACCCCCTTTCTGTGCAGCCCATTCCAATGCCTGAGCACTCTCTCTGCAAAGAATTTTTTCTGCTCTCCAACTTCAATTTCCCCTGGCAGAGCTTGAGCCCATCGTGCCCCCTTGTCCTATTGCTGAGTGCCTGGGAGAAGAGACCAACCCCCACCTGGCCAGAACTTCCCCTCATGCTCTAAACCTTTTGTTAAGGAACCACAAGCCTTGTGACATGTTTAGCATTAATGCAGTCCCTCCATTCTGCACTTCTCAGATCAAAGCCTTAAGACCAACTAATTAATTAAGAGGATGAAAATGTGTATGGTTTTGTTTGTTTGAAGGGAGAACGATACAAAGCCATCTCTGATTCTCATCCTAATCAATTAGTGGCTCAACTCTTTAGTCAGTCAAGCTGATTATTGGCTGCTGTAAACGAGCTTCACCTCAGGGCTATGCTGTACTGGTCCATGGCCTCCTGGTACTCATTGACAGCCACCAGGAAGTCTCCCAGGATGCGGTGCAGGACACAGTCGCTCTGGTTGGCCAGGGCATTCCTCAGCAGAGCAATCCCATCCTCATACTTCTGCTCTCTACCTGTTCAGAGGCAAAACTACAGCTTTAGTGAACAGCTGAGATAAATCTGCAGAGTCAGAGTGTTCACAGAGTCATCACAACACCACACTGTCCCTTCAGAGCTGCCAGCAGGGAGGGCAGCACTGATATGCTCCTTGCAAGGTTAAACAATGGCGTTGTGTTGCAAAACCTGCTACACTCACAGCTACATTGACTTCCAAGTCAAAACATCTTGTTTGCACATGCTTTAAGTTCTTATGGTGTAATAACACTTGCTGGATGTAATCAATCCCTGTGGTTTTCCCTTCAGGACAGCACTGATAAATCCCTGGACTGTAACATCACTTCAAATCCTCAGCACTGGTGAGTCCAAAGGACACTCCTCCATGTACAAGGGAATCTCTACATAAACCAACACAGGAACAAAAGGCACTTACTGAGAAGTTCTGCTTTCTTTACCACAGCTTTAATGTAATCAGGTCTTTGTGTCAGTGCCTTGTCCAGTAAGGTTTTGGCTTTCTCCTGTGTGACAGGGTCCTCCAGGCAGACTGTTGCCAGCAGGGTGAGGGTCTGTGCATTTGCTCCCAGAGTCTTGTACACGTTGTTTGCCATCACCATGGCCTCACGGATGCTGTTGGATGCCAGGTAGCACTCGATGAGACCTGGGGAGACCAAAGGGAAACCTTTCAATTCTTGAGGCAGCACTGCACTCACACCTCCTCAGTTATCTGCTGACACTCCAGTAATGAAATAAAACTGCAACAGAGAGAGGGAAACTGTGCATGTTAACAAACCCATTCTACAGACCACTGATTTCATCCCTTTTATTTATAAGCAGGGACTAAAAATCTCCTAAACTCTAAGTACAGTATTTTGTCCAATACTGAGATATTAATACTTCACTGGACTATCCCTCACCCAAGTGCTTCTACTGCTTCCCAGGTTTGGGATAACCATCTCTGGATGTCCTAAAGAGATTCCAGTATCTCTAGTGTCCCTCACCCAAGTGTTTCTACTGCTTCACAGGTTTGGCATAACCATTTCTAGACATCCTAAAGAGATTCAAGTCTCTAACTGTCTCTAGTGTCCCTCACCCAAGTGTTCTATGGCTTCACAGGTTTGGGATAACCATCTCTGGATGTCCTAAAGAGATTCCAGTATCTCTAGTGTCCCCTACCCAAGCGCTTCTACCACTCCACAGGTGTGGCATAACCATCTCTAGTGCCCCTCATCCAAGTGTTTCCACCACTTCACAGGTTTGGGATAACCATCTCTAGACATCCTAGAGAGATTCCAGTCTCTAACTATCTCTAGTGTCTCTCACCCAAGCATTTCTCCCATGCCCCAGATTTGGGATCCCCCCATTTCCATCCCAGAGCCCCGGAGCAGGGCAGAGCCCTGGCTGCCCCTGCTCACACACCCAGGTTTGGGATGCCCCATTTCCATCCCAGAGTCCTGGGGCAGGGCAGAGCCCTGGCTGCCCCTGCCCACACACCCAGGTTTGGGGTCCCCCCATTTCCATCCCAGAGCCCCGGGGCAGGGCAGAGCCTGCCACACACCCTCGTAGCAGTCGAGGCGGCAGGGCGCCAGCCGGATGGCCTCGCGGAAGTGGATGATGGCCTCCTGCACGCGGCCCATGTTGCGAAGCGCCGCGCCCTTGAGCAGCAGCGCCTGGACACTGTTGCTGTTCAGCTGGATCGCCTTGGCCCCCAGGTACAGAGCACGGGAATAGCGCTTGCTGTAGAAACTGTGACACCTGCAGAGACACAGCAGGGGTGAGACCAGGTGGGGAGGGAGGGGAAAAGATGGGAGGGGGAAAGGGGGAATGGAGGGAGGGGGAATGGAGGGGGAATGGAGGGGGAATGGAGGGGGAATGGAGGGGGAATGGAGGGGGAATGGAGGGGGAATGGAGGGGGAATGGAGGGGGAATGGAGGGGGAATGGAGGGGGAATGGAGGGGGAATGGAGGGGGAATGGAGGGGGAATGGAGGGGGAATGGAGGGGGAAAGGAAGGGGGAAAGGAAGGGGGAAAGGAAGGGGGAAAGGAGGGGGAAAGGAGGGGGAAAGGAAGGGGAAAGGAGGGGGAAAGGAGGGGGAAAGGAGGGGGAAAGGAGGGGGAAAGGAGGGGGAAAGGAGGGGGAAAGGAGGGGGAAAGGAGGGGGAAAGGAGGGGGAAAGGAGGGGGAAAGGAGGGGGAAAGGAGGGGGAAAGGAGGGGGAAAGGAGGGGGAAAGGAGGGGGAAAGGAGGGGGAAAGGAGGGGGAAAGGAGGGGGAAAGGAGGGGGAAAGGAGGGGGAAAGGAGGGGGAAAGGAGGGGGAAAGGAGGGGGAAAGGAGGGGGAAAGGAGGGGGAAAGGAGGGGGAAAGGAGGGGGAAAGGAGGGGGAAAGGAGGGGGAAAGGAGGGGGAAAGGAGGGGGAAAGGAGGGGGAAAGGAGGGGGAAAGGAGGGGGAAAGGAGGGGGAAAGGAGGGGGAAAGGAGGGGGAAAGGAGGGGGAAAGGAGGGGGAAAGGAGGGGGAAAGGAGGGGGAAAGGAGGGGGAAAGGAGGGGGAAAGGAGGGGGAAAGGAGGGGGAAAGGAGGGGGAAAGGAGGGGGAAAGGAGGGGGAAAGGAGGGGGAAAGGAGGGGGAAAGGAGGGGGAAAGGAGGGGGAAAGGAGGGGGAAAGGAGGGGGAAAGGAGGGGGAAAGGAGGGGGAAAGGAGGGGGAAAGGAGGGGGAAAGGAGGGGGAAAGGAGGGGGAAAGGAGGGGGAAAGGAGGGGGAAAGGAGGGGGAAAGGAGGGGGAAAGGAGGGGGAAAGGAGGGGGAAAGGAGGGGGAAAGGAGGGGGAAAGGAGGGGGAAAGGAGGGGGAAAGGAGGGGGAAAGGAGGGGGAAAGGAGGGGGAAAGGAGGGGGAAAGGAGGGGGAAAGGAGGGGGAAAGGAGGGGGAAAGGAGGGGGAAAGGAGGGGGAAAGGAGGGGGAAAGGAGGAACAAACAACCAAAAAAAGCAAAGGAAAAGAAGCCAAGGAAAAAAAATAAAGGAAAAAAGCAAAGGAAAAACAACCAAAGGAAATAAAGAAAAGAATAAAGGAAAAGAAGCAAAGAAAAATTCCCCAAAGAAATAAAAGCAAAGAAAGAAAAATCAAATTTAAAAAAAAGAAAAAAAACAGGAAAAACAGGAAAAAAGGAAAAAAGGAAAAAAGGAAAAAAGAAAAAAAGAAAAAAAAGGAAAAAAAGGAAAAAAAGGAAAAAAAAGGAAAAAAAAGGAAAAAAAGGAAAAAAAGGAAAAAAAAGGAAAAAAAAGGAAAAAAAAGGAAAAAAAGGAAAAAAAGGAAAAAAAGGAAAAAAGGAAAAAAGGAAAAAAGGAAAAAAGGAAAAAAAAAGGAAAAAAAAAAGGAAAAAAAAAAAGGAAAAAAAAAGGAAAAAAGGAAAAAAGGAAAAAAGGAAAAAAGGAAAAAAGGGAATTCACTTGAATTTAAGAATGCATGTTCAGAAAAAAACAACTTTCAGGAGTTTAAAAACAAAGCTGGGAATATCGAGCTGTTACAGCTATTTAATATATCACTGTTATTGCACAGAAGTGGTAACTCTAATAGGTTTAAAGATGCAGAGAATAGCTATTTATGGGTATGGTAAGAAAGGAGGAGAGCAGCTCACCCAGAGACCACCCAGGGCTCTGCGTGTTGGTCAGAAATATTGAAGAGACGACAGCCCAAGTTCTCCACATCCTCCAGCCGACCCTCACGAGCCAATAAATACCCATACACATCCATCCCTAAAGAGACATGTTGGGATATCAACCCTCAGGAAATGGAAAGTTCATTCACAGCAAGAGAAAACCCCCACCTAAACTACAACCACAAACAACTTCTCCCAGGCACTCAGCAATAGGACAAGGGGGCACGATGGGCTCAAGCTCTGCCAGAGGAAATTGAAGTTGAAGATCAGAAAAAAATTCTTTCCAGGGAGAGTAATCAGGCATTGGAATGGGCTGCCCAGAGAGGGGGTGGATTCCCCATCCCTGGAGGTTTTTCAGCTGAGATTGGCCTTGGCACTGAGTGCCATGATCTGGTAAAGGGACTGGAGTTGGATCAAGGGTTGGACTTGATGATCTTGGAGGTCTTTTCCAACCCAATCCATTCTATGATTCTATAATACTGTGCAATTACCAGTTCAAGATATGCAGGTTCTGAGTGTCAGTTTTGAATTGAAAGCCTGGTAAAACAACAATGTTCCACTGCTTGTAGCTGTTACTCACCAGGTCAACCTTCTTTTAGGATTTACTCACCTTTTATTAGGTAGGGATCCAGCATTTGTGCTTGTTCAAATTTCAGGATGGAGTTTTTATTATCTCCAGCCCTGAAGTAGAGATCTGCCAAGCTCCCCAGCAAGTCCACATTATCCCTCAGCAAGGACTTCTTCTCTAAAGAGCTTCAAGACAGAAAAAGGGCCAATAAGTGCCACTTTGAATAGCATTCTATGTAAGCATTAACATGTTATTTGATTGCATCACACTCTTTCCACTCTTACCAAATTGTGTTTATTGCTCTTGTGTTGTCCCCACTGTGTGCAAGGGCGTACGCCTTGATCCACACGGAAAGCCAGTCCAGGTTGGGAATGCTCTGGATGATGTTGATGGTCATGGAAGCCACTTCTGCCCCTCTCACTGACAGGGACAGCAAACCTGTTCAGAACAGAACATACATCAATTTTAGCCACCAAAAACTGCTTTTGATACAAATTCACTGCCTGAGGGCCAGAAACTGCATTCCTTGACAAACATAAACATGCAGCTTGTTAAAATGTGCCTAACACAGGCATTATATATCACATGGAAATGCAAGGCAGTCAGTCCCAAGCATATTTAGGGCAAATTATGGCAGTGTTGAACTCTGCAGACACCCACCCAGCATGGCATCCAGTGCCAGAGGGCACAGCCTCAGCACCTCCTTGTAGCTGGTCACAGAGGAGCGCTCCTGACCTGCCTTCTTGTAGAGGTTTGCCAACATCATATTGATCTACAAACAACAGAAGATTGGGGAGAGTCAAGTGTGAGAAGAGAAAGAGCCGCCCAGAAAGGTCACACCTCTGTCCTCAAGCCTGCCTGCCCCCTGCTCTAGGCAGAAGGGAAATTACTGGCTCTTCTGAGAATGCTGTGATGTCCCAAACAGTACAAAATGAATATTGTGGCTTCTCTCTGAGTGCAGAGATAAAAATCTACATTCTTCTGTGTTTGCTCAGAGCATCTTGAAATCTCTGGGTTGCAAATAAGAAGTCAAAGATGGGCAAGTGTTTAGCTACAATTAATCAGCCTCTTCCAGTGGTTCTCTCCATATCCATGGAAGTGTTTGAGAGAATGAGCCCAGGAAGGCAGAGAAAGGCTCCACTCACCCTCTGAGTGAGGACATGAGGGATTAAAGCACAGAAATTACCCGAGCTCTGCACAACACCAGTAGCTGCTTTCTGCTACAACACTTTCATTTACTGGGGAATGCAGACAAAAAGTTTGTTTGGCTTCTTTTTCTGTTCTGTAAATTGGTCTTTGAATAGAACACTCTGTCCTTAACTGGAGTCTGAGCCATGGACACTTTTGAGGCAGTTTAACATGAAACACAGTTGACTGACCTGATGTGTTAATCTTTTAAACCCTTGGGGCTAATGGAGCCAGAGAGCAAAGACTCCCCAGATTTGGCACTGCAGACCACAATGGGATCTAAATATTTAACATTATCTAAACTGTGCTTTAAAAGGATTAAAAGATTTTAAAAGATGGAGCACCAGCAAACATTCTACTTGCCAAAGTCTCCAGCCTTCCAAGGACCTTACATTGCTCCAACTAATAAGTTAATAAAGATGAACAACACATTTAACTCTCTTCACTTTTTTGAATTCTTTCCAACAGAGGAAATACAAAATTGGTCTGTTTTTAAAGGAGTCCAAATAAGTTAATTTAAAATTAGGAAATGTTACCACACAACATTTAAAAGCAAAAAGCAAACACCAAGACATAACAGCATTATACCTACAGGTTATACTCTTTTTTGATCAGACACTGGTCTATAGATACACTGACCAAGAAGCTGTGACAAAAACCTGCCAGAATTAACCTTTGGGGTCCTCTGTCTGGATGGAATCCCATCAAGAATAGCAATGGCATCTTTATCTTGCTTCAGCACCGTGTAACATTCAGCCATTTTGTATTTCACTTCAATTTCTGATGGTAAACACTGAAACAAAACAGGGAGATTTAAATTAATGTTGGTTTAATAAGGTAAAAAAAATAATGAGGTTTCCTTGTTAAATATTTATACTAAGTTGAAAAATATCTAGTGCAAGTAACTGGACAATGCAACTCACTGCCAGTTCATCCTGTTCCTGTCTTCAAATGAAAAGCATGAGCTACACACACAGAAACACTTCATGTTCAAGGCACCATTTTCAGTTTTGCATTAGAAACCAAAGCATTTATATTATTAAATTAATTAGCCTGAAGTGTCAGGTTTATTTGACATGGTAAATCCACAATCTAAGGTATTTAAAAGACATGTCAAGGTGGTGCTCAGGGAGATGGTTTAGAATCACAGAATGGATTGGGTTGGAAAAGACCTCTGAGATCATCAAGTCCAACCCTTGGTCCAACTCCAGTCTCTTTACCAGATCATGGCACTCAGTGCCACGGCCAAGCTCAGCTGAAAAACCTCCAGGGATGGGGAATCCACCCCCTCTCTGGGCAGCCCATTCCAATCCCTGAGCACTCTCTCTGCAAAGAATTTTTTTCTGATCTCCAACTTCAATTTCCCCTGGCAGAGCTTGAGCCCATCGTGCCCCCTTGTCCTATTGCTGAGTGCCTGGGAGAAGAGACCAATCCCCACCTGGTTATAAATTCCCTTCAGTCAGGGGGTGGCCAAGCAAGGCCTGTCACAGGCAGAGTTCTGGAGACATCCACACCCACATCTGCAACTCAGCACTGCAGAGGAGCCCAGTCAGTGCCCTCTGAAGGTGCTTCAGTGGCTTGTGTGTCCAACAGCCAGGGAAAACAGGACAGAAAGCTGTCCTGAAAGGATCACAGAATCAGCTGGGTTGGAAGACACCTCTGAGATCATCAATCCAACCCTTGATCCAACCCCACTGTGATCACCAGCCCATGGCACGCAGTGCCCTGGGCTGGTGATCACAGTGGGGTTGGATCAAGATGTGGTGGATTCTCACTCAGTGCCACATCCAGTCTCCTCTTAAACACCTCCAGGGACACAGAATCCACCCATTCCAATGCCTGATTACTCTCTCTGGAATTTTTTTCTGATCTCCAACTTCAATTTCCCCTGGCAGAGTTTGAGCCCATCGTGCCCCCTTGTCCTATTGCTGAGTGCCTGGGAGAAGGGTTGGACTCGATGATCTTGAGGATTTCTTCCAACCTCAGTAATTCCATGAGTATTGAACCAGCAACATTAATGGCAGGGGGAACAGGATCACTTCACAGAGCACATAATCAGTTCTAAATACCTGGCTTTGGGGAGTTGATGTGGCATTCCCAGTGGAAGGTCTTACTTTGGATGTTTTACTTAAGGCTTTTTTCTGCTGCAGGGCCATGATGTACTTACTGACAGCATTTCTATATTCCTTGTCATGGAACAGGGAGTCTGCGTGATAAACAAGGAGCTGGTACTTCTGAGAGGGTGAAAACAGTTCCCTGAAGAAATGCAAACAGAGTGTTTGAGATCAGCTGGCTGCTTAAGAACCAAAACACTTCCCAATCCAAAGTCTTTGCAGCTTTGGTTTGTTTGGTTTCAACTTGCAGCTTCTTTACTGCCCTGAAGGACCTTTGAGTAACAAGCACTGACTCCAAACTCAGGGATTATCTCACCAATTTCTTTTATCTGTGAACAAACAAATGTAACAGCCATTCCTGACACCTCATCAGCATCTCAGGTCAGTGTTTGGCTGCTTGGCCACTACCCCCATCCTGCCCACAACAAACCACAGCCTGTCACTGTCAGTTTCTTTTAGGTTTTACTCACCTTTCATTATTTATTATTATTATTATTTTACTCACCTTCTTACCCAGCATTTACGTGTGTTTAAATTTTAGAGTTTTGTTTGAATGGACTCAAGTTGAAAAGGCCACAGAGCTCCTTGTACAGCTCTCCTGGTCCTGATCTGTGTTCCCACATCTCACAAACCCCCTGTGTACCACTCCCAGACATGACTGACAAGTCAGGGGTTTGGAACAGGATTTGGGGTTCAAACAGGACCTCAAAACCCACCCAGAATGTAAAATGACAGCTGAGAAATAAATGGGATCTGTTGATTCAGGGCAAGAGCCAGGAACAACACAGGGCACCCCTGGGAGAAGGAAATCCACTGTTTCTCCAAAGATGGAGAGGGACTATTCACAAGGACAAGGGGGAATGGCTTCACTCTGACAGAGGACAGGCTTAGATATCAGGAAGAAATTCCCCTTGGGAGGGTGGGCAGGCCCTGGCACAGGTTGGACAGGGCTTGGAGTGACCTGGGACAGTGGGAGGTGTCCCTGCCCATGGCAGGGGTGGCACTGGATGACCTTTAGGGTCCCTTCCAACCCAAACCATCCCAGAATTCTGTGCCAGGACAGCCATTCTGTAGCGGGCAACCCAAAGGATGCGATACCCGAGGAGAGCCGGGCTCCATCCCCTGCAGGGACAGGGGACAGAACAGGAAAAGGAGAGGATAGCGTGTAGGGACAGAAAACAGGGGACAGGGACAGGGCAGGGAAAGGACAGCGACAGGACGAGGGACAGGACAGGGTGCAGGGACAGGGAAGGGAAACGACAGGGACAGGGCAGGGAAAGGACAGCGACAGGACGAGGGACAGGGTGCAGGGACAGGACAGGACCAGGGAAGGGACAGGACAGGGTGCAGGGACCGGACAGGGACACCCCAGCGTGGCCCCCCCGCCCCTCAGCGCCTGCTGCCGGCGGGGCACTCACGGGTTGTTGCCGCTCATGGTGAGGAGCAGCCCGCTGAGCAGCCGCACGTTCGAGTGCAGCCCGGCGGCCGCCATCTCGCGCACGTGCTCCACCACGCTCATGCTGCCGGCGGAGCGGAGCGGGAGGTGCGGGAAGGCCCGGAGGGAGGAGGGTCCGGAGAGAGGCCCCGGTACCGACACGGAGCCGCCGCCGCTGCTCCAAAATGGCGCCACCGAGGGGTCCTCGCGCGCCGCCGCCTGCGGGTGACCCCGCCGCTGCCCGAGCGGCCCGTCAGGCGCGCGACGGGGCAGCCCGGGGAGGCGCGCGCGCAGCGCCGAGGACCCCTCCTGAGGCAGCGGCGGGGCGGGAATGGAGGAGAGGAGAGAGGGGTGTGTGAGGGGAGAGAGAGGGGTGTGTGAGGGGAGAGAGAGGTGTGAGGGGAGAGAGAAGGGTGTGTGAGGGGAGAGAGAGGGGTGTGTGAGGGGAGAGAGGGGTGTGTGAGGGGAGAGAGAAGGGTGTGTGAGGGGAGAGAGAGGGGTGTGTGAGGGGAGAGAGAAGGGTGTGTGAGGGGAGAGAGAAGGGTGTGTGAGGGGAGAGAGAGGGGTGTGTGTGGGGAGAGAGAGGGGTGTGTGAGGGAAGAGAGGGGTGTGTGAGGGAAGAGAGGGGTGTGTGAGAGGAGAGAGGGGGGTGTGAGAGGAGAGAGGGGGGTGTGAGAGGAGAGAGGGGTGTGTGAGGGGAGAGAGAAGGGTGTGTGAGGGAAGAGAGGGGTGTGTGAGGGAAGAGAGGGGTGTGTGAGGGGAGAGAGGGGTGTGTGAGAGGAGAGAGGGGTGTGTGAGGGGAGAGAGAAGGGTGTGTGAGGGGAGAGAGAGGGGTGTGTGAGAGGAGAGAGGGGTGTGTGAGGGGAGAGAGGGTGTGTGAGGGGAGAGAGGGGTGTGTGAGGGGATCCCCTCGGGGTCTAAGGGGATCTGCTTCATTCTGTATCCTCTGATGTCTTTCCTCAGCTCCCGAGTCCACCCTTGCCCATCTGACAATACTCTGTTGGTTGCTACAGTTAAATGTGACCGAGGTCTCTGAGATAATGAAACTCCTGCCTGTAAAAATTGGTAACTGAGGAGAAAGGTCTGTCAAAACCTACATTTCTTCTGGACCACATGCAGAGAAAAGGCCTTGCTAGAGACACCATTAACTACAAGGCATAGACTGACAGGAGAGGTGAATCATAAAGTTTATTTTCCCCACTTTATTACAAAAAGAATGTGAAACATGGCTATCCTGTTCCTAAAAATGGAATCAGTGGGAGCTTTCAGTTTGGATTTGCCAGAGGAAAACAGCTCTGAGTAGACAAACACAGCAGGCAGCAAAACACCACCAGCACTAGGAGTGTGTTAGTGCTGTGGTGGCAGTGAGACAAGCTCTGCCACAAAGGGAAAAACTGAACAAACCAAGCTTGCACTTGTGTTCTTTCAGAAACCATCTGACTGATGAGAACAGCCAGTTTTTACCAGTTTGGGTGTGTTTGAATCCAACATCCTGACGGCAGCCCCAGCCCCAGCTGTGTGGGATCTGCCTGCAGTACAGTTTGAAGGCACTTTAGTACAGTGGAGCACAGCTCTGTGAAGACAGACCTGCTAAATAAACAGGTAAATTGCTGCAACTGCAGCCCCTGTATTAATCCCACTGTTTTCAGTAGGGATGACTCACATCCTACTGACTCATGTTACACAGTAATCAGAGAATCACAGAATGGGTTGGGTTGGAAGGGACCTTGAAGGTCATCTCATTCCACCCCTGCCATGGGCAGGGACACCTCCCACTATCCCAGGTTGCTCCAAGCCCTGTCCAGCCTGACCTGGGACATTCCCAGGGATGGGGCAGCCACAGCTGCTCTGGGCAACCTGTGCCAGGGCCTGCCCACCCTCAGGGAAGCATTTTTTCCTAATATCCAACTAAAGCTACTGTCAGTCTGAAGCCATTCCCCCTTGTCCTGTCACTGCAGGCCCCAGTGAATAAACAGTCTCTCTCCATCTTTCATTATAAGTTCCTTTCAGGCACTGAAGGCCACAGTGAGGTCACCCCAAAGCTTCTCTTCTCCAGGCTGAACAGTCCCAGCTCTCCCAGCCTTCCCTCCCAGCAGCGCTGCTCCATCCTCTCATCATCTTGTGCCTCCTCTGGACTTCCCCAACAGCTCCATGTCCTTCCTGTGCTCTGCAGGTGGGCTCTCACCACAGCAGGTCTTTGCACAAAAACCCACCTCTCTCATTTCTCTGGAGACTCCATGAGACACACAGGAGTTATCACATTAATTACAAGCGAAGTTTAATGAAAACAAGGTAAAAATCACTTCATGGACAACATGGCATGAGAGGTCTGTTTTCCTTGGACACCCAGACTCCAGCCAGCAGAGCAATGACACAGCTCCCCTGCCCCACAGCCAGGCCCATTTCTTCTCTTAAATACAAGTCCTGTTTGAAATGCTGTAGCCACAACAACAAAGCAGCTGCATCCCAAACAGCAGGTTAGAAATCACTTATTAAGCACCAGCTTAATAATTTTTGCTTACACAACTTATCTTTTTGCTCTCCCCCCCTTCCATCCCTCATTGACAGGTTTGTTTTTTCTGTTTTTTTAATTTATAAGCACTTCATTCTTCCCTGGTACAAAACATATCCAAAACAAAGGCAAAAGACTTGAACATCTTGCTGTGGAAATGCTTAAAGTCATTGACACTTGGCTTCTTCACTGCCCAGGGCCTGAGAGACTCTTGTTCATGAACTGCCTCTTCACAAAGCAGATCCACCACTGCAAAAGGAAGCACAAAGTCAGAAAAGATGCAAATATGTGATGGATAAAATAGTGATTTAAAGTACTCAGCCTCTAACACAAAGTGTTAAGGCTCCAGTTTTGCACTTAGTTTCCCACGCTGGTTTTTGCACGTAGTTTTCTACTGCAATTTAGGTGAGCAAGACAATAGGAATGTACACAATGAATTCACAATGTAGAACTTAAAGTGGGAAATTTTACTTTCTCCTGTTTCTCTTATTTTAGTTTTACTATATTTTATTCCAATATAGTTATAAACAAGAGATGCATCAGGAAGCTCTGCCTTTGAAACTAAACCCCTGAGATCAGCTCAGTTGGTTAAAACCTGGTTGTAATAATGCCAAGGTCATGGGTTCAATCCCTGTGTGGGCCACTGACTGAAGAGTTGGACTCGACGATCCTTGTGGGTCCCTTCCAACCCAGAATAGTCTGTGATTCTGTGATTATGATTTCAACATTAGATGCAGTCACATTTGCACATGAAATGTGAACAGTCAGGAGGTAATTCATTCATTGATAAGCTTTTTTTTAAAAAAAATCTGGATCTGAGGCCAAACAATCTGCTTCGAAGCAGCTCTCAGATCAGAGCTGCCTGGGAAGAGAAACAGCATCTCGTGCCTGTGAACTTCATTTGCAAACCCAGCCAAGAGCAGATGTGCAACACTTTGAAGAGTTGAACCAGACAGCCCTTTTCACTGCCCTGCCTTTTCAAGTAACCCAAACTGGCCTTCACTGTCACGCTACATTGGATTACATTTATTCAAAACTTCAGCTGCCAGTGGGGCTTGGCCAGAGTTACCACACCTGACCCTCACCCCACCACCTCAGTTCACACATTGCTGAAAAACACCCCAAACCCCAGAACTCAGGGATGATCCCACCAAACTCTCACCTTACTGGGCTTGTCACTCTGAGGATCAAACACCTTCTCGCAGAGGCGAAGGCCAGTCTCTTGCCTCAGCTGCTGCAGGTAGGCCCTCATCACCTCTGAAAGCAGCACAGAGACAGGGTGAGCTGGGCAGCACCACCCAAACTGCATCTGCCAGGCAGGGATCAGACACCACTGCCTAAAGCAGGCAGTTTCACATCTGCAGGTACTCACTGGCTGAGCTGGTTTGCTCAATTTACAGCAGAATTTGGGATTTTTAGATTTGTACCAGTAAAAAGGATCATCCAAACTGTTTTCCTCTCTCTTTGCTTGTTCCTGTGGGTTCCCTGTTCTGGCTTGGCCTTCATTACTAGGGGTTAGCTAGTGAATATCTGATGCAAAAGGCATTCCCAGACCCCAGTAATTTGTTCTGTTTGATCTATGGATCCAGGGGAATCACTGGGCCCTGAAGGCCAGAAAATCCAGCTCCCACTGCCCTCAGAATGCTGACTGCAGACTTAGAACAGTTTTAATGGTCATTTTTATAACTGCAGTCCAGAAATGCAGCTACTACAGCTGCTAATAAAAGAACAAAGCCAATAAAACCCCAAATAAATTGAAAGAGCCCTGAGAGGTGCTGGATCAGCCTTACCTTCCTCCTGCTTGTTGGCAGGTTTGGCGTAAATGGCATTAAGTGGAAAGCCAGGCTCTCCAGGGATTGGGAAGTTAGTGATTCCCAGTGTGTACATTTCTTTCTCTCCTTGGCCTTTGGAGTTACACTGGAAGAACCAGGCAAACAATGGATTAGCAATTATAAACAAAAGCTGAGGGAGCAGAGACCCAAATATTTTAGCAATTGTAACACTTCAATGCTCATCAAGAAGAGCAACAACGTATCCACAGCCTTGGAGAGTCTGTGGCTCTGACAGCTGCGACTGGGGTGAACTGCACTGTTTGTGCCACTGGGCGGAGAATATCAGGAAATCCTTTCCTGAGTACAAGCCCCAGAACAGACTCAGTTTCCCTCCTGCACAGAAATTCACTTTTCTTACCTTTTGCAGCTTCTTCAGGCACTCAGAAATGTAGAGGGTTACGTAGATCAGTGTTCTGTCAGCCTCGTTCTGCACAAGAGCAAGCACAGAGCCCAGGAACTCTTAGTTTAACTGATTAAAGTCTGAAACAGGAATGAGTTCAAGCCATTTTGGCACAGTCTCCCCATGACAGAGGGACTGCAATTCGCAACATTGCCTAAAGATTTAAGTGGAAGGGGAGATTTTGTCATCTAGTAGAACTATTTCCTTAAAAATAAGTTGATATTCACAGCACCAACCCTCCAAAGAACTACTATATGCACAGTATATATGAAAAAATTACCTTAATTTCATAATTTTTGAAGAAAACATTAGCTTTGAAGTAGTAGATGGCTTCATCTATGATATCAGTGTCCTTAGCTAAGAAAAAGAAATACAGAGTTAAACAGTGCACTGCTATACTGCATTTGTAATAACTTTACCCACCGAAATACATAAATAAGGATTATTGCAAAGGCAAGACCTTGGCATTTACAAAAAGCAGAAGTCAGCACTGTGTAACAGAAAACATGATGAGCTCGGACTGTAATACCTGAACTTCCTACTCTTAGCAGGAGCTTTAAGTCCTTTCTTCTCCTTCCCCTATGGTATCTCACTTCAACAGCAGCAATGCCTCACTCTTGAGCAACTCAGAGTTTTAACAGCATAGAAAGATAGAAAAAAGGTGTTTGAAGAAAGCATATCAGCACAATCACAGAGATTTCATTATCCTCTTCTGGAGAGGCGCAGAACACAGTGACAAGCCAACTTCTGCAACCATCCAAGGCTTAAATCCAGAACACTTCCTTGCTATTTCCTTTCTCCAACTGAACTGCCACCATTACCAGGGAATACTGTGCCTGGGAAGTTCATGTGCTGAGGGGGAATCTGTACCAGGCTGCCTGTGGACCCTGTTGGGGTGGCTGTAACTTCAGTTTTTGAAGCCCCCCACCCTGAAGTGCTGCCTGTCCCACCCCCTGTCCCCCGGAGCAGCCGAGCGTCTCCAGTCACAGAGCAGAGCGAGCTCTCTGCAGCTAAACCCCCACTTCCTCTGACACAGGTGGTTCACACCATCACATCCTCCTCAGAAACCTCAGCTCGCACAACCTCTGTATTTCAGAACCTCTTTCCTCCTCTACAAACTGCAAACCCCTCCCCTTCCCACCCCGACTCCTCTCATCACTCTTGCTGGAGCAACCTGTAAGATGATGAGCTGCAGGTTTTCAGAGATTATTATAAACTCACTTTCCCGAGGTGCTGGGCCCTTGAACTGACTTCTGATGGGTAACAGGGCCATGTTCCCAATTAGCTTGGTGTCCGAGTCCATTAAAGTGGAGTGGTAAGCCTGGAACAGGGGAAAGCTGGTTATTGATCCCACTGAAAACAGACATTTCTGTGTCCAACCATGTCCCTCGTGTCCCAAACAGGAGTCAGAGTCTAATTCATTATGATGCTTCCAGCAATTGTTCCTGTTTTCTAATTGGGCCCAGATCTTGGTGCCACTCTGGTGAATGCCATGAGAGTTCATCACTGGCACCACTTGCAGTCGTGGTGGTGGGAGACAGGATAAAATCCATAGGGCTGATCTGCAGGCAAAGTTCATCCCCATCCTGGCAGCACCAACAACAGCCCTGCCCACCTGCCCAAGCTATGGGGCACCGTGTAGTTCACTGAAAATTAGTTGGTCTTTAAAAAAAATATACATCTTATTTCCATGCCTAGCCAATAACATAATTATAAACCCAGAGTTAGCATGCTCAAAAATAAAGGCCTTTCTGCACACTCTAAAACTGTTTAAGTTTAAAAAAAGAGCTTTCTGCATATGACAGATTGTTCATGGAAAACTGATTTTTAGCAACTAGCGAGATGACTTTTAGGCACTTTCCAGATGTTCCCACCGCGCTGTGCCAGCCCACTGGGAATCCTTCACCTCCTCCCAGCCCAGGTTTTGCGGGGGGCAGAGAAGGATGTGACTGGGTGTACAAAGCAGCTTATTCGACCCAGGGGGAGATGGTGTGAGCAAAGCCGGAGCAAAGCGCTGCCGTGCCCGCCCCGTGCCCCGCCAGGTCCGCTCCCACCCTGCGGCTCCGGGCGGATCCCTGCCAGGGGAGGAGGAAGAGCAGAGCGAGAGGGCGCTGGCCTGGCAGCAGCAGCCGCCCATGGAGCGCCTGTACCCGCAGCTGCCGCCCCCCTGTCCCCCCGCCGTGCCCGCCGCCAGACCCCGCAGCACGGCCCCTTCCCCGGCCGCTCACCGGCATCTCGAAGGGCAGGAGGCGGCTCGGCGGGGCCGGGCGGGAGGGGAGCGGGACGAGCGTCCAAAACAGCGAGCGCGGAGCTTCCTCCTCCGCCTACGCTGCAGGAAATGAGGCAGCGGCAGAGGCGGTGCGAGCGGGGGGAGCGGAGCCGCGGCCCGCCCCGGGGGCACCGCCGTGCCCGGGCCCTGCTCGCACGGGCAGGGGCTTTGGGGGTCTGCTTGCACGGACAGGGGCTTTGGGGGCGCGCTTGGTGGGGATTTGTTTGCCTTTTCCGTGCCTTTTGCATCCCCTGGAGTCTCCCTCCTCTCTGTCTTTGCTGTGGCCAGCACTGCAAGTGACCCCTCCTGGGACACTCCGTGCCACCCTTCTTTTCCAGCCACCCTCACATCTTGGTTCCCTGCGGGCAGGGGGAGCTCCCGTCTGTCCCAGCGAGGTCACTGGGGGACAGGAGCACAGTGGGGTGCTTTGCTCGCAGCTGGTTTTCTCTCCTGCGCGTTTTCAGAGCTCCTGGGGGCCACTCGCTCTGACCTGATGCAAAGCCCAGCCGGCTGCGCAGGGCACTCGGCTAAGGGAGCACAGAACGGGGCCAAACACGTTGAATTCAGAGGGATACTCTATTTTCAGGTGCACAGTCCTATTATTATCAAGCCATAACCTTCCCCATGACCCAGCATGATGAATGTACCCCCTGGTACACGATTCATGGCATGAGGGGGGGAGAAAAAGGTGAGTCAAAGTAATCCAGCATCGGGACTGTGATCCTTTCCACATGCCAGGTGTGACTTGTCCCCAGGATGCACCAGCCTGGAGGGGAGTTAGACAAAATTGCCCCAACGTTTGAATGGTTTCATTCAGCCAGATCAAGACCTGCCACGTAGGGATTTTTGGGAGCCCTTTTCCACTAAACATGCAGAATTTGTTGCTGTTAAACCTCTCTCCTAGTTCTGTCTCTGCTTTGGAAAAAGCAGATCCTTATTTCAAATATAAGCACCATATCAACACTATGACTAGTGAACTATTTATTTAAACAGACATAAGAACAACCCTACTCCTGAGTAAGAAAAAATTACACCTTCTGGACCAAGAAACTGCAAGACTCAACTCTGCCAAGCTGCTCCCACACCCAGGGTTAGGTAAGTGCAGTTGCCTCCAAGTATTCACTCCTTGATTGGGTTACCATTAAGGGAATCCTTGCACTCAGCTGCTGATCAAACTGCTCCTTCAAAATGACATCAATTGGAGAAGACCATCACTGAGTTCTATTTAAGGTGCTTTTCTTTCTTTAAGTGTTACACTGAACAGAAGATGTTATCAGTGAATAAACCACCTAAAGTCATGTGCAAATTGTACAAAAAACAGCTTTAAGAAGGTTTAAAGCAGGGGGAGTGACCACGCCTGACCAGCTGCCCCTTTGAAGCTGCCAGTCATCTCTGCCTAATTCAGGTTCAGTTCATGAAATACAACTTTCACCCTTTAGAACAATTCTTTCTTTCATCTAATAATGAAAGTACCCACTCAATGCTGGGGATAAATATTTATCACAACATGTTCAGATTCAGCTTTGCCTCTTTGGCAATAATTAATTTGTTTCAAGCATTCCTGAAATGAGATACATCTGTATGAGGGGAACTTTTATATGCACTTACACTGGCCTCTATAACACACACACACACACACACACACACAAAAAAAAAACAAACTGTTTATTAAAATAGTTATGAAATCATATAACTCACTTCACTATAAATATTAATTATCTTACAAATAAACCATCAAGTGTGTTTGTATAGGGGTTGGGATTTTTTTTTAAGTATTTTCCTCCCAGTTTGAACTTGTTTTTCTTTACTCATCCACACGATCCTGAAAGTATTCATCCACAAGAGCAGATTTATCTTCTTCATATTCCTGCCAAAAAGAAAACAGAAAAATAGAAACTTTATATATAGGTCAAAATCTAGATCCAAGTATTCTGCAGTACAAAAGAGTAAAGGAATTAATTTAAAAACAGAAGAAAAGCACTGGACTTGTTTCTTAGGTTTTATGAGCTGAATAATAAAACTAGAGAGGGCTTGGGACAGATTTAACAGTCTCCTCTCATGTATTTTACACAACAGAATTTATTTCTAATCTCTCATGTACAACACGTGGTTTGAACACTGTCAGGAAGTAAGAAATCTCAGGGATCTCAATGGTCTTTTTTGCCATTTGAAGGTTAATATTCTGTTACTTTTGAAAACCAAAACATTGCTTTTAAACACAACCATTTGATCAATCTGTATATACAAGATGCTATTAGGGAATGTCACTTTTATAACTGTAAATCAAGATAAGAGGCATTGTCACTAAGAGACTAAACATGGCTTATTTTGAACCACAGAAAGGCAGCAATTTACCAGCAAGGCAAAGAACATATTTAAATTACAGCTGATATTGTGGATCCTTTTGAAGTTTTCACCTTGCCACCAGGAGCACCTCACCTTTGGCTCTTTGAACTCCAGATCCTCCCCGTACTGGATGGTGAAGTCGATGTGCTGCAGGACAATGTTCATACTCTCCTCGTCAGAGCGATCGAAGGGCAGGAACCGAACCATCCCATAGTCATCAATCTGGAGGAGGGAACCAGGGGAGGTTGGGAAGAAAATGCACTAAGTTAATTCTCAGGCACAGCACTGTGAGCCACCTCCCTAAACCACACTTGTCTGGGCTGCTAAAATACCATATAAAGCCACACTGCAAACCAAAGGCAATTCCCCACTTGGAATGTCTGGCTACCAGTCCTAAAAAGCAGAAAAACAGAAAGTCCTACACAGTAGGAAAAGCTATTTCCCAAAAGATTCACAGAAAATGTATTGCCCACAATCCCAATATCAAGGGTTATAGTATCAACAGTAAAAATCTTATGCTAATCTGAAAAAACCCCAAACCCTGAGTTAAAAGAGGCAAAAAGTGATATAGAATTTAAGGGTACCAGTTCAAAAGCAATATACCTACCAATCCACATATAGATTTAGTCAGTTTCTTAAACTTTTTGCTTTTCAACATATTTGTAGAATCTTCAATCATAGAATACATGTCTGGATCCAAGTACCTGGGACAAACAAAGTCACCTTTAGCACTGACAGTCTGCCATTCAGTCACACAAGAGATGCAAGACAACTATTTACAGAAAAATCCAGAGATTGGTACAAACATGGAGCTGTTCTCTGACTCTGACTAAACTCTAAGCATCCTATTCAGCTGTTTAAAGACTGTGTTTGATATAAACCAAATCCATCTTCTCCCATTCCAAAAGAGGATGTTTAAATTGTGGGAAACATTAGATGGAATTTTGGGTGAACTTCACCTCAATGTATTACACTACAGAGTAAATAATTTTTTGGAACTTACTTTTCTATTTCCTTCTTGGCTTTCTTGCTCAGCAAATCCATTTTGGTCATGATGTTAATCTGTGGAATCTCTAAAGATATCATTGCACTGAGTGCTGCCAGAATTCCAGAGATAAACTTTAAAGAGTATGAAAAATAGTGTATTAAAGTATAGAAAAACACAAAACCAACACACAGGACACTCAACCCCTGACCAAATCTAGTAATGAATACATGGAACACGGACACAAAGCCATATGAGGAGTCACTCTCTTTGCTGGAAAAGGGAGGTGCCAAGTATCCCACCTATTTTTGGAATCTCTAAACTGGATCTGCCACTGGAAAGGGCGTTAAGAAAACCCAAACCCTTTTTGGGATTGTTTTTGCTAAATGGGGAAAGTGGCCTGCTCTGGACCTGAGAAAGCTCTCATGGAACCACAGAAGAATTTAGGTTGGAAGGGACTTCTGGAGGTCCTCTGGCTCCTCCAGCTGCTCAAACAGAGCAGCTTCCAAGTCAGACCAGGCTGCTCAGGGGTTTTGCTCAGTCAAGTTTTGACTCCATGGACATTCACTGCACAGTCTCTGTGCCTGTTCTAGTCTGACCACTCTCAGTGCTGGTTTTCTTTACATCCAGCTGGGATTTTCTTTACTGCACTCTGTGTGTGAGGCGGATGGAAACAAATCTCTTTGGGCTGGGCTTGGCATTTTCTGCTCCAGGCAAACCCAGCTCCCTGAAAGGCCCAGCCTTTTTATTCTTTTTGTTCTTTACCAATATGAACTTTCCCAACAGGTTTCAAGTGGATACCTTAAAAGATTCCACCATAAACTGAGAATCCACAAGGAAGACTCCACAGACACGGAACTCCCACTGCTGGAGCTGCTCCACCAGCTGTTTCATCACTGGCAGGTGGGTGTAGAGCTCGATCTGACCTGGGGCACACTCAGGGTATTAATGGGTAGGAACAGGAGGCAAACAGGAACGTTTCATGGTTATACATGAACACTTCATATAAATAAAAACTTGTAAGAAAAGCATCATCTTTTAGGCAACTCTGACTCTATTTGGGTGAACTTTTAGTGGTGAAGTGGAAAAGAAAAGCTTTTTTCCCTTCCCTGGACCTCCAATTAGTGTTATTTGCAGTTGTCACAGTGTTCCCACACCAAACACCACTGCAGTCCCCCAGACCAGCCCAGGACCACCCTCACTCCTGAAACACCTGAGAGTGACTCTGACAACTCATAATGCAAGAAAATGTGAATTATCACAATCAACTAAAGCCAAAGTACTACAGATTTTATACCGTGCTATAAAATACCAAATGATACCAAACCACTGACAGGTGTTTACCTGGGCAGTCAAACAATATATAATCATCCTCCACGTGCCCAAGGCTCTCCTCCAGCCAGTTAAAGTTGTTGGCAAAGTACTCCATGCAGAACACCAAACCTCCATTGGGGCCAAACCTCAGGGACTCGTCCTCCATCACATCATCCACCTCTATCAGCTCACGGATGTCTGTGGCAACACCAAAAACCAGTTTGGGAGGTCAGAGAGCCAACGGTACTTCCCTGCAGCACCCGGTGCAGGGGGATCTCTATTCATGCCCTAACAGAGACTCATTACATTTCCTGAATACACATACACATGTTAAACATTTCCATGGACCGATTTGGATATGAGCAGGTGTCTCCTGAGGGTCCCTGGAACATCCCCTTCCCCAAATTTTCCTTTCATGGTCCCAGATCTCTAATTAATCTCTTCTTAAAAGCATCTCAACTACGAGGTCAGGCCAAGATGGACTTTTCCTATCATCTTTGTTCAGACACACTCTGTTCTCAAACTAACACACCTCCAGGACATACAATCACAGGTATGGGTAAGTGCAGGGCTTTAGCACCAGCTGGCACACCATTCTCAGTGACCGATGTGTGCAGTGCGCTCTGTTATAGCCCCACATTAACCTGACACGGGTGCCGAGCACTGTGGGGTGCAGGAGCAGGGCTCGAACCCTGCCCGTTGCTCACCTGCCATCACGGGGTATCCGAACAGCTCCGCCGCCGGGTCCAGGTTCACCACCTGCACGGCGCGGCCCAG
This sequence comes from Pithys albifrons albifrons, assembly GCF_047495875.1. Classification (NCBI taxonomy): domain Eukaryota; kingdom Metazoa; phylum Chordata; class Aves; order Passeriformes; family Thamnophilidae; genus Pithys; species Pithys albifrons. Next base: position 6,047,148 of record NC_092474.1, on the reverse strand, counting down.
CGCCTCGCAGTGCTGCACCATGGTGGCGCAGTACGTGCTCTGCAAGGCACACACGCCTGTCAGGCTCTGCCCGGGCCTCCCTGCCTCCCTCCCGCCGCTCCCCGCTCACCTTCCCGCTGCCCGCGGGGCCCATCACCAGCTGCGCGTACCGGGGCATGGCGGCGGCTCCGGCTCCGGCAGCGGCAGCGGCTCCGGCGCGGAGTGGCCGCTGCGGCGCCCCGTAGCTCAGCGGCGCGGCCTCCCGCCCGCCCCGGTACGGCAAACCGGCGGGGCCACGCCGTGCCCGCCCCTCTCGCGAGACGGCGGCGCTGGGGCGGCCGCACGTGCGCCCAGGGCGAGGCACCGGCACCGGCACCGACACCGGCCCGAGGGGCTCCGGTACCGCCCGCGCCGCCCCCGGGCCCCGCTCGGCACCCCCGCCCCGGCCCGGCTCCGGCTCCGGCTCCTCCGGGGCTGCTGCGGCGCTGCCGCCGCCTCGCACGGATCCTCCCGCCGCGCCCCCGGGGGTTGCACCTGGAGCGTCCTCCCCGCTCAGGTACCGGCGTCCGCCTCGCCCTCAGTCCTGCCCGGCCCTCCGCAGGAACGCGGAGTCCGTCCCCTCGTCTGTGCCCCATCCCCATCCCCTCAGCTCTATCCCCTCAGCTCCATCCCCCCATCCCCTCAGCTCTATCCCCTCAGCTCTATCCCCCCCATCCCCTCAGCTCCATCCCCTCAGCTCTATCCCCCCCATCCCCTCAGCTCCATCCCCTCAGCTCCATCCCCCATCCCACCATATCCATGATCCCCACCATAACTGCTCCACCACGCTCCCAACCTGCCCTCACTTTTGCCCCATAACCACCCAGCACCCTCCCTCCCTCCCTCCCTGCCCCATTTGGGGTCTCCATGGGTGCCTCAGGATCCTTCCCCTCACTGTGACCATCTGCTGCCCCTCCTTGTTCCCCTACCCCACGTTTCCCTCAGCATTCCTCCCTTCCCAGCACAGCCTGGACAGCATCCTGTGGCTCCAGGCTCGCTCACACTTTCCCTCTTTGCTCCCATGGCCCCCATGGCACTTCCTGTGTGTCCCAAACTCTTCCCTTGTTCACTCCTATTTTCTAAGCCCCTTGCCTGCAAACCTCTGTGTGGAAACCAGTGTTAAGTCCATCACTGGGTTGGGTTTGGTTTGCTTGTTTTTGGGTGTTTGGGGCTTTTTGCCAGTGTCCTTGGATCAGATTGTAACTTTTTGGGCACTGATTTAAATGACCCTTTTCTTAAATGACACCTTTTCTGGTACCTCCCCCAACTCCCCCAGTGCCCCCACTGTTCATATGCCACTCATTTAAGTTGATACTTCACCCTGAGCTTAACCCAGAGTTCTGTAATTCCATGTGGAATTACAGATCTTCATTTACACTGCACTTTGTGGCACTTTGGGGTTTTTATTCCTAATGTGCTGGAACTCCACACTGTTCAGTGTCTTTCGTAGCTGTTTTCTCTCTATATTATCACTATTATTTGACTCCTGTTTTTTCTTTTACACTTCCTGTGATTGTGCCTGTTTTCTCCAGGATTCCTGCTGAGCTGGGAGGGGATGGGACTAACCTAAGCCAGCCCTTGGGTGCTGATTCCTGTGCTCTGTGCCCCCCAGGCGGTGCCATGGCCACGGATGTCGCCGAGCCCGTGGTCCCCGACTGCAGAGGGGACGGCAGGAGCGGTGCCAGGTCAGACGCCGACTACCCCCTGCGGGTCCTCTACTGTGGAGGCAAGTGCTGGAGGGGCAGCTGTCCCTGCTCCCTCCTGTGTGCTGTGTGTGAGGGCTCAGGGAACAGAGAGGCTCTTTTGCTCTGGTTTTATGGAGAAGCTGGACCATGGTCAACCAGACCCTTCTGATCATCTTTCTGTTGTGGTGTATTTTATCCCCAAGAATTTTTGGTGAAATGAAGGGATCTTCCTCCCTGAGAGACAGAGGCCTGACAGCTTTAAAACTTGGCTGTAATAACACCAAGGTCGTGGGTTCAATCCCCTGTGTGGGCCATTGACTTAAGAGTTGGGCTCAATGATCCTTGTGGGTCCCTTCCAACTCAGAATAGTCTGTGATTCTGTGATTCTTTCTGTATATGAGAGGAGTGGGAGCTCAGATCTCTTCTGCAGAAAGCCAGTGAGGCACAGAAAAGGCCTCTGAGCATTAGTATGACACTAAGAAATGGAATATATGAAAGCAATTGCACTGCATGTAGAATTATTCTTTACGTTTGTTGTTATGTGGGTGAAATTTAAAGGCAAGTAAAGAGTTTAAGTATGTTTTTTAGGTAGGTTTGTCATTTTGCTTTGGGCTTGAACACAGTGCAGGGGATTAGGAAATAGTCCCTGCTGTGTGTGAAAATCTGCATGTTGGTTTGGATGGTCTTGGGGCCAAGTCCCTCTCTGGGACTTTGGCAGCTCTTGGAAAAAGGAAAGGTGACTGAACCACGTGGTATCTTCTTGGGTGTGTCTTTTACCTCAGGTAGAACTGGTGTTTCTCTCTGTAACTTTCCCCAAAGCTTTAGGCTTCTCCTTCCCTTCTCTCACTGGCTGCTCTTGCTGTGATGGTTTTATCCCAATGCAGAGCGTGTGAGCACAAGTCTAATGAGAGGGGAATTAAAACGTGGAGTGGCATCAATAAACCAACGGGTTTGAGTCAGAGTGGGATTATAACTGGAAGTTATGATGTAAGCAGGGCTAAGAATTGGACTTGATGATCCTTGTGGGTCCCTTCCAACTCAGAATATTCTGTGATTCTTTGATTTGGAATTTAATACTAAGCCTGTAAGTGGAGAACTTCTTTTTGTAATTTGTTCTTTTTTCCCCCCTTTCTTTCTCCAGTCTGTTCGTTGCCAACAGAGGTGAGTGAATTTTTTTTTCTTGTCTGAATTTCTTCTTTCTGCCCTGTGATTCCTGACTGTGATGATTCTTCCTGATAGAAATTTTCTGTCCTTTTTTTTAATTGTGGCAGTTCTGTGCTCCAGCCACTGTCATGTTTGGGATAATACAAGGTTTCTTGTGTGCTGATATTTGTGTTCAGTCCTCTTAAGGAGAAGAGGCTGAGCTGAATAGCGAATCTATTTTTGTGTATTTGTGATGTATTTTGTCCTTCCTGCACTAACAACACTCATCTGACTTTTCTCTAGTACTGTGAATACATGCCTGATGTGACTAAATGCAGACAGTGGTTAGAAAAGAATTTTCCAGATGAGTTTGCAAAACTTACAGTAGGTAAGAATCTTACCTATTTTCCAACTGCTCTGTGCTCTCAGACATATTCAGAAATCTTTGGTTTGTCCAGTTCTCATCTCTTCCCTTTTCCTGCTGTAGAAGTTAATAATTTTCTTAGGAGACTATGATGCTTTTAGATGCTGTGAAATATCTTTGATAATGTCAGAAAGCACTAAATAATCAACATGTAGTTTCAGTAATAATAATTGAGCTTTCTTAAGGTCCCTACTGTAACCAGGCACCCAGGTACTTGTTTTCCATCAAATTTAGTTTATGGGATTTTGTGTCTGTCCAGTCTGCTGTGGATGGCTGGAGAAAGGTCATTAATAATTGGGAATTTGTTCATTTGCATCTGGAATCTCAATATTAACATTATCATTAATTTCATTTGCATAATTAGTCAAATGAAGTTTTAATGCACATCTGCTGCACTTTAGCAGAGTTTACTGATTTATGAAAATATCATTGTATGTTCTGTTCCTGTAAGGCTGTGAGTGTCTGACCACTGATTTTGTTCTTTTTTTCCCTGTCTCTTTTCTGATGCATTTAAGAAAATTCACCTAAACAGGAAGCTGGGGTTGGAGAAGGTCAAGGACCTGTGGGAGGAGAAGAAGAAGAGAAGAAGAAGCAAAAGAGAGGCAAGGTCTAAATAGCTGATTGTGGTACTGATTTCTAGGCAGTTTGGGGTGTCCCTTTCTCACCTGCTGGCCTGGCCCAGGGCACAAAGTTCTGTCATTTGGGTTGTGAGCTGTGCTGTGGCTGCACAGGAGACAGGGAATATCTTTCTGCTGATGGTGTGTGCTGGTGGGAGTGTTGGGCAGCAGGGATAGAGATAGCCAGGGACAGGGGACCTGCACCCTGTGTCTCTGTCCTGCCACTGCTGTCACACTGCTCAGGGAGCAGTTCTGCCCAGCCCAAAGTCACTGGCATTCCCCCTGGAATGTCATCCCTGCCCTGTCCAGCAGCACTTTATAGGCTGTTTGCAGAGCAGAACAAAGACTGTTTCCCTCCATAAATGCCTCATGACTCTGCCTTTGCCTTTGTTCCTTCCCTCTCTGTGGATTCACCTCACAGGATTGGGTTTTATGCTTTGAAATCTATTCCTGAGTCTCCATTAACAGCTACGTCTCTTCCCAGCAATAGTGATGACAAAGATTTTCACAACCCAACTTTGGAAGATAAAAAATTACATGAAGCAATTTAAATACATTTTTATCAAAGTGCCACAAACTGCAGTGTAAATGAAGAAAGACCTTTAGGAACCCCACATGGAATTACAGAACTCTGGGTTAAGCTCAGAGTGAAGTATCGAGTTAAATGAGTTGTTGGAGTTCTTACTGTTTAATTAATTAACATACTTCCCACCATAATCAGAGTGCTGGGGTTGTTAATAGACATTTGCCTGTGGAGTCCCAGAAATTATGATTAATACCAAGATAGATTCACATTTTAAGCCCTGTATCATTCAGATGTTTTATTTTTGTGTCTTGGTAACCAGTTTTGTTTACCTTGTCAGTGGGCAATGGGTAGTGACAGCAGTAATTTATGTCCTGTAGCTGAGATGCTTTTCCCAGAGATTTCAGGACATTTTCTTTCAATATTAATTTATTCTGTGTGGAGCTATGGTTAGTTTTCAGTCTGTTGTGTTGTTCTAAAGTAATAGTGTTTAAAATATTGAGGATTTTTTTATAGTATCTAAAACTTGCAGGATGGTGTAAAGTCTGATGGTTTAGGATTGAGTATAAAGAGAGGAAAAACAAGCCTAAACTTACCAAGACACTGCAGGAATTTGCTGAAGCAATTTTAAGACAGAAATTTACTGTCTTAAAATTATCAGATACAAGTTTATAATAAAATAGAATTGAAACTGCTTCATGTAAGAAAAATAGGCACAGGAGTTTGTTTGCTTGGTATAAATTCTTTAGGTTTTCATGCTGAGAAGTCTCAGGAACATGAAGTTTTGCACAGCCTGGAGTAATTTGATGACTATACACAAAAAGATCTTAATCTGCACATTTGACATGTAAATATTATTTCTCTTAACACTGAGCTTTGATGACATGGAATGTTTCTTAAATAATAAACCTGAGACAATGTGCAAAATATATTTGTGTTACCAACACAGTTGGGGAGATAAGTTTCTTTATTTATAGGGATGATGTCACACTTCTTTGATGAAGTGTGACATCATTTAGCTAATCATGTAACCTTGTGCTGTCTTTTAAAGGTGGAAGAGGTCAGATAAAACAGAAAAAGAAGACTGTCCCACAGAAAGTTACAATAGCTAAAATTCCCAGAGCAAAGAAAAAATATGTCACGAGGGTGTGTGGCCTGGCAACGTTTGGTGAGTCCCATTTTTCCTGGGTTTAGATGTGCCTGCCTTTGTCCTCATGGTATTTCTTCTGATTGTATCCCACTGAGTGACCTGCTTCAATCTCTCTGAGGTGGAAGGCCCAAGGTGCTTCTAGCAGTTCCAAAGGAACACAGAACTTCCCTCAGGGATAGATTATTGGAGTCCTTATTTCCTTGTTTTTTCAAACAAACAGGGCTATGGTTTTTGAAACAAGGCTTCCCATAGCAGTCCACTTGTTATATTTCAGAGTAGTCCATTGTCTTTAATTATAAAGATCTTTATTTTCAAAGAAATTCTTGTTTCCATCAAACATGTAAATATTAATTTATTAATTGAGGCTGTTTAAGTAAGGCTTGAACTGCCTTTCTGATAAGGCAGTCAAATGATGACCAACATAATGCTGTCCTGCACAGCTTTGGTTCTGCTGCAAACAACCCCTTGGTGTTCATAACAGAATGTGTAGAGGACATTCAGCAGTTTTTGCCTTGAAGCATTTGCTGGATCTGTGGAGTCAGAGCTTTTGGGTGTAAACAACAGACTTTGCTTTCAATGGAAACTGTAGCAAAGCTTTTTCAACAGTTAGAACAAGATTTTGGCTTTAAACTTGAAAAGGTACTTTCATGACAGTGACTGTGCTTCAGCTGCCCATTTTGCCCCCACCAGAAATCGATCTTAAGGAAGCACAAAGGTTTTTTGCTCAGAAATTTTCCTGCGGTGCCTCAGTAACGGGAGAAGACGAAATCATCATCCAGGGGGATTTCACAGATGACATCATTGATGTAATCCAGGAGAAGTGGCCCGAGGTAATAAACCTTGTCAAGACTCTGCTTTCCCACAGTGACTTTCCAATGATTTTGGAAAAGGGTTTCATCTTTGGCAGCACAGATTGTTGCACAAAAATAAAAGAGCAGTTGTTGCATTCCCATTCCACAGTAAAGGAAACAAGTCAGAGTCAGTCCAGCTGTCAAATATCTGTGGCTTCTCTGTCACCATTTCTTAACAGTGAATGTCTGATATTCTTACATCGCCATCCTGTTCTTCAACACCTCTTAAAATATTGCAAAATTAAAACAAGCAAACAAACCCAAGCTCCACACACTTGTGCTTCAGAAGAAAAGCTGATTTGGGGTTGGACCAAAATTGATGGTTGAGAGCTGTAATTGCAAATGCTTTCTCTGACTCTCCCTCATCCTGGTATTTCCCAAGTGGAATTCTTTCTGAATTAACTCCATAGGCCTGTCTTTATTCCGAGCCCTGTGGGCTCAGCTGTGTCCACATGTCACTCACATGGAATTCACAGCAGGGAATTTGGGATGGTGCCCCTTTATTTCTCCCACACTCCGTTACATTTACAGGGGTGAATATTGCACGAGGCATGTGAGAAGAAAATACACTTAATTTACTGTGTTTTGCCTTTTTTTCCCTAGGTGGATGATGATAGCATTGAAGATCTTGGAGAAGTCAAGAAGTGATACTGAAAGACTACCTTTATTTAATTAAATGGTTATAAATGATATAGCCAAAGTGAGGCTTCTAATTCCACTTGCTCTGCAGTGAAACTGTGGAGAACCCATATCCTTGGCATTTTCACTGTTCTGTATAGGCTGCTTGTTTTTTTGGTTTTTATTTTTTTGTTGTGATATTTGCCAAAGTTAAATTGGGGTTCTACCATGCTTACGCATGAAGTAGATTTAAATAAAATTACTGTTCCTCACTGAATGGTTTCTGGTTTTTTTTACATTCACTTTCCTCTATCTTGCAGGAAAAGAAGAATTTAAGTCATTAAAGTTTATTTCTCATCTGCTGTCCTTTTTGCTGAGCTCAGGTGAATGTGACTGATGTAGACACTCTGATTTACCTGCAGAGAATTTTAGAAATGAGAGTGGAGTAAATCTTAAGTTTGTTAACACTGAAAGGACAATGAATCCTTGAAGTGATCAGGCAGTTTTGTTGTAGGTCACTGCCAATTATTTATTTATTTATTCAGGCCACTGAATTATTTATTCTATGAAGTAGAAACACTGAAGGAGCCGGCAGTCTCGGGATTTGAACCGGCGGTCCCAGGACTCGAACCTGCGATCCTGGGATTCGAACCGGCAGTCTCGGGATTCGAACCGGCAGTCTCGGGATTTGAACCGGCAGTCTCGGGGCTCGAACCTGCTACACCCGCGACTGGAACCCGCACTGCCGGAACTCCAACCGCGGTCCTGGGACTCGAATCGGATCCCGGGACTCGAACCGGCCGTCCCGGGACTCGAACCGGTGACCCCGCCGCTCCAGGGGGCGGAGCTTCCACCAACGGCGGGTGGTGGGTCGGGGTCGGCGGGAGGTAACGGGAGTAGGTGCCGGCCGGGCCGAGGGCATGGGGTTAACGGGAGGAGGTGCCGGCCGGGCCGAGGGCATGGGGGTAACGGGAGGAGGTGCCGGCCGGGCCGAGGGCATGGGGGTAACGGGAGGCTGCCGGGCTGAGGGCACGGGGAGTGGGTCGGGCAGAGCCGGCCCAGCCGAGCGGGGCGGGGAGGGCGGTGGTGCTTCAGGGCCGCTCCTGGGGCCCATCCCGGGCCGGGCCTGCCCCGCGCTCAGCCGTGTTTGTCCCCTCAGGGCCGGGGCCGCGCTCAGGAGCCTCCATGGTGCCCGTGGCAGCCCCTCACACGTCCCGGTGTCCGCGAATGCCTGGCAGCGCTCGGGCCCCCGGACCCCCATGAGTTCGTCACTGCTGGGCTCTGCCTCGTCCCAGGTAAGACGGGAACGCGCGGCTGAGCAGCGGCTCTGCCTTTGACAGGGAATCCCTCACTGTGCCGCCCGCGGGTTGGGTCGGGGAGCGCAGCTGGTGCCGCTGTGTACTGGGCAGGGTTCTCAGTCAAGGGCCACGGCCACGAGGAGCTGTTTGGAACGGTTTGTATTTATAATATAAACGTATTTCAACTTAAAATAAACCCCTCGAGTTTATTACCAGAGAATTTGTCACTCCCTTCTGTTGAAATGCATTCCGTGTCTCACCTTTTGTAGGCACTTAGCCCATATCATGAGAACAGCATCATCAAGAAACAGAGGAAGGAGCTGCAGGTGTTAATTGCAGAGCTGAAGGAGCGTGACAGGGAGCTCAATGACATGGTTGCAGTGCACCAGAGGCACATCCAGGCCTGGGAGGGCGACCGCCACAAGATCCTGACTTTAGCAGAGAGGTGCAGCTTATTGACCAGTGAGTGTTATGCTTGTGAAGAGCAACATCTTGGCCTGTTAAGTGCTTTGACTCCTCAGGAACAGCTTTGCATCATATAAGGAACCATTTCCTACCCTTGAGCCTTTAAATTGTTGTGGTGGTTTTGTTGTAGACGGACTGTATTGGGCAGTTGGCATTTTGGCAGCTCAACCCAAGACAATTGTGTGGTCTCTCTCTGAAATCTGAACTTCCACCATGGTACTAAAGTGGTCTGGGCTTGAAGGTGGAGGTGATAATCAAAAAGCTCTTTCTCATTCAGATGCATAAGTTGCTTCTTTGAATTCTTTTAATAATAACCTGAGATTTGCTCAGTTGGTTAAAACTTGGTTGTAATAATGCCAAGGTCATGGGTTCAATCCCCTGTGTGGGCCATTTACTTAAGAGTTGGACTCAGTGATCCTTGTGGGTCCCTTCCAGCTCAGAATAGTCTGTGATTCTGTGAAGTCTGTGAAATAAATGTGGAGGGAGAGAAGAGTTTGCAACGTGCTGTTGTGCTGCAGAGCCCTGTGCCCTGGGGCTGTGCTGCACAGCTCTGACATCATCCACAAACCACCCAGTGGAGACACCTGGCAGCTCTGCACAGTTGTTCATTTCTGAATCACAACATTTTAAAACACTGCATTAAATTATTTCAGAGACTTAAAACAATTATTTCTGAGATTTCAAAAACTGTGTGACAATCTCTGAGCTGTTTTCTCACAAACAACCTTGTCTCCTTTCTTTTCAGGTGAGCTGAATGACAAAGATGCAGTTATAAAATCACTGACTGAAAGGTTAAAGTTCTTAGAATCTCAGCAGAATAACAGTCAGGCAACACTTGAAAATACACAACAGAAGTTTAAAGAGCTGACTCAAAAAGTAACAGATTCATCTGTTCACTGCCAGGCTCTGGAGGTAGGGCTTGAGTAATGGTCTGGTTTTGCAGTCTGTGCATGTACAGGATGCCAGTGGCATCTGGGAATTTCACTGGTGAATAAATAATTCATATTAGGGCTCCTGAGTTGCATTTGCCTTTCAGTACAGCAGCCTTAGATTTAAGTGTAGCTCTGATTCATTGGGGGGGGAATGCTGAGGAGCAGAAATTTTCTGAGCTAGAATTTGGAGTTTGCTGTTTGTCTGCTTGGTTTGGGGGAACCAACTCACCTCCAACAATGTCAGGCTGTGGGGCAGTGCTGTCCCCAGAGCAGGATGGGGCACTGGGTGAGGGAGTTCCAAAGGTTTTATTTAGAGCTTGATTACTGTGATGAACTGTAACGTTCTGAAACTGGTTTAATGGTAGGAAAATAAATGGTATTCAAGTGTTCTTGAAATTTTTTTAGTGATTTGGCAATGATTGTATAATTTGGATAATTTTTCTCTGTGTGCAACGAAGTAAAGCAGAATACTGCATTTTGTCTAATTGACCCAAGACACAGGGTATGAAGCCTGCAAGTTACAAACAAATTAGGGAACAATTTTTACTCCATCCCTCCTTTCTCCAGCTTGCTCAGAATCCCACATTGCCATTCACAATGTTTCAATTGCTTTGTGGACACGTTTGCTGGAAAAAAGTACTAACTTAGAATGACTGGAGCAATAGCTGACACTTCTTTCTGTTCACTAGGAGAAAAATCAGAATCTGCACCACTCGATTTTGGAACTGGCTGTTAAAACAGGGCAGCTACAAGCAAGGGAGCAGGAGCTTCTCACCATGCTCAGGCTGAAGGTAACATCTCATCCTGTGGGCACCAGATGTGGTCACCCTGCACTGCAGGTGTTGCTGACTGTACCACAGGGGTTCTGCCACTGCTCATCTCATTCATATTTAATTCTTACACTTGTTTGAGAAGGGAAAAGTGGCCAACAAACAGTAAACTGGTTTATTTTCAGAAACAAGCCGATTTCCAGGCTTTGATTTTTGGGATTTTTGTTCCTCAAGAGCGCAGAAGAAAATCTGTGAAGTCACTGTAACTGCAGTGGGATGTACTGTTGGTTTGTCAAAATCCATCCATAATATAAAAATTAAAATTACATTCTGTTTCCTATTTCAGGACAATGCTCTAATTGAAACCACTGATTACATAACTGAGTTTACATTCAAATTAAAAAAGCTGGAAAGTGCATTGCGTGCAGTGAAGTCAGAGGATTTCTGTCTCAACAGAGAACAGAAGGAGCTCAACCTGACACTGAAAGACCTAATGCTTCAAACAAATAAGCTGAGAGGTACATGTTTGTGCTGGGCTCCTAATGTAGTGTAGAGCAGCACAGTTCCCTTTCATTCTGGGAAATACTACATTTTGTTTTGCAGATGTCCTCTCTGAAAAGATGGAGGAAAACAACAAGCAGCAGGAAGAAATCCTTCACCTGAAGCACCAGAATGGCTGCTTGAGGAATAGGCTGGCACTTGCAGGTAGGGCTGGGCAGTTGGCTTTTCATGCCTTGGCTTTCAGCAGCTCAGGGGCTTCTAGACATTAATTCACTGATATCTGTGAAGGAGGCAGCTCTTTATCTGCCTTCTTTGCAGTTTAATAAAAGAACATCCCTTGTGTGCCATTCCTGTGTGAAAGCAATATCTGGGGCTGCTGCAGGGACAGTTTACAGGACCTTGTGAAAGCACAAAGTTCACCAGAGTGATTACACATGGAGGAATAAATGGCTCAGAGGGTTCTCTGATGAAAATTTTTCAGACTTTCGTGTCTCCTGTGGTTTATGCAGTTACTGGGGGTGGTTTCTCCCTCCTGCATAGGAAATGAGGACCTACTGTAAAGAAGCCACATACAAAACCCAAAGCTTAGGCCCTATGAAATCACCAGCCCATCTCCCTCTGGTTTTGTACAGAAGCAGCATGTTACAAATTCACTTCTCTCTTGCTTCTCTTTAACTGCTGGTTTTGCTTTAGGCTGGTTTAACATGAAGGCCTTGGCAAACTGCAGCTTGCTCTCCATGGTCCCTGTGCTGTGGGTTTGGGTGGAGCAACATGGCAGTGCTGCAGTGGGTAAAAAAGGGGGGTGATGGTCCCTGCAGTGTCTTAGGGACAAGCCATACAGACCTTGAAAGATCAGGTGGCCAGAGATGTCCTTTGCTGTGAGGTGATTTCCTTGCCCATCACTTCTAGTCTGCCATTGCCTTTGCCAGATCCTGGTGCCAAGTCTCATTATTTTAAAAACAATAGAATTGGGAAGTATTTCCCAGTACTTCCCTATACAAGCATGCACTAGAATTAATTAACTGAATTCCTTTCCCCTTTCCCCCTCTCCTCCCTTTCTTACTTCTCCTTTCCCCCTCTCCTCCCTTTCTTACTTCTCCTTTCCCCCTCTCCTCCCTTTCTTATTTCTCCTTTCCCCCTCTCCTCCCTTTCTTATTTCTCCTTTCCTCCTTTCCCTTTCCTCCTTTCCCTTTCCTCCTTTCCCTTTCCCTCTCCCTCTCCCTCTCCCTCTCCCTTTCCCTCTCCCTTTCCCTCTCCCTTTCCCTCTCCCTTTCCCTCTCCCTCTCCCTCTCCCTCTCCCTCTCCCTCTCCCTCTCCCTCTCCCTCTCCCTCTCCCTCTCCCTCTCCCTCTCCCTCTCCCTCTCCCTCTCCCTCTCCCTCTCCCTCTCCCTCTCCCTCTCCCTCTCCCTCTCCCTCTCCCTTTCCCTCTCCCTTTCCCTTTCCCTTTCCCTTTCCCTTTCCCTTTCCCTTTCCCTTTCCCTTTCCCTTTCCCTTTCCCTTTCCCTTTCCCTTTCCCCTTCCCTTTCCCTTTCCCCTTCCCTTTCCCTTTCAAGTTAAATAAATCAGTAAATGAAGCACATTATTGCTGCTGATAAAATGAATCCAGGTGCTGTGGAAAAGCTGAAGGAAAATACTTGATTGTTCAGCTGTCTTATGATTTTCATGCTCTTTTTCTTTGGAGGGGAAACAGATTCCAGTGAACGTTAAGAAAATGCTTTTGATTTGGTTCAGTACCACTTTCTACTGCAACAGACACAGCATGAGCAAAAGCACTTGCTTTGAGTCTATTCACTTTAAGTAATTACCAAATTATCTGTGTTTTGAAACAGTGGAGATGGCACAGAGGAAGGATGAACTTTACCAGTTTGCCAAGTCCAAACAAGCACGGATTGAAAAGGAGTTATCCACTTTGCTGCAGGTACAGCCCTAATCATGTTGCTGCTCTGAGCTTGTAAAAGCATTTTCAGTAACATCAGACCTACATGGAACAGTATCAAACAGTTAGATCTGGCTGGTATGAATTAAGGAAAAAATGTCTGTTCCTGCCCTGCTGAGGTCACTGCAGAGTGTTGGTTTGTTGGGGTTGGACGGGACAGCCTGTGGTGCCAGGCTGGGGTGTCACCTGAAGGGCAGCAGGAGGGGGTGGCTCACCTGCCCCAGGTGAGCTCAGCAGCCCAAGGGACATCCTGTGCTGGCAGGGCAGAGAGACAGAAACCCTGAGGTTCTCAAGGCATGCTCCATTTTTTTAATTGCAAATGATTGATGGGTATGTTATCTCCTACAAAAGCTTCACAGAAATGCCCTGCAGTGAAAGCCAAACCCCATGATCACCTGTAATTCTGTAACACTGAACCAGCATAATAACAACATGTATTAAATATCAGTAGTGATACTGTATATATGGTTCAGTGTGGTTCCATCTTGGAACAACACTGCATTCTTTAATAGAAATCCTGTTTATTGCTGCAAAATATTTTCCTCAATACATTCAGAGATATCCTCTTAGATTTGTCTTAGACAGTAGTTTAACTATGCAGGTGTTGGTCTAAAAAAACTTTTTGAAGATGTTTTTGTAGGACAAGATGAAGCTGTTCCTGCAGCCCAGACTGACACTCTTGCCCATCATTGTCTTTGCCAGGTCTCTGCAAAACCAGAGTGTGACTTACAGTTCCTTCATGGCAACTCAGAGAGCACTCAGGCCCCAAGGCAAAAGCATGAAAAGATGGCAAGGAAAAAGAGGTAAAGTCATTTTTCTAAGTTTTTTTAATAGTTTGTTCTCAGAGAGAGGCTTCACTGTTCAACCACAACCAACACCCTCCCAGAGATGTGTGCTGGGTCAGGAGGGCTTTGCTGGGCTCAACCACAAACATCCAGTGAAGTTCTCAAGTACCCTGTTTTTTATTTGGTCAGGAGACACCGTAAACATCAGTCACAGACTGAAGTGTTGTAGCAGGCCAGACAGCTCATGATTTTTTTTAGAAAATGAAGTAGTCTGGTGGTAGGTGTGTTAATCTGGCTCACTCCTGCTTTTGTTTAAAAAGCCAAGTTTATTTTAGGAAGCAAACTCTAAATGAGGAAATCGGTGCACACCCTGGAGGTTCAGACAGAATTGCCACACTGTATAAAACATGAGGGATCTCTCAGGCTGATTTTGGAAAGCAGCAGCCAAGTCTGGGCAGACTTCTGTGGGGTTTTGGCAGGCTGCAGCTGCCTGGTGGTGTTTGAGCTCCCACAGAGCTGCAGCCTGTGTTAGTGCAGGGCTTTGGGAGTGCAGGTGTGGGTGCTCTTTCCCTGCTGTGTTTCTGACTTGTTTTTATCGTGCCATTGTAGCACGGAGGTGACATTCTCTGCCTCTGAAAGCCACAGCAAGACACACATGGGTAGGACTGAGGGCAGCCACAGGATGTACAAGGAGTGGTCACCTGCACCATTTCCAGAAAGTAGGGTAAAAACCACCCCTGAGATGTGTGGAGTAGATAATAGACAGTCACTGGATGCATCAGACATGGAGGAAACTACCTCAGCCTTCTTAAACCAGTCTCCAAAAGTTGTGAAAGGCTTGGCTGTCCCCACGGAAGAAGGAGCAAAGCAGGATGTTGCAGCAAGCTTGGATGAGCTAGACACTGAAATATTCCGTGAGGCAAACAGGAGCAGGCCATTGAGAAAGAGGGAGACTGGTGAGAGTGGAGTGGAAGGCAGAGAGCAGCAAACCTTTGAGACGTCTGTGCCTCCCTATGAGCGCTGGCTGGACATCAGAGCTCGTGCAGATTTGCAAAGTACTTTGCTCCAGAACAGCACCAAGTCTGGCACCAAAACTGATAAGAAAAGTAAAAGCTGGGAAGAGAGGGCTGGAATTCAGCTTGGGCAGAAGAGCAGAGAGACTCCTGCAATTCACAAGTCTGGAGTTGGGAACTCCACCACAAACAGGAGTGCACACTGTGAGCCAGTGTCAGATCTGGAGTGGCTGCAGATTTTCAAACCCATGGAAAGAGATGGAAGCACATGCAGTGGAAAAGATTGCAGCTGTTTGGAGTCTGCACAGTAGATGGACTGTGCCAGCTCATGCAGGTTATGAGCTTTCTACATGTAAGAAAGAGGTATAAGCTGTAGTTATGTAGAAACTTAGGTGTATAAGCTCTCAATAGTATCTCAAGTGATGTTTAAAGAAACTTGTTTTAGAATTAGCCTACCAACTTGAAAAGTAGAGAATTTATAATAAAAATAGCACTTAAAGTACCGTGATTCTATTTTTATGCATTTATTTTTTCTCATCTCTTATCCCCAAGAGCTGTGTGGGCAGGAGAAGCTGAAACACCACATAACTTGCCAAATAAACTCATTGAGAAAAACACAGATTTTAGAAATCTTACGATTTTCTGAAGTCCCAGATGTTGCTTGTAACTCTGGTGGGCAAAATATGTTCTGCCCAGAGTTGGGCTTGCTCAGTGATGTTTCTGTGAGGCAAGAAACAGGTTCAGGTTTTGTGTGATGCTTTAGTGACTGTGTTATTTCTGTGGAGAAATCACACCATGGCTGGGCAAGAATGTAGGACACAGCTCTGAGCACAGGCTGCTGCCTCACTCAGGGCAAGAAATGGGATGGCAGCGTTTAAAGGACAGCAATCTGTCCCCTCTCCAGTCTGTGGGACTCTCTGATTATGCTGGGGGAGGAAAAGGATGTGTGGGGGATGAGCAGAATGAGGTTTCTAATGCTGAGAAATGTCAGGAAAAGGCTCAGGTGCCTTGGTGTGGTGTTGGAAAGTATCCAAGATAAAAATACTGCTTCTCATTCACAGAAGTGGCTTTATGCCTGCACAAGCAAAGGCTTCCAGGGCTGGGACTTGCTGTGGATTTGTTGTCTTGGTTCCTCCAACTCCTTTCAAAAAGCTGATTTACCAGCTCTTTTTCAGAAGGATTTCTGAAGTTTTACAGAGATTTCACAGCTGCCTTTTAACCAGAGGAGAATCTTTCCAGCTGGTGGTTTGACAAGTACAGTAAATGAACAGCTGTTTAAACCTGCTGCAAAAGTCTGCCCTACATCCAACCAGATTAATGTTATGGAGCTGAGAGGTCTGATGATGTGTGGATGCTTTCAGTCTGTGTGGCTTTTAGAACAGAAATATCACAGGATTTGCTGCAGTGGGACAGACCTGTTCAGAAACAAGGTGAATGGGCAGCCACTGAAAAAGAATGCTGTCCTGGCACATTCCCCAGGCCTCAGCTGAGCCCTCTCTGCTTTCCACTGGCTCTAAATCATTCAAAAAACTCCCCTTACACCTACCCTGACCTTTCTTACCTGCTGCCCCAGCAGCAGCACTGACACACTGCCCTCCCTCCCAGCCCCTGCTGGGGCTGGAGCATGAAAACTGCTCCACTTTTTGTCCTGTCCTGTTTGTCTTGTCCTTAAGTGAATTTTAGGGGAAAAGGAACAAACTCAACCCGGGCAGTGCATACAGAGCAGAGACCCTCCAGTGAGGGGGGATTTGCTGCTGAGGCAGCCAATTCTCTTGGTGCCCACCCGTGGTCCTGGGGCCCTGCTGGTGGGAGGGGGATTGAGAGTGCAAATCCCAGCCTGTCTGCCCTCCAACCTCTGCTGACTCGGATTGGCCAGGCAGTAAATCCTCACACTGTGAACGGGAGGAAGGCAGGAGAGCTGCCTCTGTGGAGGGATTATTGGCACAGACCAAACACGACATTCCTCCTGGGACTTGCATCTGGATCCTCCAGTTTTCCACTGCTGATGATGTAGTTTGTGTGCAGGGAAGGGTGCTGGCACCTCCCTGTCAGCCCAGCAAATATTTTTGACATGAGTTCCTGAATTCTGGAACAGCCAACAAGAAGGCTATTAAAAGTCAAACACCTTCTCCAACAGCAGGGGGGATTGTGAAATCCCAGGGTGCAGGGGTGGTTTCTGTGTGCTCTGACTTGGTGACTTCATTTTTGTTGGACCAACATTTGCTGCCTTTGGATTTTGATCTCAATTCTCATTTTAAAGATGGAGCATCAGCAGGTGCTTGTTCAGTCTGGACTAAGCCACCCATTCCTGAGCCACCTCCCTGCCTCAGAACCAAACCTGTTCCCTCCCTCCCAGCCTGTGTGTTCTCCAGAACTACCTGTGCCCATCACTTCTCCTCCCATCCCTGTTCCAGGCTGCTGCAGCTTTTCCCTCACCTCTCCACTCAACCTGCCCTTGTCAGAGGCACAGAAACATGAGCTTTTCTCTCTTCAAAGAGAGCCTGTTGTATCCCAGGGTTTTCCTGGAGTGAAATGGGACACAGCAGACTCTTTTGGGCTGGCAGCTCTTGGGAGGGCTTTTTCCTAGTCTGGATCTCATGGGAAAATACACCTACTTGTAGGAGTCTTGCCAGGTCTGCAATGCATTGTTACACCAAATAAGTGCATAAAGAATATTTAATGAAATATTATCAATTCAAAGATTGTATTTTCTTTAAAATACACATTTTTAAAATTATTTAGCCATCCAGACTGTGCTTCTGTTGTGTTCAGAAGTGTGATGAGTACAGTTTGCTCCTGTATTTAAATAAAATAAAGCCTCCTGGGAAAGCTTTCCTGTGATCTCTGAAGTGAGATGGGGACTGTAAAAGACTGTGAAATTCCCTTGAAAGGTACACCTACAAATACTCATTTGGCTAATAGTTGATTAAAAGCAAAGAGGGAGTTGGGTGTGAGGGAAGAGCAAGGGCAGAGCTTTGGGAGGAACAAGCATTGCCTGCTGTGTGCTCCTTGCAAGGTCAAACACACCCTCAGGCACGAGGTCCTGGGGCTGGTTGGAACTGTGTGAATGTCAAACCATCGTCCTCAGGGGCTGAAAGGGGTCTGAGGGAGCTGTTAAACACAGGGGCACTGAGGAACAGGGTAATCCCAACACTCCATGGTTTGCTTGGCTCAGGGCCCACAGTTATTTATGTTGTCCCATGATTTTCCCTTGGAAGTTTGAAATGGATGGTGATGCTGTTTCTGCCAATGTCTTTTTTTTTTTTAACAGTGGAGAAAACCCAGATGTGAGTTTCTACCACTTGGATTCTCCCTGTTTGACATCCACCCAGGACAGCAACACATCTCAGATATCTGAGGAATTCTCTGGTCCAGATTCCCCTCTGCACATCAGTGACCTGGCAGTGACTCAGCCAACACAGAGATGCTGCAGTGCTGCCATGGACACAGTCAGTATCTCACTCCAGAATGTCCTTCATTGATTATAAGGGGAATTATGACTGCAACTGACTCCTGGCATAGCAGAACTAGGGAATCAAATGATGAGACAACAGGCTTAAGGCAAAGGTGGTAAAATAATTTTTCCAAAATAACTCCTTGTTGTCTCAATATGTCTTGGGCAGCATAAGGATAAATGAGTTTTAAGAATAATATATGAGCTTTTGGAATGAAAAGCTTTAGGAGAATGGATGTTGACTAATTGATAAGTCCACTGGATATCCAAGCACAATTATCAAAAGCTGCTGAGCAGTTTCTTTGCTGTTCTGCCTGGGTTTCCCTCTTCCTCCTGTCTTTGTCTGTTCTCCCCTTTATCCCTGAATTGCTGTTGTGTGTGCTCTGTGTGAATGGACATGAAAACCTGTTACAGAACTGGCACTAGGGAAGAGCTCTGTGTTTGTCAGAAACACCAGCAGCTACTCAGAGCCTGTTCCATCACAGTATTTTGAACTGAACCATTTCCAAATGAAAATGCTGGTTCTTGGTGTGTCATAACCTTGTGAAATATTCCACATTGCTGACTTTGGCTCCCTCTGTGCCTCCTGCAGGACCCCAGTTCCCTGCTGGTTACGCTGCGTCGTGCTGTGGCCGAGTCTGGAGAGAGAATTGCTCACCTGAACCTCAGCCTTGTCCCCCTGAGCCCTCACTCTGTCCCAAACAGCAGCCATGTGGATATGGGATAGCTTGTTCTCCCAGCACTGGGCTGAGGTGCTCAGGAATACTGAGTGGGAACATCCTTTCCCTTCTGCTTGACTTGCACTCCATTAGCAAAGCATGAGGGGGATATTATAAAGAGGCAATTCCTGCCTGCCTTAGCTCCAAGTACTTGAATTTTTTATAGGATTCTTTATGGCTCCTCAAGGTCATGGCAGGATTTGACTTCTGTCTGAGCAGATGGGAGGAAGGAGTCATTTGGGGGCAAGCTGGAGGAGGCCTAGAAAAAAGTGAGCACTGGTTCTTGCTCACTTGAGAAGCACATGAGATGATTTCTCAGGCTCAGTGCACACACACCACTCTGCTGTGGTGCCAGAGACAGTCAGAACTCATTATTATATCCATGGGCACTGTAGGGAATAGGTGATGTATTAGGATAGTTGGGATATGAATTTAACCAAACCTGCAGCTTAGATAAATTTAGGGGGGTTGTGGGCTAATAATTTTACTTCCTTCATTGCAGGCTCAGAGAACGTACTCAGAGGTCAAAGAAAACCTGTATGTGGCTGTCTGGCAGTTTGTTTTATGAGCAAGAGCACTGTTAGGGAGTTCCTGTTGGATATGTGGGCAGGAGTAATTGGAGAAGGGGTCACTTGTTTGTTTTCTTAAACATCCATAAGAATTTCCACCCTGTTTGACAAGGACATTGTACCATTTGTCACTAGAAATGAGTCCACTTGTGCTGATCCATATCCCAGAGGGAGGATTGAGGCCCTTGGTTTCAGAGCAGGCTGCTTTCTCCTCACACATCACCTCTCTCTAAAACTGCTGGACTCCTTTTAGCCTCAGATGAACTTGACCAGAACAACGTTGCTGTAAGGAACAGACAAAGCAATTTTTATAACATTCAGAGCCACAGACCCTTCGCTGTGCTGGCCCTGACTGAGTGTAAAGGGTTTGTGCCAGAGTTTGCATAAACTGAAAGGGGATTTTGTTCAGCAGCTCCTCTGCAGGATTTCATTCAGCAGAAAAGACAGCAGCAGTTTAGTCTTTGCAAATCCATGTAGGAGGATTCCTGAAGAGCTCCCCACAACACAGGGCTTGCCTGTGGCTCCTGCCCAGCCCCATCAGCTGTCTGGCTCCTGCTGACTGGTTGGCAACTCACAGCTCAGCCACTGTGGCTGCCCATGGCTCTGCTTTGGGACCTGAGCCTGCATTTCTGAGCTTGGAAATGGGCTTCTCCCTCACAACTGGTGCTTTGGGGGGTAGAGCATAAAGCAGGCTCAGTGTGTGCTGGGGGAGCAGATCCTGAGCCCCAACTGCAGAACTTGGATCTGCTTTCAGAGCAGTTCTGGGCAAAAACTCATCAGGTGTGTTTTAGTTAATCTGTGCAGGCCAAATAGTCTGTGCTTAAAACCAGGCTTACCTGAGGCTGTTTTAAACTGAGCCTTAAAACATAATATCAAACATAACCCTTAGAGTTTAATCAGTAAGAATTTGTATGGGTTGGATTCTGTGCCCTGCTTGGGGGAGGGAGGAGAAGAGGGAGTAGAGAATGCCAGCTTGAACCTGCCAGCCCTGGAATTTTTATTCTCTGAATCCTTTGATTTCCAGGTAGGGTTTTTGCATTACAATAGAGACAACAGAACTTGCAGAAACTCTTCACAAAAGCCAGTTATCTGCTGCAGAAGAAAGAGATGCCAAGGTTCCTTCTTATCTCTGTGATGTTCCATGAGCATGAAGGTGTTTTGGACTTGATCTTTGTTTTCTTCCCTCTTTATAAATGCATCTGCAACATTAATACACATTGTGGATTTCTGAGATGAGCCTGGCACAGGATTCTAAGTGCATGTCCAATAAAACTCTTGTGAGTACTATAACAGCAAACAGATATTAAGGCAGCAAGTAATTCCTTTAGGCAAATAATTAAACATCTCTGAGGCGTGTTCCTCGTTCTCTGGGCAGTCAGATCTCCCAGCCCCATTCCCCAGAACCTGCAGGCTGCTCATTGTAGTCAGAGCCCTTCTGTGTGTTACAGATAACAGGATCAAGGATGTGAATGTTGTTCAGTGAGAGATGAGAAGTGTTTTCCAGGGCCACGGCCAAGGGCGGTTTTAGGATATTGTTCCTGGGCTCAGAACCCCAAAGTAGAATATATTGAATAGAGCTGTTTCAAAATACCCAGCAGCCCACAGCAGATTGTTTTTTTCTTTTAGAACCAGGAAATTTCTCCCTCTCTGATTATTTGTTCTCCTGATGTGGATTGGATGGTTGAAATAGGCACCACATTGTCTGGTTCTGAGGACAAAGAGTAACCAGATATGGTTAAATCCTGAACACTACTTGAAACTGAGTAAGAACAGCAACAGTGAGGAGAAAAAGTGGCAAAAAAGGAGAAATCTTCCAGTGCTGACACAACCCAAGCTCCCTCCTGCAGAGGGAAGGTGTCACACAGCCAGCTGGGGGGTGGAGCTGTGTGGCTGTCTGGGTTTCTCAGGGGGATCAGCTGGGATCCAGCAGGGAACAGGTGCTCAGTTCTCTCCCAGATATTCCAGCTGCAGTCCCTGAGGAGCCAAACCCTCTGTGCCCTGGGAGTGGGGCTGGTTTGTAGCGCTCTCCACTCTGCTGTTCTGCATTGAGCAGACACGGAGTCTCCTCCCGCAATCCGTGGGCTCTGTGGAGCTGATGGGCACTGGCAGGAGATGGTGCTGAGTGGCTGCAGTGCTGAAACGCTCCTGGGCAGAGCTGCCCTTTTCCTAAAAGGAGCCCCGAGGTAAAAGCAGCCCGAGGTTTTAGAGGTCTAAGCCAACACTGTGACTTGCATCCTGAAAGCACTGATGTTTCAGGAGCAAATCCCCAAAAGTGCTGAGCCCTGTGCTGAGGCAGCAGAGTGGGGAGTGTGTGCTGAGCCTACACAAATAATCCCCTTTGCTCCAAGTGAGAAAGAGCCGCTGGAACAAACGCACCCACAAGCCACTGTACACCCATGGCGAGAGTTAGTGACTCTGCAGGGCACTGCCTGATGCATCATTCCTGCTTTCTTTGTGTGGGAAAAGGCACCGAATCGCTGTGAGCAGTTAAATCCGAAGCAGAGCCGGTAGCAGGTCCAGAAATAACTGCTCGTCGGTGCAGTTTCATACACAGCAGTGATTGAATTGATTTGGGTTGTGTTTGTTTGGTTTTAAAATTGCTTTGAAACCATTTGAGGGCAGGTGCACTGACAAACATCAGGGTCATTTCCTCCCTGGCTGAGCCATTCTCATCAGTCAGTTGTTTTGCTTTTAGAGAGAGATTGGGTGGGGGAGAGTTGAAGAACTCCCGAAGAAAGCAGGGAGTAAAGGGCTGTTTCAGTCTTGGACACCAGAGCATGTGGCACTGCTCATAAATGGTGACTCAGTGGCTGGCCAGGGGCACAAAGATCACTCCTTTTCACAAAGCTAACTGGAAAGGTTTTATTTCCAAACACGCCTTTGGTGGCCCTCAGACTGTTGTCTTTCTGTCAAGTGCTTTTTTTACCTTTCTCCTCTTTGTATTTTAACTCTGTGTTCCTGCTCTATTTACAGTGTAAAAATGTGTTTAGTAAATTGGCATACATGTGGTTGCCTTTTAAAGGAAATGTTCCTGCTTTTTAATAAAAATCTTTGTTTTCTGAAATGAATGAAAAAATTTCCAACACAGAAATAATTTTGAGGACTGAAGATCATCAACCCAGTAGCTACAATGGAAAGTTACCTCATTTTTTTCCATGGTTCTCTAAGTGTTTGAAAGACCCACAAGTAGCAGAAAGATGTGACTCTGCAGGAATACATTTTATCTTGAAATAAAACACAGAATTGTGCCAACATTAGCAAGGCTATTTTTGTAGCTGAGAGCTCAGGTTGAACACTGGCTTGTCTTTTAAGAGTCTGAAGTGTGTAATTGTTACCACCTAGGAACTACTTTTTTTTTTTTTAAGGAGGCTCAGAAATATTTATAGCATATGACACAGCCAAGCATTCTTTTTTCTTTTTGTCAGTGTATTGTTTTTGCCCTGGACTTCTTGCCTTGTGGAGGGAGATGAATAATGTTTATAGGAAGTTCCCAATTAATGTTGTAAGCAGGAACTAGGAAATGAATTGAAATGGGAGAGCTTTCACCCAGAAGGTGGGCAGAACAACTTCTCCACACTCAGGAGCTGGTTCTTCCACCAAATTTGTGGGATCAGATGTGTGTGGGCTCTGTTTGCACTGTGGAGCAGCAGCCAAGCATCATGAGACCTCTTTTTTAGCATTTAACCTGCTTTTATCTTTGCCTGCTGTGCAAGACACATTCTGTTACCACAATAGGAACTTATTTTTTAACTAAAAGATCAAGTAAGATAATAAAGGTGATACTTTGCTGTGTCTTTCTTGCCTGTTTAACACACGGTCCAACACGTTCAGAGCTTAATTCCTGATGGTCCTGCCCACAGACACGAGTGGGCTGCTCAGTCCCGTGTGGCTCAGGGGCAGTTTGGGACACCTGTGCCCAGTCCCCAGTGCTGTGCCCAGTCCCCAGTGCTGTGCCAGTGTTTTTCCTGCGTGGGGGCAGCCAAGGGAGGGAGTCTCTGGCTCCATCCTGTGCCACCAATTAATTGCAGTGAAACACAACACTCCGTGGATTCCCCTGGTTAACTCTTTAATGGAATTTTCTGCTCTCTCTTTAATTAGCCCTTTCCTTCAGGGACTGAAGGCCCCAGAATTAGTTGACCAATTCTGGTCAGACCTGCTGTCCTCCAGACTCTTCATCTCCCTACAGAGGGGAGCTCAGCTGCTCTGGATCTTTTCAAGGTTCCACAAGCCTTTACAGTGCATTTATTCCTCTACCTGCACAGAACCTTTCCAGGCCCCATCCTCAGAATCTCCTGCTGTGGGTATGACAAAAATCCCCCCTAAAAAGCCACAATACCATGATGTTCATCCTGAAACTGTCCAGCAGCTTTACAGAGAAATGGGTAGAACTTCCAAGCAGGAGCTGCACTCTCTGGTTTAAATGTGCTTGAGTTTAGTGGATGAATTCTGAGTTTAAACCCCCTTTGAGTCTGAAATGCTCCACAGTTTGCTTTAAAATCAATACAGAAAACTGAGCTCAGGCAATGCAACCAGGATCTGCAGAGCTGCAGGATTTTCTGTCGGGGCTGCCCTGGATTTGTGTGACGGGAAGGAGGGGAATACTGGGGTTAATTTACTCAGCACTAAGTGACTTACAACCCAACTGCACTATCGACCACACTCTGAGGCTCGCCTAGAAACACTTCAAACTCGGTGTCTTATTTCTGGAAGCAGCCCAGTTACTCCAGAGAGCCCTTTGCTGTTGCATCCTCGAACTGAATTGTTATCAAAGACGACAAAGCTCCTTTTCAGCCGCGGCCTTTTCGCTTCTCCTCAGGAGAAGGTGGCGATGGAGCTGCGAGCCCTCGCCCTGCCGTGTGTGCGGGTGTATCGGGCAGGGGCGAGGATGGGCAGCCCCAAATGACAAAGGACGGTCGCCGCCGTGTCTGTCGCCGTTCCCGGTGTTTCCTGAGCCGGGAAATCACCGCGGTGCCCTCGGAGGTCGCTGCAGGACGTGCCTCCCCTCCCCGTGTCCTCTCCACTTGTCCCATCCCCGTGTCCCCTCCACGTGTCCTCATCCCCGTGCCCCCCCCGTGTCCCTCCCCCGTGTCCCCATCCCCATATCCCCATCCCCATATCCCCATCCCCATGTCCCCTCCCCGTTTCCCCTCTCCTTGTCCCCCTCCCCGTGTCCCCCCCGTGTCCTCTCCCCGTGTCCCCCATCCTCCTGTCCCCTCTCCTTGTCCCCCCCCCCCGTGTCCCTCCCCGTGTCCGCGGGTCGCACCTGCGGGCGGGGTGACTGCAGTTCCTCTCTCGGCCGGCAGGGGCGCCCCTCGCGGCGCAGTGCGCGGCCGGGCCGGGCCGGGCCGGGCCGGGCGGGGCCGGGCCGGGCGGGGCGGGGCGGGGCGGGGGGGGCGGTGCCGGTGGCCCCGTGGCCGGAGCGGGATCGGAGCGGGGCCCGGAGCGCCGAGCGCGCTGCCCCGCGCACCATGAACAGCATCAAGAGCGTTCCGGCGCGGGTGCTGAGCCGCCGCGGCGGGCACAGCCTGGAGGCGGAGCGCGAGCAGTTCGACAAGAGCCAGGCAAGGGCGGCGGAAGGGGGTGGCGGGGCCCCGGGACCGGCGGCGGGCACGGTCCCGGTTCTAGTCCTGGTCTTGGTCCTGGTCCTGGTCCTGGTCCTGGCCCTGGTCCGTTCCGCGAGGCATCGTTTCGAGGCGCGCCGAATACGAGGGCTTCCCGGGCCATGGGATGGGATGGATGGGATGCGGGATGCGGGATGCGGGGCGCGGGTGCTCGCCGGGCTCCGGGGACCCCCCCGGTGGAACGGCGCGGCCGCTGTCCCTCTGTCCGACCCTCTGTCCGTCCCCGTGTCCGGCCGTCCCCGGCACCGGTGCGGTGCGGGCTCCCCGCCCCCACCTGCCCCGCCGCTTCCTCCCGGCGCGGCCGCGACACCGGCACCGTCCCCGTCCCGCGTGGACACCGCCGCTCCCGTCCCCTCCCGTCCCGTCCCGTCCGGCCCCGCCGTCCCCGCGGCCAGCGGGCCCCCCCCCCCCCACCCTCCGGGCCTTATCTCAGGTAAACACGGCCCGGAGCGCACGGCGAAAGTTTTCCGGTGTCGGCGGGAGCATCACCCCGGGGCTCCCCCCAGCCAGATGGGCATCTCCGCGTCCCTGCCGGGTCACGGGCCCGGCCACAGCGACACCGGGCAATGCTTGGCACCGGGGGGAAGGGTTCCCCTCGGCCCCCGCGGCGCCGGGGATCGGGGAGTGTCAACCCACGGAGGGCGGCTGAGCTAAAGCCGAGCCCAAATGTGGTCGTGCCCCGCCGTGTCCGGCTTGGCCGGAGTGTCCATAGCCCTGTGGTGCCCGCAGGGTGGGCAATGCTCGGGCACCGATGGGGCTGGCATATGGCTGGTGGGAAATGAATCACTCCAACAGCGTGGGCAGGGATGGACAGAGGGATGGGCAGAGCGACGGGCTTGCTGCTGTCCCAGCAAAAATAACAGTACCCTCCACTCACATCCTCCGGCCCCTCTGGTTCGATGGGCTGTGCATTCACCGCAGATGTTTGTCCCTTCGCCCCTTTGCTTTGCTGGTCCTTGCTTGTCCCCTGGGCTGGTTTGGCTCAGGAGAGCGCCGGCGAGGGCAGGTGGGAATTCCAGGCCTCGCGGGGTCACGGTGCTGGGGAGGAAACGGAGCTCACCGGGTTTGGGGAGCAACACGAGAAAACCGGCAATTCCGGTTCCCTCTGGACGCGTCTCCTTCAATCGTCCCGCGGGCACCGCTGATAAAGAGCCGCGGTGCCAGCGCTGCCCCTGCGCCCAGGGGCTGCACGTGACCCTCCTCCGGCCCTGCCAGGGCATTTGGGGCTTTCCAGTGGGAACTGTGCACAGCTACGAGTTCTCTCCATCTCAGGGTTGCCGTGAGCACAGCCAGGTACAGGGCAAGGAGGTGGTTGCTCTCCAGTAGAGCTTTGGGCTCGATGAGCCCTGGCTCGCTGGCTGACAGTCAGTTACTACCCAGAACTGACCCTTTTTTCCCAGCAACTGCTGAAAAACTGTTTGAAGGGAGCTTTATGCTGGTGTGTTTTCCATAGTGGTGCTTCAGTGGCAGCAGAACAGTTTCAGTGTCAGTACATGGATATTGAGCTGCCTTTACCTCTAATTAGAGCAGCTGTGGAGTCGGCCACCGGTCACTTCTGTGTCACAGGGACTCCACTGGTACATCCTTCCAGGATTCCTACTGTCCTGGAGAAGGATGCTGCAGGAATCCAGAGCCCATTACCTTTTCCCCTCTGAGGGCCTGGGTGATGCCTGTGGGTACAGATGGGAATTGCTGACCCTGATGTGGTGCCAGGTGCTCGTTGGTGATGTGCAGGTCATCTGCTTTCCTTGGCAATGCTTTTCCAGTTCTTGTGCCGGGGTGATTCAGACATCCCCGTTGGAACAGCCGTGCGTGGGAAGTAGGAAGCACCATCCCTCAGCGGGCACTCAGCTTGGCAGCCTGGCAGGAGGCAAAACTTGCCTTTTCTGCTGCCAGTTTTTTGCTTTTCTTAAACAATAAGGTTAAAAATCCAACGAGTTCCTGAACCTCCAGGATTACATTGTGTGTGACTGCCGAGTGGTGGTGCTTTCTTGGTGTAATTTGGGAAAGAGCAGCGTTAGGAAGGGAACTGGAGAGCAGCAGTTTTTAGCTGAGCTGTTCTGACAGCCCTCGTGCTGCCTGGCCAGGGAGGTTCCCAGCTCAGCATCTGCTGCCAGAAGGTCTCTCCCTGCTGTGGGACCTGGTACCCCCCTGCCAGGTGGGGATCATGGCCCTGCAGGATGCCAGGCCTTTGGGGAGCCGTGGGCGGGCAGATTGGCCCTAATTAAAAGCAGCCTGGAAAGAAGGGGTGGATGTAAACTGTGCTCCTTCATTTGGGCGCTTTGATCCTGGCTTTAGTCACCAGCTTGGTACGTGCGGGCTGGGAGTGAGGGCTGGGAGTGAGGAGGGAGGAGTGGGGAGGGAGGGCTGGGAGTGAGGAGGGATGGCTGCACCCCTGTGGGCTCCCACAGCTGTGGCCAGGCAGGTTCTGGGGGCAGAACAGTCCACAAGGTTGCATCAAAGTTTTGGCCAGGCTGGTTGTGCACCTGCAGTGACAACAGGGACCTGCCCATCTCCAGATGTGCTGGTGGTGTCCCAGGAAGTTGGGTCAAGGGTGAATCTCCCCATTTCAGAGTCATCCCCCACAGCCTGGCTGTGCCAGGCAGCCAGCAGGGCCATCCTGAAGACACTCATGTCTCGGGCTGCAGCATCATCACCCTGTGCCCATCCCCTGTCACACCATCCCATTTTTGTGGATCTCCTGACCAGCCTGGTTTTGGAGGCAGAGGAAGCACACCTGGCACAGCAGTGCCAAGGGATTGGCATTGGTTCAGTGCCCATGGTTTATTTAGGACCATGTTGGTCTGTGTCATGGCAGTGCTGTGGGTGGGCTGGGGCTGCCCCTGCATGGGGCCAACACCTGTGGACATAAAATGGCTCAGTGAAACCTCTGCACTGAATCACCAAGGATGAAACCAGCCTGTCCAACAGCTCCCGGGCTGAATTTTGGCTGGTTGGGCTGGAAATGAGATTAAGGGCAATAAACCCAATAAAACCACCAGCACCAATGGGAATGACTGCTCTGTTTTGGGACAGGCCAGGGGGTCCCAGCCCTAGTTCCATCCCACTGAGCAGCTGAGCTTCTGTCCCTGGGGATATGGGACAATATTTCCTTTCCCTTCCAGCTGTGTCTCCTCCCACCTTGTGGGGCTCAGGTCCCACAGGTGAGATGGGTCAGGATGAGTGAGATGGGTCAGGATGAGCGTGATGGGTCGGGACAAGCACATTGTGCTACTTCTGCTTATGACAGGCAGCAAAACTCCAGATTTGGGAGCTGTGTCTACCTCACTCCCCCCATGCAAAGCACCTCAGTAAGATGCAGTAACCCCTTCAGCAGCTCCTTGCTGCAAGATGCATTTCCAAGCCCTACCATATGAAGCTATGGGCTTGTTGCTCCCTGGTCTGTGACAAACCTTCCTTTCTGTCTCTGACCCGTTGCTTTGGTGCTGTGCTGGAGGTGCTGGCACAGCCTCCCTGCCAGCTCCAGGCTTTCAGGTGGCTGTGGAGATGCTTCAGCAGAGGCAGCTGTGCTGCAAGTGCCTGTTGCCTGTTCCCGGGCACTCCAGGCTCGTTAACCTTTGGGATTAGAGGATTACAACAAGTCACCGGCTTAACTGCACTGCTGCTTTACAGCCCCACATGGCAGGGTAACACCAGGGCTCTCCCAGACCAGGAAAGGCAAAACCAGGACCTTTTCCCAGCACCTGGGGGACAGTTTTGGAACAGGCTCGCTTTTTGGGATGCATTCATGATGGGTTTGTTGCTGTCACGGCCAGTTCATGGGCACAGCTATTTTAGATCCTTGTGGGACCGATTTTATGCATTGACACCTTTGGCATCACCCCTTCAGCCCAGCATTGGGTTCCTCCTGCATAAGTCAGGAGCACTTGATAACTTGGCATCAGGTTCCCCCTGCATCTCAGTTTGAAGGAGCCCCTGGACAAGCAGCCACATGGAAGCAAGTGCTTTTCCCAGGAGAGCAGATGAGATTTTTATAAAGTTTTAGGGCTGTGGGGCTGCAGGGAGGGGCTGAGTTTCTCTTCTGGCATGAGTGCTGGTGGCCAGGCCACTTCCTGCCTTCCCTGCTGGGACCTTTTTCCTCTGCTGGAGACAGAGGGCTCATGGACTCAGGCACAGTCCAAGCACTGCTGCGAGGGTGAAGCAGCTCAGTTGAGTCTGCAGGGACCTGGTGAGGAGGAGGAAGACCCTCATCAAACACAGCAACTTGGTTTCAGAGTCCATCACCACACAGGAGATGCAACCAACCCCTCTCTGGGGTCATCTTTTGGAATCAATGAATAATTCAAAGTGTCCTGTGATCAAACACATCAAAACGTAGATAATCCTCCTCTGCTCATCACATTGCTCTGGATTTTTGCTCCATCAAGTTGGGCATCATGACCGCCACTCCCTCCTTGCTCGGGGGCTGCATTTCCCCACGTGCTGTTTGCCAAAAGCACCCCAAACCACTCTCCCCTTGGTTCAAAGGCTCCTTGTGATTCCACAAACAACCCTGGAATTTGGCATCTCTGTGTGTGCTTTAATGTTCCCTGGGCACGGCGCTGAGTTCAGGCTGCAAAAATGCCAGAATTGGTTTCCTGGGACAGGGACAGCCTGGAGCACTGGTGGGGTGGGGCAGGAGGGGTCTGTCTCACAGGTCCTGCTGGGGATGGGGAGGTTTGTTGGAGGATAAAAAGGCCTATTCTGATGTGTTACAAATGACTTTGAGGTGACATATGTGTTCTGAAATTCAGGGTATTCCCCCAAAGCACCAGCACTGCCCTCTGGGGGGGATAGGGTAGCCATGGGGGTCACACTGTGTGTGACAACAGCTCTGCCTTCCTCTTGCAGGCCATCAGCATCAGCAAAGCCATAAACACCCAGGAAGCGCCGGTGAAGGAGAAACATGCCCGGCGTATCCTTTGGAGCAGCCCCTGGGGTGAGGCAGGAGGGCTTTGGGGCCATGGAGGGTTGGGAGGTGGACACCCACACAGAGCTTGGTGAGGGGTGGCATCATGTAGGTTCATCCGTCAGTGCAAAGGCAGACAAGAGAAGTGCTTTTTGGGGCAGTAAAATGCCAAGGGCCCCGGTGGGCTCTGCAGCAGGGGAGGTGCACCCAAAAATATCGTTGGGGGTCTTCTCAGTGGGTGGAGCATCACCTTGGTGATCTCTGTGCCTTTTTAATGGGTGTGCAACAAGAAGAGTCCCCAGCCCAGCCTGTGCCCTGCCCCATGTGTCCCAGTTGGCCTTGACTGCAGGGAAGGGATCATCCTGGGCACACACCACGAGAAGGGAGCGTTCACCTTCTGGTCCTACGCCATCGGGCTGCCCCTGCCCAGCAGCGCCATCCTCAGCTGGAAGTTCTGCCACGTCCTGCACAAGGTCCTGCGTGATGGACACCCCAACGTGAGTGTCCACACTGCAACATCCCTCCTGCTTTACTGGGGCGGGGGTGGGGAATTTCTGCCTCTTGAGGTGTCCCTCTGCACAGAGGGTGGGTTCCCTTCCCTGTGCCAGCCACCTTCCCCAGGCCATAAGGCTGTGAGACAATCTGTTGTTTTGCACGTTTGAAACCTTTGTGCAAAGCCCCAACCTTTGGGTGCCATTGGAAGGCTGGAAGTTCTCCCAAAGCTGGAGTGGCATGAGGGTTGGGTCCATCCTCTTGCCCAGTGTCAGGGCAGACAGGTGGGTGCTCCCTGTGCCAGCCCCACTGTGCCACATCCCTCCTGTTTTTGCCCCCAGGTCCTCCAGGACTGCCAGAGGTACCGCAGCAACATCCGAGAAACAGGAGACCTGTGGGTGAGTGGGGCAAAGTGGAGGTTTGTGCCTCTCCCAGGGGGTTTGGAGGTGGATGCTCAGTGACAATGTGGGTGTGCAGAGGTTAAAGGACCACCTGAAATGAGCCATTGTCTCTGCTCCCGTTGGGTAATGGTTGTGCCCACAATGGAGGGCACAAGAGCTGTAGGTTGGTGCAGGTTCACTGGCGCATCTGGGCTCTGCTGGATCCAGGTGGCCCATGTGTCCCCTCCTGTCTCCCCAGGGCCACTTGCACGACAGGTATGGGCAGCTGGTGAGCATCTACACACGGCTGCTGCTCACCAAGATCTCCTTCCACGTCAAGGTGAGACCTTCTGCTGCCTCCTCTCCTGCTGTGCCAGGGGGACAGGGCTTTGCCAGGGGCTGTGTCACACCAGCACTGCCAGCAGCAACTGATGCTTTTTCCTTCCTTTTCCAAAGCATCCCGAATTCCCCCCAGGACTTGAAGTGTCGGATGAGGTGCTGGAAAAGACTGCGGGGACGGATGTGAACAACATGTGAGTGTGCTGGCGCCGGCAGAGTGGTGAGGGGTGTAAATGCTGGAGCAAAACCCCCAGACTTGTGCCAGTCGGAGCTCTTGCCATCACGGGGAGCCGCAGTGAGCTCGAGCAGCTGGAGTAGGGATGTCCCTGGCACGGAGTGATGGAGTTTTGGTTTGTTTTGGCAGCTTCCAGCTGACGGTTGAGCTGTTTGACTACCTGGACTGTGAGCTGAAGCTGTCAGAGTCAGGTGAGGAGGCGGCAGGGCCCTCCCGCTCGCCCCAGGGCTCTTGAGCAATAGTTTCGCTCTTTGGTCAGGAATGGAGTTCCGGGAGGCTGAGGTTGGAGGCACAAGTCCTTCCTCCTCCTCCCATGAGATTTCTGAGGTTGTTCCTCAGCTGGATTCCCCTGTTGATGCTCTGTAGAGGCAGTTGTAGGAAAATATTTAAGGAATGTGGCCGGTTTGAGCCCACCTGAGCACAGGAGAGTGTGCTGCTCTGAAATACGTTTTGATTTCTGTTTGGTATAACCACCTTAATCGTGTGCATTGCCCAAATCCTTTCTGCCCCCCAGAAGCAGAGGATGGGGCTGTACCTCTTTTTAAAGGTTCATTTCCCCTCGTTGAAATGCCTTCAGGGAGGGCTGGAGGTGTTTGCAACTTGCTTCCTTCTCTAGGAATTTTTAGATGGCTTAGAAATGTGGTGGATTCTTCCTCTGTGAAGAGTCAGGAACACGGAGCTGTCCTGGAAAACAGGGCACAGCAGGAGAGACTCCCATCAACCTCCCGCTTCTCCTCCTGACCCAGTTATACCGAGAATTTATATTCATAAATACTTTAAAGCTGAGCAGGGAAGGAGCTGGGGTGGATATGCTGCCTGGATCCCTGCCAAGGGAAGGGATCTGTTTCCGAGCAGGGGCACACGAGGCTGCGGTGCCAGCGGGCTCGGCCCCTGCCCTGGATCCTCTCCTGGATCCTCACAGGATTGAGTAGAACAGAGCAAAACCTCTTGCTTGCCCCAGCTGCATTATTTGCATCAGCTCCAGGACAGTGTCCCAGGATTTAAATCCTTCCTTTCTGGGGTCAGGGCAGAACTGAGCACCCCATTTCTCTGCCACCACAGCCCCCTTGGGTGTTCTTGGTGCTCGAAGGGGGGTTGTTCCTGGCTCGGCAGGACAGACGGGCAGGAGCCCTGGCGTTGTCCCTGTGCCCTGGCAGAGCCACGTGGGCTGTGGTTAATGATCAAGCTGAGCAGGAGGCTCTGCAAACACGGTGCTGGCACCTCACTGAGCTCAACCCCTCAGTTTTCAGGCAGCTGAACACGTCGATGGCCGTGTCGCAGATGTCGGCGGTGCAGTGCCGCCTGGCCCCCCTCATCCAGGTCATCCAGGACTGCAGCCACCTCTACCACTACTCTGTCAAGTTAATGTTCAAGCTGCACTCCTGTGAGTCCCACGATGTGCCCCGTGCTGATCTTTTCCAGGGTTGGCCCTCTGAATTTGGGGATCAGTTGGAGCATCCATTGCCATGTCTCCATATCCCAGCTGAGCTCTAAGGGCCTGCTCCATCCCTTGTAGACATTCCAGATAAAGGATTTAGAAGGACTTGTTCTTGAGTAATGCAAACTCACGTGTCCTGGCCTGCCAGCCCCTTGCACAGAATTGCTGGGCAGTGCAGCACCAGTAGCCTTATCTGGGTATTTCAGGGTTCCCACACGTGCCTCTCCCTGTGCCACATCCCTGGTCTCTATGCCAGGATTTGGGATACCCAACTCCCATCCTGCTCCCACCTGGCCTTTACCCCACTGGCTCTTGCAGCAAAGGCATTGGGTGCATGTGAATACATGTGCGGCCCCAGGTCAGTCCCAACTGTCCCCATTTCCCAGGTCTGCCTGTGGACACGCTGCAGGGCCACCGGGATCGCTTCCATGATCAGTTCCGCAGGTAATCCGTGGCCAAGGTTGAGCAATGGGTGCCCTCCCTCCTGCTAAGCCCCTGCCCCTGAGAACTGTTTGTCTTTCCCTCCTCTCCAGCCTCAAAAACTTCTTTAAGAAAGCATCTGACATGCTGTACTTCAAGCGACTCATCCAGATCCCTCGGCTGCCGGAGGTATGGTGGGATTCCTGTGGTGCTTTGAAGATCTTCTGGGTTCAGGGCGCACAGAATGTCCCCAGGGATGGGTTTGGGGACACTCAGAGGGACCTGCTGGCCTTGTCAGCTGCCTTCCTTCCCTGGCACTCTCCCTGCTGTGGTTCCCAAGCCCCCCACGACGCCACCACAGCTTCTTGTCCCTGCAGAGCCCCCCAAACTTCTTGCGGGCGTCCGCGCTGGCCGAGCACGTGAAGCCAGTGGTCGTCATCCCCGAGGAAGCCCCTGAGGACGAGGAGCCAGAGAACCTAATTGAGATCAGCACAACTTCCACCACGGAGCCGCAGGTGGGGACACAGGGCTGGGCTGGGAACGCAGGGACAGGGGGACAGCGGGGACAGGCACCTGTGCCTGGCTCAGCTCAGCACCCTCTGTGTTGCCCAGATCACCTCGGATCTGTTTGAGCAAACCTTCGGGCCACCCAATGGCGTGTGGGATGACAGGTATGGGGGTCTGGCGGTGGCAGAGGGGAGTGGCAGCTACCACGTGGCACCAACCTGCCCTTCTCCGCAGGGATGCGCAGATTGAGAGCCTGAAGAAGGAGCTGGACACGCTCCGGGCAGAGATGGAGAAGATCAAACTGGAGGTAAAGCCCACCTGGGGCATAGCTGGTGTGGGAAAATGGGATAGAGCAGGAGCAGGTTCTTGACAGCCAGCACTGTGTTTTGGGATCTCTGCCAGTGCCAGGACCTGACTCTTGATGGAGATGGGCTGGAGGCATGAGGCCTGTCCCTTGCTGTCATGAGCAACTTTATCAGAGCAGGGGACAGAGCAGCTGCAGGGAGAACTTTCCTGTGCATCCTGTGGCTGCTCTGCCCAAGTCACAGTGGGGCACCTGAACAGGGGTGTTGGGGAGGGCATGGCTGCAGGGTCATGCCCCGGTGCCTGGTGTCCTGCAGGCGCAGAGGTACATCACACAGCTCAAGGCACAGGTGAACAGCCTGGAGGGAGAGGTGGAGGAGCAGCGCAAGCAGAAGCAGAAGGCGCTGGTGGACAACGAGCAGCTGCGGGATGAGCTGGAGAGGCTGCAGAGGGTGAAGCAGGACAGCGACAGGTCCCAGCGACTCTGCGCCGAGGCCGAAAGTAGGTGCCCTGCAGTGCCTTGGGCCAGGGCCTGCCTGTGCCACGGCTGCTGAGTGAGGGGCTTCTCACCCTGTAGAGAAGGCCAGTGCCACCGAGATCCGCTACACCAAGCTGAAGGAGAAGCACAGCGAGCTCATCAACACGCATGCCGAGCTCCTGAGGAAGGTAATGCTCTGTGCGGGCACTGACACTGCCTTGGTCCCTCTGCCACCACCTGCCCCGTTCTCCCAGTGTCAGTCCCATCACCCTGTACTCTGAGCATAGCTGGGGGGCACCCCTTGAATCCCTGCCCACTGGCAGTCAGCATTTTGGATGCTGTGAGAAGGGTGTCTTGGAGTTATCCCTTGAGCCAGTGTTTGTTTGGACCATGGTGAGGGTCCCTGGTGAGCCCTGTGTCCCCACACAGAATGCTGACACCGCCAAGCAGCTGACAGTCACACAGCAGAGCCAGGAGGAGGTGGCACGTGTCAAGGAGCAGCTGGCATTTCAGGTGGAGCAGGTCAAGCGAGAGGCTGAGATGAAGGTGAGCTGGCACAGCTCTGGATCCTTCCCTGCTTTCCTGCCAGCACTGAGCCCTTCCCAGCCTGGGAAACATGGTGGCTGTGCACAGTTGGGTGCAGGGGTAGGGGTGGTTGTTGATGTCAGTCCCTGATCCAGGAAGGAGTTGGCATCAGGAAGGCATTGTCTAATACATGTTTCATTCCCTTTTGCCCCAATCTGCCTTTTCTTCTTCCAAGAAAATGCAAATTGGTGGATTTGGGTGCTTTCATTCTCTGAGGCCCAAGTTGGGGGCTGCTCCCAAAATTCCTATCCTGAGCAAAGGAGCCCTTCCAGAAGACACCCCAGAACCCCCAAAGCATGGGTTCCTCCCTCCATCCCGGCCCTGTGCCCGTGCCGAGCGGGGCCAGAGCGTGTTGGCAGGGGCTGGTGTTGTGGTTGCAGCTGGAAGACCAGAGCGTGCAGATGGAGCAGCTGCGGCAGGAGCTGGATGCCCGGCGGGAGGAGCTGGACCAGGCGCAGCGCTCGCTCAGCCAGGCCAAGCAGGTACAGGGCTGGGGGAGCAGGGGGAGCCCAAACCCCATCACAAACCCTGGTTGTGCAGGGCAATGCTCCTGTCACCGCTTGAGCCAGTGGTTTGGCACCAGCACAAGGAGCCATCGCAGAGTTGAACATGAGCCCAGCCCATCAGTGACATGAGCTGGGCATGTCCTCAGCTCCCCCCAGGTGCTGGGCTCACAGTGTGGTGACAGTGAGTGACAGGGCTGTCCTGGCCCCATGGCAGGCGGGTGTGGAGCTCAGTGCGCAGGTGGAGGCCCTGCATGCCGAGAAGGAGGTGCTGAGGCGGTCCGTGAGCGAGAAGGAGTGTGAGCTGCTGTCCACACGCAGCCTCATGGAGGAGAAGGAGCTGCAGCTGAGCCAGGAGGCAGACAAGGCCACGAGGGAGATCCGAGAGCTCCAGGGCAAGCTCCTGGAGAAGGTACAGTGCTGTGTGAAGAGCCCACTGCCCCTCTACTCGCTGGGGTGAGATGTGTGTGGGGGGTGCCGAGCAGTTGGGGGCTCAGCCGAGCCATCACCGACGTAGCCAGTGGGATGTCACTTGCACCAGCAGTAATGGGGTGCTTGGGTCTAAGGGAAATGGTGGTGATGGGAGTGCTGTGTCCCAGCTGTGCCACTCACCTGTTCCTCACAGAGCACCCAGGAGCAGAACTTGCAGCAGAAGCTGCTGGACGAGCAGTTCAGTGTCCTGCAGGAGACGGTGCGGGAGGCAGAGGAGATCCTCCGCGACGCCGTGGCCAAGCTGGACGACCCGCTGCACATCCGCTGCACCAGCTCCCCAGGTAGGGCAGAGACACCATCCCTGCCCCCTCCAAGGTGTTGTATCTCAGCTTTCCCAAGGCATTTTTTTTCCATCATGCCTGAGTAAGTTGAGGTCAGACTTCCCAGGGTGGATTTTTAACTCTCATCCCAGCACTGTTTGCTCAGGTTTTAGTGCTGCTCTCCAGCCAGAGCCATGACAACTCAGGCTGTCTTGGCTTCCACTCAGTGGTGCCAACTCGTGCTTGTGGAGCCCCTCCTCAGCCTGGCCGTGCTAACGAAGCTGAATTCATTACAGATTACCTGCTGAGCCGGGCGCAGGCGGCGCTGGAGTCCACGGATGCCCTGGAGAGCGGGCACGCGCAGTACGTGGCCTCCATGGCAGGTACCTGGGGCTGGGGCATTGCTTCAGCTTGCTCTTGTTTCCATACATCAGCAACCCCCAGGCTGCTCCGGGAGCAGTGACAATGTCCTGGTAACAGAGGGACGTGGGGAGGGTGGTGGGTTCCCATGTGCTTGTTCCAGCTGGAGGGGTTAATACCAACATCTCCAAGCTCTTGTGTTGACCCTTGAGCACCTTCAAGGAGGGGCTGCAGCCCCCAGGACGTGTCTGACAGTCCCTGAGCCTGTGCTCTCCTGGCAGATGCCGCGGGGCTGGTGGGGGCCCTGGCCCTCTTTGCCCACCTCACAGCTGACACCATCGTGAACGGCAGTGCCACGTCCCACCTGGCGCCCACAGACCACGCTGATCGTGAGTGCACAGGGGCAGGGGGTGAGGGGGGGGATTGTCCTCATGGGATGTGCCAAAGTTTCCTCTGCCATGGACTGGATATGGGGTAGATCTTTACCAGGGACAGCACAATACCCCAAGCTCTCCATGCTCCCCTTCCTGACACTCCCTGCCCTCTCCAGTGCCCTTTCCTGAGCCAGGAACATCACTTTGCCCCTGGAAATTAATTTATAATCCTCTAGAAGAAATTCACTGGGTGCTGTGGGTGCTCAGTGCCATCTCCACAGATGAGGGGAGGAGGAAGTGGAGGGAAGCAGGGCTGGGCTGGAGGGCCCCCTTGCCCAGCGAGGGGCCTGGCACCGACCCATCCTCTCTGCAGGGCTGACAGAGCTGTGCCGGGACTGTGGGCAGCAGAGCCTGCACTACCTGGGCGAGCTGAAGGACAGGCAGAGGCTGGGCCATGCCGAGCTGGGGAACGTGCGGCGGGCACTGCAGGGGGTCCTGCACCTGGCCCAGGTAGGACATGGAGCCCACACACCCACCTTCCCATCCAGGGCTGGCAGCGGGGCTGGACTGAGCACTTTGGGGTTACCCACAGGTTCTGGGGCTTTCCATGAGCCATCTCAGCTTCTGAGTGCTGAGAGCCTTCCTGGTGGTGACCAGAGCCCCTCACCCTCAGATGAGCTGAAGTCTTTCAGCCCAGTAATCCCAGTGCAATGAAAAATTCCCAACTTTGAGATACTCACGTGAAGCCACTACTAGTCTTTGCCCATACACCACTATTAATTCACAGGCTGTCAGCTCTCCAGAGCCCTCTGAAGCCAAAACCTCTCCTGTGATGGAGTTTTGTCACCTTGATTTGGGGCATTTCTTGCCCCTGAGGTCCCTGTGCCATGTTTGCTGCCAGTTGGTGGCACATGTGCCTTCACCCTTGCAGGCTGCAGAGTGCTGCTCCTGCAACTTCAGTTATTTAGGGATAAAAATGGAGGTGGATACCCTGGTTTGTAATTATTCCTTATAAATACTCCCTTCTGTCTAAAACCTGCTGATGCCTGCTGCCTCCTCTGGCAGGAGCTGAGGCCCAAGAGCTTAGACATCAGGCAAGAGGAGCTGGGGGACATGGTTGAGAAGGAGATGGCCTCCACCTCAGAGGCAATCGAGGCAGCCGTCAGGCGGATAGAGGTGAGATGAAGCTGCAGGATGGGCCATTTTGGTGCCTTGGGGCAGCAAAGTGTCCATCACTGCTCCACCCTGCTCACTGTCCATCACTGCTCCACCCTGCTCATCCTCACAGAAAGGTGGCATCCAGTCCCTCCTCTTGTGTTTCCCAACAGGAGATGATGAGCCAGGCCAGGAACGAGAGCTCTGGTGTTAAGCTGGAAGTGAACGAACGGTGAGTTTGGAGGGGTGACGTGTGATGGCCACGGGCAGGATTGTGTCCTGTGCCCACACCCTGTTGGGGTGTGCTCTGCTCCAGAGCAGGCTGGCTGGGCTCCAAAAATGCCCCATGTTCTAACTGAGGCCAAAGCCCCCTTTCCCTGGATGCACCACCAGGGGATGCTGAACTTTTCTCCTGTTTTCCTGCAGGATTCTGAACTCCTGCACAGATCTAATGAAGGTCAGTACTGCAGGAACCCATCTGGACTGTCAAAGACTGCTCAAAACTGTCACTTCCCACCACTGGCAGCATCAATCCTTCTCTATAAAACTCCCATCAAACACCAAAACCTGTTTCATTCCAGGCTATCAGACTCCTTGTAACAACATCTACAAACCTACAGAAGGAGATAGTAGAAAGTGGCCGGGTAAGTCCTTCCCTACACTCATCTCTCTGCACACACATGAAACACAGCAGGAGAATTTCCCCCAGTTTGCAGAAACACTCTGGATTTCCTGGTTTCCCATGTTAGCAGCATGCTGGCAGTGCCTCTCACTGGAGATGTGCTGCTCATGCTCTCTGCACATTTTGTTATTACCCTTGCAAAACCTTGTCCATCTAAAGATGATGGCCCAAACTTGTGTGGTTTAAACCAAACCCAGCCCAGCCTGGGGCTCCAACACTGGTTCTCTTGATAATTATTTAAGCAGGTCAGTAAGAGCAACATTAAGTGCACAGAGATACTGTTGACCCCTTGATTTATGGCTTTATATACGAATTTATATGTTGTTATACTTTATATGAGTATTTTATACAGATTTATATATTGTTGTATGTTAGACAGAAGTATACTTTATATGGGTATTTTATACAGATTTATATATTGTTGTATGTTAGACAGAAGTTAATCCAGGCCGTAATATTCTCGTAACAACAGGGGGCAGCAACAACTCAGGAGTTTTACGCCAAGAACTCACGCTGGACCGAAGGGCTGATCTCTGCCTCCAAGGCCGTGGGCTGGGGAGCCACCCAGCTCGTGTAGGTACCCCCAGACCGGGCTGTTCCTCTTGGACATGGCCCCATGTGTTCCCCCAGGGCTGGCTCCTGCTTCTCCACCCCCCAGTAATCAAAGCATCCCACTGTTGAGCTGTCATGGAGCACCATTGCTATTTCCTTATGGAGCATCTTTGCTGACTCCCTATGGATTCTCATGTGGCTCGTTGCTGACTCCATATAGAGCATCATAACCTGGGTTGGACCACACGGTCACCCAACCAGGGATGCCAGTTCTTCCCTGTCTGCACTATGTGAAATCAAATAATCCATGTCCTGCTTCCTGCTCTGCTGGTTGTGGATGGGATGGGTGGGATCAGGGCAGGGTATCCCTGTGCCAGAAATGTGGGGAACCTTTTGGACAAAGCTTTAAAGATCTCATCCACTTCATTATGGAAACAAAATCCTGTCTCTGCCCAAGACGTCTGGATCATGGCTTTGGATAATTGCTTTGTAAATGAGCTTTGATAGTGGTTGGACTCGATGATCTCAGAGGTCTTTTCCAATCTCAACAATCCTGTGATTCTATAATTACAAAGCTGCTGGATCCACGTCTGGTGCTGATTTCTGAGGGTATTAGCAGGAGATAAACAATCTGCACTTGCTTTGTGGTGCCTCTAACCCGACCTCCCTTCTGGCTGTAACGCAGGGAGTCGGCAGACAGGGTCGTGCTGCACACGGGCAAGTACGAGGAGCTGATCGTCTGCTCGCACGAAATCGCCGCCAGCACGGCCCAGCTGGTTGCTGCCTCCAAGGTGGGTGTCCCGGCAGGACCCCCTGCCTGCCCCTCAGGCCACCAGCCATTCTGTCCCCAGCACTCCCAGCAGTGCCCATCCTGCAGCCCCCGGAGCTGCCTGTGCCCACTCAGTCTCAGGTTTAATCCGAGTGTCTTCACCGGGTTTATGTTCCTACACCTGGGGCTTGCCGTGAAAGGGAAGATGTGTAAAACCTCCTGTCTTATTATGTAAAGGAAATGTTAATAATTAACAAGAAATCCTAAAAAAGGAGCTGGAATTGAGGGTGGTGGATTTAGGTCTTTGCCACCATCGCTGTTGGTGGGGATGAAAGTGTTGGGCAGAGGTTTCAGTGAGCAAACAGGGATGCAGGTGGAGGGGAGGAGAATCCAGAGGGCTTTTTGCAGCACATGGGTTTAAAAAAAACCCCAAACCCATATATATATTTTAAATATACATAATATATTGTATTAGCATCATATTAACAGAGCATTCACCTTTTAATAGATTTATATAATTTTTACAATTAAAGTAGCATATGATAATAAACAGTGTCATAATATACAATATATTATATGATAATAAAATAATAAATATAACAAT
Source organism: Pithys albifrons albifrons (assembly GCF_047495875.1). Taxonomy (NCBI): domain Eukaryota; kingdom Metazoa; phylum Chordata; class Aves; order Passeriformes; family Thamnophilidae; genus Pithys; species Pithys albifrons. The sequence continues at coordinate 6,006,219 of NC_092474.1, read as the reverse complement.
GTGTTATATAGAATGCATTATTATATTTATATCCTATGATTCTAATATGATTACATGGTTTAACTATTACAATTTATATATAGAGCTGTGTATATTTATATGTAAATATTATAATATATTGCTTATAAATTATAAAATCTATTATAATTAATTAAATGTTTATAACTAAAATAATATATAAAATAATATAGTTAATGGTAAGATAATATAATAGTATAGCAATTAGATATATAGTAGTTTTAAATATATATAAATTATATATATATAAAATTTATAATATATATTATATATATTTATGTGAAATATATATTTTATATATACATATACATACAGACAGACATATATACACACATATACATATACACATACACACATATATACATATGTATATATACATATACATACATATATATATGTATTATTATATATAATATGAAATGGTTATAAATATATGGCCATGTCTTTGGTGTGTGCTTGGCTCAGGTGGGAGCAGAGCAGGTTTGGTGCCCTGGGGCTGAAGGGCTTTGCAGGGCTCACCTTGTCTGGCTGTGATGGGATCACTGGGGATAAACCTCCCCATCTGTCCTTCCATCCCTCCCACCCACGTGCCTGGGCTCTGACAGGGGCTCTGTGCCCGGGGCACCCCCAAGCCTGGCAGCTCCCCCAGCCCTCCCTGTGCCCCTGGCAGGTGAAAGCCGACAAGAGCAGCCGGAACCTGGCCCGGCTCCAGGAGTGCTCCCGCAACGTCAACGAGAAGGCGGCCAACGTGGTGGCCTCCACCAAGTCAGGGCAGGAGCAGATTGAGGAGAAAGGTGAGGCTTTTGCAAGGACAACATCCTGAGGTGTCCATCCCTCTCCACTGAGGGTGCACTCAGAGACCAGCCCGACTCTCCTCCACAGACACCATGGACTTCTCGGGCATGTCCCTCATCAAGCTGAAGAAGGAGGAGATGGAAACACAGGTAGGGCCATGAGGTGGACGCGGTGCAGCCACACATGGGTTCATTCCCGCGCCAGGTGGTCCCCTGTGCCCCCAGCATGGGTGCCAGTGCAGCTGTTGGGGCGCAAGGAGGGTCCCCTCTGCCCCCATCACGGGTGCCAGCGTGGCTGTTGGGGCGCAAGGAGGGTCCCCTGTGCCCCCATCACGGGTGCCAGCATGACTGTTGGGGCACAGGTGAAGGTGCTGGAGCTGGAGAAGCGGCTGGAGGGCGAGCGGGTGCGGCTGGGCGAGCTGAGGAAGCAGCACTACGTCCTGGCTGGGGGCTGTGATGCCGTGGACGATGCCGAGGACCCCCGGCCAGCGCCGGCCCCGCGCCGCGGCATCCTCAAGAAACCCCCCATCGCCCAGAAGCCCGGGCATGGCGAGGTGGGCACTGCGGGAGGGGTGGCTGGGGCAGGGCAAGGGGGTGTGCCCAGCAGGTGCTGATGCCTGGCTCTGTGCCCTTCTCTTCCAGCCCCAGAGGGACACCGGCCCGTGCCCCCCTCCTGGGGCGAAGGTCTAGGGGGGCTCGGGGGGTCCCTGGGACCGCGATGCCTTTGTGCTGCTGTGCCTTCCCACGCGGGGTCTGCTCAGCGCCTGGCCTGCAACAAAACCCCAACTGGATGGGGTTTTTAAAGAATATATTTTATTTTTAGGGTTGGGTTTTTTTGGTCCTGGTTCCTATCCATAGAGCAGGGGGGCTCCTGTGCTCCCCGGGCAGGGCAGAGTGCCCTCCTCCTCCTTTTTTTCCTTCTCCTCCTCCTTTTTTCCTTCTCCTCCTCCTTTTTTTCCTTCTCCTCCTCCTTTTTTTTTTCCTTCTCCTCCTCCTTTTTTTCCTTCTCCTCCTCCTTTTTGTCCTTCTCCTCCTCCTTTTTGTCCTTCTCCTCCTCCTTTTTTTTTCTTCTCCTCCTCCTCCTCCTCCTCCTCCTCCTCTTCTTCACCTCCCAACCAGCTCTCCCGGTTTAATTTAATTTGGGGTTCGTTTGGGTTATTTTTTTTTAAAGACTTTATCAGCACTAGAAGTTTTCAGTAAATGTAGCTCTACTGTACTGCTCGGACCCTTTCTAAGAACTGTGAATTGTTTTTACAGCAGGAAACTGTTGGGCTTTTCTTGCAGCCATTTTTTAAACTCCCCCTTTTTCAGCCTGAGGCATCACTTGACTCCAGGCGTGGGATCAGCCCTGGGCAGGAAGGGAGCAGGGCTTTTGTAAGGGAAAAGCAGTCACTGACACACACTGGCAATAAGGATTTTTATTTGGTTTTTTTTCCTTTTCTATTTTTTATTACTACAGCAATGTCAAGGGATCAGTTGCATTATGTTTTCTATTTAAGATAATTAGCAGAGTTTAATCTAACCGTGGCCTCTGGGAGCCAGGGGACAAAGAAGGTGCAGCAATAAGGAGTTCGGGTGTGGGGAGATATGGGGGCAGAACCCAAACCCTGTCAGCTGTGTCTTCCCTGGGAGCAACTGCCAGGGTGGAGATTATTAAAGGAGCAATATTTAAAATGCATTTGTGTTGTCTTGCTGGCAGGGAGGGGGTTGGTGACAGGGCTGGGGCTGTGGCATGGGGGGCCTGGGGGTGGCAGCAAAGTGGCCCTGAGCTGTGGGGCAGAGAAAGACAGGGCAGTGCCTTCAAGGAATTAGCTAAATATTATATATGTGTGTGTGTGTGTGCGTGTGTATACACACATACATGTATATATATACACGCACATACGTATTTTTATATTTTTAATATATTTTATATATTTTTTTATATTTATATATACACACATACATAAATAGAGTCCTATCTCTGTATATGTAGCCATGTGTATTTATTGCTCTGCATGTGCCTATACATACAAACACACATATATACATTTTTGCTTGTTTTATGTATTTATATAATTATGCACTATATAGTAATTATAATTATAAATAATGATTATAATACAATTCTATTTATATTCACTATATATGCATTTTTGCATATTTGATAGTATATACTATTACACACTATATATAACAATTATATATAATAATTGCATTTATATATAATACATGATAATACTATTTTCTATATTTTATATAGATCTCATGCACAAGGGCCAGCCCAGCCCCAGCCCAGCATGAGCAGCTCCCTGGGGCACAGCAGCCCCTGAACTCCTGGCTCTCACTGGCAGCCTTGGTGAAAAGAAGTAGCTTAAATAAATGGAAAGCACTCTGGGGGCAGGATCAGAGCTGCCATCCCACCCCTGGCCAGGGCAGCCCCCCAGCCTGCAGGCAAAGGGGCACCTGCTTTATTCTGGGCTGGGCTGGGGCTCTGGCACTGCAGCCCTTGGTGCCAGTGGAGTGAGGAGTCTGAAGTATTCAGAGCTCGGCACAAACATCCACAACAGGGTGGACACAGCTCCCCTGTGTTTAAAAGGTTTGGGAGGGTCTTTTTGGAAGAAAAGAAGTCTATAATTAACATTTACACCCTGCTCCTTGTGACCCTCAAAAACAAATACAGTCAAACTTCATAAAGCCCCAATAAAACCCCCAGCTTTTTGTCCCTGTGGTTGGCAGGAGGCCATGGAGCAGTTAAGGGGCAGTACAAGTGGTCCTATCTCAAGAGAACACATTTATAGTGTATTTTATTATTTGTTTTAGTTACAGAGCAGTCTCATGATGGTTTAAGAGTTCCGAGGGCACATGTCACAAACAGCCTTTACAGGTCTGTGAGCAAACCCTGTGGGCAGTGCCAGGAGTGCCACTGCTCTTTTCCCACTCACTGGCTGCAGGAAGGGCACTCCCATGGAAAGGTCTGATGTTGAAACTGGTGTTGCTGGGCAAGGCTGAGCAGCTGGTCTAATCCTGCAGGTTCTGCCAAGATCCTCTCCAGCCTGAAGGTTGACATCCTTCCCCCCCTTTCCATGGGGCTGTGGAGAAGCAGGAGCCCCTGGAGCGGGTTCTGCAGCGTGTCCCCCTGTGACCGCTGTCACATCAGGGACAATGACACAGCAGTGACAGGGGCCAGCTCCCTGCTGAGTTTCGTTTCTTTCAGAGCCCTTTTCTCTCAAGGAAGTGCTTTCTGCAGTAGCTCCAGGGCTATTTATAGACAATGATAAAGACATATTTGCTACGAGACTGACGTCACCCAGCCACTCACACCATCACATTTCATCATGGAAACAACTGATTAGATAAGAATGCAAACTTTTCAACTCTCACTACCAGAAGTCTACCCACAGCTCTGTTTAGAGTTTCAAAAATTTGCTATATTTAATGTTTAAAGAATTAAAAAATAAAATGTGGCTTTAAGATTGATGCTGTGGATCAATGTAACTTGTTTACCCCCACTGCTGTCTCACTGATTTACTTACAACCACCCAGGCCAGCATGTACACAGTCTCAAAAAATAGCAGCAAAATTAAAAATAAAGTCCAAACCCCACTTGAAATGTAATCTAAGTTAATATTTTATACCAAAATTAAGCTTCCCATCCAATCAATCTAAGATTTTCTTAAGTCCTGTGCTTTTTTGGAAAGTGTTTGCTATTTGTGGCAGACAAAAATATCAGAACAGCAAACTGTGTATACAGAGGTTTATTTTAACACTTCTTGAAGAGTCCTGCTGTGCAGGATCCAATTTGATAATGACTTTTAAATACCATTATTATGTCTGTGGAGAGAGGAAGATGGTTCACTCCATGTGCTCCCAGCACCAATTTTACCCAGTACCTGTAAGAGCAGCAATGGAAAATAACCAATTTGTGAAATACTACATTCTGCTCCCTTCCACCGAGGTTAGTAAAGTACCATTCACTTTGTTTGAAGGGGTTTCCAAAGAGCCTGTTATCAGAACCCTCCTGTCCCCACCCTGTGGCTCCCTCAGCAGCCAAAGCTCCACGGAGCAGTTTGAACAGGAGCACAGGAAGCAGCTGAAGTTCAGCAGCAGCCTCTCTGTTGAGCAAAGTTGACACAAGTCTCTCAGATCACTGAGGGGGGGAAAACATGCATTGAAATGAAGCACACGAATGGAAAACTGCTTGGACACACTCTTAAGAAGTCAGGTTTAAAAAATCCCCAAAACTTCTGTAAAAGTATGTTTTGAAGAGCCCTTTGCAAGGCAGGTGGTTTCCCTGCTGTGCCCAACCTGCCTGGCATGAGGGACATGAGTGTGGGCAGCTCTGTATTTAGGGACAGCATTCCCTGAATGGCCCAATCAGGAAAATGACTTGGGAGATACAGAAATACCAACTAACACAATCATTTAACAAATGCCTCATGGGTATGCAAGTTTAAATCAAAACAAAAATACAAAGTTGGGCCGGAGTGCCCCTGGATCATCTCTCACATCATCTGAGACAACCAGCACACCCCCCAGGCCAAAGGGCATCCCCACATCTTTCCACAATCAGCATTTTCTCCTGAACCAGGTGATCTCAGTCCAGTGCTGAGAACTGGAGGCACTTTGTCACCTCCCATCCTCTCCCAGTCTCATCCCTCCTGGGATGGGACCAGCTTCCTTCAGGAATAATGAACTCTCAGAAATCAGCCCATCCTGAGCAGTGGTTGCCAGAATAAAGTGTAACTTCAAGGGCCTACAGCAAGGTGTGGAATTAGAATATATGGTGAAACTTTTTACCTCTGAATGAAAAAAAATAATTCCTACTCCTCACCTACGGGAGAGGAGAAATAACACCCTTGAGCAGGCTGGAAATAATAGACAGTACTAAAAATAGCCCTCAGCTTCCAGCAGGATCCAGAGTTCAAGGTATGCACTGGCAAGTTTCCAGCCTCAGCAGCCCATGGTTTGTCCTGCAGGTAGGGGGAAAGTGGAGCTTTGGCTTCAGGTGAGCCTGAGAGTTCAGCACGGGCTGCCAGGGACAAGGTGTCCTGGGGCACAGGCTCAGTGAGGAGCCCCCAAACTTTCAGTCAAGGCAAAAATCTCAAAAACCCCCAAAGCAACACGACCTGTTTCTAGTGACAAAGTCTGGGAGAGGTGAACAGGCAAAGCTGTAAAGGACTGGGGTGAGGGATGATTAATGTACAACCAGGGAGGACTCAAATTACAGGAACCAGGGCTGGGGAAGGATCTGTGCGGGCCTGCAGGGCCTGGCAAGGTCTGACCCTACCAGGTGACTTCTCCTTTGCACTGGGAACAATCCCACCTGGAACAATCTCCTGAGGAAGAACCATCCAAACCCCAGTTTGGGAACATGTGGAGCTGGTGCAAATTCTTTGAAGAGCTGAGGGTTTTACATAACACCTTCCCCTGCCCTCACCCACCTGCTCTGAGTCAGCACAGCAGGTTTTCCTCATCTGTACCTTCCAATTTCTGCATCAGCACCAGGTGATCAAATCTCTGCAGCCACCACAAACAGAAGGCATCAAGAAACAATTAAAAAAGGGATTTTCTTCCCTACAGCATCAGTTATTCTGCAGCAGGATTTCTATTTCACACGCTATTTAAGTGACAGATATCACAGAAAATGACATCAGGTCTTTTCTGCCCTCTGACTCATGTTCCCAAATAACTCTGCTTGACTCATTTCTCCTAACTTGGCTGTAATGTAAGATTTTCCTCTCTTAATAAAGTGGCTCTTTCCCTTTCCAAGTGAAGATTCTAAACGCTTCAACTATTCCAACTAACTGTAGGAAATTAAAACAAAACCAAAGGGATTCTGCCAGCCAAGACAACCCACCTACCTCGTTGCAGAACCTTCTCTGAGCACACCAATTCTGCATCAGCTACACACAACAGGGACTTGCTGTACCCAGTCCCTGAAAACACAGCCAACAGATTTACTATGAATAATTAAAGTAATTTTCTTGTAAATTTATGTTCTACATCCACCTTCAACTGTGTTTATGTTGCTGCAGAAAAACCACCATTAGGACTGAAAATCATTAATGTGAGTAACTGCACTGGGATTAAATGAAGCCACAAAGGGAACAGGGCACCAAGAGATATGCTATTTTATTTAAAATCAGAACACAGTAGATTACAGAAAGACTCATTATGCAAACAAATCCACTGTATGTTTCACAACTTGCTCAGTATATAAAATTGCCCCTTTAGGAGCCAGTCCAGGATCACACACAGAACTTTCAGGTGCAGGACGACTCTGCCTCCTCCCAACTAACTCCACGTTTACCAGGAAGCTCTGTAAGGAACTGTCCATGTGAGCTCTGTATGTATGTCATGATTCCAGTCTGAGAGGGCAGAGAACTCCTAAGAGAGGTTAAGACTGAGGCTGTGGAAGTTGGGGCACCAAAGCCATGACCAGCCTGTGCCCAGGTGCCTCCTGGCATCCCATGAGAGCTCCTGCTCTCTGTCATCCCTCTGGGATCAGAGGTGACCTGTCTGGATCAGCTGTGCCAAACAACTGACTCACCCTCTCAGGAGACAGCACTGAGTGCCCTGAAACCCACCCATGGGTAAGGACTGCTCAGTGCTGATCCCCAACCACGTGAATTCAGTCAAAACTCACAAAACAAAGGACTGGCAGGAGTAAAATGGCACCCAGAGAGAGCATTTCCAATGCTACCAACACTCTAAAGCCGAGTTACACATTGTTTGAGAAGGCTTTGCTCCACTCCAGTTGCTGTGGGGAAGTATAAGCTATTTGTAGCAGACATCAAAACTCCTCATTTTATATATACATATATATATATGTATATATATATTTATATATTTAATTTTTTTGGCAAGCATCCTGAGCCACCCCCTCTCAAGTCTCTGCTTGCCTATGGCATTTTAATCTCACTATCTTATAAACAGTGCAAATTAGTAAAATTCTAAACATCCTACCCAGAACAGAGTTTATTTATTAGCTATAACAGAACAGGAGAAACTGTAGAAGGGCAACAGGTTGACAGCACTGACACAGCTCTTGCCCAACACATCCAGGTTAGTGTTTCCTCAAGTTTGTTGCTGAAAGCATTTAAACAGCTTTCCACAGACGTTTTCCTCCTTTCCCCTTAAACAACACCAGCAGTCAAGTAAATATGTACAGTTTGTGTGCACACACAGACACACAAATTAATGGCAAAACGTTTTCCATGAGCAGCTGGACTCAAGTTAACTGAGACACCACAGTACTTACATCAGCTACGTTCAAACTTACCCAGGTGAAGGCAACTATCAGCTTACAAATAGCAGATACAGCTGGTTTTTTCTGAAGTCTGAGGGTGAGTTTTCTGTAAAAGTCAGTGCTCTTGAAGAGCCCTTAAATCAGAGTTAAGCAATGGCCATTCAAATGATAAAAATGCTAATTTCCTAGAATTACAATCACAAGTAGTGATCCTAAGGCACATCAGCCACATGCATATGCAGTAATGCATTGGTTTGCTTTCAGACAGAAAAATTGCATTAGCTTTGTCTGTATTTAGTGTGCACAAGAGTTTGTTTTTAGGTAAAGTATCCCTGAAAGGTCATTGTTATCACAAAAGTTACCAAAAGACAGAAGATTTAACAAGTAGTAAAAATAGTTTTGGACTACTAATACCAATAAAGTTTGATACACAAAACGCAGTGCAAATTCACACTACACTTATCTATCACCTCCATCACTTCTGAGGATTTTCGACTCTCAGAAAAAAAGTTGGCACTTGATAAGTGTAAAATATACCTGGTTGTTTTTATTAAACCTTAGTAAAACTGATTTGAGAGTGATTCTGTGTAGCAGGCTCAAAGTATGAATTTCTGTACTCAGTCACCACCCTGGTAGCTCCAATCCACTTGAATTCTTTCCAGGACACAAACCATTTTTACAGCAGACTTATGTTTAGGATCCAGATACAACAGCTGCCATCCAAATACCAGCACTAAAAGCACAGCAAAACTGCTTTGAAACAAGTCATAATTAACCATGCTTACACAAAGCTTCAGGGAGAAAATAATACCAAGAAAAGATATTACACTATTTGGAAAAAAAACACATCCTGTACCATCACTAGATTACAGAACAAACACACTTTGCAAACAAATCCAATGCACGTTGCTTCACAAAATCCCCCATCTATCAAAACTTGCCAGACTTAGGCTGGGGAGTTGGTGCAGGTGCCAAAACCTCTGCCCAACCTTCTGCCCTTTGTCTTCAGAAGGCAAAACAACCCCAATGACCATATTTTCAGAATTGAGAGCTTCCTGTTATGAGCTTAATTTCAGATTAGTATTTGCTAAGCACCACACTCCAGAGGAAATGATTAAGGGACAGTTCAGGGCCTTATATAAAGTAGGAAAACAAATATTCTATTCTGACTGATGTTGTTTGTAGTACAAACTTCCAAACAATATAGTGCATTCCAGGACAGTGGTACCAAAATGCTCTGAAATAACCAGGGGCTATGTCAGATTCTGGACTGATTGGTAACAAATTCACAGACACATTCTGTGCAAACAAGTGTTAAGATTTGCCTCCCCCAGTGCTGGATTAAAATACCAGCACATGTCTGCACCTTCGGCTTCAAGAGTCACATTGAGAGTGAAATCTGAGCTGCCCTAAAATGCCTCCAATGGTATAAGTCAAGAACAGATTCTGTAAAATGCAAACAGCCACCATGGAGTTCAAAAAGCTCTTCTGTTTTGCCTGCTTGCAGAGGAACGTTAACTGCAAATTCCAGATGGACACACATGCCCAGAACTGCAAAACTAAAGGACAGGGGAAGTTAAAAATAGTTCTGCCAAGCGAGAGACAGAGTTAAGGGATAAAATGAAATTGTGAATCTTCAAGTGGGCAATAACATGTGAAAATCCAGTATTTGATTAAGAAAATACCCTGCCTAGATTCCTGGAATCACATGATATCAAAAGCGAAGCACCTGTGTAAAAAAATCACTTGTGTATCCAAGGTGTGGAAAAGGAGACAAAAAAAACTGTAATAAAAAGTTGTAATAGGTAAGGAAACAAAACTGCCTGGTAAAGGGACTATAAAACTCTAAACTGGCTCTACAAACAGTTTAGTTTTGTTTCAAGAGACCAGGACTTTGAGGGTACTGAGCTGTTCAGGAGTGGAAGAAGTGCCTACTTTGATTAGGAGAACTCTAAGGTAACAACTGAAATGCAGAAATGAAACTCTTGTTGCTTTCCCTGTCTAAAAAACACCCAACATGTCCTGACAAGAGTTTCAGCTCAGTGAGCTCTGAAAATGTTGTGCACCTGGCCCTGAATGCAAAAGGATGCCCAGGGGCTCCAGTGGATGCCCCTGGCCCAGCGGATATGGTTGTTCCTACCCAAACACTGGCTCCAACAGAGAATTCCTTAGAGACACAAACAGCTCCCAGTCTGCCACACACATCCAGCTGTGATGGGACACAGCAGAGCAGAAAAGGATGCTGATCTACCATCACTAAAGAATTCAGAGCATGACTCGACTGGTAACATCCCAAAATCGACTGCACGCGGTTTCCTGATTTGATGGACTCCTAAAACTTAGACCCTCTCACCTTTCCCAGGAAAACCTTGTCATCACTGACCTTTAAAAACAAACAGGATCACATTTACCAAAGCAATTGCAAACCTCTGTGCCACAGCTCGGCCTTTGTACTCCTTTGTGCAAAGAACAGAGGCTTCCCATTGCTCCAGCCAGTCTCTGATGGGGGAGAAAGGAACGAGAAGCACCAATACAAGAAGTCAGTCGGGCGCACCAGGACATTTACTGCAAGATAAAGCCAGGATGTGGCGGGACACGCGGTGGTCTCTGGGGAAGGACTGGGGGGTACTGTGGTCCAAACTGGGATGGGTATCCTGGCTGTGGCACCTGACTGGTGGGTGGGATATCTCCGGGGCGAGGCGGGAGAGGAGGGTACGGAGCACCTGGGTAAGGAAGAGCCGCTCCTGAGCCCGTGGCTGCGGTGAAGGGCGTGGGGAAGCGTCCGGCGGGCAGCGCGGGGGGCGGCGGCGGCGGGACCCGGCGCGGCACCACCGAGGCGGCGGCGTTGGCATCCGCTCTGTAGCCATCTGGAGGGGCTGGCGCTGCCTCGGGCAGCCTGGGCTGTGCCGGTGGCTGAGCCTGAGCCAGTCTCTGTCCCTTCAGCACCATCTCCTGCAGCTTCTCGATCTTCACCCGGCGCAGGTGAGCCAGTTTGCGCTTGCTCTGGTACTCGTCAATGAAGGAATCCAGCGGGATTTCGCCATCAAGGAATTTTTCTGCCATGTTCTGTCAAACAGAGAACAGTCCCTCAGGAAACAGCGCCCTGCCACAGAATCTAAATGGTTCACATCCCAAAAATAGCGTTTTGCCGGTGATTTTCCAGCTGGCATATGGAAGATGACTGGCATACCAAGAGTTCTGAGCAGAACTTTGAGTTCGTTATTACTCAGAAGCACTGGGAGTTAAATATCATTTTTGCATAAATTTGTACTGAAATAACAGCAGTAAAAACATCTGAGTCTTGCTCTGAGCATCCCCTGATCATCAGAGATGGGAAGGAACCAAGGCCAGCAGCTTTCCAGACTGCCAGCTAAGCTGCATTACAGCTCAGTGCTGCTTCAAGGCCAACAGAAACACTGAGAACTCTGTGAGACTCAGCACAGAGAGGCAGTTATTGCTAAGTCAGGCTTAATACTCACCCTTACTTGTGGCTTTGAGTAAATGATGTTTAATAATTGAGAGGTGAACAAACATATAATCACAAAATCCAGCTTGTCCTGGGATGTCTTTCTGTGATCACAACTTAAGGCTAATAAGGAGATTTTTCCTATGATATAGTTATAGAAAATGCCTGCAGGCAAATCAGCAAACAAAGCCAAACACCCTCATTATTCTGAAGCTGGACCACCCTTCAAGCACAGCTATCACAGCATGTGGTGACCACTGACACCTGGACAGCCATGCTGAAATTGTAAGAGAATGTTTCATCAGAAATGCTGGAGAAAAATCAGTTCAGGCACAGTATTTTATCAGGCCTCTAATTGACATCTCTAATGAAGTAATACCTACACCAGGAAAACACCATTAAAAAAGGATTCCACTTTTATACACTCTTAAGTTTGAAGGCAAAGCCAAGGAACTAAGAGGGTTTGGCTTTCTTTTCTGAAAAGGAGCATTTCTCTCTCAACTTTCAAAGATATTAGAGTAAAAAATTATTTGGATTTAAAAAAATAAATTGCTGAAACCAAATGGTGCACTGAATTTCCAAACAAAGCCCAAAAGTATCCCTTAGTGTACACACTGAACTCTGCACTGCAGCAACGGGCACCGGGAGGCTCTGCCAGGGGTGTGAGGGCAGAATTGGGGTGTTCTGTCATTACCTCTGTGTCTTCCTCAATCTTTGCCCCCTCGGTCTGCAGCAGAGCCAGCAGGGTCTCCAGGGAAGCGTTGCTGGATTGTCTGTCTGTAATGGCATGGAAAGAACAGAACATGACAGCTGGCTCTGAAGTGACTCCCAGCCACAGCCCCAGCAAGCACAGCAGTCTCTGAGGCACAGAGGGCACACTCCTTGTCCGAGACAGGGAATTCTACAGTAAGAAATACAGCAAGAATCCTGTGCTGAAAGCTGAAATCTAATTACAATGATACATTTATAATATTGAAAGCCAAAGCACTTCAGCAAGTGCAGAGTCAGCTGTGCAATACCTCATGATTCAGTATGAACTGAAAGGTCAATGCAATATTCTGTTTGATTTATGATTAGTCACTGAAAATTCAACTTGTGTTTTGCTTTTTAGCAAGGTAAATGAATCTGATCATTTAGAGAGGAGCAGGTCAAGAACAGGTAGGTAACCCACAGTATCTGTCACCAGGTGGAACAGAGACTTTAATAAATCATCACAGCTGTGATCTAGTTCAGAACTGCACCAGAATGACATCTCACTTTGTACCCTAATTCACAGAGCTAGAAACGAGACACCAAAAACCAAACAACAAACAGGCAACGCATTTACATTCACTTAGAAAACAGCAAATCATAATTGCCAACAGCAAGTGTTACCTAGTTTTGTTTTCTTTATCTGGTATGCTTCAAAAAGAACTTGCAGCTCTTGGTATTTTTCAGTCAAATTTGATTTCAGAGCCTCCAACTTTGGCTGGTACAAGAGGTTGTCTTCTGCCAGGCTGCGGTTGCTGGCAAGAGTCATGTCCTTGCTGTGCTGAACATTCTGGGCCTGGAAATGAATTTAAAAAAATTAAAAGTGTGTGAAGCAACAGTGAGATTATTGAGCAAGCCAATATAAAAATTTGAAAACTTTTAAACAAACAACAAAAGTAAAAATTGGTGCTGTGGCATTGAACCTGCAACTAATGAGCAAATGATGGACACTGACAGATAAAGCAACAGTTGAATTCCAGCAGTGGGATCCAATGAGTGCAGCAATGTCATCCCTCATCTTGGTAACATGCAAAAACCCAAGGACTGCATCATCACTGTTCCTTCTCCAGAATATTCTTCCCCAACTGTGTTGAACCAACCCTGGATTAATGCCCAAAGCTTCTTTTTTTTCAGTTTATTCCTTCTGCTTAACATTTCCTAGCCTAAAGACACGATTCCTAAAGAACAAATGCCAATTTTCACAAACCCAAGATTCAGTCAAACTCCAGTTTGCTCACACTCACACATGCACAGGATTTTATCAAGACATCATTCAGGAGCTTTGGGAAAGCTGAGTGTTTGGGGAAGCCTGTCCTGGGTGTCACATTTGATTCATTAAAATATTCAGACATAAAAAGGGCAAAACCCAACCAAGGGATCTGATTTCAGACAAGTGGAATACTCGTCCCATGGCACAACAGGCCAATTCCATTACGCTGCCTTCAAATTCAACAAAACTTTGGTACTTTTTTGTGACCTCCTCCACCAATATGCCCCTTCCAGCCTGTGTGTTCCCTGTTTAGCTCCAACAGATCCCATTTGCAGACACTGCACTGCAGTCAGTGCAAACACGAGGGGCTTTCTCCTTCCACACTCCTGGGTGGATACAGAGACACACCTCAGAAACAGGAAAAGAGGAAACCCAAATGAGCTGTTTGTAAGCCCCAGAAAAGGACAGGATCAAAATTCCAGTGTTTTTCCAAGCATAGCAACTCTCTTTGAAAGCATTTATTTCCTTTTGAAATATTTATACACTACTTTAACTTGCTAAATTCAAAACTGGCTCAGTGTTACTTAAACACACTCCTGTTCCAGTGACTGCTCTTCAAATACCAAAGTTTTACTCTCTTTCACCTTGTTCTTGTCAAACCACTTTGAAAAACATCAAGTCAAGGACAATGTTGAGTCCTAAATTCCACATCAACCAAAATTCTATCCCAAATTGTGAAAATCAGAAATTATACTTTCAATGTTGTTTTGCCTTCTCAAGGTTCTCACACCAAGCCTAAGGAAGCTTCAAGCCCTATGGTCGTGTTCAAGAATAAAAAGAAAATCCTCTCCTCTTACTTTTGAATCCAATGCAAAATAATTTAAATTAAACTGCTTTCCATTTGTTTATTCTCCTGTGATCCAGTCCTCTTAAGACTGTTGTTTTCAGAAGGCTGAAGTTCACCATTTCCTCCCAGTGAGTCCAGTTTGCTCTGCTGGTTTTATTTTCACTGATTGCAAGGCTGATGTTCTCATCTCAAAGGTGCAGACTCAGTGTGGGTTAATGAGGGAACTTTGATCTCTCTTCTAGGATGAAGAGGATCAACATTTACTTAGCAGAGAATAAAAAAGCCAGTGGATACAAACCTATAAACCCTTCAAGGGCACAAATCCCAGGGAGGGGAAGCTTTTACTGAAATCATACACAGTAAAGAGGAAAGGGAAGACCTGATGGTGTCTCCTACCTCAAGTACCAGAATTTCTCTCAACAGGGCTAGGGAGGACAAGAGGAAGCAAATGCCTCATGTTCTATAATGATTTGCTGCATAACTTTACTTTTAAATAATTTCAAATGTATAAAAATTAATAAAGATCAGTCTGACATAAAGGATCTGACTCCATCTAAGGCAGAGTGACATCCTGTCCTTTGCATCTGATATCTAGTAATTATAGACTAGTCTAAACTTCAGCAAGAGCCTTAAAAATACTTGTTTAAAACTAAAAGAAGTTACTTGCAATTGCACTTCAGTTATAGTGCCTGAAATCACACAGGACTTAATAACTCATCTTTTTTCACACTTCTAAGGGCACATTTTTTAAACAGAAGATGAACAAAACCACGACTGACATTTAAAAATGAATTCAAGTGTCACTCCTGGTCTTCACTTCCAGTATTAGTCTGTGTCCAATTTCTTCTAACAAGGGACACTTGAAGAGATGAGAAACTCGAATCTTACCCCAGGAGAAGAACCAGTTCCTCAAACACAAAGTGAACTTAGGAATGATGCTGAATGAAACTTAAGGAGCTGCTGGAGCCTCATCCACCTGTTCAGAACATTTAAATACTTCACATTACAAAGAATTTTGAAGTCTGTGCAACAAGTGAGTTCTATTTCTCAGCAAACAGAATAGATACAAACCCACAGCAATGCAACTTGAATACAATCACAATTTTACAAAGCAGAATAATCTGGCACTGATGTTCAGGTCTGTGTAAGAAACTTTCCAGCAACTGTTCCCCTGCATTTGGGAATTCAAGGAATCAGAAAGGAAACACTGTAAAGTTTGCCTGAAGAGCACTGCAGAAAAACTTGCAAAACTTGGAAAAACAATGACTGATTTAAAACCAAACAAAAATCAAACAGATGCAAAATCATCCAAGGGTCAAAGCCACAGTACAGTATGAACAGTCCATTAAATTATCAGTGCAGCACAAAGCAGCTTTCAGCATCCATTCACAGCCTTCCACAGCCCAAACAAAGGCCAAGGAAAGAATAAACCCAACAGAAGTGATTTTGTTGTCAGAAGGGCCGGGTGGCAGAAATGGGCGTTAGCAGGGAACTGTTCCTGCCCTGGGTGTTCACCAGGGAACTGTTCCTGCCCTGGGTGATCACCAGGGAGCTGTTTCTGCCCTGGGTGATCACCAGGGAACAGTTCCTGCCCTGGGTGATCACCAGGGAGCTGTTCCTGCCCTGCACATTCACCAGGGAGCTGTTCCTGCCCTGGGTGATCACCAGGGAGCTGTTCCTGCCCTGGGTGATCACCAGGGAGCTGTTCCTGCCCTGGGTGATCACCAGGGAGCTGTTCCTGCCCTGGGTGATCACCAGGGAGCTGTTCCTGCCCTGCACATTCACCAGGGAGCTGTTCCTGCCCTGCACATTCACCAGGGAGCTGTTCCTGCCCTGCACATTCACCAGGGAGCTGTTCCTGCCCTGGGTGTTCACCTGCCCCCTGGAAGCACAAGAAAAAAGGGTATTTAAGAGAAACCAGCCCAGAGCTTGGGACTGCAGCAGAATTCCTAACCAGGCTCTGGAGGGCTGAGCACTTCACCAGGCAGGAAACACTAATCTGAAACCAGATGAGAAGTGTCAGTCAGAATCACGAGACAGGACAATATTAATAAGATTCTTTTTTTTTTAACTGCCAAGCTTTCACTATGAATTTTGAATGGGACAATCCTGAACTGCTGGTAACAGGATTTTCATGGCCCAAGGACTGCTCACCACTGAGCAGACCACTCAAACCCAACTCCACACTGCCAGACAATGAAGCCACAGAACACAGAAATTAAAAAGGACAAAAATCATCATTTATCCAGTACTACAAAACTTAAGCTGCTTTAAAATTAGTTTCTTTAACAGAAATAATTTGAATAATTTGACTCAAGGATTTATTTAATAAGTACTTCCAAGAGCAGGCAGCAGCAACTACTTGGGAAATTGAGATTCTACTACTTTCATCAGCCTTGTTTCATCCCACTTTTAAAAAGGGAAGAAAAATGCTGGGTAAAATTAAAGCAGAACTAGTACCAGCTTAGCAACACTTGCACTATAAACGTTTATCACTTCTGCCAAAAGAATGGTTTGCAGCAGGAGTTATTTGTGTAAAATGCCTCTGAGAAGAGTCACCCCTGCTCATCCAAAGGCACATTCCCAAGACTGAGTCCTGGGACACTCAGCAACTGCAATCCCAACTACAATCCCACCAAGTGCTGCTATAATTATAAACTTCTTTGGCCAGGAACACAGCGAGGAGCCTTTTGGTACCTTCGAGAAAAAGTCTCTTAAGGATCTATAAATAAAAGCAGCTTTGGGTGGCACCATTTTAATTGCTTTATACACACGACTCATCCACGTTCGGATTAGGTTTCTCCAACCTTTATCATTCCCACGTTCTCTTTCACTTACACATACTTGTAAATTAGGAATAAAATATGCAGTCACACTGCAAAGTGCAAGGATGCACATTTGGAGTGTCAAATTAACCCCTGAAACTGGAGCTGACAGGTGCAGAGTAGGAGAAGAGAGACTTCTTTTACAGAAGATTTCAGAGTGCTTTTCATCATGGACCTGTGAATAATACACCCCCAACAACATCTGTTCTGTAATAAATATTAAAACATACTGCAAAGTAATTAGACTGGCTAAATTTAGCTCTTCTGGGGACTCAGTATTAGCTTTAAAAATGGCAAAGCTTAGGAGGCAAGTTGCAGTTCCTGAACATTTATTGCAGAGGGAACAGACACCCAGCCCTGCAATTTGCAGCCATCAGACACGAACAGGTCCCTCATTTGATGCTCGGCTGGAAGAGAAAGAGCTGCAGTTGTCACCAAGTCTAATTCCTAACTCTGCAACTAAATTCCATGTTTGGCCAACAAGAACATAACCACTTGCACAATGTGGTTTTGGGACAGTGGGAATCCAAGAAATCTGGGCACGAATACACAGTTTAACTTGGACTTTCTGCCCTGCCTGATCTTTTCAATCACTTTTTGAGAAAATGACTAAGCTCAGAAATCCCTTCTGTGCTCACCAGTGTACTCTGAAATCCTGGAACAACAGGAAGATAATACATTTCTGACTTCTTGATTTCATATAATTAAGGTACTGAAGAGTGAATCATTTTTGGTCACTAACACAATATTGCACTGTTACAAAAAGGGATGTTCCAGGAGATAAAAAGAAAATTCATTTTCACAGAGAACATCAAGTTACCAGCAGTGTCAGGTCACAAATTCTCTCCTCTGTGCTTTTCACAGTCATCACATTGAGACTCACTGTTATAAACAAGGTATTTTCTGATCCTGCCATGGCAGGGGGTTTGAACTAAATGATCTTTCAGGTCCCTTCCAACCCAAACTGTGATTCAGTGTTTCATGGAGATGAATTCTGCAGATGTACCACAGAGATTAACCTGAAAGGGTGATAAAAAGAAAGCCCTCCTCAGTTTTAAAAGACTGGGAGTACCAGACAAGTCACTGGCTTCCTTCCTCTTTCTGACAGACAAGATGTTCGTTGTTCAAGCACTGAAAGCCCAGAGGCAGCAAACCCACCTCAGAGGCAGGAAAAGCAGCAGTCTGAGCTCTGCAGGGACAGTTTCACACACCTGGGGACACCAGCAGGGCACTCCGTGGGCACCACAAACAGGCATTGAGTGGGCACACACAGACACAGCCACCCCACCCCACACACCAACACAAATCCTGCTCAAATGCCACACAGGAACACACTCCCCTTAAGGCTGGAAGTGCCTATTTTTAGCTATTAGCAAGAAAGCTGAGTGGTTTTCCAAATCCTCCTCTGTGAATAGAACGTTGGGGTTTGAGCTGGGTTTCCCTTGCAACAGGGAGAACAAAGGCTTTTCTCAATTATGGAATAAATCAGCTTTGGCCAACTTTGCCACTGAAAATACAAGTGAGCTCATAGAATTGACTCAGGAATCATGATTGGATCAGCATGGCACAGTAAAATTGGGAGTTTAAGGACTCTGGAATACCCTCTAACTTAGATATATCGGGACTGACAGCCAAGTAGCAGTGAAGTCACCATGATTCCTCCTTAATGTTCAGGATTTCCCTCTCCCCCTTCCTGCCACAGTGAAATTCAGGTCTCAGCAGCACAAGCTCAAGCAGTAAACAATTCAGTGAAGGCAACACCAGAAAGAGGGAAGAAATATTCCAGCATGGCCAATTCTTTCCAAGGTGAGTAAACACATTTCTAGCTGAGCAGACTCCAGTAAAAGCCTTCACATCCAATAAAAGAGGATTATGCCAGGCAGCAGCACAGCCACATTTCCACACAGCCTGAGCACCTTCAAACCCAGACACACTTTGCAAACACCACAAAATATTCCCTCGGGCCCACAGAACTTCACTCTACAATTTAGAACCCTTCTGATGCCAACTACAGAGGAAAACCAGAGGGGCAGACCGAGAACATGGGCTGGTTGTGCCCATGTGTGTGAGAGAGGATCTTTACTACTGAGGTCATGAGGTTTTCTGTTACTTCTGACCTACAGTCTTAAGTGTATATTGACAAATAAATAATAAAAATAGAGCCCACTGAGCCAGACCTTGTGCCATGCCCCTTGTCAGAGGTCACACCAAAACCAGCAGCACTGCCCCTGTTTATATCTTTGCAAAGTTAAGCCCATTATGACCCACTGGCTCTCCTTAAATAGTTTTTATAGAGCAGGGTTCTCCTGCCCCAGCAAACCACGGGGCCTCTGAGCTCTCTCCCTGTTTTACTCACCACAGCAGTGCCTGTTTCTTCCAAGTTCTCAAAATATAAGCTATTATGCCTGGCCCCCTCTCACAAATCTATTGAGAGGGGGTTCAAAATATAAATTGTTGCATAATACAGCAAGTAAATTCCCCAGGACACCTCGTTAACTCAGCCTCAGCCTCAGCCTTCACTGGACCTCTCCATCTGTAACACTGACAATTTGGCTTGAGGTGATCCAGAACAGCCTCCTCAGAAGCACCAAAAGGAATCTTAGTTTAAGGGAACACAATTATAACTGATGTTACTTAATAAACCAAGCTTCTTTCTTTTATAACTGATGTTACTTAATAAACCAAGCTTCTTTCTCAAGAACATACTGTCCCTTTTCCCCTCCCCCTGGGGCTTCTCTCCTCTAATTTAGAAACCCAACAAAACCAATAAATACAAGACCCAGAGAAGCACAGCACAATTCTTTCTTTTAAAGTTTTCACCCAAATGGTTTCATCTTCTGTGCTGTCAGCTGAGCACACAGAGAGAGTCTTTCAGACCCATCTGTGGCCAAATAAACCCAGGACAGTCTCGTATCAGAACTGCAACACTGGCACACAGAAAACCCCGTTAAAGGGAACAGGCTCCTGTTTAGGTGCTAAAGAAGCACAGCACAGACCCAAAAGCACGAGTTAAGAGTCTGCCACACTGACAAAGGCACTTCAAACAGGCAAAACAAGCAGCAGAAAAGCCTGGCAGCCTCGCAGCGCCCGGGGCACACAGAAATGCCTTCCACGCTGGTTCCAGTTCACCCCGACAAAATCCTTCACTGCGGCCACGGCGCAAAACGAGGGCTGTACGCAGAGGAAGGCCGAGCCCACCGCCGGCACTGAAGAAGTCCTTTAATTCAGCGTTTCCAACCCGGCGAGACCCCTCACCCCTCCTCTGGCACCCGGAGGGCACCGATCGCCCCGCGAACAAAAGGCCGGGAGGGAGAAAGGGGCCGGTGGGAATGGGAAGGGAAGGGAATGGAAGGGGCCAGCAGGGAAGGGAAGGGAAGGGAAGGGAAGGGGGCGGCAAGGAAAGGAAGGGGACGGTAGGGAAAGGAATGGAAAGGAAGGGGCCGGCAGGGAAGGGAACGGGCCGGTAGGGAAGGGAATGGAAGGGGCCGGCAGAGAAAGGAACAGAAGGGCTGGACAGGGAAGGGGCCGGCAGGGAAGGGAATGGAAGGGGCCGGCAGGGAAGGGAATGGAAGGGGCCGGCAGGGAAGGGAATGGAAGGGGCCGGCAGGGATGGGAATGGAAGGGGCCGGCAGGGATGGGAATGGAAGGGGCCGGCAGGGATGGGAATGGAAGGGGCCGGCAGCCCTTCCCGCAGCCCCGGGGGCTCCTCACGCTCCCAGGAGCGGGCAGTCATTAATCCCCACACACTCGGAGCGGCCCGAGCAGAGGCCACGGCCGGGGGGCCGGGGTAGCCCCTCACCTCTTCCATCTCCCGGGCCATGTCCTGGAGCTGCTCCTCATCGTCCAGCAGCGCGCTGAGCTCCTGCAGGCTCAGCGCCTCCAGGCGCCGCACGTCCACCGCCATCGCGGCCCCGATCCCGATCCCGATCCCGATCCCGATCCCGATCCCAGCCCCGCTCCCGCCTCGCACCGGAAGTGCCGCCGCGCTCTCGCCCCGGTCCCGCGGGCACCGCCCTCAGCGCCCCCTGCCGGGGGGGCGTGGCGGGCCGTACCAAGGGGGCGGGCGGGGGGCGCGGGGGGCGGAACCAAAGGGGCCCGGACGGGGGGCCGGGCCGTTGAGGGGCCGTGGGGAGCCGCAGAGGAGTTCGTGAGGTGAAGCCCTTGGGGAGGGTCTGTGGGTGAAGCCCCAGAGGGGTCCGTGAGGTGAAGCCCTTGGGCGTGTCTGTGGGTAAAGTCCCAGAGAAGTCCTTGAGGTGAAGTCCTTGGGGAGGGTCCGTGAGGTGAAGCCCTTGGGCGTGTCTGTAGGTGAAGCCCCAGGGACGTCCGTGAGGTGAAGCCCTTGGGGGGGCGTTTGTGGGTGAAGCCCCTGAGGGGTCCATGAGGTGAAGCCCTTGGGGAGGGTCTGTGGGTGAAGCCCTCGGCTGGTGTCTGTGGGTGAAGCCCCATGACGGACACGGCGCAGCCCCCGGGGGCAAAGCCGGGCAGGGCCTGCAGGGAGCGAGCTCTGTGCTCTGCCCCGTGTGATGCGCTCGAGGTTCCTCCGAGTCCCAGGGAATCGCAGGGTCACAGGTCACTAAGGTTGGCAAAGATCTCCGGGATCATCGAGTCCAACCTGTGTCCCATCCCCACCCTTTCCCCCAGCCCAGAGCGCTGAGTGCCACATCCAGACGTTCCTTGGACGCCTCCAGGGGTGGAGACTCCAAACCTCCCTGGGCAGCCCCTTCCAATTCCTGATCACCCTTTCCATGGAGAAATTCCTCCTGCTGTCCCACCTGCCCCTGCCCTGGCCCAGCCTGAGGCCGTTCCTTCTCCTCCTGTCCCTGTTCCCCCTCCTGGCAGGGATTGCAGAGCCAGAAGGTCCCCCCTGAGCCTCCTTTTCTCCAGCTGAGCCCCCCCCAGCTCCCTCAGCCGCTCCTGCTGCTCCAGCCCCTTCCCAGCTCCATTCCCTGCCCTGCACATGCTCCAGCCCCTCAGTGCCCTTCTGGACTGAGGGGCACAGGACTGGGCACAGCCCTCGAGGATGGTGGCCGTGGGCCAGCCTGGGGGCCGGCCGGGTCCCTGGGATGGCTTAGGCACTGTCCTGTGTCCCGCCTGGCTGAGCTGAGCCCCCAGAGCCTTCACAGCCCCACCAAACAGCAGCCCCAGCGCTCCTACTTGGAAGTGTTGCAGCCACTCCTTTTGTTAAACACTCCACAGCTGTGAATTAGGAAGGAAAATCAGTAGAATCATTTAACTCGCATTTCCTTACCAAGCTGGGGCTTGGCTGGAGTAAATCTCAAAAGAGTGATTGAATTATTGTTCTCAAACCTAGGCTGAATACCCATTTAGGTTAAAAAGAGCTAAAAGTCTTAAATTACCGAGCTTTGGTGCTGGGTTGTTTTGTCTGCATTAATCACTATTCTTCTTCAAGAGCGAAGGTCAATAAATAATCAGTCAAAGATGGTGAATTTAAATGCTTTTGAAATGTAATGTAGCAAAACCTGCATCAATTAAAACACCACACATTTTGTTCTTCTGATTTATATCAGCCAAGTCACCAGCTCTGCAGCAGGCACTGTGTGGTAACCCTGAAGAGCAGCAGCAGTTCCCCAATTACTACTGCTGTTAGCAGGGCTGATAAAGACAATTATGCCTGGAAACAATTAATTGTGTTAACAGTGCCTAAGTTATGTGCATCAGTGGCGGGCACCACCTCCCTGGCCTGCTTTTGTACCTGTGTGGGTGTGGGTGTGCTCATTTCCGTGAGTGGGAAAAGCCGGAATGAGCACAGGAGCCGAGGGAACAGGGGAGGGAATGGCCCTGTGTCTTTGCAGTGGATATCTTGATCTAACTCGAAAACAAACCCATCCAGTGACTGAATCCGTCACGGATACGATGATGCTGCAGTCACATTCAGGAAGTGGCCCAGCAGTTCCTGGCAGGACACAGTGATGATGTGACAGCTTTATGGCTGTTCTTTTGTCCTATAGCTAAACTTGGCTCCCCAAGCCTCTCAGCCCTCCTCTTTGTCATTATTATCCCCAGGTAACAGCGGCCAACAAGGTGACCCTGCTAGAGGAAGCCTTGCAGGCCTCCTGGCTGCTCCCTCCACACAGTGAGTGCGCCCAGAGGGAGGTACGAGCGCGGGGTTTGCGCAGCCGGAAGCTGAGCTGAGCTTGCTGAGGGTGGGGAGAGGTGATTAGAGATACGGGCATGTGTCCACTCATCCCCTCAGCACACCTGCCTGCTGCAGGTATGTGCTGTGCTCCAGGTGAGTCAGCAGCTGTGCCCCCTGGCAGCCACATGGCTTTGCACAGTCACTGCAGCCCGACCTGGTTATTTAAAACCAAAAGATAGTCGCCCTGCCAACGTGATACCACATACCCCATATTTGCACATCAACAGGCAGAGTTACAGCCTTGTGTTAAACCTACTGTACACCTGTACATGCAAAGACAGGGTTAGATAAACACACAGAGGAATTAGTTGAGGGATTAGAAGAAGCCCTTTCTTCCCAAGAAGGTTGGAGATTTGAACTTCATACCATAGGTAAATAAATGGTTTGGGGGAGTGTGGTTTAGAAGAGTCTGATTCAGCTTCATGTTGTAAATCTAGTTTTACCACTGCCTTGCTGAATGATCCTGAGTGGAGTTCTCAGCTTCTCTCAACCATGGTGCATTTTGCTTAAAAAGAGGAATAATAACTCAGTCCCAGGTGAGGGTGGAGAGGAAAAGTTCACATTGAATGATTCCCAGAGGTGCTGTGAGTGAGAGTCTCTGGCAAAGGGCACTACAGTGTAATAACAATTGTACTGTCAATATGCTGGTTTGGAGTCACCTAAGGAGCTTTTCTGTAACTATCTAATTTTTGCTTACGTTGCATGGGGTTGGTGGAAGTTCACTGCCCTAGACATCAAGGAGTGGATTATTTGAATTAGCCAATGCTAATCTCTGTTAAAGTAGAAGCTCCATAATGCAGAACAACAAAATCCTCCCAAAATACACAGGGAGAACACAACTCATTTGTGCTCAAGTACAACATACATTGAAAATCCCAATTCTCCCTGTGTAGGTAATTGAAGAGGAGTCTACATTAAACCATGGTCTCCTTTCAAGGACTTTGATCAGCACCTGCATGTGATTGTGTTCCTCGGGTGTCCAGAAAAGCAGCTAAGGTTGAACCAAGATAAAGTTCAGCTGCTTTTGTATAATTATATTTTCTATTTGGACAGATAGGAGGGTGCCTTTCCATTCCCCCATCCTCATGAAACATGAAGGTTTTGTGACAGCACATCACTTGGACAGAATATGAAGGATTGCAGATAAACCAGGATTTTGGACTAGAGGGATTATCAAATATTGCAGTGCTGCAGGCTGAGATTTATCATCTCCCCAGCCCTGGTTCCTATTTGCTTTTACTGAAATTCTTTTGAAGGGTGACAGCATTCAAGAACATTAAAATTGTAAGTAGGCAAAGTACAGAAGTCAGGATTTCTCATTACAGGAGAAACTGAATAAAAAATTGGGAAGATTACAGTGAAAACCATGTCATGGTGAATAAGGACTCAGGCTTCAGTCTTGGGGAGAACTTGCATCCAGAATAATTTAAATAAGATGTTAGATTTTTTTTCCTATTGGAACTTGATCTTGATTTTCTTCTGTTACCTCATATCCATTTACAGTCAGTAGGACTGTACTTATGTCTAAATCTAATAAATATGCATATTTTGCAAGTCACCTTCACAACTTATTTTCTTTTCCTGGAAAAACTGGTTGGTTACGTACACATTTAATTTGCAAATCTAATCTTTGGTGTATATTAACCCCTATTAGTCTGGTTGCTTAATGTAGAGATAAGTTTTCAGGCTTATTTGCAATTTAACTTCCTTCTCTATTACAGCCCATACTTCTGTTTATATTTCACAATCCACATTCCTTCACACGTGGAAATGACCTGCATATTCAGCATCCTGGGAGAGAAACAGCCATCCAGTTTGAGAGATCTGCTGTCTGAGAGAGAGCAGGAGCCAAGTGTTTGTGCTCTGCTCCTTCCTGTCAGGGAGCCACAGGTGGCAGGAGCAGGTGGATGTACCTGCACATATTTCCTCTGCCTTAAGCTCACAGTGAAGCTGCAGTAAAAGTGGCAGATACTATTTTAACTCCCCAGACTAAGACACAGGTTCATCTGTGAACCTGAGCTAGAACTGTGTCTGTTTGCTTGTGGTATTTCCAGACATGCTGAAGGCCTAGAAAGCACAGCCCCTGCAATACATACAGTTGCTTATTGAGGCAGAGGTTGGTGTGCCAGGAGACAAGTTGTTGGAATAACACAGCTGTGTTTTTCCATCCCTGTGTTCTCATTTACTGGGTCAGTCAGCCACAGCCCCTGTCTGTGCAAAGGTAAATACATATCCCTGGGGAACCACTAAGGCTGCAGGATCTGCTCTTGAAATTAAACTTGGATGGAGTTCTCCGATGTTTAAATCAAATAAAGCTGTGGTTATACCTATTACAAGGATTGGTTAGAGCTTATTAATAGTGAGGAAAACACCCTGCCATGGAATGTACAGGCAACCTTTGTCCATCAGCTGTGCTTTCAAATGCTTAATTGCTTCCAGTTCTGCCATGACAACCTTCAAGCCATGCCCCCAAGTCAAGGTTTCAGAGGAGCCCCTCTGAGTTCCCTGTGAAGACTTATCCCTTTGACAAGAATCTTTTTATCTCCATCACTCTGAGAAGCTCTTGGACTGGTTTTGTTCGTGTTCCTCCATAAATGTCAACTCTGGGCAAAGCCACAGCCACAAAATCCTGCAGTTCAGGGCTTCAGAGGAACAGTGGCCGTGTTTCCAGGAGAAGAGCCTGAAACACAGATTGCCTACAGGCAGCCAGGCACAGGGGACTGGGCAGCTCCAGGAAGCAGCTCATGTTCCAGCACTGGAGCAATGCCCACTGCTGCACTGGCTGAAGCACATCTTCCCTGCCAGGCTCAGACTTGCTAATGGGCATCTCTGACCCCGATTTACACTTCAAAAAGAAGTCATAGTTGGAATGATTTAGAAAAGCAGGATTTTCTCTACAGTCATAGGGTTTGTACTGGTCCAGCAGAAATATCTGCATTAGGTTAGTAGTGCTGCATCCCCAGTGGGTGTGGAGTTCCCACCCATCTTCCAAGCCATAAGAAAACCTTCCTGGCTTTAGCACACAGGCAGATCCACTTGTCACAAGCCAACAGCACAAAAAAAAGGACCTGTTCATGCCACCAAATGAGAGGCTCAATGGAGAAGTAGCCTTGGGTTATCTGGATGCAGAAGAAAGAATTCAGCACCTGTGGCAATGAACAAAGTCAGGCTCTGTTATCAGCTTGGACTAGTGCCACTGCAGAGACAATCTGCTGTTTCCAATGTGTCATTTCAGTTGTTGCTGTTTGGACCTGAGCTGGGAATACAATGCTGGAATTATCATCACAACAGGCTTGGGAAACAGGGTTCCCTTCCTGAAATTCACCGTAGTCTTTGCAATAAAACTAATCTGATTGTATCCTCCAGTTCCCTTTTTGCAGCATTGCCTGGGAGGGAAACAAGGATACAATCAAATCCTCTTTCCTGGCATCTCGTGTACTAATGAGCCTTGTCCAACCAGCATTTCCCAGAGTGAGTTGATTTCCCTAGTTCCCAGGTATCCCAATTTGTTTTTTCCACACTTTTTCAATTAAGCAGAAATGAATTTCACTTCTACAAACTGGTGGCCACATTCTGCTCCCAGGTACTGATAAAAATGCAGAATGAACCACTTAATCACTTGCCCTGCCAGCACTGTGTGGAACCCCCAAGCTCCTCATACCCACAATGCAAATTTTCATCAGGCAGGAACACTTGGCCATTTAATGAAGGGGTGAATTGAAGAGTTCAGAGTTTCCTAAGTGGAGGGAGGGAAGACAAAATGAGATCTTGTTCTTCTTCTGAGGCACAGATTTTTATCATATCACAAAAGCAAGCAGCTGAAAAGATTCCAGTCACGCAGTGCTGTGCTTAGAGAACGGGTTGGACTGCCTGTCCTTCCATGTGAGACTGACTCCGAAGGGGATCTGGGTGGGATGAAACGAGTTATTCAACGGGTTATACCAACTGCTGGGCTCACAGCCATTATCAGATGCTTAAGTCTTTTACATATCTCGTTCTCTGTAGGTTCCTCTTGTCATTCCCTGCAAGGGAGCCAGAACACGTGTGGAGTGTTCCTGCATCCAGCCGTGGTCTCAGATGAACATCACCTTGAAAACCCAGAATGCAAAACACACCCCCAACCACAGCAGCTCGACGTCGAGTGGCAGAGGTAGTATTTTATTTTCTGAGCATCCCTCCTGAAGGACACTAAATTTAGAGTTTGTAAAACATCACTAAATGAAAACAAAACATCACCAATAACAAAAACGCAAACCCGATGAAAAGGAAAATGCAGCAGCATTCAAGTATCAGAAAACATGAGAGCTAAAGTGCTTGAGAGAATTTCTTAACTATGCAGAGCCTGAAGTCAGTGTTCCCCTAGAAATGCTATTATTTTCCAACAGCATCTGCCTGGCTGCATAGGATTTTTCACCAGCCTATAGCAGGACAACACTACAAAGCCAGAGCCAGTACCCCAAAGGGCTAGGAACAACACATTTCTTTCTATCCCTCATACTAAAATAAATTATAGTCAAAGAAATACATTATAAAGTTCAGGCAACTGAAGTTGGACTTCAAGGAAAGTGACTGTACAGATTTCCCATGCAGTGAAGTCGCTAGCACGGCCTGAAGCTGAACAAAGCTTTGGTGGGATTTATAAAGTGCTGTCTTTTAGTGTTTTATGCCTGTCTTTAGTAGTGTTTTTCTCAAACCAGCACCGGGGTTGTGAGTTAAAAAAAATTCTGAAATAACAGACCAATTTTCAGTGGATGCTGGAGCCAGACAGACATCACACAGGGCACACAAATACCTTAAAAAACAACAAACAAATCAAACCAAAAAAACTCAAGCCCCAAAACCTAACCCAGTTATGGCAAAATGTTTCATCCGTAGAAGCAAACACCCACCAAACACCGGGAGTGAATCTGAAAGTAACATCTGCCTCCCTGTCCCTTGGCTTGTCCCAGCAAGGATGGATAATACATGATACAAGCTCAGCAGCAATGGTTGGGAGCCTGACCCTGCAGGCACTCAGTGCAAAACTCTCCTGGCATTCAGCTCCATGAGTGATCCAGTTTCTGCCAAAGCCAAGGAGACCTCCCTACAGACTTCAGCCAACTTTGGATTAGCCCTATGGATTGATGGCGGGAGCAGGACCTTGTTTTACAGACATTGCTTTTCTATCCAGCCACAAAAGCCACCCCCTGAAATTCCTGAAGGGGTTTCCAACCTTCCCCTCCACGCATGCATTTAACATCCAGTACAGTTAATAGCAGTTACACATGCATATCAATGGGAGAAAAGGCCCAGTCGAGAGGAAATATTGGTAGTAAGAAAAGAAACCCAGTAGAAACGCTGAGAATTGCTGAAGACCCCACTCCCTCGGGTTTTCCCTGTTTTCCCAGCTGGCACAGACTGTGCTGCAGGAAGCTCTATGGGGTGTGTGTGGGTGTGTGGGGTGTGTGGGGGTGTGACACGCAAGGTGAGGGCACGGTGTGTCCTGCAGGGCACCACCTGTCTCCGTCTCAGCGTCCAGGGAGCGTCCCAGCCGCCGGCCCCTCACTTGTGGGCCGTGCTGTTGTAATCGTCCTGTGCCACAGCGGCCGGCAGGGAATGGTCTATCCTGAACTCCTCCTCCAGCCCTCCGGGCCCCTTGGCCGCATCGCCCCGGGCTGCAGGCTGGCCGCTGTCCGTGCCGCCCCCCTCCAGCCCCAGGATCTGTCTCTGGACCAGCTTGGAATAAAGGCCTCCTTCTTCCATGAGCTCCTTGTGCGAGCCCTGCTGCACCACGCGGCCCTTGTCCAGCACAATGATGTTGTGTGCCCTCTCCACAGTGCTCAGCCTGTGAGCGATGACAAGCACCGTGTGGTTCTGCAAGTCGCCATAAATCGCCTGCTGGATCTGTGGGGAGAAAAGGCGGCAGTGCCTGAGCAGAGTTGGCTCTGCCATGGCAGAGAGAGCAGCAGCCTTGTGGGCTGCACTCAGAAAACTCTGGCCAGGGGACACAAGGCTGCCTCCAGCACCACCAGCACATCCAGCCCAGCTCTGGTGCAGCCAGGTGTGGTCTGCACACCAGCCTGATCCTGCCAGTTGGGTCCTTGTCAGAACTGGGCCACAGATTAGGAGGTCACATGGTGTTGACATGGACTGCAGGAAGCTGATACCTGGTAAATGCAGCTGCCCTCAGGAAAGTGGGGTATTTCCTGAGTATATGAAGGTAAGATAGTTTTTTTACAGCCAAGAGACAATAGCAGTGAGGTCTAAAGGCAGGCAGGTGGTCACTGAGCACATGTCACACTGATACCCTTGGGTAGCCAAAACCAGCCCTGGGCTGGCATTAGATACCACACGTGTGGCAGAGGACCTGTGAGCTGCTCCAAGGTCAGATTCTCACACTGCCCTACGCAACAGCACTTATCTTCCAGGACTGGGAGACACATCCTCAAACCCCAGCCTTGACCAGGCTTTCTCTCCTGTAATTACACCAGTGATGAGGCTCCTGGTAGAGCTGTTTGGTTGTCACATCCCAGCTGCATAAACAGCTCTGTTCGTAGGAAGCTCAGGACCCTTCCTGCAAGTGTGGCTTTCTTGGTGCCTCAGCTGGGATTTAAACTCAAGGAGTCCTACTCTCCTTGCTGCAGCTCCATTTTTTAGGGTCTTCCTCTGTATCCTGTCCTAAAAGCATGCCCAGAGACTCTGTATGCCAATTAACACTTTCCACATTGAAAAAATCATCAGGGAATCCTGTCTCACCAGGTTTGTCAGGCATTGACTGCTGCGAGCGTGGGATTATTCCCTTCTTGGTGGCTACAGCTGTGTTGGAAGCAAATTCCTGCTAAGGAATTAATATCTTACTCAACCATTGTCAAGACTAAGCTTGTCCACAGGCTGGAAATTGAAGCTACAGTCTTTCCTCCAAACCCAGATCATCTCTTTGGCCCAAACACTCCAGTTACCCACTCACCGCGTGTTCGCTCTCTGCATCCAGCGCACTCGTGGCTTCGTCCAGGATGAGGATGGGAGGGGCTCGGATCAAGGCCCTGGCAATTGCCACTCTCTGCTTCTGGCCACCTGACAGCTGAGCCCCTTTCTCACCAGCCTCTGTTGGGTCAAGGGAGAGAAGAAGGGGTCAGAACAAATGCCCAGTTCAGCTGCCAGGCAGACCAGGATGGTGCCATGCCGGGGTGATCCCGTACCTGTGTGGTAGCCATCCTGCAGCTCCGTGATGAAGGTGTGTGCGTTGGCCTTCTGGGCAGCCTGAACCACCGACTCAAAGGAGGCCGAGCTCAAGCCATAAGAAATATTGTCTGCAATGGAGCGGGCGAAGAGCACGGGCTCCTGACTCACCAGGGAGATCTGTGGAAAGGGAGGCAAGAGCGCGGCGTCAGGAGCGGGAGACGCCCCGTGCAGCATCTCGGGTCAGCGGCATCGCTTCCTGTGGAGTAAGGACCGAGATCAAGGTAGAGAAGTGCCATTAACCAAGGCACAGAAGTGCCTCAGTGGAGCTTCCAGCTAACCATGGGTTGCCCAGTTTGCATCACCTGCTGGGAAGCCATTTGGCAGGAAAGAAACCTGATGCCATGGTGGTAAATTGGTATCTGGGATGGGCTTCCCCCTCCAAGACCCCGTTGTGTTTTTGCTCCAGACCTGTCCTTCCTGTCACTGTTCACTCTTTCCAAAATGGAAAACCAGTTGCTGGGACAAGTCAGGTTGGAGAGACCCTCTCCCAGGCTCTAGCTGATTTTCTGTTCAATGTCAGTAATCCCACTTGGGCCATGTGAATGAGCCCTCTTGCATCTTCTAAATTAGGAAGTTGGGGACATAACTCTTGCAATTCCTTAATTGCTTAGCAACAGTTTCCCTGTCCTGCCTTCCAGCCATTGCAGCTCACTCTCACATTCAGTCTCCTTTAGCAAACTCTGGATACTGGAATAAATCAAACCCTCAAACTATTGCTCAGAACGGGGCAGGAAAAGAGCCAGGGTGACACAGTCATATTTTAATTGACTTCTCCCCATGCCCCTCACAGCACACCAGGCTTTCCAAACTGAAAGATTAGCTTGTCTTTTGATTTTCCCTCTCTACGGGCAGGGAATGTAAATTAGTCACACTGACTTTGGCTTTTCAGCCTGTCTCTGATCAATTGTTTTCAGGTTTTCCTGCTGACTGGTGAGGCCATTTGCTCTCAGGGCAAACAAAGGAGCCAGTTACTTGCAGAGATGAAGGCTCATCTGTGCTGACACACAGACCGGAGCTGAGGGGCCCGGACCCTCTCCAAGGCAAACCAGCCAGCCCCTCTGGTGCTCCAGCTGCTGCCAGGATCCTGAGAGGTTTAATTCCCCATTAGCTGAGAATTACTCTAACATCTTAAAGGTAGAAAGCACTGGAGGAATGCAAAACTCTTTTTCCAAACCCAATTTAGATGATAATTAACCCAACAACCAAAAACATATTTCTACTGCATCGGCCAAAAAATACAAAACCAACCACGTATTTTTGTTCTGTTTTTGGAAGGCTTCCCCCTCCCCATGAAACTCTCCATCCCTTTCACTCCCACCCCCACAAATTATCCAAATTCACTTCCTGGGCCACCTCCAGCCTCCAGCTTTCTGGACATTTCAGAAGTTGCCAGATCAGATCCAAAGCAACATGCAACACTGCCATCCATCCATCCATCCCCTCTGAGCGCGGGCGTAGCTGAAAGACACGTATCAGTCGCTCGTACCACGGAGTGCAGGTACTTGTGATCGTACATGTTAATGGGACGCCCGTCCAGGAGCACCTGCCCGTCTTGCAGAGGGTAGAAGTTCTCCAGGATGTTGACACAGGAGCTCTTGCCGCTCCCCGAAGGACCCACCAGCGCCGTCACTTTGCCAGGGTGCAGTGTGAAGGACACGTCCTGCAACGTGGATGGGAGAGTGTGCTCAGGCCTGGGCTTTTGCCAGGCTCCCGGGGCAGCACGTTGGGCACTACACTAGAAAAGCAGCCAGAATCTGGCCACGGTGACCCCCTGTCTTGGTGACGTGCCACATCAGCCATTTCTCCTGGCTCTGAGGAAGCAAAAAGCCTCCAAATTGCATCAAGTTTGCCTGCTGATGTAGCAGGTCCTCTAAAAACTGCAAAGCAAACTAACCTCCTTGCTGCCTCCCCCTTCCCATGATCCCAGCTCCTCTCCCACGGAAACAGTCCGAGGCATCTTGGCACAGAGCCTGTACCATGCTGACATGTTTAATGCCTGAGCAGGGAACAAGGGCTTTATTGATAAATCTCATTCCCTGTAAGGAAGGCCGGCCCTAAACACCCGCTGCTCCTTTTAATCTGTTTTCCAGCATGTGCTGAGCCTGCCTTGATGTATCTCCATCAGGCAGCTGACGCTTCCCATGGGCTGGGATCAGCCACTGCCATGGGGGAGAAGCAGCACGCGGTGCCCACCTGGAGAACCTGCGTCGCAGAGCGAGTGCGGTAGGAAAAGGTCACGTTCCTGAACTCCACCTTCCCATCCACGTGGTCCGGGGCCAGGGACCCGTCGTGCACCATGGTGGGCTTGCGGTCGATGAACTCAAACACCTTCTCAGCAGCCCCCACGCCCTGCATAAGCCCACTGTATACGGAGCCGATGGACTGTGAGGGGAGAGCCAACAGTGAGACCCTCCCATGCGGTGGAGAATTCAATCAGTGCTACTGGTAAGGAGAAAGGTGGAAGAATTCCCAAGTTTTTTATCACCTCACACTGACTACAGTCATCAGACAGAGGGAAAGAACACTCCCCTCTGCAGGGTGCAGAGGGGATATATGGACAACCCAGGGAAAAGGGCTTCTAAGAAGGTTTTTGTACATGGGAAGACTCAGAGCAAAACAGAAGGAAACACATAGGTTGGGAAAAGAAGACATTTGCCCAGACATACATGACTCATTCTTCCAATAAACCCGTTCCCTTCTCTCTCTTTGCTCAACACCAGCAGCTCCCTAGTCCAAGGGCTGAACATTTCATGGACCAACTCCCAGGAAGGACCAGCTCCTTCCTCAGCACATGCGTCTGAAATGCAGCTCCAGGCTGGGCCCTTCCAGAAAACCGGCATCTGATAAGGCTGGAATATGGTGCTAGGGGATTCACCATCACACTCTCACAACTGCAACTGCTGCATGCTGACACTGGCTTTACTGGAATAAACCCTACATTGGTTTTTGTCAATATTAAACCCAGAGCTGCAGAACAGTTTGTACTGTGACTGCCCCTCTCATCAGGAGGAGGCAAAACAAACCCAAACCAAATGAAATCCACACCAAAACCACAGCCTGGGAGCACCATCAGAGCCTGCAGTCATCTGAGCAGATGGTGAGAGCTGGGTGAGCTGCCTCCAGCTCTGCTCTGCCCCTGCACAGAGGCTGAGGCACCACCAAAACCACGCTTGGCTGTGAGGAAACCTTGACTGGATCATTCCTGCCTGGATTAGCCAAGCTTACACCTCTGCAAGGGGAAGGCAGCCCTGGGTGGGCTCTGCCATCCCACCCACAATCCCATCTTGCTAATGCTCTGCCAACACAGCAGCTTGCACCCTATTCCAGGGACAGAAAAAAAAAAGTAATATAATTAAGTTTTTAATGAAGCCTGAAATTTAACAGGCAGCTTTGTAATCCCTGCATCCTTCATGCCAGGAAATATGCTTGGGAGGCAGCCAGGACTCTGCCCTTCAGCAGGGCCAGCCTGGTCCCAACTGCCTTTTTGGGGGACAAGCGGCTTCAGGAACATTAAGGTTGTGAGGGCACAGCAGGAGGAGAATGGGGAGCAAAGGGGAGAATCCCCCCTCTGGTAATGCCACAGCACCAAGGAAATGTGTCACAGGTCTGGATCTACCCCTGCAAATGCCCTGGGACCTTCTGGGACACAAAGATCAGCTGGATGTGGGGTAGCCCAGAGGGTGGTGAGGACTGGCACAGGTTGCCCAGAGAAACTGTGGCTGCTCCATCCCTGGAAGTGTCCCAGGCCAGGTTGGACGGGGCTTGGAGCAACCTGGGACAGTGGGAGGTGTCCCTGCCCATGGCAGGGTTTGGACTAGCTGAGCTTTAGGGTCCCTTCCAACTCAAACCATTCCATGATTCTGTGATGAAACAGACTCACCTCCATGCAGTCTCCCAAGACAAACTCATAAATGATGAAGGATATCAGGTTTCCACTTGT
This sequence comes from Pithys albifrons albifrons, assembly GCF_047495875.1. Taxonomy (NCBI): domain Eukaryota; kingdom Metazoa; phylum Chordata; class Aves; order Passeriformes; family Thamnophilidae; genus Pithys; species Pithys albifrons. The sequence goes on along the minus strand of NC_092474.1, from coordinate 5,971,760 downwards.
CATTTGCCCCGAGATTACCAGGTGCCCACCATAGTAAAGGATGCTGACCTGGACCACCAGGAGGGTCAGCTGAAAGCAAGAAAACACCCCCAGATCAGCAAGGACAACTGGTATTTTGGTGTGTGTGTAATTACTCACACAACAGCCCCCAGTTCACATGGTGACATTTGTTCTTTGAGCCCTGAGCTGAGGATCCCTGACAGCACAGCTGACAACCGTAAGCAGTGAGCACGGATAAGAGAAGGGAAAAACAACTCAAGTGCATGGGCTGATTTAGGGAGCTGGGCTGGCACCTTTCCACAAAACAGAAGGCCAGAGGGACAACAGCCAAGGAGGGAGAATTTATCTGAAATAACAGAACATCTCATGAACTTCTCTCTTGGACTGAGGTCCTCAAGCACAATAATCTACACTCAAACTGTCCAAGGCATGCAGTCACCTCATTGCTAAAAAAACATTCTATGAGTGTGACACATTTTAATTTAGAACACAAAATCAAGCCAAGAGTTAATGCAGAATATCCTCCTTGTGTGTACAAGTCCCTGAAGGATAACCTCAGCTCTTGTCTGAAATCAGTGTGGGAAGCACCACCTACTCTAGAAGGGAGATGGATGAGCTCTGATATGACAAATACCAGCCCCTGCTTTATTCAGCTGGTTTTGTTCCACACTGCTGGAGCGCTCCAAAAAGCAGCAATGCCCCGGTGCCCTGTGTGACATTTGCAGAACAGGATGGAAATTCACACAGATGAAAATACTGGGGGGAAAAATTCCTTTCTCTGTGATCTGACCTTAGGATCCTGTGTTCCCTCCAAGAAAGACTCTACCAGGGCTGTGCTAAATCTATCAGCTTCCTTCTACATGAGCCCTGCAAGAGCAGTTTTTGAGGGTTTTTGCCTTCTTAGCCTCCTCAGGATCTGTGCTGACCCAGTTTATGCTCCAGCTTCACCTGGGAGCCCAGAAACAATGCTAATAATGCTCCCTTTTTGCTTCCAGACTTGGGAAGCCATAAAATCTCCCACAGCTGCATGAGAGCACCATAACTCACAAACCCATCATCAAGAGACTCCTTCCATTCTTGAATGTGCAGAGACTGAGGGCAGCCTCACATGAGGGTTCTGCACAGCCTTAGTTATCAGTCAATGCAGGAGAAGCCTCAAACCATCTGGTCTTGAATGGTGAAAAAGCATTTTGCAGGGAAACAAAAAAAAAAAGCTCAAAGGCAAGCCCAGCAACCTCCCCCTGCCACCACCCACACACAGAGAAGCTCCACTCCTGAGCAGGAGCTCAACCACCGTGGCAGCTGCTCCCAGCCGGAGCCCAGGGATGAGCTGGCACAGGAACGCACTGCAGCACCACTAAGTCACGGGCTTGGCCACGACCTTGAGCACTTATCAATTCTGTCCCTATTTGCAGGAGAAAACAGGCAGGTCAGTGGGATGACACGACGCTGCCCCAAGGCAGAAAGGGATGTACTTTTTGATGGGTGGAAATGATAACAATGAAGAGACAGAGGGTTGCTCGTCCTGCAAAGTTCCCTGGAAGCGGAGGAGAACCACGTGCGTATGCTATGTGCATTTTGGGATCTGAAGCAACTCTCCTGCCCCTCCCAAGCCCCGTGCAGGGAACACCTACCCCGCTGGACCACACGTAGTAGGTGTAAGCCAAGGCCTCCCTCTTGTTGAGCTTGTAAACCTGCTGCAGCTTCTGCCAGTACACATTCGCCTCCATCTCCTCGTTGGCGAAACTGCGGACAGTTTTCATGGCAGAGATGGTCTCCTCAGCAGTGTTGTTGGCCTTGGCCAGAGCACTCTGCACGTCCTTGGAGAGCTTCTGCAGGGGGCAGGGGGAGACAGAGGGGGCTCAGCAGGTGCCAGGATGCCCGTGGCACATCTACCTACTCACCCCAGGCTCTCCTAGGCTCAGGAAAAGAAGATATGGTGACGTTTTCCAAGGCCAATAAGGCTGAGCACTGGGATATATCCCACACTTCAGGACAGCCCGGGATGCTGTGTCAGGAGGACAGCAGATTCACTGTGCTCTCCCCAGGGGATTGAGGCTGTGGGAGGTGAAGTGCCATGTCCAGGGCCACTTGGGAAGCCTGTGGCAGAGCTGCTACTCCCGGTGTCCTGAAAGGACCTGTCCCTGGAACTCTTCCAGGAGTTTCAAGTCAGGGACAGGTGTGAAGACCAAAGGCAGCTCCACTCCTCCCATGAGTGCCTGACCCATGGGAGGGGCCATGGCTGGGTGAGGCAGTACCTGTGCCCGCTGTGTCCCGGCACAGTGGGAAGCACTGACAGCTGACACAGGGAGCAGCAGTGCAGGACTCGCATGGTCCATGGGCTGGGGCATTGGCCAAGGAGGACAGTCCTTGGCCCACACCAGCCCCAGGCAGAGGGAGGGAGCTCACCACTGTGTTTAACCCCCACCAAGTCACTCCAAAGGGAGAGATTGCATGAGGACAGGCAGGTGCATACAGGACATCCCACAGCCAAGCCATCTCTCCTGTCGGACCTGAGATGCTTCCACTCCTGAGCATGAAGCAAGGTAAGAGCCAAGGCTATCCCTGTCTGCCCGCAAAAGTTTAATGCTGACTTCCTGCCCCCACTGCCGGCAACAAAGGACTCCAGCATCACTCCCACCAACTCCAAATCCACCCACATCTCCCCCATGATGGCTTCATGGTGGGAACAGCCCCGCATTGTGGACACATCATGGCAATGCCAGCTGCTCCTGCCTACCTGGTAGTACTTCCCATAGACATCTGACACCAGCATGATGATGGGGAAGCCCATGAAGGTGACAAGCGAGAGCTTCCAGGAGAGGCTGAACATGAAGAAGATCACCCCCGTGGCCTTCACCACATTGCGCAGGAAGATGTTTATGTTCTGCGACACCAGGTCGCTCACGATGGTCGTGTCCGACGTCAGGCGGGAGATGACATCCCCTGCAGCAACGAGGGGTTGGGGAGAGGGGAGAGAGGGGACACGTCATCACAGCAGGTCCCATGTCCTGTGCCAGGAGCCAGAAGGAGCTCCCCGTTCAACCAGCCCCTTGCCAGGGGTCTGAAGGGTAGTATGGAAGGGGAGCAACTCTCCAACGCTGCGGATGCAAAGCGGAACAGAGGAGCTGGAATTGCTGCATGCACGAGGGACGGGAAAAGCACCTGAAGGCAAATCTCTGGGTCACCAAGGATGGTTGCAGGACAGCAAAGGGGACTGTGGCAGCACCCTGCGCTGGAGGGCACCCTGTGGGCAAGCAGATGGGCGGCAGGTCATCCTGCCATGTGGACAGGACCAGCCAGGGCACCCTGCAGACCATGAGGGGGCTTTGGAAACACTGTCTGGGTTTAGCCATGTGCCCTGCAGCCGACCCAGAGGACTCAAGGGCATGTGTTCAGTGACCAAGGGGTGAAGCTCTGGCAGTGCCCTTTGGTGGAGCTGAGTGTTACAGCCAGCCTGGGTTCCTAAATACTTGGCCTGTGTTTGAGTCCAGCTGAATTCCTGTGCTTTTGGGTTAGTCCAGGGTTACTCATATCCCACTTACAATAACATCTCTGCTGTCCTCAGCTACCAAGGCACTGTGCAGCCACTGCTAAATACAGCAACAGCCTCAAAACTAAAAATACCACCAAGACAAAATTAAATGTGTGAAAGTTCCAGTGGGCTGGGACCACACCAGAGTGGTCCAGCCCAGGAACAGGACTGAGAGGGGGACAGGACTGAACTGTAAGCAGGGAAAACAACAAGCACACTCAGCAAGCTTCACACATCCGAGGTTTTTGGTGCCTGGAGCACAGCTGGAGAGCAGCCGATCAGCAGGCACTGACTGAGGTACAGGAGGAGGAAAGGAGGTGTTTTGGAGGTGACTGAAGATGAGCACATCAGCCCCAGGGACTGCTGGATATCAGGCTGATCGGTGGCAATGGGACATCCCCAGGGTGCTGGGCTATGCCACAGTGGGAAGCAACCAAAGGGAAGAGCCTGCTGCCTCTATCCCTGAACACGAGCACTTGGGTGCTGCCTCTGGCTGCCCATGATCTGCTGCGTGCGGGCAGGGCAAGCTAAGGGGAAAAATTCCAGGATGGGGTAGAGGGGTCAGAGCAAATCCAGTGAGGACAGGAACCAACCTGTGCGATTCTCATCAAAGAAACTCATCTCCTGAGACACCAGCGACCTGAAGAGGCAGTTGCGAAGGCGGATGTTGAGCCTTGCAAAGATGAGCGTGAAAACGCCGCCCCGGATACCTGCGGCAAATGAGCTAATTGCAGATAAGAAACGTTATAGACCAATGGACACGACACTGCACTCAGCAACACAACCACCCCCATGCCAAGGGCTTGGGCAGCGCTCCGTGGGCACCACTGGGGGAAGCAGCAGCTAAACCAGCCCACACCTCTCCTGGGTGCCACCAGCACAGCGATGGCGGGTCCTAACCCTGGGAGGGACAAGCTCTGGGAGGAAACTCAGCGCTGCGGGACAGCATTCCCTGGTGTGAAGTGTGATAACATGCAGGTACCCCTGAAGTGCCAGGCAGTGGAAGGATTGTAGGAAAATTTACGTCCAAAGCTGCAAACGTGAGACTTACAGAACATTAATCTTAATGGTGTTTCCAACACTGGGCCCTGGGGAAAGACATGTCTCCTGTTCTTCTCAGGGATTTTATTATCCCCAGACTCCTCTCTGTGGGGCCTTCACACATGACTGCAAAGACTTATCTTTTTGTCATACCAGAGAGAGTTTCTCTGGAATGCAGGAGGAGAAAACATCCAAAACTGTCCCTGGGGAAAGATGCCTCTTCTGGGCAGGAAAGCTTTCTTAAGTTAAAACCCCTTAATCTCTTCATAGTAAAATCTTTTGGAAGAGTCTTCTATCCTTATCCCAGGGAACACATTCCCTGTTTTCTCTGCCTGTTCCTGCTCTCCCACCACCAGCAGACAGACAAGAAGGACTACACAAGGGCCCGTCACCACAGCCTTCTTGCACCGTGACAGTGCAGAGAAACCAAAGTGCACCCATGGGGTCTGGCAGTGACCTGTGCCCACAACCACCACAAGATCGTACAGGAAAACCCCAAACTCCTCCTCCTCCTTCTTAGGGCCAGAAGCAGCCCCTGCAATTACCTTCCGATGGCGAGCAGCGACATGACCAGCACTGCCGTGGAGAAGCGGTCCATGCTCTTCTGCACCACGATGCCATCGATGGCCAGCCCGGTGTAGTAGGGCAGAAATGTCTCTCCTGCCAGACAAGCACAAGATATGGAGGTTCAGCCTCACTGCACAGGATTGGCACAGGACCTGTGTTCCCAGCTGGAGAACCCCATTCCCACTACGGAGAGAACAGTCATCATGTGAGATCTCTCAGGAGGTGCAGCCTTTAATGGCACATGGGGATGTTGCACCCCCAGTGTATTTTATCCCCTATTTCATTTTTTTGCCCCATTGCATTTTTTATGCAGCTTGTGTACAATGTGCCACCAGCACCCCTGAAAAAGCAATCCTGGGCCGTTTCCAAGCCCTGCCACCATGGCTCCTTCCCTTCTGGAGAGGATGGGAGCACACTGTGGCCACCTCTGGGTCCCTTCACTCACCCAGTGCGGCCACGAGGAGGAAGAAGGAGGCGACGCCCAGGAAGAAGGCATCAGGCTTGGTGTAGGACAGCAGCTTATGGATGGTGGGACCGGCTGCCTCCTCCCTCTTGTCCCTCGGGACGCCCCCATCACAGCTCTCCTCCACCTCTGCCCGGGACTCGGAGCCAGGCCCCAGCGCCTCGCGGGAGGAGGTGACACAGGCCAGCAGCTGCCACAGCCCGAAGGTGGCCACCAGCGCCACGTAGGTCCAGGCAAAGAGCCCCCAGAACCAGGGGTCCCTGATGGTCTTCCGCACCTCCGAGTAGAGCAGCAGCTTCACCATCATGTAGATGCCCATGAGGAGGCAGACGACGGCGATGAAGGTCCGCGATGCCTTGAGGCGCCGGGGGCCATAGGCAGTGTTGGTGGCCACCCCAATGGCGGCCCCCAGGAGCACACAGCTACGGTACAGGCAGCCCCCCCAGATGTCCAGCAGCGAGTTGAAGATGTTGAAGTGACGCAGGTCCTGTAGGACATTCCGGCCGCCCTGGCCGTGGGTGTAGAGCAGAGTGGTGACCACCACATCGGCCCCGCTGAGCGCCAGTGTGCTGGCCACTGCCTTCCAGGCACGCATCCTTGGCACTGGGCTGGGGGGGCACCCAGGGGGTGGGGGGCAGCCCTAGCACGAGAAGGATGTGGACATGTCGGCCTCTGCTGCAGAGAGAGAAGAGGGGAATGGGGTTGTCAGTCATCCCAAGGAGGTGGCGAGGAAAGGGTAGCAGGATGAATGGACAACCACGCCAACTCCCCACCAGCCCATCCTGACCCCAGACACAACTATCTGCTTCTTCCTCCCTTCCCCTGCTGCAGACACTCCAAAGTATTTCATGAAGTGAGCAGTACAAACCAAGACAAACTTCCCCCGGGGATGCCTTCATCCCTCCTGAATCCCAAAGCAGAAATCGGCACATCTCAGTGGGAATGTTTGCCCCCCTTGCTGTGGTGGCTGCAGGGCCAGCAGGGCGGTCCCCAGCACTTGGTGCTGCCCTGACATCTGTGCAACCCACGTGTCCTGCGCTACGGAGCCGTGTAGGTGTTAAACTTGGATATTCATGATCCCAGAGTCCCTCCCCGCCTTTCCCAGGATAAAGCTGAAACCGAGCAATCAAAACCGTAGGAAAGCAGAAGGAAGTGCAGCTCAGCTTTGTAATGGATCCTCCTCATCAAAACCAGAATAAACCACAGGTAGAGCAGCTTGTCACACCTTACAGTCACCATCCCTCTCGGATATTAATTCAGGGTAACTAAACCCGCTGCGCAGTCAGGGTGCAGTTCAGTGACACAACAAAAATCCCAAGAAGAAATTAAAAAGGGGTTGGAATTCCACAGCTGCATCCTGTGGGTGAGGGAGGCTGCGGGGACGCTGCCGCCCGGGGGAGTCTGTTCAACAGCAGCAACGGTGGGGCAGGATCCGAACGGGCACGGGGAAGGGCGAAGAGCTCGACCTGCTCTCAGCCGAGGGAGCTGCTCACCTGCTTCGCTGCCATGCCCAGAGGTGCCACGCGTTGGCACGAGGGAGGTACCTGATCCTCAAATTTGTGCTGGGTAAGCAGCTCATGACGGTGCACAGTGCGGAAGGCGCGGTACGAGGGGTGCCATGTGCCGGCCATGCTCCGCCCTGGGAGACCGCAGCCCCCCGAAACCAAACCTCGGCGAGAAGGGCAGCCCTTGGCACCGCACGGGCACCGCCCCTGGCCCGGAGGGGCCCGGCGGGAGGGCAAGAGGGATGAAAAGCTAAAAAGTGGAAGAAAGCGGGGCAGAGGCTACAGTTTGGAGCAGCACGGGGGGAAGAAGGAGGGGCGGAGGCGAAGGGGAGCTGCGATGCCAGGGAGGAGCAGGACACGCTTCCCAGGGTGCTCGCTGCTGCCATCCGCTGCAAAGCGGCGCGGAGCCGGCCCGCTGGAGCAGAAGCAGGAGGAGGAGGGAGAGGAGGAGGTAGAGGAGGAGGCGGCCACCGCAGCTCCACACCACCCGCAGCCGCGACCCAAGTTCCCGAGCTGGAGCCGCCCAAGGTTCCCGGCCGCATCCCGGGTTCCCCCCGCAGGAGATGCTCCCGCGGGGCAGACGGGGGACATGCCCAGGAAGGGCCGTGCCCGCCATCCCACGGACACGCACACACGGTTCTCCCCTTGAGAGCGTACGGGCAGCTCAGCCCCGGCGCGCCCGGACGAGTCTTACCGGCGGCGGGATCGGCGGGACCGGAGGGATCAGCGGGATCAGCCCCGGCGGCGCGTCCCGAGAACAAGGTCGGTGGGGGGCGTGGCTCGACTATGACCACGCCCACAAAGCCACGCCCCTCCTGCGGCGCGTCCCGGCCCCGCCCACGGTCCCACCGGGGACAGGGACCCCCAAACTGGGGACGCGGAGGGTCCTTCCCGCGACCGCCCTGCCCCGGGAAACCCTGTCCCGGCGCAGCAAAGGCTACCCCAGAATTCCTCCTGCCTTAGAAGGTTTTTTCCCCCTCCACAAAATATAGATAATTTTTTATATGATTTTATTGGTTTTATCTCATTTCTGCAGCAGAGAAGGAAAATACAACACGTGGCCTGGCTTTAAAAGCAACCAGGGCAAGGGCTTAAGATCATATTTTAAATTAATACTTAAATAGGGGGTCGACAGGGGTTTAATTAACCCCTAAACAGAGGCTTATCAGAGGTTTAATTAACCCCTAAACAGGGGCTCGACAGGGGTTTAATTAACCCCTAACACAGAAGGATCCAGTTTCAAGAAATCCAGCTTGTAAATTATTTTTCCCCTTCATTTCCCACTCCAGCTCTGAAGGGGTGGAAGTGCTCAGGCTCTTCCCCGGGCAGCACCTCTGCATCCTGGTGGGCTATACCGGTGACAGAGAGGCAGGGTGGTGTCATTATCCCAAACTTTCCCTGCAGTTTTGAAGTGCTGGGCTTAAAAACACCCCTATAACCTTCACTAGCACAGGAACAGACTTCAGGATTCCTGGAGTTCACTCCATTTCTGGAGAGAACAGCATAGTGAGGTTATGAAGGAAAAATTCATTTTTCTCTGCCTGGATAACAAAGAAAAAATCATGTTCTATTGTTGGTTTTATTTCTGTTAGTAAGTGCTTAAAACTAAAAAAAAAAAGCTCACTTCAAGCCCTTCCCACCTCCACTGGGAACACAGTCAGACCTGGAGTGACTCTTCTGGCTCAGGCTGACAGTGGGGACGACTTTAAAGCTCTAGGAAATATTGTCCGTGGCTAAGCCAGGTCTGGTTTGATTCTCTTCCCATGTGCACCCAGATCACTCCCAGGCTTTAGTACAACTGCTCCTAAAGGGCGACTTCCAAGCCACAATCAAGGTGGAGCCCTTTGGCAGGACCGAGTCTCTCCCTGACAAACCTAAACGAGGATGGTGCCACCTCGGCCGGAGGGATGGCCCGAGGGCAGACCTTGGGAAGGGACTGGATAGACACCCTTGTCTGAACCTTCCCCTTCCTTTCTCCCAGGACAGAGCAGGCACATCTGCACCCTGCACTCCCAGGAAGCTGGGCCACAAACCTGGGGACAGTCCGCGCTGTCCCCGGCGCCGCAGGACCCCCGAGGAGCCCCCGGGACTAACTGGTTTTCTTCCCACTGGACATGCTCTGCTCAGGGGGCAGGACCGTCTCGATCTGGAACGATACAAACTGGCCCTTCTTCAGCTTCTTCAGGGAGCTGGCAGCGCTGCCCCCAAACATGTTGTCCTCCACTTTGAAGGCAAGAGAGGGCAGGCCCCGACTTTTCCTCTTCATGCTCTTCCGCTCCTGGTTGTAGGCCGTGGTCATGTTGGCGATCACCTGGAAAGAGGATTGTGTGGGTTGGGCTTTGAGGTGTCACCCAAAATCAGCTCAACTGTCTCTCACAGCTCAGTGAAGAACAGAATCACTGAGTCATTAGGGCTGAAAGGGACCTCTGGAGATCACCCAGTCCATCCCCTGCCAAGGAAGGGTCACCTGAAGCAGGTGACACAGGAATGTGTCCAGACGGGCTTGAGATGTCTCCAGAGAGGGAGACTCCATGATCTCCCTGGGCAGTTCCAGTGCTCTGCCACCCTCCATGGAAAGAAGTTCTTCCTCATTTTGAGGTGGAGCTTCTTGTGGTTTAGTTTATGGCCACTGCTCCACATCCTTGAGCACCACTGAAAAAGTCTGGCACCATCCTCTTGACAACCCTTGGAGATACTTGTGTGGATTGATGAGATCCCCTCAGTCCTGCCTTCTCCAGACTAAACAGGCCCAGCTCCCACAGTCTCTCCTCACTGGAGGGAAGCTCAGAGTGACTGAGTGTCAGTGCACAGCTCAGCTGGGCAAGCTGAGCCTTTGCCCGAGTTGGATACACCCGGCAGCAAGGGAGAGTCTAAGGAAGGGCTTTCCAGCCTTGCTCTCACCAACCCCAAACCAGCAGGAGACCTTACGTTATTGAACAGCTGCAATTCCACCGATGTGCTCAGGGAGCCAATAGTTCTCCATCAGTAGAGGGCAGAAGAGCCACAGAGCCACGGGAAGCTTTATCACCTCGTGTTAGTTACAGCCCCACTCCATCCTGCCTGCAGCTCAGTCACTGACCCCATACCAGAAGTGCCCCCACAGACAGGACAGAGCTCTTCCTGCCCCATGCCAGGATGTGCATCTCCATTTCACAAGGGAGCCAAGCAGCCAAGGGGATCAGCTGGGAATAGATCCCACATGTTTAGGTCCCAAGACTGTTATTCCCTGGCAAGAATATTTACCTGTCCAGGTGAGATCAGAGAGAACCACATAATCCTGCCTGAGTGCAAGAACTGACGGAGCAAACAAAGTATTTGAGCCCTGTCTGATTTTTTTTTGGCACACAGTTCACTAAGCCCTTCACAGGAAATACTGAGGTTGTTCAAGTTAGGAAACCAAGAAACAGAGACACTAAATGAGCTGCCCAAGGTCACCCAGCACAGGAAGTGAATGCTGACCTTGTTCCCTTGTTCCTACCTGCCCACTGGGCCACTAGTCCTCATGGTAGCCCTGACATCCTCCCATTTTGGGCAGGGTTTCTTTTAATCTTTGTAATTAAATAGCATGTCCCTGAAGGCTTCTTGTCCCTTGCCTGAGGAGGGACACTCTGAGCCGATTTGAGGTGCAGATAACAAGGCAGAGAGCTGGGACACAGCTCTCACCAGCCTGATGGGGTAAGCCAGTCCGTCATCTTTCATCACCCTCCTCTGAGCAACACCAACACCAGCATCCCTGTGGTGGCTCCTCAGAGGGTCCAGCTTTGCTCCTGCTGCCCTTGGACCACATCAAGGTGCCACCTGCCACCTCTCCTCTCAAACCAGGCCTGGGCTCAGCTGCAAAATGATTTCAAGGCACCAGAAGACTTACAATTTCTTTCACCACGTTCTGCTGCTCCTGCACGGTGGCTGTGAAGGGTGGGAGGCTGTTGGCTTTGCCAGAGCCAGCCCCCTGCTCTTTAGAGTCCTTGACAAAATCCACCTGCAAGGAACAGATTCAGGTGTTACTCCGGAACCAGTGGCAAATCTCCTGCCAGACTCCCCTGGCCCAACAGTTACCTCAGAGGACAGGCACACATATCTGTTGAACATGAGAAAGAAGGGGCTGTACTTGGTTGCAGAGTTGATTGAGGTGCGGAAATGGAAGAGCACGGGGTCCAGGTGGGCATCCCACTCGCTGGGCTTCTCGTTCACCACGCTGCAGATGGAGGACCTGAGCACCTCGGCACTGGGGTCATCCAGGCTGTCAGCAGGGTCTGCAGGGGTGAGGACCTGTGAGATGTTCCAGCGCTCGCACAGGTGCCGGCTGACCTGCAAGGGTGGGGCCAGGCCCGCCAGAGAACATGGCACGTCAGCAGCCCCCACAGCATGGGCATGGGCCTGGCACTGTCCCCCTCCCTATGCCAGGGGATGCTGCGCAGCACAAACAGCTCTCCAGAACAGTTAGAGCCTGAGAAAACATTTTGCAATGACTATTTCTATGCCTGAAGCTTTCCATAGCACTGAGAAGCTGGGTTAATCCCAGGGTAGGGCAGGAATTTCATGCACATGGTCTCACAGGACCTTTCCTCTTGAGCAGAGAGGCTGGAGGACTTGCACCACAGAACCACAACCTTAAATCCTTGCCAGGGTGACAATACTGGCCAATCACCTCCCACTTCCAACAGGGCTGGGGCAGGGACAAGGCAGCATCAGCTCCTCACTCCCACTACATGGCACACTGCAACTCTGCCTTCAGGACCTGCTGCCCAAAACACCTGCTGAAGGTCACGTGGCTTCTCCCTCAACCACCCAGCACCTGACCTACCTCCTCACAGAAGTCCCAGCTCTGACAGGTGTAAATGTTCTTGGACGCGCCAAACCTGAAGAAGAGACACAACTGGTTTATTCCATCAGCTGAGGCAGAGCCAGAGGAATTTGCTCTTCATGGATGCAAAAGGGACAGAGACCCTCCCGTGGGGCTGGTGCTAATGGGACTGGTGTGACCTCATCCCCCACCAACAGAGAGAGGTCTGCTGGCTCCATCTTTTCCAAACCGGCCAAGCCTGTTTGCTTTTGAATGATATAGCAGTAGGAGAAAACAAGGGAACTTTCCTGCTCTGAATGCAAATCTCCACTGGCCCCACGAGTCTTCCACAAGGACAACGTCACGTTGTGCCATGAGCTGTGTGAGTGCAAAATGAACACTTTCCGGGAGGGATGAGGGAATGGCTTTAAAGCTCCTGCAGAAAACTGGGGCAGAGCTCTCTTGGCCTCAAGGCTGCTTGGAGAGCCACTTATGCCTCTTTCTCCCTTCCCTGTAACAAGAGAAGAGGTTCTTCCCAAGGACTTTATAAAGAGCAACTGAGAGGCATTGCTTGGTCTCTGCTGTAGAGGGGAGAGTTCCTGCTCTCCTGAGGAAACATCTTGAGGACATGGGGTATTTTTTCAACACACATCTCAACACTCCCCATCTCACTGTCAAGGTGCAATGCAACCAACAACAGACCAGCCAACCTGTAAAAGATGGTAGCCAGGGCTTTAGCCACAGATAAAGGATCTTTCTTCTGCAGAGGAGCAGCCTCCACCCACTTAGTGAAGTAGTCAGTCAAAAGGAGGACGTGTGTGTTGCTCTGGCTTGTCTCGGGAAAAGGGCCTGCGTGAACAACCACCAAAAAAATCCATGTGATGCCATAATATCCCCCAAATGGACAAAGCCAAAAACCCAGCCCAGCAGAACCACTGCTGCAAAAATGACCACAACTCCTTTCTGCAATGTCACTTGACCAGAACATTTGGGTGACCTTTGTCAGCAAAAATACATCCATCAGAGCTTCAGCTGTGGGAAGTAATACACTCCCCCAGCTCCCATTGTGGGTGGGGAGGGAGCCGAGCCAAGCACACGGATCAGGTTACACCGTGCGAGGCTGTGTGGCCTCCTTGGCACCTCCCCACAGGCAGCTCTCACTGGGTGCGTGTGGCAGCAGGTCTGCCACGCTCCTGGAGCCCTGGAGAGCCTGTCAGCCACACACACTCACCGTGGATGTCTAATCCCAGCACCTCCCAGGGGGATTCCACCCTGACGGGCCGTGCTTTCCGCGACACATTCTTGTTGTGCTCGGCGTTCTGGCACGTCTCACACATTTTGATCTGGAGAGGGAAAAGGCAGATTGGAGGGTTTGGGAATATGTTGATGGATTCTGTCAGGCTCAGCCTGCACAGGTTATGAAGGGGTGAGACAAAGAACAGGGCTGAGCAGCTTCCTTCTACCCAATAAAAACAGTGAAGCACAGGGACAAAACACAACAGGCTGACACATCTCACCTCTCCCAAAACTCACCTGGCAGCTTTCTCTGACACAACAACCAATTTTCTCAATGTGGCCTACAGCTAAGCTATTTCTCACCCTGTTTCCAGGAGAATATTTATTGTATTTTAACCTCCTAGTGCTGGCTAGATAAACCATCAGCCCAAGAATGCCGGAGGAGCTCAGACCATGCAATGCACCCACACTTCTCCAAACCACACTGCTGCAGAGAACTTCCAGCAACAGAGCAGGGGAGGGCAAGCAGCTGAGGAGAGACAGTGGAAACACTGAGATCCTCCCCTTACACACGTTTAGGGAGTTGAGCAGCTTTGGGCGCAATCCAGAGCTGGACTCAGCAACTTGTCTGAAAGAACCCAACATTCCCACACTGACCAAAACTGCCCTGCAGGAGGAGGAGGGAGACCTGCACACGCTTCCTGACGCTCAGGAAAAGACATCCAAACTATCCAGCTGCCTCGAGGCGTTCCAAGATTCACCTGCAGAGCTTCAAAGCAACAGGCACTAGAGATGACATCACCCCTGCACCAGGCTCTGCTTACTCGGGACTGCTGCCAGCGCCGGTGTCACCGCCACGGTCAGTGCTCTCAACTCACCCAGTCCACGACATCCTTCACAATCCCCAGCCAGTAGTACCGGCTCTGGATCCGGTGCACCGTCTTTTTCTGGCCCAGGTGGTTCCCGATTTCGGTGAAATGGCTTTCTAGGAAGACCTGCCGTCTCCGCTCGGGATCCACGATCACCTCCCGCTTCTCCTCCTTCTTGGGGCCCACGTAGTAGAGGCAGCCGCCTGCGGGCACGGGAGGTTTGTGTCCAACACCCCCCTCACAAAGCCACTCCAGCTGCCCAGCCCCAGGAAAAACCTCATTTTCCACAGCGGGAAACAAGGGAGAGACACAACCCGGGGAGCTGCTGCCCGGGAGCTCCTGCAGCGCCCCTGGAGAAGCTGCTGAACCGGAATCACCTTAAATAAACCCAGGGAGCTTTTCTGCTTTACCCAGGACCGCGCGAAACGCTCTGCGACAGTGAACGCACTGCGGTCCCCGCGGGGCAGCCGCGGAGCCCTGGGGTGACACAATCCCCCCAAGAGCGGTGCCGAGCACAGGGCTGGCAGGGGAGAGGCAGCGATGGTGGCAGCGATGCTGCCTCCCAGGGCTGCCCAGGAGCCGCATCCCCTGCCCAGCCGCGGGCCCGGCACATCCTCCCGCAGCACCCCCGGCCCCATCCCCATCCCCACGGCCGAGCCGCCCCCGCCGCGGGACCGCACCGTCCACGACGAACTTCTGGGCGTAGCGCTTGAGGTTCTTCCTCTTGATGGAGCAGAAGCTGGGCGGGAAGCAGCCCTCGGCCAGCAGCCGGTAGATATCCTCGAACTTGCTGCCGTGGCCGCAGGGCTCGGCCGCCACCACCACCTCCCGCTCGGCCTCGGGCAGCGCCGCGTCCATGGCCGGGCTGGGGGCCGGGGCCGGGGGCCGGGGCCGCGCTGACCCCGCCGTGCGCGCCCCCGTGCGCGCCCCCGAGCCGGGCCGGGCCGGGTGCTCCGAGGGACCGTCCGCGAACAGCCCGAGCGGGCCCGGCCCGGCGGGGAGGGCCGTGCGGCGGCGGCACAGCCCCGCCCGCCGTGACGTCACGGGCAGCGCAAGAAAAACAACCGAAAGAAATCGCAAAATTGGGGTAAAATCGGGCGAGTTTGGCCTCTGCCCGTTTTTGGCTGCGGCTGGGAATTTGCCGACGCGCCCTGGCGCGGGAGGAAGCGGAGCCTGCCCAGGCCGGCGGGAAACATGTCCGCGGCGCCGCCGTTCCTGGCCTGCGCCTGCTTCTTCACCGACAACATCTTCGTGCGGCGCTGCGGCCTCCACGTGCGCTACCGGGACCAGCGGCAGCTCCGCCGGGACCACGGCCGGGTACTGCGGGGCCACGGCCGGGCTGCGCGGGCGGCCCTGCCCCGGTGGCTCGGGCCGTACCGGGGGTGGGTTGGTGGCTCTGCCCCGGTGGCCGTGACCGTCCCCTGTGTTGCAGGCGCTGCAGGAGCGCGGCTGCCGGAGCGAGGAGCAGTTCCAGGCTGTAGTGAGGGAGGTGAGCGCCGGGACCCCCCTCACACCTGCCAGGAGGGGGATTGGGGCAAAGGATGGTTTGGGTTGGAAGGGATCATCGAGTTCCACCCCCTGCCATGGGCAGGGACACCTTCCGCCAGCCCTGGTTGCTCCAAGCCCCGTCCAGCCTGGCCTTGGACACTCCCAGGGATGGGGCAGCCACAGGTTCTCTGTGCCAGGGTCTCATCACCCTCACAGGGTGGACTTTCTTCCTAAAGTCTGATGCTCTTTTAACTTGAATCCATTCCCCCTTGTCCTGTCACTACATTCTCTTGTAAATAGTCTTGGTCCTATTTTTGTTTTAAGTTCCCATCAGTCACTGGAAGGCCACAATGAGGTCACCCCAAAGCTTCTCTTCTCCAGGCTGAACAATCCCAACTCTCCCAGCCTTCCCACCCAACTGAGCTGCTCCATCCTCTGATCATCTTGTGCCTCCTCTGGACTCGCCCCAACAGCTCCATGCCCTTCCTGTGCTGGACCCCAGTGTTGGATGGAACACTCGAGGTCCTGTGGGGAGCAGATGGGACACCCCCACCTCAGGGACACTCTCAGGGGTCCCCTCACCTGTAGCATCTCCACCAACCCCAAAGGGAGTTTGGGACTTGCTGAAGCCACAAGCCCTGACAGAACACCTGCCTGCCACCTTGTCTGGGTTAACCTGGTGCTGGGCAGAGGCCGGAGGGAGGAGTTGTCCCCAGGCTCCCTGATCCAGGGCTAGAGGCTGTCAGGAGTTGTTTATACAGCCAACACCCTGGAATTAAACATTGTCACCCAACACTTTGTCCCAGTGGCCTCTGTGCTGGATTTAGCCAGCTGGCTCCCAGCCCCTTTCCAGTTTGTCTTTCCTTGTCCCTTCTTTTGCCAATCATTTTTATGGTAAAGGCTGCCCTGAGATGGGATCACCCAGGGGTCCTGCAGAGCTCAGATGAGGGTCACACTCCCCTTATTGAGGAATCTCTGCCTCTTCCTGGGCCAGGAACAGACCTGTCACACAACCAGCTCTGATTTCACCCTGAGGACAGGCAGGTTCCTTTAGGGCTTCTTGGCAGAATGATGATGGCAGTAAATCATACTTATAATTACAGCTTTATTAACAGGATATTATGATTCATATAGCACAGAATTTATGAGTAGGACAGCCCAGGATTTCTGCAGGCAGAATCAATGCAGCACAAGCAGAATTTATAACACATCCTCTCTCAGGGTTTCTAGATCTTAACTTCAGTTGCAGTTTATAATCACCTAGATCCTAATAACTTCCTAATCACCAGGACTTCAGATCTGCTCAGATCTTAATACAAGGTTTTCTGTATCAATATAAACATAGTGCAGACTCAGAATTCATATAAAACAATAGGATTTACTCACTCAGCCCTCAGAAGTGATGGAGGTGCCCCTGGCTGTGGGAGGTCACGGCTCTCACTGTCCAACAGCTGTTCCAGTCCAAGTTTCCCACTCAGGACTTGTAACTGCTTGGTTTTATAGGCAGGGCTGGGGCTGTTACAGTCCCCTGTTCTGTGCCAAGGTCACCAACAGCTCCTGCTGACCAGGGGATTGGGCCCTTCAAGGCCAGCAGGGAAGGGAGTGATCAGCCTTGATGCTGGGAGGGAGGAGAAGGAATCTGGTTTGTCTGCTTGGTTCCCAAGACCTTCAGGGCCTGATAATGAGGGAAAGGGAATGAATATGTGACTAGAGAATGGGCTGCTCACTCCATAGAATGTGTCAGTGATACTAAACAGGGGTCAGGAGGGGAGCTGGTCACACCCTCCTTCCTTCTTTAGTGAGGAATGTTATAAATTAATCTCGTGAGGGGGAATTAAGCAGGAAGAGCTGCCTGAATCAGCTGCTAAAACAGCTGTTTGCTCTGCAAGGACAGATTAGCCTGTCTCCACCACACTTAGCAATAATCCCTTCATGACAAGACTTGTCTCCCTCCCAGCAAGTGTCTTTCTTTTGGACAATGCTTATATTGTCAGAACACAAGCCAAGACTCTTAAAAGCACCTGCTGGCGATTCAGGAGGTGTCAGGATGCCTAAAAGGGCTGAAGCCTCACAGTTCCACTTGACACTTCCTCAGAAAGACTTCAGTCATTTTTTAAGCCATCTGTAAAGAGAAAGTCTCTCCAATGTCTCTCAGGCATTTGGCTTTTCAGATATTTATTGGACTTGTCTTGACAACAGATGAACAAAGCATTGATGCTGCTTCCCAGAGGTGCCTTAAACAAAAATAACTGGTTTAAAACAATGAGCAAATTCCTGAAATTGTTTTTGGTTTGCTTTTTGATTTTCTAACAACTATACCCTGTTGTTTAATTGCAGATTGAGGCAGAAGTGCAGAGAAGAAAAGAGTTAATCCATCAGTCAGTGGAGCGCAGAGCCATCATCTCCAGGTGCTACAAACCAAAACACCCAGAGGTGTACACTCTGCAGGTACTCAGTGTGTCTGGAATATCTTTTGCACCCAAGGAATTACCTGAGAGTTTATTTTTTCAGTTTATTTCTCCCTCTTCTGCTTAGGATCATGCAGTCTGAAGCCAGACTGAATTAAAACCCGTGTGGAGCATACTAAAACTGAATTTAAAACTTTGACAGCACAGCCTGTTCTCCAGGCAAGATTCCACCTGTTTACAGCGAGGAAAGGGTCATTCCATATGGAAGCTGCTCCAGCACCTGGTACTGGACTTGGAATACCATTAGTTATTTAAATATGAAGCATCATTGCAGCAAACAGGCTCAGTCAGGTCTAATGAAAAGCCAAAGAGAACAGCCTTTATGGGCTACTCTGCTTGGAATTTCCTATGTTTGCCAGACCCAGGACTTCCCAGCTGGGTAATTCCCAGAGATCAGCAGCAAAACACAAGGTCACACAGATTTCCAGTGATCCTCTAGTAATCAGTTCTGCTGTTGTTTGTTACCATCAGTGCGGGGAAGTGCTCAAAGCAGAGCCCAGTCTCCCTGTTGTGCTGATTCCACAAGAGGCTAAAATCCACTAGGAATGACATTGCACTTACTTGTTAGGAATACATATTGTGAGTAAGGCTCTTTCCTGTCATGCCTGTAATAAATCTGGCCAGGTATACTTAGAAACCCCCAAACCAGAGCAAGCAGCAACTTACCTAAACCACCAAGAAAAACACAGTAATTTCTGCAGTTCCTGCCACAGAAGTAACCCCAGTGTGACTACCAGCCCTACTCCCTGGAGCCTGCACATTTCCCTGTGGCTCCCTGGAAGTCCATTCCTGTCTGGGGCTGTAAAAGGCTGTGCAGGCTAACTGTGTTTCTGTGTGTTTTTTCTATCCCTCCCTTGACACCAGGAGTCCTTCCTGGCCCCAGATTTCCTGGAAATTGTGGGATACTGTTCATCGTCGGGAGCTCATCTCCAGGGCCTCCTGGGCTACCTTGAGTCCTTCTCAGGTAAAAGAAACAACACCTCAGTCACACAGCTCTCCCTGTGTGGCACTGCAGCTTCCCTGGTGACAGCTGGTCCCTAGGCCTGTCTTTAATAGCTCAGATTTGACACAGGCTGAGACAAACAGGATGTTATTCTCTGCCTGCCGAGGGTCTCTGGAGGAGCAGTGCTGTGCAGCAGTTCTGCCCTGGAGCAGACACTGTTTTCTGCCTTTCCATCCCAGCCTGCTGATGTCTCACCAGAGGCTCCAGCTGCAGCAGGGCTGGAGTTTTGGTTGTACCACCACCTCACCAGGGAGCCTGCTGAAAGAACACTCTCAGCCTGGGGAGCTTGGTTTTCCCTCCCCAAGTGTTTTGCCATTTCAGACAGTCTCTCTGGGTTAAGTCTGGGCTGAAATAATTTCAGTCTAGATTTCAGTCTTTTAAAAATATCTGTGTTTTAAGCTTCCCTGGAGGCAGCTGTGAAGCTCTTTCCCTACCAGAAACGCTGACAAACGTAGAAGGGAAGAGAAAAAGTTGCCTCCTTTTCTCAAGACAAATATAGAGACACAAATGTGTCTGTGCAGAGCTCCTGGATTTGTCCAAGGCACGATTTCCAGACCCAGCCTTCTCCTGCTCTCTTAATCTCAGCTTCTGTATCAGTTCTGAGCCCCTCAGACCTTTAGGGCTCTACCCTGAGAGGCAGCTCAGACCTGCTATTCCCAGGAGGTTGGCACCAGATGAGTGAATCCCACACGTCCTAAATGACCTTGAGCATCCTTCCAGCCTGCCTGTGATGAGTCCTTGATTCATCACCCTCCCTCCAGACTCAAAACATTTCCTTGGCACTACATCTGGCATTTAAATCAGTGCCAGACCTCCTGACTGGATGGGTAAGCCTGGAAGTGAGAGACCAACATGAAAAACAGCAAATCCATCCCAGAGCTGATTCCAGGGAATGGTTCCAGCCCTTTGAGCAGCCTGAGCACAAAGTGAGGCCTGTGGGTCCTGTGCTCTCACTGACACCAGCACAGTGGGGCTGCACAGGCAGCCAGGAACACTCTGTGATTTTTCCCAATAAATGGTGTGTCCCTTCTCCTGACAGATAAGAGGATCTATCGACTCCCAGTGTTCACACAGGAGTTCTGCCAGACCTTTGTGGAAGAGCTGGAGAACTTTGAGCAGTCGGATATGCCCAAGGGCAGGCCCAACACTATGAATAATTATGGGGTAGGACTCATCTCCTGTGCTTCTTTAGGGGGAGTGTTCACTCTCTTCACCTCCTCACTTCTCCCTTGCCTTCCAAAGTGTCTGTCATTTCATACAGTGCAGTTGGAATTCCAGGACCCCCTTGGAGTGAAAGGGTTGTGCTACACAGACCAAAGGACATGGGAATGCAAGGAAAGGGGATGGGAGTTGGTGTCTCAGAGCAAAGAGCACCTTGTATTTAAACAAGGTGCCATTTAAATCAAGGAGTCAGTTTTTAAAGAACACTCACCTTTCAATGTTACTCTGTCTTTTCCCCATCCCTTTCCACCTTGATCCCCCTCCTTTTTCCTGTAGCTGGAGCCTTTGCTCTAAAGTTCTTCCTGTGAGCCAGCAGCAGGGCTGGACTAGGAGAACAGCTCTGCAGCAGCTCTGATGAGCAGCAGATGTTGCTCAGCTGTTCCCAGCTCCCCTCTTTGCTGCAGGTGCTGCTGAGTGAGCTGGGGATGGATGAGGGTTTGGTGACGCCGCTGCGGGAGCGGTTCCTGCGGCCCATCACGGCCCTGCTGTACCCTGACCTGGGTGGTGCCTGCCTGGACAGCCACAGGGCCTTCGTGGTCAAGTACTCCCTGCATGAAGACCTGGATCTGAGCTCTCACTATGACAATGCAGAAGTCACCTTAAATGTTTCACTGGGAAAAGACTTCACAGAAGGCAACTTGTACTTTGGGGATTTCAACCAGGTACTGAGAACACTCCTACTCTGGACCCCCATTCCATTCCCCTCTATCTCCTCACACCCCCACTCCCAGTACCAAGGCATAAACTGTGTTCTAAAAAACAGTTACTCACTTTGGACAGTCAGCTCTGTTCTGTCCTTTCCTTCCTTTTTATGTACCTTGGTTATACAGGAGCCTATTCTGCTGCAATATTCCAATATTCATGTTTCAGAGAGAGGCAGAGGCAGCTTGTAGCAGGGATTGGAGTGGAACAAACCAGCCCATCTTTCCACAGCTGAAATAGCAAGCAGGAGGTGTTGAGAGAGACATTTATTTCAGATGAGACTTACACCTAAATCTGCTTCTAGGGCAAGAGAGGGGTAAAAGCTCCCCTACACAGGTGGAACAGGTTGTTTTGATTGAAGCTGGACTTGGCACTGGGAGTGTCTCACTGGAAAACAGTTGTACCAATCTGCTGCAACTGAAGTGATGTAGTTTGTCCTCTCCCTGTTGCTCCCTGGGTGCCGTGGGGGGGAAGACGTGACAAGTGTCAGCCGTGTGAGTGTTTGTTCTGCCAGTGACACTTCCCGTTGTTGCAGGAGCCCTCGCCGGTGCCGCAGTACGTGGAGGTGGAACACGTGGGCACGCAGGGGCTGCTGCACCGCGGGGGGCAGATCCACGGGGCGCTGCCCATCGGCTCCGGGCAGCGCTGGAACCTCATCGTGTGGATGAGAAGCTCCTCGGTGCGCAACAGGCGCTGCCCCATGTGCAACAGCCGCCCCCGGCTGGTGGCAGCGCAGGGATTCGGGGACGGGTTCACGGCAGCCCCGCAGGACGCCGTGCCCGGCACTGTGGATGTCTGTGCACTGGGGTAGTGCGTGGCACAGCCTGGTCCCTCCAGGCCACGCTGCCCCCTGACCCCTCACACTGCACTAACAGGCTCTGCTGGAGGCACGAGTCCTGTGAGAAGTGGCTCTCACCTTGGAGAGGGATGCAAAGCCAGTCCTGCCAGGGCTAGGAGAGCTTGGAGAGCTGGAAGAGCTGGATCTCAGCTCAGCAGGGCTGAAGGACTCTTTGTAAGACAGAGCCCCAACAAATGATGCACTACAGAGACTTTTGGGTGTACAGGGAAAACACCCAAAACTCCTTGGCCTCTGTGCCAACAGCAGCATCCCAGGTCCTGCTGGAAATGGGAGGGAATGGTACAATAAACCACTTCTCTGCTGTTCTTAGTGGCCTCCTGTCCTCTTCCAGAGGAACAGCTTTTTGTTGCTGAGTGACAGGGAAGGGTCTGCTCAGAAATGAGATCCGGGTGATTCACAACAGGCTGCTGGGAATGGTATGGAGCTGCCATCACTGGAGGTTTGCCCAACCCAGGCTTGGAAAAATCTATCTGGAGAAACGGAGAGCTGATCCCACAGGGATGTCCAAAGGCTTCCACAAGCTCTTCTGAGCAGAAATTTCCCTTTCAAAGATCCTGTGAACCTTAGAAAGCAGAAACAGAGACAAAGCCCAGGGAGCCACCTGCAGCACAGCAAAGCTTCCCAGAGGAAGGCAAGATGGACTTTTAACTCCCTTTGCTTTAGTTGTGTGGACAAGTAAAAATACAAAATAACTCTCTCAAGCTGGGTGCAGCAGGCAGGCCTGGGGCTGCTTAATTAGGCACCAAGATACCCCAGCATATGATGGATTAATTAGAAGGGTCCAGTGCTTTTGCTGGCTGAAAGCATGACACTCTTCCATCTACACAGGGAATTAAAGAAGCCCATTACCTTTTGATTTGGTATGTGCATGAGCCTCTGAAGAAAATTAATTGCGTATATTCGATGTACACACAGACTGCTGGATTTATCAAGGGGCTTTTCCATTCATCTCTTCACTGCAGTAATTAGAGCACGTCGATAATGACCTCGAGAACCGCCATGGGCTGAGTGAGCGGGTCCAGCTCGAAGCACTCGCAGGGGACCCGCTGCATTTTTGGCTGGCGCTGCCGCTGCTGAGCTGCTTATTAGGAAAACCCATTAAAACCGCCCCTGGCCAAGGGAACGGGCGGTGGTATCGCTAAGCAACATCCAAGCCTTTATCTGCGGGGGGTCCCGCCCGCCCCCGGTCACCCCAAACCGAGCCGCGGCCGCCCCGGAACCAAAGAGCGCGGCCCCGCTGCCGCCCGGCCCCGCGCGCGGCGGACGGGAACGGGGGGAGCGGCCGGCGCGGACCCGGCGGCGGGAGGGCGTCAGGGGCGGCGGGACCGGGACCGGCCCGGTAAGTGCCCCCCGGCCGCTGCTCCCCACGGGGCTGAACACACCGGGGTGAGGGTGCGGGTGGGGGGCACGAACGCGCGCGCTGCGGCGGCATCCCGGGCCGGGGGGGCTGAGAAAGAGCCGCGCTCTTAAAGGGGCCGCGCCTGGAGCTGTGAAATCCTTAAAGGGCCAGGACACCTCTTGCTGAGCTCTTAAAGGGCCAGCGCACCTTGTGCCGGGCTCTTAAAGGGCCAGTAACTCCCAGGCTACCCGAGCCCCGGCGGGAGGGCAGAGCCCGGCGGGCAGGAGGGGCTGGCCCGCTGTGCCCCCAGCCCGGTGGGAGAGCCCAGCTCTGGGGCACTGCCAGGCCGGGGTGCTGCAGGGGTGGGTCAGGGATTTGTCCCCTTCCCGCAGCAAGCCCCGGGATGGCGCAGGGTGAGCCATTCCCTCAGCCATTACCCGGCTGCTGGAATTGGATAACGTGGGTCCTGCTGCCACAAGCCCCAAACCCACCCTGCAGCAAGGCCCCGGGTGAGGGGTGTGTGCACTGAGGGCACCCCCTCTGACACTTCCCTGCCTGCCCTTAATTGGTGTTGGTTTGGGTTTTTTTTTTTCTGACTGAAATTTCCCTTTGGAAATCAATCAACATTCAGATTCCCTTGGGAGTGAATCGCTGCCTGGGAACATCGAGGGGGTAAACATACAATTAATTGGATGTGGTAGTTGGAAGGTGGCTGTGAGAAAGCATTTCCCAGCTCCTGCTCTGCCCACGGTGCCAGTTTGTTTTTCCCATTAAAGGGAGCACGGCTCATGCTGGCTCTGGCCTGAGGCTGCCTGGGGCTGATGGAGGGGCTGCCAGCTCTGTGCATGATGCTTCCTAAAAGCAAATTGGAATATTAAAAATTCATTTTTCCCCTTGGCTTGTGCCTGCTCTCAGTATCTTAAATAATGGGGTGATGGACTCTGTGCTCGGCTGGGGGAGGATGTTTTGTGCAGCATCCATTGCACCTTCCTGGAGCCTTTCCCTGCTGCAGCATCAACGCTCCCAGTGCCATGGGGGCACTGTGGGGCACAGCACTGCCTGCAAACTCCAGCCTCAGACCCCTCAGTGCCTGCCCACGGCAGGGATCAGCCCCGTTCCCTAAGGACAAACAGGAAAAGCGTGGGGAAGAACCAGTGGGAGGGTTTTCCTTGTGGAAAACCTGCTTGGGGACTGTTGTCTGAGGTGCCAAGGGCTGCCTGATCCATCTCTCCAAGTGGGAGCTCAGCGTGAGCAGAAAGGGGGTTTGCCAGGAGAAGGGCTGGTTGGCTTAGAGGAGGACTGAAGGTTTTGGGGGTTGGTCCCCTGTGTCACTGATGTCCCTGTCCCCTCCAGGCTGGCCATGGCCCACAGCCAGTCTCGGAAGCGATCGCGGAGCAGGAGCAAGAGCGGCTCTCGGAGCAGGCAGGAGAGGAAGGAGAAGAAAAGGAGGAAAAGCAGCAAGGATTCCCAGCAGGGCAGCAGCTCTCCAGGGAGGAGGAACTCTGGCTCTCATGGACACCAGTCGAGCCTGGCAGCAGCCAGGGAAGGTGGGGAAGGCCTGTGACTGTGGGGTGGGGGCACAGAGGGGCCCAGATGGGAGAAGAAGGTCCCTGGGTTTAGTTAAAGGGATGTGTATCACCTTGCCTTGCACTTTGTGCCTGTTTTGGTCTTGTTCTGACAATGCTGATCTGGCCCTGCAGCACCACACACCCTGGCCCCACACACCATCATGTGTTAAAGGGGTTGGCATGGGAGGGTCTCCCAGGCAAGAGGGAAACCAGGCTGGGAGGGGGGGTCACCAACATCCCTGCCTGCTGCGGGGCCAGAGCTGCTCCACTCACCCTCTGCTGATGTATTCCAGAAAAGAAGAAGAAAGGAAAGGACAAAAAGAAGAGAAAGCCCGGTACCTCTTCCTCTGAGACAGCATCTTCATCCACCAGCTCTTCCTCATCTTCCTCCTCCTCCAGCTCCTCTTCTGATGACTCCAGTGATGGCGACTCCAAAGAGAAGAAGAGTCAACATGGCAAAAAAAAGCGAGTGAAACAGAAGGACAAAAAGAAAAAGAAGAAAAAGAAGAAATTAAAAAAGAAATCAAAAAAGAAGGCAAAGGAAAAGGCTAGGGAGGAGAAAGCCAAGGGAGAAGAGGTGCCTGGCCCCTCGCTGGAGCAGTGGCAGAAGGAATCAGGGGAGGACTCTGGGCCAGGTAATGATGGTGTTTCCCTCCCAGAGCCCTGTGCACACGGGAGTCATGCTGGTCCCATCCTGGACTCTTGTGAGGTGTCTGAGGGAAGCAGGGCTGTGTACAGGGAGCAGCTCCAGGCTCTCCTCCGTCCTACGTACCATGGCTGCCTTCAAGCCACACTCAGAGATTCATTTGTGAAATGTTCAAGTGTAGTTTGTACGTGTGAATGGGGAACAGAGATGGAAGGACACAGATAACAGTAACATCCTGGCAGAACTGATCCTGCCTTTGGGATGTGAAGTGGCCCTTCCTTTGTGTGGTTCACTGGACCCTGAGTACACCAGGAATCTGGTGTGGGATGTGTGGGGGCTGGGCCTGGAGCTGGGTCTGACTGACCAGTGCGTTCCAGTTCTGACAGATGAACAGAAATCCCGAATCCAGGCTATGAAGCCAATGACAAAGGAAGAGTGGGATGCGAGGCAGAGTGTCATAAGGAGAGTTGTGGACCCCGAAACAGGGAGAACCAGGTATGATCCCTGAGGAAAACGGGGGTGGGTTGTCCACTCCCAACCTGCTGTGTGGGTTGGAGTCCTGGAGGATGCCTGTCCATGGCATTGCAGTACTGTGGGTGGGCCCAGGTGCCCTTCAGCAGCAGAGGCCTGAGCTGACCCCTGACAGGTCCCTTCCCATCAAACCCGGTGTAGCGTAGCCAGAAAGTGACACAATGACACCAAACTGTGCTGGGGCTCCACACAAGGGATACTGGGCTGTGTCCCACAATCCCACTGCTCCATCCACTCACCTTTCAGCTCCAAAGCACCAGGTGCAAGTGAGGAGGGAGCATGTGCCCCGTGGGGTTACAGACAACAAACCCAAGTTCATTTAGCTGCCAAATAGAGATGACCCAGTTTTTAATAAAGTGCATCTTCTCAGCCAGCAGAAAACATCATGCTGAAGAGAATTGGGTATGACAAGTCCAGTCTTAAAATAGAAGGCAGCCTGCAGGGCTCAGGGAGGTGTGGAACAAAGGTTGGTTCCCTGTAAGGCATGTAATGAAGACAATTAAACTTCTGTTCATGTTTGGAGGTGTGAATGGCCTCAAACACTGCTTGGAATTTGCTCACCAAGCTGCTCCTCAGCCTGGCTGCATCTCAGGCCCAAACTGACTCCTGCTCCTGGATGGCTCTGCAGTTTCCTGGGGCAACCAGGACCACACCTGAACTCTGTAAAGGAAGAGCTCTTGCAGGTGTTGGGGCACTGTGTTGACAGTGAAACCTGCAGATTTTGTGGTGGAAGGAGATGCTGTTACTGTTTTCTCATGTCAATGTGACTGCACACAGCAGGCAGTCCCCACAGCCTGGGGCAGGGCTGGCTGGATGACGATTTCCCAGGGGACTGCACCTGTCCTTGCTGCAGTGTGGTGGCATTAATCCCATGGAGACAATGGAAAAGCCTGCTGTGCTGTCTAAAGCTTGACACAGCCAAAAAAATCGTCACATAATAATGCAATGTCAGGGTAGGTCATCACTGGCCTTGCCTCGAGGTGCATCAGCCCAGCACCTGGTCCTGGGCTGTGGGAGATTGGGGTGGGGAAGGGGTCAGCACCTTCTGCAGCTGCAGGAACTTGCCAGTAGCTCTCATGGCTCGTGGGGCTGTGCTTGTCTTCCAGGCTTATTAAAGGAGACGGAGAAGTCCTGGAAGAAATTGTCAGCAAGGAGAGACACAAGGAGATTAACAAGGTAGTGGGAACTGGGCACCAGCCTGAGCTGCTGGGGGTGGCTGGGCACAGCAAGGGAGCTGCTGCACCCAGAGGTGGTGTCTCTTCACCACGGGTGGTCCTGGCGGGCCTCCATCCTCGGATGATGCTCTGAGCACCTGTCCCTCCTTTTGCAGCAAGCCACGCGTGGGGACGGGCTGGCCTTCCAGGTGAGGACAGGAATGCTGCCATGAGAGTGCAGGCACCAGCCAGGCCAGGAGCCCACCCAGGTGGCAACCTCTGTCTCTGGACCACATTGACAGCACCAAGTCAAGATGTTCCCTGGGGCACTTTGCAGCTGCTCTGTAAGTTACTGACTGGGAAGGAGAGCAACTTCAGTGGTTCATCTCCCATCAAACCCGGTGTAGCTTCTCCCTCTGCCTCTGAGGCCAGTGTGGCTGTAATGCACTTGAGCCCTCCGTGCCCTGACGCACGTATTGCATGCTGGAGGAGCTCAACAGCACCCAGGGGATGGGTGCCAAGTACCTCAAAGTGCTGCTGCCCCTCTGCTCTGGGCTCTGGTTGGCAGGAGCCAACGCTGTGGCCAGGACAGGGTGTGTACCAAGGCCACAAAATACACAACTGGCTGCCGCTTTTTCCCTTCAGGGGCTGCTCGTGGCTCCTTCCTTGCTAGATCTGGCTTATGGGCCCTGCACACTCAGAGAGGAGCAGCCTTGGTGCTGTGGCTCTGCTCAGGCTGCAGCTCTGCCCTGCACCCTTCAGTGCCACCCTCCACTATGCCCCGGGGCTTTTCACAGCCTTCCTCTCCTCGGGTGGCACTGGGGAGCACTGACCTGGCACGCTGCACTGGGAGCTGTGCAGGGGTGGCTTTGCCTTGCTGTCTGTGCTCCTGCATGCAAGTCCTGTCCCTTCCCCACAGCGCAGGCCCTGGGCAGTGCTGGGGCTCAGGATTGACTTGGCCCATGGCTGCTCTGAAGCAAACAGAGAAGCCTTTCACCCACTGCAAAGTCCATACATCAACAGACTGTAAAAAAGAAATGGATAAATGAGTTAAAGGACTAACAGGTCCTTGCAGGACTGATCTGCCCAGAGGGTTTCCACGTTCTTTGCTGTAGCCCCATTAAACTGGCACCTGCTTACGCCTCGGGGTTTTGTGACTTGTCTGTTTCTAGAGTCTCCCCCCACCAAAAAAAGCAGACAGAGAAGAGCCTTCCCATTTCTTTAATCTGTGTAACTCACAATGATACTGTACACGAAGCACACCAGGCGTTGGAACGATGCACTAACAGCAAGGAGGAGAAGGAAGTTGTACAGAAGGTTTGCCACACACAAGCGAGTCGTCGGCACGGACTGTACACGCAGGGGCGTCCCCTCGGGCATCCCCTCCGGTGGTTCCCCAGGCAGGGCTGCTACCCCTAAAGCCATTTTTTATAAATAAAATATAACTAACATTGTCGGAATATAAAATTGACAGTCGAGGGTATCAACAGGCAGAGGGAGGGGACCGTAAGGCTTCTAGAACTAATAGGAAATGCAGCAAACAGTGGCGATACCTGAAGAAGGGGCTGCTACAGCAAGCACAGTGGCTGCTGGGTGGGTGGGAGGGTGGTGGTGACCCTTTGGCTCGTTACTGCTCACGATCCCACACTGTAAACGGTTTTTGGTATGAGAATTTCGCCTCGTCTGACTTGAGTGATCTGAGCAAACCCAGGAAAACAGCTCGGAGGGAACGCACGGGCTCCCCTGATGGGGTTTAAAAGAGTTTAAAGGGACAGCGTCAGGTAGAAAGTCTGGCCCAAGAGTGCAGGAATAGAAAAAGCTGCTTTTTATAAAAAGTGTGAGCTCTGCAGCATTCCCATGGAAACGAAAACCCATCCCCAAAGCCCGAGGCAGCCTGTGGTGCAGGCTGTGTTGTGCTGTGTACAGAACAGGACATGGGGCTGTGCCGGGGGCTGCCCGGACAATGGCCAAGGGAGGAACACGAGAAACTTCAGACTCTTTCATTTCAAAGCAGACAAGTGATTAGTAACAAAGGTCTTTAACCTGACAGTGCCCCTTTAGTAAGGATGGAATATACATTCATCTTTTCCCTCACCGCATCCAAACGGATCCTCTTCCATACACGTGGAAAGGCATCGGGTCACATGCATTGCTCTCCAAAACAGCTCGGAACAAACAGGTTATGAACACAGAGTTGAACTATTGCTATTGTTCTGTGAGTGAGTAGCACGTTGATCTTTGCTTCAGAGGGATGAGTGCCAGATGGGGGCGGCTGAGGACAGAGCGATGGAGACGGGCATGGACTGAATCAGTGAAATAAAAACTTAGTGGCATTTTTCCTGGTAACTACACCCACCTCCTCTGGTATTATTGCAGCAATAAAGGTCCTGCTCTACAATTGCTTCTCCATGTTGGATCCATGCAATGGCAACAGATGGGGGGCCAGGGAAAGGACCCGGGCAAGGTTCAAGAAGCTCAAAGGATGAGGACGGAGGTGTTATGACTGTCAGGCTAACTGGGTGGTAGCTGTTTAAAACATGAAGTGATGGAGAGGTGAGTATTGCACTTCTGCATTCATTGACAGTTACATTAGACTTGGTCCATAAAGTAATTGCTTTGTACATAATGCCTGAAACAAAAAAAGCTACATTTTTAAAATATTAATAAACCCTGAAGGTTCCAGTCCCTCCAGACATTATTTTTTCCTCTACATAAATAAATAACTTTCAATTTTATATATCCACTTTCTATGGTGAACATTTACATTCGCCTCTGTTTTACACTATCTACACATAAGAAAATGTGAACATCTCATCAACACTGGAAAATGTACAGATCATGCCTTGATTGTGGACTTGGAGGAAAGGTGAGTTTTGCAAAGGCCATATCCAAATTTGCAGAAATTATTTAGTGATGTGGTTTAGTGACTTCACAGAATGGATTGTGGCTTGACTTCCTACTCAGATGGCATCTGTTTGATAGAACATTCAACTAGCAAAAAGCTGGGACACTTCACATTGTTTTCAAACCCAGTGAGCTCTGGATGTACATTCAGAGAGCGCCAGGCTGAGTCGACAGAAAGGGAAGTCAGTTTTCAGTAACAAAAGTCATCAGGTACATTCTGTAATTGGGTAATTATCAAAGAGAAGTGGTTAAACATTTTGCAGTCGGGCTGCAAGATGTGGGAGACGCCCTGGGCAGGCGGCAGTCGGGTCTGAGCAGCACTGCCCTTCCTCTGCCTCCCTCAGACCCTCCACGGACACGTGAGATCGACCTTGGGTGTCAGATGAGTTGGATTTGCCTACCGTGGCCCAGAGCCAGCGAGCAGAGCAGTGTTCACAGTGCTGTGTATCTCAGTGCGGCCGTCCTGCACTTCTTACTGAAACAGGTAATAAAATGAAGCAGCCAGTCTAAAAAATTCTCTGTTATAAATAAGATCTCTGTAAGTAGAAAGTGGTATTATAAAGACAGGGAGGTGTGGTGGGGAGAAGCAGGGGTTACACGTAGTCGGGGAGCTCGGTAGGACTAGAAAATCTCCACATGAAGAGGCCAACTGGAGTCTGGGGATGGGCACCTCAGGACCCCCAGTGTGGATGCTCCTCCACCCCAGGAGGAGTGTGCAAGGAGGGAACCTTGGCTGGCCCCAGGAGGGAACAGGACTAAGGGGCTTTTTGGCAAGCCCTGGCTCTAGGCACTGTTCTCTGTCCCCATCTCAATGCCACTGGGTGCCAGCTGCCCTCTGCCACGCACCCACCCACTCGCTCCAGCAGCACAAAACCATCACCTCAGGCACATCCACTGAGAAACACACCGGGAAAATTAAGATATGGCCTTTTCTTAAGGTTGCCTGACATTGTTGGCACACTTCCTTACAGTCTCCTTACTGCTGGAAAAACTTCTGCACAGATTGTTTTCTTAAATATGTACATATATATATGTGTGTGTGCATGTATGTATAGATACACACACACCCTGGCTTAGCAATATTTCATTGTCATGCACTACAAACACTGGTGTAGCTACATGAGATGGTAACAGGTTTCCATTCTAAAAATCATCAGTGCAAAAAACAATAAGGTTTTACAGTTCAGTAACTACAGGTAAAAGCAAGTCTAGTTCCCATGAAAGCTGCTACTGAACTTGGAGAGAACCTGGGAAGAAGAAAACGTCTCAGAGGTGGGTGTTGAAAGAGTCAGACCCTGCATTTGGATGAGAAGAACTGCAATGCAATCTAGCTGAGTGCCTTCAGCTGCTTCCACATATACGGTGGTTACTGTTGGAAATAATATATAGCGAGACTATTTGGAGAGTTTTAACAGCAAATTAAGTGTCTGAGGTTTGTAACAGCTCAAACAAAATAAGCTTGTATTCCTCTTTTAATAGGTCAACACATTAAATTCCATTGGCTTCTAAAAGGTCTCTTTAAAAAATAACAGTAATAACAACGACCCCGCTGTTTTGGGCACCACTCTGCCAACATTCTGCCTCTGCCAACAGCATCAATAAAGCTTGAGCTCTGCACTGCACCAGCTCCTGGAGAAAGTTGCTGCACTTGGAGCTCTGTATGGGTGAAGCTCTAGGCTGCTCTGCCTGGCACAGCCCACCATTCATCCCTGGCTTGCGGTGCCATGTCACCGAACTCTGCCCGCGCCAGCAGAGTGCCCAGTCTGACTCCTGGCACAGCCCAGGACAGGCTTCCTCAGCCTCCCGCCCCGTGGTGTGGCTCTGAGGACAGGGCTCTGCCGGCGGATCGGAGCGATGGCTAACGAGGCGAGGAGGCACATATTTACAGTCACTAAAC
This sequence comes from Pithys albifrons albifrons, assembly GCF_047495875.1. Lineage (NCBI taxonomy): Eukaryota > Metazoa > Chordata > Aves > Passeriformes > Thamnophilidae > Pithys > Pithys albifrons. The sequence goes on along the minus strand of NC_092474.1, from coordinate 5,939,981 downwards.
CTGGATAAGAGAAGGAGGCAGGAGGGAGCCTGATCTCCACCTGGAGATGTGTCCCCCCCGATTTCCAGCTGCTCCTTGGGCTGACGCCGCACAAACCCGACACTCTCGCTGCAAGGCCTGCACATTCTGCGCGGGAAACATCCCAGCTCTTCCCAGAACACCGTGATGTTATTGGAGTAGCACCATGTTTACCCTTCCAGCCCGAAACGCCGGCCCCGGCCTTCTTTTCTTTTGTTTTCTCCTCCGGTGGCTGCAGCTGACAATCCTGGCTCTGGCCTGGCTACTTCTGCCCCAAGAGGCCAGACTCCAGCCGGGACGCCGCGCTCCGGCCCCAGCAGCCCGTGGCGATGCTCATGCTCCGCTGGCTGCGCTCCCTGTCCCTGTCCTTGTCGCTGTCCGACTGGCTCTGGGTGCGCTCGGGGCGGTGGCTGCTGGCCGAGGGCTGGGAGGAGATGGTGCGGAGCAGGTGGTTCCTCTTGCGCAGGAACTCGGCCTGGCTGGGCAGGCCGAAGCTGCCCTTGCGCAGCGCCATGCGCGTGGTGTTCTTGGCGGGGCGCGCCCGGTGGTTGTACTCCAGCTGCGCCAGGTGGGCAGCGTAACCCTCCGTGATGAACTGTGGGGTCAGAGGGGCGAGGGCAGAGTTAGAGGGATGGGACATGTTTCCCAGAGAGCCACTGGCCACCAAACATGTTTGCTGTGCCTGGTTCTCTCAGACTGATGTGCTCTTGCTACATGGGACAGTTCCCGTTCTCTTGGCCAACACCAGCTCAGCCACCATTCTTGAGATGACCAAATTCCCATCTCCCTCCCACAGGAGGCCCTGGGGCTCAGACATGCCCCCTCCTACCTGACACTGGCTCTGCAGCTTCTTGGTGGGTCGGCCAACGATGTAGATGTGCGTGGGCGGGAGGCTGATGGAGCTGTACACGGAGATGTCCTTCGTGGATCCGTACGCCGCGTGGATCCTCATGTGGAGCTGCAGGGAGAGAAAGCAACACACAATCAGAACACACAGACACCCCGTGCTGTTCAACAGGCGGGGCTTTAGGCTTCCAAGAGCATCTGTGGGAATCTCAGGTCACTGGAATTTATGTAAGTTCCCAGCTGGATAATGAATCGGCGAGCAAGGCACTAATTAATGAGCTGGGGATGTTTACAGGCCAGAACAAGAGGAGTAACAGTGAGACAAGAGCAGATTTCCACTTGCTGATCCACAGCCTTGCCTTGAGGTCTGCAGGGGGCAAGGATGCCACACTCTTTTCTGCCTGTTGTCACTGTGGGAGAAGAGCTGCAACCCCCCTGTGCAGGAATCATTAGTCAGGAATGTTCCCCTCCCACAGCCACTGCTGTGACCTGTTTCTCAGGGATAAATCTGCCTCCACTCCAAGCAGAGAGCAGCTCCTGGCCAACCCTTCATTGGTGGGCTGGAGCAGGGGCTGACAGGGGAGGTGTGGACACTGGTGCCACCAGACCAGCCAGCTTTGTGCCTGGAGCCAAAGGTCAGGGAGATGGAATTTCTGACCCTGGTCCCAAACTGGTTCTTCTGGAGGACAAGGGAGAGCAGGCAGCAAGTGAGATCCAGCTGCTCCTACCACTGGACTCAGGCTGAAACAAGAGCCCAAGAGGGTTAAGGACAGGCTCATCAAGGCACACTTGCCAGCCACAGAAATTGTTGTTTTATCTGAAGCTTTTCTGAGCCTCTGGGCTAAATGATATTAAGACCTCTCAGGAGTCAGACACTCAGAAGATCTCTGTGGAGTCTCCCATCAAGGCTGTGTGGTCCAAGGCCATTTCTGCAGCAGCTCCATCCCCTCTCAGTCCTGCTGGGTGCACCACAGACAACCGAAAACCACCAAACAGGTGACAAAATGTCCACATGTGGAAAAGCAAGGCTCGGCCCAGCACCAAAGTCCTAATGGAACAGAGGCAGCAGTCGCAGAGCAGAGGCAACAATTTAACAGCACAGACATTTTTGTAGTGCAATAAAAGGAATAAAATAAAATGAACAGATTAATCTTCCTCTGCAGCTCCCATTGCTGCCAAGAGGCTGCTGCTGACAGGAACAATTGGACAAGGAGCAACCCAAACCCGTGCCACGATCCTGTTTCAGCATTCCCAGGCTTACGTCCGTGATGAGGGACTTCAGGAAGTTGGCCTTGTGCCGCAGTGGGTCGTGAACGAGCCCATCGCAGAAGGACACGATGCCATGGGGGAAGTTGTGCTGTGCTAACCATGCCACCACCCTCTGCTTCTGCATGTCAGGGCGGCCTGTGACGTAGATAATGAGGTAGCCGAGGTCTTGCCAGTGCCTAGAAGGAAAGTCACGAGTCAATGGACTGCAGACCTTAAGCAATGCTGGTGCCAAACAGACTGACTGCCCAGCCCCTGCCCTGACCTTACAACATCCACGGCTCCAGCCCGGACTTTGGGGTCGCTGCCCATGATGGACACGCTGGCTGCAAAGGAGCCGTCGATGCTGAACACCACGAACTCCGTCCCCTTGGGCAGCACCGTGATGTAGCTGTCTGCAAACGTGTGGTCTCCCCTGGGGAAAGGGATGTGGGTAGTCAGAGACAGGGAAACAGTCAGAAGGCATCACCAAGCCCTGAAGAGCACCACGAGCCCAAAGCAGCACCCAAACCTGGCCCAAAGGCTCCAACAGTGATGCCACCCTCGGTTACAGGCACTGAGTGAGGGTCTCTGTGTTAAAGTCAGGATGGAATAGTACTCTGGAGCCTTGGCATCAGTGACTCAAAGTAGTACCCCCAGAAAACCACTTCTGTGTTAACCACTGAGAAGAGCCTCTCCACTTCCTCCTCCTCTCAGAGCTCAACACCAGCAATTGGAGCTGACCTGGAGCCCCTGGGCTGTGAATCATCACAAGCACAAAGTTCTGTCCCTCAAGGACAAGTTTATGGTCTTTAAAATATGCTCAGTGGTGCAGTTTTGCAGATGACTATGAGGCCATACCCTGTGGTGCAGAAGACCTGCCCCTGCAGTGGGAGCTCCACTCCTGTGCTGGTGGTGATGCAGGAGCCAGAATAAAATCTGGATCTTCCTCTTACAGCTGCAGAGCACAAGTGGCTTTGCCTCTGTTGCTGGCAAACCAGGCTCAGACCCCACCCAATAACAGAGCTGCCCCACAAGGAGGGACGACCATGCAGTCAAACTCCTCTTGTGTTCCTCCTGCAAAGCTCAGAATCCCTCACCTGACCACCATCTTGACGGGGTACACGCCGATGCCCAGGCGCCGGTTCTCGGGGATGACGTAGGAAATCCTGCCACTGCTGTTGCTGATCTCTGTGTCAAAGTAAACCCACTCTCCCGAGGGTGGCTGGGTCATGATGTGAATGTCCACCTGAGGAGGCAGCAAGGCTGGGTCACCCACAGCATTAGAGACACAGAGCAAAACAGGCCAAGCATGAGGACATCCCACCCAAACCCCCTTTGAGGGCAGCAGGGCTGGGTCCTGCTCCCACCCTCTGCACTTCAAGGATTATTGCTGAGAGGCAGCCCAACATCGGGGTACTGGAACAAAACCTGGCCCTAGTGGTGAAGAATCCCACAACAAATGCTGTTCCTGGTGGGAGGCACCCACAGGTCTGAGCAGGGCAACCTGGCCAAGACACAAGGACAGCAAACCCTGCTGGGGACCAGGAGAGCACTGACCAGCACTGTCCCTGTCCCCCACCCCGTGCACAACCCCCACAGCACACACAGTACCTTCTCTCCCGTGAGGGTGACCATGTCTAAGGGGCCGTACATAAACCTCCCAGTTAAGGTCTGGGGCCCATCTTCGTTAGCGATGGTGTCGTTTATCCTGTGGTTGGCCGTGACATTCTGCACGAGGCAAGAGGGAAAGAGGAGAAAGAAAAATAAAGAAAAAAGCCCTCAGTGATGGACAGCCTCGCAGGGAAATGCCAAATATAACCGGACAAACCGGAGCGTGGGTTTCTCTGTGTCATTGCTCCACTCCACCCACGGCTCTGGGAAAGAATGTGACCTGTGGCAGAGGTGAGGCTCCGTGCCCTGCCTCGATGGGTGGACTGCAGTGCACATGGCTGGAGAGCCAATTTCCATGGCAGACTCCACGTCCAATTCTGATACTGTCTGTTAACTCTTACACTTTAGAATCAAGAGGAAACACAAACGGCTGCCAGAGAAATCTGCTGACATTGTCTCAGTTCTAGCACAGAACTGCCTTCTCAGGAACTGGAGACTTTACTGGGAGCGAAGGGCATTTATGGAGCAGAGAACTGGTATTATGGGACTTGGAAAGATGTTCTGTTCTGGCTCCTTCTCTGACCCACAGCCAAGAGACTCAAGTTTTTGTGAATGTTTTACAGACTCAAGGCCAAGAGGAGACTGCTGGTACAGAACTTTTGGGTTGCTCTTTCACAACTACACAGACAGGATGTGATCACTAATACAGACCAGCAATGCAATGTCCCCCTCTATCCATGCCATGCCCACAGAGCCATCTGTGCAGCCCAAACTGTCCCCTCCCTCCACTTGGCAGCTCCCAAACCCCCTCACCCGGAGCTTCACGTGCGTCCTCTTGCGGAGCCACTTCTCGCGGGGCTTGGAGGGGGTGAACACGGACACCTCCTTCCCATCCAGCTCCAGAACGCTCGAGTTCTCGTGTCTCATCACCTGCAGGAGGACAAATCCCACTGAGGCATCACCCCCCTCCTCCTGCCCATGCTATTCTGCATCTCCCATGCCAGCGCTGGTGGAGGGCAATGCCTGGACAGAGGTCCTTGACCGGGCAAACTTTCAGGTTTTACAGGACAAGTGGCCTCTTCTGAACCAGCAAATCCTGTGCCCAGCGCAGACTTAATCCTGGCTGGGATGCAGGATTTTTAGATTGTTGGGAGGTACAAAACTGACTCAAACACAGCAGGACAAGCTCTGCACTTAAATACCTGCCCTTCCTCCAGGGATTCTTTAGTCCTTTCCCATAGTCTGCAAGGGACTGGTCTCCTTCCTGGAGCCTCTTCCCACTCCGTAACAACCCAGCACCAGCTGCTCTGACCAGCCACGTGCTGTTCCTTCAGCTCATTTTTTATTCCTACTGAAGTCCACCCCGGACTGCTCTTGTCCCACGGCTTTTGCTCCCTCACTGATCTGACCCCGGGGGAGGCACACGAGGGTCTGGCTTGGCCACCTGCAGGGCAGAGCTCAGGGTGTCTGTCCATCCTGGCCTGGTCTCCAAGGCTGACAGAGCTCCAGGGCTTTGTGCCAGCACAAGGACTAGAGAGGGGCCAAGGTGATGCCCACCAGCCAGCTTTGGGGTAATTCCTGCCTGTCACCAGGGCACAGGCAGGGATGGGAAGCAGAAACTGGAGAGAGGAGGGTTAAATACTACCTAGGTTGCTCTTGAGCTCTAGAAGGAAAAAGAAAGAATAACACCCAAAGGTGAGGGGACACCTCAAGGACTGATGTAGGACTGGGAGGTGACACTGCACACAGAACTCCAAAACTGGCATTAGTCCTCAGTGAGCAAGAATTAAGAAGTCTATTAAATGTGGGCTCTTTTACAAGGTCTCCAACATATCTTGTGAGGTCAGCTGCTCTCCAGCTGAGCTCAGCTGACATGGGCCAGCTCCCTTTGCACAGCTGAAGCTGGTTTTCATCCAGAGAAATGGAAAAAGGACCCCAGGGAGGATGAGCCTGCTGGGGAGGGAGTTCATGGAAATCCAATGTAAACAACATAACAAGTTTTACTGAAAATTATTTAAATCATGAATCTATTTTGAGTCCTATTTGGGCTTGTTTTAACAAGATTTAATCTTTGGAGGCTAAAACTATTCAACAGCTTCTTTTTACATTTTACCCAGAGGTGACTGTCCAAGGCCACTTAGAAACAAATCCTTATTAGGGGAAGCAGTGCTGTGGGGCTCAGGAAGGACAGAGAGAAGACAAGGAATGAGAAAACCCCTGATCTCAGGGCAGAGACAAGTGAGCAGAGACAGGCACTGAGAAGGGGGTGCCAGACTACCCTAGGAATGGATGGAGAGGTACCTCCAGGTACTCAACCCACAAGATCTGAAGCACCACACTGCTACAAACCCAGACTCAGGCTGAATCCTGAGTCTTGGCTGTTCCCTGTGTGGAGCAGTTTGTGTACGAGACTGTCGTGCCTGTTCCCCCTCATGCACAATTACAGTTCTCTCTTCTTTTCAGCCCTGTTAGGCTGAGTTTGATGTGGGACCATCCAGCAAGGTCTGTGCAAGCACAGAGACACCTCCCTGGGCTGGGCACAGCCAGGAAGAAATGGTCTCCCTGGATTGGTGCTGCTGCCACCAGCACTGACATCTCTGCTGTTTACAGTTCTCACACCATTTGGAGGATGACACTGAAAGAAAGTTTGCCAACAGAATCATAAATAATTGAGAGCTGCAGCGGAGGAGGCTGGAAGAGAGCAGGGAGGGTTTAACAGCTGAGCTCACACAAAGCAAACCCAGGGCCCAAGTGGGCAACACAATCCACAGAGTTGCTCTGAGTTTTGGTTTTTCCAGCTCCACACTCTAAGTATCATTCCCTGGGGAGTTTGTACTTTGTAAGGCAAATAACTCCCCCTCATCCCCAAGGAACTGAAGGGAAAATACTTATTCTAGGGAAAGAATTACATTTTAAACAGTAAATTTGAATCTCAGGCCAAATGCAGGTTGATAAAATTTGAGGTGTCAGACTCCAGACACCAGCAATTCCCACTTTCCTGGCTCCAGAACTGCTTTGTGCTGCAGGAATGAGGACTAAATCCTAATGAGTTCCTAGAGGAAACCACAATAACTTAGCAAAGCAAAATGGGGAACTGAATTCTGCCTATCAATTTAGGTTAAATTAATGTAAAACTTCTCCTTTGGTTTTGTTGTATTTTAATTTGTACTTTGAGAAGTTTCCCTTTCAGTCTTGAGATCCAACTTTGCCCACACAGAGCACAGATCACTTCAAGAAACAAGTGCCACTGACCTTTGCCACTGTGATCTCATGGGAAATCGCCGTGGGCCCTTTCCATGGATCCCTGGGGAGCCCCATCTGCAACCTGCTCTGATGGTAAAACCCAGACCCAAACCAACCAGCTGGGGCAGCACATCCATGAACTTTGCATGTGTGCAGCTCCACCAACACCACAGGTGTGGAAGAAGAGGAAGAAAATGGAACTGTGGGCGCAAAGGTCATTCTTCCATCTCTACAAATCAACGGGTGTTACGGAAAGTGCAACAGAAAAAAACCCAAAGAGCCCAAAATACTTTTCAGCCCAAGGGAGATTGGGGGAGGAAGGACAACCCTACCTGTCTGAGAAGGAAGGAGACAACGTCTGTGGACTCCCAGTAGCTGGCGTGGAAGAGGTGAGGCAGGGCCACGGTCGGGAAAGCTGTCAGGGCATCGGGGCAGTACAGGGCGTAGTCAATCCGTTTGGTTCCCCACCACTTGGCAGCAACTGGAGGCAAAACACTCATTCAGACCAAGGGGGTTCACAACACACACGGTCTCCATCACAACAGGACCTCAGGGCTCTGGCCCCTCGCTCCATCTGCACCTGAGGCTGCTCCCTGCACGGTCACACTGCGAGAGGAACGGCCAGCCCAGGCTCGGTGTCTGTCAGACCTAGGCAGGAGCACACACAGGCACAGCACATTCTCCTTCATTTCAGCAAATAGGAAGGCACTGGAGGGCAGGTGTTAATGGGCCATTAGCCCACACCTCGGGGAAAGGGGTCCAAGGCCTGTGTGCCATGAGCCTGGGAATCCATGTGCCAAAAGTTAGACAGAAACACATCTCCCTGAAGCTGTGGGAGGGAGGACCTGTGTGGTTTGTCCACTACAGGACACGCCCAGGCCATCTCCAGCCCTGCTTCCAACTCCTTTAGCTTTCACCAAGGAACAGCATCCAGGTATTGGCCACACTATGGAGGATCTGAACAGTGGGAATCCGTGTGAGATGCTAAAAGGCACCACAAGGTGTATGGCACATGCTGACGGGACTGGTGGTCCCCAACAAGTCCTTGTTGCCCTCCTGGGCTACCACATTGTAGACAACTGAGTTATCCAGCCCAGCCTCTGTGGGGGACAACCAGACAAGTACCTGGGAGCACTGGGGCTCCACACACTGGGATTTGGGGGGGTTACAAACACCACAGAGGAGTTTCTCACATGTGTCCAGCAGCCACCCTTCACCCCTGGGACCCCCCACGCCTCAGCTGTGCCCCAAACTCTGCCCATGCATACATTTTGTCAATTCCTGGAAATGAGCAGCTCTCAGCCCAAAGGCTCAGTCCCCAGAGCCATGGGCTGCTTTCCCAGCTCTGAGGAGCCCTCAATGCCCGCGCGCTCCGACCCGGAAAAGCAGCCAAGGAAAGAGAAGATGGATCAGATCAAGAGAGCAGCAGGAAGAGCTGTGTTTGCATGCAGGATGCAAGCTGGGGCTTTGACAAGGGCTTCCTCAAGCTTTGTTTTCCTCTGTGACAATGTTCCCTTTTTAAGAAATTCCAGGGAAGATGCCAGGTTTAAGGTAAGACCCAACACACCCCTGGTGTTATGGTAGATCTGGCTCATGATGAGCACGGATGCTGAATAGAAAAGATGGATCCACGGGCTCCTTCCAGAGACCTGCACGAAGCTCTCACCACAGTGACCTGCAGTGGGATGTGGCACCAGCACATCCCCCTGGCCCAGGCCACCCTCACCCTGGTGGTCCCTGCTTTTCTGAAGAGCCATGGGAAGGAGGAGGAGCATTTGATAGACCAACAGGGTTTTTCCAGAGCACACAGGAGGCACCTCCTCACAGCCATTTCTGACTCCCTGTCCTCCAAACTGACAGCTCCTGGTCATGTCCCAACCTTCTGTTTCTCATGCAAGTCCCCAGCTTGGGTAATTTCAGATTCTCTGTAGGAAGCAGACAGGATTGAGTCTTCCATGCTCAGAAGTGGTAAGGCAGAAGCATTGTCCCCACAGCTCTGCCCAGAACTCCTGCTCCTGCCAAGTTGTTAGGCGTGTTATGATGGATCTTTGGAGCCAAGTGACAGAAATACTTGTTAAAATGCAATCAGACATTGCAAGTGCCTCAGTGAGAGTGCAGAGATTTGCTGTGAAGTTCTGGGACTATGGAATCAGAGAGGAGGTCGACCTCAGAGAGGAGGTGGGTCTCTCCAGAATACCTGTCTTGATGTCCAGGTCGGGTATCCGAAGAGCACAGCCTGCAGCCCCACTCCGTGGCCCTTTGAGCTTCCTTCCCTTGGCAGGGATTTCATGTTTATGCTGCCTACGCCTCTTGAACGAGGTTTGGGTGGGGGATTTGTGAGGGAGGGCAAGTTGGGACAGAAGGCTAAACCCTCTACAATGATTAAAGTGGTGTTTGGTTTCTAAAAGGAGAAATAAAATATGAACAAAAAACAAAAAAAGCAGAAATCACACTTATTATTATGGCACACACAGATTTCATCCTCCAGAAATTCATAGTACAAGGGAAGCTGCACCCAAGGGAGGCTCCCAGGAGGGAGAGTTGGTTTTGTGGTGCCCCTCTGGACTTTCTCCAGCTCTCCCTGGGGACAAACACGGATTGCATCCAACCCTCAAGGTTACCACCACACTGATGGGGTGGAGAGCAAGAGCTGCAAAGGCAGAGCCAGCTGGGCTCCGGGCACGTGTCAGGGCAGGGGCTGTGACAGCCGTGGGGACAGGGAGCACCTGCAGCCCATGCTGTGGCCACAGCCCCCTTCCTGCTCTCCCAAACAGGTTCTGACAGCTGTGAAATGTGTGGAGGGATAAATTACACAAAGCAGAAGCTGCACGAGGAGGGAGAGCGCAGGGAAAGCGGAGAGGCGAGCGCTGTGCTCCGACAGGATCCCTCTGTCGCGACATGGTGGCCATGGGGCACCACCCTGGAAAAAACACCATCACAAAGCACCACCAAACACCCACCTTCTCCCCCAGGAGCTTATTCCCAAGCAGATTCCTGTTCAGCAAGATGTCTCACCAGCACAAGTGAAAGGACATGCACTGGAGCACAGCTCTTGGATGAGCTTTGGGAAGGAAACCCTCATTTGTCAGAGCCCAGGTATTTATTGCTGCTGCTGAGTGTTGCCTCAAACAGGGCAAGAGGCTACAACAACCCCTGAGCAGCACCCACAGACCTTCAACAAGTCACACCTGCCTCAGGGAGCATTATTAACCTCAGCAATTAATTATGGAGTGAGTAATTCCCAGCCCGTGCCAGGGATGGAATATCTCTAAATTTTAGCCACCTTCTGGGAATAGAATTTGGGCTGAGGAATTTTTTGTATGGGGTTGTTTGTTTGTTTTGTTGTTTTTTTTTTAATTTATGTTTCCAGCCTTTCTTGGTCTGTATTATCAGAGGTCCCTGAGGGCACAGTGTTCAACTCACACCTCAGCTGAAACAAAGGGGGTGAACCATTAACAAAGTCTGTTCTTTTCCACTGTATTAGCTGGGAAGTTACACAGGTCTTGGGGAAAAACAACAAAAAAACAATCCCTTTTATTCCTCATTCAGCTCTGGGATATGGGTCATAACTGGCTGACTGTGAGCTGCCCTGTGGGCTACAGGAGAGCTGAATTTCTAATGCAAAGTACTAAACATTCTGTTCTGAACAAACCTGTCCTTGCCCTGTTACAGAGGCAGAATCACAGACTATTCTGAGTTGGAAGGGACCCACACGGATCATCGAGTCCAACTCTTGAGTCAATGGCCCACACAGGGGATTGAACCCATGACCTTGGCGTTATTACAACCAAGTTTTAACCAGTTGAAATGATCTCAGGGTCTGATGCTCATCCCTGCTGCTGTGGGCCTCGTTGGAGGGATCTGCTGGAAGTGTGATCCTGACCAGCTCCACAGGAACATCCCTTTGGATTAACCCTCCCCACACACCACAGCCAAAGGCTGCTCGGAATTAGCAATTCCCACATTTTTTAATGGTGCAGAACGCAGTGGCGGTGCCTGCATGAGCATCAAACCCACCACCTGGCCTTGCAGGGGCTGTGGTGACACACGGCACTGACTGTGGCCAAACCAGGTGAAGGTGAGGAATTCCAGCGCTTTGGTGCCGAATGGGAAGCACGGCCCGGACAGACAGACAGACAGAAGCTGCGTGGCTCGGTCGGAGAGCAGAGCGGGGGCTCAGAGCACTTACTGTTGGCTATGCTGGAAGCAGTGACACTGTCTGCCATTCCTGAGACCTGGCTGGCAATGCTGATCTCACTGGCTCTCCGGAAGCCCCTGAACTGAGGGGCTGAAATGGGGGTGGACAGGGACGTGTTTTCCACGAAGACGGCACCATGAGACTGAACAACATCTGCTACAAAGTTGAAACAGGGAAATCAAAATATTAGACCAACAGACAGAGGCTGGGCAAGATGAGCTCAGGGGGGAGGAAGGAAGCAAACAAAGCTGGGAGGTGCAAAAATCTTCCAGAACTGATTGGAATGAAAAAAGGAAAACCCCACGGATCATCGGAGCTCCGGGTTGAAAAGAAAGCAAACAGCACAGCAGGCAGAGACGTGTGGCTGGAGGAGCAGTCTTTGATTGAGAGAAGCAAAACAAGAAGCTCAAAAATCAGATCCAAAGAAAAACCCAGGCAGACTTATTCAAGCAGCAATAACAAGCATGTGTCATACAAACAGATGTGAATATACACAAATTTATATATTCACATCGAGACAAAACAACCAAGGTAAGGAGAACAACAAAAAACAACCTTAGAAAGGGGGTATTTGTTTTCTTGAAATACTTAAGATTTAAATTAACTTCTCCAAGATAAAAACATTAATAAAAAGAGATATCAAGAAAACATCCTCATGCCTGGCAGGGACTAATTTGAACCTGTATTTTATTGCTAATGGGTACAGCCAACACTCATTAAACTGAAGGAAGAGCTACTGAAAGGAGCCTGGTGCTGAGCACCTGCACCTCCCACTGGAGCTCAGTCTCTGTGGAAACAGCTTTACTGAGACAAAGCTGGATGTTCAGATCCCATCCTGAGGTTTACCCAGTGTGGCCTAACCCCTTAGTAAATAAATACAGAAAAGGAGGGTGTAAAACCACTCACACAGACTTTATATATGGATTGGAGGGAAAAGGACCTCAAGTTTTCAGGACTGGCAAATCCAGAGATGCTGAAAGTCACTCTAAAATCTCTGCATTTCAGTTTTCTCTTTGTAACAGGGGTAAGAACATTCACCCCAAAGTAAGGCCAAAATAAGTGGGTATCTCAAGCTCCTGCACTGCAGAGGTTTGTAATGCCAATACCAGGTGCTTCATGGCAGGCAGCACCAGAATGGCAGCAACATGCAAAAGCAAAGCAATTTATTAAAGTTTTAAGGTTGCCCATCTCTGCTGCACCTGAGGAGCAGTGCCTGAACTTTCTTGCCAGGTGTCAGATGGGGCACAGGAGATGCCATGGGGAAAAAGAGTGCATCATCACTCCCACACACCAACACCCTCCACCTATTCCAGCCAGTTGAGGTATCCCTGGATTTAATCCTAGTGTGCAGCTGACACAGGGCATCATTTGGGCAACTGGTTTATTTTAATATCCATCTTTTTTTGCTTGGGGCTACTGATTTTTGTCCCTCCCATCTCTCAGCAGCAGTGCCTGTGCCCACACAAATCCTGCTGCAGCCCAGGGAGAGGCAATGTATGAAGCAGAAATTGTGTGGCTGAGTGTTGGTAGCAGAGTCCTGTTCTCTGCAGGGAAAATGGGGCCACAAGCTGCTCTGTGGAAAAGCTTTGTGGACTGCAGGAGCTGAGCCTCAGCTGGAGCCTGACCTGCTGATGAGCTGCACACGCTGCCCACGTTGGGCCTGAAAGGCCATTAGCAGCATCACTTTCTCAGCACTTTCCCCCTCTTTTCACCTCCAGCTGCTGCCTGTCAGGGCTGTGAGCAGCATCCACAGCCCAGCCAGTCCCCCAGGGCCACTGATGGTTTCTGACTGTACAAACCACCAGCTCGAGCAAGAGGAGACAATTAAAGCAAAGAGGAGGAGCTGCACTGAACCCCACAGAGGTCTCAGGTGTAAAGGGTCTCATTCCCATTGCTGCAGGCCCTGGGACAAGGCTCTCATCTCTTCCCTGCTTATCCCTCCCTCTCCTTTCTCTGGCCTGTGAGATCCTTCTGTGCTCGTGTACTTGTGTCACCCAAGAGGTGTCCCAACAGAGGTGACCACCATCAGTTTCCTTGAACCTGTTCAGATGCAGGGAGAGGTTTGGCTTTGTCTGTGCTAGGAAAAATTCCAGGGTCAGATTTAACTCCTAGAGAAGCCTGAACTTTTTCATCTCCCTTAACCTAAAGCATCTGTGGCTTGAATCAGGAAGCAGCTGGAAGACACATCAAAGGGTGTTCCAGCAAAGCTCCACAGGAGAAACATCAGGGCTAAATGTGGTGCTGCCTGGGCAGAACCAGGAAGGGAATAAAGGAACAGCACTATTTTGGGCTTGCTCTTTTTAGCCAGTCTCCCTTTCCTGGGCCTGAGCAGGTATTTTGGAATATACTGAGTTTGCAGGAAATACAGCCAAGCTGAACAGCCCTTCCAACCCCATCCCAGTGTCACCAGAGGAACAATTCTCACTCCCACAAAAGCCTGGAGTGTTTAGGCATCACTGAACTGTTGGGTTCAGTGTCACCTATATTAGTGGGTGCCACCAAACAGCAGTGCTCCTGTGCTCCAGCCCACTCAGGCTGCTCTTGTGTTTCTCACTTTTCCCAAGCTACACACCCTCAGTCCCTAAAAAATGACACTTTCTAAGAAAAATGAGGGCTAGGAATAGGCAGGGCAGGAAATGTGGAGAAAAACCTGATTTATTCATTACTACCCCCTCAGCCAAACTGCCTCCACCCCAAAGCTGTGACTTGCACAGAAAATCCTGGGACCTGACTCACAGAAAACAACCCCAAACCTAACGATGTAATTCCCAACTCTGTGCATCCTTTCCAGCAAAGCCCTTGTGCAGTGATTTTGAACCCAGGGGGGTTTCTTGGGCAATGTGGTGCCCAGGGGGGGCTGGCACAGATGCTGCCATGCCAGACACACTCCCAAAGCAGCCACCTGAAGTCTCCTGCCCTGCAGAGGGGCAGCCCCAGCTCAGGTCCTGACAGCCACAGGGAGGTTTTCCAGGCAAGCCCAGAGTGCAGCCAGCAGGCTCAGAGGCAGCAAGACTTGGACCAGGATTAGCTATTCCTCTGTCACTACACAAGGACAGAGGTGCCCTGGGTTACTGCACTGGCTCAAGTGCACCTTGTGCTGTGACTCAGGGCACGTTTTATCAGAGTGAAGACAAGGACACCTGGCTGGGGCAGTGCCCTGAGCACCCTCCCTGCCACCAGAGCACCTGGTGCTGCTCAAACCACATGGCACAACCAGTGCCAAGACCTGAGACTAAACTGCACTTCCATAACACAGGAAGCCAAATCACCTTTTTTATGCCTTCCTATAGATCTTTAATACCCATTTTGGTGCTGTGCCCTTTCATTTATGGACCCATGTGTCAATGTTCTCACTTTCCCACTAATGAACAGCCCAGGGCCATCCCCTCAGGTAAGTCCTTGGGGTACCTGGATGATAGATTTTGATATGTACTGTTTGCAGGGTGAGCTGTTGCACTGCAGCAACAAAGATATTGAAAACAAAAAAAAGTACAGTTCAATAAAAAATAAAAAGTAGAAATAGAAAAGCCAGCCAGCTGCTCAGCAGAGGCCAGACCTGCTGGCACTGGAGTGGCTGCTCAGTGCTGGGCACTCTGCACTTGCTGCCCTGCGATCAAGAGCAACAGATTGCACTTGTCTGTATTTTTTCAAGATTCTGGAAATTTCCTGCAGTTCCAGTGGCTGAACTGGGATTCAGCACTTGCCACAGCCGAGCCAAGCACTGCTTGGCCACGCTGTGCTCTTGACACACAAGGTAAAGAGCAGAGAATCAGTGAATCCTAGAACAGTTTGGGGTGCAGGGGACCTCAAAGATCATCTCATTCCAACCCCCTGCCATGGACAAGGGATGCTTTTAAAAGCTCTGTCCTGACCACAGGCAAGATCAGCTGACAGCTAAATGGCATTTCATTAATGACCTCCAAAGTGATTAATTAATAGTACTAGATCCTTCTCCCCTGCTGTGTAACAGACCTCATAGCACAGGCAACGTGGCAAGTGCACACCTAAAAATCATCTACACCTTCAAGAGACAAAGGGAGAGACGATCTGGGATGGCCAGAAGTGTCACCATCCTGTATGACCACATAATGTCCCACAGGATCAGCTTGTTAAAGACAACAGCAGCAAACCCAGCTCTCAATGCAAAACACCCAGAAAGGGATGAGAAGGGGCAAGTGAGACACATAAGGAGGAAAAACCAAACCAAAGTCAAGTCTCATCAAAATTGCAGATGCAGCACCAGCCACAACCAGAATAAACGAGGCCATGCAGCATTTGGGATGGAAGAGAAGGCAAAACAAATGCATCAAAATTTGCTTTTGAGGCAGAAGACGAGAAATTAATTTAAAGAAGCCAACAAGAAGAGCCATCCTGGGGTCTGAAAGCCTCAGTCGCTGTGTTTGGCAGAGCCACAGGGAGTGTCCAGACATGAAATACTCAAAGGGACAGAATGTGGTCTGAGACAGGCAGTAACTGGGCTGGTTCAGTGTGGTCACTGCTGACAAGCCCTTCCCAGGGGATGTGCCCATGTGAGTGCCAGGCCAGCAGGGCCAGCAGCTCCCCTTCAGCACCAACACCAGAGTGGCACAGTCTGCAGTTCCAACCCGTGGGTTCTCCCAGCCCCAGGCGTGATCCCAAGTGCTGATTTCATGTGGCACAGCCTGAGGCACAGCAGGAGGATTTCAACTCCAGGAGGCAACAGTGTGATCTCCAAAAAGCACCCCGAGAACCCAACACCACCACAGACAATAGGAAAGTGTAGATTACACACACTCAGCACAACCAGCACTTTTATTGGAAACATCTTGCCAATTCAGGACGGGAACAGGGATACTCGTTTCCATGAAGCTGTCCTGGTGCTGGAGAGCACCCAGAGGGCTACTTTCCATGAGGAGGATGGGGTTGTTCTGGATTGTCTCAACTGGAAGCAGATGGGGAAAAAAAACATAACAGAAGGACAAAGAACAACAGACATGTGGCCACAAAGTGTTAAACGTACAAACAGTTACACCCCAGCACTGAACTACGAGTCTTCCAGGAACAGACAACCTTCAACCAGAGTAAAAGAAACAAAACAGGAGTGACTTTCCAAACAGACCCACATCAGAGATTAACTGGGAGCAGAGAACACAACAATGGCATTTCAACAACAAAAGGGAGTCCTCTTAACCTGCTTCTCCAATGAGCCAAATCCAAAAATACCCAGCAGATCCAAAGAAATCTTTTTACTATGAGGGCAAAAAAATGTGTAATGGGAGAATCAGACTCACAGCCTACACAGTGCAAGGCACAGGAATATGCAGGGCTGTGAGTTTGATTTTACTCTGCAAATTCATTGAAATGGAACAGGGGCCAGCATTTAGTACAGATGGAAAATGAGGGGGGGAGAAAACAGTCTGTGAAGCTTTCTGAATTGTGGACTTTAAAAAAAAAAGTATCTGCATGAGAAGATGTGCATGAGCAGTGTTACAGAAGGTTTTGTACAGAACTAATTGTAATGGAGCACCTGAATTTGACATGATCAACAAAACACACAGCTTAATTATGGCAGCAATTAACTTTGCTGGAGGACCCTACATTGAACACCAACCTTGGTGACTCATGGCTAGTCCTTCTGGTAACATGCACAGCACACTGAAATTTGGACTCTGATGGGAAGGAAGAGCCTGTTACTTCATGATAAGCAAATGAAGAGGCTTTGTCTTACAGGAAAAGAATGTCAAGTCGTTTTTTTGTCACTTTTATTCATTAAGACAGAGTAGTCTCTCTTAAAATAGCAAGGCTCAAGCCTGGAAAGGTTTTGCAATTGCTCTGCCCCTCTCAGTTGAGCTAATTGCTGTTTAACTCTTCTCCACTACATACCACATGTCTCTCCAAGCACAGGCAGCTCAGAGGCCCAGGCAGACACAGCACTTCCCCAAAATCCCTCCTGCTGTACAGAGCAATAACCTGAACCCAGGCTGTTTAGTGCCAATGGGGCCTCTGTCTCTGGGTCCAGCGAGAACAGGGGCTTTGGGATGTATTATTTAAGAGAAACAAGGTAAGATGTCCAGGTGTAATTATTTTAGGCAGCCCCTTGTAGCTGATACCCAGGATACACCCCAAAAGCAAATTGCTTTTCAAGTTGCTACAGATTCCCTGAGCTGCTGGAACTGGCCTGGGTACAAAAGCAATTGTGGGTGGATCCATTTTTAAAAAGTGTCGCCGCAAGATCTTTGCTAAATTTGACAAGTGAGTGGGGCCTGCAGAAAGTATTTTATTCACTTTATTAAACATGGGGTTTAGTTTGTGCCCATTTAACGAGGCAGACCTCTAGACTGAGCAATGACAATCTTTAAAGACACTGATCCACAGAAGACCACTGCTTTGGGTTTCAATTTTAAAATGAGGCAGAGTTACCACTAGAATTATTTAACTCTGGATAACGAGCCCTCTTCATTTAGCCCTGCATGATTCAAATATTAAACAAATGGAATGCTACCAGGGCTGGGGGCAAAAACAACCACCAAATCCCAATCCTTCTAGCTGGTGGCTTTGCTTTCCTCCTCTGGTTTGCTGGCAGGATTTCTTGTGTGTTTTATGCCTAGTTTTATAGCAGTGACTTTTAGTTGCAATTTAATTTCATTTAATCAGCCATGAACTAACAACCTCTATCCAGGGAAAAAATTATGGTGAGTTGTTCTCGCAATTGTTCCTGCAGGGAACCAAAGCTTTAGGTGAAGTAAAAAGGTCAGATTTAGCTCTGCACAGTGCTGAGCTTCCCTGGGAGCCCCTTGCAATGAGAGCCTGCACTGCAATGGCACAGACTGTGAGAGTCCAGGCACAGAAGTGAGGGGAGGATGGCAGGGAACAGAATTTCCTTCACTAGACCAACTGTCAGAGCACTGATGCAATGGGAGCTGAGGCAGGGCATGGTCAGGAAGGGCATGAACACAAGTGGTTTGGACTTTCTCAGTGCTGCAGCTGGGGAGGCCACAGACAGCAGAGCAATTCTGGGCTTCCCAAGAAGACAAAGTGTCTCATTGGCAAGGTGGGAAGGGCAAGGCTCTGTCAGCAGCCCACTGACCTGCAGGAGCCTGTCCTATGACAAAACATGGGATGGGACCAAGGAAATCAACTCGTTATCTCACCACTTTCTCAGTGCCTTTCAGTCCTCACTGGCCCTCCAAGCACTGAAGTCCTAAACTCTGCCAAGTTAATTGTGCGTCATTCAGTCCCAATCACAAGCACCAGGCTGGGTGTAAACCAGGGACCTTCACAGAGAGGTCACCTCATTGTGACTCTCAGCAGCTGAAGGCCCTTGTGCGACAAACAAAGGGCATTTGGGACACAAGGCACTGATTTTGTTGGAAGAAAACTCCTCTTCTGGTAACCCAAGAACTAGGCTAATAATGCTACAGAGCCAATTCTCTCTCTTATCATTCCCAATTGCTTTGATAACTTCATGTAAAATGTGGATATAACCTTTAAACAGCTCACGTGGACCCAGAGGGACTTACCCAAGACAGCAGAACTGCCATCACCCAGCGGGAACCTCTGGTACCGAGGAATATTAAAGGGGGGCAAAAGGTAGAACTTCTTCTCCAGAAGAGGCTCGAGGCGTGAAGCAGATGGGTCTGCAGGGTGGAACAGGTTATAGACCTGCTGACAAGCTGGTCTGAGCTGAAAGACTAGAAAGATGAAGAAGAAAAGACTTCAAGTATCAAAAGATTATTAGTTAGAATATTGTAAATATTTGTCTGCAAAAATGACAACTGTGGGGTTAAAAAAAGCACTAAGGATTTATCATCTCCTCCATCTCCCAGTTCAGTCAACTGAGACAGTTTATTCAGTATTTATAGACTCAGTATTTTTACTGTTTGGAAGCACACTGCAAATAAATGGTCCAATCAGTACTGGCCAGAGCACACAGTGATCTGCCTCCCTACAGTGCAACAAATATTATATACCCATGTTGGAGTTTAACCACAATCCTGCATTTGCAGCAGGAGGTGCTTCCACCCCATAGAATCATAGAATCAGGCAGCAGGAGGTGCTTCCACCCCATAGAATCATAGAATCAGTCGGGTTGGAAGAGACCTCCAAGATCCAGGAGCTCAGCAGTTTGCACCAGGACTTACTGTCCAGAGCTGGAATGACAGTTTTTCGCAGTGCAAGAACCAGGCCCAAGGGAGAACCAAAGAGGAAGAAGTCAGTGATCTCAAACTCAAACTTCCCAATGTTCCCTCCATCCAACATCGTGGAGCTGCTCGACCGCCGGGAGCTGGGGTCGTTCCTCAGAACACTGGAATGTAAACTGGGACAGGAATGGAAAAGAAAGTCAAAATCTCATTCATGCTGTGTTTTCGTAATTAAAACCTGGATTAGGGACTGACAGGGAAGGCAATTATTGCTTCTCCAGTGAAGGAGCTGTGCTGGCCACCACACAATGACCATTCCACTGGCATCACACAGATGTACAAGTCCAAGCTTCCAGTGGGTTCATTTACACGTTTTTCCTTTGAGGAGTGTGAACCTTGGGTGCTGCTAGGACAGTCATTTGCAAGAGATGGTAACAAACAAGCCAAAATTCCTAGAGTAGCAGGGACAAAGCAGGTTTGCAGGGATTCACTCCATGACACACGTTGCTGCTGTGCTTTCTGGCTGCTCCTTCCACCACCTTGCTCTCAATCTGTTGCAAAATTCCACTGTGCGTGAGGCAGGCTGGGCAATATACAGGTTTAACATAAATTTAAATTCACTTTTCCCTTGGACACTGAGGAAGAAGCAGCAGGAACCCTTAGATGAAAATCCTGGGAATCCACCCCCACGTTAGGGAGAGTTGCTGCTTTGCAGTCTACGTGTGGGAATGTGAAACGACAGATGTGGAGCACCAATAACCTTAAAAAAATAATAACCAAATCCCAGAAGGGTCTCTGAGATTCCTCTGTTACCACCCAAAAGCACTAAGCTGCAATTCCTTTTGCTCTCCAGGTTGTGCAGATTTCCATGGCACCCACCCTGGGTTATCTCATCATAATCAGAAGCAGAAAGCTGAAGACAGAGTACCAGCAGTGCCTTAACAGGGTGTTTGCAAACACTTCAACAAACATCAGAATAGGTGCCATGAAATAAGTAGGATAAATGGGTATCACAACAGCTGGGTTGGATAGAAGGTTTACTGGCCCAGAGGCAGCAATGATGCAAATCCAGTGGTGTCCTGTCAGCTCTGTGGCCCCAAGGCAAAGCCCCAGGTGGTGCCCAGCCCTTGCCACATCCTCACATGCAACACTTGCCCATCGAGGCCCCTCCTGAGGGCAGGGACACCCCAGCACTGCTGAGCTCACCAGGACTGGGCTGTTCCCTCCCCACCTGCCCCAGCAGCAGAGTGGTGGTTCTCACACCCATCCTCTGGGACAACCAGCCAGGCAGGAGCAGCTGCAAACACTCACACTTTGGGGAAGGAACCCAGGTTTCACCCAGACTTTGCTTCCCTGCTACGGCAAATAATGTGCCATCCCGGAGCCGGTTCTGCCGAGCGCCATTCCCAAGGGATGCTGGAGTGCTTTCTGCTCCTTTGCATCCTCTGCAGCTGCCCACAGGCAGGCACAGGCACAGCTCTGCCACTGCCCAACCACAGAGGAATGACAGGCTCACCTCTGGCACACACACGTGGCACAGGAAGGCAAAATAGTGACATGAAAAGCGAGAGGAACGGCGGGTCATGGCAGCAAAAACGAGCATGTTCCTGTTCCTGGGATGCAAAGGAGCTTCCCTGGGATCACAGGGCTGAGGTGCACGGAGCTGGAACATGACTAAAACAAGCCACCTTTGCTGGAGCCTGAATTATCTTCACTAACGAGGATGCACCGCAGCGAGTTTGCTGCGTGTGGGGAATGAAAAGGCACTTTGAACACCTTCAGGTCTGCAGAGGACTGAGGCCACAGCAACAGAATTCCAATAATTCCAACAAAGGAAAGACCATCCTGATGGCCAAGGTGTCATGTTACGGCAGGATGGGGACAAGGGGGTTTTGGTGCATTCCACCCAGCAACCCACAGCATCTCCTCGTGAGGGAGGGAAGAATGAGAGCACTCAGCAATTTGGACAGTCCTTTCCTTCTGCTGGGAACTCGATAGTCTTTTCAGCAATCCAAAGAAATGAGAGCCAAGGGGAACTGGGAATCTGCCATGCTCCAAACATCCTACAGCGCCCTGTTCTCCCTTTAAAAAGCAGCAGATGTACTGTGTGCATTAATTAAACAAGAGCTTATGGATTTCAGAAGCAAATCAACTCATTTACAATAATACAAGTACAGCACAGCCAGAAATAATGTAGTTGTGCAGAAGGACTGAATTTAAAAATAAATGTGTGATTGTAATCTCCAGATGCTGCTCTGGCTTGCTGGGCATTATCCCAGAGAAGTGGGTAGGTCTGATACATGAATAAAAATGAGTCTCTTTGGCACAGGCTGAAATCTGCAGCGGGCATGGACAGAAGGGTCTCTGTGTGCCAGGCTGCCCGTCTGCCGAGCCCATCAGGGACACTTGGCTCTGTCCTGCCAATCTCCTGCCCAAAGCCACGTCACATCAGGGCTTGGGTTTCCTGTGGGAAAAATCCTTCCACGGTGACAGAGGCCAGTGGGACATTGTGCTGGTGGAGGTGCTGCCCTGCAAGGATGGCTGAGAACACAAGGTCCAGGGCTGGGGTGGGACATGCAGGAGGGGTGAGGTGTATCCCTGCTCCCCAGCCCCATCTGCACCAGGGAGAGAGCTCATACAGCAGCTTCAACCTACTCCTTTCCCTGAGGGAATCCTGCTCTTGAGCTCTGGGAAGAGATTCAGAGTCTAAAAGGAGATTTTTAAAAAGGTTTAAAACTCTAAAGAAGCACCAATCCATCAACCCACTGAATAGTGACACCTCTTGCCAGGGACCCACAAGTACTTCATGTTGGGAGCAGGCACAATCCTTCAGAGACGGAACAGGAAGGACCAGCACAAAGCTATTTGGAAAATAAAACTGTGCAATCCATTATCCATGTCAGGCACAGCACTTATTCTAAAATAGGTGTAAAACTGCATCAAGAGCCAGCTCGCTTCCCTTAACTGAGTCTGTGCCCCTGAGGTCAATAACAAGGAGGAGAATGAGCACATTTTTGCACGACTCATATTCCCTCCTGTAATACGGGAGGCTGTTTTGAGAAGGGAAGAACAAGAGTCTGATTGCCTCTCATTAACCTGCTGGAAACAGCCAGGAAGCTCATTGTGGTTTTAGTAAATGCAGCTGTCTGTCTGAATATTGTATCTCTGTGCACCAACAACATTCACTCTGATACCTTCTCTCTCCCATAAATCATTTACAAAAGGCCCCTGACATGGCAGGACAACAGGAATCCCTTGGGATGAAACAATGATTCCAAGCAGTGAAGGAGAGGACAAAATGCAGGGAAAGCCTCCAGGTCAGCACAGGGCAAAAGGGACAGCCTTGGACAAAGCTGCAGTGCAGGCAGTGTCTGCTGTGAGGGGACATTGCTCCCAAATCCTGGGATGTGGGGGAAGAGGGATTAAGAGGATATTTACTGCAGCTCCTCCAGGCCTGCTGAATGAAAAGGTCTGGGCTGCCCAGTTCCACAGGCTGAAGAAGATGATTCAGCCAGAAAAATCCTCTGGGCTTAGAGAAGTAATCTCTGAGCACCCGGTGGCCACGGAAAGGCTGCCATTAAAATTCCATCGGTTGTGTTAACGGATACATTTCTGAAAGTCCATTTGAAGAAGCTTAGGAATGTGATAGCAGGGGCATCAACAGCGAGCAGCAAACTTGAAACACGTCCTTGGTGCAATGGAGCAGCCCTGGCAGGGAACAGAATAACTCAAAACCAGGTTTCAGAGATGCTTTAAAATTAATCCAACGCTGGATTCCTGGTTCTGCTTCACCGACTTCACTCGCACGATTTCTACATTTGCTTCATGACCTCCATCCCACACTTGCTGCACAGCAGAGAAGCAGCTCCCTGACTGCCAGTGAAGAGGCTGGATTCTGTCAGTGCCACTCAGCAAGAAAGCTGTTAATTCTTCTTTTGCATATGCAACACTCTGAAATCAATAACCCTCTAATCTAAATTAGATGTTTTCCTCCACCTTGCTTATCGCAGGATGACAGAGCCACGCTCAGGTTTCACAGATGCACCACCCCCAGCTCCAGAACATCACTGGTTCTGTTCCTTCCAAATCTCCAATCTTACCTTGAGAGAAAGGCCTGATGCTGCTTTATCGTGTCCAGTTCATAGGTTGATGAATCACTCCTTTTCCTTGGCAGCTGCTTCTTTGGATCTTCTCCGTTGCTCCGAGGAATGTCAATGTTGCTCCTGCTGAGGTGTCTGCTGCCTTCCAGATTAGAGCCACTGGAACAATAGCTGTTGTTCACCGTTATTCCAGGAGACAGAAGGTCGGTATCCTGGGATTTGGAATAGATGGATTTGGCACTCTAACAGCTGAATCAGGAATAGAGTCACACTGCAACCTTCTCCTTCCAGCCTCCCTCCCCCTTCTACCCCAAGGTCCAGTTGAGGACAATACAGTACCTCAGGACAAAGCACCTCCTAAGGGCGTGGATGTTGTTCCCACCAGAGGATGAAATACCCACATTCAGGGCCAATACACCCAAATTGTGACACATACACACACATTGCCATTGGTAAGGAATCGAGTCTTTGTTTTCTCAGCAGAAGATCCCCACTAAAGTCAGGAGCCATGAAGGGGCTGTGGCCACCAGACCTGTTCCCAGTGGCCACCAGGAGCCAGCATTACCTGGACGCTGACAACGCTTCCCCGCCGGCTGCTGTTCTGGCTCTCGGACACGGTCTGATTGCTGTAGCACAAGGCATCAAACCCCAGGATTCCTCCAACACAGTCCCCCACCAGGCAGACCTGAGAAAGGCAATAAAATCAGAGGGAGAAATAAAAGGAAATAAAAGCAGCCCTTGACTTCAGTTACAAGCTGGCAGGTAAATGGCTGCTGGATTACACCTACACAAGCTGGAGTAACAGGATGCCCAGTGCTCTCAGCAGGAAAACTATCCAGTCAAGGAACATCCATCAGGGCCTGCAGAATCCCATTATCTCACACAACTGATGTGTCCTGGCTGTCCCCACAAGACAACTGGAGTGAAGGGAGAGCAACAGAGCTCTGATCCCAGGGCTAACTCCAGCCTCAGGAAACCAAGCTGGCTCCCCCCTTGCCAGATGTCCAGGCTGTTTCAGGGAAGGCTCCCTGTGCTTCTGCCCATTTGTACTGGGAACACTGTCCTGCCTCCAGGGGTACTGGGCAGGCAGGCACAGGGAAGCACTGAGAACCCTGGGCAGGAGAAGCTGGCTGGGTCCCTGGCACAACACTGGCTGGAAAGAAGCTTGGATAAATCACACTGGAGCAGAGCAATG
The DNA here is from genome assembly GCF_047495875.1 of Pithys albifrons albifrons. Taxonomy (NCBI): domain Eukaryota; kingdom Metazoa; phylum Chordata; class Aves; order Passeriformes; family Thamnophilidae; genus Pithys; species Pithys albifrons. Next base: position 5,915,402 of record NC_092474.1, on the reverse strand, counting down.
TGACAGCCAGTCCAAAGTCTATGCCCTTGTGGGGCTGGAGAGTCACTTTGCTCAGAGGTGTGAGGCTCAGCCATGGTCCTTCATGAAGTGCAGCAGCTGCACAGCCTCAGAAAATAACCCCAGTGCTTTGACAGCTCCAGCACGAGCTGCTGAAGGTCCCTTCAGGACAGGAATGCTGAAACAGCCTTGGTTTGCAGTGGAGAAGAGACCATGTTTAGTAACAAAGGCAGCATTCCTGCTTCAGAGAGGTGTGTCATGCTGAAAATTGATTAACTTCACAGCTTTGTAGCTTCATTTCTGAACACAGACTTTGCTTTGAATCCCAAAGGTTCAAAACAGAACATAAGCAATAATCTCTCTCTCTCAGAAAGAAAGAAATGGAAAGCACAACACTTTCTTATTGCAGCTCAGCACTGTATGTTTCCATCCCTCCTGAGAGATTAATGGCAAAGAGAGTTTCAGAAAGAAATTGCTTCTCTTGCAGTTCATTCCCCTCCCTGTGGCCATAAACAGGCCCTGGCTCACCTGGCCATTGAATGAGGTGCCCTCCTGGGATCTGATGAACTCACTGTAGGCCTGGTTGGCTCTGACAATGACTGTGGCCACTGCTTCTTGGTACTGAGGGGAGGAGGTTGCCAAGAGAGGGAGTGCAGCGAGGGGAATGTGGTCCTGGCTGTTGGACAGGCAGCCTTCATCATAACTGTATGGGCTGAGGCTGCAAAGGGCAAGAGACATTGGCAATACTCAGCCTCACATAAAAAGTGGGGAAAACAATTTGCAGACAGTACAGTCAGTGTTGTGGTTCATTAAAAAAAGAAAAAGCCTCAAGACAGAAAGGCCATTTATTCCTCTGTGAATGGGGTGAGAGCTTAATAAATCTTTCCCTCCCATCAAATGTAAATCTTCAAGGACAACATACTTACACTGGCAGAACAACCCTCAGACAAGGAATTAAATCCTTGGTATTTATTGGATTAATTAGAATAAATCAATCTCAGAACTTGTGCTGCATGATTCCTGTCCTCACTGCAGCAAAGTATGAAATCGAGATTGAATGCCTCGCTGCTACATTAATAAGTGTATTCTCAAAGCATGGCCAGAGCTCTCAGTGACACGTGCAAAACATTCCAGGGAAACAAATAAAACCCTCAAAAAACCCGGAGTGAAACTGTAGATGTGTCACTCCATGACAAAGTAGCATCAGCTTACCTGGACACCAGGGAAAAGGCTTCGGAGCAGATGGCTGGGCAGGGGACAAGTCTGATGGCAATGTGGCCCAGAGCAGCTGGGTAATGCACCCTCATCACTGTGTCAAACACTGTGGTGATGGTGTTCACATCCCCCTGCTTGGAGCTCTGGTCACCACTTCCTGAGTCCAGGATGTTCCCTCCATGGAGGACCAGGAGGAGGACATGGATTTTACTTGGCTGCATTAATGGCTGCACTGATTCATCCTAGTGGGGATGGAAGAGAGCACAGAGAAAGGCTCATTTTGCAAAGAGGTTTGATTTGTGCTTAATTTATGGCCAAGACCATTGGATACACCTGAACACAACAGCTGAGGACCTGAGTACTCCTTCCAGGTCTCTTATCCTACACATATCCATGCACAAATCCACACACAGCCTCAGTGCAACTGACTGCCTGAAGCAGAAGGAATGCTGGAAGTTAAAAAAAACCTGCATAAAATTGTATCCAAGTGAAACATGGCAGCAGTAAAGACATGACTTGTGTGCATTAGGGTGGAAAAATCCAGATCTAAGGGATGGGTGTTGCTTTCTGTGGGGTGCTGAGCTCAGCTGCAGCACTTGGCAGGGAAACACATTCAGTAAAATTAACAAATGAGATCAAACAGGTCAGCAAGTGGCAAGTTACTGAGAAAAGCTGTAGGAAGATCAGTCATTACATGTTTGCCTACAACAGAAGTTATAAATAAGACTTCAGATTTGCTTAAACTGATGCAAAAGAGGAACTGAAAAAACTTGATGACCCATAACCCAAGGACCAGCCAACATCTGACTGGGAAACTGCTGCCTGAACACAGGGAAGGATTTTAACTCAGCTGTCCAGCCAATTTTACTTACTGTGTTGAACCAGTTCCTTGCCTGAACAGGCTGTGGTTTGGGGGAAGGAGGGAAGTGGGTTATCATCAAATGCCCTGCCAGAACAGCTGGAAGCCCAACCCTGAGGGCCCAAGAGCAGCTAAAAGAGCATCCATTTGACACATTATAACATAACAGAGCAGTAACTCTCTTTAGTATCTATTTGATACCAGGGTTTTCAGTGTTCACAGCTCCCATATGGACTCAAATCTTCTGTCCCACACTGAGAGATGTGCAAACACTCCTGTGCCTGACCCTGTGCTTGCAGAGACAACACCTGAGAACACCCTGAGCAACCCCCTGTCGAGGCAGAGAAACAGCCATTGGGAGGGAGTGGGGAAGGAATGGAGGGCAGCAGTATTTTCCATTTGGCAAATTCTTTTCATTTCAGCATCCTTAGTCCCCTGTTGTCCTTTGAGCAGTGATGGAGTCCCTGACAGCCCTGCTGGTGGGAGGAAAGCAAGCCCAGGCACACATTAGTAACCTAACGACGGGCTTACATTCTTACCAGATAATGTCAGAGCATGTCTTAATACACAGCCCACCAGATGTACTAAAATTCACATCCAAATCTGTAATAAAGATTTTCCAGACCTCCTGCATAAGAATGGTCTTTATTCTTCAACACCATTCCACTGTATTAGTGCCTGCTCTTTAAACTTCACGTGACTGCAGTTTCCAGTGGCTGCACAGTGAACTCTGCCTGGCTGGAGGCGTGGGAGGAGTTCCCCCAGCATCCCAGCACCTCTTCTGCTTCCAGACAGACGTTTTAAGGGCTCATTTGAAAACCAACATGAGTCAGCAGGCTCAGGGCATGCCGAAGTTTATCAGCAGTCATCTGGAGGCACCTTTCCCTTTCGGTTCATTAACCTCTGCTCTAGAAGGGAGTGGGGAACTGCTGATTAGTTTATGGGTGGAGGTGACTATTTAGAACTTCCTTGTAAGATCTGGAGTCTCTTAAGGCACCCAAGCCCTTGAATATGAACCACTTTTTGGTGAGGGAAGCTCTTAGCCTGGAAATCACTGCAATGGTGACATAGGAATTTCATACTATTTTAGCAGACAGCTTGTGAACAACTACAGATAACTGTCTTTTTCATCCTCCTTTGAAGCCTGTTCTTTTCCTAAAATGAAGGCAGAAACAGGAGGGGGTTGAGTTTGCACAGCCCTCTGAGGAAGACAAGTTCTCCACACTACCCTGAGCTCCAAGAGGAGTCTTAGGGCTGTGACTTGCTTATCCTGAGGGAGCCAGAGCCGATCCCAGCCCAGCCACCCACTCTCCCCACGGACCTGGAGCTCTCAGTCTATTATGGAAAAGCCAAATCACCATGGACTTCGAGCCTGGCACACAGGAGTAATTCCAAACCCATGCTCATGGTCTTTGATGGACCACTTAGACAGAACTTTGGCACTCTGCAAGCAGCAACCCCACCTCTACAGTACAGACAGTCAGGGGCTTTATGGGCAGGGGACGTGGAGCCACTCTGGGATGTCTCACCAGGAATATGCAAGTCTGGAAAGCTGGGCTGGGTGGCAGTGCTGTTGGTTATTCCTTTACCCAGAGCACTGACACAGGCTGTGCTCTCACTGGTTTCCAAACAAGACCCTGGGCAGTCCCACATCATAGGCTGCAGCCAAGTGGTGTCCCCTGTCCCCTGGTGCTGCAGGAACCTGTTCTCCCACTCCCATCAGCATCCAGCACCAGCAGGATGGCTCTACCCAGCAGTGCCTCAGCCTGCTCTCATCCCCACAGGATTAGTAGTTTTGTCCAGCTGGATACCTGCTGCTGCCTGTAAACTACAGAGAATTTGCTGTATGATGTACAAAAGATCCTTCAGTCCCTTAAACCCCAAGTGACACACAGAGACAACTGTCCCTCCCAGAAAAGGCACCCATTTACCCCATTTATCCCACACAGACAGATCCCAGCAACCAAGGACCTCATTCCAAGAAACCAAAGCACTCACCTCGATGATGCTGAGCCTCTCCTCACTGGAGCCAACGTGGTATTCTGCTGAGGTCTCGTGGTACAAGTCACCTGGAAGCACAGGGGGGTAAAACGTCAGCGCTGCTCTTGGCAAAGACATCCTTCCACAATGTTTGTTCCAATGCCTCTCAACCTCTTCTGCCCCACATCTCCTTCATTGTTTCACCACATTGCCCTCTCCCTCCCTCCTTCTTGCCTCCTTCCACCTGACAAGTCTGGGCAGTGCTGGGTCATTTACTGCCCAGCAGTTCCTCCCAACCTTGGTAAGAGCTGAGCACATCAGTGAGCTCTTCCCTCATTACAGCCATCCAGTATTGCTGCTTTATTAAGGATGGCAACAATGGGAAATCCCTGCACAATTGTCAGAAATGATTGGTTTGTTGGAAAATAAAAGGAATTGTTTGAACTGTGCTGGGGAGCAGAGATCTGATGTGTTCCTGTGCCTACACAGGCTGACTTTGTAGCAGTGTCATCTTCTGCCACATGAATGGCTCTGGCTGAGGAGCTCCAGCCTCCTTTCACCATCCCATAATGATGAGCAGAAAATAAAACCAGATACAGTCAAGAACAAAAGGCAAGAAAAGCCAGGAGAAATTCAAGTCATTTGAGACAGAGCTGGAATATTTCATCATGATATGAGAGAATCCTGGCTGTCACAAAAGGAGCCAACGAGGAAAATAAAAGAGAATCAAGAGCTATCCCAGCTCCCACTGAGCAATTCTTTCTCAGCAGCACTGGGCAGTCATTTTTAAGCTCTGTCTCAGCTTTTGTGAGATGAGGATAACAAGTTTTACCTTGCTCAGAAGGCAGCTGTAACAATTGCCTGGAAATACTGTAAAATACCACATGCAGTTTGTACTGAAAAAAATTACCCTGGACATCATCGCACTCGGGGGTTTCAATTTTATCCATCAGATCATTGGAACTCCATTTGGTTATTTCTTTCGGGAACATTTCCTCATTGTCAGACAAGTCCTCTTTAAAAAACAGATTTTTTGAGAGTCACACACACAAAAATATGTACACAGACAAGAGCACAGAACAGAATTTTAAATAAAACTCATGCCCCATAACTCTATGTGATCTATAAACATTTGGATGGCTTAAGTCATAATAAACCACAATACTTTACCAGCTTTTGTTATACAGAAACCAAAACACCTTCTGAAAAGTAAACCAAATGTTTTAGTTGCTTGTTTCTAACAAACAAAACTCCTAAAGCATGGACAAAATGACAGGGATTTTTAATGCTACCACCTCAGGTACCAAGCTTGACCTTCTCCTGGCTGTTCTTTCTGATGGTGCTAAAGCAGCCAGAATGCTCCAGTACAGGACAAAGCAATGTTTGCCATGGGATCTTCCCTTAGAGCTCTGGGGTATCTTTGGGGGAAGCAGAGAAAAGGATCACTGGTGTTAATGGGCCCAAACACCCAAAAAGGCAGGAGCAGGGAAGGAAATGTGAACTCCCAGGCTGATTTCCTCAGGAGATGAGACTTGTTTAATCACACTGAGTACATGTATCTGCCATTTCCCTCCTGTCTCAGGGTCTTCTCAATCCCCTGGCTCAGTTCAATTGCAGCTGACAAAGAATAAAGGTCCTAAAAATATTATGTTCCCAGCAGTGTAATTAAAACAGGAGTGTCATACAAAGGAGATACTCTCCTTTCTCTTTGCCTTTTTTCCACTGAGGATGTATCTTGTACTGTTATGAAGGTTAAGTGCTTCCTAATTTATTTATTGTTCTGTGCTTAGTATTTCTTTCCTGAAAATTTCAGGCTTGTAAATTTAATCAAGAGTTATAAATGTAATAACAGCAGTAATTGCAGATGTCTTGTAGATCTAAAAGCTGTAATCTTCAGAGCCCCAGCCTCAGATTTCCCCTCTCTTATTGCTGTACAGTTACTAAGAAAATAATTAGTTGGAAGAATCCCACAATGGGAAACAAGAAGCTTATGAAATATACTCAGATTTGCTGAAAAGATGAGTAACAGCTTAAAAAACAAATGCTCTGATGGGGACTTAGTGCAGATCCAGGCAAAGACCGATTATTTTTAGGAGTTTCTATTTCAACTTTGACCATAAAAAGAGAGCAACCTGGACATTTTGCACCAGCATGACATTTCCATTTTCAGCTATGGAAAAAGTCTGAGTAAACTCCTATTTCCCTGCCCAAGGGAGCGTGGAGTTACCTGTCCAGAGCAAGGAAAGCACAGGCGTGGGACACACGTGCTGGCAGAGAATTAAGGAGACGACTGCACTCAAAGCTCCTGCAGCAACTTCATCTAAGTATTAAACTTAATTCCTTGAGAGGTTTAATTACAGCCCTTACTGCTGCTCAAGTGATCCCTGAATAGGGTATTACTCCCATTATTAGCATTCATTACAGAGTAGATACCTGATATTACTGCATTTGTCACTATCTTTGCCAGAGTGTGCCAGTGAACGGGGACGGGTGGGAAGCTGGAAATGAGGAATGTGCTTGGGTCAGACCCACTGCACTGCCAGGAAATGTGGGCATGGGAAGCCCTTTGAGGGACCCTTTGGGGTGACTCACATCCTGATCCGAGCCAGTTCCCGTGGCACTGACCCCACAGGATGAGCTCCAAGCGGAGCTTCGTCCCTGCTCTCAGAGATGGAGCTGAGAATTGTCATCTGCAGCCCAAGGGGCACCGAGAGGTCCCTGCCAGGGACAGGGCTCTGCCCAACTGCTCACCCCAAGCTTTGACTCCCAAGCCAAAATCCCACGGGATTTGGACAGAGTTTTCAACCCAACTGTGCGGATTGCAGAGGACAAACAGGACGTAGGAGACTCGCTGCTGTAGCGGGAGAGGAGCTGTTTTGACTCCCACAGTATTGCAACAGAGGAGCACAAGGCTCATTTTTGTTAACTCCCCTTCCCAGGCCCGTTAGGAGCATGCCAGGGATTCCCTGGGGCCCTGGATCCCAGGCAGAGCCATCCCCATCTCAATTCCATTACTGAGCAATCAAAGAGGCAAAAAACGGGTGGATGGCGCCGATGCCACTTCCATGACTCACTCCTGGTCCCTTGGATTGCCAGAATAAATCCCTCACATACTTTGGGTAAATGCTACATAAGTTAATAAATACAAATGCTTAGACTAAGTTGGTCCTTCTCCTTCCAGGCAAGAGACACACGTTCATCCTTTGACTGGCACATGTCCTGGCCATTTCAGCTGCAATCACTACACTGACACGCCCCTTTCTAGCCCAGAATTTGAGATCCATGGGAGAACTCCTCTGGAACACAATAGCATCAGGTTTTGGAGACTGAACTTTAGCTGAACACCAGTGAAATTGTGATTTACAAAACTGGGGCGGCATCTTCTAACAACTGCCTCTCCCAGAAAGGTCACCAACTTCAGCAGCACATATTGCACATCTCACTTGGATAAGACAAGCTGCGAGAAGAGTCCATCTGTTGTCAGGAGAGACAGCCCTTCACGCTCAAATTTGCATTAAGTACAATATAGAACAAGAGTGCAGTGGAACAAAAGCTTCTCCACACACAGAGGCATACAGTTAAAAAAAATAACACAGCTTTCTCTTAATAGAGATAATCAAAATTACTTTGAGGATTCTGGAATCAGCACTGATTAATTTTGGCACCTGAAGTACCTTGTTGTATTTGCTAGCGTATTTCTTGAAATGTGAGAATAAGGAATTAATAAAGGCAAATTTGGGTCTCTTCAGGTGCAGACAGGACAATTAATCTTACCTCTTACTGATTAAAAAACCAATTAGAAAAACAATCAGTCAGTGAATCATTAGGACACACCCACAGCCCAGTCAGCACTGTGGATTTTGCCCACAGTCATTTGCACAGAATAAAACACAGCTCCAAGAGCTAAGGCTGTTCAAGCCCTTCAAACAGACCAGAATGGGAAATGTTGCTGCATTAAATGGAAGAGTCTGGTGGGTGATACTGGAAGAACCTGCACTGTATTGAGGTTTGAAAGGTAAAGCATCCCAAGCCTCAGGTCTGGCTTCCCGCCCTGCTCACCCCCACCCTCACCCCAACCCCTCGGCAGAGACGGCAGCGATTTCGGCTCCACGTACCATGTGCATCAAAGAATTCATCATCTGAGCTGTCATCTGAGTCCCTGGCAATGCTCTGCATCCTCCACTCGGAGAGACTGTGGCGCGAGGGACTTGCTGGAAAACACAAAAGAGCCCGATGCGACGCGCGGCAACACGGAGAGTTCCCACCATGGTCTTTGCCGGAGGAAGGATCGGGTGCTCTCTCTGCAAACTCCCTGCTGCAATATTAAAACCCCAAACCCCGATGATGCTGGTGTGATGTCAGTGCACTGCTTTACAGATCCTGGCTGTTTACTGTTGGTAGAACCTGCCAGCAAGATGCTACATTAAAAGCAAGCTGCTGCTTGGATCACTCTTGTGCTATTTGGAATGGCAGCTATTTATAATTGTTAGTGGGACGTGCAAAACCGGCTGGGTTTTAAAGTTTGCAATTAGGAAGGCAGGAGGCTGATTGGAGCTCTGTCTGTGCCTCTCCTCAGCACACAGACTGTGCCTCTGCCCTGCTAACTTTTGGGTGGGCAGCTAAGCAGAGCAGCCTGGAGAGAAATAATCTGTTTTCTGGAAGGAAATTGCTTCCACACAAATTGGATTAGAGATCTGTTTAAACTTTAAACTTGAATGATTTAAACAACATGCTATCCAAGTACTTCATCGGGAGCTGTGGGAGCACCGTCCTGACGGAGCCAGGAGAAACCCCACAGTGCTCTTAGTGCTGTGTCTCCTGTTCTCACACCTACCTGCTCCCTTCCACTTCCACCTCCAGAGTTCCCTGTGCTAAATATAATCATATTATGGCTTTTTTCTTTTCTTTTTTTTTTCAGATCTAATTTAGCAACGATCCAACCTGAGCTCTTCTGGGCTGAACTCGTCCCTGCTGAAGGGAACATTGTGAGAGAGCCACAAGAGAGAGGGTTTGTCCCCTGTGCCTGTCACACAGCACTCACAAAGCACTTGCAGCAGCCACCAAAGCCAGCAAAAACCTGAGGAGACTGACAAATCCTCATTTAGCATATCCAAGACACTGAAAGGCTCCTCTGACTGTGACAGCTGCACGAGCCCTTTCCTGCTATCGTTCCAACAGCATTAAATATATAAGTAAAATTCTCCTAATTTTTTATCTGGTTGTCAGATGGGAAGAGGAGGGAGACCCTGTGCAGAATGATGTAATTGCAGCTCAGCAGCCCCCCCAGCACCCACCGCCCACCCCTCGGGGAGCAGCGAGGAGGAGGCTGGCACAGCAGAGCTCATTCACACCCAGTGACATCAAGGCACTCGCATAAGAGCTGCTAAAAATAGAGCATGGAATAACGTCTGGAATGGTGGCAAGGGTCCTGCTGGCAGAGGTCTCACTGGGGTGGTAGAGAAAGGACTGAGATCTTGGGGAGAAGAGGCATTTTTTCAGCTGGAGGTGGCGGCACGTCTCGACAGCCCTCCTTGCTTCCATATGGTAATACAGTGCCAGCATGGAGGAGGATTAAAATATCTGTGTGACGTACTTCCCAGCACATCACAATTAATTTCTTTCATTACTTTTTCTTGTAAAAGCTGAGACATTCTGCAGCTGAAAAGAAATTCATGCTTGCTTCCCAGTGAAAACCTTCAAGTGAAATGCTGAGAAAACTCCAGCTCCTGGTGGACATGTCAGCAGTGGAAGAGGGGGTTTGCACAAAGGGCATAATGGGAGAAGGGGGCACCAATATAAGATCCTGGTGCAGGCCAAGTAGGCAGCATTTTTATCTTTATGCAGTGATATATGAAGCATCTGGTAGGTTCTTCCCTGGGGCTCACTCGAGTGAGTCATCGCAAGGTAAAACTACTGCTCCTCCCTCCCTCACTCCAATGAAATCAGGGATGGAGTGGGAAACAAAAATGGAGACTCAACCCACAATACTGGGTGCACAGGAGAGGAGGAGAAGCTTCACTTACCCAAATGTTCCCTTCCACTGTCACTGGAGGAAATGCTGCCTCTTGGGGTTCTCAGAAAAAATCAAGATTTGGGTTTTTTCCCCCTCTTGCAGTGAGAGCTGCTCTAACCCTGCTACCAGCTGTGCCTGGAGAGGGAACTGCCAGGGTTCAAACCTTCTGGCTGTAACTCACAGGGGACTCACCCCTTTGCACAGAACAGTCTGAGGAAGGGAAGAGTTTAGGACACCAAAACAAGGGGACTGCCAACAGAGAGGGGAGGGACAAAACCCAGGACTCCAAGCAAAATCCTGAAGGATTCCTGAAAGGTGTTTCAAAGGGAATACAAATGCGATCCATGGGCCCACCTAATCCCAGGGTGAGGTTTCATCTCCAAACAGCTACAGCACATCAGCAACAGTGGAAGGCAGCAGCCCCCCAACCCCAATTTTGGGGGTTCCTGCCTCAATCTCCCCAGTGGCTGACACGGTGCAGCATCCACAGAGCAACAACCCCCTGAAGTGAACAGCACGTGGTGGCAACAACCCTGGCCAAGGAGCACAGGTACCTGCTGTGACACAGCAGACAAGCTGATATCCAGAAGGGAGCACCACTGAAGAGCCTAGTGGCTCACGGGTAGCAAGAACTCTTGTGAGACTCAGCAGTGCCAGCCAGCTCCTGCCTGCTCCTCTGTGGCATTTTCATCGTTTCTCTGCTTTTGACACTGGCCTCGTGACACTGAGTCACAGTCGGGGGATGACTAGAAACACTCCCAAACCCAAAACAGGCCCCCAGAGAAGACTGAGCCTGCAACACCAGCAGAGAAGGGCTCTGAGTTAACAGCACTCCCAGGAGAAATACACATTGTCCCAAAGGTGCCTGACACGGTGTGACCTCCCCAAAGCCCACCCTCCCTGCAGGTCAGAAGAGCAAGTCATGTTACCTCCTCTCTTTGAAGACCTTGAGGACTTGGAAGAGGTTGACCACTGTTTGGTGAGGGACCTCCCAGAGGCTGCCTCGCTGTTGGCAGCGGAATCCTCAGTGTCCGCAGGTGAAACTGTGTTGGCTTCCAAGTCCTTGTCCCCAGGAGCGTCCTTGGCACTGTGTTGCTGCTCGGGGTCGTTCTCACCGCAGAACTGGGCCATCTTCTGGGCCAGCATCAGCTGGGCCTCCCTCTCCAGCTGCCGGATGTCCTCGATGGTGAGCCCGTACCACTCGTCTTGCCAGCACCAGGCCTGGCGGTGCGCGCGCACCATCACCTTCCGCAGCCCTGAAACCCACAGTGCCCGTCACCGCCCGCAGCGCCCAGGGGCCCTCCCCGTGCCCTCCCCACACCCTGGGCAAGGGACAGCAACATCAAGGGCCACCAGCTGCCAGGAAGGGCCCTCACACAGTCAGGGTGGCAAATGGGTCACTGTGTGTAAGTATCTCCTCAGTTAGAATCACAGAATCAACTGGATTGGAAAAGACCTCTGAGATCATCAAGTCCAACCCTTGGGCCAATTACAGCCCCTTTACCAGATCGTGGCACTCAGTGCCACGGCCAATCTCACCTTAAAAACCTCCAGGGTTGGGGAATCCACCACCTCTCTGGGCAGGCCATTCCACTCCCTGAGCACTCTCTCTGCAAAGAATTTTTTCTAATCTCCAACTTTAACTTCCCCTGGCAGAGCTTGAGCCCATCGTGCCCCCTTGTCCTATTGCTGAGTGCCTGGGAGAAGAGATCAACCCCCACCTGGCCAGAACTTCCCTTCAGGCAGTTCTAGACAGTGCTGAGGTCGGTCACCTCTGAGCCTCCTCTTCTCCAGGCTAAACACCCCCAGCTCCCTCAGCCTCTCCCCACAGAACTTGTGCTCCAGTCCCTTCTCCAACCTCGTTGCTCTTCTCTGTTCTTGCTGCCCAACCACACACTGAGACATCAGCCACTGCTTTTAACCAAGGAAGGGATTTCCTCCTTCTGGATGGAGGACTTTGTCCTGTGAGTGCCTGCTCTGCTAAGGAGGAGCCATCATTGCAACCCCCTGAATTTCTGGGAGGTTGTAACATTTAGATCCAACCTTTGCAATGAAGTATGTTCCCAGAAGGGAGGGGAAAAAAAAAGGCAAAAAAAAAGCGCCAACATCTGACTGGGTTTTTTTAATCCAGGAGAGTTTCAAGTCATTCTCTGATGAACACTACACAGCCCAGCCCAGTTGATACATGACACAAGGACATCCCAAACTAGCAGTGCTAAACCTAAAACCTTTCCTTTTTTTGGAAACCTTCTTTCTGCTCCTGCTTCCTGTACATCAGTGAAACAGCATCTCAAGTATGAGCTTCTGAGATAATGGGATAGAAAGCAAAGTAAGAGAGGGAATAAAGATGCTTTATTTTGCAGATACCATCTGTCTTCTGCTGCAGGAAAGAAATAGAGCGGGTAAAGCCAATTTAAAACATTTCAACATATCACAGATCTGAAAGGCAGAACTGCCTCAGTACCAACACAGTGCACCTCACCAGGCAACCGAAACTCTCCTCGAGACTTAGGCCAACATCATCACACCATCAAGACTTTTAAAACATTACAGTCACCCAGAATTTTCAGTGTTATTCCTTAAAAGCTCAGAACAGGTCAAAGCCCCAAAGTGTGATTTATTACAGCTCCCAGCAGTAATGGTGCTTTTAAAGCTTCTATAAACACCAACCAGCTGATCCTCAGGAGCCCCTCTGAAAATAAATAATCAATTAATATGGTTCTCCCCTTTAATTACTGGGAAACTGAGGCAGAGATGGGCTGAAGGATGTGCCAAATGCAGGAGTGGGATTTGTTGTCAGTGGGATTATGGTATTACAAGATAGAGAGCAATAACAGGCTATGTTGAAATCATTTAGGTTTTGGGAGCTGCAGATGGAGCTCTCTAAGCACCACCATGAGGAGACACATCCCTCCTAAGCCTCTCCCACCTCCAGGAGCACGGCCAAGGCGGGATGGGCCCACTGTGTGCAAGGTCACCAAGATGCTTCCAACAATATCTGCTTCACTGCTGTACAGAAACCTTAGATCTCACCGCTGGCACAGTTTCTATCATGTTCAGTCTAAAAATCCCTTTTGTTTTCAGTAACTGCTTTTTTTGTTGGTTTTTTACATTAAAAGCTTATTTTTACAAGTTTATCTCCTGGCAGATCTGAGCACTTCATGGCCTGCTCTGCTCTTTGGGCAGTCGTTACCACCACCAGCCCTGCCAAGCCAAGCCATGAGGAGGAAATGGCCTCTGAGATCAGCACCAAGGCCAAGGACCAGCTGCACCTGAACTTCATTTGCACAGCAAGATTAAACCATCAATATTTGATGCCTCTCTGCCTGCCTTTCCGAAGGGAGCTCCCACTGGGAGAGACAACTTGGAGCCTGTGACCTCCTGGGGGCAGAACGAGGGGCCTCAGCATCTTAACTGTGTTCACCCTCAGCCCAGATTCCCAGTTACTTTCCACATCAGATTACTTTCTGCAGAACTACAGGAGGGAAGTTTTGGCCTCTTCACCTCCTGTTATGACTGACAACCAGCAGAGCTTAATGGCAAAGATTAAACTCCCGTTACATCCACACTGAAAGCCAAGAGCACATTTCTCTTGCTCTGATTCAGACCCCCAACACCACAAACAGCCTTTGGACTTCCACATCCACAATCTCCACTGCTTTGCCTTGCCTGGAACACCTTGAGAACAGCCTGTGATCAGCCAGAGGAGTGAATGTTCCCCCTGCTCTCATCCCAAGGCTTCCTCCGTTCCAGGGCTCAGCAGGCTCCGCTCACGCTCCTGGATCCAGCCTTGATCTCTCAGTGCTCCAACTCCTCAGAAATTCTCTGTGTAGAGGCACAGATGCCAAACCACATACCTGTGTTTTAATGGACTAACATCACAGGGAACATGAAAACCACTTGGGGGTAACGAAGAAGTCTCTTGAAGTTCCTCTCTACCTCCTCAGATCTCAACAATCGCCTGCGCTGCTTCCTGCCAACCCCCAGACCACCCCCTGTGCCCTGCTCACACTGCTTTGATTAGACATCCCAAATCAGCCTTCCTCAGAGCCTGCTTCCTTTGAAAACAGGATGGCACTACAGGGTTTCATGGCTGTTGAGCCTCTACCCCTCCAGGTTAGTTAGGAACTCAAAAAGCCAGATGACTTTCCCTGCCTTCACTGGGATGTGCCACTTACCTTCCTTAAACACAGGGAGAAAAACTGGAGGAGAATGAGGCTGTGCAGGCACAAAAGAAACGGAAAAATAAAAGCCATGGCTTGCAGAAAAGTCTTCAGTGCTAGGGAAGAAAACTTGAGCAGCTCCCTCGTGCATAGCAGTGGGAATATCAATGAATTCCTGCCAGCCTCAGCTCCAGCCTTCCAGCAGGCAGGAGACACCCAGGAGGCACACCAAGTGCCCTGTGCAGCTACAGAAAATCAGGAACCAGCTACAAATGACTGACCTCACCTGTCCAGACACTGTGACTCTCCCTGTGCAATTGAAAAAAAATTGTATCAGAATCTTAAAGAAAAAACAAGCAAAAAGGAGGGGAGAGATCAGACCCAGGAAACAGTGTAATTGGGAAAAATCCTTTGTACCAGATCAGAGATGTCCATGAGCACAGTGCTGGAGGCATCTGTGGCCCAGTTTGCTCCCATTTGTCTCTCTGGAAGAAGATTCCTGATTGCCCCTGAGCAATCCTATTTCCCTGAGAGTCACAACTGACCCCATAACCCTGTCAGTAGGTCCTGGTTGAATGTACCCCATCAAAGGCCACTTGCAGTCACCTCTCTGCTCAGATCCCTCACAGAGAAAGGCCTGTGGTCACATCCACATCATTCCAGCTGCAACCTGCCTCCCCTTGGAAAGACAACACTCTGCCTTTTGGGCTCCAACAGGCAGTGGATGAACTCAGTCACTGCAGTGCTTTAGTTCTGTGGAAGAGCTTTTCATCACCAGGCAGCAATTTGGGCACATTTAGCCTAAGACACAGTGGCTGAGACAAAGCTCCAGTTACTGGGATGGAACCCCCTTGGCCACAGTGTATAATTAATAACCCATACACAGTCAACACACTTGTTTGACAACAAAAGGCTCAGAGCCCACGTGCACCATTAGGAAGCAAGTGGGAGCAGAACATTATGCAGTGCCAGTCCAATTAAACTTAAAATCTATGGGAAAGGAGTAAAAAAGCATACAAATATTACAGCCAAGAAGACTAATAGCCCACAATCACAATTTTAGTCTGTGTCTGGGGCTGTCAAAGCACTGAGTAACTGTCCAATTAGTCATGGGAAAGAATGGCTGGTGCGCTCAGCACGACTGGGAACGTTTCAACACCATCCCCCGGAGTTACTCCCTCTGTGCTCAGCAGCCTCTCCACTCTGCACAATCCATCCATCACTTACCTCAGACCTGTTCTTTTTTCAACCCAGTCTCTAATTTTAGTTTGCTCCACACTAAGTACTGCTCCTGTCCTTGGGCAGAGTTTGGCCCCTGCTGTTTGTTTCTGCCTTGGTGATGCCGTGTAGAGCAGGCCAATTCTCCAAGAAATACATTTGCAGGGCTTGGGAACAGAGGAACTAGGAGGAAAATGCCAAGGAAGGAGGGGCTGACCCACCAGAACACCTCTGGCTCCTGGGAGCTTGGTCCACCACCAGCTGCACAAAGGTCTCCATCTGCTTTTGGTCACCAGGTGAAAGCCCTAGATGGGAATCAGCACCTAAGCCTGGTCAGTCCTGTTGCAGCCACATCCTTCCAGCTTCAACTTCCTCATACCTTGCTGGCCATGGTACAAATGCTGTGGCACTTTGTCCACTCTCTAATGGCTTCCCCACGGCTCTCCCAGGGCAGGGGGAGGTGACACAGCTCCTGCAGGTACCCAAAGCTTTTGCTTTCACTCTTCACTCACTCTACTTCGTCTTGCCTTACAGGCTCTTCTGATTTTATGCATCTTAACCACTTTGAAAAACAGTATTTGCCATCATTATAACAGAGTGGAAAAGCTTTTGAAAGGCAGACAATGAGCTGGCTCTGCTCTCTTCGAAACCTCAATCAAGAGGGAAATGGCAGGCAATCTTTCAGGGAACACAAAAGAAATGTTTCTGAGGGACCACAGTTTAATCTCTGCCAAACACCTCGGAACAACTGGCAGTGTCACGTGCTGCTCTTCCCTTTCACAGATCCAAGGCAGTTGTTATTCTGCCCCTGTTTTCCAGCACACACCAAATTAACCCGTGTCACCGAACCCCGAGGGAGCTCATGGCACAGAGACACTTGTCACACAGCCTGCAGCAGGGAAAATCTTCCTCTGGGGCTGAAGGAAAAGCAAAGGAGCTTCAAGAACACAACCCGGGAGCTCTCAAGAGAGAGGAGCACACTCTTCTCCACTGCTCTATCAGTGTCTTCCACATTAGGACTAGAAGCACAGTATGACTGTAAAGAACTGTAAAATTACTTGTGCCACAATCAGGCACTTCATGGAAGATTTGCTTATCAAAAGGAGAGTTCCAGAGGTCATCCAGGAGGATTTACTGTGTACAGAAAGGTACCATTCTCTACACAGCCTTTCCTTGGCCTTCTCTTGGCCACAGCACAGCCACAGCTCTGCCTTGTTTTGTTGTTTGGTTTTTTGAGATGGAAATGCTCTTTAAAACATTCTTTAGGTTTTTCACCTGGCCATAGATCCTGCCTGTGGCAAGGCTCAGAAACTGTATCAGTTGTGTTATAGATTTTCGGCGAAGAACAAATTACTGCCAGCACTGCCACCATGCAGTTACTGCACAACCAGTCCCTCCCCAAAATCCCTGACCTAAGAATGAAGGATCCCTTAAAGCAGCACATTTACTCACAACTCTGAGCTGTTGATGACCCACCACGGGTCACAGCCCAGTAGTGTGCAGGGCCCTGAACATCCCAGACATGTGTGGCCACTCAGAGCCCCACCAGCCCTGTCACAGGGCAGGGAGAAACTGGGGGTGCTCCAGGTTGTGGCTTTCTGGAACCACTCAGGACTCAGAAGTAAAGCTTGTTTCTTTAGGCAGCCCTTCAGGATGGATTTTGGTCACAAGAAAGAAAACTGGCAGATTTTGAAAATGATCTGGCAAGTTTAACAGACAAATCCTTATCTAAAAGAAAGAGAAGGCAAGATATTGCCTACAGAGGACTTGAAAGCCTTGCAGTGGGTCCACATGCTTGGGATTTGTACGTACCACGATTGTAAGTGATAAAATAACAAGGCTGTTCCTGAGCTGGCCCAGAGTCATCAGATCTGAGACTCTCACAGACGTGTCTGGGGCTACGATGCACTGCACACACCTCACCCCTGTGCTCTGCTTCAGGAACAACCCGAGGGGCTGACAGGGGACTGGGCAGGACTGCAAATGCTCACCAACGTCGTGGATGAAGCGCTCGATCTTTGACTGCATCCCCCAGTACCGGAACTCCACTTTGCACAGTTTGTATGCACACATGATGGGGTATCTCCCAGGGTTGTTCTTGTACTCCTGAATCCAATCTTCTGAGAGAGGCCCTCTTTTAGTCTTCACTGATTTGTACAGCTTTGGGTCCTCCTCAGCTTTGTATTCATGTGGAGGGATAGGATCCTTAACAATATCAATAGGATCTACAGAAAGAGAATGAAAACAGTCAGACGTTTTCTTCTCCTGAACAAAAGAAGAAAACACCATTTTTCATGAGTTATCTCTGTTTCAGTAAGTACCAGAAGCATCACAGCAATTCAGTTTCTTTTTACTTACACTTAAAACAACTGATATTTAAACTGTTTATGCAGTGCTGCTGGGCAGAGATCAGCTCTGCCACAGGAACAGCACACACAGTTCCAGCAAACAGAGGCTTTGCTCCAAAGAGATGTTTTTGCCCACAGTGACTGCAGATCCACCCTGGCAGCTCTGCACACTCCATCTTTCCAGCTCCACAAGGATCTGTTGCACATCCCATCTTTCAGCTTTTCCACTATCACTCACAGGGCTCCAGCTGTCTCACCCAAGACAGTTAAACACACCTGCCCTGCCATGGAATAGGTTCTACCCCTGGAATATCTTTGGAGTCCATCATACGAGGCTACTGGGAACTCCTCACCTGCTCTTCTTAGATCAGATGTACCAAGGAAGGCAGAAAACTTAAGTTCTAATTAACAACCAAAAAGTGGAAACTGGAATGGGAGTGCAGTGACTGAATATATTTTAAAGATCTGCAGCCCCCACCTCAGAGCTCAGTAGAAGCAGCTGAAGTTTGGATTGAAGGGCAGGATCGCACTTCCCAAGGAATGACAGCTCTGCTGACACCTCTCAGGGAGGCAGCACGACTGGAGCCTGTTTGCTCAGCACTGAAAGCCTCATCAGGCAGCCTCAGGAACAGGGACAGGCAAAGTGAAGCACAAAACAAACAAGTTTAAATGATGTAACACCCAAGCAGAACCACTCAGGGTCATGGCCATGTCCAAGAGCCAGCACAGCCATGGGATGTCCTTTCCTGGGGCTGCCAGGACTCAGTTCCAGCTCAGTGCTGCTCTAGAGCAAGGGATGCTCTGATCCCAGGGATGCTGCAGTCCTGCATGGCTGCCATTGCCAGCACACTGTGTCACACAGTTGGGTCCCTGGAATGCCATGTGCCTGGACCAGGAGGGAATGGCAAGACAGAATGGCTGTGACACTTGTCATTCTCTGCCTTTTTATGATGTTCTCTTTTCTCATAACATCTTCACATTAACTCAACCTTCTAAAGCCAGCTGTGAAGCTGAGGGGTAACCTGCATGACGACAAGACTAGGAGGATAGAGAGCAAAAATGAAACATACCTTCCTGCTTCAAAAGTGCAGATAAGGAATCATTTCCATACCCACAAGGGAGCCACACAAATATACAGCACTGTTTTCACAACTATACAGCAGTATTTTCACTACAAGTACTATTTTCACCAATATACAGCAATGTTTTAAAAATTATACAGTAATGTTTTCAAAATTATACAGCAATGTTCTCCTCTTTGCTGGTTATTTCTACTTATTATTCCCAAATTTATTAGATGTCTTACTTCTCTCTGGAGCTGCATAAATAAGATGGAAAAGCATCAGCTTCAATTTACAGATGGGGGGATTAAAATTATTTCCACATGATTTACATCAAGTCTAGAAGAAAACTCAGGTGTCCTCCCTTGACTTGGTGTCACCCTACCCAGAGTGACACCACAGGGGTGCAGGTGTGTGTTTAGGGGGGATGGACAGACAGAAGGAAGGACAAAGTGAAGAAAAAAGGCTCTTTACCTAGAATGGTTTGTCTCTTCTCTGCAGGAGAAAGGTTGAACACGTTGCTGTGGTCTCCTGGATCAGTTTTGTAGTATGTCTCAATATCAATGGAGAACTTCTCCACAAAAGGACACGTGTATCTGGAAGCCACAACCACAGCTTAGAGCAGATCAGCCTCAAATCCCAGCCAGCCTGCACTCAAGTTTTACTGCAGGAATGCTTAAAACATCAACTGGACAGATCAAAGATTGCTCTTCACTAACTCCTTAAGACTGAAGCTCACCAGTTTTCAGCAAGGAGATAAAATTTTGGGCCCTCTGTACTCACAGGTGATATCACAACACACACACTAATGACAGGACTCCCTGGAAATGCTGCTGTGCAAGGAGAAAAGAAGAGCTCCTGCCTGGAATCCATGGCAGGATCAAATATGGACTGGCTCTGTGCAGCACAGGTTTCCTGGCCAGCTGACTGACTCATGGGCACTTCAAGGGAAGAGATAAACTTGCCTGGAAGTGGACTTCAATCACTTCAGACTCAGGCAGCTCCATTATCCTCAGTCACTGACAATGGCCTGAATCCAAACACTGATTCCCCACCTTTCCCAGCACTGCTTTACTTGGATTAACCAGCTCAAACAGAACTAGGAAACTTTTCCAGGTTTTTTCACAAAAATAAAAATATCCACTAAAGCCCCTTTATTATGAAGGATGTCAGCAATATCAGACATGGAAATCTGGCAAAGTGCAAGTGCTCTGAACCACAGCAATTGGCATAAAGGCTGTTTATTCCAGGCTATCTGAAGTCCTCCCAGACAAAATCAGCTGAAACAAGGAGGTCCCAGAGGGCTCCTCAGAGCCTGTGGCTCCTCTTCCCTCCTCAGGGTGAAAACTACAGAATGTAGGTTTGTTATTTTCTAGTTAAATGACAGAAAGACAGTTCCCAGAAAAGAAGCCTCGGATTTATTTATATATTTATTAAGATTTTTCTTGCCCCTGCAGAAGAAATGAATCCTGTCTTCCTTGACAGTATTCAGCACGA
This sequence comes from Pithys albifrons albifrons, assembly GCF_047495875.1. Lineage (NCBI taxonomy): Eukaryota > Metazoa > Chordata > Aves > Passeriformes > Thamnophilidae > Pithys > Pithys albifrons. The sequence continues at coordinate 5,895,051 of NC_092474.1, read as the reverse complement.
CATCTGTCCTGGCCCTGGGTACATTTATAACTTCCCTGAGCTGGCAGATATCTGCACTGTTAAGCAGAACATGCAGTGCAGGATACAAAACTAAATAAAAACCACTCCAGATTTCCCACGCTTTGATGGACAAAACAGCTCAACATTTTAGAGCCACAAATTCTCCAGAACTGTTTGCACTCAGCCCAGGCAATGCTTGCACTGCCTAAGAATTTTAGGGCTTGACCCTGATTTTTCTGCAGGGGGAGAGGCTCAGTTTTACCTTGTCCTGGTGTAAGGATAAGCATTCCATGACTCCTCCTCGACTCGCAGCGCCGCCTTGGGCAGGATGGAGCGGAACCAGCTGGGGATGTGCATCCCAATGTGGTACACCTTGTGGGTGTACTGCCCGTTGCCTCCTGGCCCATCCACGTAGGGCCTGTTCTCCAGGATCTCCACTCCACTGCCTTCCCCACAGGTCTCCTCTCTGCTCTTTTTCTGAAAGGCAAAAAGCTCACATGGTTCATTTTGCCAGGGCTCTCCAAGCACACAGACACTGGGGATGGTTCTGGGACTCCGCTGGAGCAGAAAAAACTGCTCTAAGATCACCAAACCTTGAGATTATAAAGAAAAAATTATAGACTCATCTGGCCAACACAAAAGCAGAGAATTGATTCATTAGGGAACCTGTAAAAATGTCAGTTTAGAATCATAGAATAGATTGGGTTGGAAAAGATCTCTGAGATCATCAAGTCCAACCCTTGGTCCAACTCCAGTCCCTTTACCAGATCATGGCACTCAGTGCCACGGCCAATCTCACCTTAAAAACCTCCAGGGATGGGGAATCCACCCCCTCTCTGGGCAGCCCATTCCAACCCCTGAGCACTCTCTCTGCAAAGAATTTTTTTCTGATCTCCAACTTCAATTTCCCCTGGCAGAGCTTGAGCCCATCGTGCCCCCTTGTCCTATTGCTGAGTGCCTGGGAGAAGAGACCAACCCCCACCTGGCCAGAACTTCCCTTCAGGTAGTTCTAGACAGTGCTGAGGTCACCTCTGAGCCTCCTCTTCTCCAGGCTAAACACCCCCAGCTCCCTCAGCCTCTCCCCACAGCACTTGTGCTCCAGTCTGGACACTAAGTTTGAAAACAGCTTGAAGGGAGATCTACTGACACCTCAGCTCCTGCTCCTGGAACAGGTTACACATCAGCCCAAGGCTGGGCTGCAGCTGTGGGACCCCCCAGCACAGGAACCTTCTGCACCAGCAGATGACACAGCACAAGGAGATGGTTCAGACTGGCACACTGCAGAGGTGGGGTATCAGTGGGCAGAACCCTGCAGGGTTGGCACAGCATCATCTCAGGTGGGACAGCAGGGGGAATTTCTCCATGGAAAGGGTGGGCAGGCACTGGAAGGGGCTGCCCAGGGAGGTTTGCAGTGCCCAGCCCTGGAGGTGTCCAAGGCAGGACTGGCCGTGGCACTCAGTGCTCAAGGTGGGCACTGGGCACAGGGTGGGCTCCAGGGGCTGGGAAGGTTTTTTCCAAGGTGGGCACTGGGCACAGGGTGGGCTTCATGGGCTGGGAGGGCTTTTCCCACCTCAATGATTGTATGATCACAGTGCTAAGGAGTATTCCATGACCTAATCCCCCAGGATTTGGGGGCTTGCTGCCTGTGATCCAGCCTGGCAGCAGCTCTCCAAGAACAGCTTGGAGACTGCTCTGCTAATTAAGATATTAGAAGAAAGGCCCCAAGTTTGCCAGAATGCACATGGCACCCCCTGGCAGCCTCGGGAGTTCGGCTTATTTGTGGGCTTGTCCTTCACTGAGAAGCCTGGCACAAATTCCTTCAATAAAAAAAATGCTGATTTCAGTGCTTCTAAGAAGAGTTAGAGGCAAACCAAATATTTATTAATTTCCACCACATTTCAGCAGATTGGATGATGTATAACCTTCATCATTTCCAAACAACAGATTCATCCTGTTAGCATTTTGAGTTTATTGTTGGTACTTGAGAGCACAGTAGAGGGGGAAAAATGGAATTTTATACCAAGAATCAACCGTGAAATCTAACACAGTAACAGCTTCTCATTTTTGGCATACAAACAACTCAAAGGATAACATGGTTTAACACAAAATTATTAGTAAGATGCAAGAGATCAGCTTCTCATCTTTTGAGGACAAACTGATAAGCCAACAGAGCTATTTAGAAGCAAATAGCCCTGTTTTTAAAGAGCTTTCAAGTGATTTGAAATTTAAACAGCCATAACCAACAAACCTAAACAACTGAATATCCAAACAGTATTTTTTTCCCACTCCACAAACTGCAACAGAAAAAAATAGAAAACCAGTAAAGTACTTTTTCTGCAGTTTATTTCTACCACTCAGCTGGCAGTTCATTAAAGCACACATCCTCTTCAAACAAATTACTGACTTTCAGTTCTTATATAAGCACTGGCCAAGCCCTGCACAAATATTTATGACAATAACATTAAATAATCTTGATGACCCCAAAACCTGGTTAAATCAAAGGTCTTGGAAAAGGCAGCAGAGCAAATGTGTCAGACAGAATAACAGCACAGCATCTGCTGTCAACAGTTCACACAAATTATGGCAATCTAGAGTTTCATTGCATGGCAGAAGCACAAGGAAATCAGGAGCAAAGGGAAGATGATGGGTCCTCTTCAGCCACAGAATTGGACATCAGAGGGATGTGAAACTCCAGGAGATTGCAATCAGTTCTGCAGGTTTGGGAGCAAAGCACAGGGGGCAGTTTGACACCCACACACACTGAGGGTCTCCACTTGCTCTGCCCATTCAGCCAGTTCTATCAAACCCTCTGCAGGAGCAGGAGCTGCCTGTTCTCAGCCTGCAGCTGAGCCCTGGGGACCTGCCACACCAGCCAGGGGTTTTGACATCAGTACATCCATAGGGACCTTTCCACATGACCTGATAACACTCAGGGTCTCAGCCAGAGCTGCCTCATGGGGGGAGATGTGAGAGTGGCACTGACACTTTGGGAGGAGACAGGAGGGAAAAACACGAGTTCACCAAAACTCTGTGAAAGTCAGTTCACAACCCACTTCTGATTCCTGATTTTACCCTCTGCACCTGCAGCAGACTGCAAACCCTATTCTGAGAGCAGGGCATCCTTCAGGTGCCCAACTCCAACCCACAGCCCTGGCACCCAGTTCCAAACCCTCAGCAAATGTTGGCCCCACACGTTCCTCCCACTTGTCACTTCAGCTCCATCAGACACGACAAGGGCAGCAAGAACATTTTTCTTAGATGAATGTGAAAGAAGAGCTGCAGCTCTGCTGAAAAGTAAAATAATCCGAGGTTATATCCCAAACTATCTTTAGAGCCAGGACTTTTGGGTGAGGCCAAATATATACTGAAAACACAACAGAATAATGTGATCAAAGAGAACCTGCACACAATAAAATCACACAAAGCTGCTCCCCAGCCCTTCGCTCTTATAATCACCAGCTGGGGCTTGCTGAGAGGGCAACAAATGAGGTGAGGAGGGGCCAAAAGAGTCAGGTTGGAAGGTGAACAGTAGAATTACTGACCAGTCACCAAGACAAGATTTCTTTCTCATGTAACAAAAATAAAGACATCAGCCACATGCACCGGAGAGGGCAGGATGATACTCTGGGTGTAAGTGGTGCTGGGAAAGTGAAGCACTTCTGGGAGTGAAGAGCAATTTACTCTTCAGCCATAAAGCCTCTCCAAGCCTATTGTGGCTGAGCTACAGCCTGGAGGGGCTTGTTACAAGAAGTGGTCTGTAAACAATTAAAAAATAACCACCAATTAGGAAAGCGTTTGGTGGGAGAAGTGTCTGGCAGGGCCTCTCCAAAGAGTTTCTGCTGGCTGGGGCAGATGTGCAGGAATTGTGGGGTCAATCTCCCAGGTTTCAGCCTCACAAACCCAAGTCCCTGGGAGAAGGGGAGACTTTACTGAGCAGATCACCTGTGTCATTGCTACTCATTTCCAACACAGCATCTTCCCTCTGTAAATATCTGAGGAATGGCCCCCAACAAAACCAAAGAGCAGCTGACAGCCCTGATATCTAAGTCACAATCACAGTAAACCATCTTGTGTTGTATTACAATAGGAAATCCAGTCATCCCTTTACAAGCCCCTCTCCTGTGCTGGTGACACTCCACGTTCTGCACAGCCCCATCCAGAGCTTTTCAGGACAGATGGTGACACAGATCCCTCCTAGCTGAAGTAATAGCATTAAATTACTCATAACAGGGAACCCAGAGAAGCAGATGCACCATGATTAGCAAGAATGCCAGTTACTTAAAGGCTTCTATTAAAATAAATCTCTTGGCACAGCAGCATAGCATGGGACACAGCACATGACCCCGGCACAGCAATCACAGATGAATAATTCCCATGAATGTCATTTAACCACTGGGCAAGCCTAACCCCATTTATCATCTGCCCTTCACAACAGCAGACAAACTGCTGCAAACAAAGCCTTCCACTGGCAAAGGCAGGTTGAAGAGCTCTCAGATCTTCCATCTCCCTCCCCAGTCAGAAATAATGTGCCTCCCCCCCAGCTGACACTCTGCAAAGCCTTTAGCCCAGCCAGGGACCTGGCACAGCTGGATGGCACCAGGTGGCACCAGATGTGGTGTCATAGGGGGCACAGCTCCCTAAAGGAAAGACCCACAGCCTGAGGGGTGTCACCACAGCTGGAGGAACAGAATTCACACAGCAAGAATGCACAATAATGGATAAAAGAGTCAGGATGGGTTTTTTTGGATCAGCTGGAGAAATAGAGAATGTGGGCTGTGTAAATTAAGCTTGGCTTGTAGTGTTTTGCTTTTGGTGGAGTAGAAGACAAAGCAGCCCCACAAGCCAAGTCAGAAGAACACCGGGAAGAATATTGTCCCAAAGCAGAGTCCTTCTCCCTGTGTACCAGCCCAGGCTGTGCAGGAGCTCAGATGCCCCAGCAGAGAATCCCTGCAGAGCCCAGAGCAGCACAGCAAACAGCTCAGTGGTGTAGTTGCTCCTGAAGGTGTTTTCTCACTGTAACTTATTGCTCTGAGCACTGCAATGATAATGCAGAGAACAGCAAAGGCTGCCTGTGACAGTGGGTGAGCCAGGCACTGTTCTAGCTCTCAAAAATAGATTACAGCTATAATCTTACCCTGTTTCCCACTGATTATTGTTTACAGTACAACCTCTCCACCTAAATGAGTGAGACAGTGACTGCAAAAGGCTGAGATGCTTTGGCTTCCCAGGCCAGTCCTCACAGCTCCCCAGCTCTGCAGTCACATCATGGCCCACTGAGCACCCACGGGAGATTTGGGCTGAGATTACTCCAATTATGGAGACTGACAGCACTTGACAGACCTCCTGTCCACAGATAATGAAGACACAAATCATTGTCTGGAAACAATAATGCCAAGATTTCTTTTTCTGTGCTGGTGTTTTATCCTCCAGTTCCCACTTGGGAACAGGGTATTTTGATAGTCCAGACAAATCCTTCTGGGAGAATGCATTAAAATAACACTGAACTCTTGGGATTTTTTTAGCCCACTTAGACACAGATATGAATACAAGAAGTTTCCAGCCAGCTGAGGGTTTCACTTAACAATGACAGCAAAGCCATCCATGCAACCACAGAACAAGAACACGACAGCAAACATCCCCTGAGGATCCTGCTAACAAACTTGCTCACATTGTGGCAAGGGAGGCTGAGAAAACATTCCCTAAAACCAATGACTGTGTTTTTTACTGTTTTGGATGCTTAGGCTACCACAAAAGCCAATTAAGTGCCCAGAAACAGACCTGTCCTTTGGGAACCAGAGAAAGCCTGAAGTGTCTCATGCAATCCAGCAGACCACAAAAATCCCTGAAGTTGTCTAGGAAGGAGAAGTCCTGCCATCACTGCAGAGCTTTGAAGACCTGGATTCACTCATCAGACCCCTTCTGTTCAGTTTTAGAAAGGAAGTATGAAGATATAAAGGTTTGAGTAATAAAATTTAGGCTGGGAGAGGAATAAACTCCTTGTTTTCAATCTCAATATAAAGGTTTGAGTAACAACATTTAGGGTGGGAAAGGAATAAACTCCTTGTTTTCAATCTGTTCCACACACCAAGGGAAAAGCATTTCCAGCTATCTCCAGTTGGACATTATTTAGGCTGAGGGGTATTGCACTCTTAGAACTGATTTTCCAAAGCATTCCCTTCTTCCAACAGCTTTCCTGGTTGTGCTCCAGGCAGCTCCTTCCCAGAGAGGAAGGACCAGTGAGACACTGATGGTGTCCTACAAATGGGAACCCTTCCCAGAAAAGCTGGGAGAGGTTCTGAGGGAGGCATCCTGTTAGTCTCAGCTTTAACTGGGTTTATTGTGGTGCCACCAGCAGTCAATCACTCATAAACCAGCACAAAACACTCAGCACAGTCCCAGCCAGAGCTGTCACAGGCCAGGATTAAACAGCTAACCCAGAAAGCCAATGGGAGACACTGGGAAATACCAGAAGGTCCTGGAGCTCACACGTGGCTTATTCTCAGCACATTTTCCCAACAGAGGAATTCTGCCATGGATACCACAGCCAGGGAGGATGTGTCTGCTCAGGGGTGTATCCTCCTGCCCTCAGCTGTCTCCTGCTGTGTGTGACTCAGCTCTGTGTTCTGTTAACCACTCCTTTCTGAGCATTCGAGCTGACACCTAATTCATTACGAGCAATCTGCTTTCCCCACCACCAACCTCCTGCCTGCTGGTGGAGATTCTGACAGAGCAGGGCAGGGTTTGCTGCAGGTAATCAAAAATCAGGTCTTGGACTATGAAAACAAAACGTTGGTTTACTGTAAAAGTACAGTAGAGTTGGTTTTTGTTGTTTTTCTTTTTCTTTTCAAAATGTGTATCAAAGACCTGAAGTACTCAATTAAAATCAGATCCCCAAAACCAGGGTGACATCTGAGCAAAAAGCTTTGTTCAGAGTGAAGGAAGGGAACAAGAAGATGGCACCCTTCCACTCCTCCAGAAGCCAAAATGCAGACCCCTTCACATCACATCAAAACCATCATAATTTTACCAGTGCACAACATGTTCTAAGAGCAAACAGGAAGCTCCAGGAATTAAATTAAAAATAAAACGCACCCTTGCTGTTATCAATGTGGGAGGGTGCTGAAGTGGAAGGGCCCACACACCTTCTTGCTGTCAAAGGTTTCTGTGCCCAGTCAGAAGAGCCGAGTCCTCTCCCATGAAACTTGATGGAATCATTATGAGAGCATCATTTGGAAGGAGGAGAAAGGAACCTGAAGACACAGAGCTGCTGGCAGGGCTGCAGCATCTGGTACCCAGAGCTTTCAGCGTCCATCTCAGCATCCAAAGCATGATGCAAGTCTTTTTCACTGGGCTTGAGTGGGGACTCTGACCAAAATCCAGCAAAACAGCCCTCAAACAGGGAAGCTTCTCTGCTCCTGTTTTTCAGGAGATGAGCACAGCCTTAGTGGTTATATTGGAAAGACAATCTTAAAGGTAGAATAACAGAACCATAGAATGGATTGGGTTGGAAAAGACCTCCGAGATCATCAAGTCCAACCCTTGGTCCAACAACAGTCCCTTTACCAGATCATGGCACTCAGTGCCACAGCCAATCTCACCTTAAAAACGTCCAGGGATGGGGAATCCACCCCCTCTCTGGGCAGCCCATTCCAATGCCTGATTACTCTCTCTGGAAAGAATTTTTTCTGACATTTAACTTCAATTTCCCCTGGCAGAGCTTGAGCCCCCTTGTCCTATTGCTGAGTGCCTGGACTTGCTGCTGGACAGGAGCTCACCTTTACCAATGGGAGCCTCTGCTACCCCAGATATGGGTTCTAACAGCACTTTTGAACCTGCCCTCTGCCAGGTACAATCAGAAATAACCACATGGAGTCAGACTGACAGTCCTGCAACAACAGAACTGCTGGAGAACAGCAAACTCTTGTTACTCAAGGCAAGGTTTGCTCTTCCTCACAGTGCACAATGAGGTTAATGGGAATCCCTCCAACCACACAGGATTCCCACTCCCACCAGCAAGGCCACCCCTGCCCTCTCAGGAGTTGGGGCCACCATGGAGCACTTGGTTGGCTGTTCACACCACACTGTGCTCACAGGCAGCTCTGCACTGCACCCTCTGTTTCCAGGCAATGGGTTCAGGCCACCCTCCCTCAGCCCTGCACACCAGTGATGTCACCAGTAACCATGGTGGCCACCGCTGAGCTGTCCCTGTGCCCTTTGTGCTCTCTGTGTCCTGCACGGGTGACAATTACTTTAATCCAATTAGTGCTGTTAAAAAAAAATAAAATACATGAAGGGCCACTGTCAATACTTATTTAGGGAAGGAAGGTTAGTGTGAGTCAACAAGATAATGATCAGAACACGAGGCCTTACAATAGCACTGTGACTGAGTCTCACTGCACAGAACACACAGGAATGACCTGAAACCCTGGGCAGAGGGGAAAGAAATCTGTCCCTCATCAATGGCTTCATTAGCCAAGGGAAAAGAGCAGCTGTTTTAAACATGTCCCTCTGGGTTGGATCAATGGCTGGGCAATGTGCAGTGTTTCATTCCATCCAGCCACTCACCTGTCCCCCAAACACTGATGAACATAATTCTGATGGTACCCATAAAACAGTTATCCTCTGTCCTCCCAGTCCAGCAGAGAGCTGCCATCTGATCACTCCTGCCTGCAGCAGGGGTAGTGGGAAGGGGGATCATCCCTCAAGTTCACCAAGCAACAACAGGGACTGTCACCCAGGAATTGCTGCTCTGTTGTCCTGTGCTTCAATCACTGCACAGAGCTGCCTCCAAAGAGACATTAAGCACTCAAGGAGAAGAGGATTCCACTGAGGAAGGGTCTTCTTGGCAGACAGAGGCACGTGTAGGGCTGCAGAAGCAAAGCTGGGTGAGCAGAAAGCCCTGGAGAAGGGACCACTCCCCCCCCAGCCTGTGCACGTGACCTGCAGCACCATCACTCTTGGCTGCTTTTCTTGTAATGTAAAACATGTTTTTTTAATAAAGAGCCCTAAAAGTTAAAGGCAGGACAGGCTGTCAAGCAGCAGAGTCTCTCAAGATGGAGGAGATACACACACAGCACCAATTTGTACCAGCACTGCATTATTCAGAATCAGGGCCAGATATTAATGAAGCTGCTCGTACAAAACCAGGATATTTTGGGGACAATCAATTGTGCAGGACCATAAATAATTTACAGCATTAGAAGAACCATTCTTGTGGCCACTCATTAATCACTTCACCCTCCAAAGATGCCCAGTCATAGTCCTTTAGAGTCAGGGCTGGCTGTGCCAGAGGCACAGGAATTAGGAATCACTTGATTATGGAGATACCTCAAACTTGTTTATGCCACATGCTCAATCTTTCAAAAGTCTCCTCCACTTCCAGCTCAGTATTTCATCTACTTTGAGTATTTCCTTCCCTGTGTTTAAACTGATTTTTCAGTGTATTAACTATTCCACAGACACTGTGAATGACTGGCCCTGCTTTAAAGGGAGGCAAAGCAAGTTGCCCATTAATATATTGTGAGTCAGAGACAGAATTTCAACTCAGGGCGTTTTGGATCAATTCTAATCCTCTGACTACATCCCTCAGATTGTATGAACCCAGTGCAATTGTTCATCAACAACAGGCTGTATCCCAAAATGCCAGAGGGCTGGCTTAAAGAAATCCCCATAGTTTTCCTAACACTTAATTCATTGCTTGCTTTTGGGTATTTGAAAAAGTGAGAACCTAATCTCGGTCAACAGTCAAGATTTTGTCCACACATCAGACACCTCCTTTCATAAGAATAAAAATAATAAAGAATGAAAAAGGCTTTTTGACAGCCAACAAAGCTCAGCAGGATTAGCAGTGCTGCATCCTGCATTAAAACCAGTATAAATCTGAAGTTTAGAATAATGTTTGTGTTATAAACCTTATCTCAGCTTCATTCAGTTTTGTTCAAAGAAAGAAAGCACATGGGAACTGTCAAGGCAACACAAATCTTTTTTGGAATATGATATTGAATCACTAAGAATTGTTAGGGAAATGACTAGACAGGAAGAAAGAAAATGCAGAAAAGATGTTTTCTGGATGTTTTCCCCAAATGGTGGTGACTTGTTTGGGTGCCACTGCCACCTGTGCAAAGGAAACCCCACACTTGCAGATGTTGAGATGTTGTACGAATGTACCTGTACCACCTCTGTCCTCAAAGCTTCAACATCTGCAAGTGTGTCACTCTCCTCTCCTCTCCCAGAAGGATTGAAGTCCTCAGGATCACAAAGATCATGAAAACCAGAGGAAGAAGAAAAAACACAGAAGCCACAGGGGTTTTAATGCTGCAGCACAGAAATTGTGGGAAAAGCCTCAAACCGGGCTTTGCTCTTAGACTTGGGAGCCTTCCAGGGTCTCTGTGGTGTCACCTGCTTTCAAATGAAGGCATGGATGTGTCTGGCCAGGTGGCCATGGCATCTGCACCTGAAACAAGACTCATCAGCCAGCCAGTCCTTCAGTGTCCAGAGAGGGAGGGCTGGTTTGCCTTTCCCCACTCAACCCATCCCCCACCATCTGCTGAGCCTGCCGGGGGCTGCCAAGGGGAGCTGAGGGGCTCAGGGACACAACTGGGCACCAGGACAGGCCTCCAGCAGGGCCACCACCAGGCAGGAATTCAAGTGTGTTCCCGAAGGAAACAAAGAGAAAGCAGGACAGTGCAGGGGTCTGGAGAGTGAGATGATGGACAAGCCATGATCCTTAGGAAAGGAGGGAGGCAGCTCAGGATCCTCCACCAGCAGGCAGGGTAGGGGGTACAGCACTGCTGATGCTGGGAATGAGCTCGGATTTTTCAGGGAAATGCCAAGCCCTGGAGAACAGCAGGAGAAAGGCTTGTGTTAAAACATGAGAGGAGCCCTCAATTCCAGGGTCCTGCTGAGTTCAGCAGGTTGATGGGTGCTCTTTCATGGGCTGCCTCAAACAGGGGCCAGAGGCCTCTCCCAGGCAGGGACCTTCAAAGTGATGAACAACAAAGTATGAACTTTATGAGCTGGTAAGGAGGGCACCACATCTTGAGTCTCAGCCCCCAAAGGTAATCGCTACATCCAGAAGAAGATTTTTAAAGCACACTTTGCTGGAAGGTCACAAATACTCAGAGAAATCTGTGTGGACAAAATGAGGAGCAGAGTTATTTACAGCAGACAAGTAAGCCATGCACACTGATATAAAAATAAGTTTTAATAACAAGAGGAATTCTCTTGTCTTATGAAAGGGTCAGAGGGGCAACAGTCTCTGGGAACCTCATGGCATGTGGAACCACAGTAATGAGCATTATTGGGATGATAAATGGACTGACCTTTGGCTAATAACATCTTGATCTTTCTGACAAATGCATTCAGATCTCCTGTTCCAGGCCTTTATGAAACAGAGACTCAACATGTGCATTGTTTCTGGGGTGAGGGGCTGATGGCCAGAAAGGAAAGTTCCCTGAACACACAAGAAAAGGATGCCAGGAAAGGATGGCTGTGGAGACAAAAATATGCAGGAGTCTTAGAAGAGGAAGAATTAAGAGCCCCTTTAATAAGATCTCTGTGATGTGTAACACAGATGATCCTGACCCTTTGTGCCCAACAGGCCTCACCTTGCAGAGACTGAAATAGCCTTTGATGGGATATGTCTGAAAAGACACCCAGGACAGAGTCCTTGGGTCAAAGATTCTGGAGGAAGGAACAAATCCCTGCAGATGGTTACAGTTGTTCCCCCATAAATGCTTTGTGCCTCATGAAACTCCTTCCAGTGCTCAGCTCCAGGTCCTCCCTGCTTAGGACAGGAGGCTGCAGCTCCCCAGACCAAAGCACAGCTCTCCCAGTCCCATGGACAACCCTCCAGGCTGAGTTCAGCAAGAAATCTCTCACCCTCACAAGCAGGACAAGGTTTCAATGTGCATACAGATTTTAGGAAAAAGTTACATCGAAAGAGGCACAAAGAATTAATTCACTGGTTTGAAATATTTTGCCTGTTTTATGCAAAACCAAGTCATAGTAGGAAGGTTCTAAGATCAGATATAAAAATGAGTATGTCTTAATCTGGATGCAGAAATGCAGAAAATGCAGAAATGCAAAAAGGCAGAAAGGATAGGAAAAGGCCCTTGACAGAATGACAGACTATTCTGAGTTGGAAGGGACCCACAAGGATCATTGAGTCCAACTCTTCAGTCAATGGCCCACACAGGGGATTGAACCCATGACCTTGGCATTATTACAGCCAAGTTTTAACCAACTGAAAGCCCAACCCAACTGCTCTGCAGCCAACACAGCCAGGGCTGCCTGGAGATGCTGACAATGCTGTGTGAGAGGCTTCCCATGAAAATAAGGATATTGAGAGCCTAAAATTTAATAGAAAAAACCAATTCGGCTCAGACCTGCCAGGCTTCAAGCAAGTCAAGGGTACATTAAGCCCTTGCTGTAATGTAAAATTAACTTATTTAGGGAAGAATTTAAGTGCTGCTTAAAGTACTGAAACCATTGGCTCTGCAGATAATATTTCAGAAGCCAGCAGAAAGCAACTTGGAAGACTTTATGCTCCACCAGCTCAAATTAAAAATAAAAAAATTAAAAAGTAGAGCAAGTCACCTCAGTTTTCACAGCTTTATAACCAGCCTGGAGAGCTGGAGGTGTAAGAGGGATCACAGAGCAATGTGAGCACACACAGAGGGTGATTTATGGCACCTCTCCCCTGCCCAGTGGCACAGAGAACCCGCACAGATGCCAGGCTGGGCACGGCACAGTTTGAATTTCCCCATCCAGTAAACTCAGTAAATGTGAGCACAGCCTGTTCCCATCCCATGGAAGGATCCTTTGCCACTTGGTGGAAATTTTGGTTAAGGCTCTAAAAAGGAGGAGGGACTGTTGTCTCATGAAAGGAGAGGGCAGACCCTTCCACTGCAGAGCAAAAACCTGCATGAAAATGCTCAGGAAAAGCCACCACAACACTATGGGTTGAACTGAACACCCCTGACCACAGGGCTTTGAGGCACCACTTCCACCAGAAGGGCTCAGAGGAGAAAACCTCCATTTGGATGATGCTGAAAACCAGCAAAATTTATACCTGGACATAAAAAAAAAAAAAAGGCAGGCAGGTTTATACCAAGTAGTTTGGAGTTTAATGGGAATCTTCACCCATGAGCTCCAAGTTAAACGAGTGATCACCTTTGAGTATGTCCTTGAGGTTCCCTAACACCCTTGAGGAGTAATTGTGACACCTTTTACACTGCTGGAGAAGTGCTTCTTCCAGCCCCAGCCTGCCTGGAGTCTCCAGTAAAAATATCCCTCACACTGTACACAACAAATGTCTTTGAAGTGAACCTTTTGCTTTTAAGAATTGCTCCTCTCTCCAGGGACTGCCTCAAATCATTCTGTTCTACACTGCAGCCAAAGATTTCTAAGAAATGCCACTTCACTCCTGTTTTATCCAGATATCTCAGCTTGTTCCCGTGGTGGGGTTCAACACACAGAACTCTCTTCTCCTGTGGCCTCTTCAGACACTCCAGAGGAAAAATAAAACGACAGACACGAAGAACTTTCTCATTCTGTGAATGGGACAGAAGCCACACTCCCCACTGCCTGTCTCAAAGACAAAACCCTCCACTCTTAAATCATGAAGAAAAAGGACATTTGCCATTGTGGTCTAGGAAAACCTCCCATTGAAACCAGCAGGAATCTTTCTACCAATTTCAGGAACAACTAAAGCAAATCACTCCCAAACTCCAAACTCCACCCTCGGTGGGTTTTCTGGTTCTGTTATTTCTCAAATTTGAACTGAAATTAGTATTCTCAAGAAAAACCACAGCTGATTTTCCTCTGGTATGAGCAACACAGTAAAGTCACTTCTGCAGCATCCCTGGACGTCCAGGCTGTGCCTCCAGCCCAGCCTCCTGCTCCTGCTCTCATGTCCCTCCTGCTCCAGGGCTGGGCAGGGACATCACAGACCTGACTCAGAGCAGTTGATGCACCTGGTTTAAGAGAATCACAGAATGGATTGGGTTGGAAAAGCCCTCCAAGATCATCAAGTCCAACCCTTGGGCCAACTCCAGTCCCTTTACCAGATCATGGCACTCAGTGCCACAGCCAATCTCACCTTAAAAACCTCCAGGGATGGGGAATCCACCCCCTCTCTGGGCAGCCCATTCCAATACCTGATTACTCTCTCTGGAAAGAATTATTTCTGATCTCCAACTTTAATTTCCTCTGGCAGAGCTTGAGCCTGTGCCCCCTTGTCCTATTGCTGAGTGCCTGGGAGAAGAGACCAACTCCCACCTGGCCAGAACTTCCCTTCAGGCAGTTCCAGACAGTGTTGAGGTCACCTCTGAGCCTCCTCTTCTCCAGGCTGAACACCCCCAGCTCCCTCAGACCTTCAGCAGATCTTCCTTTGCTACTTATCAATGCAGCAGGAAATTAGAGCAGGGCTGGATGGCCATGTGGAGCTGCAGTTTCCTGGGCTGGAGAACTTCCCCCTGCATGAAGCCCTAATGGCTTTTTATGTCCTTCTGATGTTCAGACACGGCCAAAATCACTGTCAAGCACCAGAGCAGGACCCAGTGTTCTGCTTTAATGAAATAAACAGAAGCAATTTAACTTCTGAAATCAAGAAGCAAATTCATCACCCTGGCCAAGCCCTCCACGTGTCCCAGGAGGTCCCACAGACACTCCCCAGCCAAGGATTCATCCTCTGTTCAATCATGTGGGTGGCTCCTCCTCAATCCCATCGCTCTCCCCTTGCTCCACTGCTCCTGACAAGTTCTGCACAGCCAGTTCTCTGCTGCCATCCACCAGCTCCTCACTCAAAGCAGCTGAGCCAAATTAGGCAGACAAAGCTATTAACAAATTAATTACAACAACAGTCAAAGCAGCTCCAGCGTCGGGGAAAAGGTACAGGAAAATGGTACAGGAAAATGAACCCACACGAGAAAAACGTTCCCCTGCTCCGCCAACAGGTACCATTGGGGTTAAACACACAAAGATGATGTATTTGTGTCAGAAAAAGGAATTTGACCATTCTTACCAGAAAACACACAGCCCAGACTGTGGTAACAGACAGGCCCAAGTGTAGGAATCCTTAAGGAACCCAGTTGAATGGCTGGGAGAGAAATGGGGGAGTCACTGTCAAGTGCCAAGTGCTTTGGCTCAGTTTGAGGGTTTGCTTTTTTCCCTTAAGTCATTTCAGGTTTTAAGCCAAAGCAGGTTTTCCCAGCATTGCTTCATCCTGCTTCAGAAGGCAGAGTTCTCCTACAAGCTCAATATTAAATGTGTTTTTTGCTGGATGAGCAAAATTAAATTTTACTTAAAGCTTGGGACAATGAAATAAAACTTCAGATTCATTTCCTTTTAAAACTGCTCCTGGGTGGATTTCAAACACTGGGAGAATATGGCACAGAGGATTTCAGTTATAAACCCCCAACATTTTAATTAACTGCTTTATTGAAGAGAGGGAATTCAACAAAAATTCCCATCAGTATTCAGAAGCCTATTAAAAATAACCTATAACTTATGCCCAAACTGATTAGTATCTATTTCATGGTAATCTGTAAGCACAGAAATGTTACATCTAGAATTTCCCCACCCCAAAATAATCAGAATTACACCTTTGGTTTACTCTCTCAAGTCTGTTCCTTCCCATAGAAAGAACACAATCCTTTGGTTTGCAACTGGAATTGGCAGGACCAGTAGCCACAGCCCACCTGGGAAGCTCTGGCTGTTCATGCCCTAAAGCTCCATTACCTCCAGATAAGGACCCGCATACTGGGACTCAGTGTTCCCATGGGAATAGCCCATCCAGGAGCTGCTGTTCCCATGGGAATAGCCCATCCAGGAGCTGCTGTTCCCATGGGAATAGCCCATCCAGGAGCTGCTGTTCCCATGGGAATAGCCCATCCAGGAGCTGCTGTTCCCATGGAAATAGCCCATCCAGGAGCTGCTGTTCCCATGGAAATAGCCCATCCAGGAGCTGCTGCTTCCACAGGGAGGTCCAACAGAAGTTCTTTACTTTCAGGATGAGAGGCAGCAAACCTCAAACTGCAGTTTATGACTTTCCCTACTTCTCCTTTACAAGCACACAGCAACCCCCAAATTTAGACTAAGGAATTCTGCATCCCCCACATGGCCCTGTGCCATCCCCAGTGCCACCCCCAGTGCCCTGTGCCATCCCCAGTGCCACCCCCAGTGCCCTGTGCCACCCCCAGTGCCACCCCCAGTGCCACTGACCTGGATCATGTAGAGCTGAGCGATCCGATATTCCTCCACGCTCATGGGGAGAGGGATCCGATATTCCTTTATGAGCATCTTGGACACAAACACCTTCTGCCCCCTCAGAAACACAATCCAGAAGCTTTTACTAAAGGCTCCCTAAAGAATGGCAAGGAAAATACATCGAGGAGCCCTGGAACAGAGAGAGAAAGGGGATAAGAAAGAGAGGGGTGGTTATTTTCCATTCTTAGTGCAGAACATCCTCTTAGAAAAAAAAAACTCAACAGACAAACATTAATATTTGTAATAGCCACAAGCTTAATAGCAGAGGGAAGAATCCCTGGAGTGCTACCAGGCCCCTGGTATCAAATTGAACAGATTCTTGCAGAAGAGTGTTGATTTGCTTCAGGGGACACCATCAAAGCCATTACCCTCCTGCCCTCTGCCACCAAACCAGTCAGAGTTTCCTGTGCAGCAGCATCTCCATGGAAGAGATGGGACAAAGGCTCCAAGTGAATAGCCAGACAAGAAGGTCTCTCTCCAGTGTCAGCAACACACCAGAGATGCATCCACTCAAAGGCATCAGGTTTTATCCTCTAGACTCATTTAGCAGCAAGAAAAGGCAATAATTAGACTTGCTCAGCCCTCAGTAACACCATGATGAAGAAAATCATTTGGATTCTAACAATAAAGACACCAACAATGTACTTTTCTTCCCTGCTTTATTCTGAGTTACTGTCTTGAGAGGATCCCTTCTCTTGCACCTCCAAACACAGGCAAGACCCTCCTGGCACTGGTGTCAATGCCAGGCTCAGTTTTACACTCCCACTGCATGAGAATACAAAGATCAAACACAAAATAACCCCCCATCCCACCCCAAGGCACTTTAACAGAACTCCTGCTGCACAATTCAGGCAATACAACAGCATTTACTGCACCACAGGGAAAAGCAGGAACTTCTCAAATATTTTCTAGGCTCTCTATGGGCTGTGGGTAAAGACAATAACAGCAGGTAAGGAAAGGAAGGGAAAAAAAGATGACTGGTGAGGAAAAGGACAGAAGAAGTGAAGGGGCTTTTATCAGCCCGAGTAAGTCTTGGCAGGATCTGGTGACCTCTCAGAGCACACAAAGCACTTGCTGGGTTCCTTCTTACCACCCAAATCCACCTTCCTGCTGTGCCTGTTTACTGCAAGGCTTCAGGCAGAGCAGCTGCAGCAAACCCAGTCCACTGATGAGAAAAACCCCAACAGAATAAACCCAACCAATTCATGAACAGTGATGTGGGAACCAGGAAGCCACAGCACCCTCACCAGCGCTCGGTGCCAGTGGGTGTTTGCACAACACTTCACCAACCTTTCATGAGAGGGTCAAGCACATGCCCATGGTGGTCACAGAGCAGCTGGGGACAACACCCAGTGCTCCCAAGCCCAGGTGTGCTCTGGAGACACCTGGGACACTGCCCAGCCAGCCCAGGCCAGGCTTTGCTCCCCCAGGCCATGGTGCTCCCAGCTGGCTTCCCTTGGATTGGCACATTCCTACCTTGGCACCAAAGCAAACCCATCCCAGCCCAACTCCTCTGGAACAGGGACCTGTCTGGGCTGCGTCACTTGAACAATTTGTCTTCAACTTCAATTCTCTGTTGCATTTCAGCACTGCCAGAGCAATCTGGGCACGTGGAGGGGGCACAAGGCACTGTGTGCCATGGCAAATCCTGAAGGGAGCAATCCTGGGAACACTGTGCTGCCTTCCCAGCGTTGCTGGGCACAGCACACAGTGCAGGATCTCCTCTATCCAACTAATCCTCCACAACAGGTGCAGATAATCTCATTAAGGGGGTTTTAATTAGTGTCATGGCAAAGAACAACAGTTACCAGCAGAGGAGGGGCCTCAAGCACCAGATCCGCAGTGGGACAATGACAGAATCCCAACTTGGGGGGCAAGTGGCACTGGGAGACTCAGCTACACACCTTGAGCAGTTTGTTGTGCTTGAGAGATCTTTGATAATTAGATTTAAAAGCTTCTCCCTCTGTTCCCCAAATGCTGAGAGTGATTCTGCTCCACCATCAGGACATCAGTCACGTCTGCCTCTGCTGCTTGCTAAAAACAGGATATTTCTATCGATTGGAAGAGATGAATAAAACAAAAAATAGAACCTAAAAAGCAATAAAATGGCGGGAAACCAGTCCCAAGATGGAAAAAATGTGCTTATAATGAAGTGCCAGTCAGGTAATAATTCAGATGGCAGAGACACAAGAGGGTTTATTTTATTACAGACTAAAAATCCCAACATTCTGGCCCCAGAGCATGTCTGGGCACAGCAGTGGCTCCTGCTCAGCTTTCACAGGAACTGAGGATTTGCTGGGATCTTTCCCTGCAGGTTTCCTCCCTGTGATCCAGGATTAAAAGCAGTGTCTGGGCTCAGCCCACAGGTCTCTGAGCAGCCCATCAGAAAGGCCATGCTCCCAAAAACCTCCTCCAGTTACTGCAACCAGTCCCCAAAAGTTGGGTACAAAACAACCCTGCGAACACACTGAGCAAGGACAAAATGCCAATCTCAAACCCAGGGGGCCAGCAAGGAAAAGAACCTGGGACCAGCAGCCTGACCCTGCAGGAAGCACAAAGAGAACAAACCTGACTTGTTTGTCTGTTTAGGCTGGTAAAGAAGAAAATACCAAGGTAAGTTTGCAGTTTGGGATACCATTGAGAAAAAATAATCTCTCCTCTTTCAAGAGCAGTGGAGTCCTGGTGGCAAACCATTAAAGACAAGCCTGTGTTTTCACCAGGTTCAGATCTTGGGGAACACCATTCCAAGTGGGACAGAGGTGACAAAACCACCCCTTCACACAACTCAGCGAGGACAGAGGCACCTTTCAAAGTCTTGGGACTTCAGAGGCAATCAAAGCTCACCCACACCAAACTAAATACTGAAGTTTGTCTGCAGACACGACTGAGAGAAGAGAAAGCCCTTCTGGAAGCAAAGGAGTCACCACACAGCTCTGGAAAACGGGAGTAAAAACACCAGCTGTGTCCCTGGCACTTCTCCACACCCAGGACAGCGCTGGGAGCAGCCAGAGGTGTGGGAGATGCTCCACGTGCTGGGATCAGCAAACAGCTGGTTTTTCACCACTGGATTTTGGCTGCCAAGCTGGACTTGCCACGGGTTGGCCAAAAGCTGGGACCAGCAGCATCCAGAGGGTGTTTGCAAAGCTCAACCTGCAGGCACCTCCCATCCCAGCAAGAGGAAAGCAGCGGTGACACAGGACATCTCC
This sequence comes from Pithys albifrons albifrons, assembly GCF_047495875.1. Lineage (NCBI taxonomy): Eukaryota > Metazoa > Chordata > Aves > Passeriformes > Thamnophilidae > Pithys > Pithys albifrons. The sequence continues at coordinate 5,875,576 of NC_092474.1, read as the reverse complement.
AGCCTGGCTGCTCTTCCTGCTGCAGCCAAGAGGCACATCTGTGCAGCCCCTGATTGGATTTGGCCCCGTGGCACAGGCTCGTGGTTTAGACCTCAATTATTTCAAAATCAGATTCTCCAAGCACCATAATTACACAGCAGAGTCAACATCCTGCTGCCACGAGGCAGGGCCACCTTGAGCCATCTGAGGGCTCTCACAGCCTCCTGCACTCACTGCCAGTTCGAGCAGGTGGCCTCACAACAACAAACTTCCCCAAAAAGTGCCGTTGCTTCCAGAGCAGGGGAGGACTGTCGGGATCTGCAGGAGCTGAATGGATCAAGAGGCCCAGCAGAATCCCTCTATTAAGTCCATGAACTTGGTGGTCATTTTGGGAGCACCAAGGCAGGCCCTGGTACTGAAGGAGGGAGCAGAGGACTGATGACAACTGACAGCTTGTAATTAAGGGGTAAGAATCAGTGTGTGATGTGTGGTCAAACTGTGCTCCTGGAGGTCAAACCCCAGCATGGAAACCGAGTATGACAGCAGAAATCCCAGCTCCTTGATGTCTCAGCTGGTCCAGGGCAGGAGCACCACTCTCACTGCAGGTTCAGGCCACAAAGGGGCTGTTGCAGCTCTCCCAGCTGTCACGTCAATGACTCATTTTTGACCAGCTCACGTTTTCTGTGCTCAGGTTGCTGAGCACAGGCTTCCCAGAGCTCAGTGAGGAGCAGGAACTCAGCCCATGCCATGGCTGCTACAGCCCATTTTTAACAGAGAAGAAAAAAAGATCCTGAGCTTTTTCCAGCCTTGCGCAGGAGGTTCATTTTACAGTATTAAAAGTTAAAAGAAAAACCATCACGGAGGGTCACACAGGGCCAGGAGCAGAGGAAGGTACCAGCTTCAGGTCTCGGGTCCTGAGCACATACTGACTGCAGAAGTTGAGAGCAACCTCCCCTGGGAAAGAACAAACTCACAAGCTAAGGATCAACACCCCTGACTCAGCTATGAAACAGTTTTCCTTGAGATATTGTCTCATAACTGAGAAACAAAAGATTATTAATAACCAACCATAAGAAAACCAAGCCAAACACATAATGGCAAAAGGATGAGCAAAGGCATTACCTGGAGACCTCACCTATCTCCCTACAGACCTTCCTTACGTTCTCAATACTGCCTTTATTCCCCAAGATGATGCCTCTTTGAAGAAAGCAATACCAAACAGGTGTTGACATTGGTCCCAAGTGTATCAAACACCTGGACTCTGGGAAGCAACACCAGGCTTAGAACCCAAGCACCTTCCTCTCTGGCAGCCCAGGACAGGGACACAGAGCCCTCCCATGACTGTTCCCTTCTCTCCCTTCTCCCAACCCCACCAAAGTGATCCCTCCAGTGGCATTGTCTGAAGCCATGTTTCCACTAAAAGATTAAAAAGCCAATATTTCCATTTAGTAGCTTTGTGGCCACTCATCACTACACTCAAAACTGTCTCCACACACACATTGCAACAGCTAAAGACCTTTTTAAAATCAGCAGTTTTCAGTTTTCATAGCGTGGGTCGTACCTACAGACTGACAGCAAAGCAGATTTAAAAACTCATCAGGCCTTGGGAAGAAAAAAAAAAACAGATGAAAAGTTAAAGCTCCTTAAATTGCAGAGCTGACACCCTCGTGGCTCCAAGGCCGCTGTGTCAGTCAGCGACGCTCGTGCCCTCGTTCATCTTAATCACCATCTCATCTGTGACATCCCTTCACAGAGGCATTTCCATGCAGATGCTCACCCAGCTGAGCTCCCTGCCTGAGCTCAGATCCCATCTGACAGTGAATCAGCAGCTCATGAACATGTGCCCACACTGCCCAGCCCCAGCAGCCCTGCCAGTGCCCGGGGCGCTCCCTGTGCTGCTTCCAGGGGCTTCCACACAGCCAGGCAAAAGGCAGAGCACAACCCAGGCACAGGTGAGGATCAGCTTTCCTCAGATGTGGAGCTCAGGGGGAGCTTCAAAGCTCTCAAAGGCACTGCAAGGGGCTGGGGATAACACACTGCTGGGTAAGGCAGGGTGAGCACGTCCCATTTGCAGCACTTGGGCTTTTTTCCCAAAAAAAGATACGATTTGAGGTCACAGAACTGAGGAGCTCGTTGTAAGGCAGACACTTATTCCAAGTGAAGGATGGAAGCAGTTCCAAAGCAACACAGCCACTTTGGGAGCTATTAAACCTTGTTAGAGGTCACTGGGCAGCCAAACACTGGCTCGAGGGAGAGGGGAAGGGGGGAAGGATCACCAAGGCAAAGCACACCCACCCACCTCTTCTCCTTAAACATTCCAGATGTTGTACTCTTTCCTTGTGCTTCCCATTCCTGTCACCCCTTCAATGCCTGGGAGAGGAAAACTTGACTCCCTTCCTTCTGCTTGGTCAGTGATGCTGTGCAAAGCCAGCCAAGCCCTTTCCATGCACTCACTGACTCCAAGGGGATCAGAGCAAGTCCATCAGCTGAACTTTGGTCGGAAAATTAACATTTCAAGCCCTGCCATGCCTGGAGGTTATGCAGTAATGAACTAATAAAGAAGCCATTAAAAGAACTAATAAGCACACTCAAGTCACAGATGAGTTTGGAGGGAAAGACAAACCAGCCTCTAATCCTTTTGCTGATACTGGGGATAAAGATAAATATTAAAAATCATCTGACATTAAAGGTTAAATGTTTCCAAGCATTCTGCATTAAGAGAGCAGCCCTAACTCACAAAGTCCTGTGGCCTCACTGCAGGGCCAGAAGAGCTAAAGGAACTGTGCTTTTAATGGGGTTGTTCTTTGTCCAATCCTCTCAACATTTACACACTGAAAACAAGCAAAAATTACACACACACCTCTAAATATAGATGTGCAATGTATATCTTATATATAAACACAAATATAGAGACATACAGATATATACACACACACACAGGGAAACAAAAATAAAAGCCACACTGAATGCAGCCAGTGCAGAGTGTTGGCTGAAAACAGGATGAACATTGCTGGCAGCTCCTTAAATTCCTGTAAAGAAAAATCCATGCAATGCCACAGGCAGAGAGCAGGGACAGGATTTTCCCCTGGTTGGTGGCCCATCCTGCATTGAGGGGTCACTGCCACACACACACTGTGGGCAGCACTGGCACAGAGGTGGGACCTGGCCAAGTTTAAAGAACAAAATAAACATATCTCATTTCCAAGGCAGCCTCCCTGGGAGGTGATTGCATTTACACTTCACAGCTCTGGGTGGTACAATCCCTCTTCCTGATGGAAAGCAGGAGCAGAAGGAGTTTGGTGCAGTTCCCACTGGTTGGTTGAGGCTTCACTTCTATTAAGGAACAAAATGCCACCAACAAATCCAACCAGGCTCTCAATATCCATGTCCAGACCTTCCCTGGTCTGTCTTTTCTCTCTGTCAGTTGCTGCACTGGAAATTACACTTTTTTTATTACATCCACAAGAACAGAAGGTCATGAAAACTCCCACTCTTTCCCTGCCAGCCACTGAGCATGAAAATAAGAAATTGAGAAGTCCAAAGCTCTACAACTGCTGGTGACAGCTCAGCCAGAGGGTCCCCAGGCACCCAACTGCTGGGGACAGCTCAGCCAGAGGGTCCCCAGGCACCCAACTGCTGGGGACAGCTCAGCCAGAGGGTCCCCAGGCACCCAACTGCTGGGGACAGCTCAGCCAGAGGGTCCCCAGGCACCCAACTGCTGGGGACAGCTCACCCAGAGGGTCCCCAGGCACCCAACTGCTGGGGACAGCTCACCCAGAGGGTCCCCAGGCACCCAACTGCTGGGGACAGCTCACCCAGAGGGTCCCCAGGCACCCAACTGCTGGGGACAGCTCACCCAGAGGGTCCCCAGGCACCCAACTGCTGGGGACAGCTCACCCAGAGGGTCCCCAGGCACCCAACTGCTGGGGACAGCTCACCCAGAGGGTCCCCAGGCACCCAACTGCTGGGGACAGCTCACCCAGAGGGTCCCCAGGCACCCAACAGAGCACAAACTCTGCCCAGACTCAGAGGACAAATGGCCTTTCAGCTGAAAACAATCAGGAAACAGGACTATTTACCTTTTCTCAAAGAAAACATTATGAATGAAGAAGAACACTTCAAGCTGCAGAAACAGGGATTGTCTCCAGACTGTTTACACACATAAAAGGCTTCTGGTGTCCAACCTCAGCTATCCCACTGCAGCGGAAGCCCCTCCCTTGTGCTGATCTCAGGGGAGGCAGCAAATGGTTCATCAGCCACGACCTTCCTCAATTCCTCATCCTCATGTCCAAAAACATGTGTGATGCTTCTTTTCCTTGTCTGGCTCCAACCCTTCTGCCCTCAAAGCACAGGACCAAGCCCAGTGTGAGCCATGGCATTCCAAAGGAGGAGGACAGCTCCAAGTCCTTCCTGTGACTCCTGTCCACGCCCCTCTGCAGGGTTTGCCACCAGCACGAGGCAGTGGAGGCCACTCAGCTCTGACCCCACTGCAGCTGCATCTCCCCTCCCCTCCCCTGCAATGGCAACCACACCACTCATTCCCCATTTCAGAGCTTAATCACGGCCCTTTATGCTCATCTTTTCCAACTTACAGCCCATTTCAGATCATTTCTCAAGGTTAATTTGAATTTTTATCTCCAAATGGTTTGCAGCTCCACTAAACCCACTTTTGAGCCACAAAAATGCCAACATCAGACAGACCTTGGATTGGTTCCTCAGTAACTCCCTATTCAAACTGGAAATCAACAGCTACTCCACTTTTTCAGCATCACAGGCCTGACAGAAATAACATTTACCTCGCTCCTGCAAATACCATGTGGAAGAGGAAATGAGCATTCAAAGCTGGTTAAAAAGGACAGTTTTGCTGAGGAAAACACTGAATAACTGCAAAGGCAGCGCTGGGGCACCCTCATCCTTCACACTGCTTTCATTAGGCTGAGATCTGCCTTGCCTAAAGGCAAAAGAGGGAGAGAGAAAATAAGTCCCACTCCATCAGAAGAAACTTGGAATGACATCTCAAATTCTTCCATGGGAAGCAAGACAGACACAGCAGGGAAGGCTGGTGAAAAATGGTGCAATTGAGAGGCCATTCTGCACCAGAGCAGTAAATGTTTAATATCTCTGTTGCCTCTTTCATCCATAACACCAGCAGATTAACAAGGTTTCTGTGGCTGGGTAATTTCTTTGGAGTTTTGATCGGGGAAATAATTACACTAAATATTTCATAAGTGCCTCTGAAAGTTTTGTTTCTTTTTTAATAAAGCAAAAGGAATGGCTGCAGCAGCACAAGGAGAGTCACAGCTGATCAATAACCACTTTCTGCTCATTGTTCAGCACATTTGGGGCTGGGGTTATTTCCTCCCCTCTGCCATTCTGCAGCCCACATTTGGAGTGCTGGGGCATTGTTAAATCATCCTTTATGTTTCCCACAACATGGAACATTCAGCCCCTAAAAACCACCTCCATCATTTAGAGGGTTCTGGGAGGTTTCAGCAGAACCAGCCAAGGCAGAGGAGACCAAAGTGAACAATGTGCCAGCCCAGCTCAGTTTCTTCTTCGGTCTGTGTCACTTCTGTCCCTCATACCTTTTTAAGAAGTCTAGAGAAGGGTAAAAGTTCTTTTTTAAGTCACTTGGCCAGTCCCAGCTCAGCACCAGACCCTTCTCCCTTTAAGAAAATCAAACTCTTACGATTAAACTGAAATCTGCCTGAGACATCAGAATGCCCACAAACCCCCCAAATCCCATAAGATCTTGATTTATTAGTTTAGCCAGAGACTTGGAAAGGGCTCACTCTTTATTGGTGCCTTCGTATTTTTCTAAATGCCCAAGTTTTCATGGCAAAGAAATGGAAGTGGACAGTTTGTTACACACAGAGTGAACGAGGACTCTGCATTAGGCACAGGCTGGAGAGGGAAGATAAAGGATGCCCTGACATATGTTATTGGAAGGAAAAAGAAAAGTCAAATTATATCTATACCTACCATGTTAAAAATGAAGTTTTCAAAGCATCCAAAACAGATATTTGCAAAGTATTTAAAGTGCTATAAAAACCCCCAAACACACACATCTGGTTTCAGCTTCTCGCTTATTTTTTCTTTCTTTTTTAACCACCTCTTCAATTCCTGCTCAGAATGTACAAACCACCTTCTGCACCACCCCAGCCATCCATCTTCAGAATTCCCACAACCCAGAGAAGGGACCTCAGGGCAGAGGACACCTGGAGTAAAGTCAATGCCAATAAAACACCCAGGACTGAGACAGGAGGGACTGGAGGAGGCTGAGACAGAGCCCAGAGAGCCCCTGGCACTGCCAGAGGGACCCACCTGCACCTCTGGATATTGAACCTCTGCCCAAGCTTTCCTGGGACACAAAGTACATTTTTCTACATAGAAATAATATTTCTAAACCCTTCTCTAGGTGAAACTCGGGGCCAGCTGTGCAGCTTTGCATTTGTTTGGTTTCCTTGACATGCAATTTAATTATTTCCAGCATTTTACAGGCTCTGTGTGAGACAAGATGGGATGTTAACAGGGAAAGGAAAATGAACACACAAGTCCCATCAGGGCAGGCTCCAAAAAAAACAGTAATAAATTAAGAATTCACCACAAACCAAGGCCAGGAGTGGCAACTAAGAGAGAAATGCAGGAAATGGCAAGAAAAGAGGAAACAGCCAAGAAGGCCAATGGGATCCTGTCCTGTATCAAAACTAGCGTGGCCAGCAGGCCCAGGGCAGTGACCCTTCCCCTGGACTCTGCCTTGGGGAGGCCACACCTTGAGTGTTGTGTTCAGTTCTGGGCCCCTCAGTTCAGGAAAGAGATTGAGGGGCTGGAGCGGGGCCAGAGAAGAGCAACGAGGCTGGAGAAGGGACTGGAGCACAAGTGCTGTGGGGAGAGGCTGAGGGAGCTGGGGGTGTTTAGCCTGGAGAAGAGGAGGCTCAGAGGTGACCTCAGCACTGTCTGGAACTGCCTGAAGGGAAGTTCTGGCCAGGTGGGAGTTGGTCTCTTCTCCCAGGCACTCAGCAATAGGACAAGGGGGCACGATGGGCTCAAGCCAGGGGAAATTGAAGTTGGAGAGCAGAAAAATATTCTTTGCAGAGAGAGTGCTCAGGCATTGGAATGGGCTGCCCAGAGAGGGGGTGGATTCCCCATCCCTGGAGGTTTTTAAGGTGAGATTGGCCGTGGCACTGAGTGCCATGATCTGGTAAAGGGACTGGAGTTGGCCCAAGGGTTGGACTTGATGATCTCGGAGGGCTTTTCCAACCCAACCCATTCTATGATTCTGTGACTGAGTCACCCTGGCAGAGAAAGCCCCCAAAGCCCAGGGGCTGCAGGGCCTGGCTGGGCATTCCTGGGAGAAGCTCCCAGGGCTCGAGAGATGCACTGAAGCTCTGCCCTGACTTCAGGGACAACCATTATTATCCTTCATTTGGGGGAAATGAGGATACAGGGAGAAAAATTACCTGGCCCAGCATCCAAGAGAGAATCAGATGCAGAGCACATTCAAGAGGTTCCAGGCCCAATTTTTGCCACAATGTAATTTTTTGTCAATAGAGGAAGGAGTGGAACAGCTCGAGTAAATTCAGTTTCCCTGATAACCAGCTCAATTCAGCTATAAAAAAAGACATTTCTTTTTTCTTCTTACAAACTACCTCTCAAGCTATCAGCAATTTCTGCAGGAAATAAAATAATCCTTGAAAACATCAAATTTCTCCAAGGGCCCAGAGGTTCTCTGCACACACCCGACCCCATCTCCTGTTACTCTTTTCCTGCTGGAAATCACCTGGAAGCTTCAAGAACTTTTCTACTTTGTTGAAGTCTGGGTAGATCCAGGTTTGATTGATGCAGTAAATTGAATAAAGGCTGGCAGAGCTGTCACCATGTGTGGCTTTGTGACACTCCATGGCCACAATCAAACTCATCATCCCTCCTCTAGAAGGGCTACAGATCTTCTGTGTCTGCAGCTGACAAGGAAAGAAACTCCTCAAGATCAAAAGATGCTCAAACCCTCACTCACAACATTCCCTCAAAGCCTCACACAAATATCCTTGCTGGGGATAATATTCTCAGATGTAATTAAACTGTGCTCTGAACCCAATATTTGCATTAATATCTTGGGAATCACAAACCAAACCCACTTCTCAGCTGGCAAATCCACAAGACAAAACCCTGAAACAAAACCTTCGGCCTTTTATTCTGCCCCATTTTGCCTCAGAATCCCAACCACAGACTCTGGTTTTGGAAAGCCAAGATCTGGCTTCACTTAGACTCCTCTCCAGGAAACAATTCCCTTTCCTACAGAAAAGTTGTGGATGTTCCAAAGCCTTTAACAGTCAGAGAGCACACATTGTGGTTTCAGCCCAACAAAGCAAGCAAAGAGCTTTCCCAGGGGCGGACTTTGCATCTTCCTTGAGGACTCATGGTTTTATTCCTCAAATTAACTGGGATTTCCACTGCCTTCTCCAACTACAAATTCAACCCCACAAGTAAATAAGGGTGTCCTAAAACAAGGTGGTGTCACTCTGCCCATATGGGTCTAAAGAAAGCAATTTAATGTAAATCAAAAGAAACAAATTCTCCTTCCTGACCTCCAAGGCCTGTTCAAATAAACTTTTTCCTTCTGCTTCCCAACAAATATCCAAGTTGGTTTGGGAGTGTTCTTTTTTTGAAGTGTCCCTTATAAGAAAGTGTTACAAAAGCAAGTTCGTAGAGGGTTATGGCCCAACATTTTCCTCTCAGTTAACTGTACCATGGGATGGAAACCTTGTTCCAGCCTGGCACGAGCTGGGGGAGCAGAGCCCAGAGTGCCAACCTACCCCCCAGTTCAGGTTTCAGGACCAAGGGGGGCAGTTCCTTGTCCCATTTACAGTTCTCACCATGCCTGGGCAGTTGTTCCACACCTTGGGAATATCTCCATCTGGGATGGGATGGGATGAGCTCTGCTCGGCCCCACGTGCCCTCTGGCAAGAGGCATTACAGCTTTATTTATATCTGTATTTATATCTGACACCAATCTGCTTTGTGAGCAGTGACCTGGTTGGGGATGGGACTTTCCTGGCCAGTCCCACGTGGTTGGTGGCCCTGGCTGAGCACAGAGGATGCTGCTCACCCTCCACCTGACATCCCCAGAGCCTCTGGAAGCAGCAAGTGGAAAGTCAAAACCACAAAAAGTTGGAGTTTGGGCACATCCACAAATCTGACAGTGCCTTGCAGGCAGAGGAGCCAAAGGGCTCCAACATTTCAACACAGCATGAAGAAAAGGACAATTAGTCTGAAAACTGTTACCTGAAGCCTACAAGCAATCCCAGAGTCTGAGGGGCAGCAAAGTTTGGAGAGTTTAGTCCAAAATTCACTGCAAATGCTGGCTCAAAGTCAAAACAATCAGGAGCTGAACTGAAAATAATATCCAAGTTCTCACTCTCCAGGCACCAGAGCCTGTTTTCTCGTATCATTTCTATTCTTCTACTTGCTGCCAATTCAAAGCATGATGACAAAAAAAAAATCAGCCCATTCTTAGAAGAGTTAAGCTCTTCCATACGAAGTTATCCACTGAGCCCATAAATTGCTGCTAAAGTACATGGGAAGCAGTCATGGCATAACCCAAATTTAATCTGAACCAGGTCACTACAGCCAAAGAAGTGTTTTTCCAAATGTTAATTGATTTTTAAAAGACTAGATTAGAGTGGGCTCTCAATTAAAGGAACGCTTTGAGGAGACAGGCTAGAGAGGATTGTCCATTTTATTAACACAGCCATTTAACAGCTATTCAACATGTAATAACTTCTCATTAAAAGTCAACCCTGCCCCTTTTCCAGCAGATTAGCCACATGTTTGTCAGACACAACACAGCTTCATTAGCCTAAAACTTCCATTTCTGCTCTTATTTTGCTTCTGTCAGTAAGTGAAAATCCTGACTGACAAAGAAATCCAGAAATCAGTAACACAAACAGTACCTTGGTCTTTCAGCAGTTCCAGACGGTATTTTCACGCAGCATTCCCAAAATTCCAGCTGTGCCAGCACATTCAGCCAGGCAGGAAACCCTGGGATGTACCTGGGCAATGCTGCCCAAACACACAGCAAAGAAGCACCCAGGAGCTGCACCTTGCCTAGAAGAGCCCCCAAATTGTGGCTTTTCCAGTCCAGGACTCCCCAGTAGCACCTGGAGAGCTCTGCAAGGACCACCTGGAAGTGGAGGGTGTTGTTGGAAAGACAAGAAACAGCAATCTCCACTTTCACCAGGTGGTTCCCAGCACAGCCTTGAGTTTTCAGACCAAGCTCTGCCATCACACATGGCCACCTTGTTGTTCTGGGGGTGTTCAACCTGTGCTGAGGCTCCACAGACCTGACCAGGAGCTGGTGGGAGCTTGGACAGGACAGCAGGGACAGGTCCTGGGGCTGGACATCAGCAATGTGCAGCTCTCAGTAAATGATGTAATAAATGTACACCCAGGTGTCTTATCAGAGAACCATCTGGGCTGGAAAAGGCCTCCAAGATCATCAAGTCCAACCCTTGGGCCAACTCCAGTCCCTTTACCAGATCATGGCACTCAGTGCCACGGCCAAGCTCAGTTTCAAACCCTCCAGGGATGGGGAATCCACTCCCTCTCTGGGCAGCCCATTCCAATGCCTGAGCACTCTCTCTGCAAAGAAGTTTTTTCTGCTCTCCAACTTCGATTTCCCCTGGCAGAGCTTGAGCCCATCGTGCCCCCTTGTCCTATTGCTGAGTGCCTGGGAGAAGACACCAACCCCCACCTGGCCAGAACTTCCCTTCAGTAACCTCTGAGCCTCCTCTTCTCCAGGCTGAACACCCCCAGCTCCCTCAGCCTCTCCCCACAGCACTTGTGCTCCAGTCCCTTCACCAGCCTCGTTGCTCTTCTTATGAGCACGGACAGCAGAGATGCTGAAGCTGCTGTGAGGGCACCCATAAAATAAGTAGATAAATAAACCAAGAAGGGTCTGTGACTCCAGCAGGGAGATTTGAGCACTCCCCAGTGGAGAAGCTCCTCACCAGGGCAGAAAGCAGCTCCCAGTTGGCCTCATTGCTGCAGCCTCAGGCCAGCCTGACCCTGCCTGGATTTCACTGCCCAGCAGAGCTCTGGGAAGGCCACTCTGAAAGACAAACAGAAGCTGGAAGAGGTTACAACTAAGGCTAAAACCACCCAAAAGCTCAAGCAAACAAAAACATTCCAGTCTAACTGATCTGCAAAGACCATTCAAGCTGCTCTCCTAAGACTGGAACAGCCACAGGCTTCAAGGAGAAGGAACAACTTCCCTGCAGCTCCTGCAGTTTTAAGGGATGAATCCAGGGGAAGTTCAGCACTGGTTTCCAAGAGAATATTTATCACATCACGTGAGACCAACATTTTTAGCCAACTTGGGAGAAAACAGACAAGCTGCAAAGCTGCCCTAAAAATACCAGTCCTGATAATTACAGGCAAGCAAAGCAAAGCACAAGCAATGGCTGCACTAACTATCCATAGTTTTGATGACAACCTGCTAACAATTTTTTTTTTCATTACACAAACCATTTCTAGAAGATTTGTCTCAGTTCTTCAGGTGGGCAAATTTAAAAAAAGAAAAGGCATCAATTATGTCAATCCAGGACCTTTATCCTCTCTGTTCTCCCACTGAAACACGAGCTTTTCCCAAGGAGCAGCTGCCCCTCCTTCCCCAAGACAGGACTGTTCAGCTCCAGTATTTTTTAATTAAACTGATGAAGACCAAAGCCACGTGCTGGTGAGGGTGGCTCTGCCCAAGGCACGAGCCAGATGAGTAACTGCAGAGCTCGCAGGAGGCAACAACAGTTGTAAGAGAAACCTTTTTTTTGTCACCCAAATCAGCAAGGGTGACTCACAACAGGCTCAGGGAGCCTCGCTGATGAGTTTCATTGTTACTCAGCCGCTTTTCACCCTGAATTTTCAAAAATGACAATAATGAATGTAGAGTATAATAGGCCAAAATTAGCTAAAGGGAGAGAAAACTTTCAAGTTCCCAACTAAGCAGAATTGCAACTTGAAAACCTGCCGCAGAAATGAGTGATGCAGCCGAGCCCTGTTGACCCCTGAAATTAGAAAAGTCTACAGAAAAATTGGCCCTTATCTTGTGCAGATTGAGCAGCACCATCCCAGCAGCCCCATCAGGAGAAGGAACATGAGCAAGGGCTGCTCAGGGACTTGGCTTGGAGGATGATTTGCTGCTGAACACATTGGAAACATCTCCCACTGACAAAACAAACAGGCCTGACTGTATCAAACCCAAGCGAGTCGCTGCCTTCCCAAGCACAGGTTAATTCATTTTTCTCCCAGAGATGATAAAGAGGATGAAAGGACAATGGCAAGCTTTGAAAATGAGTTGCCAACTAAGTGATGGCTCAATAATTACATTTTTGGGAAGTTTTCCTTGCATTTTACACCCCTGAAACAGCTCTCAAAGCACCACTGAGAAGTCAACCTGAAACTTTGTTGAGTCAAGAGTGTAGCAGGAAAGGGAACTTGTTAAACCAGAGGTCACATTTAGGCCAACCACTACTGCTCTTTAAAACACCAGAGTTGGCTGAAATCTTTATTTAGGACTCATGTCCAGCAGCTTTCCCCTGCACAGGGGGTCACATGGAAGCTGTTTGATTTGTGGAGTTTATTTTGAGCTGGAAACATTTTCCAGTTCCGCTCTGACAGGCAGGATTGTAACTACACCGTGTTACACAATAATGACCGAATTTTTGAAGCCTGTCACAGGGAAAGGAGAGAAAGCTCCATTTTCCTCTTCGCACTATTTATTCCTGCAAAGTTTACTCTTCCAAAATAAGCTCATGTGCTCCTTCCAACTAAGCAGACACAGGTTCTGTCCCATCCATCACCCCAGGCAAGGGTAGATAATCAGATTAGCCAAGCAGTTACAAACTGGCCAAATCTGATGGAAAAGGAAGTCATTTTCTCATATTCCTCTCCCTGGCAATCACCTCCAAGATTTTCAAAACAGCAGTGCCAGCCTCCCAACCACTTCCCAGCACTGAGCTCCTCTGGGATTCAGAGCCAAACTCCTCTGGTGGGGTTCGCTTGTCACAGTTATTGGAGAGAATGGTTTGCTCAGAGGAGTTGGGAAAAGCTGCATTAATTCCTGAAGCTCCAGCCCTGGTCTGTGAGAGCATCCCTGGCACAAACCCCTTCTGGGAGAGGCTCTTCCACTCTGCTCACCCAAAGCTGGGGCAGCACGTGGGGAGATCCCAGGACAAGAACAAGGCAAGTCATTTCCTGTGTTCCTGCAGCATCTTCCACTCCAAGTGGCCCAACACCTCTGACTTCTGAAATGCTTCCAGACCAAGGGCAATGGGAGCATCCAGAAAGAAGCTTTGGAGCACCAAGAGGTTTTAAAAGTCCCACATGAAAGAACAGAGTGAGCAACTGCCTCCAAAATGCCACCTCAGCCACTTGTTTAGGGACCAAAGCTTAAGTTACCACTTAAGTGGAAGAGGATTATTTAACTCCATTCCTTTATACCTTTAGAGTTCTGTTCTTCATCCAAAGCCATCACACCATCTGCACTAACTGGCCTTGGAAGGAGCTCCCTGAGCTCCCTGAGCCAGGACAGCAGAGGAGCACAAAGTTCTGGTAACAGAAGCACAACCCTCAGCTGTGAAGGGACTGACAGCATTTCCAGACCAAAAGCCTCGTTCAGCACAGACCCCTCAGCCAGACAGTATTTCTGCTGTGCATGGCAAGTTGCTGGTTTGCTGAACACCAAGTGCCTCATTTTCCACCCTAAGACACCACTGATATGTCTGCAGGGCTAAAGAACCCCTACAGCCCAGCCTGGCTGAGAACCACTGGAAACCAGAGTGCTTTGAGTCACACTGAGGGCAGCTGAGCCAAATGTCAGCAGTTCTTATTTTTAAATCATGTAGCTCTGTGCCCAGGGCCAGGAACACTCCCAGTTGCCTTTGATGTTGTAGCACTTCAGTACCAATTTTTTGGGAAAAGAAGGTAGAGATAAATTTTCACCCCTTCTTGGGGTCAGTCACAGAAGGGCCTTTCCTCCTTCAGTCCCCAAAGCAACTTTCCCACCTCTGGGACCAATCACATCTCAGGGCACTGGAGATGGTGAGGTCCTCAAGCTGGAAACACCAGTTCCTGCAGCTCTCTGGCTCAACCTTCTCACCTCCAGAGGATGGAGAAGCCACCTCTGATTGCCATTCCTGAAGTGGCACCCCAGTAAATGTCAAACACTCCCTGCCCTTGTCCTGCAGCACAACTGAGGCACAAGCCAAGCCATACAGAGGGTGACTGTGATGCAGCCAGGACGGTTCACACACCACCCAGACCTGTGACATTCCCACAGAAACCACAGTGGGAAGGAGGAAAGCCTCGAAAAGCTGACCAGACAAAATACACACAGCAAAATAAGTAATTCTGCTGAAAAAAAAATCCACATGTGCAAGTCCCTTCCCCCTTCTCCAGCAGCTCAGGAGTAACACCAAAGTGACACCAATAAAACTTTTTTCCAGATCCCTCAGGTTGTCTGATGGGAATAACCACACATTCCCAGCAGTGGCATTTCAGAAGACAAATGTTGGGCATTAGAAATAACTTTCCTCCCTGGTTTGTGCCACTAAACACTAAGGAACTTTTCCTTTGAGTAAAGCTTTTCAGAATATCTGTTTTCCTCACTTGCAGGACTAATTAAGTAAATACTGGAACATGCAAGAAAAGCAATTTATTCTTTTAGTTAAACAAACCTTCCTGTAAAGAAAAAACACCCAGCAAAAAAACTACATCAGGCCCAAGAGCACAAGAGTTCAAGTGTGAGCTTATTACCCACTCCCAGCAAAGAAAGAGTTAAATGTTCCATTACAGACTTCACTCCACACAAGTGTATTTGTGTGACATCAAAGAAAGGGGAAAAGAAGAAGGAAAACCAAAAAAGCCAAAAATGGTGAGCAATGGCTTTTAAATCATTCAGGATGCTCTGGCAAACCAGCCACATTCCAGTGCCTGGCAGGATCAAGGCTGCTCTGCCCAGAGAGATGCCAACCTGCATGGAGAGAGGCTGGTTGTTACAACCTGAGTTATTCAATGAGATGCTGATCCACCTCCCAGGCCCTTCCAGACACAGGAATAACATGCACAGCGTGCCTGGAGCTCAGCTCAGCTCCCTGCCCAGCCCAGAGCCCTCCTGTGAGAGCCAAGCCACAATCCAGGTGGGCTGCAAGCCAAGCTGGGCACCAACACTCCTCCAAAGCTCTGAGCTCTTTGGTTCAGGCTCATTAGCTCAGAGAACACCTCAGTTCAGTGGGACTGTCCCTGGGAATGTGCAGAAATTCCTGGGACAAGCACCATGCCCAGGCAGCAGAGGGCACACCAAAGCTGTGGCTCTGCTCACATAACTCCCCCTGCTCCAGGTGCACTAAATCCCCTGGGAATGCCACTCCCCTGCACCCCTGCCCTTCCCTCTGCCCAGCTCAGCCTGGGCTCCATCCCAGCAGCTGTTACAGGAGCAGGAATGTGACCTGTGCCTCTCCCTGCCCTGCTTTGGGTGGGATGGTACCAGGTGCCCACTGCCCCTGGTTTGGGTGGGATGGCACCAACCCACTGCCCTGCTTTGGGTGGGATGGCACCAGGTGCCCACTTCCCCTGCTTTGGGTGGGATGGTACCAGGTGCCCACTGCCCTGCTTTGGGTGGGATGGCACCAACCCACTGCCCTGCTTTGGGTGGGATGGCACCAGGTGCCCACCGCCCCTGGTTTGGGTGGGATGGCACCAACCCACTGCCCTGCTTTGGGTGGGATGGCACCAGGTGCCCACCGCCCCTGGTTTGGGTGGGATGGCACCAACCCACTGCCCTGCTTTGGGTGGGATGGCACCAGGTGCCCACCGCCCCTGGTTTGGGTGGGATGGCACCAGGTGCCCACCGCCCCTGGTTTGGGTGGGATGGCACCAGGTGCCCACCGCCCCTGGTTTGGGTGGGATGGCACCAGGTGCCCACCGCCCCTGGTTTGGGTGGGATGGCACCAGGTGCCCACCGCCCCTGGTTTGGGTGGGATGGCACCAGGTGCCCACCGCCCCTGGTTTGGGTGGGATGGCACCAGGTGCCCACCGCCCCTGGTTTGGGTGGGATGGCACCAGGTGCCCACCGCCCCTGGTTTGGGTGGGATGGCACCAGGTGCCCACTGCCCCTGGTTTGGGTGGGATGGCACCAGGTGCCCACTGCCCCGGTTTGGGTGGGATGGCACCAGGTGCCCACTGCCCCGGTTTGGGTGGGATGATACCAGGTGCCCACTGCCCCTGGTTTGGGTGGGATGGCACCAACCCACTGCCCCTGGTTTGGGTGGGATGATACCAGGTGCCCACTGCCCCGGTTTGGGTGGGATGGTACCAACCCACTGCCCTGGTTTGGGTGGGATGATACCAGGTGCCCACTGCCCCAGTTTGGATGGGATGATACCAGGTGCCCACTGCCCCTGGTTTGGGTGGGATGATACCAGGTGCCCACTGCCCCTGGTTTGGGTGGGATGGCACCAGGTGCCCACTGCCCCTGGTTTGGGTGGGATGGTACCAACCCACTGCCCCTGGTTTGGGTGGGATGGTACCAACCCACTGCCCCTGGTTTGGGTGGGATGGTACCAACCCACTGCCCCGGTTTTCCCTTTGCAAAGCCACCCCCAGCATCTTTCCTGCAGAGCACATGACTTTCTTAGGGCAAAAAAAGCCCCACGTGATTGTTTTTCAGGTCTTGAAAAATACTTTAGTCTGATGGATGTTTTCTCCTGGAATTAGTTTCTAAATATAAACTCTCCCTACCACGCCAGCTAAAGCAGAGCTAAAGACACTAACAAGTCAATACATTAAACGGTTTATCTTGTTAGGGGGTTTACAGCTACTTAGTAATGAGTTCTGGTAACTTATTATTGTAAAAGAGTCTTTAAAAAAACCCACGATTTGCAATAGCACAACCTTTCTCTTCAGCTGCATGAAAATGTGCTTCAATCTACAGCATCAGGAATAAGAAAATAAAAAACCCAAAGAAAACACAGTAAATTATGTGCTGAAAACAGCTCCGCTGCCACCATATTTTATAGAAATTCTGATTAAAATTCACACATGGAAAAGAAAATAGAAATACACAGAAAAAAAGCAAATCTGGATAGGAGGTAGAGCAAATGAGTTGTGTTCTCTGAGACAAGCAGGGCAAAAAAAGCAGAATGGCAGAGTAGAACTTGACCTTTAAGGGTCAGTCACATTTTCCATGTGCTGTTAAGTATCTCCTGCAAAGGCAGGGGGAGGGAGAGAATCAATTCAGGAAAAACCCTCAGCATTTCCATGAAGAAACAAGAGAGAAATTATTATTTTACAACTCAGAGCAGATTTTCTGTTACTTATCTAGACAAGAGGAAAGTTGAGCATCACCCTCCCAATATTTTGGTGTTTGAAGGTTTTACAGGTCTCTGTCTGAACACTGGCAGGCCCCAAACAAGCAGCATCCCTCCCTTATCTCACCTGCAGCAAAGATTTCCTTCTTCTCTGCTCTGAGGCCACTTCCAGGCAGAGCCAGGAAGATGAAAGGAAAGCAGATCCAGAGGCATGGTTGGAAGTAGAAGTAATTAGGATGTTGGAAACCAAATCAAAATAGAAGATGCAGCTTTTAAGGAGTCCCTCTCTATTAATCTCAGCCTGAGAGGGTGATAAAAATGTTTCTCTTCCAATAAGGATCTTTGAACGAAAAATTCAGTATTTGGTACAGGGAAAAAAAAGAAAACAACTCTCAAACTGAACAAATCAGCAGCACTTCCATTTATTCCCATTTCCTCAGCTATGCCAGGTGAGATTAGCTCCACTGCATGTTTCCAGAGATACCCCTGATCTGAATCTAAAAGGGGGATGTGAGACACCTGTAAAAGAGAGATTTGAGACACTGTGGCCAAGTGATGCTCCCCATGAAGAGCAAATACAGACACACTGTCATTCTCTGTGAAAAGTTGTCAGTTTAGGGTTGCTTTCTCCAGAGGTTTTTATTTAATGGTACACTTTTTGCCTTTTACCTTTCTGGCAGCTTCCCTGCAAGAAAACAAAACAAGCCTCTATGACTAATCCTGAGCTTTGCCAGCTGACAAGAACCACTGTATTACCACAGCACCTTTAAAAGAAAAAGAAAATTACAATTTCTCTTTGTGGGAGGGGAAAGTGGGAAGCACAGGCTGGTCCTTGGCCTTCCCCTGCACCATCATCCCTCCTGCTCCAGGGCTGGGGCTGCTCCCTGGGCTTTGGGGGATGCTCTACACTTTGGTGATGCCCTGATGGGGCAGGAAAACCACGTCAGGACAGAGGGAGAACTGTCCCTTCCACACAGAACTGGGGTGAGAAGGTGCCATGGAGAAAAGAGAAGCTGAGGTACAGCAAAGCCAGAGGGAACACGGGAGCAAATGGATTTAAGTGCTCCCACAAACCTGAAGCTTCCAGACAAGAAATTACCAGTAATTACTAATAATAAAATTTTCATGCAGTACTCATCAGCATGAGCCAGTTCTGTCCTCACAACAAAGAGGAACAACAAAAGCCACAAACAGTTACTGAATTAGCTTATTAAGATCTCTGGGATCTTTTTTGAACCTTCATAACCATCCAAATCGGTCTGAATGCACAAACATGATTACAACACAAAGGCCCAGATGTTTCCTGGAAACAGCAACAACATCCCAGTGCAGAGAACACGCTCCAGGGAAGCTCTTCCCAGGGAATGTGGGTTCTCCTGGAGTCCCTGCATGTCCTGCAGTGCTGCTCCCTTGCAAGGACCACTGTGCAGGAGGAATTTTGGGAGCTGTTATTCCAGTACCAAGCATGCTCCTCTCTGGAAGAGCACCCACTTCCCAAGCAGCAGGGGTGGCTCAGCAGACTGGCCAGATCACTCCTCAAGAAAAAAAAAAAAAAAAAACAAAAAAACCAAAAAAACCCAACCACCAAAACCCCCTAAGAGCACAGTTAAGAGGTGCCAGCTGAGAGCCCAAAGGCTGCAGCTGGTTCTCCTCCTGTGCCTGTCTCTATTCCCATCAAATTACAGCCCTGGAAGGCAGAAATCCCAACCACCATCAGCTGCTCTCCTGGTTCAGGGCCAGGCAGAGCCTGGGGAGCAAAGCAAGCCCATCTGTGCCAAAAATGGAATCTCCAGGATGGAAAGAGCAGAAGGGATGGGGAAGGTGATCCTGAAGAGGAGAGACACAGCAGGACAGAGGAGGCTTCACCCAGCGCTGCAGAGCCTTTCCCCCTGTGTCCTGCCCCGAGCTGGGGCAGCAGGGCAGGACAGGAGCCCTCCAGAGGCTGCCCCAGGTGCAGGAGCAGAGCCAGGCCAGGACTCAGCTCATTCCAGAGACACCTGGAGCAGGAAGAAGGGAGAGAGCAGTGCCCATCCTGTATTGCTGCCTCCACTCAGCTTCCAGAACTTCCAACCCCATAATGACATGGCTCCTATAAGAGCACTTCTAACTGAATTAGAGGACATCTCATGAGCACCATGTCCAGGATGTGGAAAGACTCCTCTCCTGCCTGCCCAATCCAGGCCCTCCCTGACTCAGTTATGTGCCCTTTTTATCAGATGAGAGAGGCAGGTGTGTCAAAAGCAGCAGTTTGCTCTTCAATTTGTTTTGTGTTAGAGGAGTTTTTTAGTGGTATTTTTATTTTGTTCCTCCCTAATTTCCTCTGAACAGTAAAACAAATTGCTGTTCTTTCTCTTCTACCAATATTGGTTGTGCTGCTGAGAAAGCTCTTGTAGCAGAGCAACAACACTCAATTAAAGATGAAGCATGGACTCAGTTTGCTTTGGAGCAGGAAGGACAGAGACTCTCAAGAAGCTTCACCCTCCACTAACCAGGTTTGGCATTGCCCAGACACACTTGCTTAAGGAATTTTTATGCAGTGGAAGAAGAGATTTTCCACAGCCACAAACACTTTAATACAGTTGCCCAAACTAAAACATCCATTTGACAGGAGTGTCAGCCCATCCTTGGAATCATTCATGCTCTGAACCATGCCCTTCAAGGGAGAGTCAGTTATTCTTTAGCATTAAAAAGAGCTGTGTTAAAATGCTTGTTTCTGATGGAAGAGGGAGACAGACACACCGGGAGCTGTGTGTGAAGAGCAGAATTCCTGGCAGATGGGGCAGGAGCAGCAGCTGTGCTCACACAAACACACAGAGCCTTCCACACTTGGGGCTGCCACGTGGAAAACATCACAAGAGCCAGTTTACAGCAAGGGGGAAAGGGAGCACTTTGGACAACAGGTGTCAGGATCCTGCTCTCCAGTGGCTGCTGCAGATGGATGTCTCAGTGGGCAGAGAAAAGGTCAACATTAATAATGAAGCTGTACCAGTTTGTGCCAGTCCCAGAAATATCCTGCAGAGATACTTGTCTTTACTGCAGTGTCATCAGCACATGCATGAGAACAGCCCCCACCTGTCTGAGACCAGGCTGAGCCCCCACTGCTCCCACCAGGCTGGAATTCCCTCCCCTGTGCTCATCAGGACCATGTTCCCCCAAGGGCTGGGAACCAAAAAGTGCCACGTTCTGGCCCCCCTCCTTGATGTGAAGCAGGTGCCCAGAGCTGGCATGGCCAAGGAAGGCTGACCCTGAGCAGCCAGAGCCCAACAACACTGAAATTAGAGTTCACACTCAACATGCAAATGACCTCATCACACACCCCTTGGTGCAGCAAGTCAAAAAGCAGCTCCACAGCCCCTCTAAGCCAGGCAGGAGAAGGGCTGCTCTGCTGCTGGACCCACCAAAGTGGACTACAGAAAGAGGTCCAGGTGCCTTATCTCTGCTGAAATGGTACAGAGGTAACACAGTGGCTGCCTCCTGCAAAGGCAGCTCAGGGCACTGTCGTGCTTGTGCTGCACTGAAAAGCAGAGTATGAAATCCTTTGTGCCACCACAAGTGCCAGGCACAGCAGAAAACGAGAATCACCAGCACCACCACAGGCTCTGAACTGCCCCAGCCTCTGCAGGCTCTTCTTTCAGGATGTTCTAAGTGGATTACTTTGCCCAGGTAGGGCCAGGGAGCCCCAGAAATTGTTACAGGCAGAAGGAGTAATGAGTTTATCAAATCCCTCCCGCCGGTTTCACTTCAAATGCTGCTCTAAACGCACCGGGCAGTAACAGTAATTAAATAAGCAACAACACTGTGCTCCCAGGATTTTTCCCACTGAAGGTCTGGAAAGCACTTGAAGCCTTGTCAGGCCAAGTGCAGGTGCAGCTTTGCCCTCTCCTCCTGGCTGGGGTGGGCAGGCAGCTCTCCGTTCCCACAGCAGCACTACAGGTTAACAAGCACTCCTGTCCTCTTCCTTTTAGCCCAGGGATGACAGGGCAGGCTGAAGTGTGATGGGAACATCTGGGCAACACACCCAGGAGGGCTCCAGGAAGAGCATTAGAGATAATTGTGTCAAAGACAGAGCCAGTCCTACAGCCTTTTGCAAATGAGAGCACTGAGGATTACCCTGGAAAGTCAGGCTGTTGTAGAGGAGAAAGCACAGCAGCAGGAGGATAATAACTCAGTCAGCAGCACTGAACAGGCTGCCCAGAGAAGCTCTGGATGTCCCAGCCCTGGAAGAGCTCAAGACCAAAGCCAGGCAGGGCTTGCAGCAACCTGGTCTAGAGGAAGGTCTCAGGGTGGTTAGAACTGGATGATGTCTAAGGTACCTTCTAACTCAGGTCATCCTGTGATTATAAAGAAAGATAAATCATTGCTCCCATTACAGGTGCCCTCAGCACGATATCGACAAACTCCCCCACTGAAAGCACCTGTTCAGCCTGGAAAGATCAGCAGAATTTGGGAGGAGAGCACCTCTGTGTGCCCAGCTGAACTTGACTCTGCAGCAGAAACACCCCCTCACACTGGGCAGGACCAGCAGCCAAAGGGTGACAAGCAGGAACGCTGCTCCTTTGGCACATAATCCACAGGGTCATCTCTTCCCCATTGTTATTCCGAGGATTTGGTCCTTCAGCTATTGGCTATTTATGCACATTGTTAATCTCAGCACTCCTCATTCTTGTGAGCATTCCCAGCCCCACAGCCAGCACTGGCTCTATTCATAAACAGCAGAGCTCCAGCAGAGAAAGACCCCAGCATTAGTCAGAGCTATTGAGAGAAGGGAAATTAGACAGAGGGTACAAAAGGAAAACCTGAGTGTGTGTGTGTTACATATTTAAATAACACTGACATTTCTTCAAAGCCTCAATGAGTTCTGCATAGTCTGGGGGGGCTCTTTGGTTGACTTTTTTTTGAAAGTTGCAGTTGCAAAGGTAAAAATCTTACAAAAAAGATCAAGCAGCTGTTACTGTCACAGTGGGAGTGAGAGAGAGGATGAATACTATATGATTAATATCCAAACTTGCTGTGGAACAACAAGAAAGAAGGGCTGAAGGAGAAGGAAAGCCAACCTAGGAAAAAAACCCAACATACAAAACCCACCCCCACAATCCACAGAGTTCAGATACTTAACATGTCACCAGGGACAGACTGCCCAGAACAGTTCCCAGAGCTGAGCAGGGACCTGGACAGAGTGAGATGTGCTCACACCAAGGGGTGATGCCTCTTCCACCCTGTGCTCAGAGACACAGGAGGGGGTTCAAACTTCCCCCACACCTGCTCCTGGCTGGAAAACACATTCCTCCTGCTAATAAATCCTTATTTACTAAGATAACTTCTCAGCATAGGGGGGAAAAAATGCCATACCCACTGGAAACCACACTCAGTGAATTCAGCAACTCATAATACAACAACTCAAGAAATTTATGTTCATTTCTTACCTCTTTGCTAAACTACCCACCTATCTTGTTTTCCCTCTTCCCCTCCCCACAAATGACACTCTGCATTACAGCTTCACTGCTGTTCCAAGGATTTCCCCCCCACCTCAGTCACTTTAAGCCCTAACCTGTGAAACCAGGCACAGACAGAGCTTTCCTGAACCTGAGCTTACCAACTCTAGGCAGGCAGCATAGTCCTGTTTTGTGCTGCTTCAGGAGGAAAACCAAGAGTGAAAACTGAACACCAAATCCCCAGAGAAACCTTTTTTTGCTCCATCAGCCACTTGGACTAAACTCAGCTTTGCACAGCCAGGCTTTGGCAGTGCCCCCTGTCCTGTCCTGGTGGGAGCCAAGAGATCCCCCTGTGCTGCACCACAAACTCTCCTCTTCCCAAGGCACCCACTCTCCATTTCCATCCTCTGCTGTGCATGGACATGGTGACCTCTCCCCAGGCTGAAAAAAGCACCAAATAGTCACAGGTTGAAGAACATGCAGGACCAGCAAAACAGAACTCTCATTTCTGACATTACTGTGCTGGTGAGTCACCCATTAATTCTTGTTTGTCAGCTCTTACAGGGGCCAAGATCCTCAAAGGCAGCTGAGGTGCAGCCAGGCTTGGGCACAGGTGCCCAGAGCCAAAGTGCCTTTTCCCCCTGGCACTGCTGGTGCCAACCAAAGCAGGAAGGATCAGAGAAGAATTCTGAGTGACAACCTCCTCCCCTCCAGCCTCTCTCCCAGCTGCAAACCCAGCAGGGCTTTGGCCAAGCCCAGCTCTGCCCAGCAGTTCTGTCTCTCTGGGGAAGCAGCTTTTCCACCCCAAACCCCAAGGTTTAGTTTCTATCCCCAGAGCACTTTTCCTCCAGACTCCAGCCAGGAGCCCCCTGTGCAGGTCTGAGAGATGCCCAGACCCCACAGACCAGCAGCAGCTCCAACAGCACCATCACAACACACAGGCCATACAGAACAGGACTTGCTTCAGGCAGAGGCAGAAGATGATCAGGGAATTTGTTTGCATGGTTTGCCCTACCTATGGATCCTGTTGGTTTGGATGCAGAGGGGAAATCAGGGATGTATTTGTACTAATGGCAAGGACCACATAATCATCTGCACTCTCTGTACCCAAGGCTCACATGTATCACTTGTATTGAACACTTGCTTTATTTCCTTTATTCTTCCCAGTTTTTCTTTCTTATGGCAACCCACTGTGCCTTTCATATACTTTCACCTTCTCCCCTACCACGAGCTCTGTTTGAACAAGGTTTTGCAGAACAGAAAGAATCTGTCCCCTGCTGGAACCAGCCAGACCTGCCTAAGGAAACAGCCCTCAAATGTGAGAGGGACCCTCCACAGCTCAGAGCCCCCATAGCTGGGGTCGATAACACCACACAAATCAAGCCAGCAGGCACCAAGAGGCAGGTTTCTAATCCCTAAAAACAGGTTCCACAAACCCCTGTTGCTTTGCAAATTTAAATCAGCTAAAAGGGAACCCCCACAAGGGGAATGGAGCTTGTTGAGTGGCCAACAAGGCTTTCTCCAAGTGGGAAGAGAGGTGAAGTGTTCAGAAGCCTCATTAAGGAAGTAGCAGCCCTTTGATGTTTAAGTGACTTAATGCTTTTGGAAAACAGGGCTTGAGTACATTGGTGATCCCAGTATTCCACAGAAAAATTGGATTTCTGGGGCTTAAAATCTCACGGTTCGAGGAAAATTCAAGCTACAGGAGCAATAAAACCTCTCACTGAGCAGCTTGAGTTTTCCTTTGGTAATTATCAAAAGCCAGAGTTGGCAAGGAATATTACTTGCTGATCCAATGGATCCCATAAAAGATTGTTCACTTGTGTACATTTTGAAAGGGCAGCCCCTTCTGCCTCAACTTTCTTTCCCTGTTATATTTAAATACATTAATATTTTAATCTCCTGAAAGCACAAGCAATTTATTTCTTCTTTAAAAATAAATAAGGTGGGGAATTTGATCATATTTAGAAAGCAGTACCTGGAGAAACATTTTAATGGAGATAGAAACATATTTCAATACCCCTAAAGCACAAAGAAGGTCAATCCAAAGTCACAAGGGAGCAGCAATTTTGGATGCCCAAAGTGACATTCTCTTTTAAAGGGACCATTTTTAAGGGATAAATCTAAAGGCAGAGGAGCAAACAGACCTCAATCACTTCAGAGAAATATTTCCTTCCATGTTTGACAATTAAAAAAGATAAATAATAATAATAATGATAATTAAAAAAAAAAAGAAGGAGACAGACAGACATCTGGGTTATGTTCTAAATGTAATTAGAAGCCTGACAACAGGACAGAATAATGTCAAACAAATTACCAGCAATGTGTTTTCATTCACAGGGTGACAAGTCAACAGGCACTCAGTTAATTTTAAGACTGATTATGTACCAACTCCTCAGATAAAATAAGCACGTTCACCTCCACAGAGAGCAACAGGGAGCCCAAACACAGCATCGATTTCCCTCTGGGCAGGGCTGAGCAGCTCAGCTGTGTCTGAGAAACCACCAGCCTGACTTTCAGAGGGTTGGTTTGTTTTCCAAGCTGCTGCCGCTGCTCTGGGGGTGCCCAAGCCCACGTACCTTGGATCCCATCCTGGAGCTGCTGAGCATCCTCAGCACTGACACAAACATATAAATGCAGGTGTAAAATGGCAGTGCAGAGCACAACTCCCACCCATGGTCCTGCCTGAGGGGACCACCTTTGGCAGGAAAAGCTGGGTGGTCCTAAGAAAGGGTTTTTTGGAGGCCAACACCTTCATAGAATCACAGAATTGATTGGGTTGGAAAAGCCCTCCGAGATCATCAAGTCCAACCCTTGGGCCAACTCCAGTCCCTTTACCAGATCATGGCACTCAGTGCCACGGCCAATCTCACCTTAAAAACCTCCAGGGATGAGGAATCCACCCCCTCTCTGGGCAGCCCATTCCAATGCCTGAGCACTCTCTCTGCAACGAACTTTTTCAGGATATCCAACCTAAACATCCCCTGGCAGAGCTTAATCTGTGCCCTCTCGCCCTACTGTTGGTTGCTTGGGAGAAGAGACCAATCCCCTCCTGGCTATGACATCCTTTCAGGTAGTTGTAGAGAGTGATAAGGTCTCCCTTGAGCCTCCTCTTCTCCAGGCTAAACACTCCCAGCTCCCTCAGCCTCTCCCCACAGGAAACAAAGCTTCAACTTTGAGGCACTTTAAAACCAGACCAAACCAAGCCAAAACCCTCACTGCATGAGCAGCACAGGGGGAGACGCTCAGCGTGGAGAGAACAGTTGCAGAGGGCAGCTCTGCATTTCCCTGCAGCAGCACCAACCACCTATTTGTGTGAGTGATGGTGGTGGCTGCAGGAGGACACCAGTGCAGAGCCAAAGCACGACAGCTGTGACGTAAATGGAGGCCAAAAGCAAACAGAGGCAGCGGGGCCGGGGCCGCCGGGCTGCGAGCAGAGCACGCAGGAAAAAAAAGGTTACAAAAGCAGAACAGACTGGAAAGGCATTTATAGGATAATAACCCTTGCCTGGGTTTCTAATTATATCTGGAATAGTTAAAAGCTGGAAGGATTTTAGAAGGCAAATTTACTTTTTTGTCCCCCTGTGCTGTTTTCTGGGGGGATTTAGCAACAGGACAAGGGGGCACAATGGGCTCAAGCTCTGCCAGGGGAAATTGAAGTTGGAGAGCAGAAAAAAATTCTTTGCAGAGAGAGTGCTCAGGCATTGGAATGGGCTGCCCAGAGAGGGGGTGGATTCCCCATCCCTGGAGGTTTTTAAGGTGAGCTTGGCCACGGCACTGAGTGCCATGATCTGGTAAAGGGACTGGAGTTGGACCAAGGGTTGGACTTGATGATCTCGGAGGTCTTTTCCAACCCAATCCATTCTATGATTTGCCCCAAATGCCTGAAGATGGATGGTTGGGGTTGGTACCCACCAACGTGTGTGGGCACAGCTGGGGTGGGACACTCGCCAGGAAACCCTGCAAGGGACAGGGAAAACCTGGGCACACACAGACCTGCCCTCAAACCTGCCCATGGAAACGCAGAGCCAGCAACACCAGGTTCTTCAGGAGAACATTTTACTCAACAAGAAAACAGCAAAACAGCACCAGGCTGCAAATTAGACACAGACACCAACCCCTCTGAATAAACAAACACACACACAGGTTTGGAAGGGCTGTGAGAGCAGCTGGAATGATGACAACCCCACAGAGTCGTGCCTGGGCAGGCATGGAGAGAAGGGGAGTCATCCCTCTAAATTTCTCTGCACTCATCAAGCAGTTCTTCGGAGCTTCCCATTATCCCATTAACACATCTACGAGCTCACAGCTGTGAACAACTTCACTGCAATTAGATCTCTGAAGCATGAACTGGCCCAAACTGCTCAAATTTGAAACAAAGAGGAAATAATAGGTATTAGATTAAGCAAGCAAAGATATATCAATTTTAATTGTAGAGCTATTCAGTGTAGAGTACTCTGGAGAGGAAAAACCACTCAGCCTGTCTCCCTGGGAGCACCAGTGCTTGGGTTTAATCTCGAGTGCTGTCACTGCACACAGACACAGCACTGCAAGGATTGTTATGCCACATGTCAGACTTCAAGAAGTCAACCTAAATTCCAGAACAGCAAAGCCTCCCCCAACAGCCAACCAGGACAAACCCCATCACTGGAGGCATTTTAAGTCCCAAAATGCACACCCAGGATGACAAGTGCAGCAGCACCACCAGTGCTTTCTTAGAATTAATGCTCCAGCTGAAGCAAAGGGAGCATCTCAGCACTCTCTGCTGTGCCATTCAGGAGTCTGGAACATTTGCTGACACCTGAATCTCTGTAATTAACTGTCTTCTACCCAGAAATAAAGGGAAGGGAAAGGCTTTTGGAAAAGAGGAATTATGCCAGAGATGATGTTGTAACAGTTCTGAGTATTTCCAGTAATAGCTCAGATGCTGCAGTGAGAGATCTTACCCAACAGCTTTGGGAAACAAGGCAGTGATATTTATCATCCTCACCTTCCCCAGCTCAGTGTGCTGAAAGCACATGGAGGAAAAAAACCACACAGCCTTGGAGTAGTTAAGTGTTGGTGGGGTTTAGTTTGGGAGCTTTTTGCTGCCTTTTTATGAAATTACTCATAACTAAATCAAACCAGATAAACAGCCCAAGAGCAGAGCCCTCACAGACCACAATGGACAGCAAAGATAAACACACATCTGCAAAGGAAAAAAGCTGCTCCAACGTACTGAGCACACATTCTTGACATCTCTAAAGTTATCTGAGTGACAACTGAAGGGGCTGAACCCCAAACTGGGCGTGAACAAGGCCAACTCAAAGACACCCCAAACTGCCAGATGTGGAGGCTGCACTCCTGTTCTGGGGAAGGGCTCTTTCAATCCATGTTTTCTGAGCAGAAACTCAGGAGCAAGAAGTCACACTGCCCTCCAGACTCACTGAATCAGAGAATCATAGAATTGATTGGGTTGGAAAAGCCCCCTGAGATCATCAAGTCCAACCCTTGGGCCAACTCCAGTCTCTTTACCAGATCATGGCACTCAGTGCCATGGCCAATCTCACCTTAAAAACCTCCAGGGATGGGGAATCCATCCCCTCTCTGGGCAGCCAATTCCAATACCTGAGCACTCTCTCTGCAAAGAAGTTTTTTCTGATCTCCAACTTCAATTTCCCCTGGCAGAGCTTGAGCCCATCGTGCCCCCTTGTCCTATTGCTGAGTGCCTGGGAGAAGACACCAACCCCCACCTGGCCAGAACTTCCCTTCAGGCAGTTCTAGACAGTGCTGAGGTCACCTCTGAGCCTCCTCTTCTCCAGGCTAAACACCCCCAGCTCCCTCAGCCTCTCCCCACAGCACTTGTCCTCCAGTCCCAGTTTGGCTTGCAAGAGACCTCATAGCAGTTCCATCCCACTGCCATGTTCACCTTCCACTATCCCAGGCTGCTCCAACCTGGCTTTGAACACTCACAGGGATGGAGCAGATGCAGCTTCTCTGGGCAACCTCTTCCCCAAGAGTCAGAGCCCAAACTCCAGGCAAGGAGAGCCCATCTGGAGCCAGAGGCAGCCCCAGCTGCTCCCACAGCTGCTGCAAAACCCATCCAGGGCTACCGTGTTGCACCTGCAACTATTTTAAGCAATCAGCTTTGAAAAAACACTCAGTGATGTTCATTCCTCCCTTCTCACAACAGTACAACTTGTACTTCACCTTCCTGTCACCAAAGAAATGGTCTATTTAAGAAATCAGCACAGTATCAGTTCAACCACCGAGCAAACAATGCCTGTTAACCTTTGATTTACAACTCCCTTTGTCACTTTTGGTTTTGAAATTAAGATGCTTTTATGCTGAAGGGTAACAAAGTTCACGCTAATAAATTAACATCTGCTATAAATAACGTGCTCCCCGAGCCAAAGAACATTTACAAAGCACTAAAAACAGGTAAGTGAGCATTAAACAGCCTTTCTCTGAATAACTTAAGAAGAAAACAAACACCTGAAAACAAAATTCTTTGTTGTGTATTTTTGGTGGAAGAACAGGCAGCTCTGAACAATTTGCTTTTGGGGGGCTGTCAGGAGAGACCTGAGTGAGCCATCCCAGGCTCTGGCTGTGCTGGGGAACAGCTGATGTGGAAAACAGAGAGACAGGCAGTGTGCTGACCCCATCTGTAGGTTATCATAACACTGACTGACTGATCTCCCAAAGCAATTTTCATTAATGAAGTTTCCAAGCCCAGCCTCCCTCCTTCCCCAGCCCCAGGGCAAGATTTAGACGAGATTCCTGGAGATCAATCCTACCCTCTCTCCCCCTTTTTCTTCTCCCCTCCCCCCCTTATGATGGGAAAACCAAGTTGAATAATTTCTTATGTCATATGGGTAACAGCAGAAAACAATCAGCAGGTCACAAGGCAGTGCTTCCCTGTATGAATTCCCAGGACATGCCCCACAAACAAAAGGTTGTGAAGTTTTTTATTTACGTGAATCCACAGAGCTCGCTGTTACCACAGTCTCTGCTGCACCATTTTAAAAAGGCAAAGGAAATAAAAGGCCTAAATTATCTCCTAAAACAAGCACTTTTTTTGGTGCTGAAGTCTTCAGTGAAGAAATATAAAACACAATTGCAACAAGAGCTCAAATTGCTGCTTTAGACTCTAATGGCTTCATAACAGTAATTAAGGCTTCTTCCTGACTTCATAACTATGCCATAATGCATTTATCAAAAGCACATTACCACAATGGACACATTCACTCTTTCTGCAGTGTTTCCACAGCTCCCTTTGGACACTATCAGTAAATAAAATCTTCTGTGGGCCAATTAAAGAAAGCATAAATTCAAATTCTCTGAGGTTATCCTGTTTTGAATGCGCTGCTCTGTCAAAATTTTTAATGGAAAACACGTAAGTGCTTTGAATCCAGTAAAAACTTCCTCCCCAGAGCAACTCTGGGGTGCAGAGTCCTTCTTAAGAGCCACAGGAAGGAAGGAGGGGAGTGTTTCTTGGAGCTTTGCGTTTATCACAGGAGGAGCAGCGGCTTTGACAGCACAGAGACCATTGTCAAGTACATTTGGACTCGCGTCAAGTCTCTGCCTTGACAAATTGGACTGGGAGTCCTTTCACAGCCAAAGTGCACACCAGGCAAGGCAGGGCCATTTCTCCACTTCACTGAGGAGCAAGAAGGGAATTACAGAGCTGTGCCCTCCTTCCTGCCCCCAGCACAGCCCTGCACAGCAGCAGCATCCCCCCCCCCAGCCCCTTCCCCACCCTTTTCCCATGGCAACACGCACTCCAGCAGAGCAGCCCCTTCCCCATGGTTATCCCATGGGAACACACACTCCAGCAGAGCAGCCCCTTCTCCACTGTTATCCCATGGGAACACACACTCCAGCACAGCATACCCCCAGCCCCTTCCCCATCCTTATCCCATGGGAACACACACTCCAGCACAGCATCCCCCCAGCTCCTTCCCCACCGTTATCCCACAGGAACACACACTCCAGCACAGCATACCCCCAGCCCCTTCCCCACCCTTATCCCATGGGAACACACACTCCAGCACAGCATCCCCCCAGCCCCTTCCCCACTGTGATCCCATGGGAACACACACTCCAGCACAGCATCCCCCCAGCCCCTTCCCCACTGTGATCCCATGGGAACACACACTCCAGCACAGCATACCCCCAGCCCCTGCCCCACCGTTATCCCACGGGAACACACACTCCAGCAGAGCATCCCCCCAGCCCCTGCCCCACCGTTATCCCACAGGAACACACACTCCAGCACAGCATCCCCCCAGCCCCTGCACCACTGTGAGCCCACAGGAACACACACTCCAGCAGAGCATCCCCCCAGCCCCTTCCCCACTGTGATCCCATGGGAACACACACTCCAGCAGAGCATCCCCCCAGCCCCTTCCCCACTGTGATCCCATGGGAACACACACTCCCTGCCGGAGCTCCCACTGGGTAGGGAGTGCCACCCAAAGTGCCAATGCAAAGGGGTGAGCCTTGTCATGAGCCCCACAGAGTGCAGCTAAAATTAGGGCCTGCAGTATGGAAATGTGTAACATCCTCTGCACCTGGGGAGCTCAGTGCACTCCAGCCCAACTGTGGCTTAACTGGAGGGAGGGGAGAAGGGGGAAGATGCAAAACACACACGACCTTCCCCTTCCCTCACCATATCTTCTCACTGGAAGAGGCTTTTGCATTAGACATCCTGCAGCAACAGCTTGGAACATTTGACAGGGGAGATAATTAGGAACATGTCCTACATGTGGCACTCAGTGCCATGGTCTGCTAATCAAAGTGGGGTTGGATTAAGGGTTGGACTTGATGATCTCGGAGGTCTTTTCCAACCCTACTGATTCTATGATTCTGTGTTCCCCTTTCTTTGATCACAGGAAAGAATATTTTGAACCCAACAGGTGCTCAACCAACCAAACTGAGCCTCAATCTTTGCCATACACTTCTCCCTCCCATCTCTGAAACTGCTGCCACAGGGAAAATCTGGCAGGTTGTAAATACAGGATTAGCATGAGGTCAGTGTCCATCCAGCAGTGACAAAGCCCAGTTCACAGGAGGGAGGCAGAGTGCTCAGCATCCCTTCCCACTGAATCCTTGTTGGTGGGGAAGGTTCACACTGCTGAGCTCTGACTGCTCCTGAGCACAGGCAGAGCTGGGGGCATTACCTGAGCAGGACTCTCCAGAGCACAGTCCTGCCACCCCAATCTCAGAATCCTTCACAAAACCCACAGAATTTCTCCAACAGCATCAGAGAGTGAGGCAAAGCAGCCACATAAAGGAGCTCCCGGGTTTATGTCTCTGGGTTGCAGGGGGTGAGGGGGAAGATTTGTCAAGAAACCTTCTAGAAAGCCAGGGGGAGAAAGGAGAGGATGGGAATTGGCTACGGAAAATGAAAAGCATAATTCAAATGCTGACATGTTCTTCACAAAGCTGTTCTTTAAACTACATGGGAAGGAACTGCACCAACCTCATTGTAAAGCAGAAAAAAGGAGAACAGGAAAAAAAAGCTTAGGTACAGTATTATGTAGGAGCTGTTCCCAAGGCTTCCATCCAGAAACAGACTCCAAGGTTTCATTCAATAAGGTACTGCTACAGCAAAATTACCTCCTGGGCACTAATGGTCTCTTAGTTATAAACAACCTCTTTAAGTAAAGGGGGGAAAAAAAAAGAAATGCATTATAAAGGAATTTGCCACACATTTCCTTCAATAAATCCTTCCTCCATTCAGTGCTTCCCAACAGGAGCTGGTCTACCAACTATCATCTCCAGTAATTCCTTCCCACCAAGGGGAAAGTAAAATAAAAAATTCAGGCTATAAAAATATCTCTTTTATCATAGAAGAAAGTTATTATGAGCCTTCATTGCTGCCTGGCTGATGTCTGTGCACATGGATGGTTCCCTCTTTCTCCATTAATTGCTTGCAAAGGGAGAAAGGAACAAATGCTGACCATGTGAGGCACATCCAGACACTCAAGGTAACCATTCACACTCAGTTTTATTTATAGTAACAAGTATTTTACTTATTTGATTTTATTTACACCAAGAATAGGTCCAAAGGTTCCTGGCAAAAGCATCCTGTCAGGGCAGCTGGGTATGTTGCTGTGCCAGGTACTCCCCTTCTGAACCACCTACTCTTGGCATATGCCTGAAAAATGAAAAGAAAAAAAGAAAATATTCCTCCCCTCTGATTTCCCAGAGCTCCTGACAGTTCCTACCTGCCTGGTTTGTTCTCTGCCAGCTCCATGTCACTGCCAGCTTCAGGTTTCTTGGCCAGGGCCCTGCTCTGGAGAAAGTCTCTCTTTGGAGCAGCCAACTTGTTTTCCAGCCCAGTCAGAGCAGAGGGACCCAGGAGGGGCCACAGGTGACACTGTGCACCAAACTACAGCAAACACCCTTGATTTCCAGGCCTTCCCAGCCCAGCACACACTCCAGGGACAAGGGAGGATGTCCCAGCTCCCTCTGGCACTGCCCCCACACCATCCAAGCCCAGGCAGTGCCAAGGCAGGACAGCACGTCCCAGAGCCCAGCACTGCCCTGCCAGCAAGTGCCCCCACTGGGGCAGAGCCCCCAGGCACAGGGACGAGCCCAGGGGAACAAGCTCTGCCCTCCCACAGTCTCCTCTGCAGGGCTCTTGCACCAGGAGAACAAACAGGTCTGGAGAGAAGTGGCTTGGACTAAACTGGACCAGCCAAACCAGCCCCCACAGGGAGCAGGGCAGCAACCCCAGGACGGGAAAAGACATGCTGGGCATGGCAAAGACACACATTTTCCTTAAGCAAAGCCCAGTCAGAGAAATGGGCAGCTTTGTCCTCCAAATGCATAAGCTCAGTGCTCATAAAAAGTTGACCTTGAGTGGAGGAACCAACACCAATAAATTTGATCATTCCCTATGCCCATTCCCAGCAGGCACAAGAGCTTGGGATTGTGGAGCATCCCCTACCTGAGTGGCAAAAGCAAATCCTGCTGGCACTCAAAAGCATCAAGCAGATATTCAGGATATATTCAGGACATATTCAGCCCTGAACAAGAGGAAAAAAATAGGAATTCACCCACGCTTGTAAGCTGGTCACACCCTTAAGCTCTCCAGAGTTTTACAGCTTGTAAAACCCTCATGATTCATTTGCAAAGAAACCACAGCCTGTGCTGCAGCCACAGCAGGGGAAGGTTTCACTGGGAAGAAGGGATGCCTCAACCAGCTGGACTTGAGGGAATACCTCAGGAGCACTAGGACATGTCAGGGCCCAGCTAAAAATGCAAAGGAAGGGAAAATAGAAGGGTTTGTGCCCCACATCCACGAGATATTTCTGTCAAGAAAAGCAGATTATTCATACAGGAGCTTTCTTTCCATGCAAGCCCTGCTCAGCTCCCCATTATCAGCCCCAAAACAACAGGGCACAGGAGACCAATGAAGAGCACGAGCAGGAAATACAGAGATGTGAAGCAAGATTTGAAGCACAAATGGTTCAGGCACTCTTGTATTTTACAGAAAGTCATTCACTGGGCCTTTATACTTCATTTATCAAATTAGATCTGAATTGGTGCAGTCATGCTGATTCAAGAAACCATCAAGCATCTTTTCCCTTCAAAAGGGGAAATAAAGACTTTATCTGCAAAGCACTTTGCATCAGAGGATCTCCGAGTCCTTCCCTGGCACTCTGCCTCAAAAACCACCCAGGCAGGCACTGCCAACCCCACACAGAGCCCTCAGGTGGGCACAGAACCCAGGCCAGACCCCACTCCACACGTGACTGAGCCAATTCCCCTGTGCTGCTGCCCTTAACGAGTGGCGTTTTATAGCCTCGATTTTTCTGCTGCTTTCCTTGTCATCATAAACATCCCAGTGTTTGCTCACAAGTTGTTCCATTAAAAACAAATATGCTGCCACCACTCCATGGCTGTGGAATTTGCTGCAGAAAATCATCAAGAGAACAGCTCTGCCTTGCCAGCCACCTGCACCACCTCCTCCCCCTGCAACTCAAACCCAGAGGCATGTTACAATTACATTATTCCAACTAAATCAAATTATTTTCCCCTCTCTCAAGACATAAAACAACCACGTTATTATGGCCATTGCCACTGTGATTTAATAATTTAAACCAAAGACACACACACAATGATGGGAACATAGTAAGTAGCACAGCACTTCATTACAGCTGCAACCAGGATTTATGAGCCCCCAAAGTAAAGATGGGCTTGAGAATTATACGCCCAAATGCGTCACTTCAAAATTACAACTCAATCATACAATGCTCAGCACAGAGCTTTCCAACACACTGAGCAGCCTTTGGTTTTTTGCAGGGTGAGGAAAAGCTGTGAGAGATGATAAATCATTTAAGGGATCAGTGGGAGAGGGTTGGCTACAGATCGGGATTTGCAATGCAAAGAGTGAATCCCGAAGCATCACCTTCCCACACCTGGTGAGCAGCCTCTCCAGCTGCCCCACTGCCTGCTCCGGAGCACCTCAGGGACAGCAGGAACCACCTATTTCTGGAGGAAAGAGTTCATGTGCTCTTGGAGCTGTGCAAGGAACGAGCTGAGATGCTGAGCAGCCACCCAAGAGCTGCCAGTGCTCTGAAAGTCCAGACCACGGAGAAGTTAATCTGGTAAAAGTGCTTTGGACATGGAGCCACAGCCCAAATACAGCTCTTTGCCAAGACTGAGGACAATGTGTTATTAACTGAAGTTTAATTATATCCACAAACACATTTCTAGCTGAGGTTTACAACCACATCTCTGCAGATCTGTTTGTTCTTCTGGTGGTCCCATTAAGAACTGAGTTCTGTGATCACTTCCATAGCCCAGAACACACATTTCTCTGCTTTGGTCCTGTTTTGTTTCCACTGGAATTTTACTGGTCCCAAGTTAATTAATTTATGTCAGAAACAGACAACACTTCACAAAGGACCCTCTAATCAGTGGCTAATAAGGGCAGGCTGCAAAACGGTGTTTATGGAACACTGGTAAGAGTATTTTCAAAAGACAAAGCCCAGTTTTGAAGAACAAGCTACTGTCTGCCCACCAAATGAGTATGGAAATCAAACAGAACTTAATTATTACATTTCATATGCTTTGGATTAGGTAAGATCCATTTCCAACAAGTGTCATTCCCTGCAGAAAGAATCTGGCTCCTTGTAACACACAGACAGTGTCTGGGGTTTTTAAGGGAAGTTTTGCAGGAATAATGAGTCAGCAGCACACGGATCCAGGTCTTTACAGCCAGCCCAAACCACAGCATGGGCTTCAGTGGGGAAACCCTCACACTCCCAAAGATCCAGAGACAAGGCAGTTCCATGGAAAGGCTGCCCACTGTCCCAGTAACCTGATGACCACAGATGCCACACAAAGAGCTCAGAAGATCTTCCCTCTTCACATGTGCCTTCAAGTGCATCCACTGCGTGCTCAGGCAAAGAGCACACGCTCCGCTCGAGCCGAAAAGCCAAAATTCAGTGAATGACACCAATCTCTGAGAGCCAGCAGGGACTGCACAAACAGCTCAGCCAGCACAGTTTTCTTTCCAAAAAGCTTCCATGAACTGTAATAATGCAACTATTGCAGGCATTTATGTATTAATACAGAAAGATTTATTTATGAGAGATCTGCAATCAGCTTAACCTCCGAAAGTGCAGCTTGATGGAACTCAGCCCCTGGCCAGGGCTTCTCATCTGCTTTTCCATCAGGAAGCAGCACCAGGATGCTCAGGGCTAAGTTGGGAACAGCCCAGGTGACATCTCAGCAAAGCCAGCAGGCAGCCTGCAGTGCCCGAAGCTCCACTCCTGTGCCAGGGTTTGGGAAGGCAAAGAGACAGATCCCACAGGCAAGGAAAGCAGGCGGGTGGCACAGTCAGGGTGTGTGAAAGGACATGGAGAACTGAAGCTTTCCCTAAATTGCCTTGGCAGGGAGAATTATGGAAAAAATTAGGGATAGTGTGAGGTAAATTACACCAATCCTGCTTTTCTGCAACATCAGATGGTTGCTGCAACACCAGCACATCACTGTGTCACTGCTGGGCAAAATATCTCCTCAAGCTACCAGCAACAGGAGCTTTGGCAGCCACAGAACCCCTTGATTTAAGTCAACTGTATTATTAAGTTAACATATTTATTCTCAATACAGACCAGCAAATATTTAAAAGAAAGGGAATGGCACAGGGAGCTATTTCAATTCCTAAGAGGCAGCTGACTAAGCCAGCACTAAGGTGTGGGGAGGGGAAGCTTTCCCAATGGTTTTGCTGCATTTCACAAAGCCCAAGGAGTCAATAAAAGCATATTTTAGGTCTTCAAGGAAGACCTGAACTGCCCTGACTCCCTGCTACAAGAGACAAACCAAACACAAGAGTTGCCCAGTTCCCAAGTGTCAGGATCCTGGTCCTCAGCAGTTTGGGGATAACAACACTGGGATACAACAGGAGTAAGCACAGCTGTCTGGAGAGATGGCAGGTACTGCCCTGAACATCCCACAAAACTAAACACAAACTTCACCAATGCAGAGGCAGGGCAGATTTAAAAACAAGGGCAGCTTTTCCACTACCAGGGATCCCAAAACTGCTTCCTGCCATCCCACCACCTGAACATCCTGCCATCCTGGCCAAGGAATACGTCTGTCCCTGGTCGTGACCTGCAGCAAACAGCCACCTGCCCACAGATGAGCCCTAAGAAATGTCCCCAGCCAAGTCCCAGTGCTGGGACAGTCCCTTCCCTCCAGGTCAGCAGTGCTGTACCCACCACAGGCTTGACAAGGGATACCTTCCCTGTCCCTGTCCTGCTGCTTCTGGCTCCTCAGGACAAAATAGCTGGTTCCAGCTCCAAACTGAGCATCTCAGAACGCAGGGAGGGAGAGAACTGCTCCTCACTGGCTCTGACACAACACAGATGATGTTTTGCATGTTGAGTACACAGGGAAACACCAATCTGAGCTGTCACCATTTGTCACTGCTGAGCCTCTCTCCGAGCTCAGGGGACACAACAGAGTCCTCAGAGCAACAGGGACCACAGACCCAAAGGGGATGGGGAACAAAAGACAGAGCTCAAGGAGCTGGTTTCAAACACAGAAGAAACTTCTAGAAGGGAGAAGAAATAGCATTTTCAAGTCCACTTGAAGGAATGGCATCAGACAGCTGCCCAAGGGGACAGACAGGTGCCAGCTGCTGGTATGACAGGACTTGTCCTGTCCCTGTTCAGGTGCTGCACAGTCTTATCCAGGGGTCTCCCACTCTGGGAAGATGCTCTTGGGCACCCACCTCCACCTCCAGGCAGCTGCCCCTCTGCTGGACATTCCCTCAGCTCCACAAACCACCACAGGGACACTCCTGGCTGTGCTGACATGGCCACAAAAGGGACAAGAGTGCTCAGGATGTGAGTTCCTGTGGGCCAGAAACCTCCTGGGGTGCTGGGGAGCCCCTGAATCCATCTCTGTCCACAGCCTCTGTTTCCATTCCACGTGGTGGCTCCTCACTGGCACAGCTGCTGATTAAAGCCTGCACTGACATCTGAAGACTCAAAGGCAAATTAAAATAACCCTACACTTGTTAATCCAATTCATACTTTTTTAATGACTGGAGTTCCTATCATGTGGAAAGCATCTCCTGCAGGATCCTGCTTTGACCACTGCTGTTCATAAATGTAAAAGGATCTGCTAATGCTCTCTGAACTTCCCACAGCAATATTTATATCAGCACCCCTCTATTTTTTTTCCCCAACAATAATCTAATTCATGTGACTCTTATCTTAGCTATGAAACAGCACGTTAAATCCGGGCTCACAGCTCATTTAGATAAATGGAATTGGGCACATCCAGCGAGTCATTCCTGCTGTGACATTTCCACTATTGACAGAGTTATTTCCAGCCCCAGTGTGGGCAGGGAACTGGCAAGACTCACCCCCTCCAGCACAGCCACTGTCCCTCTCTGAGGGTGCACAGCACAGCCACATTCTCTAAAGGGACTCTACCTGGGTCTAGTCACATGTTAATAAACATTCTGGCAGCATTTCCCAGAAATAACCTTCAACAGTTACCTAGAAACATAATCCATCAAAATAAACCTCAAAATAGTAAGAAACTAAGAGAAGTTTTATTGGTAGCTTACGTTCTAGCTGAGTACAGAAGAATTAGTGGACAAACCACAGCCATTGATCAAGCTCAAATTATTTCAAGGTTATTCCCTTAGTGCTGTCACATAAACACAAACAGTGCTGTTACAAAGTTCCTCATTCCCTGCTACTCTCTGAGCTCTGAAGAAACAGTTCAACCTTGCAGGTCTCTACAGCACTGGAGAGCACCCAGTGGAACCCAAGCCCTCAGCAGGTGATGAGCTGAAGTGAGTCTATTGCTCCAGAGCTCACCAGTTAAATCATCCAGAATAGATTAAAAGTTGCCATCAAATAAATTGAAAGTTCTCCTTCAGCACTGAACAGTTCCTTTTTTCTCTAGGGCTCCATCCCCACATTCCCTTTTAATCTGAATAAATACAGATGGTATTTGCATCTCCCTCTTTTTCTTTTTTTTTCTTTTTAATAAACTGCTGAGATGATGCATAAACACAGAAACACACAGTGGAAGGGTTTTCTTTAGATACTCAGAACACTCCTGATCTGCATATTGATTTCAACTCATAATTCTTCATAAACAAAA
Organism: Pithys albifrons albifrons; assembly: GCF_047495875.1. Taxonomy (NCBI): domain Eukaryota; kingdom Metazoa; phylum Chordata; class Aves; order Passeriformes; family Thamnophilidae; genus Pithys; species Pithys albifrons. The sequence continues at coordinate 5,836,182 of NC_092474.1, read as the reverse complement.
TGGATCCACAGGAGCCTGGTGATCCGTGTGCTGGTGCCTCCCCCTCTCTGCTCATGGATTAACACACACCTGTACTGCAGAACACACTGCCTCAGGGACAACTGGGAGGTCTGGGAGCTTCCCCTGGAAGATGGAAAGCTGGAAAGCCCCAGCAGAGCCCGGGTTATGTCCCTGATAACCCCCCACTCCAGGCTGTGCAATGTGCCACCCACGTGCTGCTGTTCCACAGCACCCCCAACCAACCTGGGCTGCTGCACATCATCCCCAGCACTGCCCTGTGGAAAGGAAGCTGGACTGGATTCCCAGGGATGTGTGTGCTCTGGAAGTGCATCCAGAACCCTGTGCTGTGGCTGCCTGCAGTTCCCACCCTCCCGAAAAACTGGGCTTTCAACCAGAAGACACAGTTCTGATTATTCTGTACAACCCAGAAATTAATCACTCCTGCATTCTGCACAACAACACAGCTTTGCTCTGGAAAATGAACTGCTGTGGGTCAGTCACAGACATGCCATTTCACATTCTCTTACATTCTCCCAGCCAGGTGGAATCCTCTCCCCAGCTCCAATCATCCAGCTTTCCTTGAATGTGGCACAAACATCCAGCCCAGGCTGCTCATCCCTCTGCTCGGGCTTCACCTGCAGTTCCAGGGTAGGTTCTCCTCACACCCATAAAATGTTCTGCTTTTGGCCCCAGGGGCAGCAGGATCAGTCCCTAAGTAGGTGCCCCACACTGACACAGGGGGGCCTGAAAGGGAGGAAGGAAGACAACACAAGGAAAGAGAAGCTCAAAGCAAGACAGTTTCCTCAGACAAGGGTGTATTCTGTGCAATAAAGAGGTTAATCCCCCTGATGTGCATGACAGCAAATACCTTTTGCTCCAAAAGCCCTTAAGGCTGCAGTTTCCCCCCTATTTCCTCCAGGATTAATACTCTTCCACAGAAGTCTGCCAGCTGCTGCATGGTCTCTCTGGATATCATGAATTCTTGGGTTTTCTGACTTTTTCCACCATTAGAAGGACATTTATCAGGTTAAGCCCAGATTTCTTTCCCTGTCTTACCAGCAGAAGAGTTTTGGATGACTAATCAAATGACTGAATATATTTTACAGATTAAATTCTCCCTTCACTATTTATACTAGGCAAAGTCACTTTGACACTATTCTGGCTTTCCACTGCAAAAAACTTTCCAACTTAAATTCCCCTAAAACGAGCACTCTCTCAGCAGACAGGACTGGTGTTGGCTCCAACCTGCCCTCCCCCAAGTCAGCTTCAGCTGTCACCAAAAACACAGCAAGCATTTTCCTTCTTAAGAACTATGTGTTCTTGCAGTTATATTCAGTGGACCAGAAGAGTTTGGCATCAGAAAAAGAACTATCTGATTTCTTGGACTCACTGCAGGAGAACCTGCCTTGGCCAGATCCAGTTACCACACCAGGAACTCAGTTCAATTAAAGCCACCGTGGGCAGTGAATATTGGCTGTACCAGGAGGGCTCAGGCACTCACACACACCTCACACCCAGCTTTGGGGCTCTCACTGCTCTGCAAAGGGTGTTTCTTCCTGCAGTTATAAATAACAGAGAGCAAAACACTCCCTTTTATGTTGGTGTAAAGATTTTCAGAGTCGCCATCCACGAATTGCTACGACTATTTTAGTAGATGGAAAGTAGTCAACAGCTCTTGAGAACCTCTCACATTTGTCTCTGTTTTCAGAGCTGAAAGTGTATTTTTCAGCTTAATTCAGACTGAGCATTGAAGTCAAGGTCAAATCTACTAATTTTGCCATGATCTGCACTGTCTTCTTTCACCTCCATTACCTGCAATTTCCATTTCTATGCACAGTTAGGAGGGAAACATGCCCTGCAAAGGAGCTGCACCTCAGACCTACCTCAGGATCCTTGGAGTGCCCCTTTTATGCCAGGGAAGTGAGAGCTGCCATGTCCAGATGGCTGATCCTTGTGGGACAACTCTTGGATGGCACAGAAAACCTCTGGGCAGCAGGGAGGGAAAGTACAAAAATACAACACAGGCCCAAACCACCTTCCTAAAAACCTGCTCAAAGCAAGTTTTCCCTCGGATCTTTTCTCCCATGGCTTCCATCCTTGGGATCCCACATACAAGGTGAGTCCTCAGACAGAGACATCTCTTACAGCTCCCAAGTGAGGTCTCCAGCCAGTCCTGCCTGTGCTTTCAGTGGCCTCCTCTCACCCCATCAATCCCCCCATCCCATCCCATCCATGGTTTGCAGCCCATCTGCAGCCTCCTGTCCCCTCCAGGGAGGGTCCCACCTCCATTTCCCTGGAATGGCACCCACGGGAACATTCCTGAATGTCACAGTGAGTCACATCACATCTGCTCAGTGCTGGGCTCAGGACAACCTTCTCCACGGAGCTTTTCCACGAGGGGTTGTTCACCAGGTCTTATTTTTAAAGAATCTGGGCCAAGTCATCCCTGCTGTAGCTTTAATGACGTCAATGAGCTACAGCAGGGGTGAAATTGGGCCATTATTTTTTATGTCCATATGTCCTGTGCCCATTAAAGAAAAAAAAATGCAAAAGAAGATCAAGGAAGAAAAGAAAAGTTATTGAATCAAAAAGACTACCCTGTGCAGAGATTAACATCTAGATGTGGAATGTTCCTCTTTTGCTCCTGCTGTACATTCATAAATATAACAGTTTATGGAAAAAGAAAAACTCCTGTCAAGGTACAACACGAGTCCTGCAGTGACAAATTATGTTCGTTTTTTGTATCCTGTTTTGATAAAAAAAAACTAACAAAAAAGAAATCTTTACCAGGAAAGGTCTCTTCAGAGCTCAACAAAGCAAGGGCCACAGTTGGCAGCACGTGGTGGTTCCTGCACTGTCAGCCAATCTCACCACACTCAGCCCAGGGGACCTTGTCCTGAGCTCCCTCCTCAGCAAACCCAAAACAAAATTATACAAACAGCAAAAGGAAAAATCCCCTGTCTAAGGTGACACCTGAACAACATTTTCAGCTTCACTCGAAGACCAAGCCCTCTCTGCAAAGGCCTTTATTCCAACTGCTTTCCCTCTGCATTGATGAGCTCTTTTTCCCACAACAAGCCACAACAGTTGGAGGTTTTGTTTTTGTTTTTATTTTTATTCCTCTCCTCCCTTTTCCCCTCCCATTCCAGCACTGGAATCAAAATAACTTGGGATGGAAAACGTGTGACCTCCCAAGCCTTTATTTACAGTACCACAAACCACAAGGGAAGGATCTCTCCCAAGTTTTCCAACTGGAATGGGAACAGCAGGGAAAAAACATGCCCTCATTTTTGCAGCTGTGATATTTAACACATCACAGGGCAGAAGAATGGGAAGGAGGCAGGAGAGTTGGAAGCCAGTAATGAAGCCATGAAAATATTGGATGAAGAGGCTTAGCCACACAAGTAGGTTGACATGATCACAGCCTTTCTGCCCAGAAATAACCAGAGCTTTGTATCTGCAAATGTACCTGCAAAACCAGCCTGACACATTAAATGGGGTTACTCCTTGGCTTTTACATGAAATCAGACCATAAAACTATGGGAAACCTTCTGGACTTCACCTGATTTTGTGTTAGTGCTGTAATGATCTCTCTTCATGCCACCATCTCCCAGAATTCCTACAGCAAAGACTTTGTCAAAAATAGAAGCCTCAAAGCAGTGGAATCTTCCTCAGATATTTAAACAGCATAGAAAAACAAACACACAAAGGAGGTTCAGACCTATAGAAAGTTTCTTGCAGCAGGAAACTGTCAGTTAGTCTGTGGTTCCAACCACACCAGCGTCACAGCTCCTTCCTCCCAAAAGACGTGACCCAACAGTTCCTCCTGTCTGGTGCTCCTGCTGTAAAAGGAGGAAAACCACTACAAGAAAAATTCACCCACATTTCCACGAGAAATTTCACTGGGCCAAACCATCCAAGGGACTACACAGATCCCTGCTTTGGAAAAGGGATCCTTCTGTATCTTTGCAAATATTTATGTCCTGGTCTGTCAGGTCTAACTCAAGTTTAGCTGTAACAATCTCCCACCTTTACAAGACCCCATTCCCTCTCTCCCTCCCCTTCTGGCAGCTCAGCCTGGCACAGTAACAGGTGCCACCCTCACCCACAACCTTTACACACTGAGGCAGGGAATGCCACAATTGTGCTGCCAGAGCTCTCCTCACCAGCCACCACCCAGCTCTCTGCACTGGGATCACCTCAAGCTAACTCCTTACAGTGAGTTTTGCAACATAGTTGGTGAAGGATCCAACACGAGGACAGATTTCTCTGCATTCACTTGGTCTCCAGGAACTCATCCTTTACAGGGGGTTCAATTCTCGTGTCATGGTAATGCCCCGGTAAGTAGAGGATGGAGAAAAAGTAACACTCAGCCCCAATTTCTGTCCATATAAAAGGTCATAAGGATCTGGATAGAGAAAAGCTGCTCACATTACACAGCCAGGGGTGGAAAATCCCAGTCCAGCATGGCCCAGGCAGAGACAGGAGCTGCAGACAAGGCAGAGGGGGCTGGAAGGGCACCAGAAGCTCCCACGAGCAAAGCAAACCCATGCCTGCTTTTGACAGGACACCACACACTCCTTCAGTGACATGTACAAACTGCACAGAGGGGGCACCACTTGCCCAGTGCACAAGCCCCCTGTGCCCACCTGGCTCACACCTTGCCAGGGTAAGGCACCTGGGATTCCACCCCAGCTCCTGCCTCCTCTCCTGTGGAACATCCTCCTGCCCAATGTCAGCCTGTTCCTTTTCTTACAGATGGAAACACACACTCCTCATCCCACCCAGGATTCTGCAGCTGCAGAACCAGTGGGAACACAAAAAGTCATCAAATCATAGAATCTGAGAATGGATTGGGTTGGAAAAGACCTCTGAGATCATCAAGCCCAACCCTTGAGCCAACTCCAGTCCCTTTACCAGATCATGGCACTCAGTGCCACGGCCAATCTCACCTTAAAAACCTCCAGGGATGGGGAATCCACCCCCTCTCTGGGCAGCCCATTCCAATGCCTGAGCACTCTCTCTGCAAAGAATTTTTTTCTGATCTCCAACTTAAATCTCCCCTGGCAGAGCTTAAGCCCATCACTGGACAGTTGGAAGGGAGGATGTTGAGGGACAGAGCAGCACATTCCTCCTCACTCTGTACCAGCATCTCCCATCCCGCAGTTTCCCTGCCCAGGTCCCACAGCTTCCAGAACCAGCAGCCCTTGGGGCCTTCATACACACACCCCTCAGGGACTGAGGACACCTGCCTAAATTTTGAACTTTTTCCATGCAAAACACTCCCAGGTACAACCTGCAGAAGAGCCTTGTCCCAACATTTCCCCTCTGTGCAGCAGTTTGGATTCAAAGCCTCCAGGTTTGGAACAACACAGGGCTGCTGGCAGAACAAGGGGGACAAGCACCCCCTGCCTCCAGCATTTTCCTGGACTCTGCTCCTCAGCTTCTTGTCTGCACTCCCTGACCAGGTTTGAAATCCATTTGTGTCCCTCCATTCCCTACCTGCCAATCCACAGGCTCTCCAGTGACACAGCCTGGATTCATTCTGCAGCAAACACCGTTCCAAAGGCAGCTCCCCCTCCCCTGCCCACGAAATTAATGACCACTTGGGCACCTCCTCAGCCCTGTCAAACCCTCCAGGCAGGTGAAATGAGCAGAGCCACAAGCCAAGGGCAAAGCCAACCCTGGGCACTGCCCAAGGACTGCTTTTCTTCTTTGTTGCTGCCACCAATTCCCAGAACCACAGTCCCTCCACAACAGCCTGAGGAGGATTCATGACCTACCACAAGGAGGGAAAGCTCCTGGGATACAGATGTTCCTCCTCAGCACAGGAGCACAAATTCACATGGCAATTAAAGCCTCTAGGAGCAAACCCTCCTCTGTTAGAGCTGCTGACAGCAGCTTTGGCTCCTTCAGAGAGGGCACACAGGAGCTCTGGGCTCTCTCCAAGGAAATCAGGTATTCCTGAGGGACAAAACACAGCCCTGGGAACAGCCTGGCTCTGCCAATCCTGAAGAGAGAGGCTCCAGGAAGGGAATCAACACGAGGAACGGCAGGGAATTCACTGCGAGCCCATTTCCTGACAGCAGAGAATTAAGGTGTTCAAATCACTCTTAGTTTCCAACAAAGATATTTCATGTTAATCCAGGGCTGGTGTCACTGTCCTCTCAGTGCAACTGCTGAGACCCCGAGATATAAATCCACAGCAACTGGAAACACATTTCAGCCTGGTAAGTGAACAGCCTCAGCTCCAAACTCATTTATTCTGTCTCTTCTTCCCAGCAATTCGTTCCTCCTGAAGCAAAACCCATCCATTTTTGAGTTTCAGCATCCAGCAGCAAAAATGCAAAGTTGCTATGCCACAGTATCACCCCAAAGAGACATTTGGTGGAGTTGACAACACCCTTCCTCACAAGGGAAAGAAACCATCCCTTAGTGCTGAGGAATGTACTGGAGGAAAATAAGAAGATGCAAAGCCAGGCAGTCAGGCTAAAGGCTGACACTCCATCTATCAAAAATCTCCTTTGCAGCCACTGATTCTGTAGGGAGGTTTTACACTCTGATATACATTTCTCCAACACACACAAAGGAGGTTTGGTGGGAGCTGGACACACAGAGTGAACCTCCAAGCACAGGTTTTACAGCAGGGAGCAGCAGGTACTTATATTCAGAAAAATCACAATCTCTTCACATTGACTTGTTAAAAACCACCACAGGGTAACTGCTTCCCCTTCTACACTCTCCAGTGGGAAGTGCTGCCTTTCAACCCTCTTAGCAATGTAAAATAAAGTTCAGAGGGCAAAAAAAAAGGTAGAAACAACAAATTGATGGAAGTACCAGAGGCTGCACAACTGTTTATTTCAACACAAATAAAAAATCAACACAGCTAATATTTTTTAGGGGGAAAAAATCTCAGACAAGATTTAAATATCCATTAAATTTATGTTAATTGCACATCCTGTGCAGCCATTCTGCCTTTTCGTTAATTTATTTGAAAGATTTTAACGAGACAAAGATGCTGACTAAGAAAAAGGGCAGGGAGTTTTCATTAAAAAGGTTTATTCCCAAAGCACACACGTCTCTGCAATTCAAGCCAACCATGTCCTGTGAGTGCCAAGCCCTTCTCCAAGTGCAGCCATTCCTTCCAGACTCCATTTTAGCACGTTCTCCCCAAGCATCTCCTCAAGTGGCACCCAAGCTGAGGTTAATCCTCTCTAACCAGTTCCCCTCAGATTAACCCCCATTCTCCCCAGTAACATCTCCATGGGCTTTTTTCTCCCTAATACAGAAGCAAAAGAAAAGCCATCCAGCAGAAATGTCAGCACTTACCTTGTGCCAAAAATCCCTCTAGATGCTTCAGAGCGCAGGAGGGAGCAGAGACAGCATTGCTGGAGAAGGATGTCACTGTTGGTCCACATGTGTCAACATCCTAGAGAAAGACAAAACACAGTTGCTTGAGTGCCATGCCCAAGGGAAATGAGGAGCAGGGATGAAGCTGCATCCTCTGCCCAGTTACGGCTCCCATGCAAACAACACAAAGCTCCAACGTCTCCTAATTGCACATCAGAGTTTCTGTGCAGACATCCCTCCGGTACGGCAGAAATTCAATACGGGAGAGTGGGCGGCAACGAGCACCTCAGGGAGTTAAAGTGCCTTCCAAGCCATGAGTCATCACCATCTCAACTCATGGAAATTAAGAAGGAAAAAAGGGAGAGAGAGAGAGACAGAAGAGGAGAACACACACAGGCGCAGTGCACTGACCCTCCTCACGTGCTCCCTCTGTACAACACTTCCCTTACAGCAGTTCCCTTCTCTTTTGGGTGCTGCAGACAGAGCAGCATCACCCTGGCACACCACGAGGTTCTTCCCAACAGCCCCCAGAGACTGGGCAGGATCCCATGGGCAGGGCTGGAACAGAGATGGGGCTGCCTTTGGAACAAGGTTCTTCCCAACAGCCCCCAGAGACTGGGCAGGATCCCACAGGCAGGGCTGGAACAGAGATGGGGCTGCCTTTGGAACAAGGTTCTTCCCAACAGCCCCCAGAGACTGGGCAGGATCCCACAGGCAGGGCTGGAACAGAGATGGGGCTGCCTTTGGAACCCCCCCAAGTTGTTTCACACCTGGAAGAACAAGGAGGAGCTCCCCTGGATGCCACAGGGAAGGGATGGAGAAGACAAGGGTGATGAAGCAGCAGCACCCAGGAGGGCAGGGCCAGCTCCCTATCCACACAACCCCAGGCAGCCCTTTCACATTCAAATTCCTGCCACCTGCCATGCCCCAAGGCTGATTTTTCCCAGGAGAGCTGAGGCCCAAAAGGAACCTGCAACCACTCCCTGCCAAGCAGGTTATGTGGTTTGCTTCGTTATTCCAAGCAGTGCCTGGTCTAAGAGATTCCCTCAGGCTCAGTCTCATCTTTACCTCCAAACCCTGGCTCTAATGATGCACTGAAAGCAGGTGGGTTGCACTGCAGGGCACACCATGTGCCCCCACCACCATCCCCCCAAATATATTCAAGTTTCTTTAGGTCTCCCTGGCTCATCCTCATTTCTCTGCCCTCCAGTCAGCAGCCAGCACAGAACCAGGGCTCTGCAGGGCACGTGGGCTGCCAGGGGGATGGAGCAGGGAAGGTTTGGGCTTCAGCAGCTCCTGCATCCCCCCAGAACCCACACACTCAGGTTAAAGCTGCCTCTAACTCGCTCACCCCCCCACCAGCAGAAACAGCCCTTTCCCCTTCAGGTCAGCAAGGGCACAGTTGTCCTTCTCAGCAGCAGGAAATGTGTTTTGCATCAGAACATGCAAATCTGGGTCTACAACCCCACAAATGCAAGCACATCTCTGTTATTGGGACCTTGGTCCAAGCTTTAAGAGCAGCACCCAAAACCAAAGGGTTAAGAAAAAATAAAAGAAAAATAAGAAAAAAAATAAAGAAAAATAACTAAAACCCCAACCTACTCTGCTCCCTGTGCCAAAGAACCTGAAATGCTTGGAAAACCCACTGCTGCCTTCAGCTGCAAACACTGCTTCAGTTCACAGGTAACGTTCACAGTTAACCAGTTACTGCTCCTTCCTCTTGTCCCTTCTTGAACAGCAATTTAAAAAATATTCCAGTGCTTGCCCAGGTCAGATTCATCCCAGAGGAAGAGCAAACATGAGGAACACTGAAGGGCCATTAATCTCAGCAATCTCACCAGGAGCAGCAGCCAGACAGCTTAAAAATATATTTAGTCCACAAATGCTTATTAACGTCATTTGCTGATTCACAGCTGAGCCAGGCCCAGGGAGCCCAAATGCCACTTCTGCTTTCCCAGGCTGGGTTTAAAACAATAATAATGATTTTTTAAAAAACAGTTCAAAGTGTCAGGCATCAAGTTGCTTAACCTATCTCAAAAGCTGTGAAGCAACTATCAGCTGTGGATCTATTGGTGGTGGAAGCAGCAGGTCCAGCCTGTGGTTCTGTGGTTGAGGATCTGATAAGAGTTTATCTGAACCTCAGTCTCAATTTTCTTTTATTGGCTTATTGATCTCGCTGCAAACGTTAATACTCGAGCCAAGCTCGTAAATAAAATTAATTCTTCAGGCTCACAACCAAATTAACACTGAAAATCACCACAACTTTTAAAATTATATCCTTACAACTGAAGAAAAAGATTTGATGATTTGACAGACACAAACCTGTGTCAAGATTTTCTTTGGGTGCTTCAGGGCAAAATTAACCCACAATATTATTAAGGAATCCTTTAAGTAAAAACTCTTTCCATGAAAGAAAATTTAAAATGTTTCTTCCCCGACTGTTATACACAATATGATGATTCAAAGCCCACAGGACTTTCTCTCTAAAGCAACTATTCAAATCTGTGTGATGGAAATGTATTTAAATAGCACATTTTCATCTTGCTTTCCCTTTGAATTTTTAAAGGCATTTTCAGGAAAGCAAGTATCTCATTAGTCCTTTTAGCCATTCTACCATTCTGATTTGCAAGTAAACAAGACCCCTCACACTGCCTTTCCCTTTTGAAAGATTCATAGTTTTTAACTCAATATACATCCAGTCTGAGCCTCACATGCTATACAATAATTCGCTCCTCAGGCACACCAGGATTTGTCCATTCCACTCTCCTGACATTTTCCACATGCTGGATGTGTTTCTACACACCCTGGATATGCCAGACAACACCCTCCCAAAAGCACCATCCACCACAACCTTCACTTTAGGAAATAAATTGTAAAAACCTGAGTCAGTCCAGGGCCCTGCTCTGTCCCCTGGGCTGGTGGAGCTCAGAGTGCCCAGAACGACCCCAACCCAGAGGGTCAGGATTTCAGGGTTGGGGTGAGGGCAGTTCCCAAAATCCCCCAGATACCTCCAAAGCTGAAGGGCAGCCACAAAGCCTCCTCAGTCTCAGAAAATCAATCTTCCTACCTGCTTTATTCTATTCTGTGCCAGGGCTGGGGTTTTTTTTCCCCCTGGGTTGCAGATTGGGGAAGGATGACAGGAATTCTCCTTTTCATTGACACTCAGTCTGTAACAAGTGTTCCAAACAGAAAGACACTTCTCTACACCCTTGCTAATGGTGCTGAAATCAAGAGTGATTAAAAGCAAAACCATTTCTGCACAACAGAAACTGAAAGTGTTGCCTCTGGGAAAACAGCACAGCGTCAGCAAACACTAAAAGTAATAGATAATTAATGCAGCCCAGGACATGAGGACATATTTCTAAAACTTGTTTCTGGAATAATCACAAACAATTCACCTTGACTGTATTCCCAAGTCATCACTTTTTAAAGTCACTGCAGTTTAAAGAGGCCTTGCTGATGCTATTCTAAATTTATTTATTTTCAGGTGTGAGAACAGATCACCAAGGCAAAATTGAAACTTAAAAATTGTCAAGTTTTAAGCTTCTTTTAGATTTCTAATCATAACCCTGGCTGCACTTCAGAAGCATTTTGTGCTATGTGGAACTAAAATACAAAATTAAGAGTTCTTCTGCTTTAAAATTAAACTGCTCAAGTGTGGGAGGCTCCAACACTGCTAAACAAGGGGCACATTTGTCCAAAGCACCAGGAAAAAACAACCCACCAAAAATCCAGCAATGTGAGTTAATGCAGGAGCTTCCCAAAGGCTCCAACAAGTTTTATTATGGAGGATTTGCAAAGAGGAGCCTTTCAAACTCCCTCCCTTCCTCCAAAGGCTTCCAGGGAAGCAGCTCAGACCCAAATCCAAGCCCAGTTTGGTGGTGGAGCAGCACAAGAGCTCAGCATGGGGGGGCCACCAGAGGACACCCCACCTGTCACAGAATGGATTGGGCAGGAAAAGCCCTCTGAGATCATCAAGTCCAACCCTTGGGCCAACTCCACTCCCTTTACCAGATCATGGCACTCAGTGCCACGGCCAATCTCAGCTGAAAAACCTCCAGGGATGGGGAATCCACCCCCTCTCTGGGCAGCCCATTCCAATGCCTGAGCACTCTCTCTGCAAAGAAGTTTTTTCTGATATTTAACTTCAATTTCCCCTGGCAGAGCTTGAGCCCATCGTGCCCCCTTGTCCTATTGCTGAGTGCCTGGAAGAAGAGACCAACCCCCACCTGGCCAGAACTTCCCTTGAGGTAGTTCTAAACAGTGCTGAGGTCAGAGCCACATGGCCATGGAAGTCCCTCCTGCAGGAGGCAGAGGTGCCACACAGCTCATTCCTGGCACAAACACCACACTGCCCTAACAGCTGGCACTTACCTTTCCAGGGAGGAGGATTAATTAATTAATTACAAGATGCTTTCTGAAGGCTTCTCTGCTGCACTTCACCCCTCAGTCCTTCCCCACCACCACTACAATGCTCTGTTCTGGTGGGATGGGCAGTTCCCACCTCCCCATGACCTGAACAGACACACCTCTGACCCCCACACCACAAAGGCCTCACACCTGCAGCCAATAAAGTCAATCAAAGCAAGGCTGATTGTCTTACAGGGGACAAATGAGGCAGCCAAACCCTTCCCCACCAACACCACAGCTGGTTCAGCTCAGCTCAATCTGCAGCAACAAACACCAAGCCCTGCCCAGTGCCAGCCGTGCTCAAACCCCACCTGCCCATGGCTTGGGACCAGAGAATCCCAAAAGCCCTTTCTCCCCAGAGCTTTGTGCCCTCCCATCAGTCACCCCAAAATAATAAGGGGATATAACTGAGCAACTGCAAATCAACAAACCACAGAGCAATAAATCCCAAATCCTCAAGAACTCAAACTGGAGGAACAGGCTCCAGGATGTGCCAGGAAATTCATCAACGTGCAGGATAAATGTAAATGCTGCAGTTGGCTGGAAAACACAAACAGCTTAGAAAGGCACCCAGACCATTCTCCCCTCTCTGATGTTTGTAGCATCTGGACCCTCCAAAATGTCCTGGGGTTACATTCCCAAAGGAGCACGAGGTCCTGGCCTTGCTGTAACAGCCAGACCCAAGGGATGGGAGAGAAAACAAACAGCACAATGTTTCCAGAAGCTGCCTGGGCTCTGGACCCTGCTGGAGCTAAAATGACCTTTTCATTTGCTAAGCCCTCTCTCTGCTACCTTAAAAAGTCATTATTCCTTTCTAAAAAGTCGTTATTCCTTTCTAAAAAGTCATTATTCCCTTGTATTAAATGGGAGATTGGAGTGGGAAGTGTTTTAACACATTGCTCTGATCAGACTGCAGGAGGTATTAAAATAAACCCCCCACACTCGAGATTTGAGGACACTCACCTCAGTCTGTGAGAAATAGGAAGAGTCACACTTAGCATCAAATATCAAAGGTGGCAACCTGTGCCCCACACACATCTCCTTCCCCAACAGGGGAGACCTCCTGCTCTCATGGTGGGATCTCAGGGACCTCCACCAGCAGCTCCTGCTCCACTGCCTGGACCTGCTTCCAGGTGGGCAGAGCTTAAACAGCAGCTTTTCAAAGCATCTATTTAGAGCCAAACTTCAAACTCCCCTCTGAGAGCAGTAAAACCTACAGGATTTTCTTTTTCCAGGAGCGTAAAAGTGGAGGAGGAGAGAAAATTGGAAAAAAAAAAAGGAAAGAAAAAGCCTCTGGGTGGGTTCAGCACCTGTGTATGCCAAAGGCACTCCATGTTTTATGGATGACAATGCCATCACTCCTGTGAAGGTTCTAAGTGAATCAGCCACACAGGGTCTCTCCACAGCTCCACAGGAGATCTCTTTTTCAGAAAAAAAAATTAATTCAACTGTATGATTTATATTCCTTTTCAGTCATTTCTAGACAGGAATATTTCAAACAGAGAACCCAACGTCAGCTCCCACCTTGCCCCTTCCCATACCAATGTGGCAATTAGCACAGGGCAATTAGTCAACTGTGCAGTATTTAACCTTAAATAAAGCAGTTCAAGGAATAAAACACCATTTAATTGGGAGTTGACAGCCAGGGAAAAAACAGTGGCTCAGTGAGATGCCTAAAGAGGGTCTGAAATCCACCCCCAGCTCTTGATGGGAGCCTGTCCTTGTCAAGGAAAGGATCCATAATAATGCTCAGTATTGTGCTTTCATCCTCTGTTTTATCAGAGCTCATCTGCTGATCAATGAGGAGTCCCAGGGAATAACACTCTGAATTTCAATGTCAACACAGCAGTACTGTGGTAATGATCGAAAATATTTACATATTGCCTCATTGATCGTGGGGTGTTCTCTTCCAACCATCTGGCTACTGGGCACTCATTTTTTTCATTATTTTGTTTTATTTTTTAGGGCTTCACAACTATTTCAAGCAGGCTGTTTGACCATCTTTACAGCCAACATCCAACATTCCACCTGAATCAGGTTTTTCTGTTACTTTTAACCCAGAAAATTAGTGAAAGCATTAATCAACTTCACCCCAACTCAGGGAAAACAATTTTCTTAACAAGAACAAACCCCCAAAAAACCCCAGCAAACACCTGCCCTGTGATGTGCCAACTCAGCTCCAAGGTCTTGCTTCTGATGTGACTCAAGGGTGTCACCGTTTTGCCAGCAGATGAGTCAAATGGAAATGTGTCACTCCCTCTGCTCTCCGTGCCAGCCCGAGCAAGGAAAGGCTGCAAGGGCTGGTTTTCTCACCTCCAGAAGGAATTCCTTCTGACCCCTGCAAGGTGGAGCCCCAGGGTGCCTGTGCTGATGGTGCCTTTAGGAACTGCCCAAGTTCTCCATGCCAGGTGGGTCAGGCCATAGAATCTGAGAATGGATTGGGTTGGAAAAGACCTCCGAGATCATCAAGTCCAACCCTCGGTCCAACTCCACTCCCTTTACCAGATCATGGCACTCAGTGCCACGGCCAAGCTCAGCTGAAAAACCTCCAGGGATGGGGAATCCACCCCCTCTCTGGGCAGCCCATTCCAATGCCTGAGCACTCTCTCTGCAAAGAATTTTTTTCTGATCTCTAACTTCAATTTCCCCTGGCCGGTGCCCCCTTGTCCTATTGCTGAGTGCCACACAGGCTGCAGGAAAATAAAGCTTTGAAAGCCCCCTGAGCTTCCCTTCCCTGCTCCCAGTGGAGCCTCTGCATCCCAACTTCCCCCAACTCCCCCCAGTGCCACCCCCCGTGCCACCCATGGCACTGCTGGGATGGATCTGCCCCACCTGCTGCACCCTCTGACCCCCTGCAGGTCCAGAGACACCCCCTGGGCTACGCATCCAGAAATCCTGGGGAGAAATTGAGATATAACCTCAAAAAAACCCAAACCAAAGCAAGAAGCACCTCCCTGCAAGGTGCTTTAGTCACCAAGGCACTGCCCTCTCCCAGCATGGCACACCCCGTTTAAATCTCATCTTGCTGATCCCAGGTTTCCACGCAAAAGTGAATTTTCAAACAAGCTTTGCAAGGCTTATCTGTGTGCATTCCTCTAGGAAGCTGAGGAGCAAGTTCAATAAAATATGCAGCAAAGACTGACATCTACAAGATCTACAAGTTTGCTGCAAGAGACCTCAGCAGGCAACTTGATGGGAATATTAAAAAGGTGGTTCTCAAACAGTTGTCAAACTGATTTCAAGGAGTTTTTTAGTGGCTCCAAACCTGTTTATAATCAGAGGCTGGCACTGCCAGCTGCTGGTACCATAAACTTGATTTAGGAAGAATGGGAGGCCTAAAAGCCAAATTATAATCAACCTTTAAACCAGGAATTAAAACACTGTCAACAAGGTTTAGCTGCTGATTTTGATAACAAAGTTCCAGATAAAACATTACCTCTTTTTTTTTTCCATCTCTACTTTGACAACAAGGAATAAAACACAAGTTCTGTCAGCAAAATGACACAGAGAACAAAAGGCAGAGCAGGGGGGAAAGTGCTCTGACACATCTGCCTTTGATGATACAGATGCTCCAGCAGGCAGTGAAATCCCTCCTTTATGTCAAGCTCCTTTTCCTGCTGGGACAACTCTTTGAAGGAAGGGGCAGGAGGGGGACAGGAGGGTCTTCCCTCTCCATCCTCTCCTGCCCAGATGTTTTGCAGACACGATGCAGAAGATCTGACCTAATGGTACCAAAGTGCTCACCCTCAGCAAGGCAAGTCAAACCATCTCTTCCAAACAAAAGGATAAATGAGAACTGGGAATCCAAAGCAACACACAGAGGCTGAAGCACAATTTTTAATCCTTCCACTGGGCTTGCCCAAATATGCTCTTCCCTCTCAGAGGCAGCATGTTAGAGGTGCCCTTTGGAAAAACTTATTTACAGACACTAAATGTATGCAAAAGTAAGCACTGGAATTACTCCACAGTCCCAAAAGACACAAAGGACATTTTGTGCCCAAGCTAAACACATTTCTGAGGATATTTGATGGAAGATGTTTACTGTTTGTTGAAGTTAAAACTTGGAACAATGTTTTACAACCCAGATACAGGTCAGACAAACAGTGGGTCCCAAGAGACTCAATAAATTATGCTTAAAAACAAGGCAGAGAGGGGAAATAAAACAGGCTGTGTGTTCTTCTCCCGCAGTTGGCTTTGGTGCATCAGAAGCCTAAAGCCCCATGTTGAGCCTGCTCAAAAAATAACAAGGAAAACAAAGCAAAACCAGAGACAGAAAACTGGGAATTGTGGTGAATGGTGTCCTGCAACGTTCCTGGTTTAAAACAGAAGTGATCCCTCACCTTTGCTTGGAAAGAGTGATCTTTACAAAATCACAGACTGTTCTGAGTTGGAAGGGACCTACAAAGATCATCGAGTCCAACTTTCAAGTCAATGGCCCACACAGGGGACTGAACCCATGACCTTGGCATTATTACAACTAAGTTTTAACCAGAGTGTTCCTGAGGAGAAGGGGATGGCAGAGGAACAGCAAGCAGAGCCTCCCTCCCCCTCCTGCTCTTCTCCACCAAATATCTGCGAGTTATTTACATCCGAACTCCCCTCCGCTTTCACAGCTTGCACTTCACTCTGCATCCTGCTGGAGATGACACATGTTTAGCTCTCGGCATGTTTAGGCTGCAACACCCTCTGAAAGTGAGGTCGGGTCACTGAGCCCTCAGAGGGAGGATTTCCAGCTGCAGGGACTGGCTGGAGAGCAACACACCCAAGCACAAGGCTCCATCTCTGCACCACCCTGAGGAATCAACCTACTCAGCCAAGGAGACAACCAAACAGCTTGGCAACGCCTACAGCTGGTGCTCAACCTCAGATCCAGTGAAAAGATGTAAATATTTAGATTTCAATTTCATCTGAGATGATAAATATAAAATCTCTATTTCTATCTTTAAAATAAAAATAAAAAAAAGGCAGCATTAAAATAGGTAAGCCACCCACATGGAGAAAAGGATTCTGCTGTAGCTCTACCTTCAGGAGGAGGTTATTGAAGCTATGGTATTGATCTCAAAACAAATTATAACCACAAGTGAAATTATTCCTGTTGAATTCTCTTCTGATGTACATAAAACATAATTGCACCACGATTATACATAAATACCTACATGCAATTGTTCTGCTGTTCATTCCAAACATGTAGTGGCTGCTGGCAGCCCATTAGGTTTTTACCCCTTAAGAAATGCCCATGGAGAGGTAACTCTGACCCAAGTCATCTGAAAAGAGCCCCAAAGTGCTGCCCCAACCCCAAACAAGATCCTTCCTGACTCACCCATGGCCTGCTGTTTACCAGGGCTGTCCTACAAAAACCTGCAATCCTTCCACAACCTTTTAAAGCACTTAATGGCATTAAGGCCCCACTGCACGTCCAGAGTGAGGTCACACAAATACCAGACTCCTTTGGAGCCCAGATAAGGCAGCCTCGCCCCTGCAGGTACAACAGAGCCCATGAGGTGCTGGTGTGATTACACACCCCCACCCTCCCCACTGATGGGACAGAAACGACTGCTCAGGTCACTGCTCTGGGAGTTAAGGCAGCTCAGTCAGTGTCCCCAAGCTCCACGGTGGGTATGGAAGTTCCAGCAAGGCAAACAAAGCGGAGTTGCCTTCCCCGTCCATTCCAGGGATCCCGGCACCAACGGAACTCCCAGCAGTTCTGTCACTGTTTTCCTCCCCAAGTTCTCAGAGTTCACTTCAATGACCAGATGTGCCCTCCCAGATTACAGCAAACTATCCCTGGTTCTTTAACTGGATTCCCCAGATCTCTGTACCCTCCTCCAGTCAGGACCAGACTTTGGAAAACCCCAGAGTGAAATCCCAGTATCTGGTCTCTGACAGGACACTGAGCTGTTTAAAGGGACAGAAAAGGTTGAGTGGCAAACCACTTTTCCTCATCCCATAGAAGAGTCTCTCCAACTTACCTGATCCCACCAGTCTTCCTGCCGAGGAGAGTTCTGAGGTTCCTGCTGCCTCGACCTCAGCTGACCAAACACCCAGCCAGGACTGTCAAACCTGTGCAGAGCCCTCACTCTCCAACACACCCAGGGCTGGGGTGTTTTCTTGTGGAAAACAACCTGATGCCCACAAGGACACAGGCTTTGGGCTGTTGCAGGTCTTCACATCTGCCTGAGCAAGATATTCTGAAGGCTGCTTAAAAACCAGAAGAAAAAAAGTCCTCACGTTCTCAAGCCCCACGTGGGAAGGGAGAAGCTGCAGCTGAGCCCACGATGGCCTGTGGGAGGCCCAGGCAGTGCTGAGGGTTCCACACTCCTTCCTGGAAAGCTCCTCCTGCCCAGTACTCCTGACTCAGCCAAGGTGTTTGCTTTCCGTCCCTCCCACCTGGGCGCTGCCACTGCGTCCTGCCAGGCACCAACCCCGGGGCAATGACCCTGGCACGGGCACTCCGCTCCCCAGGGCCCTGCCAGCCCAGTGACTTTGGCCTTCCACACCTTTTCCACACCCTGGAGTTGGGCTGCCTCAACCCCACGCCCAGGATATGGGTCATCCTCATGGCCATCCCCTCACAGGAGGCCCCCAGGCCTCTGGTTTCCCTCTCATCCATCCCCTCCTGGGTAGTCTCTCTGCGATGGACTCCCAGGCACTCAGCAATAGGACAAGGGGGCACAATGGGCTCAAGCTCTGCCAGGGGAAATTGAAGTTGGAGATCAGAAAAAAATTCTTTCCAAAGAGAGTAATCAGGCATTGGAATGGGCTGCCCAGAGAGGGGGTGGATTCCCCATCACTGGAGGTTTTTAACCTGAGATTGGCCGTGGCACTGAGTGCCATGATCTGGTAAAGGGACTGGAGTTGGCCCAAGGGTTGGACTTGATGATCTCGGAGGTCTTTTCCAACCCAATCCATTCTATGATTCTATGACTCAGATGTCCCCAAGCTCGGCAGGGTTTAGCCCTGTGCTGACTGCATTTCTCCCCTGCACCCACATTTGCTCTAGAACTATTTATCTCCACTTGCCTGAGCAACCTCTGACTCCGGCCCCTCTGAAGCCCAACCCTGTGTCAAACACACTCAGGAAGGGCTGCAGGACTGGGAAGCAGCTCCATCTCCAGGTCCTGCCACCCCTCAAGAGCTCCCCTGGACCCTCCCTATCCTCCAAAATTAAACCCAGCTGGTTTCTAAGTTCCCCAGTGGGATTCACTGAAGCATTTTGCCCTGAGCTTCTAAGAATTATTTTTTAATTAAACAAAACTAAAAAGCACCAACCAAAGGCAGTCACAGCAGCAAAACCCTTTCCCTATGGAAAAAGCACCAGTCTGACTTCAGGAGCTCTGTGTGCTGCCTTGTTGGCATCGTGCTGATGACAACTCCCTGTAGTGTCAGGATCTGGGTCAGCCCCAGGCTAAACTGTTTTCTTCTTCTTACATTAAGAACATCCAAATATCATTCATTACTTTGTTCATTTAAGAATTTCACAGGACTCTTGGCATGGAAATCACGACAAGAGAGGCCACATTCCCTTCCAGTCTGTGGGTGAGCTCAGACAGACTCTGCCCCAGCACAGTCTTGTGGCATTTGGATTTCCTCCAACACCCAGGAAATAAAGTTATAAATAAAAGTGTTTTATTTATTCCCTTTCCCCATATTAATTAATCAATTTCTATTCACACTAATCCTACAGAACACTTTTGTTTCGAAGATGCTTTCAGGTTGAAAATTAAATTTAGATGTATTTTACTAATTTGGGGAGATAAACAGAAATAATAATTGCATCACACCCCATGCCAGCCAGCTTTAAAATAAAACAAGGAGGCATCTCCATCATGTAGAGAAATTGGCTATTAAGGTTTAGATGTTGCTTTCTCCTCCTAAGAAAATAAAGATAAGAGAGACATTGATGCTTGTTTCTCCTCTCTCCCTCAAATGAGAGGAAGTCGAAACTAAAAACATGTTAAAAAAAACCAAAACAAAGTGTTTCTGGAGGGATCCTGCTGGTCCTGAACAGGACATTATGGTGAATATGCATGAGTCAAACTGCACTGGGGAGTGAGCATCAGCTTTCACTTGCCATTTTCCAGAGCCTTCCACTCAGGCTGCCAAGACAGCAACTGAATGACAAGACTTTTTCTTTGAATGTTGGGGAGAGATTAATGCTCTTTGGGACTAATTGGAGGAACCTCTCAAAGGATTTGCTGCTTCTCTATTTGGCCAACACGCAGAAACAGTAACAAATTGTGAAGAAACCAGACTAATTATGTAAATTCAAAACCTTTTAGCCCCACTGTCATTTACAAGTTTTTGAGAATTTCTATTAAAAATTTAAAAAAAATCAAGACAAGGTCTTTCCAAACTGGTTGCTGTCAAGCAAAATGAGAAGTTAGATAAAACTCCCCCGTGCCAGCTGGTAAATCACAATAAATGCTCGGGCTGTCAGATGCACAACAAACGCACTGACACACACCAGCAAACCCAGAACAGACAGGGTGTCTTAAGAAGAAGTTATCATTTGGGGGAAAGAGCCTCGTTAGGCTCATCACAATCAGAAGTCACACACTGAGGGATCCTTCTCTTCCTCACAAACTGAGGAACAACCAACAACAAGCTGAGCTTTGTGAGCCTCAGGAATACTCTCAGCCTTGGAGTTCACTATTTAGGCATCACTTATGACCTTTTCTGACAAGTTCCTTAAAAAAATACTGTGAAAGGATAGCAGGGAATTGTTCACTCGAAGCATTATCATTTCCTGAACACAGATGCAAGAAAAAGTTTTATTAAGAAGATAAACAGCTGCTACTGTGCACGGATTAGATGGTAACAAAAGCATCTAAGGGCCATAAAGGGAATAGTAAGGGAATTAAAAAGCATTTTTATGCATGAGGATGGCTAACATCTGTATGTTCATTAAAGTGGTATCAACTATGCTTTTAATTAAAAGTTAGTGACAGAAACTTAAACATGATTAACAGACCCAGCAGCCCACCAGAGCTGCTCCATCCAAAGGCAGCAGCACAAGCTGCTTTCCAGCCCTTGCTGCTCCTTTCTCTTTCCCTCCCAGAGATGCTGCCACAATCAGAACACACTGAGAGGACCACAAAGCAGAACTCCTGAGAAAAACAACAAGCCAGGACAAGTCTGCAGCGGGGCTTTCATGCTTGGCCATTCTTTATGCTGCCTATCCCGAGGAGGCGTTTCAATGACCGAGTTACCTGTGGGAACAATCGGGCGCTCGGCCATCCACCCACCACCGCGGGCAGGAGCCCTGCCGAGGGCAAAGAGAGGAAAGGCTGCCCTACAAACAGCAGCCTCCTACTGAACAGTGGAAAACAAACGGCCCAGAAGCCAGTGCTGAACCCTGTAACCCAGTCAGGCGTCTTGTGTTACTCGGGAGCACGACACGGCCCTGCCAAAAATAAATGATGTGATAAAAATACAGCGCGAGCAGAAAGTCGTGGGCACGGAGCAGGAACCAGCGTGCCGGGGAGGGCAAGGAGCACTCCAGCCTGGAGACTCTGATGTATCCTCAGCCCACCTATTTAAGTCCTGATGCCCACAAAGACCAATCTACTGCCACTGTCCTGCTGAACCAGTGTCATGTGCACACACAGATTGATGTCTTCACACTCTGAAGATGCTCCCTGACATCGTATTTCCTACCAAGCAGCTTCCACATGCACAGGGCACCAGAAAATGGAAGTTCTCACTTTAGAGCAGGTACTAACACAAGAACAAACTTGTCTGTTTTTCTTAAATACACAAATCAAACGAACTTTGCCTCTGTCACGGCATTTTAACACAAAAGGTGGTGGTGCTGACTCGTGTGGGCGCTGACTGAGCAGGGCACTGCTCCGAGGGGCTCCCTAGGGATGCTCTAGCCCCAGGCTGGGCTCCTCAGTGCACTCTGAGCTGCTGCTCCTTCAGTGCAGTGAGAGAGGCTGGGCAGGAGGTGAAGGAAGGGATTTAACCCTCCCACAGCTGGGCAAAACGCTGGAACTGTTCCCGCTGTAGCCGCGGGGCAGCAGCGCACTCCAGGGTGGAGCTCAGGGTTGTCTGGGAGCATCAGGCAGGATCCCTCTGTCAAGGGATGGCGAGGCCAGGAGAAGGGACTGCCAGGCCCAGCAAAGAGAATCCTCTCTTGCAGTGCATCATCCAGTTACAGAACGGGCATCCTGCTCTTCCCAAGAGGACAAATCTCCTACTCCCACCCTCGCAGGGGGCCGGTCTGCAGCCCGGCGCCAGAACCCAAAGCCCACGAGGTTCTCCCCCGGCACTAACGAGTCCGAGTTGCTTCTCTGCGATGCTGCTGCGGTAACGCTGCGGGTCTCACGCTGTTCCCGCACCCCCGGGACGGGGGGTCACCCCGGGCAGCACCCCCAGCCCTGCCCACGGCCAGGCCCGTCCGACAGCCGTGCCCGCGAGGGCTGTGCCAGGGGCAATTCCAGCCCGGGAGATGCGGTACCGAGGCCGGGCTGGTCTGGCCTCGAGCCACGACTGACCCCAAACGCTCCCAGCGCCGACACCCTGCGCGGCGGGTCCGCGTCCGTCCGTCTGTCCGTGAGGGGCTGTCCCCGCGGGCACAGCCCAGTGTCCGCCGCCACGACCCGCCGGGGCATCGCGCACCGAGCACTGGCGGAGCCCCCGCCTGACCCGCACCCCGCGGGGCCCTCCCGCTCCCCGGCGGCTCCACCGCCAAACTTTTACCGCCGCATCCCGGGAGGGGACGGCGCGCCCGGCCCCGCTCAGGCCGCGGCAGCCCCCAGGTACCGGCGGGTCCCTCCGCGGCCCGCGGGGGCCGCTCCGCCGCCGCGTCCCCGGGCAGGGGCCCCCTCGGCCCGGCCGCGCTCCCCCCGGGCCCGCCAAGTGCCGGGGCTCGCCCCGCCGCCCCCCGCCACGCACCGGCTGCTCCTGCTGCTGCTGCTCCCGCTGCCGGTGCTGCTCCCGCTGCCTACGGGTCGCTGCCGCTGCCTGCCGACATGCCGGCGCGCTGCTCGCATAATCCCCGGGCGGGCGGGCGGGCCGGGCGCGGCAGCAGCGGCTCCTCACCCGCCGGCGCTGCGGGGACGGCGGAGGCGGCGGGGGGGGGGGGGGGGAGTGGGGGAGGCGAGGCGGGCGGGCGGAACGCCGGTGCTGGTGCTGCTGCTGCTGCTGCGGGAGAGCGGGGGGAAGGAGCGGGCCAGGCGGAGGGCCCCGCGCCGGCGCTACCCTGGCTCGGCGGGCCGTGGCCCCGCGGCTCTCTCCGTCCGCCCAGCCGAGCCCCGCGCCCCGGGAGCGCCGGGAGCCGCCACTTCCTTCCCCGCGCCCCCGGCGCTCCCGCACCGGCGCGGGAGGGGGCGGCGCCGCCTGGCGGGCACTGCGGGCACTGCGCGGGCCGGGACCGCCCCACCGTGCGGGGACGTGCGGGGGGACCCCCGGGCCGGCACCGCCTCCCCTGCTCGGTGCCCCCGCTCGGGGCCGGTACCGGGTGCCCAGAGGGTGGTTCACGGTGGGCACCGAGCTCCGGCGGGTCCCGGCGCTCCGCTGCGCCCGGAGCCCCGCTGGTGACTCCCCGGCCTCACTCTCTGCAAAGACTTGGGGGAGGGGGGAAATGAAATCTCAAAAAGTTTACCGATCGCTGTATTCAGAAACCTCAAAGAAACCCTGCCGTGGCCTTTGGACTCTCCGTTCGTTTCCTGCAGTTGGTCCCGTTCTGGTTTGGGTTTTTTTTTCCAAGACGCATCATTTCCAGCGCTTCTGTCCCTCTCTGCAAATGCAAAATGCTCTCAGGTTTGTTTTGTAAATGCTCCCTGCATTACCACAGTGACTTCCAGTTCACATCACGGCTCTTTCTGGGGACAAAGTTCCCAGGACAAGGCAGGTGATACCTAAACCTACCACTGCTACAATGAGACACCTTTTTATTTTGCTTTCTAGAGATGTGAACCAATAGAAATTTTATTTTCCAAAGGTTACATCTCAGAGCGGAAGGAGTTGTAATGTTTATTATCATAGAGAAAACTATGCATGGGAGTGTCTTGCAAGGACAGTGAGAGGCAGAGGAGAGCCTGGGGCTCCAGGCAGGACCAGGCAGAAATGGAAAGGGATAAATGCCAACACAGCTGGGAGGTGTCAGGTGAGAACACAAGAGGAAGATCATTAAAGTCCTTCACAGAGGAGGCGTAAGCTCTGGTTCTCTGGAAGCCTTTATTTGCCCCAAATAGGGAACAAGGCCATTTTCTCAGGTTAAGGGGAAGCCTATAAGGGATTTTAATAAAGGACAGTGTCCAGCAAAGGGCATGGCTGGCACAGCCCTGGTTCCCAGTAATCACACTCCGTGTGTCCCAGTTTTCGGTGCTTGGGTGTGATTTTCAGGAGCACTGAGCATCCAGGCCTCCCACTGCTCCAATGTGGAACTGCAGAGCCTCTGCCCCTTTGCTGAATCAGGCCAAAGGCACCACACTGAACAGGTCAGCCCCTGGCACACAGGTATTGCAAAAGGTCATCCTAGAAGTTTACTAAAAGCTAACGCTTTTTTTCCCCTCTACAGTGTTATAATAGAACAGAAATAGCCTAAAGAGCTCCAACAGATGGAGGAGGACTTTTGATTAAAAAATAAATTCTGACTCACGATTCAGTTTTCTGGATGTAATAAAAAAGGAGTCCATGAATATGAATAGTGCTGGGAAGAACGGAGTGGAGATGAAGGGAGGTAAGAGGGAAAGGCACTGAAAGAGCTGAGCTGATTTACCTACTTGCCTCTAATGTCTGTCAGGAAAATTCTTTGGTTTTGCTGTAGAGCTGATGAAAGAAAACAAGGCCATTAGTGGACTCATGACATTTTCCTGTGATGGATTCCTTGGAAAAAACCTGCTGGCTGAGTGGTACTTCTGAAGAATACATTCAAATTGTACCTTTTAATAACAAAATGCTGGGAAAACTTTGGTTAAATAGGGCTAAGCAGGGAAGTCAAGATTCTTTTTTTTCTCCCTCCACCCCTTCTAAGTAAAAATTACCAGTAAGAACATGGAATGACATAAAAAATTGCACAGCTTTTTGTGGAGATTGGAAATACATTTAAGGAAGTCATCTCCATGAATGCAGACCCAATTTCTACATTTTAGAGTAAAGGGGAAATGAGGAACTAAAGCCCTGAGACCTCCCCAGCTCTGCTCTGGTACTGAAAGGACCCACAGGGCACAAGGGGTTGCAAAACCACAGAATTTTCAAGAAGACTCTGCATGGGTAGGACAGTTCTTCATGAAATATCTTAAACCACAGCACTCTAATTTTAGAATCAGATCTTCTCAAGCTTCCTTTATGACAGCTATTCTGGCCCTGTAATCACATCATTGGTGGCTAAACATCTTGAACAAGGACAGAATTTGAAACACACAATGTGATTAAAACCTGCATTATGGCTGATGTAATATCCCAGAACCTATTATTGTACTTGGGCAGGAGGAAAGAGTCTAATTAAACATTTATTTAATATTAAAATACAAACCAAGGTATCAATGTTGGACAGTAATGCAGCAACATGTCAACTGGCAAATCTGGATTTTTCACCAAGAAAAATGCACTTCTGTTCACAAATACATGAAATGTCCACGATGGGAACACTGGCAGGAACTCCAGCCTGGCACAGGAAACCAGGAACTTCAGGGAAGTTGTTCCAGTCCTGGAGAGCCAGCTGGAGTTGAGCTGTACACTGGGAGACAGGGAGGCTGCTGTCAGGTGGATCCTGGAACTCACAGTATCAAACACCACTCACTATGACTGCTGGAGACATCAGGGAATTCAGAGCTGATTTTCCTGCCACAGCCACAGTGAAAGTATTGCTCACAGTTCTGTCACAATGAAAAAATCCATGTTAAAGGGTTCAATGCAAAGGATTTATCATAGAACAGCAGTTCTCTTCAACACAGGTAACTCATGTTGCTTTTTGTATTAAAGTTCAAAACTTCCTCTTGGCTAATATTTACATCCCACCCTAAATATTTATAAAATGGTGGAGGAAAACCAAGTGCAAAAAGGGCAACACTATCATTTTCTGAAAACAAGCTGCCTTTTAGTTTCTTATTATAAATTGAATATCACTATTTAAAAATAATATTTCTAAAAATATTACAATACAGGATAAACATTGATCTCTGAGGTGTAATAAAAATACGTTTAAAATAGAAGTGGCTGTTCCAAGTACAAAATATTGCTGTTTGTAAAGGGTAACACGGTTGTAAAACTACTTTTGAGGGTTTATAAAAATACAAAACAATTTGCATTTACTGAGTGCATAATTATACATTAGTGCAAGAAAAAAAAAGACCCAAAAAGAAAAGATTCTATTTGCAGTCAGGAGAGAACTGTCAGAGGTTGGCAGAGGTCCGTAAGACATGGAATCTTTTCAGAGTCATTCGGATCAATCCCAAATCCCTATTGATTCTTTCCAAGCGATCTTCCAGGGCTTCCTGAAAGGAAAAAAAACATTAATAATATAAAAAAATCCAATGGTTCTTTTAAAATTAAGGAAGTCCTGTTATTCCTGTATTCCTGGTATCCCTTTGGGGCATTACTAATATTCTTTTATCACCCAAAACCAGAGCCAGACCTCCAAACTTTCCACAGAATTTTTATGAGTGTATTTGTAGGTGGCTTTTTCGCCATGTGATTTATGAAACTCCATGAGATCAACTTGACAAGAATTAGGATGAGCTGATAATTAGGGAGACACATTTAGCAAACAGCTGGTCACTGCAGTGATGGCAGTATTGATTGTTTGATTTCCAACTGACAAATTGATAACAAACCCTGGGATTACCATTCAGGAAATGATGAAGTTGGAGGCTTTGCAGAGGCCTTTAAAACAAAACTTTGAGACACTTGTTTTTCTTAAGAGAGTCTGCAGGGCTTCCCAAAGAAGGCACTTTCCTGTGTTCCACCTACACTACTTATTTTTACCTTCTTTCTTTCTTCTTTGTATTTTCAAGAAGACAAAAACAACAACAAAAAAAACCCCTATACTTGCAATTTCTCTTACTGCACAAGATCCTCTCTAAAGTTTCAGGAATCTATGCCATGGTCACTGTATGTTGTTAACGTATTGTCTTTACCTCTCAACGTTACACAAGAACAGACTATTCTTGCAGTAATTTGGCAAAATGCATCCCACTTACAAAAAATAGAAGATATAAACAATATAAAACAATAACATAAATCCCAGAAACAATATAACAATGCCCCCAGTAATCACACTACACAGCAGAACTTTCCTCTATGTATTCTCAAACAGAAGTCAGATGCAGAAGCTCTTTCACCTGATTTAGTCTTGCTTGCAAGGTCATCCTTCCACCAGAACAAGGTATTCGACTCAATGCAGCCTCAATCTAATAACAGAAAACATTTCAGCTGTAAATTAGAGTTTCAAGAGCCAATATGAGCCTTCCTGACTCCTCTTACAGAAAGAGAGGTGAGGTGTGTGGATTTCTGACACAGGTTGAGTTTTGTCCTTAAACCCTCACTTCTGAGATCAGCTCAGTTGGTTTTTATTTGGCTGTAGTAATGCCAAGGCCATGGGTTCAATCCCCTGTGTGAGCCATTGACTTAAGAGTTGGACTCGATGATCCTTGTGGGTCCCTTCCAACTCAGATAGTCTGTGATTATCTGTGATTCTCTTACCATAACACTGTCCCAGTTCCCTCACACTGTGTTTGTGGTCCAGTGACTCTCCTTTAATGAAATTAGTGACAGAGAAGGACTAGGCCTAGAGCAGGGAAAGGTGGCACATTCCCAGTGTGACACTAAAATTGTGCATGAATTCCAGCCACACACTGCACGGACATCCAGCTCCATCCCTCACCTCTCCTACAACAATTACATTTTGTCATAACCTGAAAATAAAAAGAATCTTTGCCTGTTGCTTTTCTTGAGTCAGCTCATCAAAAAGCCTCTCTGTGTCGGCCAGAGTGGTGATCCTTGCTGTGCATTTGAGGTCCTCCTCGCCGGGCAGCGCCGCCGGCTCGTGTCTCTGCGCCGCGCTCCGCTCGGCCCGCCCCGCCGCTCTCTGCGCCCCGGGCGGGAGGGACTCGGCACCGGAGCTGTGCCTGACACCCGAGGGCTGCCTTCCTACCAACAGAACAGGGGCATTTTTAACTGTTTGTGTTTTTATAGTTGTAATTGTCTGGGAAATTATTACACAGGACAGAGGATTGAACTAAACAGCACAAGCAGCGTGCTCCTGGTGGCACGTGAACCAAGGACAGTGGTGAGCAAAGCCTCAGTCCCTTGCCTTAAAAAACTTCCCAGAAGAATGCAAAACATTTGCAGGGGTCATCTTTCAAGTGATCTTTGTAGCACAGCATATTTTCTGGCTAACAAACAGATTAGTCTATTGTGCTAATTAGGAATTACTTTTACTGGTGCATTTCTAAATGTCACTGAGCAGAGCAGTTGTCAGGCAAACACCAGGCTCAATAAATGCATCAATAAAAACAAAAGCAGAACATTGTGACAAGCATTAGGAAAGTGAGAAAAGATTTAGGTCAATCAATCATTTAAAAATCTGAAAGAATTGGTTTCATTGGAGTTACTCTTTGCCATCTGTAATGCAATGTTTTACAATGGAATTGTATTAGTAAGACTGAGGTACATCTTAATACAGAGCCCACTAAGACATGCATTGTAAACTGAATTTCCAGGGAAATTCATTGCCCTTCTGCCTCAATTTAATTATTTTTCCTGTTCTGCTATGTCTGTGAACACACATATATCTAAAAATAACATACTGCATGAATGGTATTTTTCTGACAGGAATAAGACTTTTACAAGAGGATTTTTAAAACTTGGACTTGGTAGAGTGAAGGGTCAGCTCTCCAGTGAGGTAGCTCTTACCACTGTGGAAGGAACTGTGGTACAAAAATATAGGGGAGTTTCCCCCCACTTTGACAGATTACCTTCTGCATCATCTAGGGAGAGAAACTGGAGCCTTTTCCTTGGATTATTGTGCTGTGAAGTAGATGTAGGTCCAGAGTCCAGGTCATCCAGAAGAATATCAAATCTATAGAGCAGGAAGCACACAGCAAGTACTTGTCAGAAATCACGTATCAAGCAATACAGTATTTTCTGCTTTTTCACTTTTTGGTTAAATAAACATGTTTTTTAATAGAACCCTTTGTATCCCAGGCACTGCAAACCTTCTGATTCCTGTTCACAGCACCACACCCCAGTGTGCTCCTGCCTGCACACACCCAGACACCTCAGCTGTGTGACCTTCTCCCAGGCCCAGGCCCAGCTGCTGCTCCTGAGCACACGGAGCTCCTGTGTCTCCCTCCTCAGGAACTCTGAGAGGTGCTGGATGTTTCTTACTCCTCATGCACCTCCTGCTCTTTCGTGTGCCTGTTCTCAACCTCTGCAAGCTTTGCCAAGCAAAGGTTTTGACAGAAACCAGAGTGTTAAGGGCAGTGAGCAGAAAGGTAAGTTTATGTGTATTTTAACATGCTTGGAGGGGCCATGACTGGCAGGTAGGTCCTACTTTGACCTTTTATTTACATCTCCTGATCTGCACTTACTCCACAGAGCAATTCTTCTGTCACTACTTCATCAGTGCTGTCTCTAGCAAACCCCACATCCCTTCTTGGTGAAAGTTAAAGAGAGGAAATCATTCTAGATTTCCCTTGCCAGATTTTAAAAAGTGAACCTTTGATTTATATTCAGAAACCTTCACATGACTCCTTTTCTAGGACATTTAATGAGCAAGAATCAGCAGCATTAAGCCTCTGTAAACACCCTCCTGCTTTCATAATGATCAGAACTCAACTGCATTCACCACAGTTGTACCTTGTCACTGTGTTTTCACTCCTGCCAAGCAAATGGCTGAATCCAGGGGAGAGGTTTTCTTTTGGAGATCGTTTTGGGCTGTATGTCACAGACACAGGGGCCAACATTATCTCTCTTCTTGCTGCAAAAGACAAAGTCTGTTTATCTACCTCTAACCTCCCAGTGCAGTACCTCCCACTCATGTGCTTACAGCTTCAAGGAATGCTTTCCAAACCTGTCTACATGTTTATTTAAATGTGATGAAAAGTGCATCACAACACAGAAAAATGAAAAACTCTGAGCTCTTCCATTTGCTGTGATTACAGACAGGCTTTTTTCACACTCTCAGAATAATGCAGGATATTTTGCTTTCCCCTAGAGCAGCCTGTCATTATTTGGTTCTACTTCTTGAGTAACACAAAGCAAACTTGAGAAAAGCACTGACTTGGGGTGTTTGGTTTCCTGTTGGAAGGAGGAAGGGACGATGACCTCTGGCCCGAGGGGGAGCTGAACCTTTTTGGTCTGTGTTGGTCCTTCCCTTTCTCTGGGGTGGCAACTAAAGAAGTTTCAACAAACCCAACAGTCTGACGTCGATTTGCTGTTTCTAATTAGAAGAAAAAAAGTTGTTGCATTAATCAATCTCTTTCAGTACAAGAACTCACAAATATTCTCCTGAGCTCAGCTTTTACTGCCCTTCAGTCTCCCTCACATCAACATATTTGTGCTGTTCTGCTCAAGCGTCTTTTCCTACCCACAGGAAAAGGATCTTTGCAGTGTGGGGGCAGAAATGATGCTAAATAACAGTTTAACAGAGACAGTGGGACTCAGGACAGAAGCATCTTTTGGGAAAGAAGGTTTGGAGTACTTGCCTGAGCCAAGAATAAAAGCACTGAAGAAAGACTCAATGTTTTCTCCTAAATCCCACAGTACACACCAGCTTCCTTAATAACATTCCAATAGGATACCATGAGAACAAAACTCCAATGGATGTACAGCCAGAGCTTTGTTAGGACTCCATCAGCTGTTTATAAATACTGAGATATTCTTAGAAAAGAGACATGAAGGAGTCTCCAGCTTGAGACAGAACAGCAACCTTTGCCTTCCCTCTACTTTAAACAAGTCACTCAGCTATCCCATTTTGAATTTTCTTGGGAGAACTCCCTAAGTTTGCTAACACTGTTTTTATCCCATCACTGAAGCCTGATGGACTTGAAGACTGAGAATACCCAAAGCAAAAGACATGCAAACAAAGAAGAGCCAGTAAAAACACATCCAGGAATATAAAAATAAGAGTTACTGGCTGGTGCATCTTCTTTTTCTGTCTGTGTCCCCCAGTCTTTAAATACTTTTCCTTCTTCAAGTTCTTTAAAGGCTTTTATAATTGGTGCTTCTGACATCTCATTTTCTTTCTTTTCTATTGTGTTTGTTGAAGAGTCTTCTTGGGAAGAATCTTTTTCAGGAGGAGAGTGGTACCTTAAAGAATGGAGGGGAAAAATGATCAAGTTTTTAATGGGGTGGTTTGTTTTTAAGGAATTCTACAGAACCTACAACACTGAGAAATGCTTTTAAAACTATATTTAACAACTACAAAATCTAGAAATATGAATAGAGTCAATAAAAGTGCTTAAAAGTGTTCCACTTGATTATTTTTAGAAGTGTTCCACTGTCCCTCATAGTGGGTACTGAAGGGAACCAACTCACCTGGAAGGAATATAAGTTTCTTCTAATCTGTTGTCTTTGGGGCTCTCCTGGCCTTCCAAAGGCTGCCCAGTGAAGATGGAATACTCAGCTCCTGGAATCAGCCACTTTCTCCTGCTGACATCAGGAGTTCCCAACTTGCTGTGGGAATAAAAAGCTCCAAAATTATGAAAAGCTTTCAGGTTTTTCTGTTTTGTTTTTTTTTTAAGAAAAACCTGCTATTTATTCTAGTAAGCAGACACAAATCTACAACAGACTTGTAAATACTGTGGAAAAAATAACTGCTTTTAAGAAAATGTTTGTAAAGTAAAAGTAAAATATTTTAAAAAATCATAGTTGAGGTTTCAGTCTGAATTACACAATATGTTCAGAATGCAAAGCTCCACAAAGGTCTTCCTGTAATTTAATGCTGCTTACTCAGACCAAGGTTTGGGTAATGAGTAGCTCCAACTAATTACATGAAAACATTTGGTGGAGATTACTGAGTAGTTCAGAGCATCTGATCCCAGCTTTCCTTTGGACACCAATTATTAGAAAAAGAAAAATGAAAAAACCAAAAACCAAGAAAAAGGCACCGCTGATGATGTGAGAATGATAAATATTAACTAATAAACATCAATTAGCATATTATTATCTTGAGATATCAAAAGAAAAATGTGATTTTTACACACAGTAAAGTAGATAATTAGAAAAAAGGGGTCTTGTTCTCTGAACCATAAGCACCACTGTGTAAATCTATCCTGCTGGGCATTCAATTGCAGTGAGGCTTTCCCTGAGCCCCTGAGATCAGTCAGGGACAGATTAACTTCTAAATCCATGTTGGCTCCTACATCCCCCTCTCTCCCTGATGAACAAGGTCTGCCCTGCCCAGGTCTCCCTTTTTTCTGTTCATTGTTGAGGGATCTGATTCAGAAATATCAAAACAGAACTGTCCCTCTACTATATTAATGCATAAATTATTTGAATTTTTATAACCATCAAAAACCAGATCTCCCCAAATGCTGCTGGTCAACACACACAAAGGGACATCCACAGATCACATTAAGTATCATTTTGGGCTTCACAGCATCAGTGCTGAACTCTGAGACACACTAAAGAAACCATAACTAAGTAATAAACACCAAAGTTTTTCAGGTCTTTAAAACATAAAAACACATTTTAAAAACTCCAACAAAGAAACAAAATCAGAACACAGATGAACTTTAATTTCCTTAACACAAATTCCCAGTTCAAACTGGACTATGCATTGTCACTGAACTCCCACTCTGCTCTCAGGACACTTGTACAAACTGTGTTTAGAACCATGAAAAGGTGTAATTGGCCTTTCCAATCAATGACACACAAGGAAAAGCTCCAATGTCCTGCTGGACTACTAGATTTTATTCCCAAGGTCTTTGTTGTTTAAACACTGTCTAACACTCATTTGGGAAGACCAGAGACAAAGTATTGATCCGGGTTTAATAATTCCTTGGCACGTGAAGCCCCTGGATTATGTTACTGTGTTTAATCCAGTTTAGCCCATGGACTGACCTCATTTGATCCATTTTTAGCCAAAACATGTTAAAGAGCATCCCAAAACATGCCCTGTTCTCACACTGTTGGGACATTCACTCACTTGGCACAGGAGGTTCTCAGACGCCCCTCGGTGATGTGGCGAAATTTCAGGGTATTTTCATGTTCCACCTGCTTGAGCTGAGCCTCAAGTTTTAAAACTGTCCTAAGGGGGAAGCAGGTGCATTATGAGATTATTTAAATGGCATAAAAGATACATCACATTTCTTATTTTACTCATTTTTATTGAGATATCCTGGATGAAGCAGGAGGACAAGAGCAACTGCTACATTTCTATCTATGTATCTCTGCATATAAATATGGATTTAAATCCCAAGTTAAATAAGTCAGGTAACCTAACTAGAAAGACAGGGCCAGGAGATATTGCTGTAGAAGCAGAGGAAGTGGGAAAAAACCACTTATCTTACAATAAAGAGATTTTTAATGTGTACAAGTAACATAAAACAACATGAAATGCCTCATAAGATGTAATTTAACTGCCAAGATCTGCAGCCTTCCTAATCTGGAAGAGCAGGTTCAGGCCACAGTCTGTGTTTCATATTGTTAAGGCAGTAATAAATTTCACAGTTACCTTTTCAAATCAGAAATCTGCGTGTTTGCATCAAGCAATTTGTTTTCAGTTGTATTTAATGTATCCTGCGAGGACACAAAGAAGAGAGTAAAAAGCCCAGAAGTGCATTAAAAGAAAAATAAGTAACTCCACATCAGTCTTGAAAACACTACATTAGATACCCCTTCCTATTTCAAAGGGTCCATTAAATTTCTTTGGCTTTGACTTTGCAGTATTTTTGCTGTCTATGACTGGAAAATAACACATTCCAAGTTCCCTCTTTTCCCTCCAGGGCTCTGCAGATGGAATAAGAAGCTCCCGGTAAAAAGAAATTTGATCTTTCCATTTGAGCTTTTCCAAAATGCTCCAGTTAGTTCAGCTAATTCTATGGCCCATTATCACACAGTCTGCATGTTTGTGTTTTTAATTAACTAGAGTGCACCTACCTTGACTCTTTCATGTTCTTTTCCAAGGGACTCATATTCTCCTAAAAGCTGAAACAAAAGAACACACAAACCCACACTGAGACCACACACAATGAACAGCTTTGTTGACTGCTGTGAATCCCCTCACCTGCCTCTCTCACACCTGCAGAAGAACTACAGGGAATAACAAATACTATTAAAGTACATTCTGCAAGTTCTTCTTATCATCTTCTAATTGGAACAAAAAGTTGTAGGTGGGACAAGAGGAGACAGAATGTATTTCTAATTTTCATATTATTTCTCTCTAAAGAAACAATAAATAAACCAGTAAAATTCCTCAGTGACTTTAAAACTGACTTTGTCTTTTGAAATTCTAATTGTAAAAAAGAAGTTAAAGCAAGAAGTAGCTTTGCCAGCTGATACCCCTTTGGCCAATCCACTTAAACACTCCATAAAGCTATTCCTGAAGAATCAGAGGAACAATTCCTTTGATTCAGCCTAAAATCATATACAAGTTTTAGCAAGTTGTGACAAGGTATGAAAAGTTTAGTCCATCTCCAACAAACCTGAGAGAGGAAAAAATAACTTTCTAAACCAATTTCTCCTGTAGTATCTTCAGAAATAAAATTAACTAAGAACAGGTAAGAGTAATAAAATACCTGAGACTACTGGAAGGGTTAAGCTGCCTTAACTAGTTGTTTGTAAGTCTCTATTAGTGTCACCCAACACCCAACCTGTCAGCTGAGCAGCTTCTGTTGTGTTAGTTGTGCATTAAGCCTTTCCAGTTGTAAACTCAGAGTACTTTCCACACCCAGCACCTGCTGTTGTCCATTTCCTTACTCACATTTTGAAACATTTTGTTTTCTTCCTTCAGCCTTGTGTTTTTATTGTCAGACAACTTGTAGGCCTTCTCAAAGGCTTCCTCCAGCTCCCTGAGCCTCGACTGCAGGCGGCTGATGGTGTTGTCCTTGTCCTTGTGGCTTGTCCTCATCTCCTCAATCCGCTCCTGCAGGATCTTGGAAGTGCCACTGAGGGCTTGGAAACGCTCCCTCCACTCTGCCTGGAGGAGAGGAGACACCCCTTACACCACCTGCCTGGCAAATCGTTCATTTCAGTGCAAAGCACAATCTAAAATCATCTAAATAGAACACGAGGCTACATCTGGATGTGAATGCAACAAGTTTTTTTTCACATTTCTGTGATGCTTCAAGAATGAAAATGAAGACTGAAAGCAGCAAAGATGTGTTTATTTTATAGGATTCAAAATATCTAGAGGTGAAGCCTCTAATCTCAGATTACTGACTTGGTTCCCAGCATTGAAAAATGTCTAAAAAAGGTGGAATTGGTCTCTGCAGGTGTCCAACTTCCATGACAAAATGTCCTGTTATTTGACTAATAAATGCAGGATTTATTCATGCACAAGCAGAGAGGTCTGGCCCAGCCAGAAACACTCTGTAAATACACTTAGAGAGTATTTTTGCCCCAGCACAGGTGAGATTTGCTTTTATCATAAGTCTAATAAGAAAGTAATTTTAAATAAATAAAATTTAAATATAAAATGACAAACACATCCCAATATTTCACTTTTAAACTCTGTTTGGTCCCTGCTAACCTAGAAAAAAGTGATGAGGATTCAGTTAGGGAGCCCTAAGAAACTGAGCTGGGAAAGTCACTGGTGTAACATATTGACTGATGTCAAATATTAAGAAAGAGGTTGAAAATAGAAAGTACAGAAACACAGATCAGCTCAACAATGAACAAGCTTTTCCTCTTCCCCTTTTACTTAAAAAGCCACTTGATGTAAGAACATACACTTACCACTTGTTTTTCCAGCAGATTATTCTTATTTTCAAGGGCTTTTATGCGAGCACTGGCTTCATTCAGAGCTGCATCCAGCTGCTCACACCTATTGAGGACATACAGATACACCCATCCCTTGAAGCAGCCAAATGACAGATCTACATTTTATGGCCTTCTTTCCTTCCTCAAGCATCCCCATGAGTTCTGATGCCCAGTCTGTGACCTCCTCCTACTTTAACACAGTAAGAGGCTGCCCAGAAATCAGTTTTAGCAGTAGTTAGTGCTGGGAGGTAAGTGCAAGAGAGTCCCAACCACCCACATGCTTTCTCAATTATCCTGAAGGACATAAACTTTGTGAAGTATTTTAGCTGACTCAATTTGCAATATGTATTTTGCCTGGCAGTAATTATACACAAAAATCACATGGAATTCCTATATACAGCAAACCTTCAAGCTCTGTTTAATGATGGGGCACATGGAGTGCAGGTCAAGGCCACCAGTGAATTCAACACTGATCCTGTACTATCTGTAGTTTTGACATGAAAGGTAAAGGAGGACACCACACATCATTCCATTACAAATTGCTTAGGAGACCCCTGCCTGCCAGCCATTCCTGAGGAAAACTTGGCTCCAGCAAGAACCAGGTCACAAACTGATCTTCATAGAATCGTGGAATGGTTTGGGTTGGAAGAGACCTTAAACTCATCCAGTCCCACCCCCTGCCACGGGCAGGACCTTCCACCAGCCCAGGTCACTCCAAGCCCCGTCCAGCCTGGCCTGGGACACTGGGACACTTCAGGGATGGGGCAGCCACAGCTTAAACAGCTGCATTAAATAATGCAGGGAAACATTAGTATCACAAATTCATGGAACCTTCAGAACTGAAGGGTGACATAAACTTTTCGAGGCATTCTAACCAAGGATACTCAGTTTCTAAAGTGCAAAGAACACCATGGAAAGAAGAAGGCAAGGAGCAAGGACAGCCAGTACCTGTCAGCAAGGCTTTGATTGATTTTCTTCAGGTCCTCAGCAGAAGCAGTTCTCTGACTCGCCTCCAGCTGCTGTTTCAGGCTCTGGATCTCAGAGTCGTAGTAAGCTCGGAGATCTGCGATGTGTCGAGCGTGTTTTTCCCTCAGGTTCTGCCTAATCCTAGTTTTAAAATTAAGAATTATTTCAAAAAAACCCAGCTCTCCACATGTATTCATTTGCACAGAAGGAACTCTGCATACAAATCTCTTATACAACCTTTTTGCATTTAAATTAAAGCAAAGAAAGCTTTGTCATCTAAGGCAGAGAAGTCTTCACATTAATATAAAAAGAAATTATGGTTATTATATACCAATAATACACAGAGACACAATACAAAGCCTTCTCTTTTACAAGCCTTCACACATGCTATGCCCTGTCTGCTTGTCCATGTGCAAAGCATGAGAGCCTCAATAGTCAATGGAGGATATTTATTGTTCCTAAGGAACCTTGTGCTTCTCCCAACAGAACCCCCAGAACTCTGAAATTCTCTGCCTAAATGAACCCCTCACACAGCCTGTAAAGGAAGGAAACAACCAAATAAAACTTAGAAAATTGTTTTTGCCTTCCAATTAAGGCTTTGACATCCAAGGAAGATGAAGCACAAATATTATCCCTTGGAATAAATAGTATGGTCTAAAGAAAATTAAATATTGTAGTTTAAAGAGTATTAATAGTATGGATAAAGAAAGACAATTTTAAGTGAAAACCCACTGTTCTATTTATACCCCAGCTGTACTTCAGGAGGGAAAAAAGAAGAAAAAATGGGAAAAAAGCAGCAAGGTCCAGCTCTGTTCTAAGCAAATAGAACTCACATATTTTCTTTGCTTTGCTACTATTTTTGTTTCATTTCTTTAATGAAAGTAACAACTCTGACTTTTAAAAAAAAGGAAAAATTACTTACTTTGACATTACCACAGGATCTTCAACAGGTGCCACTGGAAGACCATAATCTGGCAGAGTGTTGTCAGCACAGGGGGTAACAGAGGATGGAGTCAGAGTCAGGGTTTCTTCCTCCTCAGTGTGGACTGAACTCTCAGGGTCAGCATCCCCACAAGCCATTGGGAAGGGAGAGCTGGTCCTGTGTTCCCTCTGGAATGAGTGGGTTCTCCAGAGGTCCAAATGCACAGCTCTGCTGCTGCCAGGGTGTTTGGGAGAATCATCTAACTGAGAGGAATGACTGGTCTGAGAAAAAGAGTCTGTGTCACAATGACTTGAAAATCCTGGCTCTGCCATAGAGTCTGGAGAAAAGGGAGTGGATGCTTCAGGAATATTGAAAAAACAGCGTCCCTGGTTCTGCTGACCTGGTTTCATGTGCAGGGTTGGGTCCAACGTCAAGATCTAGGAAATAAGTTACAATGCTAAAAAACTTGTGATTTAACTTTTGTTCTTGTAAACAGAGTTGATCTGAAGACCTCAGTAATCCATGTAACATCCTGCAGGTGTGACACTGAGTATTACTGCAGTCATTTGGTAGTGACAAGCAGAATGAAGGTGCCTTTAATGCTTAAATGACAATATACATTCCCAAGTTTCTGAGTTTCCACTAATAAAGGACATATCCAACATCTGTGGCTGTTTAGAAAACCTCTGAAAATTCAGTTCTGCGAACAGAAGGTCTATGATGTCTGTTTGTATGTTCAAACAACAATTTTGTAGGTTACAAAAGCACTTAATGAATTATCTAAACAACAAAATCACATACTAGTTATTAATACTGGATTAGGAACAGGACTGAGAGCTGTATAAAAAAAGAGATATGATAAAGAATCATTTCCACAACCTGTGCCTGTGGTAGAATGAACTTGTCCCATGGGCAGCACCAAGAAAACGCTGCCTGTGCCACTGCAGTTCCAGTGCATTCCATGAGCTGCAGCCTCAGCACAGGCAGAGCTGTCCCTGCACCATCCTCAAGGTTGTGCTGCAAAGGTGCCTCTTTACGCAGCGTGTTCTTAGAGGTTCTTTCCTGCTGGATGCTTTCCCGAGCTGGATCATCCCCCGGCTGCTCCAGCTGCTGTTCCAGCACAGCACTGGAGGTGGCAGCAGGGCCCAGCATGTGAAACCAGCCCGTACCCAGAAGGAAGGAAAGAAACTCATGTTACCTCTGGTGGGTGACTCGACTGGGAAGAAGGAATAACATTCTGGTCTGGCATCTGCTTGTTTTCCCTTTGTCTTTTATGATAAATGTCCTTCAGTGATGACAACTTCCTTTCATCAGCAGAAGACAACTTCAACAGGCAAAATTGCTACATTACTTTTTCTGAACACAATCCTCCATCCCCAAAATAAAAAAAACCAACAAGTTTTGGGGTGGGTTTAGCTAATAAAGCAGTTCAGAACAGGAGGCAGCTTTATTCAATTCACACAGTTTAAAAAGGGGTCTTTAACGAGGCACCTTTAACATTCTAGTGAGTCACTTTTCGTGTCCTACACAGTTTCTTTTGAATGACAAAAGGGGAATAAATTCCAAGTGAGGTTAGTGAGGGTACAGGAACAGTGAAGGAGCAGAACAGGAGAGACTGAGGTAACAAAGGAGTTCTCCCAGAGAAGTTAATTTTGGTAGGGTTGGTTCTTTCCATCATAGGAAAAACAGCAAAGACAACAAGGAACTACATGACAACTTTTAACTACATACAAAGTTTACCTGATCTGGTGATCCTTTGGTGGAGAAAACACCATCAAACTCACTTCTGAAATTCTCTGGTAAAGTGTGATATATCTCCTTTTCATCTAACTTCCAGTATGAAAATCCTGGCAAGAAAAAACATCAAAAGTAAAAAATAAATACAAATTTCAAGCTCAGGGCTGTAGAACAGGAAAGCCAAATTCCATTAGTAAATGTTATTTTGTCAGCTAGCAAGAATGCTGTGTTAGTTACTTGCAATAATTGTTTAAAGGATCTTACTAGAGCATTTGTTACAAAAATCTCAATGCAAGGCACAGAGAACATCATCAGGATCACACCACACAGCACCACAGTCACTGTTTGGTGTTCAGGGGAAAAATCCTCATTTATCACAAACTTTTACATTACTAATAATTCCAGTGTAGCACTTAAAACTGGGATCACCCAAGGGACAATCCCAGGCAGCCACTGGATACCACAAACTCCTCGGTTTGGTATTTCACAGCACTCTGTAACATGCAAAAGGAGAGTAGCAGGACTAAGGGATAGCACAAGAGGAACAGACACAGCCTCAATCCCACTTCACTTTCTTATGTGTCCCCTCTCAGTGGCTTGTGAAGCAGCAATAATTATACACAGCTTGCAGGGCTGCACCTCTGTGCCCCTGCTTGTTACTGACAGGAATCCACCCTGTTATGGTCAAAATACGGGAATTAGTTGTTTGCTTTTCATCAAAAAAAAAAACAGAACCCCCAAGTCTATGAAAAACCAGCACCACCCACCCCTCACATCCAGCCCCCAAAACAACAAAGTCAAACCATGAACACAAAAAGTAATTTAAGAATTACCACATTAGAAGATCGATGATGTTTTTATTTGAAAGCTCACTTGATACCCCACCATGGATTTTAATAGTAATTCTATTATGTAACAGTTTTAAACACAAAGCTCAGCTTTGAAACGTTGAGAAATGTGGAAAAAAACCATCAACTGCTGCATGTCCTACATCTGCCAGCAGTGAGACAAAGGAGCTGCATCACTTTGGAAACAGGAGCAAGAAAAGCAGAATTATGTTAAATCAAAGCTTGTCAGTGCTTAAATCCTCCTCACCTCCCTGAAGTTCTCAGAGATACATTTCAGGAAGAGTTTTAAAAAATGAGGATTCCAAAGAAAGGGAAATTTAAGTACAAGAAATAAACTCTACCTGAAGCTTCAGACACCAAGGAATTGGGACTTTCCTTCGGTTGGTTGAGGTAAAAAGTGTAAGGTGGCAAAGCAGCATCAGTCAGGTTTGTCTAGAATTACAGTGGAGAAAGAAATTCATAAGGAAAGGCAAGGGAAAAAAATCAAGGGTGTAATTTTTTTAAATTGCATATAAATGTTATTACTCTTTTTAAGTAAAGAGATTAAATGTAATTTTACAGCATGACCCAAACCTACACCATTTATAATAAGGGCAATCACAGTGAAAAGGGGAACCAAAATATACCTCATAATTTAAAAATATTTATATTTTATACACACACACATATATATTATATATATGGAACATATATTTATATTTTCTATAAAGTGTCTGTGTGCTTGTGGAGTGTTTTTAAGATTATTACAAAAAAAACCACATTTTGGACAGTCATCTCAACTTTCTTGCTCCTTAAGAGGTGCAACACACACACAGTTCTGTGCCAAAAGAGGCATCACAGCTGAAATCAGAGATCCCTCAAAAAATTACAGGGCACAACAAACTGTTATGACCTGAAGTTTCATTATTTCCACAAGAAAAGACCCTGTGCCACTTAGGGAGGTGTTGAGACCAAGATTAGGCAATTAATAAAATAAGCCAAAATCACTATCCAAGTATGGAATGATGCAAGAAGTAAACTTTGCCCACATGAACTTTAAATATATGAATGGGAACTCAAATGCTTAGAGCTAAATATGAAAGGATGTGGTGAATAAGAACATACTGTAACTCTGCTAAAATACCAGTGACAAGAATAACATTAGCAGAACATAATAAAATAAAAATAGGCTTACATTCTCTAGTGGTAACTTCTTCACTTTCTCATTTTCTTGCATAGGGTTCACACACACTTCATCTGCAGTTATCCTTTTTGGTTGGTTTTGTTTCAACTTTTGTGCCCATGATGTTAAAGATTTACTGGATGGTAAGAAACACACACATATAAGATATTTCCCCCAACATATCCACAACAGATAAGCACTGCAGATGCAAACCTGCATCTCACGCAGACATCAGGCTGAATAGAATCACAGAATCATGGAATGGATTGTGTTGG
Organism: Pithys albifrons albifrons; assembly: GCF_047495875.1. Taxonomy (NCBI): domain Eukaryota; kingdom Metazoa; phylum Chordata; class Aves; order Passeriformes; family Thamnophilidae; genus Pithys; species Pithys albifrons. Next base: position 5,794,641 of record NC_092474.1, on the reverse strand, counting down.
AAAAGACCTCTGAGATCATCAAGTCCAACCCTTGGGCCAACTCCAGTCCCTTTACCAGATCATGGCACTCAGTGCCATGGCCAATCTCAGTTTAAAAACCTCCAGGGATGGGGAATCCACCCCCTCTCTGGGCAGGCCATTCCAATGCCTGAGCACTCTCTCTGAATAAATATATTTATATATCAAGCACCACATTTTTTTATGATCAAGAGGTCCCATTAAATTCTTGCATGTCCCCAGTGACCAGCAGCTGTTTACACAGTGGGAAGTGCATATAAATACATATATCTCTAAATATTTAATATAAATCAACATGTTTGGAAAGTTTATCACTTACCTGGGTTTTTTCCCACATGGAGCTTCACCACCTTTATGTTCAAATTCAGCTGGAAAAACTAAAACACTGTTCCTTCCCGACGAACAGTTTTGCTCTATTCTTTTTTGCAAAAGTTCTGTTTTATTTTGAACCCTGGCTCCAGCTGCCTGGCTGTGCAGGGCTGCTCCATCCCCGTGTCCTTGGGAAGCTTTCTCCATGTGCTCCGTGGCCCTGCTGGTGCTGCCGGCCGTGCCCGGGGTCAGCTCGGCCGTGGAGAGCGTTCCGTAGCCGCTGTTCATGGAGGCGTCGCTGCCGCAGCATTCCTGGGGCAGGTCGGAGGTGCTGGGCTGACCTTCTGCTTCGTGGGACCTGAGCTGGTGGGCAAAGCTCTCGTGTTCCTCCAAGAGCTCAGGTGGCATCCCCATTGGAATTGCTAGTGGTGGGAAAGTGTCTGGAAGTGTGGGGGGCAAAGTGTGGCTCCTGCAGGCCCAGCCGCCGCTCCGGAACTTCACCAGCTGCCGGATCTCATCCTGAATCAGCTGCACAAAGGGAAAGGCAAAATTCCCATCAGATTGTGCCACAAACCACTTACATTTCCATGCTTCACGTTATTAGTGACAGAATTAGAGCACTTATTTAACTCCAGGTTTCCATGTGCAGACACCTCATGCAGAACAGTTACATGTCCATGGGAACAATCCTTCATTCCATGCAGTGACTCCCAGTCCCAGGAGTCATTTATCCATGTAGGAAACATGCATGAATGGATTCACTGATGGCCTTCAGAACCACAGTGACCTCCCAGCCAGCTGGAGAAATACAAACTACCCACAAACATGGACTAAGGGCTTTGCTAAATTTAGGTCTAAAATGATTTTAACTTGGTTAAACATTTTTAAAGATTGCAAGGATGCCTTACCAGAAGTATTAATAATTCCTTTATTTTGTTAATAGGAATAATGTACCTCTGTAAGATTATTTGCTTAAAACTCGACTTTAAAATACCCAATTTAGATATCATGGGGTAATACAAAGATCTACATTTTGATTGTTTTGGTGTCTTGGAGTGGAGCAAACCTATGACTGGATCACTCCATTTAACAGGTTGTTTCCTCTTTAGTCTACAGTGTCTGCAAGGAGTTATTTCAGTGTATTAGACAAGTAATTTTTTTTAAGTTTTGGTTTGGAAGGACTGAAATAGCTCTGAGAAACAAGTGATGGCTTTGCCAAAGGCTGTGAAAAGATTTCACATTAGTGCCCATGGGCAGGACTGCAGAGTTATACTGAGATTGCTGAGCTGCAGAACACACAACTTGTCTTACACATGACAAGACCAGGGTATAGAGCTGTTTTCAGTAACATATTTCAAACTAATTCTCCAGGAAAGAATCAAAAAAGACCTTGCAATAATTTTGAGAACATGGAACTCCTGTTTTTTCACAGAGCTCCAGGACATTATTCACATGTGAACAGCCATTGGAAACCACAAATTGAACAAAAATCATTTGTTCTCTTAAAGTAGGAAATAAAAATAAGACTTAATTTCAGAGGAATCTACATGTAACTCTAGTCAGGACCAAGCCTCAAATGTTTTATTGAATTACAATAGAATTAACAATTCAATTTTAGCTCAGTCACAAACAAACAAAAAACTTGAGATGAGGTTTTCTCCCATAACAAAGTTTTTTGTTCTGTCAGTGATTTCAATCATGAGTGCAGCAATTGTGTGCATTTTAATTCTGTGATTGAACTCTGTCAGGAAGGGAGGGAAGGCAGAACAAAAGGGAAAAGACAGAATTGGGAGGGGAGGAAGATCAGATTCCCTGCTGACATTTAATCTTTGTCATTAATACCCTGTGTTGGAAAAGTGGAAGGTTACAATTCCAATTAAATCACATTTTTACTTCTCTTTGCGTAGTCAAAAATAATTGGAAGAGATGAAAAAGCCTGGGGAAAACAGGATGAGCTTTCTAAAGTTTTGGGATTGTAGGAAACTGTTTTTAAATCCTCTTCAATAAAGCCTGATCTTAGGATGATCCACAGGTGGTGACAGCTTGTATTGCACAGATCACACAAGCCAAGGACTGACCCCAGTGATGGCAAAATGAACTCAAGGTCTTTGCATCCATATTTTCACATGGATTAATGTGTATTTTTACACAGTTGGTCTTGAAACCCAGCTCAGAGCCAGCCTTGTCTCAGGCATGTCAATGCTGATGCAGCATTCTGCTTTTCTACCCCAAGCAGTAGATGATTCCTTTTGTCTTTTGATTATTCCTACTGGAGTATGTTGAGTTGCCTGTGCTTTCAGCAGGTCACTGGCACACCAGTAAAGTTTGGAACAGCTCCATTTATTTTATCCAATGCACTCCCACAACTGAGTTACAGCTGCTGATTTGGTATTTAGTGTGTCCCTGCTGACACCACACCCTCAGCTCTTCCAGAGGTGCCTTTCCTATGGTAAAAAAGACAAAATCCAGCCAAGCCAACACAATGGATTAGCAAAGACCATGACCAGCAACAAGTGAATCAAACCACTACAGGAAGAGGAAGGAAATACACAGGTAACAAAACACTGGTGGGACAAGAATGCCAAGATGGGAGGCAGGGGAGGAGGAAAGGCAGGAGAAACAGGAGACAGGATAAAAGGACAGTACCTCTTGTTAATTCAGTTCAGGAACTGCTGATTACTACTAGTGTGGAGGGCACCAGGAAAGGGAAGGGAAAAACAGCAACCAAAATGATGAGGATATTAAGCATTGTATATTTACAGTATTACTGTCTCTTCTACACACAAATACATTTCTCCTGTTCTAATGATAAATTTGGTTCAGCAAAAATGTGACCCTTCACATGGGGCATTTTTCGTTGTTAGAAAGGAGGCTCTTCAACTGGAGGGTGAAATTAAGTGTTCAGCTGTTGCAGTGGTGGTGTTCCTCTGCTATTCTGTCTGCAGGAGGGAATGACAAGTTGCAGAACATTTCTAATAAAACGTAAGCTACAATGTCTCAAAATTAGAAACTAAACAGTCTAACAGTTAATAAAAGCAATCTTGTGTCTACAAAATCCACTTATGGTGTGGACATTCTGAATCAAATGTTTGTGAAAACAATTAAAAACAAATAATAATAAACAAAATTAAATCCTGAGATCAGCTCAGTTGGTTAAAACTTGGTTGCAATAATGCCAAGGTCATGACTTCAATCCCCTGTGTGGGCCATTGACTGAAGAGTTGGACTTGATGATCCTTGTGGGTCCCTTCCAACTCAGAACAGTCTGTGAAATCTCTCCTGAAACAGTTCCTATCAGTTACTTTGTTAATTGGCCAAGGCTGTCTCAAATATGGACCCAATAAACAGCATTCCAGCCATCCATTACCTGCCTCTCTGCATTGTTTTGTTGGGGGGTGAGGTTGGGAGGAGAACAGAAACATTCACCCTTATAAACCCACATGAACAAATCATGACTTACTTGGATTTGATGGTGGAACTGCTCTTGCTGGGCAACTATTTGTTCCTGACATTGCTTTTCTACCAGTCTCAGTAGCTGCAGCCACCTTGTCTATTAAATCACAAAGTAAAATAATTAAAGCACAGTCATTGCAGCTCTCACCACCAGCCACAAATAGCTTTGCAATCCCATCCTTGGGTGTTGACATAATGCAAAGCTGAGTAACAGCACAGTGGTTTGCCCACCCCACAATCCCTCAGCCCCCAACGTGCCAATCAGAGGAAACTAAAAGTAGAAACAGCTGTCAGGAAAGTACAGTCAGATTTTGGAAAGGTTGATCCAGTTCAATTAATTAAAGGTGATTTTAAAACTGAGAATTAAACATGCCTCTGTCCAGTGAATTAGTCACTTCAATAAGAAACTCTGCAGCAATCCAGCCAAAGGCCGTGATGCTTAAACATGCAAAGAAAAGAAAAAAATTATTTAAAAAAATCAAAAATACAGCATATTCCTAAAACATGGTAAAATCTGATGTTTATCCACTCTTTTATGCTCATGTTTATGGAGCCCAGTGCTTGAAGCACAGGACACGGGACACAGACATCAAAATTCTGTTCCTGGAGGTGTTAAAGAGAACCCAAATTAAGCATCTGTCAAGAGACACTGATGGATCAGAGCCAGAAAGCTCAAAAATTCTGCAGGAACAAGCCCGTGGTGTGGAAAACTAATGTTCCTTATGATGACTAAAAATAATGATAAAATATAAAATAAAAAAGGAGAAAAACTTTCAGAAAACTGTTTGGGAGAATTAGTTTATTGAAACTACATCATTATTTTTCATGTTGCTTTAATATCTGGAAACAAACTAGTCACCTCCAAAAGGAATATATAAATAAATCAAGCAAACAGAACCATTGCTAGAAAGAAAACCTCTGATTTTTGGGATCACTTCAGGCCAGTTTGAAGTGCTACAATTTTACAGGTTTAAATTTTTGAGTTCAAAAACTTGCAATGTTTAAGGATTATAACTTTGAGGAAAAAATATTCCCACCTGTACACTAAAACATGAAGACAGAATATTGTAAAACAGCAAGATTAAATTGCAATAAAATCCACTCACAATCAGTTCACACATTGTAAAAGGATCTGTCCCATCAAGAAGAATAAACACATACATGTGTATATAGAAATCCATACATGGATCTTGCTGCTGAACTACATCATAAGGTAAAAGATTTAATACACTTTTTTCAAACAAACCTGAACATCAAATACCTCACAGTTCTTCACAATTCCCGTGTCAGCATTTCCAATGTCCTGGATGTCTTGCATAAAGGAGGCAAACAGCTCGACAGAGCCAGGCTTTAGTGAGGACCTGGTATTCCCTGAGTAACCAGAAACTCCATTGGGATTGGAGGAAGGACTCCTAGTGAAACGTGAGGAAAAACAGCTCTATTATTTATTGTGTCAGTCGTGCAACACAGAGGCCCAAACAACACACACTACACATGCTGGGCAGCCAGAAGGGGATTATTCACTTGATTTGACATAAAAATGGTATGTTCACAAGGATCTTTTTCAAGCCAATTTCAAAGAATCCACAGTGTGCTTCACTCTCACCTTACACCCTGTGAAAATGCAGCAGCTTTGCAGGGAGAGAGCACAGACAGTGCTGCTCCCTGGTACAAACATCAACAAATACAGCTTTGTGTCTAACACACCTGCTCCCTCAGAGGGCCTGAGGTCAGGAGCTCCCAGAGCAAAGCTTCTGTGGAACAGTGATCTAAGACAGGCAGGAATTGCTGCCTCTTTGAGAAGGGAAATGGGCAGGAGGGACTTGGAACTCTCATCTCAACAGGTCAGTCAAGAACCACCTCTCAGTTCAGCCATAAGTCCATATTTGCACTTCTTATTCACTGGGAATATCTCAGGCACTGAGTAGAAAAACAAATCAGTTTTCCTGAGCTGCTGCCTGTGCAAATGACTTCACATGATGCGTGAGGTTTCCAAAAAATGATCTCTCACAGTTTGTCCAACACAGGTTCCTCCCTTCCTCCCCCATCCTGAGAGACACAAGGCAATGGAAGTCAACTAAGATTTTAAGGAAGACTTAACAGTTCTTTCAGTAGGGCTGTTCTCTAAAAAGAAACCTTTCTAAAGATGAAAGTAAAAAAGAACCCTGAAACACATTGCAATGTTAATTATTTCACCTTAACAACAATATTACTGTAAAACATGTGAAGTAAGCAAAACCAAAGTAACAAAAATATTTGCTAGAACTCCCTCAGCCATTTACCTGTTACAATTCAAGTTGCAGACAGAGCTGGGGGGGTTCCTGACATCAGAGTCTGCAGAGGACAAGGGGATTTCTTGTACAGAATTCAGCACATCCCAGTTTTCCATATCTTAGTCCCAGGTATGACGTGATCCTGAGAACAGGCAGAAATAAGCATCACCTTCTCAATTTAAAAAACCATTTGACTGTTGTTTGAAGAAAAAAAATTGGAATTTTGAGACAGTTTTTTCAGCTAAACCATCCCATAAAGTGGACTATTCCACGACCAGACACTCTCCCTTCTCCTGTGCTCCACCTGCAAACAGGTGCTCCTGAGTCAACCTCCTGCCTGCTGGGACTCCTGCAAGTCCCAGGGGTTCCAACTGTGCATCACTGGGCACAAAGGGTGTCTGAGTGCCAAATGTTCCAGGTAAAACAGAGTTGTTGGGGGTTTATTGCTTGGGTTTTTTAAATCTGAGGCTCCACAGAGCATTGTCAAGACTTCTGTGAAAGCACCATTTACAGTATATTTAAAATCTGCACCTTCACTGAAGAAACACAAGCACCAAAACCAACAAATACAAGACCCGCTGAGTTAAACTGCAGTTGACCAATTTTGACACTTCTGTGTGTAATATCTGGCTTATTTTTTTTCACAGATCACTTGCTTCACTGTTATTATATAAGATTAATTCAGAAAGCTTTGAAACTGTTCTGAGCTACATTTCTTACCGATGAATAAAACAACAAAAAGAGCAGTCAAACAGGAATCCCACAGCAGTTCTAAACAGCAGCTGGTTAACTGAAAGCATCATAAATAAATAAATACACAATACTTGTGCCATAGTCTTACAGCACTCAAACCAGGATGGCTGTAAAGAGACTAAAATATTCTTCTACTTTCACTAAGGAAATACTTGAAATATCTTAATTAATCAGTTCTTATATAGTGCTTATTTCAGCATGTTCTGCACCCTGGTGAATTCATTCCCTGTTCTAACACTGAAGAAAAACCTTATGATCATTTAACAGATGGAGAGAAAAAAGAGACATTAGGAAATATCCTGGTAATCTGTGATAATGCCAAGAATAAATTCCTGCTGCCTTAAAGAAGCACAACACCTCCAAAGCACAGCCATTCTCTTCCACAGGGCTCCCATGCTGATGCGCTTTACAGACTCATGTTTTGATAATTTGTAATTACATAGAGGTATTATCTCAAATAGACAGTTTCAGAAGTATAAATTATTTCCACCAGAGGGAAACTGATGGACAAGTGTCCGATTTTCCCCGGTTTTACTGGAGCCTGTTTGGCTTCAGCAGAAATGTTTTGCAGGTACTCACTCACACCATCTCCTCTGGGCAGGGCTGGAAACACCAGAACTGGAAGGAAGTTGTCACAGACACACATATCCCTTTGGCAGAGCTTCTTGGGATAAAGGAAAGGAGAAGAAAAAAACAAAGCCTTTCTTCTTTTCCTAGCGGTCACAAGCCTTGAAAACGGAGGTTACCAGACCTGGCAGCTAAAGCTGAGGCTGGGAGTGTGTCTGGAGCAGCTGGATGGAGATCGGTCCCCCCCAGAACGGAACCATGGGCCTATCTCAGCAGCACAGCAATAGGTGGGACTTAGCTGTGACACAGGCTCGTTTCATAACCTCATTACAAGTCTGTTCGCAATAAAAAATTATTTAGCGATGTGTAACGGGGCTGCGGGAGCGCCGAGCCGCCATCCCTCGGTCCCGCAGCACAGCACGGCCCTCACACGGCCACGCCGCGGCTTAAAGGGGCAGCCTTGGGAAAAAAGCCGCGAGGTGTTTTAACTCTGAAATCTCAGCTCTGGTTTAGCTGCAAACGCCGGGGACAGCACAGCCCCAGCGTCCGGGGGGTTCCGCATCGCACCCTGAGCCTGACCCGCGGCCTCCCGATCCCTGAGGGCCCTCAGGGCTGGCAGGACGCTCCGCCGCCAGGCCCCGTCCCCCCCGGGACCTCCGGCGGGACCCCGCGAAGGGACAAGGAGCCCCGGGGCTGCAGCGCGCCGGTGCCCTCAGAAACGGCTCCGGTGCCCTCAGAAACGCCTCCGGTACCGACAGAAACCTCCCTGGCACCCTCAGAAACGGTTCCGGTACCGTCAGAAACCTCCCTGGTACCCTTAGAAACTGCCCCGGCCCCTCAGAAACCGCCCCCGCTACAATGGCTCAGCCCCCGCGGGGACCCCTCTCGCCACGTCCGCGCCCTCGGGGCCGCCTCCCTTCAGCCCGTGCCCCGTGTGTGTCCCCGATGTCCCTCCCGGGGTGCCCCAGACCCGTCCCGGTCCCCTCTCCCGATCAGTCCCCGCTCCCCTCACGGGCCCGTCCCTCAGGCCAAGCCCCGCCCCCGCGCTCCCATTGGCCGTCCGTCCCTCGCGCTCGGCGGTGTTGACGGCGCCGCCTCTTCTGATTGGCTGGCGCGGCTGCCACTCTCTGGGCGAAGGGGCGGGGCGCTGGGACGCGGCCAAGCGGAGTGGCGGTGCCGCCCGCGGGCCCGCGCCGTTCCTTACCCGCATCGCCGGGAGCCCGCGGCGCCCGGGGGGCCCTGAGGCGGAGCAGAGGCGCGGCCTGCGGGGGGATTGGCGGCCGAGAGTTTCGAACGTGAGGGCTTGAGGGGGGCGGAGGGGGCGCTGAGGGCGCTCCGGCCCGAGCGCGGCGCGCTGATTGGCCCCCTCGAGCGCGCGCCGTCCCGCGCCTCGCGCGCTGATTGGCTCCGCGGCGGAGCCCGCGCGCCGCCGCGGGGGGGGGGATTGGCGCGCGCGGCAGCGCGGATTCCCGAGGACTCTGATTGGTGGGAGAATGTGACGGTGGGGTGCAGGCTCCGCCCCCGACGCGCAACGATTGGCTGTCACAGGTGCCAATCACCCCGGCGGTTACGCCCCGGCCCAGGGCAGGCGCATGCGCAGTGCGGGCGCGGCGCGGCCGGTGGAGGTGAGTGAATTGTGCGGAATTTCGGTGTTTCCTCCTGTTTTACACTTGTGGGGTTGGGCAGCAGCAACAGGCCGAGAGGGAACGTGCTTTTTTACCGCTGTCTATGAAGAGCTGTCAATCCTGGTTTAATAACGGGCAAGGCCGTATGAAACCTAAATAAAGGCTCATTCTCCTGTATTTTTCATCAAAAAAAGTTACCAACTTCTTTAGTGGCAGCCAATGCTTCAAATTATTATTATTTCATTATTTCGAGTTATGTTCAACTTTTTATGGATATTTATTGCCAAGTGGCATTTCTTCACACGCTGAGGTATTTAATTTTGCTTCCAATAAAATTCTTGTAAGCATCACAGCACGTTCTGTTCTAATTGATTATTTAATGCCTTATTGCAGAGTGACATTTGCCAGCAGCAGGACCGGCCACCCCTCATTATCCAGGAGGATAATGCACAATTCCAGAGCTATTTTTGTACCTTTGTTAATAACTTGACCTGGGAAAAGGCTGATTCCCAGTGAGGATGTTCAGATTCCAAAGCAGAAATAACTTCTCTCTCTTCAATTTTGGATCTTTAGTATTTCCCAGGTGTTGGTAGGACTCCTCATTTATTTACTGTTTTCCAGATCCCTTTCAAAAATAGTAATCCTGACTATTTTAAGAACCTGAGTTACATTGAGAACCAAAATTCCATTCAGAATAGTAAAATATTTCAAGGCAAATGCCTATGAAACAGTTCAGATACCCTTGAAAACAGGTCTGGTTCTGAAAATACTGCCCAAGATGTGCAGCTGAACTGGAGCATCTGAAAACAAGGTAAACTCCACTCTCCACTCCCATTCCAGGTTTCACCCCAGAGGAGCCTGTCCTTGTTCCTGTATGAATGTTCCACGTTTATTCCATTTTACATCCTTCCTGAGAGAATTCCCAGCATGGCCACGGTGGGGTTTGAGGAAGCAGCAGCTGTCCCTGCCCAGCATTCCCTTGTTCCAGGCAGCAAGGAGGAGGAACCACCTGGATCTGCTGAGCCTCGATGAGGCCGAGCTGAAGGAACAGTTTGTCAGAGGGGATGGCCCGGGGGGTCAGGCCACAAATAAGACAAACAACTGTGTTGTCCTGAAACACATTCCATCTGGGATTGTAGTGAAGGTGATTATTTCTCTTTTATTAAGGCACAAATTGCATCATGACTTGCCAGGTCTCCTTGCAGAGAAAAAGTTTCTGGTAAAGAATCTGGGCAAGAAGCAGCTTTGGCTGTCAGTGCATAAATAAATGTGGGGCAGAGCTGACCTGGCTTTCAATTAAATGGATCTCCATTGTAGCTGTCACACTCCTGTCCTTCATGGGAGTCAATCTCTGCCTTAACAAGTTGATCAAACTCTTCTAAAGCATTTTCCTTACCTACTTGGATTAATACCTTGAAATTAATCTTTGCCTCCTGTCACAAGGGGAAGACACAGTTAAGTTAAACTCGAGCAGCTTTCCAAGGTAATGTGGAGGCATTAAAGAGTATTGCAAAAGGCAGTCTGACAAGTTATACCAACAAATAATTATTAAAATGTATCATCTGATATCAAAGGTCCAGATGTTATTGGTAGGAGGATGCTCTTGGCTTGGGGAGGAGGGGGAGTTTCTTTACTGTCAGGACAGGAATATACAGACTGAGAGGGAAAGCAGAGGAATAAACAAGTTAAAGTTCCAGTAAAAATGTCCTATTATATTTCTTCAGTGTCATCAAACAAGATCAGTGGAAAAGAACAGAAAGATTGCCAGAGAAATCCTGCAGGAAAAGGTTGATCTTTTCTACAAAGGTGAAGACAGTGATGTTTTTAAAGAGAAAAAAGCATTGGAGAAGAAGAAGCAGGAGAAAAAAAGAAGAGCAAAGGAAAACCTGGAGAGGAAAAAGCTTTTTAAAGAGATGCAACAACTGGATAAGAAATAAACATGTGAAATACTGACTTGCCCTAGTGGGGTAAGGAGTGTTTGTCATTAGACCTGACACACTTTTCAGACTAACCTGCTATGAGGCTTCAGAAGCAGAGCTGAAACACCCAGAGCTGACCTGCTGTTACTGTAAAGTGATGAAAGCCCTCAGGTATTGCTGCCTCTGTCTGCCATCAGCTCAGTAATCACATTTAGCAACCAGTCTTTCTGCCAAGTTCAGAAGATAAAAGAATCCTTGTTAAAAAGGAACTATAAACTCTCCACTGTTGTTAAGGGAGACAAAAAAAATTCAGTAGTTTTCCTTCTGCCCAGGTGAAACCTTGGGATGTTCCACAGGAGCTCCAGCACATGAGGAGAAAAGCACTGAAGGTTCCCATCCTTACTCAGACATAAATCCTTTACAAAGCAGGTTTAGATGCTGGTTGTGTGGGTGTGGACTGACCAGACCCTGGTTGCCTCCTTCAGCTCTCAGATCAGCTGAACACAAGCTGAGTCCTGCTGGGCCCTGGGTGAGGGGCAAAGAGCAGCTCTGCAGGCCTGTCCTGCAGTGGGGCTGAGCACTGGGGGAGGCAGTCAGGGCCTCTCAGTTCAGGGGTAAAATTGGGTCATTACAGGTAAAGACCAACCTGTGTTGTTCAGCTGCCTCCTAAGGCAGCAGAGTCCAGTTCATCCAAGCTGTGGCTTGATGAACTCTTAATTAAGTTTGCCTCTTAATACTGTATTTTGTTCAGGTATCCATAGGACCACGTGTATGAGCCACTCCATCTTCCTTAGGATTTAGATTGATTTTATATTAGTGAATTAGAGTAATTTCTTATGTTTATGCCCTGCTGCAGTTCAGCTTGGGCATCTTCCCTCATCTTGAGTTTCCCATTTTCTGCAAACAAGGGCAGCTGTTTCCTTTGTCACCTACTCTGAGGTCACAACTGAAGGACAATTCCCTGCTTTTATCCTGTTAACAACTCCCAGCTGATTAACCAGAGCTCCTCTTTACTTTTGGGACAGCACCTTCACCAGCTGCCACCAAGTTTTGGCCTCCAACAAAGACCCAAAGCCAGAGTGTGGATTCTGAAGGCAGCAGAGACTAACCTGGACTTCCACCTCCTTCTCCCAGAGACTTGACTGCATCCCAACTGTGACATGGATGGAAACCCACCAGAAATCTGCAGCCCCTTCCCTTGTCCTTTCCTGAACTCCTGCTTGAAGGTTAAACCTTCATCTGTTGACAGTTCTTGTTTCTGGAGAGTGAATCTGATAAAAGTGACTGTACATAGTTTTAATACAAACTATTAATGAAAATAAGCTTTATTACATCAAGTAATAAATACATACAAAGATGCAAGTAACAGTTTTAGTAATTCATACAGAATTTTCCTTTTTTTTTTCTTTTTGGCAAAATTTAAACTGAAAACTCCAGCCTTACTGAAGGGATTAGCTTTCCAGGACCTTGTTATTATTTAATAGGTTTCCCTATTTTCCAATATAGCTCATGCACTTTAAATGGACTTCAAAGCACTATCAGTCATGCAAATGTTTATGCAAAATGAACAAAAAAGGAAAAATAAGAGAAGGGAGAGGTTATTTCTAAGCAGGGTCTATGCTGTATGACAAATTGTGACTTAGCAGACTACTGGGTACAGCATGCTATTCTGCATTTATTAAAAAAAATCCTTAGGGCTTATGTCAAACTGTGAAAGATTGACAGTTTGGGGATAAGTGAATATAGTTGAAAGAAAAAAACAGGATGAGGCTGTGGCTGGATAAGAAGAGAACTGAAATATAGCCTGGGAGAGAAAGAGCATTCCTCTGCATGCACTTCACTTTCCATGAGTTAGAAACATTTTAGGGAGTTTTGACATCTTTACAAAATGCAAACCCTCCATAAGCTGAAAAATCCTTGGGGTTTTTTTTCATTCTTAACTATACATTTTTGCAAGGGCAAAACAAGAAAGGTAAAACATTCAAACTAAAGGAATTTATCTGAATGTTTCCAGAGTCAAAAGGAATAAGTGTTCCTTTTTCTTCATGAAGAGAGAGCAAATCTTGCAGCTGAATTAGTGGGCTAAGATCGTGCATTTCGCTCCGTCTCAGCCAGGCATTCCCGAACTAATCCTCTGGCATGAATAATGCCTGCAAAAGAATTGGACATGTTTTAAATCATCCCATTCAGGTCACACTTCCACTGACAGCCCACAGAAAGGTTTATGTATTTCTGTCCCCAGTTGCCAAGGCTACCAGAGCAGGTCTCAGGAAAGGGAGAGCCCTCGTGCCCCAAACATCAGCTGCTCCTGAACAAGTTTGCTTTCCCAAACTTGCATTATAAACTGCAAAGGGACTAAAGCAGAGCACAGCAACATTTGTAGGTCTGCAGTGACAGATCTTCATGTGCAGAGTGGACCTACTTAAAATCAAAGACTTGAAAAAGAAATCTTACCTACCAGTGAGTTATTTTGCTATAGTGGAGTGACACAAATTGCACAGTTATCTGGGGAGTCATTGTAGCAAGCTCTGAAAGTCTTAGTGCCTTGGGATAATTCTCCTTGAGGCTGCATCAAAATCCAAGCCATCATAATGCTGCTTAAAGACAAGTTGTGTCTCTTGTAAAAACAAAGAGGGTTTTTTTTATGGTGTGTGCAAAAAGTTACCTCCTAACACTGGCTCAGCTCCCAGTGGAAATCATCACCACTTTACATGCTGCTGGATCTACTCTGAGAGACACAATGTGGAATTTTCCACTACCAAGTCCTGTTGCCTTGAAGTTCCAGCAATCTGGACCTTGATTCTTAATCCTGGAACTAAATGGGGATTGGTGTTCCTGCTGAAAGAACAGAACTTGAGATGGATTTTAAAATGAGAGATGGACAGGTTTTTCTGCAATAAAGGAGGTTATACTTTGCTGACAGGGCAAGACAAGGTGATTTGTCTGCTCAATCATGTTCCTTAACAAGGTGGGGAAAGGGCAGCAAAACAAGAGATGGGGTTTAATCTCTAGAGATAATGGTTTCTGTTTCTCCAAGACCACTAGCCCAGATCACAGTCCAGGGAGGACTGACCTGGGACTTGAGGAGTGCAAGGCTTTGCAGAGGGTTAAACTGCCACAGACAAGCAAAGCTGCAGCTGTGGGATACAGAAACACACTCACAGCAGTGTGTCAGACCTGGCTGGGGTGGCAGCACGCCCAGTTTATGCAGCAGAACTACTCTGAATAATGTCAAACTCTGGGAATTTGGCCAGTTTTAGAGGTCAGGAGCCTCAGTGCTCAGGAGTGGGTGGAGCTGGGGACAGGGACTTTATTCAGGAATAACCTCCATGCCCATGGAATGGCAGTCACGTGGCTACCCCCAGTCACTTTTGCTCTCGCACTTGCACATGCTCCTTCAGCACCAGGCTCCCCAAATGGAAAGAGAGGTATGTTTGTGACCAAAAGATGGCAGCAAAAAGTATTTATTTGAGATTCTTTGCAACACTGGCAAGTCACAGTGGCAGCACTGGATCTCTAAACCTACATTAGCCAACAAATTAAATACTCAGTGCAAGAAGCAGCGAAACAACCTTTCCTCCCCAAACTGAACCATCCAGTTCAGGGTTGTCTGCATCTCTCCCAGCCTCTCTCAAGCTGTCCCCATTAGCCTATTGCCATTCATGATCTATTAAAACTGACTCAGACAATGCAATAAAGGGAGACTCCAGCAACATTGATTTTAGCTGGGCCAGATTCCACTTACCACTCATCAGCAGACTTTATTGCATCCTTTCCCAGAACAGCTACTAGTCATTTTATTGCATGTCATGGCAGATATATTACTCTCCCATAATGGTTGAGCCTTAAATAAAGCTTTGTAGTCTTGGGTAAATGTAAAGGGGATTTGCAAGGTGGTGAAGTTAGTCTGTTACAATAACATTCCCATTCCGGGTCAAATGCACGAGCAAATCTCAGCACAAGGACCACGAGAAGGGAAGAAAAGGCAACCATGAACTGCCAGCACAAGTGTTGCCCGTGGCCTTTCAGGGACATTTCAGGAGCTGCAGCAATGGAATGTCCCACAGCTCCTTCAGAAATATCCCTGCACGTCTCCTGCAGGGGACAATGTCAGGCTGATGTCACCAGTGGGGCATGCCGGGGTTTCTTTTACACTGCACGAAAAGGGCATTTATTACCCTTTTAGCTGACAAAGCAAAGCCACAGAGACTCATCAGCCAGCCCTAAAAGCTTCCCTATCCCTTTCGAGTGGACTCTTAATGACATCACATCCCCTTGACAGCAGGCAACAGAGAACGTTTGTGTTTGACATCTCACTCTGAACAGCCTTCCCTGACACCTTTTTTGGAGTTTTTTGTAGCTGTTCTCACCAGCCCCAGTGTGAATCACCACGATGTTGTATTTCTTCAGGCAAAATGCACTTCAGTAAAGATTCCTGGGCCAAGTAGAAGGGAGATGTGTATGAGAAGTAAACAATGCTTGGCTGTGTTGTTTGGAGACTGGGGAGAAAAGGGAATTGAGGGGGCAAGTAAGTACCCAGGAGGAGGAGGGAATGTATCCACTGAGGGTTCTACAGTAGGGTTTGAATTATGAACTGAAACTCCCTCCCTGTGTGCACATCAAACACGTTGTGTCACTGTTTATCTTATCAAATACAGCACGGACAGATCATCCCGAGGTTTCAGCTGCTGGTTAATACTCCCAGTTCCACGAGGAGCTCAGGCTGCCTCCTTTCAAAGGACACAGTTATGAAGCTGCACCCACACAGTCAGTGCCCAAAGGGTGTGGGACACGATGACTGTCTGAAATAAGTTTAAAAGTTACCTCTTTTTAGCCTCTCCATCGCACTTTTACTCCCAGCATATGTGGGTCTGATCTCCTTTCCTAATTCTTCTATGATAGCCAGAAGTTCTGCATATTTGCTCTGTGGGACTTGACTGCTGCTGGTACCCTGTGGGGGGAAGTAGATTAATCTTATTCAAATACTGTAAAAACAAAATATTACAACAGACAGCAACTGGGAGTTCATGGAAGACCAGAAACAGCCTGGAAGCCACTTCTTAAAAGAATAAAATTTCAGGTTTATTATATAAACATGATGTTCTTTTTGAAATTGCTCCTACAGTTGGACACAATTCCCTTCAAAAATCGGGATCAATTGGGAGGATGCAGATGCAAGACTTGGACTTTGGGTGAAACAGAAGTTAAAACTGTTGCAAGAACAGCAAACTGGGAACTGCTTATTTAACCCTGTTCCTGCTTTTCCATGTTCAAGTATATATTTTGTGGAGACATTAACTAGGCAGGGAGAGTGAGAAGCAGATAAAACAACACTGTACTGAAATATTAATTTTTTAACAAATACCTTCAAAATACGTTGGAGCTCTTACTATCAGAACATAATTCAAGACATGTTTCTCTGTGACTCAGACTGGATGGGCCTAACAGTTAATTAGTACCAACCTCCCTCAGCACTCTGCTTAGTCTAATTTGATCCCCAGACATGTGTGAGGAAGCAGTCCTGCCATTTGGGTTTGATTTCAAACCTTGCTGGGAGGGAGGAACACCTCAGATTACAGGCCACAGTCCGTGCTACTGTGCAAACGTGGGGTCAGTGATCTGATTAAAGGAAAATAAGCAGAGCTGTACCTGCATCCCTTGAGTATATCCTAAGGATGGGGGTCCATAGTCATTTATGAGCTGTCTGTATTGTGCAGATGTTGCCATACTTGTGGAGGGAGAGTGAACACTCCCAGCTGTAGCAAGAAAAGAGAAAAAAAATCTGTTATTACCTAAAGATTAATTAGTCTGTTACATTTGGGACATGTTTTAATCACTTGTTTCTGAAGCTGTGACCTCTCACCTTTGTCTGTGATCACTAATGGCATTTCTGAGTGGCACTGCTAGAAGGAGAATGGTTAAATTAATGCCTCTCTGCTGTTTGCTGCACAGCCTGCAACAGTATCAGTGCAAACTGTTTTCCTAGAAGTGACGCCGAGTGTAGCATGACAGGTTGTTCTGCCCAGACAAACTGTCAGTATTAAGGAGCCCTATTTTGGCATATATACATTCCACACAGATGAGTCCAACGCGCTGGGCTATTTTTACCTTTTCAGTGAGAGTTATCTGAAAGTAATTTTGCAGCTCAAAGTGTCATCCATGGTCAAAGCAAGTTACCCTCAGTACTATTTTCAGCCAGTGCCAAAACCATTCCCAGGGAACAGTCAGTTGAGGTGTATCAGGTCTGCTGCTCATTGAGATACTGGAGCTGAGGAGTGCTGCCATCATTGTGGGATAGCAAACCAGGCAAGCTGTGCTATGTAAGTAAATCAAAGGAAAAATATATTCACTTCAGGTTACTTTTTCTAAAGTTTTAAAAGATTATATTCACATCTAATGAGTTTTGAGTCAGGAGTTCCAGAAACAGACTCTGATGTGATCGCTGACAATCAAAACACTTCCCCTTGCCCAGCACTGGGAAGAATTTGGGTTTAGAAACAACTTTAGGTTTTTCTCAGGGGGATTAATTATGCTGCCCCTTCCACAACTGTGCTCTGGAGGGGCTGCTGGTCATGGAGCAAGGCAGCCCCACAGCACTGAACTTCTTCCCTCCTGTCCTTCCATCCACAGATAGTGCTGCCTTTGCCTGTAGGCACAGACAGCCTGCCTGCTGTCTGGAAAAATCTCCCCCCTTACAAACTCCTTTGCTGAAAATTCCCAACTGTCTTTCATAGGAGGAACAGATCTCATTTACCAGCCTTCATTTAAATCTAAATTAAACTGATGCTAAAAGTCACTGGGGCTCAGTACTATGCAAATCTCTAGCTTTGTTTTAAAGTTGCAAGTGATTTCATTCCTAAAAAAAAGAAGGGGCCAGCAGTTACTCTGTAAAAAGCTCTGATCACAGTGGAACAGACTCTTGTCCTCGGCTGGGAAGTCTTTTCACTTCAGAATTGTCACAGGATGTCACTGAGTGTTTTCTTCATTATAAGAAGAGAGCATGATCCTAATTTTTACCAGTTGACCAGATGTGAAATTCCCCCAAAAAAGCCAAATTGGGCTCGTCACTAGGTCACCTTAAAGAAACAAGGTTTCTCTGTCTTTAACTAAGACAAAATTCTAAATTCTATGGCATTACAAACCTGCATTTTCATTCCTGAGGTTTCACACGGAGTTAATTTTGCTTAAGAACAGTAAAACCCAAAAAACCCTAAACAACACAGCCACAGAGCAGGGCACTGTGAAGGAACACCACAGTGGTCAGCTACTCCCTCAGTCAGTTCTTCACATTATCAGCTCCAAATACAGACACCACTCTAAGATTTCTGGGTGTGCAACTCTTATTTCCAGTGCAGACAACTGAATTGCTGCAGTTCCCAAACACGGCCCAACAGCAAACGGCATCTTTCTTCCAAGGACTTCAAAATGCTTCAAAAACATTAATGAGCCCCTTGTGCTGCAAGGTAAGGAGGTTTAATTACCTCAATTAAGCAGAGAAAGGCTTAAGCAATTTTTCCTCATGTACAGTAAAACAAAAGACTCATCCTGCAAAGACTTGTTCCCGAACTGGTGTTGGAAGCTCCAAGACCTGGGAGCTCCAAACTGGTTCAGAACAAGGCAAGGACTGCAATGAGCAGGCTCAGGAATCCTGCTCTGCCCACCAAGCACAGCTGAGCTGCAGCCCAGGCAAAACAAAGAGCAATTTATTGATCCCATATTGGCTGATGATACCAACAAAAAGTTTTTCCCCCAGAGTGTGGCTGAGCACTGGGACAGGCTCCCCAGGACATTGGGCACAGCACCAGCTCAAGAAGTGTTTGGACAACACTCTCAGGCACGTGGTGGGATCCTTGGGGTGGGCTGGGAGGCAGCTGAGCTGTGTGGATGCCTGTGCAGGGCCAGCAGCTGGACTCAATGATCCTGATGGATCCAACTCAGCCTATTCCATGATTTTGGGGTAACAGCATCCAGATAATTTAGTGACTGTTTCAGACTCTGTTTAAGCAACAACATGAGATTGATCTGCAGGAAATAACACAGCAGGGTACGTCTGGGTCAGAGAGAAACTCTGTCAGAAACGTGTCGTGCCATCACTGACCTCATCACTGTCTAGAACTCCCTGAAGGGAAGTTCCAGCCAGGTGGGGGTTGGTTTCTTCTCCCAGGCACTCAGCAATAGGACAAGGGGGCACGATGGGCTCAAGCTCTGCCAGGGGAAATTTTAGTTGGAGAGCAGAAAAAAATTCTTTGCAGAGAGAGTGCTCAGGCATTGGAATGGGCTGCCCAGAGAGGGGGTGGATTCCCCATCCCTGGAGGTTTTTAAACTGAGATTGGCCGTGGCACTGAGTGCCATCATCTGGTAAAGGGACTGGAGTTGGACCAAGGGTTGGACTTGATGATCTTGGAGGTCTTTTCCAACCCAATCCATTCTGTGATTCTATGAAAGCAGTGAGTGCATCCAGGGGCTGCCCAAGGAAGTCACAGATCAGGGGCTGCCCAGGAAAGTTTCACAGATGTGGAAGCTGGGACAGCGCTGGGCTCTCTCTGCACAGGAGCCTGAACCCAGCAGAGAGTCAGTAACACCGAGGGACTAAACCAGCCAGAAGTTCCGTGGCTGAGCAGGGAGCAGGAGCAGACGGAGCACCGCGTGCCGTGCCCGGGCGCTGCAGAGCGGGCTGCAGACACTAGAGGCCATCGCTGAGTGCGCCGTGCCCTGCCAAGTGACAGAGCGTGGTAACCATGGTGAGTTTACCCGTTTCTTTGCAGTCTGCATCAAAAATGTAATAAGACATAATGCCATGCGCCGACCACTTTATCAGCAGCAGCAGCAGGGCCTGAGAACAAAGGAAGGGATTTGGCTTGGCCGCAGTACCAGCTCTGCACATCCATGTCAGAAGTTGTGCCAGTCAAACTCAGCTGGAGGGGGGTGGGAAATGAAAAATCCTTGATTTCACCTCAATTTAAGAAGATGCAACTGTGAAAATGAAATTAATTGCGGGGGTATTAGTATCTCTCAGGGTAACAGACCTTGGGCTTTCTGACCTATCACTTTGTATGTTAATCTCGAGGAGAAAGCCCTGGGTCTTGACTATTACTCAATTAACCCAAAATTCAGCTGCATGTCTGAACACCCTGCATATCTCGGATTAAAAAAAAAAAATCACCAGATATTGCTATTATAGTGAGACAGAAAAATTAGGCCAGGAAGTCTCACAGTCAATAACCAGTCAAAAATCAGTGTGATGATTAGGTATTCACTGGAGAGAAAAAAAGGAGGGGGGGATCTAAATCGAGGTTTGCTCTCTCACGTTAAAATGACAATGGAGACAGTTAAGAACTGACAGAACAGAAAAGGGAGTGTGCTTGGTACTGAAATTCACTGACACCCTGTATCACATCCCAAATTGTCTCAGTGCTTGTTGTTGTTTAAAAACCAAATTAATATACACACTTTCCTCCCTCCACTTTCCTAATTAAATGTACAAACCCCTCCATTTATTCATGTACCAACAATGTCTTTTATTTCTGTGTTCAAGCAGAAGACTGCCACAAGCATTTTTCTGACAAAAATATACTTATTTTCTTGTTAATCAATATTAATCTATATTAATTGAGGGGAGGTATAGCAAACAGAAATGAGATTTTGGTATCAAAATCTCTTCCTTCCAGCAGTCTCTCTGAGCCCAAATTAACACCCTGAGAGACAAAGGATCTTGAATCAATCTTTGTTTGCCTAAACTCCCACTGACCAGGAATGCTGTCATTAATTTCTGATAGGTTTGTAGGGATCCCTTCAGCCCTTTTGCTACCTCTAAACCTGAGCAAGGATGAACGATTTGCTGACCCAAGTTTTAATTCTTAATTCTCTTATTGTTGCTTGCTGGAAAAACAACTGGGAAGGGAAGGCAGCTTGCTGAGCACCCTGCAAGGAAGCAGCAGGAGCAGGAACATCAGGATACACTCACCTGATCCACTTCCATGAGGTGCATATAACACAGCTCAGCTGCCCCCCTGTTTCACAGACAGCAAAGGAAAACCAGGAATAGTTACACAACTCACTGAGTTACTCATATGGAACTGACTGAGACAAGCCAAGGGCCAACCCCACTGGATTGTGTTTCTCTACTACCCTGTACTTGGTAAGGTCCTACAAAACTGCAAAGGCAAGTTGTCATTTTACAGCCTCCTCAGACACAGGAAGATGACAAGAGTGTAAGAGGAGATCCCTGTAGCCTGGAGTTTATCCAAGGCACATGGCAGAGCCTGGGGACTCTCAGCATTTCTCCCTGTATTTCACTGACCCTTCAAGCTGAGGTGTTTGCAACATCAAGGCCGTTGCCATTTTGGTGGCTCATGGTCCTCACCCCTACACAGCCCAGTGCTTGGGCTGGCTGTCTCTGCCACACACCTGGGGACTTCTGATCTGCTTCAGGTGATGGCAGTTGGATTCCTGACCCCATGGGGTACAAGACAACAAGGCTGGAATAGTTTAACCGAGAGGATATAAATTGGTCTGTCTTAAACTGGACAACTTTGCAAGAAAACACATGAGAAACGTTCATATAATCTGCTCTGACACTGCACATTGCGGGGCATCCTCAGGCTCCAGGGGAGAGGTGAGAGCCTCAACCAGCACAGCCCTTTCTGCAGTGCAGAGCTCAGCACAGCTGTAGAGTTTTAGCTGACTACAGGAGTATTTTATTCCTGAGCCCTCCACACACTTTGGTGTAAGTTCAACAAGAACTCCTTGCCATCCACGGGACACCACATGCATGTCTACACAAGCAGATCCACTGCACAGCCAAGCCACACACTGAATTCTAACAGGAGCTGCCAACCCAGAGTGCAAACACACAGCCCCCATTTCCCCCAAATTTTTTAAATTTAAAATAATGGACCCTGTTCTCATTTGCACAAAACATTCCTTATAGCACTGGCTGTGAAAATTGTATTTTCACCCACTATTTCTCCCTTAAGCAGCCCTGGTGGAAGAAACAGACCTTTCTTTGAATAAAACTATTTCCTTTCAAAAAAACGCAGTGCGCAGACACATAAATATGTTCTCAAGAAGTAGGACATTCTTTATCAGAACAGCCAGAGGCCTTGCTCTTTTGATCTGTCACACTCTGGGCCTTTCCTCTAGTCCTCTCATGCTATTTAATCTTTCCATGTGGATAATGGTCATGTTTTATGTCTCCTCTTCCTACCCCCCTGTCTTCTTTTCTTTATCAGAAAAACAAAAGCCAGTCCCTTGCACTCCTCACCATTCTTCTTTTCCAGCTTAAGCTATTTCTACACGAGTAAGTTATTTGGCACAACAAGGAACAGATCAAAAGATGAAAGCGTTTGGTATGTGTACACCACATGTAGCTGGCCTGAGGGGGGATGACTCAAGGTTAGATTTTAGTCTGGTGCCCCAGACTATTGGGGTATGGTTCAAAGCTGCCCAGCCTTGGGTTTGGATTCCTGTGTTCCCACTAAAAGGGATGGAGCATCAGCACTGCACAACTGGGGAAGAGCTTCTGGGTCATTTTTATCCCAAAGGTACCAAGTTAGCATGAACCAAAACCACTCTGCAACTCACCCAACATGTGAGGGGTGGGGACCATGGAGAGATTTGCTGACTGTGAAAACCACACCGTTGCTCTGAAGTGAAACACTCAGGTAGACAAAGCCAAAAATGCCATTTTTCCAAATGCCCAAACACGTCCACTTGAAAATCACTAATTTCGAAACATGTTTAGTGAGGTTTTTTCAGCTAATTTTTAACTTCACATGGACTTCAAGAGATCAGGGATCCAGCAAATTTCAGTTTGGATCACAGGGGGGAGTATATTTCCTAGAAATTATCCCCTCTAAGGCACGAACACTTTGCTCTCTCTTCTGCCTACAAAGAGTATTCTTTCCACTACTCCCACTCCAAAAACAACCTCTCAATATGGACAACAATATCAAACAGAAGCTGTCTCTGTAAAGGGTGACAAACAAGCCATGTGCTCATGCAAGTCTGCACTGCAGTGTAATAATAACACAAGGGCCGGCCTCGTGTGCTGGTATCCTTTCTCAGGACTGAATGGAACTGGTCTCTCCAGTTGTAACCCACAGCCCCAGTCAGGGGAATTATTTGGTTTCAGCTCTCAGTGAGAATTTGCACTTTTCCCAAGAAGCTCCTGGTTGCTGTGAGGTGTGGCAGGTGCACCAACAGACCTGCTGGTCCTCAGCTCCAGCAGCACCTGTTGGACAGGTCAACACTTGCTTGTGTGGAGCCCCTTCCCTTGTCACAGCCTGCTGGAATCTGTGCTTCCAGACCCTACACATAAGTTCTTAAGCTTTATTACACAAACAGGATTTTATCTCAAAACCTGACATTTCTGCAAGAATGGCAATAAAACTGAAGGAAAATCCCAAGTAGTTTCTGTTAGCTTCTGTATCTTAAAACTCCTTTTCTCTGACCTGTGCATGCTCTGAGCAAAATAGGAATGCTGAATATCCACTGAGACATAAAACACATGGAAACAAGGGGAAAATCAAACTACAGACCAGTTCACAGCTGGTGTAAATGTCTCTCTTCCACTCAAATCAATGGAGATGCTCTATTTTACCTCAGCTCAGCAGCTGGTCCCTTACAGAGAAAGTCAAACAATATGAAACACAAGACAGATGAGGAGGAAACAGCACTTCCTAGGATTCAGCAGGACAAGGAAGAGAATACAAACAAATCAAAACATGGTTGCAAGAAAAGGTAACAGGTTCCCCTGGGAAGGCAGAGCCACAGCAATGCAGGTCCCTACTAGAACAACCGTTTTCAGCCCAGTCAGAGAAGGTGCTTGTGCAAGAGATTAAATGGGGCTTCCCAAGCACAGGAAACCTCTCTCTGACAGCCTGGGGTGTTACACCACAGGCCCGATTCCCTGAGCACAGGAAAGTAACTGGTAATTCACACAAACCACTGTCAGGCTGCTGCAGCCACCCTGGGCCAACTGTCAGCACTGACCTGGGCAGTGGGGCAGAGGAACAGGCACCAAATTCGGCTGTGACAATGCACTCTCATTCCCTCAGCCTGGTGCAAGGCAGAGGAGTCAGCACCCGGATGCTTCCAGAATCCCGAGTCACTTGTGGAGCAGCTGCATTTTCCTCACCCACCGTCATCCCCAGATCTGCCGACAGCCCACGGAGCCTTCCTCCCCATAGTTCCTCCCACACACAGCTCCTCTCCCTCTGGACTTCAGTCCAGCACTGGATTCCCAAAACATGCTCCCATGCAAGAACAGAGCCCAGTCACCCACCAACCACAACTGTTTCATCTCACTGATGTGCAGTTTAAACACAATTTTGCAGAGTGGCCACTCTCAGTCTAAACTTGAAAGGAGTTTGCTCTGCAGCAAGGACGCAGCTCCAGGAGCTGAGTCGACACTGCCTTCCCAAATACTCCTGCACCAGAAGCCCTGCACTGCAGGGAAGCAGCATTACCTCCCAGAGGAAAATCCCTGTGAGCTCCACAGCTGCCCAGAGCCCTCCGTCGGCCGAGACCAAAATATTCAGCATTCATACAGAGAGGCTTCTGCAGGGCTGATTTCAGGCCAAAAGGGACAGATTTCCTGTTTTCCTCTCCTCTGCAGGACGGAGCCGGGGGGGTCCTTCACCCCAGGTTTGGAAGCAGACCTAGGATTTATCCTCCTGGCTGGGGGGCATTTAATGTAAGCACAATAGAGGAGCAATCTCCTCCAAACCAGAATTAAGCTCCAGAAAGGAGGGGGCCATTTGCAGTCATATCACTCTGAATGCGATATGTGCAACTGCAAGGACTGCTTTGTCTAAGTCCCTTGGCCTTAGGCCACGGTGCTGGCAATACCACCAGCTAGAGGAAGAGCTGGTGCGTGAGGATAATGGCAGAAGACAGGGAGGGAAGAGAGAGCCCATTTTGGATTCAGAGGAGGACGTTCTTTCATTGAAAAGATTCTGGGGGTGTTGAGGATGATCCGAACTCAGAAGAGAGGACAACTTAGACAGGAATAGTTCCAGCATGACAGCAAACTGCTGCTAACTTGCCGTTACGAGGCAAAAAGGACGGTGGGGAGGAAGGGGAAGATAAAACTGCATGAAAGAATCCAAAGCCCCGATGGCAGGCGGAGCGTTGGGAAGCACCGGCACGGCAGCGAGAGGGCTGGAGACAGAAACTTCCCCGCTCGGCTCGCATTGTGCGCCGCAGGTCTGAGCCGGGATTTCGCAGTCCCCGCTCGCGGAGCAGCCAGACACGGATCCCCCCCCACAGCATGACCTAATCCCCACCCCTCACCCACCATCGCAAAATACCACCTTTGTTTTCCCTGCAATTTTACGGCTGTTCCGGAGAGCAAGGCACAGGTTTCTCGTGGGAGCCGACAGGAGAACGGTTTCCCTTGCTGGGCTTTGTTTTGTTTGGGTTTTCTTTTTTTTTTTTTTTTATCTCCGGTGACACTTCTGCTTTTTGTCAAAAATGCTCGGCACATCCCCTGCTCCCTGAGCCCTCCGCAGAGCCGCGCTGGGGCCCGCGGTGCCCCCGCACACGCCCCGACACACGGAGCCTTTCCACGCTCCCAGCCCCACCGAGCTCAGCCCCACGCAGGATCCAAGTGTCTGAGGCACAGCCGCCTCGGCTCATCCACCAGCTGGCGACGATCCCTTGCAGTAAAACAAGACTGTTGCTCTCCTGGTAGCTCGAATAGAGGTGCATCCCGGTAATCCCTTTCGTTCATCAACCTCCCGGCATTACAACCACTAACGGTGCCGTAAAAATCACTCTGGTAGATTTCCCTCCCTCCTAAACCCAACTCCAAAACTTTTTCTCTGGGGAGGGGAAAAATAATTTTTAAAAAATCAGCCTGATTTGTGACTGGGGATGGTCTGATGCCAGCCCTGCAGGACGGGCTGCGGGGATGGGAGAAAGGAATATGTTTTAAGTCAGAAGCAACTTCTCAATTTTCGTGGCGTTCGATACGAGCCAAGGCGCACAGATTAGCGAGATCCCCTCCAAATATCCCGCAGCGAAGCGATCGCTGCCGCGGCTTTGTTCGGGCTGCACCGGCTCCAGCCCCGGTGTGCGGCACCGACCCGCGGGCTGCGCCTTCGGGAGCACGGGGGGATGGAGTGGGGAAAAAATTAAAAAAAAAAACCGCAAAAAGTTAATGCCGAATGCTGTCAAGGAAACTTTTTAGAGAGGAAAGTTGGAAGGACTCCCGTACAGATCCAAGGATGAGGGGGTGATTTTTAAAAAGGAGTTTTTTAAGGAATAGTGCGATTCCTGCGAGCTCCACGCCCCGCTTCCCCATCTCCAAAAAACCTCTCCCTGGAGCGGACAGGGCTGCGCTGCCCGGGATGCGGGGGGACCCCGAGGGGGTGCGGGCCGGGGGTCCCCCCGGGGCGCTGCCGGTGCCCGCGGCGGGGCTGGGCTCGAGGGCCGGCGGGCACCACTCGGAGCGCGGCCCGGGGCGGCCCCGCCGTCAGGCGAGGCTGAGGCGCGGGGCGAGCGGCCGCACTTGCGGCGTCCCGCCAGCAGCGGTCCTCGCTGAGGCGCCGCCGGAATATTCCTGATCCAGATCAATCAGCCGCCCCGGGGAGCCGAGCATGGAGGAAACCCGGCGGCCGGAGCCCCGGAGCGGCGGCGGCGGCGGAGGCGAAGCGGGGCCGGGGTTGCGGGGCCCGGCGCGGGGGCGGGCGCGGAGCGGGGCGGGCGGCGCCGCCGGCGGGAGCGCGGGCGGGTAATGGCGGCGCGGAGCGGCCGCTGCCCCGCCATACCGGACCGGGCACACAACTCGAGCCCGGCGCTTCCCCAGGTGCCGGCGCGGCACCCGCCGCTCGCCTCCCCAAACTTGCCACCCAGTTGCCGCCGCGCACTTACCCGGGTTGAGGGGAGTCCCGGGGATGTGGGCGTTCAAGTTGGGCTTGTAAGACATTCCCAGAGACATGGCCAGCGGGAGGAGGAGAAGCGCCCTGAAATTCAGCGAAGCGTCTCCGCGTCTCCCAGACAGACACTTTGGGTTGTTTACAGCAGTAGCAGCACCGGCAAATATGGCCGTCAGTTATATTGACACCCACAATGCAATATATCATCCATACATCATGAGGAGACGCGGATCCAAAAACTTTGGGGGAGAGCGGGCAGGGAGCCCGGCGCGGCCGCCCCGCGCAGCGCGGGCGGGCGGGGGAGCGCGGCCATCCCTCAGACAATGGAGCTCCCCTCGGGGAGCCGCCGGAGGCGGCGGGGCGGGGAGGGGAGGGGGCTGCTTTAATTAACTTCCCAAAGTTTTGGCACAACTTCGCTTTTTTTTTGTTTTTTTTTTTTTCCCCCGGCCCGCAGCGCCCGCTCGGCCCTCAGCGCCGCCGCCCCTCACGCCCCTCACAGCGGCCCCGCCGCCCACCGCCAATGCCGACGGAAAATACCTGTTGATAATTTTAGAAGGCGTGATTTTTTTTTTTATATTTTCCCCCCTCTGGATGCCGCCAAGGAAAAATCTCCCTCTTTTTTCCCTCTTTTTTTCTTTTTTTTTTAACCGTTATTTCTCTTCACTCGAAGGTGGAAGCTTAATGTAAATTGCAGCTTCTAAAGGGGCTTAAAAAAATAAATGTGGATCTCGATGGTGGTTGACACATTTTCTGCTTACAAGCAGCAGGAAAACTTCCCCAGTTTTTAATTTTCAGGTTAAATGATGCCACTTCCCACCTCGCATCTGCCCCTTCAGAACTCATCCTTTTCGCTGCAAGATACTCAGGTTTGCTCCTTCTATCAATTAATCTCAAATACACTGTGTAATTGATAAATTACTCCGGATTTATACCAACAAAACTGCTTGGGAGCTGTACAAGTTCTCCTTAGTGCACGGACCCACAGGATCAGTCCCACAGGATCAGACCCACACTTGTTTTACCAGAGGCCACTCTGAGATCTGGTAGTTTTATTGTATGTGCTGATTAATGTCTATCAGAGGCTTTATCCTGCTCCTTATGCCGGTGGCAGCAAACACAGAGAGGCTGATCCTGCTCCTTGGAAAGCAGGGCATGTTCCAAGTGGCACTGCTTCAGGCCCACTGTGTGTGGCTCTGCAGAGGGAACAGGTACCATCTCCATCACGGGGACATGGAAAGGGTCATGGAGCCCTCAGATGATTTCTACCAAATAAAGGAAGATTGAGGGAGAGTGGAAAAAGCCCCTGGCTCATGCCCTAGTGACTGCATGCCTCGTGGAAGGAACATCTGAGAGTTCTGACTAGTACCAGATGAAACACAGTTGTATTTCAGCTCTGGGCCAAGTGTGTGACTCCAGCGTGATCCTGGCAAAGTCCAGAGTGGCACAGGCTCTTCCTCACAGCTCATCCACACTCCAGGCTGTTCGAGAAGGGTCCTGAGAGCCCCAGACACAGAATTACACACTTGATGACAATATTTTTACCCTGGTGCTCCCAACTATAACTGTGTAATTATTTTTAGAGTCCTGAAAAGTTGCACTGGTAAACCCTCCTGTCCAGCCCTGTGTGAGTGAGAACTTTGCACCCGTCGAGCTTCACTTCCAGATTTGTAACTAGCAGCCTTCCTGCTGAATCCCTGGAAGGCCAGCAAAGTCCTGCAGGCTGCTCTGGGATTTTCCATCCCTGTCTGGTTGTTTACACTCACACCAAGTGAGTGCGAAATGGGAGCGTTCTGAGCTCGCAGTGTTTTTCACGGCTTTGCACCAACTCTACAAAAACTGCTCTCAGAGCAACATTGTGAAGAACAAGATCCTTTGTATTTTGCTCGTGTTTTGTGATGATGGCTTCAAAATATACAATATTCCAGGAGGGAAGTGAGGATAATGAAAGAGTCCTGGGAAGATCCTCCTTTCTTCAGTAGAAGGCACCATGAGCTTCCGAGCAAACTGTGGGATCAGGCTTGATGAGATGGTCAGGCTTGTAGAACGAGATTATTTGTCCTGTAAGCAGGACCCCAAGCATACAGGACAGCCCAGGAACACAGAATACCCAAATATCTGGGTATTTGATGTTTACTCTGCAGCTCTCTGGGAGAGAGTTCAAGGAATGGGGCTGGCATGAAACACAAGACCCTGTGACAACCTCACTGCTTGGCCTCAGACACTATTTAAGCTTCAACTGACTTTACTCCTGTTTTTTTTTGCAGACACTGCTTGAGTAGGAAGTACCTGCAAGTTCTTCCCATCTGCCATGTGCTCTGAGGGTTCACTTCAGCTGTTCTGAATCAGGTGTGGCCACAAGAAGAAACCCACCGCTGTGCTTGGCCCCCGGGGCTGAGTGTTCAGCGGGGTGGCCCCAGACTGAGCTCCCTCAGAGGGTCTGCATGTGGTTTCAGCTTGTTTGATGTCCCAAGCACTGCTGGAGTTGTGCTCTGCACGTGCAAACCCTGCCCTGAGTGCAGCAGTTGCCAGAGCCCACACGCCCCAGGCTTTGCAGCGAGGGGCAGGTCCCTGCTCTGCAGGCTCAGGGCTCGCTCGGGGTCACTGCCAGCGGCAGCAGCTCTTCATCACCAAGGGGCCAAGTCATAGAGCAGGAAGTACAGCAGAGTCATTTTATCACACAGGTGACATTTTCGAGCTTCTCCACACTATGAGGTGACTTGAAAAGAAATGGATGTGCTTGTTGTTTTTCAGCAAGGGAGGATGGACAGGAAGAGCTCAGTTGGTTAGAGCAGAGTGTGGTTCTAAGAACCAGGGTGTGTGTCTGATCCCCGTGCGGGCCATTCACTTCAGAGCTGCACTCAGTGATCCTCGTGGGTCCCTTCCAGCTCAGAATATTCTGTGAAATTAGCTGTGTCTCTTCAGTCACTGCAAGCATTGATGTATTTTCCAGGTGCAGCTGCCTCTTCTCAGTTGTGTGAGTTGTCCAACATTCACCCTGTCCCCCTCCTCTTTCTTTTCTTGGTATTTTTTCTATTCCCTCTCCTGGTTTGACTTCCTCACCTCTGCCTCTCCCAAACCACTGGGAATACTTAGCAGCCAGTGTTTCCACAGAGTTGCCTCCAGACCCTGCTTATCCAGAGCTCCCACTGATCTGATTGAAGGTTTTCCCTTCCCTGAGCTCTGCGGGGTCGGTGCTGTGCCCCTCGGGCGAGGGTGTAAGGAATACACATGCAAAGTGGGATGTTGGAAGGTGCTGGCAGCTCTGCCATAGAGCCAGGGGCCTTGGGCCAGGCTTCAAAACAAACTTGTTTGTCCCCTTTTATCTGGAAACAAAGTGAATTAGTAATTGCAGAGCTGCGCTCTAATGCTTAAGGACCTGCAAATGGAGAGCACAAACCAGGCTTGTTCCTTATCATCTTGGGTTAAATCAACAACGAGAAGAATTAGATGGCACAGCAAGACCCTCTTCTTTCCTGGCATGCCTTTGACGGTGTAAAACATTACATTTGTGCATTAATTTCAGTGTAATTAATTATTGTCAGGCTTAATGAATTGAGTGACTTGGGGAGGTTCTAACTGTCCCTTGCCCACAACAGAGACTCCTGTAGCAGAAAAGGGAAGGAGATGGGAAGTTTGTTCCTTTTCCTGGAGGGAGTTTATATTCAAATACTTCTCCCCACATTTCTGGGGAATCCAGCATCATACATAAAATAATCAGAGGTGGTCCCACAAGTTTCTGAGCACTAATTTAATCTGCAAGTCTCCAAATTGCTAGGACTAAGATGATGAACCAAAATGAAGTGAAAAGTCTCTGGCAGATCTAGGCTGAAAATGAAGGTTTTCAAGTCTTGAGTGAAGGCGGGTTTAACCTCTATGAGGAGCACAAGTGGTAGAGGCAAATGGCTCTAACAAATAGCGTTTTCAAAGGTGCTTTACATTGCTGAGTACCTTTCTCACTGGGACTGTAGTGAGCCAGCACCTCCTGGTGCAGAACACCTTCCCCAGGCCCTGCTCCAGGGACACCTTGCATATTCCTGGGGCAGTCTGAGACCCTGGCACAGAGGGAAAATTGTACATTTTATGCTTTTTGGCGTCACTGTTGCTCCTTTCTTGTCAGCTTGCTGCAGCTCCTTACGTTCCTGTCTCTTCCCCACAACTGCTTCCTTTCCTTCTGCTCTTTTAGTTCCCAAGAGAACACTGACAGCCCTTGGTGTCCCTCCTGTGATCTGATTTTTGGCTGGTGTTGCTGTGTACTGCCCCATCCTCACCAAAATGCACGAGAAACACCCAGTTCTGAGTAAAAACACAGATTCTGCAGCTCCACCGTGGTGCCTTTTCCTCTCACACCTCAAGATCCCTCTGGAAGCTCTGGATTGCTCCCTCCTCCACAGGAAGGAGCCCTCTGAGACCCTCTGGAGGGGGGCTGTGGTACAGAGTGCCGAGGCCGTGAGCCAGACCCCAGGAATTCCTCCCCCAGCTCCTGGCCCACTTCTCCAGCCAGCCTTGCAACATTTCGGATCACACCTCGGATCCTGCTCTGGACACGCTTTCCCCTTCAGTCCTCCCAAACAAACTTTCCTGCAGTCTGGCCCTGCTCCCCACTTTGAGATGGTTCCTCCCAGACCAGCTGCCATATTATCCAGAGCGACTTTCCCTCCCAGGCTTGCTCTGCTCCTGCTCCCGAGTGCTTTGTCTGGCTGCCAAGTGCCGCAGCCCTGCCAGGCCGGCAGCTGCTCCGCATCCAGCGGGCGCTGCCCCGCGGGCGCCGCAGCCCCTTCCAGGCCCCTTCCACTCCGAGGGGATGCTCTGCCTCGGGGGTGCCGTGTATCAGGAGCACAAAAAGCAAAGAGCACCTGTAAAGCTGTCAGAACAGATTGGAAATATTTAAGATAAAGAGGCCTTAATGCTGCTCTGGGTTTACCTTGGAGACAGCGTGAGTAGCGAGCCTGTTCTCTCCTGCTCTGTCCGGAAGTCTCCCTGGAGGACCATGGAGCAGGAATGAGAAGTTTCCAAGCCCTCAGCCACAAAAGCATAGGCCTGGAATCTCTCTAATGAGAGTTTTCCTCTGCAGTTTGCCAGGCAAACAAGCACCAGGCACCAATATCAAAACCAGCCCAGATTCCAATGAAAACCAGCAAAGAAAAGTAAGACCAGAAAGGAAACCACTTTGTTTTGCTTGGTAAGAACAGGCAAATAAAACTACGGAACTGCCCTGGGAGAAGGGAAGGGAGGGGAGGAGAGGAGTGGACAGGACAGGACAGGACAGGGGTTTGGGCCAGGGGTCTCCTCTTGCCTAGCTGCTGCTCGCAGGGATGGATTACCATATTATCCCCACTTCACAGGGCTGCCCTGCATCATCTTTCCAGACAAACAAGTGCTCCACCTGGCTCGATTCCTGCAGTTTGCCTGGAAGGACTCTCCCTTCTTGCCCTGCAGGCTGGACTCTCTTTCCCTCTTGTTCCTGAACCCTTGAAGGCTGTGCCAAGGTGTGAGCTGGCACTGCTGAGCTGTGGCACGGCCCTGCCTCTGCCTCCCTCTGCCTCCCTCTGCAAGGCTGCGGGCCTGGGGCAGGGAATACCCCACCCTCTGGCTGGGGCAGAGGAGCCCCAGAGACTTGCTTTCATCCCAGCCCTGTCTGGGAAAGCTCCTGAACCTGCTCTGCGTCTGGGAGTGCAGGAATCCACAGCAGAGCTGAGCGCTGGCTCGCCTGAAGGGATTCTGAAGGCAGGCTGGGGTCAAACACCCTGTGCCCACGTGAAAGAGTCATCCACGTGGCACCTGTTTCAAATCACAGTTTGCAGAGACATGCTGGGGTTGAGCTTCACAGAAGGCCTGCCAAGTGCAAACCGAGTGTCCCCAGAGCAGTGACATGTTCCTGAAACAAATAACCAGAAGCACAAACATCGCCGTCCCTCAGAGGCTCTTGCGACACCGACTGTGGAGCCTGATGGGAGCATCCCTAATTATTTTGTTACTGGTCATTTGAGCAAAGGAAGTGGAGGAGAGAGTGGAAGAAAAGCCCAGGACTGGAAAATGGAAATGACTGTGAGGAAAGGAATGTGGAGCTTCACAACAACTCAGAGCTGGGGGAGAGAGGAGCAGTGAGAAGGGGGAAGGAGGAAAGCCAGAGGTAAATCACAGGGATGCAGCAGAGTTTCTGGAGTGCTGTATGTGGCATGGGTGGCCTCTGGTCAGTGCTGTACAGCTCTGGGCTGGCACTGCCAGGCACAGCACTCCCCTCAGCCAGCCCAGAGCCCAGACACAGGCTTTGCCAGGGTGACTCTGGCATTCCTGCTGAGCTCCTGCCCCAGGACACTGCTCAGAGCAGAAGGGAGAGCCCTGAGGCCTCTTGCCAAACTGGAGTGTGCACTCTCGCAGTGCTGATTCTCTCCCAGCTGAGGCAGCAGGACAGGGTGATCCCACAGCAGCAGGGCTTGGAAACATCAAGTATTTTTAGCAACCAAATGATCAATCTCTGCCTAAACATCTACCTGAGGGATGACAGCAGCCTCCTGCCCTGGAGCAGTGACTGTAAACCCTCCTTCCCCTCCCAAAGCAAAGAGGGGAGGCCGTGGGGTCCCCCCAGGTCTCTCTGAACACGCTGTAGCTCCCCCGGCAGATGCTCAGCCTGGCAGCCACCTGGCAGTGCCTCCATGTCACTCTGTGTGCACAGAGAGGGAGGGACAGTCCCGGATGTGAAGGATTTACAGCCCTGGCAGACGGTGGTTTAGGCAGCGCAGCCCAAGGCCGAGACTTGCCAGGCTCAGACGCAGCACAGGGAGGTTTGAGCCAAAGGCAGAGCCCCGAGGCCTGACTCCCCTGCCCAAAGGGGCTGCAGGGCAGGCTGGGGCATCCTCCCCTCCCCAACAGCTCACAGGCTTGGGATGGGTTTTCCTCCTGCCAGAGAAGGGAGGAAACACCAGCACTTTGCTGAATCTGTCCTGGGAAGCAGCAAAAGGCCAGTGGGGTGCACGAGGCTCAGAAGCCTGAGCTGGGCATGGCAGAACTGGGGGCCCATCACAAGAGCAGGCAGGAGCTGTGGCCAGGAAAATCCCCTTCCCAAGCTCTGCCCTCTCCCAAAGGCCACAGGGAGAGGCAACGCCGAGATTGCAGAGCCAGCTGCAGACTCACATCCTCACTGCTCCACCGCTCCCATCCACCGCTGTATTCCCGCCCAGTGACTTCAGGACAGACCTCACCCAGCAGCAATTAAACCACTTGCACCCCAGTTTAGGATTTAAGTCTCTCTGGCTAAATCTTCGTTTCATGCCTTGCAATTCGTTGTGTCTTTACCAGACACAGTCAGTTCATCTACTTCATAAAGGTGGAAGGAAGGAACACGCAAACCAGCCCTGCACTTCCAAGGGAAGAAGCGTCAGCTCATGTGCTGCCTCGCTGGCATTTTTAAGGTGTATTATTTACATGCTGGAAAGGAGCCAACCAAAACCTTTCTTAAGACATTTCTCCCTTGCTTACAGAACAAAGTCTGCTGCTTTGTGAAAATGAATAATTAAAGTCTGAGGTTTGGGCACCTTCACTTATTGCTGAGAACTTGGCATCATCACTTTTCCAGATTTAGGGAAAATGAGAACAAAAGTCAATATAAGATGATGTACAAACATAAGATTAGAGCAGTCTGTTTATCCCAAACTAACTCTTTGGATGAAGGAAAGGTATTTGCATGCTTTGCATAAAACATGAAGAAGTTGATACTTTCCAATCTTGATACAGTTTTTATAAACTCTCCTCCCTTTTTTAAGATCATTGCAATTAACATTCAGAGAATGTTGTGAATTTGCTCTTAACTACCAATAAAGGCAGTTTAATTAACCAGTGAGATGAACCAGGTTAAGTTCTGGGGATTCAAGGGGTTGGAAAGAAAAGCTGTTTGGTTCATGACAACATGACTTCTGCTGGTCTGGAGGATCCTAAAATGGAGTGACAAGGAGGATGTTCAATATATGCAGATGTGCTGCTGGAACGTGTTCCAGCATCTCTGGGGGCAAATTCCACAACACAAAAGAGGGGGGAAAAAGTCCCAACACAGTAGTTGGTTTAATTTATTTAACAATTAAAAAACCCCAAACAAACCCTCAGCTCAGAATTTAATTCTAGAACTCCGATCATAGGAGGCCCCTGAATGCACAACTGGAGAAACAGTTGGGAGAAAGTGGAAATGTTTCTAAGATTAAAGCTCAATAACTGAAAAGATAAAGGAAACAAAAACCTCAAATATTTTTCTCTGATACAGGCACCGTGTCACTGAAAGACATCAAGGATCCATTTCTCTCAGAAAAATGCATAATACACTAAAAATAGAGAATAAAGCCACAGAGCATCAACAGGATGATGGAACAAACTGATGACAAGACATGACATCCCCAATGCACACACACACCCTGGGAGGTTTGTATATACTCTATATGTATTTCAAAGTACACACAAACTGCCCATGTGGCAGGTTGAGAAAATAGGGTTACATCTTGGAAAGGGAAAAAAGGAAAAAAAAACCCCACAGAGTTATTTACATTCAATATTCAGTAGCCTTGAACACCTCTATATACATACAGACTCTTTATATGTACAGACTGTGCTGGAGCAGAGGGAAGTTATTCCAAATGCAAAAGGAAAATACAAATTCCCTGGATAATTCACTTGACAAGCGTTTACAGGTTGCAGAGATTTCTTCATTTACAAAGAAAATACCACACATGGAGCAGACAACTCGCATCTTCAGGGAACTTGAAGTCCTTACAAGAAGTGTGTGTTCCCAATGAACCACTGGAAAAAGTGGAAAACTTGCTGTGGGAGGTTACAATTGCATTTAATGTGTCAGACATAAGTATCAAACTAGTAAACAAGTCATAATTCAGTTGTGTCAAGAGACAGTTTAGAAAAGAAACCCCAAATTTGGGTTTCAGTTCTCAAGTCAGCTTAAATATGGACCTTCCCTTTCTGCAGCAGTTCCAGGACTCCCATGGTACAGAAGTTAATACCAGTTTCCAAGTGGCTTTGCCCCTGTTATCAGAGACATCTGCC
The DNA here is from genome assembly GCF_047495875.1 of Pithys albifrons albifrons. Taxonomy (NCBI): domain Eukaryota; kingdom Metazoa; phylum Chordata; class Aves; order Passeriformes; family Thamnophilidae; genus Pithys; species Pithys albifrons. Next base: position 5,758,804 of record NC_092474.1, on the reverse strand, counting down.
CTTTGTAAGTTTTATACTCACTTCAGATGTACCAACATTTTGTACAAAGCAGATCAATACCCCACAAGCAGGAAACACAGAGACCATCCTTGCCTGGTAATTTATGTGATGTGACAATTGGTCTCCTCTCCTGCCCAGGAGGATGTTTGTCTCATGGCAGTGCTGCAAAGGGACACCACTCACTGTTCCTCACCCAGCCACTGCTATTTATACTCCTTTTCTCCCCAAGCTGTATCAGCACCTTGTGCAGGGAACAAACTGCCACCAAAACCCCCACCCCAACCACCTGAGAGGAATTTTCAAGAGAGAAAATGTTGCTGTAGCTTGAAGGCTGTTTTTTAATTTTTTTTTGCTGTTAACCTTTAAGATGTTTAACAGTCCCAAGCCATGGCTGTGTTAGTAAGTTGGGGGCAAAGCCAAGGCAGTGATGGTGGCAAGAAGCAGAGAGCAGGCAAAGGAGAGTAAGTTGAAGAATGGGAACAGTTCTTATGGATCCTGGAAGTGCTGTCAGTCTTTTTCCCCATCAAGGGACCTAAGTCTATGGGATGTTTAAGAGGCTGAAATACAACACTGTGGTTTGCTTATCAATACAGGGAATATCCAGTATTTGCTCATCCCAGCAACCAAAGTGAGCACACCAGGCTGAGAAGAGCACTTAGGAACTGAGTGTGTTTAAAATAATGATTTAAAAAGGTAAAAAAACCCCCAAACCCAAACCCTAAACAAATATCAGTAATTGTGAACCTGCCACTTCTAGAACCATGTCACTGAGGGTCAAGAACCTAAAATGCCATTATCTCAGATCCCAGAAGTTTTTACACAAAATACAAATTAAGAGCCAGAGCAGACCCCACCCAGTTTGGTTCCCTGTCTGCTGCCATTATAATCTGTCAACACACTCCTCAAAATCCCATCCCTGTTGCTGGAATGGATGCCAAATCCACACACTGGTGGGTACAGGGCACAGAGACATCCTCGCCCAGTGCTCCACAGTTTGCCAGGGCACCACCACCCCCCAGCACAGCACACCCCCCTTGCTCCCAGCACCTGCAACCCAGGGATTTACAGCTCAGGCTGGGAGCTGAGGGAAGGGGCACAGGCAGAGTTAACTGAGCCTCAAGGGAGACAATTCCATAAAGGAACACACTCCAGCCTCAGACTGGAGAGACAATTCCATAAGGGAACACACTCCAGCCTCAGGCTGTGGAATGCCTGCCCAGTCACACAGAAGCTCCCTCTGACCCCGGAGTGGCTCCCAGAGGTGCCCCACCTGCAGAGATCCTGCTCTGGCAGCTGAGCCTTCCTTAAAACACACACAGAGCTTTAAGCAGAGTTTAGTTCTTGCCTCATTAGCGAGTTCAGCTGAGAGATTTGGGCTGCAAGACAGAAGCCTGGTTAGAGCAGCCTGGAACATGCCAAGTCCTGTCAAATTCCAATTGTAGAGACTTGTTAGTTTTTTTGGAGTACAGTGATTGCCTAAACAAGACTCCACTTCTTGTTAGTACAATAACTTTTATTTGACATCTACAAGATCATTATCTTGTAGTTTTTTTTGGACAGGTTTATACAATCTCAATTTTTCAATAGTGCAACCTGTGCAAGCAAGAAATGACAAACATTGTCCTTCACTTTCTTATAAACATCTACTATTATAGGCAAAACAAAACTTACCCATATTATAGATAAGTGACTATTCACATTTGTACATTACAATTTCTTTTAAACAGCTCCAGATAAACTCTACAATGTCTTACAACATATTAAACAGTATTCAAGTTACTGGGTAACAGAAACAGCACATACAGCAGAACCCTCAAGTGTTTCCCATTCTCTAATTTACAGCTCAAGTAAGGTTTCATCTTACAAGTGACAAATTAAATTACGTTAATGAAGTAAAAAATAGAAGATTGTATGCGAGATGGAAGTGAATTTGCACTTAAGTTTCCATAACCACCTCGGATTAAGGAAATGCTTCAATTTAAGGAAAACAGGCATCCAGCCATCTTTGCAGTACACATTAGGAATACCATTAATACATTAAAAATGAACTAAGTTTAATTTAAGATGTTTATCACAAAAAGAACATGTTGTAGACGCAAATATATAACCCCCAGGAGAGAACCAGAAAAAATGCAACACCTGGGTATAAACACTATAAAAATGCAATAACCAATGCTGTACAACTAAGACTGTGTTTCTCTCCGAATTCCTGCCTCGTGTGTTCACCCTGTCCATGCCCGTTTCCAAAGACATGCACTGTCAAACAGAAACTGGGAAGGAACCTGAATGCATGATGTGCAATCTCAAGGTTTCATGCTTTTATAAACTCAAATTGAAGAGAAAAACCCAATAATATTTTCTATATATATACTCAGTACATGCATTCGAGATCTCCCACAGCAATGGCGTCGATGCACTGCATTAAACCCTGAGCACTGTATGACAAGAGAAAAATAAAGCCTGCTTGGGGATTTTCAAGCATTTCCAAACAAATTGTGGTTTGTAGCTTAAAAGGCCAAAAGTAAAAGCAAACAGGAAGCACTACAGAGAGCATAAGGAAAGACAGATGCACCACCATAAACAACTGCTGGCTTTCAGTTCTACCAACCTTTTTAGATCTCTTTATTCCCAAAGTATTTGAGAGCACACAACTGAACTGAAAAAAGTTATATTTCTTTGGAATCTGTCCCTGATTTTTATGCAAGTGATATGCTTTTACAGCCTTTTCCTCAAACACCAGAGTCAAACACCTGTAGCTTGCCCTCCTATGCGTTGCTGAGGTTGGTGATGCTCTGGGGGTGGTGCTGCTGCCAGATCTGCTGCTGCTGCACCGCCAGCTGCTGCGACTGGTCGGACGTCGACAGGAGGTTCACGAGGGGCGACACACAATTTGCAGGAATGATCAAACCTGAGAACAGCAGCAAGTCAGTTCTTTCATAAACAACCTGTTCATTAAAACCTCAGGCTTGGGATGCCACCATTTAATTTATGCAACAGTCAGTGAATGTTTCCTGTGTCAAGTCTAATCAGCACAGCCACAAGTTGTGCCTCTTGGAGGTTCAGGTCACTACATCCTTTCTCCTGCTTCATGACCTGAAAAAGTTGCCATTTTGCCCCAGTGATAAATTTTCTTCTTGTGTCACTCACTGCCACATGAAACCAGAAATCATCTATTTTCACTTCTCTGATCTATAACTTTCACCCCCAAGAAAGTTTAAACCTGGTTCCAACATCCTAGAAAACTGTTCCTAGAGGAGGAGGTGCCATGGTATTGCATATCCACAGGAAATCCAAGGAGCTGCCATGATATTGCATATCCACAAGAAATACACATTTACAAAATACAAAGTTCAGCCTCTGAGATCCCTGCTCTGAGGGCTTCACTGAGAGGTTTAGTGAGAAGAAATGACATTCTACACACTTCCAGTAGCCCCCAAAACTATGAAAACTATTATTCCAAGGGCCTACTATTCTCTTCCAAAGGTGGGGAAAAAAGTGGAGCCATTATGATTTCAATGCAGCTTGGCTGGAACAGGCCAAGAGTGATGTTTTTGTTGCCAGTAAATCAAAAGAACTGAGAGAATAAATATACCAAAGCCTGGCTGAAAAAAAATTAATTCTTTAACCTGCCTCAAAACAGTGTTTGTGTGTGTTGTTGAAATGCAATGTCAGCAGCTGCATTTCTGCCCCTCCCCAACAGACACCCTGTTGTCTTGGAAGCATCTTTGTACAGAAACCTGTTTGGGCTTTAAGTGACAACCTCCTTCCCCTGCAAGGTGGCTGTGGAGGAGCAGCAGGACACTCACCTACGATCCTCTGCCCATCCTCTGTCCTCAGGCGGACGATCTGCATCTTGACGTTGGTGCCGCTCACGGAGGCCAACACGCCCTCCACCTTCGTCCACACGCTGAGCACGGAGCCGCAGAGCACGTAGTAGGTGCGGCAGCGCAGCCCCACCTCGCACACCAGCCCCAGCCCTGCCTTCTTGCAATTGCCCCTCCTGCACACACAGAAAAAAAAGCTTTCAGAAGGATTCTGCAAACAAATATCTAATTTGAGATTTGAAGTTATTTAACACGTATTCAGAGTCAAGGGAGGACTGCAAGGCACAATAAGGGATGTCAGGGCTCTGATGGCAAAGCTTGGGAAGTGTTCTTCAAAAGCTTTGAGTCAAAGGTACCATCATCTGGGGCACCTCAGAGTGGGAGTATGTCAAACAAAGCTGGGATCTGATCAGGGCATTTCAGAAGCTCCAGTATCAATCTGAAACTTCCACCAGCTGTGCTGTTCCTCAGGAATTCAGCCACAGCTGAGTTCAGGTACACAACAGGCAGCAGAGAACAGCTGTTTCTCACATCCACCTCATCTCTACATGAAATATAAACATCCCCTCAAATAACATTTGAACTATCAGATGACAGTAATAGCTCAGATTAAGACACTTCCAGCACAGCCTGGGTCATTACACTTGTACTGAGTGTAATTTACACACGAGCATTCATCTCATACATCAGCGTTCAGGGCAAGTGCAAAGCTTTATGTTTTCATTCAAAATCTGGGTCATTTGACTGGTCATGGGACAAATTCTCTTTAGCAAGAAGGAAGATTTCACAAGAGTAACAGGAGAAGTGATGACCCAGCATGAGAGAGCAGTGGTGTGCACACAAACACTGACCAGTAGGCGTGGGTGCAGGTGTCTGCAGAGGAGTTGTACTGCTCCAACCAGTGTGGTAGAGCATCCTCAGAAGGGACCTGGAAGAGGGGGAATGAAGTAAACACATCAACACTTACAGAGAATAAAAGCCATTTGGTCATTGCTATGAGAGAGGAGAGAACACCAACACTGTGATGGTGCAGGGAGTTACAGCACCCACCGTGTAATTTCAAACTATTCATCCCAAAGGACAAGCAAAGTGCTCAACCACAGCAAAGCCTCAGAGCTCTTTCAGTATTCCACCTGAACTGAGTTGCCTCAAGTTTAAAACAAACAATTTTAATGGTTACCTTCTTATATTTCTTTTTCAGGTCTGCACATGTTTCTAGTTTGAGTTGTTTCCCAGTATTTGGTCTGTATATTAAAAAAAGCTTCTTTTTAGGATTCACTTCTTTTACTAGAATTGCTGTTTTCTTGTTATTTCTTATCTGGAAAAACAAAGACAAACCAAAAATTTCCTAGATTTAAATATGTTGACAGTATCTATCCTAAGTGATTCCACAGTTCTTCACAGAGTACTAAGAATGTGCAACAATACAACCAGGAATAATAAGACACCTTTAGAACACAGTGATCCACATTAACCTCACAGCTTTGCCTCCCAGTGAAAGCACTTGGTTTCCTGATGCAGGTTTAAATAAAAGCTATTATTTTGGGCTCATATTGCTATCAGAAAATATCCTGAGCAGCTAAAAAGGAGCACTTCAGACTCAGCTTTATAAACAGATATAAAATGAATTTGGAAGACGAAGTATTTTGCAAAACTGAACAGTAATTAGTTTGAACAGTAAATTTTTCATGCTAAACTTCCCTGAAGATAAACCAAGAGACAGAAGAAACTTACCTGTAGTGATAAATAAAACCCATCATCTGGACCTGTCTGTTCAGCCCAGAGCTTTGTTGCTTCATCCCAAGACATTCCTCTCTCCACACTGATCTACAAGAGAGCCAAGCAGAGGCATTGGAATGGGAACAGACCTCACAAACAGCTACACACACAGGAACTGAGCATGTTGTAAAAACCTTTTGTATGCAGGTTTTGTTGGTTCATACAGAGGTGCTACAGAATTAACTTACTGTGTACAGTTCCACATGTCCAGAGGTAGAATATCCAGGAGTTAAAAACTTCTTAACATCTGCCTTCCTTACTTTCTCATCCCCAGAGCCCAAGTCTGACAAGGAAAGCACAGAGTTATTCTGTTCCTCTGTTGTCACATGAGAACCAGAGCACTGAGAAGTGATTTACTCACCCAGGATGCCCATGTCGTATCTGCCATTCTTTTTAGCATTTTGAATAACTGCATTTAACGTGTCAGAGAAGTACTGGAACAAAGCATTCTGCTGATGGACTTCCATGCCCAGAATTCGATTCAGAAATTTTCCTATATTGTTATAATCTTTAAAAAAACCCAAAAGCATGTATTAGGTCAACAACGATTAAGTTTGGTAACAACAACCTCTCAATCAGTACTCAGTCTCAGACTACTTAAATCCATTCTTTCAGCAATGAAGAAAACATTAAGTTCTAAAAAGTGGCTTCTTTGAAGATGGTTACAAGTTCAGTCCTGTTGCCAGGAATCCACTGTCGTGACACATGATATTCCCAGCAGCATCCCAAGGACACACTGAACACCCCAGTACCTTTATCAAGTGTCAGGATCCCAGATCTGTCTTCCACGTTTATCAAGCCCACGCCAATCAATCCCTGACGAACATCTAGGAAGGAAAGAGAGGGAAGTTCAATCAGAGCTGCTTTGCCATCTAAAAATAGCCCAATGAAATAACAGCTTGTTTAGCAACAGGATCCCATTCCAAAACTGTGACACCCCTAAAATTCACTACTTGCAATTTCTACCTAATACATCAATAAGCAAGACAGAACTCTGCCTTCTGCCCCTCCAGGAAGCACAGCCAGGGAAAACCACCAGTGGCACCATGGATGAGAACCAGATATTACAATGGATAATGGGGAAATGAAGCTGAAGAACTGTATCTAACATTTTGGCCAAGCAGATATAGAACACTCCTTCTATTGAGAGTTCCAGATCTTGTTTCATACGTGAACTTCAACATTCAAGCAACGTGCACAGACTCTCCCTGGCTGTTATTCCCATCTGTGTCAGCTGATCAGTTTAAATAGTAACAATGTTTAGAGCTCTCGATTTATTTGCATTTTCTGCCTACTGGAGAAGGATCAAAAGGAAGCTACTGCAGCCAGTGAATTATCTTACCTTTGAAGAAGTCTCCAGGAAAATCAGGTGGAGGTGAGACCATCGGGGAGTCCAAGTTCACAATGGATTTCATAACAATCTCCAAGGCATTTCTGCCATACTGTGTAAGAAAAAGAAAGTTATTCTATCAATGTGATCCAGTGTTTGTGTCTCAGCCCCAAGCACACAGTCTAACAAGTACTAGTAATTCACAATCAAACATTTTTGTCTGCAATAGTAAAGGAAATGTTATTTACTGGCTACCTCAGAAAGAGGCCTCCCACCCAGAAAGTGACATAGTTAGAGATGAGAAATGAAAAAGACCTTTTGTGGAATAAGCACCACAGCACAAGTTTTCCAACAGAAACAGAACCATCACCTTGTTGTCAAAATTGAACCTGCTGAGGTCTCGAGTTTCTGTGGCCCTTCTGTCCCCATGGGTGAGGGCTCCCTGTTAAGACACAACATTGCCATTAAATAGAATTTCAAGAAAAAGAACTCGAAGTTGTATTTTCTCAAATGAAGGCTCAGAGCTCTTCAAACAATCTTACCAAACTCTCCAGTCTTTTTGCAACGATGGATGCAAATCTTTGCTCTCCTGCCAGTTCTGAAATGAGGAACACGTACTCTGGAGCAGTCACCTGGTTAGATCTGTGAGTTCTTCCTGGATAATTAAATAGAAGCACAAATGTTACATAAACTCATGGGAAATTTCTAATAAACTATGAATTGTGAAGAGAAAGGAAAAAAGGTACAACTTAATCCTGCTGAAAAAGAGTTCCTGCTGCATTACAGCCAACAGAAGGCAGCACGGAGGTGCTCTGCAGTTGTGGGAACTCTTGATACATGAATAAAACTCCAAAGGTGCAGCGTAGATTTGTTTGTGAGGTTTCTTTCAAAACTTTCAGGACAATTAGCTGTGATTGTAGATAAAGCTGATTCTGCTCATGGGCAAAGGAGACTGCAGGGGTCCTTAAGAGGTCACCTACTTAGTCTGACCTGCCCTGAGTCAGCAGTACATTCAGTCAGTACTACTGAGGTTGCCAGGGGAAGGAGGGATACAAGAAGAGGAATTTACCAAACTGCTGGATTGCCCTGTCTGCACTCCAAGGCAGCTCCAGGGTCATGTGAACTCTCCGCCGCTGGTTCTTGGCTCTCCGGTCTGCTTGCAACGATATCCCAGAGCTGGCGGCCTCCGAGATGATGGCAATGTTCTTGAACGCAGAAAAATAAACCCAAGATCAAGATTCAGCTTTCAGTTTCTAAGAAAAACTTCTCATTTTATAACATTACTGAACATGGGCCTGGAATAGTCTCACTGTTAGTGGGTCTTCCTATCGCAAGGAGGAGGGAGGGGAGAACAGGAGTGGTTCCCTCTATCAGAGTTAGAGATGCTAATGAGGTTTTTTTGAGTGAAAGGACTGGGTTTTGCTTTACTTTTCAACATCTCTGTGCAACTGAAAACAGGTGGTTTATGCTGCAGTCTTGCCATTCCAGAGGGCAGGTTTCTGACACTGGCCTGCACTTCAGAAACGGGGGGACACAGAGGTGTTGGTAATGCTGTGTAAGGAAGAGGATCCAACCAGCCTAGTGCCTGAATCATTTGCCTTCCAAGAATGTAAACGTTTACACTGTGCACAAGTCACTTACAGGAACAAAGCCCTTCACCTCAAGTGTCACAACAGACCACACCAGTCCCACACAGAGACATTTACTCCATTTGCCCTCTTGTGGCAGCACAGCCCAAGTGAACCACTGGGAAGGGTTTTTATTCCCTCCTTCTTTTATCAGCTTCAATCCTACCATTAATTCCAGTCAGGATTTTCTTTCAGAGTGCAATGTAAAGGGCAAAAGCCATCACTCTTCCCAGAATTACTTCTCAATCCTTGTTAAGGTTTAACAACCTCCACCTTTTCCCTTCACTGTTAACAAGTCAGTCGTTTTCCCCATTTCCCAATTTATTTATTCTTGGAAGGAGAGGTACAAGTAATCCAGATCAATGAATCAAAGATATGAGTCACAAATCTGCCTTTTAAACATGTGTTGTTTTACAAGACCAGCTTAAAGGTGCCAGCATTCAGTTAGGCACGTGGGGGAACACCCCAAGGACGGGCCTCTGAGGTCACCCAGACTGCAGCCTGACCTTCCAGGCACAGTGGGACACACTGACTTGGAAAGCAAAGCCCACAGCAGTGAGCAGTGGGATAGTGGGAGCACAACTGGAACAGCTCAGTGTCACTATGGCACCTGGCCCAGTTTATCTTGCTAAGGATCACCTTATCTCCATCCATGAACCTCTGCTTCTCTGTGATGTTCAGGATCTCCACAGGCACGTCCAGCTCAGACCTGGACTCGTAGGAAATGCTGCCGTCGTCGTTGCTCACCACTCTGCCTTTGCGGCCCGTCATCTGCCAAAGGAAAAGGGAACATGAGCTCTTCAGAGCAATATCAACACGAGTCCATGACCAAAAGCTCCAAGTAATGTTGCTGTTTATCCATGTAATTTATTCCAAGTGCAAAAGCGCATTAGAGAACCTGGGTTGCTTTCTGGTGGATGCCATAATGTGCTATATGGAACCCTTATTTAGAGGTAACTCAGGGAACCAAAAGCATAACAAAGCCTATCTATGTAAAAATGCTGTACTATTATGCTACAGTTCACATGGGATTTACCAGCAGTGCTAAGAAAATAAACTCAGACTGTCACTGATTTTGACAGGGTCTTTTAAATCACAGTGATGTTTCCACTTGATACAGACAGGCAGCTCGAAGACATGTTTCTGAAGTTACTGGGAAAGAGGGAATAATTAAACAGGCTTTTTATTAACACATACAGGTTCTTAATCTCCACTGCCTTGGAGGATGAATTAAAGCTTCAAATCGACTACAGCTAGTTAGAGAAAGCAAGAGAAGCTGATGTGATTTGCCCAATAAGAAACTCTCAGTCTCTGAAATAACCTGTTCACCTATTCAGAGCTTTTTGCTGTATTATAATACAATCTTTGAGTTTCTCTTTAATTCAGAGCCATCCAGCAAAGTAATATCTACTCTCATTCCTGTGAGATTACTGCCTAAAACTGATAAACCAGCTCTTTAAGAACACCCATTTTTCTCACGTGAGCAGCAGCCTACCTCTGCAACATTTTCAGGACCACCCAGTTCATCTATAAGCTCGTCCAGTGTATTAGGTGGAAGATCTTCAGCCAGCTTTTCCAGTTTATCCAGCAGTTCTTTTTTCATTTGTTGGGCCCTTTCAACAGCATCCTGACTCGTTACAAAGCTGCTGTTTGTGTTACTGTTCGCTGAAATTTAAGAGAGACTCTTTGAGATTTAGGATTTTATTGCCCAACTGCTAAGAAAGTGAATCAACATCAAAGCAACTTCTTACCAGACGTGTTGGTACTCGAGGTGGTGGTGCCAACAGTGGAAGTGAAGCAGCTGGGTCGTTTGGATCCCAGACCAGAGGCTAATAAGGCACTTTGAATGGAATCTGGGTCTATGCTTTTCTTCTTTTTCTTTTCTTTATTTTTTTTATGCTCTTTTCTAATCAGCCAGGGGTCTAAAGTAAAACAAAAATGTCAAACATTTACTGAACAGCCATCCTTCCGTTTGAAAAAAAATACATTCTTGTTGTAAAAAGTTCAGACACAAGTCTGAACTCCAGTGTGTAAAATCCAATTGAAGATTTACATTCTAGTGCTAATTCCAGTCTCACTGGAACTGAACTACATGCTTAGCAAACACTTGCTGGTCACTGGAATGACCAGGAAAAACTTTCTGCTTCTTATCTGCAAATACAGCTTGATCAAACACTTAAACTCTCTTACCATCTTCATCATCTTCACTGGACTCATCTCTGAAGGGGTTGAAATCATCATCATCTCCAGAACTCAAGAATTTGGAACTCTCATTGTCACTCTCTTCATTGTCTGAAGCATCAGATTCACTTTCACTCTCATCAGAGCTGCTGCCTGCAAGGCCCCCGGTCTTGCGAGCTTTTTTGGCTTCCCTGCTTATCTCTTCACCTAATCCATCACCCCAGAAGAAAAAGAATTTATTTTAAACCCTGTAGTCTACACTCTGAGGTTTGTTTTATCACTGCTGCACACAAATTAGAAAAATAATCAACTTCTGAAAACAGAACTGTCTGAAAGCATTTCTGTTTAAAGCAAGACCCTTCTCCCAGGTTTTTTATCATCCCCTACTTTTGGGGAAGAAGATAATCAGTTTGAGAAGGAGGGTGGTATTAGGCTTCTCTTTACTGAGCCTCAAGGAGAAGAAAGCAATTATTTGTGTGGTTGCATTAGGAAGTCTGTGCAAGGCACTTTGGGCCCACAACAGATCAATCCAACTTTGAGCAAGAAGTACCCAACTGTACAGGATATTTTGCAGCAGCAGCAGTTTGTACATCTATTAATGGCCATCTCTAACAACAGTCCTAAGAGGGCTGCAATACATGCTCTTTCACAGATGACTGTACAGATATTCCCATATTTTTTCCAAAGCTCACTCCCAGGCAGCTCTTTGCTATTTTCACTATGGCATTAGTCTAAGAACTTAAGCAATACCTTTTCTTTTCTTTATTTTGTTCTCCTTGCAAGGGCTGTCTCGGGGCGAGTTGTTGTTACTTTGAGCAGTCAAGTCAATTCCCAACAAGCTGAACAGCTTCTTCCTGTCGGGAGCTGGAAAGTGCTTTTCAATAAGAGACTGGAATACTCCTCTGTGTAAGAAAAAAAGGTTCTTCAGTGGAATTTGCATTTATTTAAAGTGCAAACCTGTAACAATTTAACAGCTTGCCTGACTGCTCTGAAGAATGATTCCCTGTGAGTGCACAGGAGCACTCTGAGTATTATCACCCCCATTACTGGATTTGTCACCTTAAAAGCAGGAGTTATTTATTTTACAGCACTGTTACTTACAAGTTATTAAATGTGGTTTTGGTATTGCTACTGCCGTTTTTTATTGCTCTGTTTAAGTAACAGATTAATTTAAATTAAGATCTTCAGCGAGGTAGCCTCAGGATTGGCTCTGGCTCATCTCAAAGAGGGGAGTCATGGTCTGTAACCTGCCCTGGTACAAATGCAGCACACACTCAGCAAGCCTTGCCCCACTCCCAGTTTGAGGAGAACAGTATGAGCTGCTGAAAATTCTGGAATGCCAGGAGAACTAGGAACTAACCAATGGCTCAGCAGAGCAATACTGCCAGATTTTAGGCACAGGCAGCTGCAGTAAAGAACATCAGCACTAAAGGATTCCCAGCTTCCTGTGCATTGATGCACCTTTGGCACATCAAAGGACAAATCAGACACACACAAAGCTGGATGAACATCAGTTTTGTAAAGAACAGTTCTAAAACTTCAGTCTTACTTTGCTGTCGAAACAAAGTCGTTCAGTTCACCACCACCTTCCTCCAAAGCTTCCAAAGTTCTCGCTTCTCCTGTCGACTGCAGGCCGATGACAACACACTGAAGGACAAACAAGCACCACACACTGTCACTAAGACTGAGATATGAGTTTATTTGGCCTGCATTTCTGCTCATTAAATAGCTTCAAGACCATAAAGTACAAAATCATGTTACTACTAGGGCTGAAAAGATTTGAGTTATATATAAAAATTATCTAATAGTTTTACAATTAAGAAAATGTTTAAAAATAGGTCTTGATCAACTTACTTTGCCATTCTTGATCTCTTCCCTAGCAAGCTGCACCACCCTCTTCACCTTGGATGCTATGCAGAGGTACTTGAAAAACCTCTGGTGTGCTGACCAGAACTGCCCCCACATGGACTTCTTCATCCTCTGCTCTGCATCGATGAGATCAGCTGCTTGCTGGAACCTCTCCCTGGCGCTGACCCACTGCAGGGGAATTGGTAATGCCTTTACATGTCACATTTCTCGGCTCAGAGATACATTGTTTAATATCCCAGTAAACACAGAAGAGTTTGAAGATACAGTATTATGAAACTGCATTTTAAGGAAACGCATCAGACAGCAAAGCTCACAAAAAAGGAACCAGCTGTGGCCTGGTAAGTTCAGCAGACAGTTACTCTCTTAATAAAAAGCAGATACATTTGCATTGCTACCAAAGCAAACACACACAGCAATACATTCAGGTAAGAATGCAGAGAACAATGCCCATAATTAATTATTAAACACCATCCCAGGAAGAGAAAAACCCCCCACATTTGTTTGCCTAAAAGGAGGCAGTGGAGCACAAAAGTAGGGCCAACAAAACAGCTTTATCTTGGGCAACAGCGACCAAACTCTCTGAAGTGCTGCTGGAAGGCAGTGGATTTGGCAGGTACTGGAAGATGGAGCCAAAACTGCACCTTTCATGACTCAGAACAAGAATTAACAGCTTTTGCCAAGTCTTAAATGGAGAAACCTTTACATTAAACAAGACAAAGAGATGACATTCCCATCTCTCAACAGGGTATTTCAGGAGCAAGCAAATTTCAACCAACTTGAACCTCTCAGAACTCAAGACAGAAAGCAAGTTTAAAAAAGGGTTTCTTACCAGTTTCACAGATTTGTTGTACATTTTAACATATTCCTGTGAAAGCAGAACTTCATCGATTTTGAAAGTTACACCTGAAAAGCTCAGCTGCCTTGCTATGTACATTCCCCTCAGCTTCATATCCATGGCAACTATTTCCATGGCACCAACACCTCTAAAATAAAGGAACAAATTAAGTCCATATTAGTATTTCCAAGAGTGAGGATTTGTTAAGAAAACCCAAACCCCCACAACCTCAAGTGATCTAAAAGAAAATAGCATGTTTACAACAAATGTGAAAGGTTTTTGAAACCATTAGTACTGTTTGGTTAAACACACCCAATCAGGGGGTCTTGAATTTTAGCCTTTAACATTAAACTGTATCCCTGCCTTGTACTAAGTGTATCCCAAGAGGTAGAACTCAATTATTTTTGACCTAGGAAGCATTAGGAGACAGCTCCTTACAACTAATTGGATAATGAAGCTGGTCCAAATGTTAACAGAATCTTGTACTGTGATTTTACAGACTCCACTGAAGACTTAAAATAATTAATACAAAATGTAGTAAGCTGTTCAGGTTTATGCTGGTATGAAAATTATTTAATTAGTAGGTAACTTCAGTTCTCCTCCACAGCAACACCCCTTCAGCAATACCTGGAGAGCACAGAAGTCACCTGCAAAGCTTTCCCACTCAGAGGCTTGGGGCTGAATTTTCATTATTGCTCATTTGATCCACACTCAGTAATGAAATGAGACTACACTTGCACAGTCTAGGAAAGTCATGCAACACGCAGATGGTAAACAAAATGCTTACTAAGCCCTACTGAGGCATTCTGAAGTGCTCAAAATTCTTTTTAAGTAGGCAAAACACATCATATTAAGGTGCTTACCTACCAAAGAATGCAGCAGTGGTGTTTTCTGACCTCTCACATTTAGTTTTATTGACACATTCTGAAACATGAAGTACTTTGCAAGAGCAGAGAGAATTCCCTTGAACTGGGTTCTTATGCCAGGAAGCACAGGACTGAGTTTCCTCCTGTTAAACTGCCTGAGTTGATGCATAGACATTTGAGGCCTTCTGCAAACAGTGAGCCACAAACTACACTGGGCACACTCAGCACACATGGCCTGTTCTCACAGGGAGCAGCAAAGGCTTTTCCTTTCCTAACACCCACATTTAAGAGGGCTCTTTTCCCAGCAAGCTTCTAAAGCCCCTCCTGATTTGCTGTGCACAAGTGAAACATCCAACTTCTCACCACCCAAGATAAAATACATTTCTGTTAGATTTAGAAGCCAGAGTTAGAAAGTTCTTGGTGTGACAGGAGATGTTTGGAGAGGATTAAGTGAGTGAAGACAAGGAACTGGAGAGCACAGGCAGCCACAACTGTGTGTGTTCTTGCTGTAGGTCTTTGAAATATTACCTTCTTTCAACAGCCTGAATAAAATCACTGAATTCCCTGAAGGGAGTTCCTTCCCCCCATATTCCAAGGCGGTTCATATAGGCCATGTTTCTTGGCTCAGATGCACCTGTGGAGAAGAACAGTCTGTACCAGTGCCACCAAAACCACCCAGAGACACCGAGTGCAAACCCAGCAGCACATACCTGTGGCACTGGCATAAACAACCCTGGCTTTGGGAAGTTTATTCTGAAGTTCCAATACAGCCAGACCTGTCTTTGTTGGTTTTGATGAACCAACAGGACACAGATTCTTTGCTTTATGACACTCATCAAATACAATCTGAACTGTAATTAAGGAAAAACTTTGTCCCACATTTTTAGGATGGGGAGCTCAAACAGAAAGCAAGAAAAACTGCTAATTACAACAGGTAAATTGTAAACCCCACAAGACACTAGCCATTTTTCACAGAAAGTCTTGGGAAAACATTTAGCTACTCCTTCGGTATTTAAGAACACAATTTCCAACACTCATTCTTGAGGGTGCTGTTGATACTAAAAAATTTAATAATTCACTAGAGATAATTTTAGTGTAAACTTCAAATACGATGTTTAAGAATCTTATGTGTTTGTTACAGAAAAAGAAGCTTCCCTCTCGTGCCTGAGTTGTGTGGCAACAAGATGATGGTAACACTTTTGGCCCAATGTCTGTAAAACTCCAAGTCTAATGCCAGACCACGCACACAATGATTGCCAACACAAATAAAGAACTATACCTACAAATACAAGATTATCTTTAAAGACTTAAACAGCAAGCTGGTTGCAAACAGCTGAACTCCAGACAAAGGATACAACTCCATCGAAGTCTTCCCCACACCAGTGAAGAAGCTGCTTTAACCTGGTTTTGTATTTCCCACCAGACTGACTTTCCCCGATCAGAGAGGAATAGGTAGCAAAGATAACACCTTTCTTCACACTCCCATTGTGTTTGGAGGAAATTTTCCCATACTTGAACTGCAGTAAGAACAAATGACAGAAATTAACCACGAGAGGTCCCTCCTCAATCCCACCTCCCAGAAGGTTGAGGGACACTGGTGTGAGCCCTGGGAGCCCCCCATGTGCCCACCCTGCTCAGGGCACAGCTGGCAAAGGGCAACACGGCTGAGGGGTTACACAGGGCCTTAAATATACACTTCAGAAGGACTAAAGCTGAGGATTCAAAAGTTTAACAGACACACTCTTTGGCTACACACTTTCCTTACTTTAAATACAATTGAGATTTTAGTTTCAATGTTTCCCTTCAGAGCCAATACCTCAAGTGTGTTTACTGCTGCTACCATAAATGATGATTTCTAAAGTTTTAAATTTAGAAATTAAGAACTGACAAAGCAAAAACACTAACTTAAACCAAACTTTAGGTTCAGTGAATTCAACCAGAGATCACACTTCATAATTTAATTGGCTAATCCTGAGCAGAGGCACAGGCTCCAAAAATAACTGCACACACCACTGCTGCTTTAATAAATCACTGAGCAACTCCATTATTCAAGTATTACACATGAAATGCATTACATCTAAAATGTGCACTGAGATAGAAAGGAAAAAATTAAAATGCTACAAAGCTTTAAAGAATATTTCAACTTCTAGAAAATACTCTACTAGTAGTGTCAGTAGTGGCTTGAAGAGTAATTTTTAAAAAAAAGCACATGCTAAGACTTAATCCTACAAGGGGCCTATTTACATGATTAGCTCAAAGCTCTGTGTGGTTCTTTGTAAGATTAAGGCCTGTCAAACAAGACCCAGGCAGCACATTTATTGAAATTAGTACATTCTTGCTCTTAAAACAGTCAACATGCACAACTCGTCACACAGGCCTACCTAAGGGTTTGCCTCAACTGTACATAGTAAAAAGTTTCCACACCTTGTTTAATGAATGAACCAATATGTTTTTTGCTCCAATATCTCTCAAATCTCTTTCAGCATCGTATTTCAGATCGTTTGACACGCTAAACCTGAGGACAGAAAACAAAGCACTCTCTGTAAGTCACAGCAGAAGCTCAAAAAGCAGTTGCTAGAACTTTTGTCAAAGACAGATGACCCTGAATTGAAGTCATACAGTCACTGGAGTGTCTGCTCTAACAAATCCTGACACACTTACCAGACTGCTCTTTTTCTGCCTAACAAGTAATTTTCATAGATTATTCCAGCTATGGTCCTTCCTTTTCCTACACCAGCACCATCACCTATCAAGAATCCAGCTCTGTCTCCATTGGGCAGGAATGTTTCATGTTGCTGTAGGAGAAAGAACAAAAAACTTGTACCCATTCTCCAGAACACATCACTGGGGATTGTCAGAAATGAGCAAACATAAGAAACATCCTATTGGAGGAGACCAGTGGTCCAAACCAACCCCTGGCAGCAGGGAGAGGGGATTTTATTTGGGGAGAGCATATGAATTTAACTGCTTCATGTGATCCATTCTCCCCTTTCTTCCCTCAGCTCCAACTGCTCTACAGACCTCTGTAATTCTTGCAGGGTCTTTTCCTAACCCACCAATAAGCACTTCCACAGCCTGTGGAATGCTGTGTTGTTCTACTCATTTTAAACCAACCTCCTTTCACCAAGTTCTGCTTAATTCTTGGTTTTGTGGGATATCACTGACTTCTTGATTGTGCAAACCTTGATTTCACTCCCATTCACTTTTCTCCTCTCCAGCCCCAGGTGCCCACATTTGTCTCTTTATTCAAGAGGCAACTTCTTCCCTCCTGTGACAATTTTAGTTTGCCTTCCTCCCCAGCACACAGTGCTGCACACACACCTGCTGTGGCTCACTGAAGTTTAATCCAGCAGCAAAATAACACCCAGTCTTGACCTCCATACCCTCCCCAGTGATGTCAAACAGGGCTGGCTTTCCCAGCCTGATGCTACTGCAGCCATTATTTTAGACAGAAAAATAACTCACATGTTCTTACTGAGTTTTAAGACAGTTGGAGATCAGCATCATGGAAGTGGTTTAGAAAAAGCTTCCCTAGTGTACTACCTCCCATTTATCTGAAATGAAGCTCACCTGCCACCTTCTAATGCAACTGAAACCTTTAAGCTCTTATTATTTTATCTCCTTGTAAAACTGACATAGCTGTGCTTGTCAGACAGTAGTTTTTCTTCCTAAATTCTCTGTTAGCTTTTAAGCTGCACTGATGCCTGGCATACCTGGGCTGCATAAGTGATTGCTTCAAGTTGCAAAGCTGACAACCAGCCACTATCAATTGTTTCTTCTGATATTGATGTCTGGTACCACACGTCAGGAGGGGTCACACTGGATAACGAGCTGGTTTCCACGACTGGGTCAGGATGACGGAGACCAATTTTCACTGGGTGAAAAGGAAGGGAGAAGATGAAGACATAATCCAGAGTTCTGTTGCTGCAGCACAAGTTATTATATTTACCAAGACAAATTACAATTGTGATTGCAAAGGCTGAACTCAACATTTCATTGCAACCGTCTGTCAAGTGTTAAATTGCACCACATACAAAGGAACATTAATCTGAATTTATAATTGCAATCTTCCTTTCTCTTCTCACCACCTTCCCCCAGTTTTTATGAAATTAGATAAAATTCACTTAATAAAATATTAAAGTATTTGTGTACTTGACATGTTTGAGAAAAACCAGCCTGAACCTTGTCTTCCCAAAAGGCCAGAGGCAGCCTCAGGATGCCAGAATCACAAAAGCAACATTCTTCTCTCTATTTATATAGTGCCATTTTTAAGCAGAATGAGAGGAGAAAAGATTTAGAACAGACATGGTTTAATTGCTGACAGATCTCATCAGTGACAATAAAAATTAACTGTTTAGCTACAAAACTCCATGCAAAATTTTTGCCCTGCTTACACAGGAGGTCAACAATGTACTTAGGAAACAAGATAACAGCTTTCTGTCAATGGGGCAATAAAGAAGAGAAAGGAGAGAAAAAGAGGAGATGGCAATTAACAGCAGTAAAAGATTCACTTAAAAAAAAACAGTCAGGAACCAGTTCTAAGTAGTCAGGCAGGAACAATGCAGGAAGAATGTGCTCAGGGTGATTTCACACCAAAGGACTCAAACCAAATTCTGAAGTGGAGCAGTGAGCACTTAATCCCTCCACAAAATACCCTCTGCTGAGCCACAGGGCATCTTAACACAGGTAAAAAAAAGCCTCATCTTGGCTCATCAATCATACCTGTGGAACGAGTCCTGCTCAAAGACACACTAAAGAATTCCTTCTCTATTAAAAAAATCCACCTATCCTCCAAAAATGAACACTATGAAGATAGATTTCCTAGCAAAACCCATAACATATTTAGGTCTGTTTAACTTGACTCAGACAATAACTTATCTGTTTTTTGGTGTCAGTAATTACAAAACAGTTCAGCTCTGAAAGCATTTCAGCCTTTCGATGTAACAAAGCACCAGGTCGTACATTTTATTGGCATATACTCGGCGTAAGTCTCTGCATGGCCCATTTCTTCCTCATCTTCTTCCTCAGGTTCCTCCTCCTCCTTTACTGCTGGCACTTTCTACAACAGAGAAATGCTTGTGTTAGTCAAACAGCACATTGTTAATATTCCATGTCCTGGAAATTAATAGCAGAAAGGAAATGAGGATAAACTTGCATTTGAATGTTTTAATACATGGACTGGCCAAACTAGGGAATAGCTGGGAAAACCCCAGCCAGAAGTGCAGATTCCTTACACTCTGACCAACCTTCAAAGACAAAGTCAGGGAACTTCCTCTCTGCAAGGACATCAAGTACTCCAAACTTGCATAAGCAGAATGAAAAAGAAACTCTTCTTACAGCATATTAAAACCAGACTATGACAAAGAAACTGCCTTGAAAACACAACAGCCTTAACCTTCCAAGTACTGCCTGAAGTCTCCTGCAGTTTCACATTCCTGATGCAATTTCACAGCTCTGAGGAACAGTTACAATAGTCACAGCTGTATCCTGTGTTCTCTAAAATCTGACAGTCACCCATTTTTTACTGTGACCTTGATCAGTGTAAATATATGAATATTCATAAAGTACTTGCTAGATGACAAATCAAGCATCTTCCACAATTATTAATGTTTAATATAAAAGTGATCCCAAAAATCCTTCTGAATGCCAGTCAGTGAGGAGCAGAGTTCTCCCCAAATTCAGCCTGAGTCCAGCAATCAGTGAAGATGCCAAAGCTCAATTACAGACTCAGAATGTAATTTTATTACATTTGGAAAATTGAATGATACTCAATTTATATCTTCAATCCAAGCACCCAGAAGAACAGCCATGCTAGAGGAACTCCTCCAGCCTTCCTCACTGGAAAACAGTTACTTTAAAAGAAAATGTCTTATCACAGACTATCTTTAATCAGCACACCCTTTTTGCACATACCTAGAGGTTCTGTTAAGAACAGTAATTTCTTGAAATTGTCACTACTCAGTAACCTGTTCCACACAGCTGTTGGTTTTAGTCATCCAACCAAGTTTTTAGTGGACAAACTGAGCTTTTGAACAAACAGCTGCACTTGGCAAGGCGTGTGTGAGTAACCCCTGAGTAACTCCTGAAACTGCCCCAGGTGCTCGTGGCCAGTAACAAACCATTTGTACCACTTACCACAGTAGGTGAGAAACTTCTCATTTTAATGTCATTTATCCATATTCTTGCCACCTCTTTTGTGGAAGCCTCCTTCTTCACTGCACCATTGCTCAGGTCAGCTACAAAAGAAAAGCTGTGGTTGACAGGAACTCCCTCCAAACAGCAACTCACATTAACATGCTGCTCTATTAGTGGGCTGGAAGGGAAGTTTAAAATCTCAAGTAGCACTCTGATGCTTCCAGGACACAATCAATACTTCTGTCCAAATCAACAAGTACGAGCAAGGAGTTAAATCCTGTTACTCCTTTGACTGAAGGAACTTCCTGTGCAATGCCACCGTGTCTGACAGTTGTGGATCAGTTTCAATATTTAACAAAAATTATATTTCACCTTCACCAAATCTATACACAGGATTTACAGCCACTCCACCTTGTGAGCCTTTGAAGTTTAACAACAAACCAGAAAGCTCAGTGTTTCAAAAGAAATGAACTTACCTGGTGTAGTGGCATTTACCACCTTAGCAGAAACTACTACTAGTTCTGTAAAACAAAAAGTAAACGCTTTGGACTCAATTGTTTGAAGTTTATAACAGGATCCTTTAAGAGGACCACTTACTAACTTTCCTGTCCTCAGTTACATTTGGAAGCAACGGGGAATGGGGCTCAGTAGAGAACAAAAGTGATTTAGATGAGGATGTATGTAAAACATTGAAACCAGCTGTCAAGCTTCCATTGTGTAATAAATTTAGCATAATTGTCCCAAAAAAACAATTAAGACACTTGCACAAATAAGAATTTTCTTCAAAGACATTGTATAATTTAACTTTTTAATATTTTCCAATCTAGAACTCCTGCTGTCTGAATTATTTCCTTTCAAGAGTTTCTCTGCCTCTGAATTTGCTATAAACATTTGTCAATTATTTTTATAAACACAAAAAGATCCAGAAACACAAGAACACAAATGAGATTAAAAATGCTGTTCTGGAAGTTGCATGTCTCCTTTTCACTTCATACAGAAGCTACAGATTCACCTCTTTTCTGCAGCTGTGCCATTATAACAGTTTTTGTGTGCTGATGTCCCTTATTTTGTGCTCCTGAGAGTTTTCCCTTTGCACAAAGGGGATAGGCCAGTCCTGTAAAACCTCCTCCTCTTCCTCACTTCTTCACCCCTCACCCCAACTTCAGCTGGTGTCTCAACTGAAAGTTTTGTCAGCCACTCCCTAAGAGAAAGCAATGAGATGAGGAGGCACATTCTGCTTTTTGCCTCAGCCCTCCCAGACAGCTCATTTGCTGCACACTCGAACTGCACATGGAAAATAGGCTATGCCAACCACACCTATAACATCAGCACAGCTCACTGCAGAGACAATGAAAAGAGAGTGATCCACAGAAAGCCTGGGGACCTGTCAGAAAAAAAAAGCAGCAATAGATATTTTCTAACTAGTCTGATCTTAACCCTTTGCTAAAACCAGAAAAGCTTGAAAGAATTAAATCAGAACTTCACACACATGCAGCTTTTCCCTTCTATTAAGCTGACCACATGTTAGAAATAACATACAAGGAATATTCTGAAAGGAATTATAAAATGAAGACTCGGAGTGCAGTAACAAAATAGTTGGGGCATTTAAGTTAACACAGTATTTCAGAAGCAACACAAAAATAAACAGGAAGTTTTTAGGACTTCAGTTTTTAAACAATAGACCTGATGCCTCCAGTGAAACACAGACTTTTCTTTTGCAGGAGACACTTTACAGAAATACCTTATCACAGGAGCATCAGCATGTGCTACAAATCTAGTTTGGAAGAGGCCAAAAAAAAGGTCCTAGTTTGTTACAGTTCAAGTACTCAGCCCAACAGGCACTGATGCAGCCTCCAGTAAGACAGTTAATTGACTTCAGTGGTGTTCACAAATTAATTTTACCAATTTTCCAGCTGCAATCTAAAATATCATTTTCCTCACTCCATGAAGTAAATCAAGAGCTTATAGTTTTTACAAAAGTCTGTTATTTTATACTACTTCACCCTGAATTTTAACATTACTAAAACTGGAATGAAATTTATCAGGTTTTTTTAACCATTTCAATTTACTGTGATGTTCTACTGATCAATGAAAACACAACACGTGCAAAGATCATTATTCCACTATTTGCCTACAATACTGGAATCACAAAGAAAGAAGAAAACTCACTTGCTGCTGTTGCTACTGGTTGGGCAATATTGGGAGGTGGCTTCAATTTCATGAGTTCATTAAGACTATTATTCTTAAGCAGATCTTTGAGCTGGATCTGGTCCTTGGAAGGTGCAGTGGTCAAGGCATTCCGTACTGCTGGTGCTGCCACCGAGGGCCGGGTGGTCGTGCTGGTCTGGATGATCTTGGCTACAGTGATGGTCTGCCTGGTGGTCGTGACAGGCGTCGTTTTTGTCATCACTATCGTAGTCCCCAAAGTTGGAAGCTGATTTATTTGATTCAGCACAAAGGTTGTGGTGGATGGTGGTTGCTGGCAACAAAGAAACAGGGAGATTTTCAGAGAAAAAAAAACCCCAACAGATTCTATTAGCCTTTCATTAACACAAGACACCAGTTTTTAGAAGACACTTGTAATAAGAAATGCCTTCAAATAACATGCTGAAGATGCCAGAGTAATTATCTTGTTCTGCAACAGCCTGAGCAAGAAGTATTTTTCAATATATTGCTGCACATATTTAGGAAGGTTATTTTGAAATTTTATTTTAAGGTAAGGAAAAGGAAATAAAAAGCAGCAGGAAGGATTCATCACACAGGTACAAGACATGACTGCTACAGGTACAGGAACCCTGAGCTAAAGAGAATTTCCAATACATGAACTACCTGTGCAACTGCCAGGGAAAACTGCCTGGATTACTTAAGGTGTGTGTGCAGCCCTTCAGAGCCCCTGCACTGCACCCATCTCCCTGCAGGGCTCAGTTCAGAGCCTCAGCGAGGAAAGGCAGCACAGTTTGGGTCTGGGAGTCAAGTTCACACAATTTACCTAATTTCAGGATTTACATGCAGGGAAAATAAACACACATGACACCTCAGTATGTTTTGTGCATGTTGCCTTGTCCTCCTTGTCCCAGGAGTCACAGCTACCCATGGGCACGCTGAGCTTTTGCAGCTTCAGTACAAGAACAGAGCCCACAGCCAAGGGGCATTTTACAGTCCCACCTCTTTTGTTATATTTTACTAAACTGCATTCGGTTGGCATGGCATGGCATGGGTTTGGGAGCAGGGGTGGCTTCTGGGAGAAGCTGCCAGAAGCTTCCCCCATATCTGAGGGAGCCAGTCCAGCCCACAGCAAGACAGACCCACCACTGGCCAAGGCTCAGCCACTCAGTGACAGTGGATGGAGCAGAGATCCACCTGCAGGCCACGGAGGGGACAGTGGATGGAGCAGAGATCCACCTGCAGGCCACGGAGGGGACAGTGGATGGAGCAGAGATCCACCTGCAGGCCACGGAGGGGACAGTGGATGGAGCAGAGATCCACCTGCAGGCCACGGAGGGGACAGTGGATGGAGCAGAGATCCACCTGCAGGCCACGGAGGGGACAGTGGATGGAGCAGAGATCCACCTGCAGGCCACGGAGGGGACAGTGGATGGAGCAGAGATCCACCTGCAGGCCACGGAGGGGACAGTGGATGGAGCAGAGATCCACCTGCAGGTCACGGAGGGGACAGTGGATGGAGCAGAGATCCACCTGCAGGCCACGGAGGGGACAGTGGATGGAGCAGAGATCCACCTGCAGGCCACGGAGGGCAGGCGGCTGTGCCCAAAGGACACTGTGACCCCATGGAGAGGAGCCCATCCCAGAACAGGCTGGACACACAGCAGACACAGCTGGAGCAGCTCATGAAGAACTGCAACCCGTGGAAGGACCCTCACTGGAAAAGTTTGTGAAGAAGCTGCAGGAGAGAAGCATGAGGAAGGAGGAGGCAAAGACAACATATGATGTCAGGAGTGAAGTTGAGCCCAGGACAAAGGGAGGAGTGGGGGGAAGGTATTTTTAGATTTGTTCTTATTTCTCATTATCCTACTCCATTGTTAGCTGGCAATAAATTCATTTCCCCAAGCTAAGACTGGTTTGCCCATGACAAATTGCTGCTCTCCCTGTCCTCAGCTCAACCCAGGAGCCTCTCCCCTCAGGTTTCCAGCCTTTGTCCAGCTGAGGAGGGCGAGCAATGAAGCAGCTTGGTGGGCCCCTGGTGCCCAGCCCAGTGACCCTCCCCACAGACACACAAATCCTGGAGCACCAGTTCTTACCCGAACATTTAATAAGGCTGGAGTGGACACAGTCTCTGGTTCCTGTTTCACAGCAGCTGCAGCCTCAGTCTCCAGGCCCAGTTCTAACGCACTAAGCGGCACTGACTGCAGAAGGAACGGCAGCAGGAAACAAGTTAGCAGGAATAAAACCTTAAGGCTTCTGTTCTCAGCCTGAAACTGTTACAATCCGGTAGAATGAAGCCTATCATGGAGCTTAAACACGGTATTGTGTTACACTTTTTGTGCATTTTACAGCAGATCAGCCAGACTCCAGTGACAGGGAAGTTCTCACACATGACAGAACCCCCCATGTCATGTCCAAAAGTTAAGCTTATTTATGTCTGTACTGACCTAAGGTGTGTTTCAGATTGTTTTTTGTATAAAGTTTAAAATTAATTGGCAAGTCATTGTATAATTTCAGTGCTATGAAGCAGGAAAACTGCACATTCTCCAACCCTTTGCCATGAACAACACCCTCCCACACCCCCACGTCCTCTGCAAACCCCTGCTCTTGTTTTAACCTGCTGAACAGCTGGAGTTGGTGCTGGATTTGCAAGAACCACGTCCGGAGAGTCAATATCAAAGAGATCATTTGGACTGATTCCACTCTCACTCAAAGCAGCAAGTAACAGATCTTGTCCTGGCTCCACCATCTCTGAAAAGAAAAGAAACAGAACTGTAAATACAAGTTACATTAAATTTTGATGTATTTTTTGTGCACAAACAGGTCCCTTTCCTGGATTTAGGGGCATACACAGTGCAGTCTCTTGTACACAGAGTTTCACTTTCTAGATTTGCTCTGGTCCTTTCATTTATTTGTAGGCTTTTCCTCTATTTTGTTTTTAAAATATTTTCAATTTAAAAGCAGGAAGAATTAAAGTTCACTGAAATGCTATCATGGCCATAAACCTAAAAAGACACCTTTTCTAGTCTTTGTTACACAGCATTTTCAAGCATTACAAGCAACACTAGGAGCAGGAATGGTGAGACTGTGTTATGCTCATGATCCATCTTTGTCAGTGAAGCAATGGCAGGAGGGAAGCACAATTAAAACTCATTTACTTTATCTTGTAACAAGTTAGTGATAAAGAGCTTACGGAAATCTTTTATTTCTTGCTTGCTGCTACATTAGGTTACATTCATTCACCAGAGAAATTCTGCTTGGCTGCAGGAAGGAGCAAACGTGCCACTGTTACAGTGTGTAACCACACATTAAATAGGACACCAACATCAGGTCACAGACTCCTTTGTGTGTAGGACAAGCAAAATTAATTTCAAAAAGCTATTCTAGACAGCATGAAAACTTATTAAAAAGCCAAATACTCCATGTTTAAAGATGAAGAGGAAAGATAACATGTTTCACTTGCTTAAGAAATAAACCCTGCCTAAACATTAAGGCAAAAATTAAATGATTCCACAGAACTTGAGCTGTTGCTTTTACAGTCAAAGCTACACCTCAAGTAGATTTAATTTCTTACTCTCCACACCCTCAACCCCCACTGGTAACAAAACATCAAAACCCAACGAAGCCAAACACCTCCAAAGCAGGTAAGAGGACAAAAATATTTGTTGGCATTTTAGATACT
Organism: Pithys albifrons albifrons; assembly: GCF_047495875.1. Lineage (NCBI taxonomy): Eukaryota > Metazoa > Chordata > Aves > Passeriformes > Thamnophilidae > Pithys > Pithys albifrons. Next base: position 5,732,512 of record NC_092474.1, on the reverse strand, counting down.
CCTTCAGAAGCCTCTGAAACAACATTCCCTCACTTCTCCCTGCACAGGCACAGCTCAGCACATCCAGCTGGCTGGTCATGCATCTTCCTCAGCACCTCTGGCAGAACAGGTAATTCTTGTAATAAGTTAAGCCCGAGGCATTTAGTTCTTATTCTTCCTAGTTTTAGTCTGTCCAATAGCAGGGAGAATCCTCCTTTCAGTGGAATAACACCAAGATGGTGGCACCCCAAGGGAAGGAGCAGCTACAGGGCACTGGGACAAGGGGAAGATACACTTTTAAACATCAAAGACTTAAAGATACCCAAAAGAATATCAAAGTAACAAACATTTGGTGGCACTGCTCCTGATCACACACTGTCCCATCAAACACCACTTGCTTGTCAGAACTAGACCTTTCTTTTCTGAAAGCATTTGAGGTGATCAGGTGAATTGGCAGAATGGCCTGGTTTGTTGCCTCAGGTATAGAAGACACTAAGAAATATTAAGACATTTAGCAGATTTAATTAACATGGCAGCACCCACCTGCCTCTCTCCTAAAACCCTGAACAGGTCAAGAAGAATGACTAAGAACTGACATTCAGCTTCATCTTTCACAAGGACTGAGCTTCCCATCTCAAAAAAGGAGATTATACACATTAATTGGGTGTATAAAGCCCTCATTTTCATCACACTAAAACCCCACCAGTGACCACCACAATTTCAGACACTCACAGCACTGTTTATAACCAGACACAGGGGAGGAGAGGAGGGCTCAAGTGTGCAGAGCAAGAGTTTGCTGATCAGAACTTTTGGTGTTCAGAACTCAAGAGGAGCCTCCAAAGGTGAATTTCTCTACAAAAGGGGAATTAACAGGTCACCCCATCAAAGCAGCAGCTCCAAAACACTCAACTTTACAGTACCCATCACCAAAGAGGCCTGAGGACCCTTCCACATACCACTCAAAGGACAAATAAGCTAAAATGTATCGCTGTCCAACAGAAAAAAGTGTTACTTGTGTCACTCTTTAGTCTCTATGTCGTTTCTATCACACCATTTCTAAAGCCATGAGTAAAACTTGGTTCAGAGATCCGTGGCTGTACTGAAGAGAGGCACAAAGTCAGAAGCTTGGGGGTATTCACTTAAAAGAGAACCAAGAGAAAAAAAAATTACTTCAGATGACTTGTAGTCTACTCTCACAATACACAAAGAAAAGGCCTTTCTATGAAGTTGAGACTCAAACCAAAACCAAGGCTAGAAAAAAACCCTCACACCAACACCACCCAAACATCTTCCCCAGCCACCCTCAAATGGTGTCACACCCAAGTCAAGTTTAACACATCCACCATGACACAAACTCTGCATTTCTAACCTTTACAAACACAGTGGCTCAGACACCTTAAGACAGTTCCACAAAGTTCAGCAGTAACACTTCCATTGCTTAATTAAAAGTTTTCCCTAATGACTGGTGAGGGAGACCAGCAAAGCAATTCCAGGGTAAGTATCCCCTGGTCAGAATAAATCCTTTTTAGCAGGGCTGTTGTCACTAAGAAATCCCCCAACTGGATCATGATAACCCCAATTTTAAGTCTTAAACATTCATGTTGCTCCCAGTGCAGCAAAAAGTTCAGTAAAACAACAGCAATTGTTTGTCTGTCCTTTGGACAATGAAAGTTTGAGTAGTTTCACTTATTTTGTTTCTGTCCACCAGGAACAAAGCTGCATTGTCTGGAACAAAAGGAATTCTGAACTTCCAGAATTTTTACATTAAAAGTCACTGAATACTTAGCACCAATTTTAGGCTTTGTGCAACTCCCAAGCCCCACTGCTGCCCACCCTCCCTGTTTTAATTTAGCAAGGAAATGAAATAAGGAGAAAAATACAGGAGAAGCTGCTTTGTGGTAGCTGAGTTTATTTTCTGTAACACATGCTGGTTAAGCCTAAAACATTATCAGGCAGAAACAGCTCCATAATCTTGCAAGGTAGGAGGCTCCTCAGTTAAGTGAAAAGTGACTTTATCAAGCTCTGCAGCTCAGCCTTGGCAATACTATATAAGGACCTGTTTGCCACATCTTCAAAATCTCCAAAAGAAAGTACTTATTAAAAAGTTGTGAATATTACAAGCTGTTCCCTCAGCATTTCCTCACTCCAAGAACTGTTTCGAGCCTGCAGAATCTTGCAGATAACACTGACTTATGTTTAGGGAGGTTGTCCAGTGTCACTGAGCAAGAATCAGCCTATTAAATAAAACTAAAAAAATACATATTTATACAATTTCAATAGTAGCAGTTTCTCAGTTGTTTTGTATTTACAAACAATGTGAAATGCTGCCATTTCAAGAAGGGCAACCAAAGCACATCAAGCATTTCCTGAAGGGGCTCTCCTGCTGAAGGATACAGCCTAAAACTTTGACAAAAAGACAGTTTTGCTGCCACTGCACGTTATGTAAATAATTTCTGATTTAAAGACAAACCCAGAATGCCATGTTTAATACTATGTCATGTATCCATGCCAACCTGGCTCTCTCCCTCCTTCCATTTTAGCTTTGCTACAAAGAAGTAAAACAAAAAAAAAAAAAAAAGAAGGTTCTAAACCACATGTCGAGCAACCTGCTCTGTCTGCCCTGAGCAGGACAGTGGTAGAATCCCAAACAATGAGAAGGCTTTGGATATTTAGGGCTGTGAGTTACACACTGTAACCCCAAAGTGTTTATTTAAAAACCATAATAATTACAGTATCACAGGTTAGTCCAAATCAAACACCACCATCAACCAGGCCCAGCTATTCCCAAACCCTCTGGACACCTGGGGTGTTTCCAAAGCCCTCTGGGCTGTTTCCAAACTTGGCTTTAGTGCTTGGCCTGGGAGACCAGTGGAGTTGGCAACTCCTGCTCTCCTTTAACTGGGAGAGTTTATCCCACTGGCTTTTTGGGGAATAGATGTCACCTGGACTATACTGGAAGGCATTTAAAATATCACACAAATGCTGAAGTTGTAGAGACAAGACAGATACATCCCTCAAATTCTTTGTCTGTCTCAACTGAGAGTTATTAATGACCTGAAAAATGCACATCTCTGTGTGCAGCCTCTCACAGCAGAGCTGCAACCCCCACCCCACCCCACAGGATTCCCTGGATACCCTTTAGGGGTTCTGCTCATCTGCAGCTTTTGGCTCCAGACGGCAACAACAAAAGGAAAAATCCAACCAACTCAAACATTTCTGGTCCTTTCCAAGTCACCATCCAATCAAAACACAAAACTAATTACTGAACTCGCTCATCCTTCCCTGCCTTAACCTCAAGACCAGTAGTTAACATTTCATTTACATGTGCAAGGTTGTTTTCACAAAAATCAGAAGTTAACTCCCATCCTGGAAAAAATCCTTCCCACTTTTCCAATGCTGGTTACCTCTCTAGTCAAAGCCTGCAAGGACTTGAGTTCAGGCTGCTCTGGGATCCAACTCTGCCTCAAAGCTCTTTTGTGACCATTCTCCAAAACTTACAGCACTCAGGACACACTCTCTGAAAACGTGAAATTCCAAAGTTCTTACAATGTTGAGAGACTTTACAGTGCAATGATTTGGCAGGAAATCAGCTTTTAGACTTAAATGGTTGGAGGTGATAACTCAGCCAGCAGTGAAAGTTTTTGAGAAGTGAAACACGGAGAGGTAAGAGCAGCATGAGAGCACCAGAACCCCTCCCTGGGCCTGCCAGATCCAGGTGTACCTCAAGGCACCAGAAATGCATTCCCCATATCCCTGACCTGCTCCAATGGCTTTCAGAGCACTCTTAGGCCATTTTGAAACCAAAGAAATTGCCTGGACAACAAGACAAACTGCCCACATTTTATTTCTAAAGACTAAGATTGCAGACAAATGGAACATCTCGGGGCTGTAAGGCAGATACAGAAAACCAATCCAAATGTCACGTTGTTGCACAATTTCTAAAATAATTCTTTGCTTTACATCATCAACTATAGTTTTCCAGTTTGGGGGGATGGCAGCTTGCAAAACATTCAGGTATTTAAATCTTTTTAATCCAGACACAACCCTGGTAAGTCTAAAGCCAAACAGGTTATCACTGAGTTAATTCTTAGCTTTAGATCGTGTTGTTTGGTCCCACTAATAATTGTATTTACTTGCTCTGGAGTTACCCAATAGATTAATTCAAGGGGATTTTTAAAGCATTTAAAGAATTGGTTTTCTCTTTAACAAGTATCAAACATCTCAAACCAACCCTGTGAGCACCTGGAAGGAAAGACAAGAGTTCTAATTTACACTCTCAAATGCAGCATGGAGCCTGGTCAGCTAAAAATAATAAAGAAACAACCTAAAAAACAACAGAAGAAAACCCCACAAGGAAGGAAAACCCACAAGGCCTCTTCCCCTCCAGACTGTAGGGGCATTTCTACGTTAAACAATTACTCGCCCTAGCAACCTGTGTTTGAGTCCCTGGACTTTGAGGCCGTGCCTGTGGCTGCGGTTCAGCTGCCCGGGAGCTGCGGGGCCCCGGGGGGCTCTGCAGGGCGGGGCAGCCCCGGGGGAGGCGGCGGGAGGGACGGAGGGTCGGCGGCTGCAGCCCCGCCACCTTCGCACCAACACGTGTTCCCGACATAAACTTCCGGGTTGGGCCAGAATCGGCTGCGTAATCGTGTCCCATGCGCGACTTTTTTGTTTCCAGACCTTCACCTCTTTAAAGGTCCCTCCAGCAGCAGCGCGCCCGCGGGGCAGGGCGGGCGGGCTCCGTCTCACGGCGGCTCCCGGAGCCGCTCGGGCCCCATAAATCAGCGCCGCGCATCCCCCGCCCCTGCCCAGCCCGACCCCGCCGGCCGCGGCCGCGCAGGGAGCGCACAAAGGCGCGGGCCGGGCGGGGGGCTCTGCCTGCCCAGCAGCAGCGCGAGGGGAGCGGCCGAACCCCCGCGCCGCGCCCGGCCCTGCGGCAGAACCGGCTGCGGGCCCGGGGGGGCTCCGCGCCCACCCCCGCACGGCCCCGGCCGCCAAGTTCGCGGGACTCCCGAGGCTCGGCCGGGGCGGTGGCGGCGCCTTCCCCACTCCGGGGCCACGCCCGCCCCGCCGGGACCCCCGCGAGGCCTCCGCGGGGCTGAGGCACCGAGCGAGCCACGGGGCCGCTCCCGACACGGCGCGTCCCCCCCACCCCGGACACCCTCGCGGGCCGCGCTGAGGGGCTGAGGGGAGGGAACCCCGCGGGGCGCGGGGAGAGGCCCGAGGCGGCCGAACGGACGCGGCACCGGGCGCAACGGACGGCGCAGGACTTACTCTCTGTCGCGCTCAGTGCTCCCACGGGCTCCTGGAAGTCTCCGCCGCCGGCGCCGCCGCTCGCCGCTTTCTAACTCACGGCCGCCATCTTTGCCCTCCCTCCCCTCACGGGAGGGGGGGGGGGGGGAGGAGGGAAGGGCCGGGGCCGCCCGCGCCACGTGACCCGCGCGCGCTCCCCGGCCCCACGTGACCGCCCCGCCCCGCCCCCGGCGCGCGCTCGGCGCCGCCCACGTGACACCCCCGGTCACGTGGCCGCCGCCGCCGTCTCGCGCCCGCCCCCCCCCCCCTCCCATTCCCGCCCCCCCCCACCCCTCCCGCCGCCGCCACCGGGCCCCGCCGCCCGCCCCTCCCCGCCACCGGACATGCCGCGCCACGGCCTCTCCCTGCCCCCAGCAAGTTTTTTTTACCCCCTCCAAAGAAAAAAAAAATCAAAAAACCCGGCGTATCCACCGTCCTTTCAAATAAGCGACGTCCCCGCCGGCGGGCCCCGCCCGCAGTCGAGCCTCGGCGCTCCGGGCCCGGTTCCCGGTGGGTGACCGCGGGGGAGGGGGGGGAGGGGAAGGCGGAGGCGAACGGCTGCGAGCGGTCACGTGACCGCGCCCGCCGCAAGATGGCGGCCGCCGGCGAGAACGCGGCCGCGCTGTCTCGCGAGATCTGCTGTTTCTCGCTGCATCACGGGGAGGGGTGTGACGTCACCGCGCGTGCGCGTGCCCGGGGGGCGGGGCTGTGCGCGCGCCCGCGGCTGAGGCGGCGATGGCGGGAGCGGCGCCGGGAGCGGCCCCGGCTCGGGAAATGGAGCTCTCTCAGCCTCCCTGCGCCCCTCAGGCGGCCCCTCCGTCCCGTCCCGCCCCGCCCCGCTGCCCTAAACGCGCTGAGGCGGCTCCGAGCTCCCCCGGGGCCGCCCCGCCCTGAGCGAGCCCCCGAGGGCCCCCACGGACCTCCCTGCGCTCCCCCAGCAGGGACTGCCCCGCTGACCCCGCCGATGGGCTCGCACAGGGTTTCCCTCTGCAAAGACTTTGCAAGCTGCTCGTGTGAAATGTTCTGAAAGCCCCGTGACCGCCTCATGCTCGTTTTACATTTGGAGAGATCTTCTTAGCACTCGAGGCCCTCAGACTGGCAGGATTTTTGCTAAAAGGCACAGCCTTCCATTAAAATGCTTTTCCAGTTTTGTGAGAATACGAAAATGTGTAAGAATAGGAAAATTTTTAAGAACTTTCACATGTAATTGAAGCAAAACATGAACTGTGAGCAATCATGAAATTCCTTAAAATGTCCAACACCACTCATTCAGTTTTATGCAAGTTTGCTTATTTTATCACAAGACAAACTTAACAAGGATTAAAATAACCAATAAAGGATTAGACAGATTAAGGCTAAACTATTTAAAGTCAAAGCAACGTTAATTAAACTGAGTTAAGTGAGATTAATGAGTGATGCTTCAGATGGAGAGACAGACAACAGAAGTGTGGCCAGAGACGGGAAGAACGATCCAAATGGCAGCTTTTCTCTTGGTTATTGCCCTCTCCGCACTCCAGAGGAGGGCAGGATGAAGTGCAGCTCACGAGTGCTGAATGGAACGTTAAATCTCAACAGCTCTGCACAATCATGGCAAGAGAGTGAGGGGTTTGATGTCTTGAGTTGAAAAGAGAGTTCCCCGAAAGGTCCGCGAGCAGCTTTTGTGATCACCCTGGCCTGGAGAGGTGAGTAATCCCACTGGTGGAATTGCTGCTTTCCATTGGCAGTGTGGAATTGGCACACACGGAATTGTCTGCAGGACTCTGTTTTTTCCATAGGATTTGGCATGTACTGCACGTATCTCACTGCTCTCTTTAGGCAGGGATATTTTTATAATTGGTATATTTTATTCTGAGTGTGTTTATATTTCGTAATCTATGAAATACAATTGACACCTATTGGCATTTGACTTTGTAAAATAACGTTGCTTAATGTAACTCCCAGCAGTTACTCTCATGGCACTGTTCTTTATTTGTAGTGGTTGAAACCCAAACTGTGGGGATTTCATCTTGTGAACGCTGTCATGTTTGTTTCGCTGCAAACATGACAGGTGCTGTGTGAGAACTCGCTCTCAGGCAGGAATATCTGCATCTTCTTGGTGTATCTGAAAGAAATCGAAACTGTGAATTCAAAGGTAACTAGTCCTAAAAAGATAAGACTTTCTAAAACTGGCTGAAGCGTTCATTTAGAGTGAGGGGATTTATCCTTTCTGAGCAAATCAACGCCTTGTTCCTTCGCCCTTCCCTTCCCCCACGAAACAATTTCCCATTTCCGCAGTAAAACGTGGTGCTCCCGGCGCTGCCCATGCGGCACTACGGGAGACAATATTTAGGTCACTGGGTTTTCGCGCTGCTCTCGTGGGAGTCGCTGCTCCCTCTGGAGCTCGGGGGCCGGCACTGCTTTCCCAAGTGCTGTCCCGAGTCCCGGGGACGGGCGGCTCCGCCAGACGCGGCTCTTTTGGGCTCTATATTGAATGTTTTAACTTCCCCTCGGCACTGGGTTTTGGGCGCAGCTCCTGCAGCCAACATGTTTTGCTAATTCATAGTGCGATCCCACCGCGCCGGGAGTGGGGCCAGTTAGAGATGACGTTGTTTTCTTTGTTGCTCTGGGAAAGAGAATTCCTTGGCTTCCTTTGCCCTCTACTGGAGGCCCGCATGGCTTCGATGCAAACGCGGCTGCTTTGTTTAATATACATATATAAAATAAATATTAACAATATCCAAAAGCTGAGCAAAACCACAGTAAGGGTGTTTCCAAGACAGTAGGAACAGTGTTCCTCAATTACTGCACAAGGAAATCATCATTAGTAATTGATGATGATTTTTTCCAGTTGCATCTGAGCTGTGAGATATGAACTGGGGTGGAAAAATCAGAGCAATCTGTGCTCTGGTGATTTTGTGGAGAGCTTGGTGTACCTGTCTTGACAGAGAAACACCATGGACAAGAATGTTCATGGACACGATGCCCAGTGGGTGTCAACAGGGAAACACCCAGTGTGTTCTGGTTGCCTTTCTGTAAAATTCGTGTGTTAGTGCAGAATAGACATAACAACTGACAGTGCCCGTGCAGAGCTGGTTTGGTTTTTCTCTCAACGTGCCTCTTTGTGTGCAGTCACACCACATTCCTGTCTTGTGAGGCTGGGAAGGATGAGGCCCTTTTTCTGGGCAGCTCTTGCTGAAGCTGACAGTGTTTTTGTCTGTTCTTCAGGAAAAGGATAGTTTTCAGGTGTATCACCACCCCAGAGTGGTGGATCATGTCACTGTGGGAATGCTCAATAGACAAGCAGCAGCCTGTGGCTGCAGATAAGCCTTGGGTGGGAAGGCACCCCGGTGGGTGATAACACGGGTCAGCTCCTGTGGCACCACCCCATGTCCTGAGCACCCACAGGTGCTGTTAGAGAAGGGCTAACACAGATAAGGGGAAACAATACCCTGAGGATCAGCTCAGTTGGTTAAAACTTGGTTGTAATAATGCCAAGGTCATGGGTTCAATCCCCTGTGTGGGCCACTGACTGAAGAGTTGGACTCGATGATCCTTGTGGGTCCCTTCCAACTCGGAATAGTCTGTGATTCTGTGAATCGTCATGGGTTGTTGCTCAGTATAATTGTTCTACTTATCATGGAGCGCTCAAGTGGTCGGGTGTGGTGATATCCTGACTTCTGTGATTGCATCTGCTTGACATCCACCCGGATCCCCTGATCCCTGTGCACTCCTGTCCATGGCTGTGGTACTTTGCAGTTGCACACTGGTGCTGTGGGGGCAGTTTCTGGCACGGCACCGATGCTGGAGGCGCTTCCAGCGCTCCTGGTGATGGTGATGGCTCTGTTGAAGTCCTGCCGTGTTTTAGGTATGCTCCTTGTGGAGCAGGACACGACATGAGAAGGGCTTTGAAGCAACACTTGAGTGCTACCTGCCCTCTAGGCAATGTTTGAGGATGGAATTAATAGGCTTATATTCCATCCAGGGAGATTTAAAGCAGGAACTGCATCGAGCAGCCTGACAATTGAGCTCCGGAGCTTCACTGCCACGACAGAACAGGGGTCCCGCGGATCCCCACTGCGCGCTGGCGGGCGCTGTGTGTGCCCGTGGAGATCAACGCGCTCTGGGAAGAGGCGCTGCCGGGGCCGCGGCGGGAGGTGCCGGTGGTCGGTCCGGCCGGACAGGACGGGGTTTCGCCGAGCCCGCGCTCCGACCGGCGCACGTGTCGCGGCCCGGCCGCGGGAGGGGCGTGGCCTGCCGGGCCGCCAATCAGAGCGCGGCGTGCCCTGCGCGCGGGCCAATCAGCGCCAGGGGAACACGCGTTTAAACGCCGTTCCCGGGAGCTGCGGCCGCTGCGGTGTGACAGGGAGGGGCGGGCTGTGGCTCCGCGCGCCAATCAGAGGCGCGGAGAGGGTGATTGACAGGCGGTTGGGCCAATGGAGTTGCCACGGGCAGCTCAGCGTCTCCCCGCGGAGTCCCCGCCGCCGCCGCCAACCGCTCCGCGGGGACGGTCGGGCCCGCCCGGCGCGGGGGGCTCCGAGTCGCGGGGCCGCCGCCGCCATGGCCGGAGGTGCGCGGGGCGGAGCGGGGCCGAGCGGAGCGGGAGCGGGGCCAGGGCGCGGCGGGCGCGGGGCGGGGGCCTCGCGGTGCGGGGCAGCTCCGCGGCGCGGAAGCTCCTCCCGGGAGGTGCGGGGCGCCGGGGCCGGCGGGACTCCTCCCCCGCGCGGTGTGCGCAGCTCGCCGGGAAGGGGCTGGGCCGCCGCGGCTCGCCCTGCCGCATCCAGCCCTTTAAACATGGCGCAGGCCGCGGCGGCCGGGCGATGACCGCGGGCGGCCGCGCCGGACATGGCTCAGGCGCCGACCTTCCTCCCTCGCTCCTAGGGAAGAACATGCCCAAGACCAGGGCGGGCGGCGTGGAGAAAGCGAGCCCCGAGAGCGCCGAGAGGAAGGGTCCCGGCCGCCCCCGGGCCGGCGGGGTAAGCAGTGCCCGGGCCTGGGCGGGAGGAGCGGAGCGGGCGCTTCCCGAGGGGCTGCTGCGCCCTCCGCTGCCCTCGGGGCGGGGGGAGAACCGGCGGGCGGCTGCCCCGATGAGTCGCGGAGCTCTGGCCCTCTGGGGCCCCTGGAGTCATTGAGCAATCCGTTCAGTTTGAGTGGAGTCGGTCTCTTCCATGGTTCCCCTGCGAGCAGCCGGGCCCCAGGCTCAGCATTCCCTCCGTGCCATCTTCCCCGTCCTGCGGTTCTGTCCCAGGCAGCTGGCCGGGGGTTGAGCGCCACTTTGCATGTAACTCCCAATGGAAATCATTGTGGTTGTTGCATCAACTCCCGGAGCCGCTCAGCCCTTCGTGTGCTCTGCTGCGCTGAGAGAATCTGCTCTCCAGGGTCTCCAGCCTGGCACAGACAAAGACGTGGCAGCCGCGTCTCGGTAGCGCCAGGAGCGCAGCAGGCAGAGGGAGCGGGGAACGAGGGGAGGGAGGAAGGTGCGCTGGAAAAATAGTTGTTTGTTTACTGTGTGTTCAAAGCCTGAAGGCTTAGCTGGCAGGTGGACTGCTGCACTTTCCCAAAATGCCCGTATTTAAACTCCTCACTAAATCTTGAGAGCTTTGCAGCACCGGGCTCGTTGCTTGCAGTTGTTAAAATGCAGTGGGTTTGTAGTATTTCATGCTCCAAAGCACTAGTTTTTTTAATAAGCAACTTTTGTCTCTGATAATCCTTTTAGAAATACTGGGGGTCAGGATGTGTCCACCTCACTTGCTTTTTATCATCTGTTCTCTGTAATCCTCATCTTCAGTGAAGGTTATATGTAGGCTAAGATTTGAGCCTTTAACTAGTTTTATTTTGTGTGTGAATTACGTACACATAAAGTGATTATGTTAATAATTAAAATTATCCTATGTGTTCTATTGTGTGCTCTGTTTACTCTTTCAGTGTTTGTGTGACCAGGTATACTGGGGTATATTTGAGCTATTCTTGCAACTGATGGGAACCTTTGTTCCTTGCTTTCCTAAACAAACAGATGCATATTTTGTTAAGTGGCTTCAGTGTCTGAAAATTGCTTTTGATTGAGACAAACTATAGCCAAGAAAAACTCACTCTGGCCAACCTGCATCTGTTTGCCCAGACTCTGAGATTTCAGGGTTGAAATCCATGTGCCCAACATACCCAGCACAGGCACAGGGAGCCAGGTGGCTGGAAAAGCAAAGGTGACATGACTCCATTAAACTTTGCTGAATTTGACACTGTTCCTGAGCCAGGGAACAAACTCTGGGCTCTGGTGTTTGGCTGTGCCAAAGGGCTTTGCCATTTTCCTCACTGGGCTTTATGTAGACCCTTTATTGTGTTTTTCTCTATGAACAACTTTTACACTTTATTTTGTGATATATAATGGATAAAAAGATGGCACTGTGTGTCACTCAGGCTTCACTGAGAGGTGTCACTCAAGGGAGACTGGAAAACTGATTCCAGTCTGCTGTGCTGCTCAGTAGAGCATCTAATTAACTGCAGTGACATTTGACAGTTCCTGAGAGTAGCTGGGTAGCTCATACTCTCTGGCCATGAGAAGTATGTGCTGGGCTTGGGCAGTTTTTGCTGCATTCTTTGTATTTTGTTTGGCTCGTGCTCTCTGAGCTGCCTCCCCAGGGTTCAGACTTTGGGGTTTTTTTTAGCACCAGAGTTCATGCTGTGAAGCACAGGGTGGAGGCTGGAGCTAGTTATGATACCTCATCCTGCCACGTTTTATGTGAAAGCTCTCTCAGGCTGAGGGTTTGCACTACTAAAGTTCTCACAGTGCTCACCACTGTTTTATTTTCACTTAGAAAGAGCAACTGCAGCATTAAAGCACCATAATTTGCATCAGCACAGTCAACTCTTGGGCCTGGGCTCTGCAGCGTGTTGTGGGTGCCAAGCTGAGGTTCCTGGAATGTCTCTGATTGTACTGATTTTTGTGTGGGTCTGTTTTAGGAGAATGTGTTTATTGGTCAATCCAAAATCTACAGCTACCTGAACCCTAACAAAGCTCCTGGTGCTCGGCCCCCACTTCAAGAGGAAAACTCTGTCATGTATCACGAGGTGAAATGTCAGGGCAAAACATTAAAGGAAACCTACAGGAAAGGAGCTGGTAAGGCTGAGTTTTGGGTTTCTTATCTCATTAAATGTGCTCCCCACACTCCCCAGTTTTAATGTGCAGGCACTAAGGCTGGGCAGCTCCCCAGGCCCAGCTGCTTTCCCAGTCCTCTGTTGCCAACTCTGGCAGCAAACTGGGACTATGCAAAGATGGGGGTGTCCTTATCCTTTTCAAAACTTCAGTCATAGGTTTACCAGGCAATTTTCCCCTCTTTTTTTTTTTGCAGTCCATGTTTATTTTGTCTGGATCTAAAAGACTAATTTCCTGCAATTCTGTTACTACTCTGCTTCTCCTGGTGTTCTTGGTCCTGAGCTCAGAGCCTCACTTTATTTTGCTGTCACCAGGAAAAAAGAATGGTGGCAAAACAGTTGAAGGTGCTATGAAAGCAGAAGAGCAGAAGGACAAGGAGGGTGGGTGCAATCCTTCAGTGCCCTCTGATCAAAACCAAGACAGTGGAGAAGCCCCAAAGACCCCCCTGCCTGCAGCCTGTGCTGAGGAGGCCAATGCAAAGCCAGCCCAGAAGAAGATGGTTAAAGCAAAACGTGGACCAAGGAAAAAGTAAGTGGCTTGTGGGATTGTAAAAGGAGAGCTCTTTGTTTTCTCAGGAATTTTGCACTTTGAAAATCACAAAATAGCATCTAAGTATTGATCTACCTTGGGGAGTTGTTTTTCCTGGAAGCAAGGTCAGTATATTTTATCATGTGAAATATTTCCCAATCACCTGTGGAAAAAGGAATTAATGAGCGATTAAGACCTACTTTTCTGTGGACAAATGGAAACGTGTCTTGTCAGAAACAGAACAGTTGGAAGCTCCCTGGCTGAGCTGATCCTTTCTCATGGTATCAGAGTAATGTGACCTAACATTAATGAATTCCTTGCCAAGCAGTTTGCATGACCTAAATATTCGAGTGCCTTCTGGCAAGGCACACAGGGAGCTCCAGACTTGTAATGTGACCTTCAGCTGATTTCCAGTGGCATCTCATTTTGATTGATATTAGTACTGGAGTAGTGGAAGTAGCGTGGGGAAGAAAGGGGATGTAGCTTTGGCTTGAAGTGAACAGACTGATTGATCTTGATCACCTTTCAACATACCAAGCTGAAAATAACAACGTCTTGCACATACCTCTGTCCTAGAGGTGCAGCTTCACAAATAGCCTGAAAAGTGTGTGTGTTCTCTCGTTCTCTTCCTCCTCAGAACCCAAGGAAGAACACCAAACCGAAAGGTGACAGATTATTATCCAGTCAGAAGAAGTTCCAGGAAGAGCAAATCTGAACTGGAGGTAGTGCTTCTTGTGTAAATGATATTACTTCTAACATGGCTGGTTAGTTGAAGATTTGAGGAAGTGTGTAACTGTCTGGTTTCCATTCCAAACACAAATAACCTTGTATTGTTAAGAACATGCTTAAATTTTGGAAATGCTCGTCCAGTTCTGGTACAGAATCCAACTGCTTATGTATTTGGGGGGGGCAGAAATCTGTCTCTTTGCCATTCAGTTTTGCTGGAAATATGGGATGGTTTGGAACAATGAGTGTCTGGTTAGTAATTTCCTTTCAGCTCTAGAACAAGCTACAAAAGCTATCAACAATACTGTAGCTTTGTTTGCTCTTGTTTCTTCTGCAGACTGAGGAGAGGAGGAAAATAGATGAGCTGATTACAAGTGGGAAAGAAGAAGGAATGAAGGTACTGCAATGCCAACCTCAATGGCCACGTACTGCTTGTTATACAGTATCCTGATGTTAATCTGTTTAAACAGAAAGCAGAGCTAGGTCTGGAACTGCTGTAGTTCTTCCATGAAAGTGCAGGAAAACTGGAGCACACTGTTTCCTTTTGGATGAGGAATATTTGTCTCTGAAGAACATGTTTGTGCAGCCTCAGTCCTAAATCCTGAGGGTGCTTTAAGGTCTTTACAGAAATGCACTTGCTCCCTTTGGTATCTCAGTTCCTGGGTTAGCTTCCAAAATGTGGGTTAGGTGGAGCATCTTCACTGTCATCAGTTTAACAGGAAACACTCAGATACACTTTCTGCACAGCAACAAGTTCTCTTGGTCTTGTTTACAGCCCATTGCTGTGGGTTTTCATTATGGCTTTTGGGATCATGTACTGGTTTTCCTCCCTCTGCTGTTGAAGGCATTTATTGAAACCAAGAGCTTACATTGGGTTGTTCTGATCACCCCTTTTAGAATTTAAAGCAGAAATGGCCCCTGGAAGTGCAGAAGAGCTCTGATTGCTGCAAAGCAGCAGCTTGCAGTTAACATTGTCACATCTGTGACAGTGACAGGACTGCCTTGGAGTTGTCCAGTTTACGGGGGGGGCAGGAATGCCAACGTGTACTGCTGGCTGATAAATGTAACTTCTGTAGTCAGTCTGTTCCTTTACCTTTCTAACCTGTGTGTGGTACTGGGCACCTGAAATGGAAAAGCTCATTGTCTCATCAATTAGGAAGTTTAAAAGAAAAACCAAGTAACTCTTCCCTGAGTTTGGTTTATTTAAACCAACTCTTAGTTCTTCGATTTGAAGACTTTGTGTCAAACTACCTGGTGATCTGGGTGTGTCCCAAACTCATCCTGTATTTCTTGCACAATGCCATGCAGCTTGCACAGCTTTGTCTGCACTACACACAAATTCCCTCTGACAGCATTTGCTAATGACAAATCACTCATTTCCCAGTAATCAGCATATTTGCAATCATGTAAATACTCCCTAATTTCCCAGCTGATTTTCTTTTCAACTCACCAGATTGATTACATTGATGGCAAGGGGAGAGGAGTAATTGCTACAAAACATTTTAATCGAGGAGAATTTGTGGTTGAGTATCACGGGGATCTCATAGAGATCACGGATGCCAAGAAAAGGGAGGCTGTGTATGCTCAGGACCCATCCACGGGCTGCTACATGTACTACTTCCAGTACCTCAGCAAAACATACTGGTAAGCTCCTCTTCCCTCAAGTGTTGCCTCAGAGAGGTCTTGGGTGCTGTGAAGCCTTTTCTTGTTTTCATGCAAGTTTTTTGTTTTTAATGGGAAGTGTGAATTATGAAACCTTTTGGAACACTGATCCACAGTCCCTGAGCCCCCTGCATGTCTGGGCTGTGACAAATGGGTGACCCAGAGCACTGTTCCCTGAAGGGCAGCACAGGCTGTATGGAGAGTTGCATCTGCTTGGATGAGCCTTCTAGCCCTGCTTATTCTCTTCTAAAACTTCTGAATTGCAAGGATTTGGTTTGAAAAGCAGGATGGACAGACACTCAAACATTTCCTTCAGCTGTCTTTGACTGGGTGCATTTGTTTCCCCAGCCCCTGACACCCACCCCAGGTTCTTGCTTTATCATGTTTGCTATTTAATTTGCCCCAAACTCCATTTTCTCTCAAAGCAACTCTCCTGACTACGTTCTTTCCTCCTTGGCTGATCCCACTGGATACTGGAGTGCAGGTCACTTAACCTGGACATTAATTACCTGGAAGTGCCCTGTATTCTGAGAGTCTGAGTTGCAGTCCAGGTGCTGTGATAGCTGCCATAACACTTCTTTGTGCAATGAGGGGCACTAGAGCTGGACTATCCAGGTCTGTGGAATTTGGGCTTGTGGTATTTGGGCATTCTCAACCCTCTGTGGGAGCAAAGACTTTTACTGGTTTACTCAGTAAACATACTTAGCTTGGACACAGCTTTCTTGAGGGAAGGATATTCAAGGTATCCAGCCTTTCTGGTGGTGTTTTACATCTGGATTCAGCTATTCCTGAAAACAGGAGCTCAGACAGTCTAAAATTTTCAGTTTTGTGCTAAATTAAAAATCTCCTAGAGTTGTTTTAGTTTCCCTGCATTGCCATATTTATGTGCTGTCTGTTTAATCACAGTTGGTCTGTAATGTTCTGGTTCTCCTTCATTTTCCAAACCTGGTGTGGGTTCCTCATTCTTTATTTGCACTGGGGCTTTGCCCACAGAGGTGCCTGTGTCACACTCTGCTCTTGTTCTTGCAGTGTCGATGCTACAAAGGAAACAAATCGTCTGGGGAGGCTCATTAACCACAGCAAATGTGGCAACTGTCAGACCAAGCTCCACGACATCGATGGTGTTCCTCATCTCATCCTCATTGCTTCCAGGGACATTAAAGCAGGGGAAGAACTCTTGTATGACTATGGAGACAGAAGCAAAGCTTCCATTGAAGCTCATCCATGGCTGAAACACTAATTCATCTTCTTTGTTTTGGTTGGGTTTTTTCCTGGACTGAGTGTTCTACAAGGAATCAGTGGATTTTTTTAACCCTGCCCTCACTTCCCTCAGCTTTCTTAGTGGACTGCTTATGGTCTTCCAAGCTCCTGAAAAACCACCTTTTTGCTTTGCAATATTTAAGTACCTATTACAGTTTTCCAGGCAGGCTTCAATAATTGATCTTAGATTGCCAAAACTTCGGTATCATAAAAGGAAACCCTCCCTAAAATCTGAATGCTTCTGCATAGTGACCAGTGCCACTTGAGCAGTCAAAGACTTGCACAGAAACTTCAGTCACTGGGGTCGTGTTTGTGCTTCTGCAACAAAATCTCACACGTCGCCTTGGGGTGACGACTCGGCGTTGACTCTGACAGCAGAAGTTGTTCTGTCCTCTGCTCATGCCTTGGCTTGACTGCCTGTCAGCTGCTGCTCCCAGCCCAGTGTGACAGGCTGCTCTGACATGGATCATTCTCCAGTAATCTGTCGTAGGAATCCAGATTTTCCAATGTCGTCTAATCTGTTGGCAATGAACTTTAAATGCACTGGCACTGAGGAAAAAAAAAAGGATGGTCAGATTGGCTGCTTTCTTTGGAGAAATGACTCCCAGCCAAATGAGGATGGGGTTTGATAGGCTGGGTGGATACTGAGTACAAATGTGAAGATAGAACTTCAGTGAGAATCAATGTTTGACATTACTTATTTTCTAAAACTTCAGAAGGTACCTTTTTATAGTTGATGGCTGTTTCTTGGAGGTGTCTCCCAGAGGATTTTAAAGAAGTAAAAGCTCTCCAAAAATTTTTATTTTACCTTCCTGTACTAATTAGCCACATCAGAAGCTATTTATTTACTGTGAATGCTTGAAGTAGAGCACAGCGGTTCCATAAACAGGAGTCCTCTTCATATGCAGCTCCAGAGTGTAACAATGGAGTCCATGCAGTGAAGAAAGTAGATTCCTTATTGCCTGGTCCTGTAGGTCTGTCCAGCGTGGTCTGGTCCCACTGTCTTACATGGGAGTCGAGCTCTTGGCATCTCATGGATGTTTGGAATATTACTGTTGGAGAACCAAATCTGGGATATAGGCAGGCAATACAATGCAGGTCCTTTATGTTAAAGATGAATTCTTACCAGTTGGAATTTTTGCCAAGGCAGGCTTGGCATGTGTGTAGATGAAAATGGCTGTGAGCCATCAGCCACACTTGCTGCTGGAAGATGTCAGCAAGGAAATCTGTGGCTCTCTTAATGTCTTCTGTTCCTCATGTCTTGAAGGCTGCTGCTGTTCCAGCTGAATGCCCTCTAGGACAATCTTAGATGCTTGCCTATGTGATAGGTCAGACAGCAACAACATCCTGGTTGTGTGCTCCAGCAGCAAGAGAGGTGGCTTAGGGATGTATTTTTTAAATTAAAAACTTGAAGACAATGTCTCTGTAAAATAAAGAATATATTTATTATTGATGAAGTGGCTGCTATACTACCTGTCTCCATTGCAGTTTGTGAGCATTTAGACAGAAAGCTGTGAAAATCAGTAGGTATGAAATGCTTTACATTTACTGCTTAACACAAGGCAAACTCATCAGAGCCAGCCTGGGAGTGTTCACATGTCTGAAGAAGTAACTGGAGACCTGTGACCTTCCATGTGCTGAGTTTCAGGTAAGATAAGGCCAACTTCTCTGAGCTGGCACTGACTTTCCTCTGGTCTCAGTAGCAGAGACCTCGGCAGTGTGTACAGTTTCCCCTTAAACTAGAGCACTTCCCTTAAGATCAGAATATTCTTTTTGTTTTATTTAAACACTTAACTGTCCTTTATCAGGTTGAATAGCTTAAAACCTCTGTTCTTCAGCATCACATCTGTAAATAAGAAAGGGGAAGGTCTCCCTGTTTTACATAAACAAAGTTGTCTTCTCTGAAAAGCTAAACTCATAATGGAGTAGCACTGGGTCAGATGGAAATAAAGCTGATGTTGCACTGCATGTGTATCCTTGACTTTCCTAGGACGTGATGTATCAATGCACTCCTCACAGAAACTGCTGTTTGGATGTTGATCTCTGTGCCTGATAGGAAGGGTTCATCTTCTAACAAGCTGTAAAGCACTTCCCAGGGAAAGATGTCCTTGGGTTGGGAGCTAAACTGCTCTTTCTAAAAGAGATTGGAAAATGCATTAAACCACAGAAAAGGATGGAGTTCAGACCACACCTCTTTTCAGCTCAGAGGTATGTTATGGCTGTTGCTGATTCATGATTGTTTCTTTATTCATTATTTTCTAAGCACGAAGCCTCTGCTCAGGCAATGCAGTAACCTCCTTCCCTGCTGCCCTTCTCTGGAAAGCACACCCTGAGGGCATGGCCAAGGCTTACTGACATTTTGAAGATGGCAAAGTGACTTGTTTGTGCCCTGCCTAAACCAGGTGGCTCAGGTCAGACCCCTGTGGTGCTGCCTTGCTCATGCAGTTGCCAAGGAGCTGCCTGAAGGGAGGCTGCAGATCTGCTGAGCCCCATCCCACTGTGCATCACAGCAGACGTGGGAAGTGTCCTCTATTTTTCATGCTGCCAGTGGCTGAGAGGGAATCAAAAGACTTCAGAGCCTGCTTTCACTTCTGAAGAGAGTAAGATCACAGTTTGATACCTGTCACTGCTCCTTTTATGTCTGTTCAGTCTTTTCTGCTCTGGATATTCTACCTTTCTAAATGGGGAACTTAATTGGTGTCTTTCAAGCTTCTTTTCCCACTCCTCTGTTTGCCCTACATCCCTCCACTTGTGATAAATCTCATTACTGGGGCCAACACACAGCTTGTGGCAGTTGATGGAAAGAACAGAGCTTATGCAAAACACAGCTGCCTTCCCCAGGAGCCCTCCAGCTGTCAGGAGTGAGATGTTTGGTGCATCTGTTCAGTCTCAGCATTTCTGCACCTCAGTCCTTCACGTGGGCAGAGCACGAGGCAGCAGCTTTTCTTCTCTCGCTCTGCTCTTCACCATCACTCATCTCAACCCCAAACAGCCACTTGTGAAGGGCATGTACCTCTTAAAGATCATCTGCATCTTGCAAAACCCTTTGGGCTGAGTGTTTTGAGACCTGGACAGGGTAAATATGTGGTAGTATGGATCATCACAGGCTCTTTTAATAAGAATAAACCTCACCTTTGTATAAAGGTTTATTTTCTACATGTGGGTCATGTCTGACAGGAATCTAGGAAATACAAAAAGTGTCTGTTTTAAACAGTTTCTGAAAAAAGCAGAGTAAAAACTATTCTGAAAGAATATTATACAACATCAATTTTGATGAGATTGCTCATTCTTTACAGTAGGAGTGATGCTGCTGCTTCTAGTCCTTGTCTCCCCCAGCCCTTCTGAGGGTCATCAGTGCCTGTCCCAACAGCAGTCCTTGAGGATGCTCATTTTCCATGTTTAAAGGAAAACCTAAAAAAGAATCAACAACAGCAAGGAAACAACAATGTACAACTGGAAAAGCAGGAGCCTGCAGTGAGGTGGCTGTGTCAGTGTTTTGGGGAACTTCAGGGCCATGGCCTGAGCTCGTGGGTGCTGTGCACAGTGAGAGCAAACCCAGGGCCAGCGTGTCCCACAGCACAGGCCTGAGGTGCTGGAGGGGAGGCAACTGTTGCATTGCTTTGCTCTGAAATGCTTGTTTTTCCTAGAAAAACCCCTGCCTGCCTGGGTGGAGGTTGCCTTCCTGTGGAGTGCTTTTTCCACAGGAAAAGATTTCCTTATCAGGTTTTTATAGGGGAGTAGGAGAAAACAATATCCAGCCAACTGGGCTGAAGTTCAGCATCCAGCCCTGGATTCACTCCATGAAGGTGCCACATTCTCCCAAATTCTGCCCCAAAAGCTGCAGACAAACTTACAGCCGTCTGATGATTGTCTTCTCCTCACTGTCCTTGCTGCTGCCAGCACTGCTCCCACTGGTGTCTTTTTCCAGTTCTTCACTTTGGTCCTTTCTCTGTGAGATGATCCCACTGGGGAAAGAAAGGGGGTTTGTTTATATTTTTTCATGGGTTTGTGAACAGTGTGGAATTCCAGGTGTGAAACCCTTCCCTGGGCAATTGGGACACGGGTGAATGGGAGTTCAAAGCACAGGGATGGCAGCCCAGCCTCTTCCTTGTAATTAATGGAAAACAATGAATTATTATCCCTAAATATTGCAATGTGATGTTTCTGGGACTCTGCTTTGATGGGAAGACTGAAGTAACAAGCTGACTTCTCCACAGAGGAAAATGGCAAATCATAATGGGAGTGAAAGGCAGTCAGTGTAATCACACACTGGATTTGTAGGGAAGTCCAAGGGTTAACAGGAGGGTGCAGACACAGATGGTGAATTCCTGCATGGGTGGATCTGTGGTACCTTCAGCACAGCCAGAAGGCTGGGAACACAGGGGAGATTCCCAGCTCCCTGCAAGGCAGGTGCCTGCTCCTCTTTTCACCCTACAGCGGAGAGAAGAAAGGCTTTGCCTCAGCTCTAGATTTTGTCATCCTACTTGGCTGTTTCTACAAGATGCAACCACCTACTTCAGGCATCCTCAGCTTTACCAAAGGGTGTTTTCCCTGCTTGGAACCAGCTTGGACTTCCCCAGCTTGGACTTGCCTGCACACTCAGTGTTTTCACAGCGTGCCAGTCCCTGTCCTGAGCTGACCTCGTTTGCTGGGAGAGCTGAGTGGATCAAAGCCCGTGTCTGCAGGAGCTGAGGCTGAGAGCAGCCAAGCACCACTCAGCTGCATTTGGGAATACAAACACGGAGTATCCAGCAGCTGCTGTGACATCAGGTACAGGGTAATTCCCAGGCAGATCCTCCTCTTGAAGAAACAGGACTATGAGCTGCTTGGTGAGATTTGATATCTGCACAACTTTTACCCAGAAATCACCATGAAAACTGCACTCCCCAAACCCCATCACAGTCAGTGTCAGCCAGGCCCTGTGGGATGTTTGTTACCTTGTGCTACACTGAGCTTATTTCCAATATACACAAGGCATTTGAGAACCCAAATTTATCCTCTTCCCCTGCACAGCTGCTCTTCATGGCTGTACAATTACAATTAGAATTTTATGGGACTTTTTAAAGGGAAGATGTTTTTTGGCTTGAGCTGTAGCACTCTACAAGGAGATACCCTCCCAGAATTCCCTGGAGCTGGTGAGCAGCCCTGACACACTCAATGCACAGCACTGTGACTCAAATCACTCAAAAACAGAACACACTCCCCCTGTTAATTCTTAACTTGGCCTGTACTGAGCTGTGTAACAGCTGGAAAATCAAAGCAAGAAGCCATTTCAGTGGCTGCACAGCAAAGAATTCAGCTGAGCTGGGGAAGTGTCAGGCAGTTTGTAAGTTGTTGAATTTAACTTCCTGGCTGAACCTGCCTGTTAGAGACAAAGGGTGGGCTCACTGTATCCAGGAGGCTGTTGCTGAGATATCTCAACTGACATCTAATATGCTTATTTTGTCTCTGTAATAAGTAGTTTCTTGTCCCAAAGAGGGGCACAGGTTGGGGAGAGCAGCCTTGGGGGTGAATGAATTTGTAGCACCAAGAGCAAGGCCCTTCCCTCATCCCACCCTCTGGCTCACACCAGTTCTCCCACACTGGTCCTTTTGAGAAAGACCAAACCCTCCCCTGAATGCACTTGTTTTGCACAGTTCCAGTGCCAACCCTCTGCTGGCAAGTCTGAAGCCCCCACAGCCTCTCCTGAATGATGAAAGAGCTCAATATCCTGTCCCCAGGTCTGTCCGTGCCCCCATGGGCGTGCAGGACCGGAGAGAAGGCAGAGCCCCCACACTGCAGGAGGAAGGAAACTTTGACTAAAGCTGAGCTGGAAACCCCCGTGCTTTCTGGTAGGTGGTGTGGCTTTGGGCATGGTGTGTGTGGCTGCTGTAACTGCACAGCTGATTCCTGTGCATGGGAACCCACTGGATGTGGAGTGGGAGTAACTGTGCAGGCTGACAGTGGGACAGCTGTGGGAACAGGCTGAGAACTGTGCAGAGCAAAAGGGAGTGAGTTTAATTTTAAAATTGTGTTGTATGGACACTTCATTGTTTCCCCATTTTCCTTTGCTTATCTGAATGCCTTTGGGAGCACAGGTGTCTCTTACACACCTGGGCAGTGCCTGGCCCAAACCTGCAACACTCTCAGAAGCTCCCCAGACAAGCAGTAATTGTTATTAGCAGTTATAAGTTCCTTGCTGCCTTCCTGCTGTACCTCTTATAGCACTGCAGCTCCTCTTGCACCACCAGGAGTTGAGCTTTCAGCTGGTTTCGCTCTTGCAACACATCTTGGAGCTCCTGCAGAGTGAACCGGGGCCGGTTGGGATCTGAGAGGTCGATCACCATCTTACCTGGTCCAAGGCTGAGCTGTAACAGAAACAGCAGTGCTCATGATATGTAACCTCTCAAACCATAGACTGAAAACTCTGAATTTTAAAAATATGCAGTTTGTACTTAATTACAGTTCTTCATAGAACTTTTGTACTCCCCTGGTGACTGCATTGTCTGGCCAAGTACAGGCCCCAGCTGTGACAGGCTCTGACCACAGCTAAAAGCAAAGTCTGTCCCAAAGTGTTTGCAATTTAGTTTGCCAAGAAGCTGCTTTTAACAGCTTTTCTGATGATGTGAGAGGCTGAGGAGGCTAATCTCACATCAGAACTGTGTGGCAGAGATAGGTGAGAACTGAATTCTCCTTTGCTAATGTAAGACCTTTGTAGAAATGACTTTTTTTGGTAACAGTCTCCCTTGTAAGGGGTAACAAAACTTGGCATTTGCATAAATGGTGAGTTGTCTCTACGGGGCCGGTGCTGTGCAAGAAGGGGGGTTTGTGCTCGGTGAACTCTCTGCGTGTCTGAAGAACTTTGCTGAGATAAAAGGGATTAATCACTGCAGTGAAACGGGAGCGAAGCTGCAACACAGCGAAGGGAAGAGCTTCAAGGCCTCCAGGCCAAAATGGAGAGTGACCAAAGAGGCCACCAGTGTCCCCCGGCCCCTCCGGTGCTGTCCGAGGTGCGCTCCACGCCCCGCCGTGCGCGGCCGGTCCCGCACCCACCCGCGGGCATTGCCCGTCCTGCACCCCCGAGAGTCACTGCCCGTCCCGCACCCACCCGCGGGCGCTGCCCGTCCCGCACCCACCTGCGGGGCGCTGCCCGGGCCCGGCTCCGCCCGCAGCAGCTCCAGCTCCCTCCGCAGACTGTCCCGCTCCCGCCGCAGCTGCTCCTCGGCCACGCTGCTCTCGCTCACCAGCGCCTCCAGCATCTCCAGCACCCGCACGATCCTGAACTGCAGGCGGGCTCGGGCCGCGGGCAGGTCCGGCCCGGCGCGGAGCTGCAGCAGGTCCCGGCCCACCACGGCCGAGATGTCGTACACATCGGCGGGCGTCAGCTGGAACGGGCTCTTCTCCAGGGCGCTCTCCGGGCCGCCATCGCCATCCTCCTCCTCCTCCTCCTCCTCCTCCAGCTCCTCCTCCTCCTCCTCGCGGCCGCGCTGCATTCCCGCCGCTCCCTCCCGCGGCCCCTCCTGCCCGGCGAGCCCGGCCCAGCCCCTGCCCCTGCCCTTCCCCTGCCTTTCCCCTTCCCTTCCCCTTCTCCTGCCAGGCACCGCCCGCAGCTGCCGGTAAGGGCCGGGGGGCTCACGGGGACCGGCCCCGAGCCAGGCCCTGCAGCGCCACGGCCGCCCCGGGAGGGAAAGGGGCTGGACTGGGCGGGAGCGGCTGCGGCTGCCCCGGGAACGGGAACCGGGAGAGAAGGGCCGGGGAGAGGCGGCGGCGGGAACGGGGCCGGGAACGGGCCGGGCTGGACCGCGCCAGCAAAACTCCACGGCCGCTTTATTGGAGTTTATTTCGCTTTATTCCGCTTTCAGTTTATCTCACTTTCAGTTTCTCTCTCTTTAGGGCGGGTTTGAATGAAAAGGCAGCACAGCCGGGCCGGAGGCGCTTTGCTCCGCCCGCGCCTGTCCCCGCAGAGCCCCCGCGGCCATGGCCGACTGGGCGCCCATCGCCAAGGAGTACGACCCACTCAAGGCCGGCAGCATCGACGGCACGGACCAGGAGCCGCACGACAGGGCCATCTGGAGGGCGATGCTGGCGCGGTACGTGCCCAACAAGGGCGTCACGGGAGAGCCGCACCTCACCCTCTTCGTGGCGAGGCTCAACCTTCAGACCACTGAGGACAAATTGAAGGAGGTCTTTTCTCGGTATGGAGACATCAGGAAGATCCGCCTGGTCCGTGACCTGGTCACGGGGTTCTCCAAGGGTTACGCCTTCGTGGAGTTCAGGGAGGAGCGCGCGCTGCTGAAGGCGCACAGAGACGCCAACAGGTTGGTCATCGACCAGCACGAGATCTTCGTGGACTTCGAACTGGAAAGGACCCTCAAAGGGTGGATTCCCCGCAGGCTCGGAGGGGGCTTCGGAGGCAAAAAGGAATCCGGGCAGCTGCGGTTCGGAGGCAGGGACAGACCTTTCCGAAAGCCCATCAATTTGCCGAACGTGAAAAGTGATTTCTACGGAGAAGGATCATCGGAGAAAAGAAACTGGTCACGTGAGGGGACGAGGGACTGGAGACCGAGAGACCGGGAGCACGAGAGGAGCAGAGACAAGCGGTGGGGGGAAAGGGAGCGGCCGTGGGCATGGGGGGACACTGAGAGAGAGAGGGACACCAGGGAGGAGAGAAGCAGAGGGAGGGACAGGAAGGACAGAGACAGGAAGGACAGGGACAGAGACCGGAGCAGGGAGAGAGATGCCAAGAAGCAAAGAGATGATGATAAGCACCGATAGGTGGCTGTGCCTTGTCCTTGGGGTGTGTCACCTTCTCCTACATCCACAGCCTTTCAGTCCCAGGTGTTCCCTGCAGCTCGGGGCTGGGAGCAGCATTCCCAGAACAAGCTCTGGTGTTCCTGTGACGTGTCCATGACTGCCCTGCCAGCAGCTCTCTGTGGTTTGGTTCCTAATGGAATTCAGTAAGTGTTGAATTGTTCTTCAGGGTAAATAAACTTTTGTATTACTGTTTTTGAGCTGGTGGATGTGTCTGGGTGTCCCACTGATCCCAGCACACACCTCCCTGTCTGCTGCCTGGGATGGGGCTCCTGAGAGGGCTCCTCAGACAGTCACGGACAGGCCACGTGGCCACACGTCAGTTGTGGAACACTCACTGGTTGGAGACACAGGAATGGAATAGCAACAAACTAAACCGTCTGAAAAACCAGCCTTAAAACAGAAGCTGATGGGAAGTGATTTCATTTTCTTGAAGACTCTGTGACAGGTGAGACCTTTAGTGATGCTTTGGCCGTAACTAGTTCTGCCAGGTGAGAGAGAAGCATGTGACCAATCCGTTCTCTGTGTCATGGGAGGAGGTGACTCCTTTGTACCCCAGGAATGTGCACCACAGAGCAGTAAACAGGTCAGAAAATGCCTCATGTTCCTGATGAATCCATGGATGTTCCCTGAGGGGTGGTGTCATGGGTAAATGTTGCAGCTGCACCCACTGTCCTCTCTACACAGGGTTTAAATCCATTCTAGAAACTGAGTTTGCTGCTGGTCGTGGCTGATTTGGGGAAAGCAGGGCAAAGCATCTCCTTTTTCAGAGCCAGGATGTGTATATACAGACACATCTCATGGGGAGCTCACAGTGCTTTCTAGAAAAGGTTCTGTCACGTTCTTTGTCATCAGAAGCAATTCCTAAATGCATAATGTATTTTAAACTGTATTTAATCAACTTTTGAATGGCCCTGTCCAAACCTTGCCTGGTTTGAGGATGTGTTTCCATGAAGTTGTACACAGACACATCATAGGCTGCATCCCTAAGAGGGATGGTATTAATTTTCCATTTAAAAAAAAAAGGACACAAGTGTTGCAGAAATACAGGTTTTTCAGAAATATTTATTAAACTGTTAAAATGATTTACTGTCAACCAAAAAAAAATAAACCAACCCATAAAATGCCTGACCTGCACTTGGCAGGCAGGATTGTTATGCCCCTCACCTGCCACCATCCTGGCCCCTTTTCTAAAAGCAGATATTCCTTGAATACAGAGAACCAGTTCATGACAGACCTAAAGCCTTTACAAACACTCCCCTCTGGGCCATCCTCCCCGGGGCACGTGGGGGGTGTGAACTCAGCACTGCAGACATGGCAACGAGTGGTTAATGCCAGCAGGGCAGGAGGAGCTAAGGAGGATTTTGAGGTAATGGGCTACAGAGATGAGTGGGAGAAGCTTGTCCTGCTTAGTGCTGTGCTTTGATGTGGCTTTAGATCTGGCCTACAGTGCTGCCCTGGGCACCAGCCTGGGAGCTGCCTGTTGTCATAGACCAGCTTAGGCTTGGTCTGTGCAGTTCCATTATCCCAGCTCTGTGCTCTCAGCTGATTCCCAAAGGCCTGTGCTTACTCAGGCCCTGCTCTGGCATTGTTTCTGCTCCCTGCATCCCTTCTGAAGGTGCCACACGACTGGCCTGTCCCTGGCAGAGACTCCACGGGTCACCCAATCCAACATCCTGATGGAACTGTACTGTACTGTACTTTCAGTTTTCTTACTTGGAAGTGAATCCAGACCTTGGCAACTTCAGTATCATTAAATTAAGACCCTTCCCTCATTTAAGGATTGCTTTTCACTCCCTGGGGGAAGTGCTGCTGTTTCATGGGTGTTGCCACAACACACCCAGGCAAAAGCCCACCTGCCCAACACCTGCCTCGGGCGCTGCCGTCACCAGGTCCTATGGGTGTCTCCTGTAAGGCCACATGTCCCCCCTGCCCTGAGCTGCAGTGACACCATCCTGCTGGGGATGTTCTTACCCTCTCCTCCCTGGGCAGTGGCCTGTGGAGTGCGTGGTGCAGGGGGGGATGCACTGCCAGGGGCTGGACACAACAGTTCTGCTGGAGGGGAGTTTAGTGTTGTAAGTCTGACCAGGGCTGTCCCAGGCTCAGCTGCAAAGCAGGTTAATCCCAGCCCTGGCACATTGGCTGCCCAGCCATGAGCCAGCACCAGGGGAGCAGCCTGCACACAGAACTGAGTCATCTGCTCTGCCCACACAGTGTTCAGCCAGAGCAAACGTTTGGAGTTGGGGCCATCTCCAGGTCAGTGAAACAGCCAGCTGAGGATGTGCTTCCCTCTGAGGCTGGGCAGTTCTACCTAGACAGGAAACTGGAGTGTGACTTAATTAAAAAACCTGCCTGTGGGAAAGCTCTAATTCCTTTCCAGCAGCTGCCTGCTGCTCTGGGAAAGTCCCTGGTAAGAAGGAAAAACTCCCAAGAGTTGGGATTCCTCCCTGTAAGCAATTTGTTTTCCATTAATACTGCAGAACACAAGGCACGCTCACCTCATACATGGGCTCTTCATGCTTTAGGCACTAAAAGCACAAGGGAAATGTACACTCCCTGTCCCTCTCAAGGCTACTCCAGTTTGCCACTGTGCCAGGTGGGTTTCCAGGGGGTTCCTTCACAGGATGCCGATGCCAGCGGCACTGACAGGACACAGCAGAGCTCTGGGCTGCCACGGAGGGTGTCCAGCTGTCGTGTCCCTCTTGAAGAAATTCTCACAGAAATAAAAAAAGCAAACAACCAATAGTGTTAACAAACAGGGTGGAAGAGTCTTTGCCCTCTACTAGATACTGTACACTGCAAACAAACTTCTAATAATGGCACAGGTCCTTTTTTGGTTTAAAGAAGCTTGTGTTACTGTAGTTAATGCAAGAACAAGACCGTGGACTTGTTATTCAGCACAAAACAAGTCATCTAGAAGCTTCCACGTCTCAGGGTGTCAGCAACTGTTACTACAAAGCTTGGGCTGTGTCTGCAGCAAACAGTTCCCAAGTGAGCAGCGAGGGATCCCTTTGGGAGGGTCTGGAACAACCCCGAGGTGTGTGAGGCAAGACCAGTGAGGAGCTGCCGTGGTGCTTTACAGGAGCTTCTTGTTTCGACTCTGTTGGATCTACTGCAGCAAACAGGACACCTCAGGCTTCAGTCACAAGTGCTGCAGAGCTTCCTGGCCTTGTTCCATGTAGGAGTCATCTCTACTTGAATTTGACCATTCTCTAAAGGTTCCCTGGAAGTGAACGTTCTTCTGCGACGCCTGCAAACGTTTCTTATCACGGGAGAAGAAACTAAACCTTCCGGGAGGGGAGGGAAAAGAAAGGAGACTCTTTACCATCTTGAAAACACTTCAAACACCCACCCTGATACACAGCACAACAAAACCCAGAGCAAAATAAGGTTTGCATCTGCAAAAACTCAAGGCAGAGCAGCCTGGAGGGAGTGCAGTCAGGGTGTTGTTAGGGATGGAGCCAGTGCAGTCTGGAGCAGTTTGGCTGAGGAAGCTTCAGATAAGCTCTAAATGCTGTTGACTCTCCAAGGTGCAGGTGCCATTCAGATGGACATCCCCCTTCTCCAGCCCTCAGGTAACAAAGCAACACGATCCAGGTTAGTTCCTTGGCATGAGTAAAGTGGTATCTTTGGCATTAAATCTGTATATATAGATTTTTTTAGAGTGTCAGCAGGGATCTTATTCAATGTCTCCATTTTTTTCCCAAGTGTACAGATTTTGATACAGAGACTTGATTCCTGCAGGAGTAAGTGGATAAATGCACCAATGTGCACAGAGTTTGCAGGATGAAGGTCCCAGAGAAATGCACCTGAGTGTGCACGTCATTCCCTGCCCATGGCCTGGTGCCCCCAGAGAATGACGTACCTGAACCAACAGCCACTCCACACAACAACAAACTGCCAGCTAAGATACAGGTGGGACAATCCTTAGTATTGCTTCATTTGTATGGGATAGAGTTACTTGATTAGGCAAAGTCAGTGTTTGCTGTGAGTTCAATGTTAGTGCAGTGTTTGGGCCTGCTGAGAAATGGGCAAGTTGTGGTTGGTTCCAGTGACCCAAGGACAGAGTTGGCTGCGCATCCTTTTGCTTTCAGTGGTGCCTTTCAGGGCATAAAGGTGGTTGTGCCTGCTCTGCACCAAGTGTAACACAGCTGGGATCCAGGCCAGGAGCTGCCAAATGCTCCCACAGGAAGGGACTGTGCAAATGTAAACTCAGCTTTGGCAGGTGGTGGCACCTTGGTCAGGGCATGAACCTGAGGTTGAGCCCATGCCCGACTGTCCGCAGTGTCCTCCCTCCCTTCCATCCCTGCCAGCATCACAATCCCACATCCCAGCTGCCTATGCACACCCGGGAATTCTGCCTTCCATCCCAGCTGCCTGTGCACACCCGGGAATTCTGCCTTCCATCCCAGCTGCCTGTGCACACCAGGGAATTCTGCCTTCCATGTCCCCAGTCACACAGGAGGCTGGATTTGTCTCAGATGAGGTTTAAGGCAGCCTTCCTGAAAAAATATCCTGTCATACTTCCAGCTAAGCATGATGATAATTATTAACAGTATTAAGAATAATTATTTGTTGACTAGAAAGTTATATAAACCACTACCCAAGTGCAATGCCAGAATGTTGCCAGCAGCACCTGAACTTTTGCATTTCCTTGCTTCAAATGTGCAGCCTTGACAGTGAAATAAATCTTTTGCACTTAATTAGCCCCTTACTTTTCCACCACCTTCATCCCAGGAGCTCATGAATTCACATATGCAAGGTCTTTTCAGGGCAGCTGATAAAAGAAGCCTTTAGTGACCAAGGCTTTGTGCTGAGCATGTTTGGTCCTGCCTGGGCAGGGTCACTGTCTGGAAGGCCACACAAAGGACTCCTGTGTTTATGCAGCAAGTTTCAAATGTCAAAGTTCAGTATTTTTTCACTTTATCACAAAATTAAGCAAGAGAAAAATATGGTTGTAAGATCTCCAAAGGGTTTGGCTTTTTTCATTTCTCCTGAAACAATGAGAATTGTTATTATGTCTGGAAAATTCTCATGGAGGATGTTTGGGAAAAGCCTGTCTGTGTGGAGAGGAAGGGAATTTAAATACTGGGGTGCTGCTGTAAATATAAATCACTAAAGCAGCAGTTCTAAGGCAAAGAGACTTTGTATCAATAATTATCAGTACATCTTCCAGGGAGAGTCAAGAACTGGATGATAGAATGGATGAGGGAGTGTACACTCTATTCCAAAATACATGATTAGAGACAAAATATACAGGGCATAGATAGAAAGACATGGAAGCAACAGCCTGTAATTAACACTGGAAATTAATGTAGAAATCAGCCACTCCATTCTGTAGCTCCAAAAAACTGTGACAAATGACTAGAGATGAGTTTCTTAGAAAGCACTGGTGAGAACTGTGAGTAGCCACACTTAGGAAGCAGAATTAACAGATGCTGGTTAAAACTGCACATTGCACTGATTTTCCAAGGAACACTCACTGGTTTAGCAGGATAACATTAATTAGGGCAAAAATGTCAATATTGAGGATGAGTTGGGGACTGTGAGGAGCTGAGGACTGACTGGTCATTCTGATGGGCACTCTGGTCCTCTGGGATCCCCCAGGCACCAGGAGAATGCAACCAGCAGAGAGTGTTAACTCAGGGTCATGCAGGAGGGAAAGTACCAAACATTTCAAAATAATTCCTACAAGGGACACAAGTCTTCTTATGGGCTGCAAAGTGGGATCGTCTGGAATCAATCCAGCTGCTACCATGGGCATTATGGCTGTAAAGATCCTGGGCAGGAAAGTACAGACACAGAAGAGGTAAGACTGGAGCAAGGGAGAGAAAAAGCATTCCATTAAAAAGAGAGGCAAACATGATAACACAGGGTTACTTGGAATTACAACACAGGACACGTTGCAGGGAGAGGCAGATCTGCATCACCCACGACAGCTCTTCCTCAGGGGAAAAATCCTCTTTATCAAAAACAGTCATGGCACCAGTTCCAATTGCTTTTGGATGTCTAAAAGATACCACTTTTGTGTTGTCAGGCAGCTGCACCCTGGGTTGGGTTCCACCTCCAGCAATGCAGAGCAGAGAGCAGGTTCCATTTCCCCAGAGACAAACAGGCACAGACAGAGAGATGGAGGGTGAAGGTGCATGTTAAGAAACACAGAACTCTGCTGTGACTCCTGGGCATTGGCAGGAAAAGGGGGCTGGAGAGGACCAGCCTCACAGCTACAGGTTTTACAAACATGACAGTTGATGGTTTCAAGTTATAAACCAGCATTGCAGGTGAAACTGCCAACAACCCCCTGAGCACTCCGTGGTTAAAGGGCCTGTGTGTCTGTCCCAGAGAACCTGAGGTGCTTCACATGCAGGAAGGTGCCACTGCGGGCACCGAATGCTGGAGGGGAACCTGCAGCTGCTCTGGCAGGAACACTGGGGAGCTGCCCACAGCCAGACTGGCTCTCTGTGAGGGTTCAGCACTTCCTGAGCATTAGACAATCCATGCAGCTGAGAGAGCTGCGAGCTCCATGCCCAGCCAGCCCCACACCCCTTGCCAACACACCTCCAGCATACCTGCAACACCCTCTGCTTTCCTAAGGATTCTCCTCACAGGTTCTCCCTTGGGCCAAACATTTTTTTGAACTGTGGACTAATGTCAATTAAAGATTAGGTTGAAAGCACGAGAGTCATTTCACTTGTGACCAAAATCAACAGTCACTCGCTGCTGTTCTGAGGTTAAAAACAAAGACAAACTGGCAAACTCTGCTGGATCACTACCAGCAGCCAGGACTTCTATTTTTATGCCATGTGGCACATCCTGAGCTGCAGAACTGACACACACACACCAGTTTTTGTGGACTGTGAGGATAGGAAGAAAACTCCTGGCTGTTTGAGGCATGACATCAGTGACAAACAAGCACGTACCCTGCAGGAGAAAACAAAAGGGCGTTTTCTGCTCCAAACAGAGGGAGCATTTTTAATCCTTGGACTTTTCCTCCTCAGTAAAGCCTCTTGGTTACAATATTTCATTAAAACTGTCATGTGATGTGGGAGAGACAAACCTAGAAACCAGTGAGACTGAGATCAGACCTCAGAGTTTGCCCCAGAAAAACTGCTGATTTCTGTAACTTCTGTTTCCTCTCTTTCTGGGGGTGCAGCACAGAAGCACCTGAGCACATCCTGGATGGCACAGGCTGCATTTCCATGTGGCTCCTTCCCTCAGACACTGTGGTTAAGGGACAAAGGGCACATTGCCCAGCCAAGGATAAAACTTCCACTGGGAAGACCAACAGGGCCTCCTGGTTTTGCAGGTCAGCTTTAATCAGGAAGAAAAGTCTGAACAGAGGGAAAAGCAACCCCACTTTGCTCTGTAAAGGCTCACAGAGAGCAGCATTCCAAGTTTCCATCACTTCATTAGGTACAGGGAGTTTCTGTGCCAGGCTGTTTGTTGCCCAGGCAGCCAAAGGTCACCTGGTGGGAGAGGGAGCTCTGGGGACTGCAGGGGGTCACACAGGACACACACACAGATGCTGCACTGGGACTCTTTGCTGTCCCCAGCAGTGACATCTCCTGTCTTTTTAAAGCCCATCTACAAGGACACTGTTGACAACACACAGAGAGGGGAGGGAGCAAAGAAAAGAAACCCACTGCAGACAAATCCTGTCCAGACAGGCTGCAAGAATAAGACAAACCTGAAAACTATTAGCACCCTTCAGATTCCTCAGGCAGCCAGTTTTATCTTCCCTTATTTAATATGAAGGCTGAATGGAGAGAGAGCAGAAAGAAACCTGGGGACAGACATGGCAGCTAAAGGAGTAATTTCAGCTCAGGCAGAGTCAGAGGTGGTTCCTCACCAACATGGGCTCTTCCAGCTTCTATTTACATTTTTATGCTTCAAATCAAACATGGAAACTGCACAACACAAACTGCATGAGCTGAAACCAGCCATTCCCCACGACAGGGCAAGCTTTAAAAAGTATAAAATAAATGTAAAAGGAAAGAGAAGTTTTACAGTGGAGATCTTGTGTCACAAAGTTACTCTTTTTATATCATCGCAGTGGAAGAATGAAAACTGAAGTCCAAACTCAAAGTGCATTTTCTAGTCATGTGGGAGGAAGGGTTTTCTCAGCACAGGCAGAATTTGGAGTCCACTGAAAATAATCAACAGTGCCCTCCTGACTCTGTGGGTCAGTCCAGATCTTCCAATGGAACTGCTATTAAACCAGGACTGAAGGGTGTGGACATGGGGACAGGATGGAAAAGCTTCTTATGTGGAAACAAATGTCTGTTCTAAAATAATTTATTCTGTTAAAAAAGTTAAGCTTCCAGTAGCACAAAATTCCAAAGAGTTGCTTTAAGGTTAGAAGACTTAATCTGGAATAAATAAATGTACAGGAGGGACTTTCCACAGACAAACAGACTGTGATTTGATAATTAAGTGTACACCAGTAACTGCACCAGTACACCAGTAACCCCTGGCAGGAAGCTTTGGTTTCAGACAGCAATGTGAAGTACCTCAGAAGAAGGGGTTGGGTTCTTTTATACCTCCTCTCCAGCAGCAAATTTGCTCAGCAAACAGGTTTTTGTGCTGTTCCCACACTGCAACTCAGGATCTAAAGGCTTTGATCAACAGGGAAATGGGCACGGTGAGCTCATGGGGAAATGATAATCCCAGGCTGAAAGTTGTCCCAGATCCAGGCAAAAGTTTTCCCCAACTGCTGTTTCATATTTGCCAAGTGCTCCTTCAGTGTCTCTCCCATACACAGTAGGAATGTGGTTATCTGTATTTTTAAAGTCTTTAAAATTGTCCTACACATAAGAAACATTTAGTATTTGCAGACTATGCCCAGTACCCACAGAAAATATGCTACTTACAGTCTTTTAATTCCAGATTCAGGTTGAGTTGAGGGTTTTGACTGGATTATGGGGGGAGGTTGAGGGGGTCTGGTTTCTTCTTCCATTTCCTCACTTGAAAGAAAGAAAAGGTAATTAATGTTGTCCTTCCAAGCCACTTTAAATTCTACAGGTCAATCTGAGTACTGGTGATGAAGGAATGCAAAAAGATCTGTTCCAAACCCATCAAAATCAATTGAAGATTTTTCTGTCAAAAAGGAACAGCATCCAGAACTGGGTCTCCATTCAATATTTTCTTCCCATTGTGACAAAGAGAGGGGGAAGAGGAATAGATTGAATAAAATGTCTAGAATTTTCATTTGAGACCCATTCTTAGCCTCATATCTGAAGTTCAGAAGTATTAAATGTTTGTAATTCAAGACTCAGGGAAAACCTGGGAGTTAGGGAAAGATGTTTTTTCCCAAATTCGAGGTACCAGGTTCAAACCAAAGCCATATCCTTGCAATCTCTACTTAAGCCTTTGCAGAAACAGCAGCTTGTTGGACACTATTTCACAGCACATTTATTGCTTCCTGCCCTGCCCTGAGGCTCCCCTGTGTATTTCATGCAACAGGAGAGGCGACCTGACCTACCTTTTGTAATATAAAAGCTCCTCTTGAAGTAAGAACACCCTGGATTTGAGCTCGTTCCTCTCGTGCAGGACATCCCGCAGCTCCTGCAGGGTGAACCGGGGCCTGTTCGGGTCCTTCAAGTCCATTGCCATCTTTTCTGCCTCTGACAGGCAGTCCTCATTGTTTGGTTCTGCCTGGGGAGAGAAACCTGGGCTTTAAATTCATCGTGGGAATGCAGGTCAGAAGGTTTGGAGTATTTAGCAGAATATTCCCAGCCTCCTCTCAGCCCTATTGAATCCTCTTTTAAGGGAAACACAGCAAATTTTAAAGAAGGAAAAAAATGTAGAAGGAGTTTGGTTTTCACGTTAAAGACTTTCAGGGAGAACAGCTCAGGGATCTGATCACTTTGTTTTTCCTGTGAGACTGGCAGGGCTGGACACAGAGTCCAACCTGAGCCACCCTAGAGGTGATAAGGGGTTTTTGTGGATAAAATCCTGTGGGATCCAGACTCCCAAAAAGTCCCAAAATGTCCCATTTTAAACAAGCCAGTTTAAAGAATTCATTCTTTTAACAAATGGGGTAAATCAAACATCAGCCTTTTACACAAACACTGAAAAAGCAACGTAGCAAAGGTCATGCAGTTCCTTCCAGCTCCTCCCTCACAGAGATGGCTCCTTTGGATGTAAACATATCATGTGGAGATTTAAATTTATATCTCTCTAAAACCTTCATTAAAAAAGCAGGAGTGGTGTTAACACCAGATCTGGCTACAAAGTGGAAGCAAACTGGGGCTGAGGTGGTTATACACTTGTACCCTTTTCTCTTTTTGTCATCTAAGAGGATTTCACTGGCAGCTTGCAGGAATTTTATCTCCCACCACTGAGTTTCTGGGGTTCCCAATAAGCCAGAACTTGCTCTCCAGACACACAGTTGGGTTCCCAGGCCTGTGGGGCTGCCTCCTGTCCCTTCTAGCCCTTGCTCAGAGCAATGTGGCACAAACTGCTGTGAGAACGTGGTCTGAGCATGGGAGACCATCACTTGGGTCCTCTGCTGCTGTTCCATGTGGTGGCTGCACGAGCTGAGGAACCACAGGGTTCTGGGAGGGGTGCCTGGACTGGAGGTGCTGAGCAGCAGCTCCAAGCCTTTGGATTATCAATTCTGCAGGATTTATAATGACACAAATAAATGCAGGACACTCTGTTCCAGCAAAGTGCATTTGAAATGTAGCAAAGTCTGTTTGAAATGTGCTGCTTTTTGCAAGGACTGATAGAGGTCAGCACATGAAACAAGAGCTGCCAGGGCAGCAATCCTTGCAGGATGCAGAGATCAGAATCTCCAAGCTCCTGGGTGGGATAAAAGCTGGAAATCTGAGGAGCTGAGTACTGAAATTCCTACACAGTCCATTTTTTTAAAGCCTGATCTTACCCTCTTTTGAGCTTGTGCTTGTGAAACAGTTTTGCCACGTGGTTTCAGGTTGAACCTGCTAAGGTTGGTGCAAAGGGAATTCCTAGAGCAGGATTGTGAATTCCCACAGGAATTCTGTCCTGCAGGATGAGGCAGCAGAGTGATGCTCAGTGTTTGGTCAGCCCTTTCATCCAAACACACTCTTTTGCAGGGACTACAAGGAATAAAGATGGATGCAACCTAACAAGGTTACCCAAACACTCCTCCTCCTCTCCACGCCCTAAATTATGGTCTGAGCTGATGTGTCTCATTTTGGTTGTGTATTTGCCCCGCACTTTTACCCAAAGAAGCTATTTTTGCTAGATTTTGCTGGAATCAGCAGACACTGGAGCAGCCTGGAGCCAAGGCAAATGTCCTTGGCTGAAGCCAACAAGCAATGTCCATTCAGGAACATGCAGCTATTCCAGCTTTCTGCTTGCCACTGCAATTCCTGTCTAAGCACTGTCCTGGCAGAGGGAGCGGGAACGGCTCTAATTAGAGGAGTTGCCATTGCCATGGAACTGATGAGTTGGGGAGAGGTGAAGAATGAACCCTTTCTCTGCACACACTGAGGACACTTTCAACTCCTGCTGGCTTCAGGCCTGGGCTCCCCAGCCCTGCTCACAAAGCTGGGTGTCCTGCCTGCATTAACAGCAGTGAAATAATCCTTTTCATTATTAATACACTGCTTGCCCAATTCAGCAGTGACATGTCAACACAACACTGGCTGTCACATTCCAGGGGCACCAAGGTAGCCCATCAGCCTTTATCTCTGCTTCTCGGTGGATATTCCTCCTCCTTCCAGTGAAGTGGATGTTTTCTTGGATGTCTCACCCTCTGCTGCAGCATTTACAATGTGGAGCTCCTACCAGAGCATCCAAACAAACAGCTCTGTGTGACAGAGCTCCTCTGTGTTCTTACAAGACACCCCTCATCCCATTTCATATTCTTCTAGGAGTATCATTAGGGAAGGGAAATGCAGAGTCCTGACCCTGGGACTGCTTCTGACAGTTTGTTCCACTGTGGTTCATGTGCCACCACCACAGTGCACCCCTGGGACCAACCAGGCCTTGCACATTTGCAGAACTGGCAAAGCTGAAGCCACTTGTCAGCTGTTTGTCTTGGGAAAACCCAGGCTCTTTTTGTTTTCCTTTGGGGGCAGGGGTAGGTGTGTACAAACAAAATGAAGCCAAACATGCTAACACAGCCCTGCCAAAGGCTGGCTGCCTCCAACACCAACAGCTGATGCCCCAGAGATTCTGGATTGCTTCATGATGTTTTTAATAGAACACTCTCTTTTGAAGCAGGGATTTATTCTGCTATCTGGCAAATTCTGCTCTGCAGTGTGTGACCCAAAGGCTGTAGGATGAGTAGCCAAGTCCAAGGGGAGAGCTGTTCCCTCACTGCTGACTTGTGCTGCCACTCTGCCTTCTGCAGGACTGCTTCCCTCCTTTAGGAAGGAGGGGGTTGTTCCACTGGACCATCAGCCACCCTAATGGGGCCTTTCCTGTCACAGTGCCATGAGTGACATTGCTCTTGTCTCATGTCACACCCCAACACAAAGTGCTGTCCTCAGGTCCCACCACTGCCTCTGGTGTGTATCAATCCCATTTACCTTTATCCAAAGACGTACTTGGTATGAAGTCCAAAGCCTTTTAAAAGCCTGTTTAAAAGTGATTTAAAGCACCTCTTACCTTCACTTCCTCCCCATTGTGGCTCTCCTGGCTGCCCTCCCCCTGCAGTTTCTCTCGCAGCTTGCCCAGCTCTGCCCTCAGGTTGCCCATCTCCTGCTCCTTGGTTTGCAGATACGCCTCCAGCTCCACCTTCTGCTCGATCAGGGCCTTCCCCTGAGCCTCCACCACCGTGATCCGGTGCCGCAGGTCGTGGTTGATCTTCATCAGTCTGTTCTGCTGCTGCTGAAGCTGCAAAATCATCAGTGCAACAGGTCAGTGTCCACCCAGCCCTGGTGGCCAAATCCCAAACATCACCATAAAGAAAAAGTAGGGGTTGGATTTAATCTGGAGAATTCTCCTCAGCCCCAGATTAGATATCTAATTATCTACTACAGTTTCAGTCACCCAA
Source organism: Pithys albifrons albifrons (assembly GCF_047495875.1). Taxonomy (NCBI): domain Eukaryota; kingdom Metazoa; phylum Chordata; class Aves; order Passeriformes; family Thamnophilidae; genus Pithys; species Pithys albifrons. The sequence continues at coordinate 5,694,167 of NC_092474.1, read as the reverse complement.
ATTTAATTGGTTTCTAGAATAAAGAGGCATTTTTTCCCAGCACAGGGAATTCTCCAGATAAAAGCAAATTCATCACTTCTGATAGTTTCAAAAAAGCCAAGTTCAAGGATAGGGTGGTTTATGGGATTCTGGATCAAATCTTAACCCAGAATAGCAGACATGGTAGAGGAAGTTTACAAGTCCTTTGCTTTTAGCTCTGAGGTTCTCCGAAGGCAGGATGTGACCTGCAGGGTATGAAGGGACAGCCCCAATTCCAAAGGCTGGGAATTTGTCAGAGGCACTTGGGCATCACCTATGCCTGGCCCTCAATGCACCAGAAAAGGCCCATGGCCTAAGGAGAGGAGGCAGTGTGAGGATGGGAAGCAAAATATGGGTAAGGAGGTCACTCCCCCAACACAGAAAGTGCCAAGACATCATGTGGTCCTGGAGTCACAGTGGAGTCTGTGATTCATCTGAGACTAAACCTGGAACAGAAAGTCACAGCTGACAGAGGCAACCTGGGCTGAGCTCAGGCCCTTTCCTCCCAGCCCTTCCCATGCAGAGGAAATCCACACCATCCCTGGCATGGGAATGTGTGTGTGGAGGCCCTGCTGCCATCCCTGCAGATTCAGGAAGCCAGGGAAGATCACCTGTCCTGTCCCCATGCCAGGTTTGGTGGCCTGCTCTGCCCGACCATTCCAGACACTCCACAGCTCTGCTGGACCCTTCAGCTACAGGACTGATAACCTGCCTACACTTCCTACATCCCCTTCAAACTTGAAACCAGGCTGTGGAAGCAAAAGTGAAAAAGAAGAGAAACAGGAAGACCAAGAGCCACTTACAGCCTCTACATCCTCGTTTTTAAGTCCAAGTTCCCGGTCCTTTGCTCTGATTTCATCCCTCTGTTTATCTACTACTTCCTTCAGCTTCTTCATAACTTGCCGCTCTCTCTCCGACATCCCTGGTTAAAAAAATGAACACAGAAAACAAACCAAGGACAATTAGGAGCTGCTGAGGCTGAGAACAACAACAGTGAGAAATATTTAGGTAAAGACTCTGGAAGTTGCCTGCTGGTAAAATTACAGAGCAGTTGGAAGATGCTTTAAAGGTTCCTTCAAGGGTGACAGAGAACACAGATGACACAATCCACTCCATACTGCACAGAATCTCCTTAAAAAAGGAACTGGCAGTCCTCAGAAACATTTGTAACAGTGCAGTGCCACTGCTGCATGTTGCTGCCTGAGTGGTTCTACATCAATGTTCACACTAAGCCCCAGGGAGTTTAGTTATCTCTGTGAAAATCTGTAGAATCAGCTGGCCAAGACCCTGTGAAAATTGTAAAAAAGATGGTCTGGATCCTCAGCAAGATGTAAACAACAGCCACTGTTGTGGATTGCACCTGGATCCAAACCAGCTGAGGAGCACTGAACTAGAATGGATTTTTTTGTTGAAACCCAGTTTAGTGTTGGGTGAAAGGGAGATGAAGCAGGACCTCCAGAGGTATCCCTGCCCTGAATCCAGAACCAAAACTGACTCTGAATTATGGTCACATATTCTTCCATTTGCCACTACAGAGATAGCTGGGAACTGGTGCTGCAGTGATGGGCTCTTTGGGGCAGCCACAGAGCAGAGGATTTAACTCAGTGAGAGGATGAATCCCCTGCTCTGGCTCCCCTGATAATGGCACAGAGATGTGTGGTCTGATGGCCCCCAATTATCACATAAAGCCACGCTACACAACATGCCTGAAGATGAAACCCTGTCTGGCTGCTCTGGCCCAAGTCCAGCCCAAGCAGGAGCTCGAACCCAGGGGCTGCTGATAATTCTATTACCTTTGGCAAAGTGTTTCATTGTGTGGGTTTTCAGCTTCTTGCATTTACAAACTGTGGGTGGTGATAATTCACTCCCCTCTCTGGGGTGGCTGGAAAGCCTCTTCCTTTTTAATATACTAAACCAGTTCCTACATCAGAAATACATTCTGTATGCATCAAATGCATCCAGCCAGTCAAGTCTCCACTTTCTGACATCAGCTCAGACTTTCTGGTTTTGTTCTTCCCTCATCAGAGACACCCAGAGCTGCTCCATAAGGGAATTTGGCTGCATGCCTGCAGAACTCCAGCTCACAGCTCAGCCAGTGTGAGCTGAAGGATAACACAGCAGGGCAGGACAAGCCTCAGGGAGGGACAGAGAGGGAGCCCCTGGTGCTGTGCCCTCCTGCAGCAGCTCTGGGCTCCCAGGCAGGCAGGGAGGGGTAGCAGGGAAATCAGGGCAGCAGCAGCTCTGAATCCTCCCTGCTCAAGGACCAGGCTGTGGAACTGCAGAGAGCAGGGAATGCTCTGCTGGGAAAAGGACTGGGGGTCACGGCTGGCTGGGAGTTTGGTTCACAGAACATGTTCCTGTCAAACCCCAGACAAGAACTGTCAGTGACATGGTGTTCACATTCTAATGTTACATTCTCATCTCTTTTAATTCTGTGCTACATTTGCCTGCTCTATTTCTGGACCCTGGCCCTGATCATGCCTCTGCTCTGGGTTCTAGTTCTTTGCAGGGTGATTTCAATTCTTTGCTGTGGTACCAGCTCATACCCAGCAGGGAGGACAGACTGCCACTTAACTCTTGTGAAAGATGCACACTCTGTCCTCACACACAGGTCTGGCACATCCCTGCGTCCACAAACCTCCCCACAGGTTCCTGGATCCAACCCCTGTGCCAGTCTCAGGGCTGAAACATCACCTGTATTTAAAAACAAAAAAGTCCCAAACTTTGCCTTGAACCAAAGGCACTGCAGCAAAACTTTACACAGGTAGTTCCACCCAGAAGGAGGCAGGACTGGTGAGTGCAGCTGAACCCATTAGAACTTGTGAGGTGCTTTCAGATCTCTAGATAGCAGGTGCTATTTAAAGAATAAAGTACCATTTCAGTGCTGACTATTTTTCCTCCCACTGGGCTCATTTTTCTCCCTAACACTTGGTGAACCTAAAATGCTCCAATTGTGTGCACAGCTCACTACAATTTTTATTTCAAGAGGAGGGAAAAGGGAAGGTGGGAAGCGTTTGCTAAACAGTCACATCTCCTTCCATTTCATTTCCTCAGGCACTGGGAAGGAGAAGAGGGAAATCACTAAGTGCCCTAAATGTAAAATCATTATCTCTAAATGATTCAAACTCTAATAACTGCAAGATCTTAAGTGGCACACCCAGCCTGCTTCCCCAGGCACATCCTATGAGCAGCTTCCTGTGGACTGCTGTGATCACAGCATTGTTCCAGCAGGAGAAAGGAAAGCAGCCAGGACGGGGGAACACCAAAGAAATAAAGAAAGTGAAAAAAAAACAAACACCCTTTATGTTTAGGGGTCTGTTTAGTGTTGTGTTCATACAACACCCTCACTTCAGGCCAAAGTGCCAGGCAGGGTCAGTGGCACCTGAATATTCAGACAGAACAAGTTCAGCTCCACTATGGAAGGGCAGTGCAGGTTCTGCAGCACAGGAGGGTCACACAGTTGCTGCCTGTCCCTTCCCACAGCCAGGCTGAGACAGCAGCTCCCTGCTGCAGTGACACACAGCCTGCTCGTCCTGTCTGACACACTTGGATCAGGTTTGCTTGTGGCATTTTCCTGGGATATTCCACTCAGTCAGCACCATCAGGCAGTGCTCGGCCTGAGCTTGGGAGGAGTCGCCTTCATGGGTGTTACAGACTCATCTTTAACCCCTCCTGTGTGTTTTGTGTTGGTCCTTTCACAGGAACCCTGCTCTGCTCAGCCTCTGGATCTTGCACACCCTAATCAGTGGCCCCTTGTGCTAAAAACCCTCCTGTCCCTGGAGCTGCTGATCCCTGGGGCCAGCACTGAGGGGACACACGGTGACAACCCCGAGCCGTGCTGAGGTGGCAGCTCTGCAGTCTGGGCACAGTTAGTCCAGCTAACACAGCTTCAAAACCTGCCTCTCTGGAGTCCACAGGCATCAGATCAAAGGATGGAGACTGAAAAAGAGCAGCAGGGCTGCTTTCTGACACTATCCAAACAAGTCATTTGAGACAAATCTATCCCTGCTCGTTGATGACAACATTTTCTAAAAGGAAAACAGTTTGTTATAATAGATTCCAATAATACGATCAAGTTGATACAAATTAATGTGATTTGACTTAAACTGGTGATTTTAGTCAAACAATATCAGTGATCCCAGAATCTGAAGTCTGGAGTGGGTTTATGGGTTTTGTTTGTGTTGTTATGCTTGGGCAGACACAGTAAAAATAACACAAAAAGCACGTCTGGCATTTGCTTGGCTGGCTGGATGTGAGGGGGATGGCTATATTTAAATGCAAGCACATGAGCTGCAGTGAGCTGGATAGCCATTGGAAGGCAAAAAGAATTTTAAAAAAGGAAAAGAAAACAAAGGGGAAGCTGGTTCTCTATAACAAGATGTCAGTCTCCATGGTCCATGACTCACTGCTGCCAGTCTGAATTTTAAATGCAGTTTAAAAGCCTGATGTTGAGCTACTTCTTTGCCACTAATTGACTCCTAAATTGAAGTTTGTTGCATTTGGTTTCCAAAAGGGGTTATATCTTGAGAGGTTTAACAATTGTTACTTTATGAAGGTTTCCTTATGCTCTTCCCCAGGGCAGGAGGGCAATGCTCAGCCTCGGGGAGGGAGCAAGTGCAGCTTCCACAGCGTGGGAGTTTCATCCACCTACAGCAAACTTCCACCTAATCCCACCTCCAGTGTCTGGAAAAGGATAACCCTTTGTTCCTAAAGCTTTACTGTAGAGCTGCAGTGGCTCAGCTGGGTGCTCTGTTTTCAGCCTGGTCTGTCACTCTGCACTCACACTCAGGACACCATGAAATGGAATCTCACAGCCTGGAATTCTGTGCTGGGAACAGTGGAGCACACGGAAATCTGCTCCTCTGCTCCTGGGATAGAACTGTGGGTGAGAGCTGAGCCCAGCAATCGTTTCAGTTGTTGCAGAGGAATCTACCTGTGCTTGCAGGTATGTCTTGAACTTCCTTTTGCTGCAAGAAAGTCACCCACAAATGGGTTGTTTCAGCTCTTTAGGATTCACCCACTCCCTGCACTTCTTCACTTATTCCAAATTGGCTGTAATTCCCCAAAAAAATGAAGGAACCCTAAAGGCAGATAAAGCAAGTAAAACCAGTGCCTCCTCTTCCAGGAGAATATCATGATTTCTCCTAGAATATCTCCATACAATTCAGGCAAAGAAATCTTGATGTGCTACTTTACCAACAGTTATCCCGAATGGATCAACAGTTGCATTTGTTTTTGTGCACAATGGTGTGAAATAAATATGTTGAATGGATTATTCTGTTTGTATTAGAAAACATAAGGAGGGCTGAAGAGTGTTTTTTGCAAAATGAGAACTAAAAAGGGTGTCTAGACTTTAGTTTCAGAGATGCTTCTCAGACAAACAAAAAGTTGTTCAGGCTTTTCTTTCCCTCATACCTTCGCTTGCTATCATGTCTTCAGTACCATCATGTATTCAGAGATTTTTCTATTCAGGTAAAAAAAGCAAGCAAACAAACAAACCTCCAAACCGCAGACCTCCATTAATTTACAGGAAAAAAACCCACACTAGAATATCCAGTCAAAATATTTTGATAAAGTATTGCTTTTTCTAACAAAGCAAGTACTGAATTCGAAGTATCAAACTTGCCTTCATGCTTCTGAAATTCCTCTTCTGTGAAATTAATGTCTTTGTGAGACAAGTTTGTCATCAGTTGTTTATTCTCCTCCTGCAGCTGTGCAATTTGGGTAAGAAGGTCCTGTGCTTCCCCTCTCCAGACATCCTCCACCAGTTCTAATTCCTATAGGGTAGACCAGGATAACACATTTATGTTTTTAAACATGTTAAGAGTCTTTGACTGGATTATTTACAGATCAAACTAGTAATGATACTACTATGAATCTTATAGAAAAAAATTAAATGAGACTACTTTGAGTTTCTTAGAAAACATCTGCTTTTCTAATGCTCCCATCACGAAACCAACAATCAAAATTCCCTTTTATTTTTGAGTGTAAAGAGACTATTCTGAGTTGGAAGGGACCCACAAGAATCATCGAGTCCAACTGTTAAGTCAATGGCCCACGTAGGGGATTGAACCCATGACCTTGGCATTATTACAACCAAGTTTTAACCAACTGAGCTGATCTTTTGGGATATGCTGAATGTAAATACATGAGGAGTTTATTCCTGCTGCAAATATTTGTGATGTGCAAGTTACCCAAAGGATGGCTCCTTATGCCCTATTTTGCTGTGAGGACCAGCTGAAGGGGGCTGCTGTGTTAGACAAATAACCAAACATGAGAACAAGTCCCTCCTGCACCCCAGGAAGCAGCTGCAGAGCTGTTCTAAATGCCCCAACCCCACCCCAGTGAGGATCAGGGAGTCAGGGTCAGACAGGCTCGTTCTGACCCAGCAGCGTCTCTGCTCTAAATTTCTGTTATGAAACACGAGTGTAAATGAAGGAGTGTGGGATCCAGTGCAGCAAAGCCAGAGCTCCTGCTCCACATGGGAGACACGAGCCCGAACTGTGCTGCTTCCCATGCAAATGGTTCCCTCTGGAATGTCTGAGTGGCATCTGTGTTAGCGGGGCCAGGCAAAACAGCTCCCATTTGTCGGGACACTCTGTGGCAAGAGCAGCTGTCACCAATACTCACAAGGGTCAAATTAGGACAAAAAGTATAAAGTCCTCAAGAAAAACAGTTGTATTTAGAGCTTTGCCTGTTCCAAGAGCTTCTCTGTATTCCGTAGTTGTGCAGTGGGGGGCATTCCCTGCTCCATGTTCACGTGTGTGCTCCAAACAAAAAGCTGCCTGCAGATCCCTGGAGCTGGGCTGAGTCACGGCTGCCTCTCACATCATGCACAGGCCCCTTTCCTACCCAACAACAAAACACAGCCAGATAACAACACAGCCAAGCACAGCTCGGGGCTAAAATAAGCTCTGCTGAGAGATTAAAGAGTGGCTCTGTGCTTTGAATGGAGACTCTGATAATGGGGAATCATATTCCTGGGGTCCAAATGCCATTTTATCCCAGCATTTATTACTGTATTGCTGCTAAAATTGTTGCAGAAAACATCATATGGCAAAGAGACAGCAAGTTACACAAAGGTGTGGTAAGCTGTGCAGGTTTAACTATTAGAAAGGACAGAAAATTTCATTATTCACCTATTTGACTTAAAAGTATCTTGAGAAAAAAAGCAAATTTGTAATGAAATTGATATTGCCAAATACCTGGACTATTTACAGTGATGCTGCCTGTCACAACTCTGGAGCTAAAATAAGGCAGTGACCTATTTTAGCAGTAAAACAGCACATTCATCAGCTATAAACATACAGATAAAACCAAACCAGAATGCTCACAAACCCCCAAACTATCTAAACTTACATCATTTAGGTGTGGCTGCACTGTAAACACACAACTATTCCAAGGTTTGCCCAGGAAATCTTTGTTAGAGAGCCCAGTGAACTGGAGCAGAGATTGACTTCTGACTCCTCATTAGTGGAAGCAGCAGCCAGGGAAGGCAGATCTACACCTGGTGCCAGCTCAGGGAACCCACCAGCTTTACAGGCAACACAGAAGAGCTGAAATCTCCTAAACTGATGCCTGCAAGGACCACTAAAAGCTTGTCTGGGTGGGATTTATTGGAGGCTTTTGGGTCAGAACTATTTCTCAGTCTGACTTTTTGTGCTTGTCAGCACCTGTCCTGTGAAAGAGCCTTCAAGTCCTCACACTGGAACAGAGAAGATGGGACACCACAGTTGTAGAGGGAACTGGTGCACTGGGAATCAACTCTATTAAAAAAATACATGTATGTATCTTGTACTTTAATTTCCTGTTAAAATATTGTTCCACCAAAGTTTCATGTGGATTGTCTGAACACTTCTGAGCCACCTCAGGACTCAGAGAAGCTGACAGAGCAGCTGTTTGACTGCAGCGAGATCAGCTGACACGTTTAGGAAACTTTTTAACACTTTTAAGAACTTCAGAAACATCTACACAGAACAACTTGTACACTGACACGGGGTCAGTTCAGTAGCCACTTCACTGTGCAGCATTTGGGAAATACCCAACACATTTTATCTGTTCTCTAGACCTTCCTTCATACTCTGGAGGCTTATCAAGGCTTTGTACATGGAAGATCTTTTACCATCCTTTTCAGAGACATTGCCCTGAGACTTCCTCTGCAAATTGTTGCAGGGATTATCTTGGATTTTCCATATGCTAAGTGAAAGTCCCCTAGCTGACTCTTTTTAAAACACAGAACTTGATTTATTTGAATTAAAGCCAAATCTTGAGGTTTGGGGTCTCTCTTCCAGAAATTCCCTGTCTCCTGCTTATTGTGATTCTGTGTGTGCAGGCAGGGATGGCAGGAGGCAGCAGTGATGATTTAGCACAGTCACCAGAAGAACTATTCCTTTAAATCAGCTATCCCGATGGTTTAGAGTGGATCTGCCACTTTCATGGCAGTGACTGGAGTGTGCTGTCCTGTCACAGGAGGGTAACAGGATATGGGAAATGATCTCTGCCTTGGGCTTTCACAGGACTGGGGTCAGGGAACACCATGACCACTCCAGAACAAGACAAGCGACATCCTGCCATCAGAGGATGGAGCAGGAATTTGGGAGAGTGCTCTCCCCTACTCTGCAGCTCTAACACTGCCCTGAAATCACTTGGTCCTCCATCTCTCTCCTATGACTTGCCTACTCGATGCGCGTGCCAGGAAAACTTAAGAGTGCTAAATCATTCCCACAGTCAGAGAGGAAAGTGTATTCTTGTCAGTGACCTTTCCTGGCCTAGCAGGAAGCAGCACTATCCTCTCGTCAGGAGCGGGGATGGAGCAGGAATCCTAATCGGGCAGACACAAGGGGCAGGAAATGCAGTGACTGTGGAAGGGGAGGAGAAAGGGAAGGAGGGAGGAAACTTCCAGGAGGGAAGGAAACACAAAACAACAACACGCCCAAACCCTCAGCGACGCTAAGGCAGCATCCGCGCAGCGCCCGGGCCGTGCCCCGCCCGCTCCCCCGCGGCATCCCGGCTCCCTCTTTGTTTTCCCGGCGGCTGCGGGGGGTTTGGGCAGCGGGTTTGGGCTCCCCCCAGCCCGGCTGCGTTGGGCGGGGGCATACCCGCCCCGCCGCGCCCCCCGCCCGCACCTTCTGGTGCTTGCGCTCCTTCTCGATGCGGTCCATCCTCTCGAGGCGCAGGCGGTCGAGCTCCAGGCGCAGCTCCTCCATCTCGGGGTTGATGTGGTTGCGGCTCACGAGCACCTCCAGGATCTCCAGCACCCGCACCACCTTGGGCATGAGGCGGGCGATGGCCTCGCAGCCGTGCTGGTCGATGACCCGCTCAAACTCCTGCCCCACGGCCGAGGCGATGTCGTACACGTCCATGACCGTCAGCTCCGCCGCGTTCTTCTCCAGGGCGGGCGGGGCCCCTCCGCCGCCGATGCCGTCCATGGCTCTGCCGGCCCCGCATAGGCGGCCGGGCGGGGCCGCTCCCCCCGCAGCCGCTCCGGGGCCCCTCGCCCGCTGCCCCGCAACTCCCGTGAACTCCGGCGCGTCTCGGCCGGGGGTGTTTAAACTTGGCCGGGCGGCGCCGGGGGAGCGGCGCCGAGAGGCGGGCGCGGCGTCCCCGCCACCTCCGCCCCGCCGCCCGCGGCCAATGCCCGGCTCGGGGCGGGCCGGGGGCGGCCCCGCGCATGTCCCCGGTCCCCGCAGCCCCCGGGACCGACCCGCCAGGAGGAGGAGAGGGGCAACCCGTGATCCGCGGGGCTTTGTTTTCCCCGGGCAGAGCAGAGCACCTTCGCCAAGCGAGGAGCATCCTTGTGCCTCCCGCTGCAGCGGCGGGAGCGCTCGTGGTACCGGGCAGGAGAGCCGCGATTCTGCGGGGGAAGAGCTCAAACCCGCCCTGCTGGGGTCCCGCACGTGCGATGGCCAGCGCGGAGCGGGTCCGCAGCAGGTGTGCCCGTGGTACCTGACGGCGAGCGCGGTGCCCAAAGGAAGTGCCCAGGATGGAAGTACATCCCAGTACCGGGATGGAAGCGGGAGGATGTGCCCCTGCCCCAGGAGAGGATGGAGTCGATGGATGGTGCGGTCACAGGGAGTGCGGAGAACAAGCCGCTCTGCAGCACAGCGAGGGGTTCGCACACGGCACAGCATTAAGAGTTTTTAGCTGCACATCTTTAGGGGTTTTAGACCCCCGCTCTGCAGAACAGTGAGGCTGTTTTCACTGTGCACGTGTCCAGATGATCAGTGGAGGTTTTATACACACAGGCAGTTTGCTGGCATGAATCCACTTACAGAGAATTTAAATTAAACAAAAATGTATTTTTCTAGTCGAGCTTTTCAGTATTTTTGCTCTCAGGTGTGACTGTGCACATTTAGATGCTTTTATTCTCATGGGGTTTAGGAAGAGGTTCTTCAGGTGAGGCTCTACAGATGAGTTAAATGTGCCTGGAAAAGATGAGTTAGATGTGCCTGGAAATAATTTTAGGTCCCAATCCTGCCACTTGCTGTAAGCAGAGTAGGAATAATGCAACGAGCAGTAGTGTCAAACACTGGAACAATTCAGAAGAAATAACACTGGAGTTGCAAAAGCCAAGCTTGAAATTGCTTGAAATGTCCTGTGTTGTGAGTACAGCATGAATTATCTGCCTCTGGCACATGCAGGTGAATGGGAGGGGGTGAATGATGAGAAGCGCAACACTGTGACACCCAGACAAACTTTCCCAGGCAATTCTGTCACAATCTTCTGCTGTCATGAGGTACAAAATACCGATGTTCCTCATGAGCTGCCATTAAGGCACCAGGGCAGCCCTTTGCATCGTGATGGGCAGCCAGGGGGGTGACAAATCCATCCTCAAACACCAGAGCTTGGCATTCAACTGCCTTACAGCAATAACCAGTGACATCCAGGGAAAATACTTCTTTATATTGTTCATGAAACTCCTACACGAGTCTGGAACTCCACAGGATATTGCACAAAGATCCAGAGAGAGCAGAAGGATGAATAATGTGAGAGTCATCCTTTCCTGGCAGAGGTGCTGATGGATGTGTGAGGAGGGGGAGCAGCCTGAGCGGGACGTTTGGAGGCCCTGCAGTGCCTCAGGGGAGCGGCTGTGCTGGGAAATCAGCGTTTTGTCCAAGTTATAGAGGAGAAAAAGAGTTTATGCCACAGGAATTCTGCATTACACGAGTTCATTGTTATGTACTACTGCACGTAGAGGGGAAATGTAGCCATGGTAGGAACATGCGAGTGGTGAGATTAAAATTATTGCTGAGATAGATGAAAACCCAGCAGTTTGTGCTGTGGGAAGCATTAAGTTCGATGTTGGGTTGATCCAGACTCTTTGCAAACGACTTGGCAGGGAAAGTCTCTTATCCAGCCACATTTGTGATCTGCAGCTCTTCAGGTTCTGCTTCTCCTGCTGGAATCTTGTCCACACGTGTCCACACCCTGTGCCTGCACTGACACAGCAGCTCTGAGGGCGCCTGTTGCCAAACCCAACACAAAAATGTCACTGGAGAGCCCGACTGTGCTTTAGTCTCTCTCTTCTGCAGGTCATTAAACAGCTCCTCATGGAACAGGCTGCCTCAACTGCACGAATTTTTGTATTTCTGGGCGGAATGGTTAATTGAAAATTAGCATTTAAGTCATGCAAGGAACAGCTTTTTACACAGTTACTCTTGGGTGAGGCAGAAGCTGAGCGTGTCATGGCTGTTTCCCTGTGTGTGAACAGCCACGGGCCATGGAGCATCCCTGGCAGCTTCTTCAGCGCTGGCTGCTCCCCAGACCCCTCCCTGGCTGTGGCAAGTTTGGGTTTCTCCGGCTCCAGGAGCAGCGGCCTTGGCAGGGCTGCAGAGAGCCGTGGTGACAGCCACCTTCCCTCCTCATTCCCTCTGGAGCTGCCTGGACCTCCTCAGGATCTGCCTCATTCCCTCATCCCCTGAGAGTCCCCCTCACTCCTTCAGAGTCCCCATGATTCCCTCAGAATCTGCCTCATCTGCTCAGAATCCCCCTCGTCCCCTCAGGATCCCTCTCATTCCCTTAGGATCTCCCTCATTCCCTCAGGAACCCTCCCCATTCCCTCAGGAACCCTCCCCATCCCCTCAGGATCCCCCCCATCCCCTGAGAATCCCTCCCATCCCCTCAGAATCCCCCTCATTCCCTCAGGAACCCTCCCCATCCCCTCAGGATCCACCCCAGCCCCTGAGAATCCCTCCCAACCCCTCAGGATCCCCCTCATCCCCAGGATCTCCCTCATTCCCTCAGGATCTCCCTCATTCCCTCAGAATCTCTCTCATTCCCTCAGGAACCCTCCCCATCCCCTCAGGTTGCCCCAATCCCCTGAGAATCCTCCTCATCCCCTCAGGTTCCCCCCCATTCCCTGAGAATCCCTCCCATTCCCTCAGGATCCTCCCCATCCCCTGAGAATCCCCCTCATTCCCTCAGGATCGCCCCCATCCTCTCAGGATCCGTTTCCCGCCTCCCGCGCTGGCCCCGCCCCGTTGCCGGGCTCCGCCCCCTCACCGCGCGCCCACCGCACCTCCCTTCCATTGGCTCCCGCCGCCGCCGCTCCGCCCATTCTCCCCTCTCATTGGTCACTGCCCCGCGCCGGTTCCGCCCCCCGCTCCGCGCGGGCGCTGCCCGGTGCCGCCCCCGGTGCCGCCCCCGGTGCCGCCCACAGTTGTCCCTCGGCGGCCGCCGTAGCGCGGTCCGTACGTGGCAGCGGTGCGGCGGCGGCCAATGGGCGGCGGCCCCGTGCGCCGGAAGAGGCGTGTCTGGGCCCGGAAGCGCCGCTCGGTGCCGCTCGGTGCCGGGGTCCGCCATGTCGCCGGTGCGGGCGCTGCTGGCGCTGCTGGCCGCGCTCGCCGCCCCGGCCACCGCCTACTTCGTGAGCATCGACGCGCACGCCGAGGAGTGCTTCCTGGAGCGCGTGCCGTCCGGCACCAAGATGGGGCTCATCTTCGAGGTGGCCGAGGGCGGCTTCCTAGACATCGACGTGGAGGTGCGGCGGCGGCGGCGGCGGCGGCGGTGCGGGCAGACCGGCCGGCCTTGGGCAGCGGGGCCGGGCCGGGTGCGGGGCCGGGTCGAGTGTGGGGACCGGGCCGGGTGCGGGGCCAGGCCCACTGCAGGGCTCTGGATGGTCCGGAGCGGGTCTGACCCGCCGCGCTGCGGGGGCTCCGTGCGGCGGGACCGCCCCGGGGGCGCCGGTGCGGGTCGTGCTGTCGCTGCATGGCCACCCCTCCCTCCCTCGGGATTTTCTCCCCTGTGCCGCTCAGTGCGATGAATTCTCGGGCGGGAGGATGAGCGGGAGGCCCGTGAGGTGCTGCTGTCCCGGGAGCTCTGCTTGTGTGTAATCCCTGGGGACGGTGGTGGGTGAGCCCTTCTCTCCCAGGAGGTGTGAGATCAGAGGGAGATCCTGAGTGAGAGTCGCTGTTGTCGTGGTGAAGAGCAGAGTTGGTTGGTTGGGATAACTTAAACTCCAGAGGGGAGTTTAGCAACGGGGCTTGTTGCTGAGGGTGCTGTAGCAGTTTGAAGTTACACGTGGCGGTGGCACAAGACGGGCTGGGAAGCTGCGAGAGCCTCTTACCTGTCACCACTGAAGCTCAGCTTGGCCTGGTGGGACGAAAATTCAGGATCCAGTGACCCTGAGAGCTCAACCTCAGGCTCTTAGTCCATTTGAAGTAATAACTACAGCAATGCTCACTGTGTGTTTAAAGTCATACTGACTGTTGGGGAATGGCTTTTCCCCCTCTTTGTTCCCCTTCAGACACCAGAGATAAGGTTTTCCCTGCAGCTGTTTGACTAACACGGCCCCAGATTGTGGTTTCCCTGTTCTTGGGCACTTCTTATCTCCACCACGGGAGGCCAGGGAGAGAGGCTTTTGTGTGCCTTTCTTTACCAAGAAATTAGTGAGATTTTAAAAGGGGTTTCTGTGCAGAAAACTGCACCACTGAGTTGTGGGAGTTGGATGAACAGCCCAGCCAGTTTCCAGCTGGTGTTGGTGCCTCTGTGACTCCAGGCTGTGCTTGCAGGTGCATTTTAAGTCTCTGGGTTGGAAATGAAATGTGTGATTCTTTGTTTTTCCCCCCTCCAGATCACAGGGCCTGATAATAAAGGGATTTATAAAGGGGATCGAGAATCCAGTGGAAAATACACGTTTGCTGCCCACATGGATGGAACCTACAAGTTCTGCTTCAGCAACAGGATGTCCACCATGACCCCCAAGATAGTGATGTTCACTATCGACATCGGGGAGGCTCCCAAGGGGCAGGACATGGAAACAGAAGGTGAGGAACATTCCTGCAAGGAAATCAGGGAGCTTTTCCCTCTGTGCATGACTTGTGAACTCGATAGGTCTCCCAGGACTCCCGTTCCTCCAGGTGTATCAGCTGTCCTGGCACAGCTCAAGTGGATGTTTTTAGACCTTGTCACACCATTTAATGCAAAATCACCAGAGAATCCCTTGGCCATCTGCAGAAACTAATGCTTCCATCCTGCAGTCCTTCAGCAGCCCTTCTGATTTCTAGTTGGCTCAGCAGTATTTAGACCTCCACAGGCCTTAGTTGAGCTCTGATAAATATGCTAATACCCAGTTTTTCCCATAGCTGTGTAAATGACTGTTTTATCTGCAGCCCTTTGTCCTGTACCCGTGTTCATCTCTTACACTTCTCTCTAGGTGGTGGAGATACCTGGGATGGTATGTGGACTGCTTTTTGAAAGCTCCTTGGCATCTTGTCTCTGGCACATGTTGATTCACTAACAGCTAACTTGGCTTCTCCTCTGTAACATTTGTTTGCAGCATGAGAATGTGTTTAATAAACTACCCAAAGGTCTGATTCTGAGCAATGCTGAGCACCCCCAGCTCCCACAGACAGGGGCACACCCTGAGGGCTCCTGGGATGGCTGGCCAGGACACTTTGTGTTCAGGTGGTTCTTTCTGCCTGACAGAAGGTTTAATCAGGAGTTTTAGGTGAAATTCAACCAAACCCCTGAACATCCAAGAGCGTTGGGTGTTTCAGGCAGTGGTTGCTAAACTGGATGTTGAGTAATCAAGGGGTTTGGAAGCAACAAACTGCTTGTAGGTTATGAATTATTGTTAATGTATCAGGGGAAAAACTCAAACTTGTAATTTGCTGTAAAGGAAATAAATGAAAATATTGCCTAACAAGTTATAAAGTTTATTTAGAAATCACCAACTGTAGCTGGAAAGGCAACAAATTCTTGTTTTCTATTTTAGCAAATAAACAACTGTGGGCAGTGAGTGCCTGATGCCACTTGAAAAGTAACACATTCCTACCTTTTGATTCTCTTAAAGGCTCACTTAAATCTTTTTTTGAGTCTGCATATATCTGTTTTAAGGAATATTAGTGCAGCTTTAGATTTTTAAGGCAGTTTTCTTAAAAGTGAATTTTTTGAGTGTTTTTAAACAATCCCTGCAACTTTAGTTTCTTCTTTCACTAATGAATTGCATTTAGTGCAATGACCACTCGGCCATGAAAATAAGGGATTTATGATATTAGCAAAGTGAGTGTGGTTTGCACAGCTATTTAGATTTTAATTGTAACTTGTGTGTTATTTTCTCATGTTCTTTTTTGGCTGTCTAGTTTGATCAGCTTTATTTTCAGATTGTGATCTAAAACACCTGATTTATAAGTAGAACTGTAGCAAGGCAGCTTCCAAGCCAAGTATGTCCCTTCAAAGGGAAATGTGTTGGGTTTTGTGACTTTTTAAGAGCTGATTGCCCAGGGTGTGTTTGTGGAATATCTTGAACTTGGTGCTAGAAAACCTTGCAAATTACTTGGCTAATTTATAAATTTGTAGGTGGACAGTTCTTTGGTCTTGGATGTGTTAAAAAGATCCTGGGATTGGCAGTCACATCACTGAACCTCAGCTCTCTGAGCCTGCCATTTGCTGAGCTGCCTCCAGCTGGTTTGCTGTGACTGGCTTGGTATTTTCCTCCTCCCCTTCTTTCACAACACACCAGAACCCAAAGCCTTGACCCTCTCACTGTTGTGCCTCAGCTAAACCTGAAGGTCACAGCGTGAGATTTGTTGCTCCAGAAAGTGATCTCATTTGCCAGCATCATGATCTTGAGCTAAATTCTCAGTCATTCTATTTTTGCAAGCTTAACAACTAGGAAAAGCTGTCATGTTGAGATAATTTGCTTGGAATATACTGGATGATATTGGCAAAATAGATGTTAGTGTGTGGTATTGATCTCGTGTGTTCTTCCTTCTGTTTTTTCTGGGACAGTTTGTGCATATTGGAAATACTGACTCTGATTTGTGTCTCTCCTGCCTCCTGGTTGGATATGGAGAAATGTTTTCCCACTTGTTTAATATCATAGAGACACATTAAGGAAAGTGGAGAAATGTTTTCCCACTTGTTTAATACCATAGAGACACATTAAGGAAAGTGGTGCTGTGAAAACTAAACTTTGCTGTAGGAATAGAAAATTTTCAGCTGCGTTTGTGGGAACTTCTGCAGCAGGGAAGTTTAACTGTTCATAGATCTGCTAAAGTTGTTTTCTGAGTCATTAACAGGCTTTCTGATGCTTCTGAAATTATTCCACAGCTCACCAGAACAAGCTAGAAGAGATGATTAATGAGTTAGCAGTGGCCATGACAGCTGTGAAGCACGAACAGGAGTACATGGAAGTTCGTGAAAGGATACATAGAGCAAGTACGTGTGTGACTCCAGTGCCTTCCCCCTCTCAAAGGAACTTGTAAACTGAGATGTGACATATAAGTCCATGAAAATTATTCAAAGTTTTTAGAAAGATAATATTTTAGAATAAATTCTGAAGGACCTGCCCACAGGATAAAGAATGTGGGTGATGTTTGCAGTCGTTTTTAAATTGTCTCCCTCTCATGTATTGAGTGTTATTATGTAAATAGTATTTGCTTGATTGGTGTAAATTCTGTAGTTGTGTGAATGGTGTATTTGTAGAGATTCAGTGATGGTCTTTACAAGGGCAGGTCAAGGGGACAAGGGGGATGGATTTAAACTGAAAGAGAGTAGGCCTGGATTGGATATTAGTCAAAAATTGTCCCCTGTGAGGGTGGGCAGGCCCTGGCACAGGTTGGGCAGAGAAACTGTGGCTGCCCCTTCCCTGGGAGTGTCCAAGGCCAGGCTGGACAGGGCTTGGAGCAGCCTGGGACAGTGGAAGGTGTCCCTCCCCATGGCAGGGGTGGCACTGAATGATCTTTAAGATCCCTTCCAACCCAAACCATGCCATGATTCCATGATTTGATTCCCAGGGATAAATTTAGTTGAACTATTACTTCACCCTTGCAGGGGATGTGGCTTAATAATTGAGCCAAAGACTTTTTTTCAATGTTTCATTGAAATAGAGCAGAACTGCTGTTATTTCCTGGTGAACTCTGCAGTCCCAACCCTCACGTGCTGAAACAGCTTTAAAGTGAGACTGAGAGCTCCAAGAGCTGCCCTGGGGGAAGCCCAGTGAGAGTTAAGGGCAAATATCTTTAATGTGGAAATACAGTGTTGCATTAAAGCACTGTCTTCTCAGTTATTTGAATCTATGAATATCTAGTTCTGTGACATTTGTCACTAATGGTCTGATTTAAGAAAAGACTGAATTTTAAAATCAAAGATGGTGAACCTTTAGAGATTAGAAGTTCCCTGCTTGACTTTGAGACCATGAAAAAGGAAGTGACTCCTGTTTGGCAGCTCAGAGAGGCTGGACAGAAGCTGCTGAAGTGGGCAGAGTAGAGAAAGATGCTGCAGTGTAGGACCAAAGTGGGTTTAAAAGCAAACTGTTTGGAGAAAGCCCCTCTCAGCTCTGAGGCTGGGCCACGACATGACACAACCCTGAGATCAGCTCAGTTGGTTAAAACTTGGCTGTAATAATGCCAAGGTCATGGGTTCAGTCCCTGTGTGGGCCACTGACTGAAGAGTTGGACGTGATGATCCCTGTGGGTCCCTTCCAGCTCAGAATAGTCTGTGAAAACAGAAGTCTGTGAAAACAGAAGTCTGTGAAAACAAACACTAGTGAAGTGTTACAGTTCCCATGACAAAGAGTGTTTTAAGTTTAAATGCTTTGTGACTTACTGCTTCTCTTTTCTCCCCCCGCAGTTAATGACAACACAAACAGCAGAGTGGTTCTGTGGTCATTCTTCGAGGCCCTTGTATTAGTTGCCATGACACTGGGACAGATCTACTACCTGAAGAGGTTCTTTGAAGTCCGAAGGGTGGTCTAAGAGTCCTCCTGTGGTCCCAGGTTTCAGTTCACTCTCTACCAAACATCCTGGTCACAAAAAAAAAAAAGTCACTTAGTTTCTGAACCCTCTTTACTGAACTGTAAAACTTCTTTGCTTATGTTCCTTCCTAGCTGAAAACAAGTTGTTTTTATATATCTCCTGTAGCAAAAGCTGTGCTGAAATCTTGTCACTTTATTGGCATCTTTTTCCCACTGAGATCTGCCCAGTCTGTGTGCTAAGTAAGGTCCAGGCAAGCTGCAAACGCCGTAACTCACTGTAGTAACAAGCAATGTTGATGTCTTTTCTAACTTTTTCCCCCTGTTTCCATAAATATTTGCAGTTCTGTCCAGGGAAACGGTACAAGGCCCTAAACATGACTGTTTGCATTTTTACATCTTTAACTCTGCTATAGGTGTTTTGAAATTGAAATAATCCCTTCCCCACTCACATAACCTGCCAAGGAAAAGGTTAAAATTCCTACCTTGTTGCTGTTTCAAAGGTAGTCACCAGCAACTGACTACACCAACTTCTTCCCAAAGTTCCTTTAAATGAAACAGTTGCTGTGAAAGTGCTTTTTCTCTGCTCATCACCAAATGTTCCTCATACGGTTTTTAGTCTCCTGCAGGTTTTATTTGGAAGCCAATTGTGTGCAGTGTCTTGGCAAACACTAGTGAACCCTTTGGCTTTTGCAGGTCCAAAGCTCAGACTGTTTGCCCAGTGCCCAGGGCATTTAGTGTTCAGGAAATCTGGATTCCTGAGGCCAAAGGGTTCAGATTTGGGGGGGGTTTTCCATGCTATGCAGCCCTTGTATTTAAGTGCAGTGGCAAACTCTGCCATGATCTGATCAGAATTAGCATAATGCTAAATACTGGTGTGTTTTCTTTTTTCAGGCACATGTAGGTTTGTTTTTGTATAAAGTTCCTTTCCTCGGTATCTGATGATTGGTTTAAAAAAATCAAAGCAGCGTCTGATGTGGGTGCTGAGCCAGGATTATGTTGTGACTGATGTATATTAGTTGTAATCATTTTTGGGGGTGGGGTGGGGTCTTTTCCAGGGGGGAGCCTCTACAAGTAACACACAACAGTTTTGTACAATTAATTTAAAATTTGTTACAGGTTTTCATGTTCCAGGTAAAGTTTTTTCAACCTCGGGCAAACACTTGCAGCAGTTCTTCAGAGAGGTGGCTCTTACACCTTAATGCAACTGTTGTGTGCCAATATTTTTGTGTAAAACACTGAAAATTGAATTCTAAGATGTACATTTAAAAATTGCTTGTGAATCTAAATATGACCCAGGTTCGATAAATAAACAAATTCTTTAAAAAAAAAAGGCAAGTTGGTGTTTTTTTGCTTTAAACAGGTACAGACAAACACTAAGAGTTTTTATAAAGATTTTGTTTAGTAATCGCCACAAATTAAAACACAAGAAGTTCCACCTCAACATGAGGAAGAACATCATTCCATGGAGGTGGCAGAGCCCTAGAGCTGCCCAGGGAAGTTGTGGATTCTCCTTCCCTGGGGCCATCCCAGGCCCACCTGGACACATTCCTGTGTCACCTGCTCCAGGTGCCCCTGCCTTGACAGGGCAACGTTGGACTGGATGATCTCGAGGTCCCAGCCCTAACAGAGGTGCTCCTGTGCTGTTTCAGGATATCGGATTGATCCCATTGCCATCCCATTCCCTGGGCAGGCAGGGATTGATCCCAACGCCATCCCATTCCCTGGGCAGGCAGGGATTGATCCCAACGCCATCCCATTCCCTGGGCAGGCAGGGGTTGATCCCAACGCCATCCCATTCCCTGGACAGGCAGGGAGTGATCCCAACACCATCCCATTCCCTGGGCAGGCAGGGAGTGATCCCAACGCCATCCCATTCCCTGGGCAGGCAGGGATTGATCCCATTGCCATCCCATTCCCTGGGCAGGCAGGGATTGATCCCAACGCCATCCCATTCCCTGGGCAGGCAGGGGTTGATCCCAACGCCATCCCATTCCCTGGGCAGGCAGGGAGTGATCCCAACGCCATCCCATTCCCTGGGCAGGCAGGGAGTGATCCCAACGCCATCCCATTCCCTGGGCAGGCAGAAGAAACTGCAGCTCATTCTGAACCTTCAGTTCTGCCCCCCAGCTCGGGACAGCCGGGTGGCACAGGCTGCTGTGTGACCCGCTGCAGCACTTACCACGATAAGCCATTTACCACAAAAATAGTGGTTTATTTTTGGGTTTTTTTTCCCCCATATCCAAAGTTCGCTGTTTCCTGCGGAGTTTTCGAGGGGCGGCGGAACGGATGAGCTGCGGAACGGAAGTACCGCGGAACGGCGGTGCGCGGCGCGTGTTCCCGGGGGGGAAGCGGCGGGGCGGGCACACGGCGCGGCCAAGATGGAGGCGGTCACTGAGGGGAGCTGGGAGTCCCTGCCGGTGCCGCTGAGCGCGGGCGTGCTGCGGGCGCTGCGGGAGCTCCGCTTCCAACACATGACCCCGGTGCAGGTGAGGGGCCGCTCCCGGACGGCCCCAGCAGGGCGGGCCGGGCTGAGGGAGGACTCTGTGCCCTGGGCTGGTGATCACAGTGGGGTTGGATCAAGGGTTGGATTTGATGATCTCAGAGGTCTCTTCCAACCCACCGGAGAAGAGAAGAGCAACGAGGCTGGAGAAGGGACTGGAGCACAAGTGCTGTGGGGAGAGGCTGAGGGAGCTGGGGGTGTTCAGCCTGGAGAAGAGGAGGCTCAGAGGTGACCTCAGCACTGTCTGGAACTGCCTGAAGGGAAGTTGTGGCCAGGTGGGGGTTGGTCTCTTCTCCCAGGCACTCAGCAATAGGACAAGGGGACATGGGCTCAAGCTCTGCCAGGGGAAATTGAAGTTGGAGAGCAGAAAAAAATTCTTTCCAGAGAGAGTGCTCAGGCATTGGAATGGGCTGCCCAGAGAGGGGGTGGATTCCCCATCCCTGGAGGTTTTTAAACTGAGCTTGGCCGTGGCACTGAGTGCCATGATCTGGTAAAGAGACTGGAGCTGGAATAAGGGTAGGAGTTGATGATCTCAGAGGTCTTTTCCAACCCAATCCATTCTGTGATTCTCTGTGATGCTTCTCTCCTCTGCAGTCCGCGACCATCCCTCTCTTCATGAGCAACAAAGACGTGGCTGCAGAGGCGGTGAGTGCTTCGTTCTGGTTTGGCTCGGGAGCTGAGAGGGAAGATCTCAGGGATCTGATGCTGTTCCCTTCTCACAGGTGACAGGCAGTGGGAAAACCTTGGCGTTTGTGATTCCCATACTGGAAATTCTGCTCAGACGGGAAGAAAAGTTAAAGAAAATGCAGGTAGGGTCAAGTAATTTGGTTCTGAGTATGTTTCTATGATGTGCCAGTAAGATTTGAGGACTTGAGGAAGAGCATCCATAAGGAAATTGTGTACATGTACAGTGATTGTGCTCAGCTCTTTGGAAAAACCAAACTGTTTAAAACTTGAAAACAGGTACTGGGGTGCTTTCAGTGCACTTGGATACATCTTATCCTTTGACATGATCAAAAGAGGGGTTTGAGCTGTTAGAAGAATGTCCTAAAATACAGAATACACTGATGTACTCCAGGTGAGGCTTTGAAAGCATTTTAGCAGCCACTGGCTTTGAATACACCTTAACTGTGGAGAGAACTTACTGTTTAGTTGTTGTGTCATTTTGAGGTACTGCTCTTTGAGCAGAGGTATTTTATACATTGATACAATACCTCTTTCACAGATATTGTCTATTATTTTTTTACACATTACTGTATTTCTGTAGAAATGTCTGAACTAGGAACAAAACCATGGCTTATATTCACTTAGCTTTAAAAGAAGGATTCTCCAGTCTGTTATTTTCCATGAATTCCTGTTTCTCATGGCAGGTTGGAGCTATAATTATCACCCCAACGAGGGAACTGGCCATTCAAATCGATGAGGTGCTCTCACATTTCACAAAACACTTCCCCAGGTTCAGGTGAGTGAACTTCAGGCTTTCCATGGCCATAATTCCTTCTCTGTTCTTCTGTCATTCCTGAACCAGCCAAACTGAAAGGTGACCCAAATCTTTGTGTTTTATTTAGTCAGATTCTCCTCATTGGTGGTAGGAACCCCATGGAGGATGTTGAGAAGTTTAAGGAACGTGGGTGAGTGGATTGGTTTTTATCAGTGTCTCAGAGCTGTGGTTTTCTCCTTGTCAGGGATTTCACACCAAGGCTTTGGTGCTGAAATGTGATGGTGCTGCAAAAGTCTGTTGTGGGTGTGCTGGGAATTTGTGGGGCCTTTTCCCTGAGTAAGGAGACAGTGGGAAAGGATCTTAATGTGACATCAGCACCATTTACCTGCTGTTTGGGTGAAGAACAGAGCTGAAAACTGTCACCACTGAATATTTCATTCTCCCTGCCCATTAATTTCCTGGAATTGTTTGGTGCTGATTGTGATGATGAAGTTCTGAAGGAATCATATTTGCTTTTGCACAGAGGTATCAAATATTCCATAGCTGCTGATTATGTTCTAAACTGTTATTGCTACAAGTGAAATGTTTTCACCTGGGAGTTTTTCTCCCATCCCAGAGGGTCTGAAAGGCACTGAAATATGGATGCAGTTAGAAGGGACAAAAAGAAGTGTGTTATTGAAGGATGCAGGGCAGGTCTGTGCTGTGATTCCAGCAGATCTCCCAGATTCCTTACCTTGTAGTTACAAAATTCCTGTGTGTCTCCCTCCCAAACAGTGGGAACATCATCGTGGCCACCCCGGGGCGCCTGGAGGATTTGTTCAGGAGGAAAGCAGATGGGCTGGATCTTGCAAGTTGTGTGAAGTCTCTCGATGTGTTGGTGCTGGATGAAGCTGACAGACTCCTAGATATGGGCTTTGAAGCCAGGTATTGAAATAATAAATTCCAGTGGTTCTGAAGTTTTCAATGAGTTTAAATGATTGATGTGAATATGCATGGCCTGCAGTGACCTCCAAAGTTAGATTTGTTCTCTTTTATCTCTCTTTGCTCCATAAACTACATAAAGCAGTTGCTAAAGGGGAAGGGAATCAGAAGTGGATCCTTGATGAATATGGTGTTTAAAATTTCCTTTGTTCTGATGTATATTAACAGGGAGGTTTAGGTTTAGGTTGGATATCAGGAAGAAGTTCTTTACAGAGAGAGTAATCAGGCATTGGAATGGCCTGCCCAGAGAGGGGGTGGATTCTCCGACCCTGGAGGGTTTTAAGGTGAGACAGGACATGGCACTGAGTGTCATGATCTGGTGATCACAGTGGGGTTGGATCAAGGGTTGGATTTGATGATCTCAGAGGTCTCTTCCAACCCAACTGATTCTATGATTCTATGAACACATCTCTATTTAATGCTTGGTTAAGTATCATTACTTACACATCAGAATAGCTTAGAACACCTTAACAAATAAGCTTTGATCTCCCTTTTTCTGTCAAAGTTAATTATTTCAACAGGAGTTTGGCACATGATAATGAAACCTGCTTTGCTTGTAAAGTCCTAAAGTGCTTGTTTAATCCTTCCAGTGATTAAACCTCTTTCTGAGGGGAGCCTTGGGACAGTCATGTTTTCCATGTTCTTGCTTGCAGTTTAAATGCCATTCTGGACTTTTTGCCCAAGCAGAGGAGGACAGGTCTGTTCTCAGCAACTCAGACTCAGGAGGTGGAGAACCTGGTGAGAGCTGGACTCCGGAATCCCGTGCGGATCTCGGTGAAGGAGAAGGGAGTGGCAGCAACCAACACCCAGAAAACTCCCACCCGCCTGGAGAACTATTACATGGTGGGAGCCTGGGCTTTGAGACAGTTTCTTGTTCCCTCTCCTTTTTTTCTTGGTTCTATCAATAAGTTTTTAAGTCTTAGTATCACATTAATAGCAGAACCAGAAGTGTTTATTTTTCTTTTTTCCTCCTGCATCGTTTAGATCTGCAAAGCAGATGAAAAGTTTAATCAGTTGGTGCATTTTCTTCGTCAGCACAAGCAGGAAAAACATCTAGTCTTTTTCAGGTAATTCTGTTTTATTAAATGTCCTGTGTTGCCAAGGATACAACTTTTTCAAAGTGATTAATTTTAGGAGCTGTCTTGTGCCTGAATAGAGATTAATCATTGCTTCATGTGAGGATTGCATTGAACATTATTAAGCAAAACATAAATTTTATATGCATTTTTAAAGGAAGACATTATAGATGATCATATATTATTTACAAAAATTATATGCATATTTTATATAAAAATAGTCAATAGTGTATATTTTTTAAATATTTAAGACCACTCAAGCTTGATTGAGAGAAACCACATAAAAATGCAGCATAATCTTTTGGGTTTGGGCCTGTCTTTGTCACTACAGCACATGTGCCTGTGTGGAATACTATGGGAAGGCTTTGGAATCCTTGATCAAACAAGTGACAATAATGAGCATTCACGGGAAAATGAAGCACAAGCGCAACAAGATTTTTACTGAGTTCCGGAAGCTCCCAGGGTAAGAACATGGAATGGGCTAAACCAGCCAGGAGTCAGGATAGGGAGGGGTATTTTGGTGATTTTGTCTGGTTTTTCTCCTGTTACCTGAGCAGGAAGAACAGCTGAGGGGGAGGAGGGTGCTACAGGTTCTGAGTGTATTTATAGTGTCACAGATTGGTAATCAGAGCAGAAACCCAGGATATTATTTTAGTAGAATTTGAACAAGGATATGGCAACACAAGGCTGTGACTTATCTGCAGAAAAGTGTTCTTTTCCAGGTTTGCAGGGTGTTAGGAGACTCTGGCCTCATTAGCTGTCATTATTTATTGTGTGGGATCTGAGCTTTGGCATTTATATTATGAGAAAAATAATGACCAGCAGATTGAAAGAACAGCTGTTTAAAAGAACACCATGGCAATTTTGCCATGTTAAATTTGTCACTCTGAAATCTTTTATTAAAACATTTATAATAGTACATTTAGCTGTGGTGGATGCAATGCTGATTTAAAACCTGAATTTGTAATAGGGAGTTGATTTTCCTTAGAAATGTAATACAAATCACAGTAATTTTCATAACATTGAGTGTTACTTGGTGAAAGCTGCCATTACCTTATTTTCTCTCTTATAAGCCCCCAAATGCTTATAATGTTCTGTTCCCACTGCCCAGTGGAGATGCAGAACCCACAGCTGGGTGGGCTGGCTTTCTTCAAAGGACATTTTAATGAAAATACCCTTTCTCCTTCCCAGGGGCATTTTGGTGTGCACAGATGTCATGGCCCGTGGCATTGACATTCCAGAAGTGCACTGGGTGTTGCAGTACGACCCACCCAGCAGTGCAAGGTACAACTCCAGGCCTTAACAACCTTTTCTATCCATGGGATCATATCACTGTGCTGTTCAGATATAAACTGGGAACCAAAACTGCTAAAAACACATTTAACCCTTGCCTGGAAATTGATCTGAGAACACAAAAATCTTTTCCTTGTTCCTGCACAAAATAGTGCAGGAACAAGGGAGGCTGATACATTGCAGTGTTTGCTGTAACTGCTGTAGATTGCAATGACTTTGTGCTGTGTGTGTGTGTAAGAGGGGTGGTCACCACTTAGATCTGTGTGGAGAGATGATTGGGGTGAGAATATCAGAAATAGTGAGAGGTGACATGCTGGGGTGAAGGAGAACAGGGAATGGAGACAGAGCCCTTCAAGGACTTGATGATCTTGGACGTCTTTTCCAATCCAATCGATTCTATGATTCTAAGGAATGGCACATTGAAAGCTCAGGAGCTTTTCCATGTGTTTTAACTTTTGCTGTCATAATTCTTCCTACAACTTGCTTAAGCTTCACCCCCAAAACAGATACCCCTTGCTTTAGCCTAACAGCTGTGTGGGACTGCCACCCTTGTGTGACACTGCATTTTACTAATTCCTGTTGCTTTAGTTCAAAAGCACGTAACACCATCCCTTCCATTCCACAAGATTTGCCCTTTTTGCTGCCTGTCAACACTTCAGAGTCAGACTGACCCTCTTGTTGGGTGGTTCCAGTGCCTTCGTGCATCGCTGCGGTCGGACCGCGCGGATCGGCAACGTCGGCAGCGCACTCGTCTTTCTGCTTCCCATGGAAGAATCTTATGTTAACTTTCTCTCAATCAACCAAAAGGTTAGTGGAATTTTCTTCTGCCACCCAAGCAGGAAAGAGCAAGGGGACAGGACCATTGGAGCTTTGGAACCAGAATTTGTAGAATTTAAGGTCATACACGTGGGTAATGTTTTAGCAGGGGGGCAGAACTTCACAAAGGCAAGAGCTGCTTGTTAATCCCCAAACGGAAATCTATTAGAACATCATTGCTCCCTGCGGAGTTTGGAAGAGGAACATGTGGTGCAGTGAGTAAAGAAAGGCTTTTTGTCCCTAAAGGTGTAAATTGGGCATTTCCAGAAGGGCAGTGCTGGCTCACACTGCTGCCCCAGCCCTGCCAGCACCTGCTGACACACTGCACCCTCTGTGCTGTTTAACTCTGTAATTTCCCATGCCAGCTCCTGCATTTGTAGGATTAATTATATAAATTCTCTGGAGACCTGGTAATGAGATCAAAGCTTGACAAGGCACAGGATGATGTTGCCTCCCTGGGACTGCAGTGTGGGAACTCCTCTGCTGGGCCAGGACAGCTGCTGTGTGGGCTGGTGTGTTGGAATGACCAGGGGGAAGGAGCTCAAAGCTCACTGAGGATTAACTGGACAAGCAGTGCATGTTTGAGGTTTCACAGTGCATTTTATATCAGTCACTTGAAGTTTTTCCTTTGGTTGTGTTGTTGTTTTCTGGTTCTCAGTGTCCCATGCAGGAAATGAAACCACAGACAAATGTCTTGGATCTTCTTCCCAAACTGAAGTCCATGGCCCTGGCGGACAGGGCGGTGTTTGAGAAGGGCATGAAAGCCTTTGTGTCCTATGTCCAGGCTTATGCCAAGCACGAGTGTAATTTGATCTTCCGAATAAAAGGTAATTCCCAGCAGGAATCCTGCTGTTCTTTTCAGAAGACAGGATTTGGTTTGTGAAAAATCCCCACTGTTACTGTCCCTAAGTTTTAACTGATTCTTGATCTCAAATTCACTTTCTGCAGAGTCAGATTTTGACTACTATTTTTTTCAAGGAACTTCTTTCAAGAGAAAATATTTATGGAGTTTGACCAAACTGATATAATAATAAATAAAAATGACTTAGTATCACTGCTAGTATTAAGTATAAAATGTAAACAATACACTAAAATAATGTTGGGCTTTTTTTCTTTCTCATTCAAATTAACTTTTTATCCAGCAGGAAACTGACTTTATAATCTTTGTTTCAACAGATCTGGATTTTGCCAGTCTTGCCAGAGGTTTTGCATTGTTAAAAATGCCCAAGATGCCTGAACTAAGAGGAAAATGTTTCCCAGACTTTACTCCAGTCACTGTTAATACAGACTCCATTTCTTTTAAAGATAAAAATAGAGAAAAGCAGAGACAAAAGAAATTAGAACAACAAAGAAAAGAAAGAGAAGAAAATGAAGGGAAAAAGAAATTCATAAAGAACAAAGCCTGGTCAAAGCAGAAAGCCAAGAGGGAGAAGAAAAAGAAAGTAACAGCTAAAAGGAAGCGTGAAGAGGTAACTGTGTCCATTCTGTTAAACTCCAGTGATTATTCTGTTGTTGCAAATGGCACAGAGCCCTGGGATTTTGTTGTGGTGGAACTCATGGCTGTAAAGTAACTTTTTAGGACCTTGACAGTCAAA
Organism: Pithys albifrons albifrons; assembly: GCF_047495875.1. Lineage (NCBI taxonomy): Eukaryota > Metazoa > Chordata > Aves > Passeriformes > Thamnophilidae > Pithys > Pithys albifrons. The sequence continues at coordinate 5,666,251 of NC_092474.1, read as the reverse complement.
TCTCAACAAAAATTATTACAGAGAAGCTTTTTAAAGCCAGACACTGACACAACCTCTCTGCACTGATGCTGGTCAACAATAGGATTTTTATTTCTCAGGGTCCTGGAGTGTGGACTGATGGTGCACAGTGCTTGATTTTTCCTTGCTTTTGTCAATTTTCAACAAGTGTAGCTAAAGAGTTTCCTGGGCAGGAATTGAGTATTATTTCCTGCTTGGATACTCCTGGCAAAACCCAAGTTGTAACCTCTCCTGTTCAGCTGTATAGAATGAAAACTTTCTGGCATTGTGTTTAATTTGTTGTTTTCAACTGCCAACAGGGCTCTGATATGGAAGATGAGGATATGGAAGAGCTGCTGAATGACACAAGACTCTTGAAAAGACTAAAAAAAGGAAAAATTAGTGAAGAAGAGTTTGAGAAGAAACTAACAGGCAGCCAGAGTAGACTCAAAGCAGAAACTGTTGCTGACATAGAGTCTGAAGACTGACAGTTATTCTTTTACATTAAAATACTGCTTATTTCAATAAATCTGGATTTTTATAAAAATGATACAGAGAACAGAATTGATCCAATTTCTTCATGGAGAGACCTGACATCTATCAAGACACACAAACCAGCCTGCAGTTGTTGAGAACAAAGCTAAAAGCACTGCTCTGGTGTGGCAGGAGCTGCAATTCCCATCAGCAGCTTTGTGCATGTTTTAATTTTGGGTTTTTTTCAGGTACATCCCACAGATCAGTAAGTAACAGCACATCTCAGAATGAGTCTGAACACACCATAAGGTATTTTAATTTACAGTACCAAAATACTCCACCTATCTTTAAAATAATTTACTCTAGGTCTTTAGAAGCTGTAGTAACTTTTGGAATTTTGTCAAGAGTGGTCCATAATTACATTAATCCTTATGATGTCGTTTCCTTGCCATGTTCCTATAACTTGTATCATCTTCCAAGTCTTTACAACCCTGATAGTCACTGAAGATGATGCATCCTGTGTGTTACAGGTAGAGTTTAATGAGTTCATCACTGACAGCTGATGGAGTCAACACCCCCAGGTCTGTGAACAGCAAAGTGATGAGTGAAGGGGATGTGTAGTCAATCCAGGGATGCTCCTCTGTGAGGTTCTGACTTGTTTTCAGAGTGTCTGCTTTGTACTAGAAGGAAACAGAGACCATTGGTTATTACACAACTGCAAGTTAAACCCTCTGGGGAAGAGTGGCACTTTAATCTTGAGCAGATGTTTGTGGGAAAACTGAAGGAAGTGAAGTGCACAGACTGGTGCCACTTTGGTCTCAGCTGTTTTATCTTGTGTAAAAAGTACAATTCCCAGTTCTAAAGGGTATTGGTTTAACTGTTACTTACCCTCAGCTGCTCCTGCACCCCAAAGGAACTGCTTTAGGAACTAAAGATTAGTATTAAGACAAATTATGGCTGTTTGGCACGTGACTGTACAAGGGAGCAACTCCATGACATGCCACAGAGATCCAGATAAATGTGCTTAGGGGGAATTTTTTCACAGACATGTAAGTGTTCACCTTGGCTGGGTAAGGTGGAATTAGAATTTCTCTTACCTTAAACCTGTCAGGGACATCCTGCTGATTCAGAGGGAAAAGTCTTACAAACTTGAAACTTTCTGCTACCACATAAAATGGCTTATTCTGGGCTTTGGCACACACAGCAATTTGATTAGTGCCAATCTGTGGGGAGAGATGGAAAACAACACGGCAGACTCAGTGCAGGCATGATGTAATATTGCCCAGCTTCCAACAACACAGAGACATTTGCTAGAAAGCAGCCAAATAGAAGAGGCTTCAAAAAGCCTTAAAATCCTCAAAGAAAGTTCATAGAGTGATTGAAGAAACTTGGGATTACCTTGTTGATAATGCCTCCACTTTCAACCACACCTTCAGCACCAACCAACACCAGGTCCACTTTCTCCATAATGTAGCTGTTCAAAGGGGTTAAAAAAATCCAAGTTTTATTGGGTAATATGGAAAATTATTTGCTGAACAGAACAGAAATGAGCAGTCCATGCAGACTTTCACTTTCCCGCACTAGTTTCATCTGCCTCTTGTATGTCCCTGAGCTGCTACATTCAAGGTGCCTTGGAGGGCTTGGGCATTTTGAACTTACCGAGGTTCAGATTTATTATAGTTCTTTCTTTTCTCACGTTTTGGGCTTGTACTAAGCAGTGGTAATTTAGCAAACACCTTAAAACCCCCTAAATTATAACACTTATGCAAATTAAGAATAAAGTAGCCTCTGTGTAGCATCTCAGTTCTTTTTACAGATCTGAGTTCTACAATTATGTCTGACTCATCCTTTCATTCTAACATGCAAAATCAAATACATGTCTTGTACCAGACACACTCTGCTAATTGTGCACCTAAAGGTGTAACTTGTTTAGCCTGTTTGATGGCTTTGACAAACTAAGTAATAACCTCTGCAGTTTGAACAAGCTGCCAGAAAACTGAGGTGCAACACTGTCAAAATAAAATTGTGATGAAAAATATTGAGATTCATGATCAGACTCACCCAACTGCAGCATCCAAGATCACAGTCACAGGAATGTTCAGCTTCCTCAGGGCTTTTGCCATTTTCTGCCTATTAAAGAAAACATGTTAGAACCCTAAAAATCTTTTAAGACAATGATAGAAAAATATTGTCTGAAAGACTGAAAGACATGACTGTCAGTGCTCTGTTTCTTGTAGAATAGAAAATAAGTTACTGTACAGAAATGGAAGGAATTGTTAACATGATGCAGCATTTACTCCTTCACTTATGCAACAAAATGTGCTCTGAAGCATCTTCAAATGACATTGTTAGCTCTACATTCTACTTTGCTATGATTAGAATAATCCTGATTATTTTACCCTACTTTTGAAGGAGACAACTAGAAATCAGTTGTCTCCCATCTCCCAAGGGGAAAGCAAGTTGCCTGACACTGACGGAAAGTTTGTAAACCTTTGAGAAAAACCTGGATAACACTAATTAGGATATTTAGTAGGGGAAGTTAATTACCAATTTTGTTCTTTTTTTTTCACTTGTCCAGACTAACATGATATGAGTGACAGCTGCCATTTAAAATGCTGCAGCCAAGCCTGGGAGATTTTCTTAGGGCATGACAGGTTTGATGGTAACTTTAACTTACCCTGTTAATCTAGATAAAAACCAAATTAACAAGTACTTGCCCTGCTTGATCTGGCTGTGATTCAGTAACATAAACACTGAATCTTTTCTTTGCCTCCACAGCTGCTTCCAACACCCTGAGGACCACCCTGGAGTAGGCATGTGTCAGGATTCGCTGCCAGAACAGAAAAAAGTCAGAATATCCTTTTTGCTGAGCTTTGGGAAACCTTGACTTGCTGATGGTGCCATGGCTTGTCATGCAGGATAATGCAGGAGGCACCATCAGACTGTGGTGGAGAGAAATAAACTGGACTCCCCTCCCTCCTGTACCTCCCTCAGCGCAGCAGGACAGGAGTGACCCCGCCAGGCCTACTCACAGCACCATCTCTGATGAACGGGTGGCACAGCTTGGCGATTTTGTTCCGAGAGAGAGAGACTTTCCTCAGGAAGATCTCCCCGCGCTCGATCATGATTTCCTTGCACTTGGAGTAGTCCTGGAACACAGGGGATGGCGGGTGAGGCGGGAGGGCCCCGCGGCGCGGCGGGGCCGGGCGGGGCGGCCCGTACCGAGTACTCGAGCGAGGTGAGGCTGATGAAGCGCAGGAACAGCTCCCCGCCGGACGACACGGCCACCGAGGAGTCCACCCGCGACAGCGTGTCGATGGCGTCCCGCAGGCTGTTCCGCAGGCCCTGGATGGTCTCCCCTGGGGACAGGCAGAGCCGCGGGGTCAGCGCCGGGCCCTGGGGACACCTGCCCGGGGCTGAGCGCGGGGGGCCCGGGCCCACCTCGGTCCTGCTTGAGGAAGCCCAGCAAGGCGCGGATGGCGGCCACGGCCGAGGCGACATCGGGGTCGTCCCTCAGCTGCGCCCGGAACGTCTCGATCAGCGCTGAAAGACAACGGGGCGTGTCAGGCCGGCCCGGCCCGGCGCTGCCCTCCATCCCTGGTACTGTCCGTGCCCATCGCTCCCCCATCGCCGGTACCGTCCGTGCCCATCGCCTCCATCCCCGGTACCCTCTATGCCCGTGGTCCCCCATCCCCGGTACTGTCTGTGCCCGTGGCCCCCCATCCCCGGTACCGTCCGTGCCCATAGCTCCCCCATCCCGGGTACCGTCCGTGCTCATCTCCCCGCTCCGCCCGCCGCGCCGGGGCGTGGGCACGGCCAGGCCCGGAGCGCGCCAGGATGACGGCGCGCCGGGACGGGACGTCATCAGCGGCCGCCGCGAGCAGCTGGTGCCCCCGGCTGCGGCGATGAGCGCGGGTGGGACACCGTGGATGGGGTCTGGGGGCACCGCGGTGGGGTTTGGGAGTATCGAGGTGGGGTTTGGGGACACCGCGGTGGAACTGGGGAGGTGCCGCCGTGGATTCGGGGGCACCGCGGTGGATTTGGAGGTATCGAAGTGGGGCTTGGGGGCACCGCCGTGGGGTTTGGGACACCGCGGTGGGTTCGGGGGCACCGCAGTGGCTTCGGGTTCCTTGTGCGAGGCAGAGGCCGGAGGGAGCCCTCGGTCTCTCTGTATCGCTGCTCTGCTGCCCGCACTGGGCTGCCCTGCCGGGCCCGAGTGACGGTCCCGTGTTGGTCCTTTTGCAGAGGACGAGCTGAGCCTGCTGGTCATCATCGTCGACACCAACCCCATCTGGTGGGGGAAGCGGGCGCTGGCAGAGGCGGAGGTACGGCCCTGGCACTGCCCGTGGCTATTGCCGAGTGTAATTTTCTTTAAATGTTAGTGAGTAGGCAACAGACAGGATTAGTTTTGACTTCTGAACTATCCTAAATTTGTCTGCTGGTATAATGGATATCAGAATGCTCCTTTTTTTTCCCTAAATGCCTCCTATTAAGAAAGGAAGCTTCTTTTGCATCTTCAATTTTTTTAAAATACAGTTATTTCACAGATTTCTTCTGAGGTGTTTCTCTGTAACTGTTACTGTTACCTGCTATTCTCTTTTTTCCACCAGTTCACCCTGTCAAAGTGCATCGATGCTGTGATGGTACTGGGAAATTCCCACTTGTTCATGAATCGCACCAACAAACTGGCTGTGATAGCAAGTCACACACAGGAAAGGTAGAGCTGCTTCTTAACAGTGTAAAGGTTTCAAGTTTTTTGTATCTGTCTCCTGATTTTATTGTTGTGTTGAAGTGTATAGTTGAAACCAAGTTAAGCTGTGTAACATATCACTGTCTTAAAGAAATTAACCATAAAAGAGAAGGAAAGAAATTATCTTAGTGCATTGCAAAGCAACAAAAACCTCATAAGGCAGAAAGGACATTTAAATAGACTTAGAAATATGCAGAGAGAAAATATGAATACTTTGCTTTTCCTCTGTTTCAGCCGTTTCCTTTACCCTGGGAAGCGTTGGGCTTCCATAGATCCCTTCGGAGATGGAGGCAGTTCCATGGAATCTAATTGTTCAGGCAGCAAGGATGGAAAATATGAATTATTGACAGCAATAAATGATGCAATTGCAGAAGAGATTAAAGACCTCATGACCAAAAGTAAGGAGAAGAAAATTCTAGGCTTAATATGCAGACATGGAATATACTTGGACTCTTGAAGAGTTGTAGGAATTTCCTCTATTTTCATCATGTGAATTGTAATAAATTTAAAGTAGATGAATTTATTATGCTTGACTCTTCAGGCCCCTGCATTAATACTATTTGCCAAAGATAAAACTTGGACTATTTGGTATGGGCAGTTTCAACAACTGTTTTATATGTAAGAGTAACTTTTGCAACTTTTCTTGTGTTGCAGCTGACATGAAGGGCCAGCAGACAGAAACACTCTTAGCAGGATCACTTGCTAAAGCACTTTGTTGTATCCTTTCGGTCACAGAATCATCCAAAGCCTTTATGTGCTTTTGAGACCGTTTCTTACAATAGTAATTAAGTTTTACTATTCCTTTTCTCTTGTAATATTCAAAACTGAAACGTTTGCCTAATAACTGTGGGTTGTGCTTTTTAAGTGTGTGTTGGCCAAGGTGGTGAGTATGTGGTGTGGAACCTGGAGTTATTTCCAAGAATGGAATGTAGATTCCTTAATGTCAGCTAATGTAGACATCAACAAGATGAGCAAAGAGGTAAAAGGTAACACCTCCTCTCCTGTTTGCAGCACTTGAATAAATATTTGCACCTGAATAACAGACACAAATGCCTATGCACACACATGTGTTTTTGACATACTCCTATTTCCAAAATTGGCACTAATAGTAGTGGTTTATTCTGATCATTTGAGGTTGCCCAGTTTAAACTAGGTCTGTGTGATGATCAGAAGTAGAGGACTTGATTAATAGTCCACGTTCTTATGCACATTTTCTGTTGTGTGCAAGTAAAACTGTAACTGGAATCTCCTTAGAGGTCAAGAGGAATTAGTCCACAGATAGTTGTCACTGGGACTGGGCAACAGTTTGATGTAGATATTTGATCTGACCTGTCAGATCTAACAGGCAAGAGGCTCGATATCTAACTGAGGTTACAGAATTAGAACTGCAAACTATGGTGATACAAACAATGTGCTGATTCATTTCTCTTTAATACTTAGCCAACCAGGAAATCAAGTCAAGGATTTTGGTAAGAACTTTTGCTCTTGTTTTTCTTTTAGTCTTCAAATCCGCTGAGATATGTAGGCTGACAAGTTTGAGTTGTTTTGTTTAGGTCATAAAAGCTGCAGAAGACAGCACGTTGCAATATATGAATTTCATGAACGTGATCTTTGCAGCACAGAAACAGGTGAAACTGGCTTTTTTCTTAATTTATATTATCTTTTATTAAAGTGCAAAGATGACAAATTCATTAATTTCTGTTATGATTACATTCTGATCAAGTGAAAGAGCTTTCCTATGGCTTTGGTGGCTCTGCATCTGCAAAAGCAGATGCATTTCTATGTGGGGGGCATGTATGGGGGGAAAAAAGTCATGTTGGGAACTCTGAGGGGGCTACTTTGGTCCTGGCTGAATTTGGTTTTCATGCCTTTCCTTTCTTCCCTTGCAGAGTATTTTGATTGATGGCTGTGTCCTGGACACTGACTCAGGTCTTCTACAACAGGTACAGACTTCCTGTTGTTGTTTATATTAATTCATAGATACTTGATGCCAGATAATTCAACATGTTCTGCTCTTTTCTTTCCATTAATGAAGAGTGGGTGTATGTTCAGTGGATCTGACAGTTCTGATGTTCAGACCTTGTGCAGTGCATGGATATTTTAAATACCCTGCCAGTGTCATAAAACAACAACCTGAGCATTCTCTCTGCTTTGCAGGCCTGTGACATTACAGGTGGCATCTATTTGAAAGTGCCCCACATGCCCTCCCTCCTGCAGTATTTGTTGGTAAGTCATTTGAAAAACACTGGAGGGTTTTTCCTGTGAAGTATCACTGGTGAGGTGATACAGCAGAACCAGTCCAATTCACAAGGTGTTTTTCTCTCTCCATGCAGTGGGTGTTTCTCCCTGACCAAGAGCAGAGGGCACAGCTGGTCCTTCCACCTCCTGTTCACGTTGACTACAGAGCTGCGTGTTTCTGTCATCGGAACCTCATTGAAATTGGTTACGTGTGCTCTGTGTGCTTGTCAAGTAAGTTTATAAATATTTAAGAACCTGATTTCTTACATTCAAATGACCTATTTTAGTGAAAACCAATTTTTTTCTTTTCCAGTATTCTGCAACTTCAGTCCTATTTGCAGTACCTGCGAGTAAGTGTTTATTCTTTGTATGTCAGGGCTGGGTGTGGAAATACGTTCAGTGTATTTGACAGTTCCTTTTTTATGTCTTTTTTTCCAGGACTGCTTTCAAAATATCATTGCCACCTGTCATGAAAGCGAAAAAGAAGAAATTAAAGGTAGCTGTGTGACAACACAATGTAAATACATCATTACCTCCTCCAGTAATTCCATGAAATGGAACCAACTCGACAAATTGCTGGCACTTTTTATTGGATATGAAAGAAAACTGTATGAAGTGCTATAACTTTTTTCTTAGGGGATAAATATTTAAGTGGTATGTCTTCTATGCAGCCCTTTAAGTAACAAATCACTGTATTTCCATATAACCTGTGCTGTTGTACATCCTAATTCTGAACTGTACGAGGAATCAAAAGTTACAGCCTGTGAAGTTGAAGGTGTTCTGGCCACTGCAAAGTTTCTATTTTCAAAGACAAGAAAGCTTTGTCTTGGTTTTGTTGGTGTAAAGTTAAGAATGACCATTTCTAGTGTGTAGGATCAGAACTGTGGGTTATGCTGTTCAGGGACTTCAGCTTCTTGCTGGCAATTTTTGGACTGAAACAGCATCAGTTTCAAAATAAATGAGCCAACATTTTCAAGATGGTTTGGAAGCCACTTGAATAAAAAGGTGCTAATTGCCCTACGTGTGCACTCACATGTATTCATATTCCTCTGTATTGTCCTTGTGGTACTTCTTTCTCAATTTGATATCTCCTCATTTGTAAATAAAAAGGCCTCCCTTTGTTTAAAATAACATCAATAAATGCAGACTTAACTGCTAAGTCTTTCAGATTTTAGATTGAAATTGGAAAACAAAAGATGTAGTTATAATATGACAGCAGGCACACTTTTTTCAGTGTGTGTGGGTTTACATCTGGCCTTTGACAAGAGCAAAGACTTTTGAATTGGTGAATTTTATGGCAGGACAACAGCTAAACAGTCTCCCCCTCAGAAAAGTAACTACAGTTTGGAGGTTTATCCTGTTTTAGTAACTGCATTTTTCATGAAAGGAATACAGAGAGGAATTGTTTTCTACATGGAAAAGGACTAATTTTTTTCTTCTCAATGTTGATACAGGAATTTGTCATGTCTTGATACTCCCATCAGGTTTTGTCACTGTAACAGCTTTAGTGCCAGTTTTATCCAGGCTTGCCAGAGTACAAAGTGAGCTTTTGTGATTGCCAAAAGCAATTTTGTGGGGGGGCTGTATTTATAATTTACTTTGTATAAAACTTTTATAATAAAACCTGGTTTTTTTCAACTGTGGCCAGATACTGCTTTAATAGGATATTTCAGGGTGAGCTACACGATTTTCTTGGCAGTTCTGTTGTGTAACAGTGTGATGTGGCTCTGGGTGAGGTGCCTGAGGGAGGATGAGCCCTGTGGAGCAGGAAGGGCAGGGACAGACGTGTGGGATGTCACTGCTGATCCCACTGTGGGCTCTGAGCTCCTCAGTGGTGCATCTGGGTCTGCAAAAATTGGATTTGTTACCTGGTTGTTCAACAAGCCCAGTAATGACACACTCAGAGAGACATTGATTATTTACTTCAGAGTTGCACAAGCCTACAGGCTCAGTGCCATTCCACAAGTCAAGCACATCCACTATCAAAACTTTTCACTATTTATACATTTTAACAAACAGGAATCAGTGTTCAGTGGCTGCAAGTTAATAGTTCTGTTCTGTCTTCTAATGGTTAATGATTCTCATGGTTCTCATGCCAATCAGTGCCCTGCTGAGTCTTTCTCTTCCTTCTTCCCGGGCTTTGTCAACCTCCCCCTAGGTCTGAGATCACTGACACAAATCAAACTCTAAACTTTAACAAGACAAATCTAACAAATGACTTGTTTCTCTAATACATGGACATCACATAGAGCTTGCTTGTTTCAGGGGTTAAATCTCTCTTCTTGCCCATTAGACTTGGAAAGCATATAAACACCAAAGAACATGATAATTTTTGTATAGTCCTCACTGTTTGGCGGCTCAGCCTCTGCCATCTTTTCCCGGGCCGCCTTTCGTGAGGCAGCGGCGCTTCCCGCCTTTTCCCTGAAGGGGCGGCCGTTCCCGCCCTCCCCGTTGCCATGGCGACTCCCGCCCTCCCCGTTGCCATGGCGGTCCCCGCCCTCTCTGTTGCCATGGCGACTCCCGCCCCTCTCTGTTGCCAGGGCGATCCCCCCCCGCCCTCCTCCTTGCCATGGCGACCACGCACCTCCCCGTTGCCATGGCGATCCCCGCCCTCCCCGTTGCCATGGCAGTCCCCGCCCTCCCCGTTGCCATGGCGATCCCCGCCCTCCCCGTTGCCATGGCGATCCCCGCCCTCCCCGTTGCCATGGCGCCGCGCTGGCGCTGCAAGATGGCGGCGGGCCGGCCGCCGTAGACGCCATGGGAGTTGTTGGCCCCGGGGCGCTCCTGCTGCTGCTGCTGCTACTGGCGGGTCCCTGCCCCGGGCAGCGCTCCAGGGACCCCGGTGGGTCAAGGCGTGAGGGGCTGCGGGGAGTGGCGGCGGGTGTGGGGATGGGGCCGATCTGCGGCAGGACCCGCCCGGGCGGGCGTGAGGGGAGGTGACGGATCCCTGAGGGTTCCGCAGGGATTGGGGGTCCTGGGGACCCTGCCCAGACACGAATGTGCTCGCTCTGGGGGTTCTGCCGCTGCTCAGCACGGGGGAGACGCAGAGGGGGAAGGTGGAGCTGCTTGTATCGAGCCTTTCAAGCTTGGCAAAGTTTGTGAACAAAAATGCAGCGAAAGTCGCAGCTCGGAACCCTAAATTGACACTGCGCCCACATGCTGAGGGCAGGAGCCCGCAGTGGCTGGATCAGGGGTAGCAGGACCACCCTGGAACAAGTCATGGCCCCAAGGAATTAAAAAGTATAAGCTGAACTCAGTGAGAAATGTTGTTGTCTGAGTTGTGCATATCAGCACGGACTGGAAGTGGTGCAGCCCCTGCTGTAATGGGATTTTACTGCGTGTTTAATGAGCATCTTCACAAATGTGAATTTGTGCATAGAAAGCTGCTGTGAACCCACTTGGCAAGAATGTAAACACAACCCTGCACGAGGCATTGCAGTGTATTTTTCTTCTATTTGTGACAATTTATAAGAATGTAACAATTGACCTAAATATGTCTTACAGATGTTACCTTTTTCAGTCAGTGTATGTTAAGACTTGTTTCTTTCTCTTTTTTTTTTCAGTCTTTCGGCCTTCATTTATCCACATGTCAGGGTCCAGAGTCAATTCATTTTTTCTTGGAAATTCTTCAGGGGTTAGTTTTTCTATAATTTTAAGTCCTATAGATGAAGACACAGGTAAGAACACTTTACTTCCCCCTTCTCCTCCCCATATGTAAATAAATATGTTTGAATTATTAATTTTGGCACTAAAACTACAGGAGAGATGGTAATGCACTTAATTTAGTGCTTTAATTGTTACTGAAATAGGAACTCCAAAAGAATTCTGTGATTTGCATTGACTCAGTGTCAGCTGGGCCTGAGGGTGTGTGTACCTGAAGGCACCAAAGGAGTTTAAGTGTCCTTCTTATTCCCAGTCTTTTCTACATAGTAGTTTAAATCATTAAATCTTTTATTTTGCTATAGGAAAATTGCAACTTGGAAATTGCAGTGGGAGTAAAAGAGTTGGGGATTGGAATTTGGATGTAACACCTGGTATGGTATGTAAAGTCCTGATTCTTTCCTAAAATGGGGAGGATTGAACTGTCAGTGAAATACCAGGAGAATGTTAATGTACTAACAACCCCATTTGAATATCTTGCCCTTCCCTGTTTTCCTGGACACAGCCCTTTGTGGGGATGCCCTTGCTGAGTTTGCTGAGGTGCAGTTTTGATACTGGTCCCTTGTTTTCCTCCTTTTCAGAACTGCCTGTCCTTCCTGGCTGGCTGTAGCATTTGAGACTGTTTCAGGTCTCCTGGAATGATCTACTGGAAATAAAAAAGTAGTGGGTTTATACAGTGTTTTTTGTAATTCCTTAGGGGTTTTATCAGTTCTGCAGTCACTTCAGTTTTAGACTGAAGGTAGCTGTAAAAACTGAAATTCACTTTTTGGTGTTTGTTCTTTTCTCTTGTTCTGTGCATGTGATTTCTGAGGTAACTTATCCTCTGTTCATGCCTTAAAAAGTTTTGTATGTAGTTCATATCCTCACTGTTTGCATGTCTTGGAGGCAAACCCTTTGTCCTTCCACTCTCCAACTCCTGTTATTCCACTTCATTCCAACTTCTCATGAATGGTGTAATTAAAAGCAATTTAATATGAGCCAAAAGTGCTGTAAAACTTTATTCTGCATTTTTCCAGAACATTTCCAAAGTGACTGTAACCTTGACCAGGAATCTGGAGTTGTGTTTGCCCAATGCCACTGAGTGCTGCCCCTCTCCCCTCTGTGTGCTGGAAACACTCCAGGTTTTAGCCTGCCGTGGTTCAGTGATGCTGGCACAGCTCCTGATTCAAGCTGAAATATTTGCCAACTCTTCCTTCACAGGAAATGTCTCAGGTAAGTGTTTAGACATGTCAAAGAAGAAATAGCACTTTGGCTGTTCTTTCCCTCCTTTATAGAGGTTTGGGCAGCAATAAGAGATGATGAATAATCATTAATGGAATTTTTAAAAAGGGTTCCTCACAGCCAGAATAAAGTGCAATGTGCATGATCTGTTTATTTGAAATTCAGTCCACTTGATCTGACTTTTTCTTAATCTAATTCTATTACAGAAAATGCAACTATCATCCCAAACCAGGCATTCCAGCCCCTGGGCTCCTGTCCTTGTAACTTGACAGCTGGAGCGTGTGATGTTCGCTGTTGCTGTGATCTGGTACTTCATATTAAACTTTGATTAAGTGTTTTCAAAATTTCCAAACTCTCTCTGTTGTCTGGGAGGAGTGAAAGGTACTGAATGCTTCAGACTGGGTGGGCCACAGAGCTTGTTTGGATTTTCCAGTGTTTCTAATAGTAAATGTGACCTCTCTCCAAAATTGTTTGATTTACCTGTAAATACAGTTGTAGTGCCACTGGTAATGCAATACTGTGCTAAAGAGTGACCATTCCTTTCCTTTCAGGAGTGCACTCCAGACTTGCAGCAGTTATTCAATGGATCATGTTTCACTGGAGTTTTTGGTGGGGATGTAAACCCACCTTTTGATCAGCTCTGCTCTTCCCAGTCCATGGAATTCACTCCGGAGTGGTTTCCCTTCCTTTGTGTACAATCTTCTCTTGACAACACACCTTTTCTTGGCTACTTTTATCATGGCTCTGTGTAAGTCTTAAACAAATTTCTTTTCTCAACACACACATTGGACATGCCACTAAAAATAAGCCTGGTTTGATAGTGAAAGTTCTTTTGAAATTAGAATCTTGGGTGTGAACTTTAAATGCAAATGGAGAAGTGTCATTGGTACTACATGACAACATGGGATGTGAAAGCAAATGTGTCATTATTTATGTGAGGTAGAGAATAAAGAACTGTTTAATTTCTAAACTTCTTTGCAGTTCTACACCCAAAGCTCATGCCTTTATGATCTCTTTACAAACTTCCCCTGAGGGACCTTTCACTGGTTACAGACAAGGAGATTCAATTATAACTGAAGAAAATGAGTATTTTACCATTCCCCAGGTAAGCACTTTGTGAGCTTTTGATTCCTCTTGGTTTGTTTAGTCCTCTCCATTCATCACACTCCTTGTGGCCTTGTGACCAGATTCAGCAACTTGGTCTTGTGAAATGGTGGAATGTATTTTTCACCAAAAAAACCCCAAACCCAAACCAAAAAACCCCACAAGATCACTGTTAAAAGAAAACATTATTCTTCCTTTTCCCTGTGCCCATCCCCTTAAATGGTAATGTTTTAATTATTTCAAGAGGTAAAAGCAGTCTTGGCATCTTGTTAATAGTTTGACTTACCATATTCTGTATTTTTTTTGTTTCCCTGTTGAGCAATATAGTGGGCTTTGACTCTCAGTCATCTGGTGATACCTCAAATTCCTTTTGTATTTTAGAGACACTTTGGTTATGATTATTTTGACAAACTCGAGTAAAGCCAAGCTGTACATGGAAACTGTTTCTAAAGCTGTGCTTTTCAGATTTTCATCTCTCCTTTGCTACGTTTTGATAACATCAGATTACTTGTTTCTCAAAGTGTCATGTGAGGCTGTTGTGCACATTTAGGGCATTTCAGTCATTAAATGAAAAGGAGGGGGCTGGAAAAGGGTCCAACACAGTTATTTTTGTACCCCCCCAGCAGTCCCTGGCTGGGCAGTGTATTGGGAACGCCCCCGTGGCCTTTCTGCAGGACTTTGACATCAGATGCCTGACCAGTCTGGGGTCCTACAAGGAGGGGCTGCCCCACACCGTGAGGATCAACACGGGCACTGCAGGTATTGCTCCCAAATCCCCATGGGAATGTGGGTCACCTTTCTCAGAGCTGCTAGAACAGAACAAACCCTGTGGCTCTTGGTGTAGCAGCCACATGTAACATCTTGTTCTCTGGTGGCTGTAGGTCAGCATTTGGAGATGTTCTGCTCCTGATGGCCTTTTAGGAAGTGTCCCCCTATTTCCCAAGATTTAGGATGTAAGAAATAGTGGGTTTGGCCTTTGTTTCCCATTTACCTGTTTCTGGTGGCTCGTACTGGTTGTGGTTACAGTGACAGAGCAGCATCTCTCCCATTTTCCACTTTCAGACTTGCAGAGCCCTTTTTCTGTCAGGAGGGGGCAGTATCAGCATTTGAGAATCACCGAGAAGTGGTTATTCTGCATTACAAAAGCATCTGCTTAGGAAGAGTCATTCTGGGGTTTGAGATAATATGATTACCAGCATGAAGACATTTTATTTTATGCTCCATTATTGTCTAATTTTGTTGGTCTGTATTACCTTTGTAAGACCCAGAGATAATTAGCTGTGCTTTCAAACTACTTTAACAGTTTGGGTCTTTACCAAAATTAATTTTCAAAATAATTTTCTACTCAATGTTCATAAAAATAAGGATGTTGTGAAAACAGTAAGTCTGTTTGTTTTCATTCCCAGACTTCATCCAACAAAGTGTCATCTATAGAACCATCACTGACAGGGACAAGTTCATCACTGAAAGTGGTATGTGTCTTCCATTTAATTAATAGGTTTCTTATCAAACCTGGACTACAGATGCAATAGATTATTTTGATGCCTAAAATGTTTACCTGCTGCAATTCTTAGGAGGAGTCTTGTGTGGTAACTAACACTGAAAAAGCAAACTGGCTTCCTGCAAAACAGAAAGTATTTAATTTACCCCAGTTCATCTAAAGTTGGTCAAGAAATCAGATCCTTTATCTAACATTAAAATTAATTTTTGAGAATATAAACCTCAACTATAACAATAAACAAAGATATCGAGAATGGTCAGGAAATCAGGTCCTTTATCTAACATTAAAATTAATTCGTGAGAAGAAAAAACTCAACTATAATAATAAACAAATTTCCAGGATGAAGATGTAAGTGGGGTGAGCAGGCTGTAAGCAGATGTGGATTTCTCTGGTTTGTAAGTTGTTGTCCCTTCTTAAGGGCCTTTTCCAGCAGATATCTGATGCAGTTCAGTGGTTCCCAGTCCATGGAGGATAATTTAGCACAAATTGGACTAATGGAATCCAAGCTAATGAGTGTTTCTGGGCAGTGCTGGCTCCCTGGGAGGGATGGGATGAAAGCAGAGGGAGTTCTCAGTCCAGAAAAGGGCATCAGCTGGGGGTGTAGAGTCCAGTGCTGGTGTCTTGTGGAGTGGTTTGGCTGCAAATGGACTTGAAACCACTGATGTTAAAATATCAATAAACTTGGGGGATTGTACCATTTCACATTTAAGCAGTAAAATCAATTCTCAAAAAGATGAATGTTGTAATTTCCAGAATTTTGCCAGGGTTTTAATGTGTTCTTTTTGAGCTGCAGTAGCAGAGCTTTCTAATTAGAATGCTTTTCATTATGGCTTTTTTTCTTCTCCTTCTGCCAGAAAGCCTTCATCCTGCTGAGGCTCTGTGTCAAAATGTAACTTTTGCAGAGCATTATACATTCATTTGCAAAGACAAGAACATTGAGCAAGTAAATGTCACAGTCTTCCTTGGAAGCTTATGTGATGGAGGTATCATGACATGTTTTAATGTCTTTTTATTGTATTTTTTTTCTTCAACATGTAAATTCTGTGATAGAATCTCTTATCTACTAATCCTACTTAAAAAGAATTTACCTTGGACTGTGGAAAGAAAAGTAAGGGGGTTATTTCCATTAATCTGTATTACTTTGAATCTTCTGTTACTAATGAAGGACAGAAGTTTGTATCCTACATGGAGCATACTTTTTGCTATTTTACACCATATTTTTTTGCTAATTTACTCATTTAAAAGTAAAGTCTTATTTTTTTCCTTTTACCAGAAATACTGACACAGAGATTCACAGTCGAATTTCTAAGTTTAAGGAGTACTGATGGAGAAGAGCTGTTTGAGAATCCAGGTATTAAAACTTTATTTTGCTTATTAAAAGAAAATAAAATGTACTGTGCAGATTATTATCAGTGATTCTGTTTTATATGTCTTTCATACTTGCTTGTGTTGCCAACCTTCCCCTTCCTGCCTTCCTGCACTGCCAACAGCAGGGATTGGTTCTCAGGCTTTTGTTGCATAGATATTGATTATTTAAAGTAAGGCAGTGGAGATGTCTGATCATTTACTACAAGATTGATGACATTTACTGTTAAAACAATGCTAATGCTTATAGATTTTTATACAGTGTTCATGATTGACCCTTCTCTGTTTAGGTTATCAAGTTGGAAAACCAGTGAGAGCTGCAAATATAAATGCTTCTGATCCTATTGGAACCCTGAACATTTGGCAGCCAGGTACTGGATTGTGAGGTGGCAACTTCACCTGCATTTAATGCTAAAATGTTGGGACTCTGTTTGGATTTGGGTTTTTTTTTATATATTTTAGTTTAACATATCTTCCAAATTTTGCTTTTCCTTCCCAAGCCTTTGGTCAGAGGTCAGTGAGAAAGCCTCTAATGCTTTCTTGCAAAATGTGAGTGGTATTGACTTGTATCTATTTTTGAACTGTACCACATTGAGTTTGCTTTCTACAGTTTGATGTTTGCACAAATTTGAAAGCCAGAGAACCAAAGGTGCATAGAGGAGAGCTTGAGTAAGATGGTTTCATTTCACAGCTGGCAGAGGTTTATGTGCATCAGCAACTTACAGACCAGTTTTATTTGGAGTAGACTCACACTCTGGGTGCCTTCTGGAAGTTGGGATTAATGAAGATTGCAGCCTTTTGAGGTGAGCTACATAAGCTGAATTGTCTCTCCCTGCATTCCTTTTGTTCATTATTACATGATTGTCTACAAGTGCCTCCTACCAGCATTGGTACATTCTTTTTAAATATTTATGTGTGTGTTTCAGCTTTTTGTGGTTAAATCTCACTTTGTTTTTAAAGGGAAATTATAAAGGCTTCACTCTGTATTTAAATGAGGATTATGTTGGGGTGGAATGCTTTGCCATTTTCTCCTTTCAAGAGATAACTCACAAGTTTATTTTTGTTGACTGATAACACCTTTCAAAGGAAATGTAGCTTGTGATACAGGAATGTTGCAACCCAGAGTGGCAGACAGGACAGATTCACCTTCTGTGTGATGTTACATTCTTACTTTGCAGAGGAAATGTAAGTGAAAAATTGAATTCATTAATCCAAGCTACTCACATTGGAAAGAGGGACAATTCCAGTTACAGTGATCCAAATGACTGGGTGGAAATTATACGTAAGTGAGGTTTGTGTTGTTCTTTATAGTCTAAATATGCCCCTAAACTGAATAGAGCATCCTGAAATAACCCCAAAATGTAATTTCAAATGCTGCTATGTCTGTTTGGATCCATCACTCCATAGATGTGTAAACATAGGCATGTAACTCAGTATGTGTATGGATGCTGCTTGTTTTACTGCAGCCTGGACACATGTGACCTGCTATTTATCTGTTAATAAATAGATATCAACAGATAAATCTATTATCCTTTATATAATAAAAGTATAATCCTTTTCTTCATGTATTTTTTACATAGAGAAAGCATCTTCAATATGTTTCTGTGTCACAGTTACCAGCATTTCACTGGGCTGTAACAGTAATCTAACTATGGAATATGTGATGTTTTCCCTAATATTTACATTTAAATTACTCTGTTTTTCCATAGGTCTTGACCCATTTAGTTCTGATACCAATGTGAGCACTGGGAACGTAAAAGGCTTTTGTCCAGATATTCCTGCAAACCTGAATGTTCAGATAATGTTTGCTGAGGTGGGAGCAGTGCAGGGGATCCCCCAGCAACAGATTCTTGCTGTGCAGATCAGGTAGAGTTGAGTGTGGTTATCTGATAGATAAATGTTTCATTTTGAGCCTTGCTTACCTAAAATATCCAGATTTAAATATTGCAAACAAAAATGGTGTTTTGTTACTTCTAATTTTTACATGCCTTTTATTATCAAATTCCTTTGATCACAACCAGGTTAGCCCTTCTCCTTCTGAAATGAAAATAATAAAAATACCTCCTAATGCTTAAAAGCAGATCATCTTTCTACTTCATCAAAATATTGAATAAAACCTGTGATGCTGACAGCAGTAGGCAGAGCCAGGATATCCCATCAGGAGAATGTTTCAATTTCTTGTCATGTGATGGAAGTGACAACATTGTCCTGTGTTCTGGCTTACCCCAATGCAGAGCTCTTGGGAGCTGTGCTAAATGCTTTAATCTTTCCTGAAACATGGAATTTTCACTTTGCAAACACTTTCCCCTCTCTGCCAAGTTAATCCCAATTAAATAAATGACATTCTGTTCCATTTTACCTCATTTCCAGATCTGAATCTCCCCCTGCATGGTGTTGAAAATCCAGGGATTATCAACACCCTTCTAAATACTGTGTATTTTGTCCTTTCATGGTTGTGTTCAGGCTTTAAATTTCCATGTACAGCCCTGCAGTAATAGTTGTGTTTGTTGTTACAGTTTCTCAACAGTCGTGTGGCAGTTCCAGTGTGGGCTTAGCTGTGCCAACAGCCTCAGCTTCCTCCCCATCACAGCTTCTGTCCAGTTCATTGAGGTCCCAGCTCAGCCTCCCATTCCAAGGACAAGGTAATTTTGGTAAAACCACTGATAACTTCACATTCTGCTCACTACTCTGAACAGCACTGACCAGAAGGTTCCTTTTTTCCAGATACCACAGGATTTATGCAGAATTTGACTGCAATCAAAATGACGTGTGTTGGCCACAACTCTTCTATCCACTGACACGGTTTTACACAGGTAAAAACAGTAACCAGTGTGGGATGGCACAAACTGGCCATGTTTCCTTGAAGCATAATTAGTTGTGTGGAGTTTAGTCTGAAATAATGTTTTGTGGTGAGGAAGTAAAATTTATCCTTCAGAAAGCATGATCCAAAAAGTCTTGTTTAATTGTTTCTTTGACAGTGCATTAATTTCTTAGTTAGACTAGTGGAAAAAGTTAATTACTAGAAGTATTTTCTGGATAAGCTTGAACTTTTGTGAGCAGAGAGTTTGGCAGTGAGAGATTCATTTTCACTCCTCTGTGGGGTTTGGAGGGACGTGTGCTGGTTAAGGCAAAGAATTTGCCACTTTATATTATTCTGTAATTGTGGCATTGTCAGTTTGTGTCATTGCCCTTGAAGGGTGGAGGGAGACTTTGTTTCTCACTTTGCCATTTGCCATATTATTAAGACAGTTAAATTTCTTCTGTGTAAAACTATGGTGGATTGTTTTGTGGGAGACTCTGCAGATTAAAAGTCTGGGATTTCAAAGGGCATCAAGGCACTTGGACTCTGTTCTGGGAGTTTCATGGACAGGGAGAACTGCCTGTGTTTATTATCTGCACAATTTCAGTGACACCAAGTATGAAGTTTCATAAGTATGAAGCGTTTTACTTCCTTGCTTTGTGCTGCATTAATGTACATAATTTAATCTGCATCTGTGGGTGGTTGTCTGAACTAAAATTTAGCTCTCATTCACTTACACTTTTTTCTTTTCCAGGAGAACCATATTCTCAGTGTCTTGCTAAAGGCCTGTTTTTGGCATTTCTTGCTTTACTTGCAGCAATTGTGAGCAACCCTTGGTTTTCTAAATTATGGAACATATAGGTAAAATTTTGGGAGAAATATTCTTGGATTTTGTAGACAAATAAACATTTAAAGATACATAAAATCAGTACTTTTCTGGTGTACAGAAAAAGGCTGTGTTATTTAAACCAAAAAGTAATAAATTATTTTTAAGCTCCAGACTGCATTTGGAGCAGCAAAGTGCAGAGTTGACTTCAAGAGGGTGGCGAGTCCAGCCCAGAGGCTACAGTGGGTTTGGGATCATCCTCATGGATGGATCTTTATCCTCTCAATCTGGTTCTTTTCTCCTGGAGTAGAAGCTTCTCTTCACAGCAGCCCGAGCTTTTGGGGCAGTGGGCAGCCTGCTCACACTGCAGGAAAGTCACAACACTTCAGCTGTTTTTGTGTGTCCACCTGAAATTCTCTTTTCCAGTTAATGCTTTGTATTGGGAACCTGCAGTGTCTGACCTGGGCTCCACAGGGCACAGGAGGCACTTACTGATTGTCCTCCCTTGATCAAACACAATTTGGGGATTTTCTGGTGCTTCAGATGGGCCATAAAGTTGATAAGAGAACTGGAGCACCTCCCCTTTGGAGACAGGGTGAGAACGTTGGGGCTGTTCAGCCTGGAGAAGGGAAGGTTGTGTGGAGACCTCAGAAAACCATCTAATGTCTGAAGGGGGATACAGGGAACCAGAGAAAGCCTTTCCATCAGGAACTGCAGTAACAGGACAAGAAGTAATGGGTACAAACTGAAAGAGGGGAAATTTACCTTAGATATTAGAAAGAACTCCCGTAAGGTTGGGCAGGCCCTGGCACAGGGTGCCCAGAGAAGCTGTGGCTGCCCCATTCCTGGCAGTGTCCAAGGCCAGGCTGGAGCATCCTGGGACAGTGGAATGTGTCCCTGCCCATGGCAGGGGTCGGACTGGATGATATTAAGACCCTTTCCAAGCCTTAACATTCAATGGTTATATGTACATACATATACATATATACACACACACACACATATATATATATGTTAAATTCTCTCGGTCACGCGTTTGTTCCGCACATCCTCCCACGCGGACTCCTCTCGGGGGTGGCTCCGTGGCTGCCGGCGCGGCGGGTCCATTCCCGGCAGGTCCATTCCCGTGGGCTCTGGGCAGCACGGCCCGGTGTGTTCCCGGCTCCCGGTGCTGAGCTCGGGGCCGCTCTCGGGGCTCGCGGCTCCGCCCCCGCGCCCCCCCGCCCGTTGCCCGCCCCGGAAGCTGCGGCAGGGCCGTGCCGAGCGGTACCGGTGCTTTACTGAGGCTGTACCGAGCTGTGCTGGGGCCGTACCGGGGCCTTGCCGAGCTGTACCGGGGCCGTATCGGGGCCGTACCGGGGCCGCCCCGCCCCGCCCCGCCATGGCCGCCCCCTTGCCGGGCCGCTCCGAGCCGCGCTGAGCGCCGAGCCCGCGGCCATGGGCGCGCTGTTCCGCGGGGAGCCGATGTGCCTGGTGCAGCTTGACCTGCGCCCCGGCTCGGCCTACGAGTGTCTCAGCGAGGTGGGCGAGCGCGGCCTGGCCGAGTTCCGAGACGTGAGTACCGAGCGGGCCCGGGGAGCCGCCGGGAGGGTGTGAGACCCCAGGGCCGCTGCTGGGCCCGTCTGTCCCGCCTGCAGGCCCAGGGATGCGGCCCGTCCCCGTCCCCCGGTCCTCTGGGGTGGGAGGGCAGTTCTAGACATCACCCAGGCCAGCTCCTGCCAAGGTGGGTCACCTGCAGCGGGTGACACGGGAACGCGGCCAGGTGGGTGGGATGGGTGGTGGGAAGACAGTTTGGAGCGTTTGGGGTGGTTGCATCCCACCTTCCTCACGGGTGTAGCTGTAACCTGGGAGTTCCTTGGAGCAGATCCTGTGGGACAGCCCCTGGCCCCGCTGCCCGAGTGTGTGCACAGCCCATTGACGTGTCCACCCCACTGCAACAGCTGCTCTGTAGGTTTGTCTCTTCAGGCTCCTGGTTTGTCAAACACGTCTGTTCCTGGAGGAGCAATTCACCTTGGAGGAAACTACCTGCCTGCCTGACATAAAGTTGGGTTGGGCAGCAATTAACGTCCTTTCTGAATTGTCTCATCATAATTATATGATATTTGCTTGCTGACTGAGACTTTGGAATTTCTTCCAAATATACATCAGAAATGTAGGTTGCAAAATCTTTGCAGGGAAAACTGGGAGAACTCAAATTAACAGCCTGTAATATGACAGAGAGGAGGCAGATCTGTAAGAATTATTACATGAGCATGTGCTTAAGATTTTGATGCCATTCCAGTCACCTGACAGGCCATTTACTGCAGAAATAACACTTATTGGTTCCAGTTTAAAAGGCAGAGATGTTGCACATTCATGGTATGAGGATGTACATAAAAAAGATTCTTTTAAAACCTTACATTTCACATAGATTTTGTGAATATCCATTCAGAGAATTTGCTTGTAGAAAGGTTTGTTAATTTGAAGTTGTTGAGCAATATTTTAAAACTATAGAAGTAAGATTTGGAATGGTTTCTCCAGTAGATCATGTTAATTTTTTTATTTGAGTACAACCATCAAATGGCATGGATGATTCTGCTTTATTAAAACCAACTCTGCTATTTGAAGACTTTTTAATCTTTTAGACTTTTGTACCTTGTTGGTTGAAAAGCACTTCAGCAGGAGAGCACACAGAACACATGCAAAATGGGTCCAGGAAGTTGCAGGAACAACTGTGGTTTTTTAGGAGTGGTTGATGTTTTGAGTTTCTTAAAAGTATTTTGTCCTTCTCCTTCAGCTTAACCCAAATGTAAGTGTATTTCAGAGAAAATATGTGAATGAAGTGAAGAAGTGTGAAGAGATGGAAAGAATACTTGGTGAGCTTTATTTTCATGTCTGACCTTTATCAGTTTAAAATTTATTAAAGTTTACATTACTAGAGTGGAATTACAGTGAAGGTTTTCAGCTACAGGTTGTTTTACTCCTCCCAGTCTTGTGTGATCCGAATGCTGTAGAATGATAGAAAATTTGCATATGTGTGAAAAAATGCCCATCCACACACTCATATAGGGAGTCTTTGTATAGGTTTGTGCAGTACTAAATGGGGTTAGAACATACAAATACAGTAAATAGTTTATCTTTATATGCTGCATCAGTTTTGAGTGGATCACAGAGCTCCTGAGATCACCTGATCAACCTCCAGCTCAGGCAGAGGCAGCCAGGGTGGGTTTTCTGGGGCTCTGGTGAGATTTTGAACACAGAAACTCCACAGCCTCTCTGGGGAACCTGTTCTGGTGTTTTACCCCCTAGATTGTTTTTTTTTTTAAGCTCAGAGGTGAAGATGATTTGCTAATGTTTTGCTGAGACCATTTCAGTGTTGACTGCTTAAACTCTGCTGGGAAGATGGAAGCTTCACTCTGGATATTTGCTTGACTCTTTTTCATGTTGTGTAACTCAATACTGTTGATCTTCCAAGCACCCTTAAAAATACCTCAAGTTATTAGTAATTGTGTTCTCATGGTAGTTAAGGAATAGAGAAGGGTTTGCAGATCATGACAGCCAGATACAGATTTCCTCAGTGTATCCTGAGGAAAAGTTACCATTGAATGATTCCTTTTACTGGAATCTCTCAACAGAGGCATGTGCTGGTCATGCCAAGCCATTCCAGCAGCTATTTTGGCAATCTCCCTGCCCCGTGGGAGCTGCATTTGTGTCAAGGCTCCTTAAGCTGCCTTGTTTGAAAGCTTTTTATTCCAAACATGGGTTAATGAGCAGAATGGCCATTTCTGGCAGAAAGTGAAATGATTGTGTGATAGAAGCTGGTGTTGTGCAGCAACAAATTGGGGCTAGGAAGTGTTAAAGCTTCTTAAAAAGAGCTTGTGGTTGGAAAATTTCAGTCAGAGGCCTCTGAAGTTTGCTTTTACTTGTACAAACTTGAGGCAGGAATGTTCTGTGTGTTTTATCCCTTACACTCCATAAGTCCCTCTGTTTTGAAGATTTGTGTGTGTTGTTGCAAAAATGAATGAATAAAACAGCCAGGGCCTGATGCTGCAGAGTGATCAGCACCAGCAATAACAGCTGAAGGTCAGCTATGCAGCATTGTAGGAGGTGTAAGGAAATGCAGTTTCCTTTCTGATGCTGTTTTTTTTCTCACTCCAGGGTATTTAGTACAAGAAATTAAAAAAGCGGGTATTTCACTTCCTGAAGGAGATGTTGCTCCTCCTGCCCCCTTGCTGAAACACATTTTAGAAATCCAGGTAACTTTTCCACTAAACAGATGCCAAAGTGTAGGGTCTTGGAACTTAATTTCAGACTTAATTACTTGCTCTGACTTCAGTTGTAGGTGTGTGACAGGGGTCACAGAAGGATTTGATTTCCTTTTTGTCTGATTGTTTTCCTTCCTGCCAGTGTCACTACAAACCCTGCCAGTGAGGTCTTGCTGTTAACTCAGAATCCCTGGCAAAGGATCAAAGCCAATTCCTGGGGTGTGCAGTCAGCCATTGGATTTGATGGATTGGGATATTACGCTGTTCCAGGCAAAGTGTTATCTTTAGATATAATGCCTCAGCCTCATTTATTGCTTTGGGACTTACTAAGACTCTTTTTGCATCTGAAATTTCCAGGGGTGTGGGAGTTTTATATGCCCAAGGCTCTGCAGGTTCCAGTGCTTGTTGCACAGCAGAATGTGGTGCTGTTTTCTCTGAATGCTTTTTCTTGTGTTTTGTTAGACATAGAAGCTGGTAAAACACAGATACAATTCTGAATAACATTCTGTTTTGTTGTAATTCTGTTGAAAGAATAAATTAGTGTCTACCTGAAGTTCTGATTCTGGGTCTGCATTGCTTAGGCAGGAGGCAGAACAGACTTAACAGATGCCAGTGGGGGATCAAGTGCACTCAGTACAAAGGAACCTTTGGCAGGCTGAGGGATAAGCTTATGAAGCTTAAGTTAGTTAAGAAATTGGGAACCTCTCATTGGGAACCTGTGGCAAATAACATGTGCTGAAAATTAATTCTACTCTGTTTTCCGAAATCATGGAACTGATTCTGTGTCTTTTCCTTTCCTTTGTGTCTTAGGAACAGCTGCAGAAGCTGGAAACAGAATTGAGAGAAGTGACTAAAAACAAGGAAAAACTGCGGAAGAACCTGCTTGAGCTGATAGAATACAAGTACATGCTGAAAGTCACACAGAGCATTGTCAGGAGAACATCTGAGGTACTGCTGGGGGAGTGTGCCAGGGGTTGTGTGCGTGGGGCATTTTTGGTGCACCTTGTTGTGGGTTGCAGTTCAGTGCATGACTTGGTGTTGGGCTTTGCAGCCCTGGACATTGTTATTCTGGTTTGTGCCAGGCTGGGCTCATGTCCAGGGCAAAATGCAGCCCTGAGCTTGGGGGAGCTTGGTGATTTCTCTCTCGAATTGAGTGTTACTGCTGGGGCTGGTTGAAGATGAATGTGTAATTGGGTTATTTTGATGCATAAATTGTGCTGAGAAATTTGTGGTGTAATTTTTGCAACACTGACTTAAATCGCTAAGAGAGATCAAGAGATCTCCCTGTTGCCTGAATTGAACATGGGGAGGTGTTTTGTATTTTTAATTAAATAATCTACTTAATTAGCTTTTCTTCTTCAGGATAATAATGGGATGAAAATTTTTTTTTCCTGAAAGCCATGAATGATCCTTCTTTTTTATTTGCTAGTATGAATCCCATTTACATGCGAATTATGAAGAATTCCCATCTGTGGAAAGTGAGCCATTGGTGGATTACAACTGCATGCACAGACTGAGTGCCAGGCTGGGGTAGGTGTGGGGCAGCCACGTGTGTGGGGCAGCCACGGGTGTGGGACAGCACGTCTGGTCAGCATGTGCTGCTTCCAAAGTGCTTAAGGAGCTGCTGTGAAAAATGGGTTGCTCTCTTAAAAGATGGACTGTAGTGATCTCAGATGTGCTAAACAGTTTTAGGCAAGGTAGGAGTCTGACCCCAGTGTGCCTTTGTAACAGAACTGGGTTATTTGAAGAGGTAAGTAGGACAGTGCCAAAAAAACTTGTCACAAAGGTTCCATCAAACCAAGGATGTGTGTAAAAGAGAAGCTCTCAGTTAGTACTTCCTGCTACTGTTTGAACTCTTTTTTCTGTGATAAACACACAGGGTTTTAATCACCTGGCAGAGTCAGTGGTAAATGGGACATTAATTGTGTTGCCTTTGAAGTGCTGAGTGGATACTGCTGTTTATGGAGTCATTATGAGAGGGTTTTGTGCCAAGAAAAAATTAAGAACCTCACTGTCACAGAGATAACCAGTTAGATATAATTCTAGTTGTATGCTCAGGGTTGCAGTCTGTTTATTTTGCAAATAGAAATTTTATGTACCAACTGGTATTTTCCATACCAGTTACTTCCTTTTCAAGGTGGTGCTTCCGTCTCCAGCCATGGCAGACATTGAATTATTGTGACCGTGTGATCCTGAGTGATGTTGTACTCTGAGTTTCTAATTTTCTTGTGGATTTTATCTTACATTTCAAATTTCTCTTTTTTCCATAGGTTCATATCTGGGTTAGTTCACAGAGCAAAAATTGAAGCATTTGAAAAAACACTGTGGAGAGTGTGTAAAGGGTATCCCTTCCTTACATATGCAGAGCTGGATGAGGCTCTGGAAGATCCAGATACAGTGAGTAAACACTGTAATGAGCAGTCTATTTTGTTTGTACTTTTCTTACCATTTGGAGGAACTGTTGCTCAGGGCTGCCTGCAGTGAATGGAAATGGTTTTCCAGTGCCCTTGGAGGAAAAGCTATTTTTAAGTATTAAAACATGTAAGACTTGAAAATTGGAGGTCTTGATGCCAATGTCAGTATAGGAGTGGCAGTGAATTTATTGTGGTTCAGCTCTAGGAGTGCAGAACTTTATTGGGGAATAGCAGTGACTTTATGATTGGCCACCTTGATCAAAACACGTGGCATAAATGGCTGCTTGGATATTTATTAACTAGGTCTGTGCAGTGCATTGCCTTTAAATAGCCATTTTACTTGTTCAAAAAGTCAAGCACAGCTGGTTCTCTGTGAGGTTTTTTCCTCTGAACTTATAAAATTCACTTCTTATTTATGGTAGCTTAATCTATCACCTTTTTTTTTTGCTTCTATTCTAATTTGTTACCTTTTGTTTAGACTCCTTTATTACTAAGAATTCTGAGATGGTAAAATAAAATCTTTCTTTTATTTTCCCTGAAAACTTTTTCTAGTTTTCTTCAACATACCACAAAAAAAAAAAAAAGAAACTGACACACTTGAATTTTATTGTTTGATCTTCATTAAAAATGATGGAAGGTTAATGCTGCTAACACAGCCTTTTCTAATTATTCAGCTTTGTTGTTTTGCTTTATAATTATATCACAGTGGAGTTGCTGGTTTAAAACACACTTCATTAAGTTAACTTATTTTGTTTTTATTAGGGTGAAAGCACAAGGTGGGTTGCTTTCTTAGTGTCCTATTGGGGTGAACAACTTGGCCAGAAAGTTAAGAAGATTTGTGACTGGTAAGAAGTAAAACTAATATATAGAATTTCTTCATACCTGAGTTATTTTCTAGTTGGTTTTTCCCCTGCACCCCTTTCTTGTAAGTGTTGATTTTTAGACAAGGGGTTTAAAGTTGAATTTGTTCCTCCTTTCTTTTCATCCAGCTCTATAATTATGCCACATACAAATAAATCTGAGTCATTTTACCTGCACTCTTTACTAAGTACATGCAAAATACCAACTCCCTCAGTTGAATCTGTCCCGTGGTTACTAAATGAGTGTTTCAGATTTGGCTGTGGCACAGGGAGGGGGTGATTTGGTTTGGTTTGGTTGATATTTACACAGAGCTCTGTGTTTCTGTAGCTACCACTGCCATGTGTATCCCTACCCAGACAGCACCGAGGAGCGCCGGGCGGTTGTCGAAGGACTAAACGTTCGTATTCAGGATCTCACTACTGTGAGTAAATGACAGTTTTCCTTTTGCTTGAGTTGTTGCACTGTGGGAAATAATTTGATAAATCACAGCATTCAGTACATATTTCTAAAATACAGCTTTGGAGCTCAGTATCAGTATCATGGCCCTGGTCTTGTGTTGCGTGGTCTGTTAAACCTCAGGGCACTTGACATTGCCTTCTGTTGTCAGCAGTGGTTTCCTTGGTTTGCTTGCCCTCCTAAAAACATGGCCCAGGGGCTCTTGCTGTGATCAACACAGTCACTGTCACATTTATAGTGAAATCCTTGGGTTTTTTTTCTTGGACAAAGGTGCTGAATAAAACTGAGGAATACTTACACCAGGTCTTGTGTAAAGCATCCGAATCCATCTACACGTGGGTTATCCAAGTGAAGAAGATGAAAGCCATTTACCATGTACTCAACCTGTGCAGTTTTGATGTCACAAAGAAGTGTTTAATTGCTGAGGTTTGGTGTCCAGTGGCTGATCTGCAAAGTTTGCGCCAGGCGTTGGATGAAGGTTCGGTAAGTCAGCTCAGAGCTCACTGATGTTAAAACTTTGGTCTTGAACTAACTATAGAGATAAAAAAAGAAAATAATTATTAAAAATAGGCTGAAAGGAGGCAGATTTGGGTCTCTTTTAACTTGTATAAAACAATTTTTTATAAGCAGAGCCTTTATTTAGTGTGGTTTTTTTTTTCTTGAGTAACTTCTGTGTTGGACCCGAGTCCTGCTGGGCTCACAGTGCTATTAGCAGTCTCATCAAGCTGCAGTTTCCTTGTGCTGGTTTTTGTTTTATAAAAGAGAGTTTCTAATAACAAATCTTTGTTTGATAATACTGACTGGTGAGTCTTATCTGATATTTCATATGAAGGAAGGACAAGACTGCATAATCAGTTTTTCTACAGGAGGCACAAATGTTTAGCTTTAATTTAGTGGTATTTCAGATCAGTGAAACTGCTGATGGGGCAGGTGTTTTCAGTTTGGATAGATTAACAGAGATCTTATACAAATTTATCTTCTGTCTGTAATCAGAGGAAGAGTGGAGCTACAATTCCCTCATGCATGGAAACCATCAGGACAACACAACCTCCTCCAACTTTGATCCGTACCAATAAATTCACCTCAGGGTTCCAGAACATTGTTGATGCTTATGGAGTTGGAAGCTATGGGGAAGTCAATCCAGGTTGGTCCTTCTGAAAGCTGAACTGGGAGCTGTGCTGTTATTACTGTTTGCCTTAATACCTTGATGAATTGGGCACCAGTAAAGGCAAAATGGTGAAAACCACCCTGCTTGTGTGTTCAGCTGTTCCAAAATTTCAGTAGCCCATCCAAAGTACAAATGATACTCCAAGCAGTAGATAGGATTTGATTTCCCTGAGTTATTTTAGCATTCCAGGTGCTGATAATAGCTGTGTAATATCTCTTTACATGTGTTACTTTGGGTAGGATAAGATATTTAGAGGAAAAAAAAGAGAATTTTGGTAATGGTTACAACTTACTGAAGTGAGGAGCTCATCACTTGGAGACTTCAGTTTGTTGTACAGCTCAGTCTAATATGTACTTGCAGCTCTGTTGACTGTGTTATTCTGTACAGGAGAATATACATTATAAAACACATCTGAAATACCCACTTTTTTAGGAAGAACTGTTTGTGTTTTATTTCCTGAGCTCATCCTGTTATCCTCAGAACTGTCATTGCTAAGGGATACACAATCAATAAGCTTTAAACTGATCTAAATTTATAACGTGGGGAAAAGGTCTCCTAGTAGGGGGTGGAATGTCTTTCAAACTTAAAGCCAAAAACTTTGAGAGATTAAAGTAATTGGATTGCTTAGGCATAATTCAGACAGTTGTGCTGTGCCTGACACCTCTTGTGTTCCTTTCAGCTCTCTACACCATCATCACCTTTCCCTTCTTCTTTGCTGTTATGTTTGGAGACCTGGGGCATGGGCTGCTCATGTTCATATTTGCACTTGTGACAATCCTGTATGAAAATCACCCCAGGTTAAAAAGATCACAAGATGAGGTAAAAGGAATTACAAATTATTTACTTCCCATCCATCCAGATCCCTTGAACAGTCACTATATTTCTGAAAAGTAATTTATTGCACATGCATTTGGGTTTCTTCCTTTGTTTCGTGATTTTCTGTGTTTCAAGTCATCATATTCCTTGAGATTAATGTGATATCTTAAATGAGTTACTTGTTTTGAAAGAGCAAAAATAATCAAGTTCTTATGAAAGACAGACTTCGGTTGATACCTTTGGGCTTGTTTTTCCTTCTGCCAGAGCTATTCAATGGTGTATTTACAGAATGTGGTTACAGTGACAAAGTGGGGAGAAAATGATTTTTCAAATTCCATCTTAAATTTATGAAACTTCATTTAATCTCATTTTTTAATCATACAGGGTTGGATACACCTGCATCTCTCGTTAGCAGTGTATTTAATTAAGAATGGCTGCAAATGTATAACTTCTTGTAAACTCGTCCCAGGAAGGAAATGGCTTTAAAAGACTGTTTGTTAATGTAATACTGTCAGTGAGAAAAGTCTCAGTGTGTGTCATGAGGGCTCATATTCCTTAATGACTGTTCCCAAAAATTTTTAAGCTTTTAGAAGTCTTTGTGTGTCCACAAATGTGTTTCTTTTACAAATGTCTAGAGAACCATTGCTCACAGAGCTGATGATATTCTCGTTTTTTTCCAATCCCTACAGATAATGAAAATGTTATTTGAAGGCCGATACGTGATTTTGTTGATGGGTCTGTTTTCTGTATACACTGGATTGATCTACAACGACTGTTTTTCCAAGTCAATAAATATATTTGGATCTGGATGGAATGTTTCAGCGATGTATGAGCAGGTTTGGAAGTGAGTAGCATGTTTGCTACACCATTAAACCAGAGATGTCCTTTCTGCAGCAGTTTAACCTTTTTGTTCTCCTGTTTTAACTCTCTTCTTACGGTTTGTCTTTGTACTGATGTTTTAATTTGTCTCCATTTAATACTTTTTCCAGGGGTATCTCTCTATATGTACATCAGATTTTGAGAAGAATAGAAAACACAGGGCTAGTTTTGGAGGAATTTGTCCTGGGTCCTGCTTCTGGAATGAACAGCTGAGCAGCCTTAGCATTTACTCTGAAGAAATTAATTCATGAAGTTAATTAATTGCCTGGCAATCATTAGTCTCTGCACAGCTTTTCTTGATAGTAAAAAAGAAATAGACTGTGTGAATTGTCAAACCTGCTTTCTGTCAGTGGAATAACCTTAGTGCTTTGAGGTTTCATCCCCTGTGCTGTTTAGAAGTTCCCAGCTTGAATCTCATGTTGCCTCAAAAACAGGAAGTGGCTTAAAATAGTCCAGTCACAACCACTGACTTTGGTTACAATGAGAGCAGGTTGTGTGTGCTGTGTTAGTTTAAACTACATGAAGTTAGAGTGGAAATTTTCCCTTGCAAAAGGCAGCAATTATTCCTTGGGTGTCTGAATTTTACACAGAAGCAGACTGTGAACTTTTAAAATGAAACTTTCAGTTCTAGGGGAATGAGGAATAAAATCCATAAGCTCTCCTTTCAAAGACAGTGCAAATTGAGCCCAAACTGAGAGTTTCTAGTTGGGTTTTTTGCTGTTGTTTGTGTTGGCCAGGACATTTTGCTTAGAAATCCTTCTAGTCTTTGAAAGTGTGACAGTGGGTGAGTTAGTCAGGTAAAGTGTGTACTTAATCATATGTCACTGATTAAACAGTGTCAGATCTGAGTGTGTATTTTGTTCTCTACAGGCCTGGGGATCTGGAGTCCAACAGATTCTTAGCACTGGATCCAAACGTTTCTGGTGTATTCAATGGAGCTTATCCCTTTGGAATCGATCCGGTCAGTTTTATTCTTTTGAATTATCCACTTGTGATGATCACTCATTCGTACATTAGATCTTTGTATGTGTATTAGGAAGGTAAATCTTACTGTGGAAAAATTACATTTCTGTTTGCATTCTCCATGCAAGAAAACTTTCTCTTTTGACAAGTCAAACTTTAACTGCTTTCACAACACTCAAATTTTTGTTATGATCTCCATTTGAAGTAAAATTCTGATCTCCAGTAAAGGAAGGATGCTGGTTTATTCCTTCTGTTATGCTGTTCATTAATGCTGGTTTTGTGTTTTCTTCCTCAGATATGGAACTTGGCAAGCAACCGCCTCACTTTTTTAAATTCTTTCAAAATGAAAATGTCGGTGATTTTTGGAGTGACTCACATGACGTTTGGAGTTGTATTGGGGCTGTTTAACCACTTGTAAGTACAAGGAGTTAAAATAACATTTTTGTCAAATCTGGAATGATAACATTTAATCTGGTGAGAGAAACTGGAATTATTTTTTGAAAACAGAACAATAGTAACTGTGAAAACTGTTCTTAAAAAAAGACAGTAACAGAGAGGTTTTCCTTCACATAAATGAGGTGATGGATCAGTATTATGCCAAAAATCTGAAGACATCCATTAATACAAGGCTTTATTTCACTTGTTGGTAAATAAAGATACATGCCTCTTCTGGGCTTAATTTCTACTGAAATACCTAATAAAATTTTGCTGAATAAGAAGAAATCAGTTTTGGATTGTAATGCCAGTCTTGCTGTTTAAAAGTGCTGGGTGCTGCTTTGTTTTATTGGAATCATATTTGGCCATGTTGATCTTTCTTTTTCACACTTGTTCTTAATCCCATCCCCCCTTGTTTTTATCTTTTAGGCATTTCAAGAAGACGTACAATATTTACTTGGTTTTTATTCCTGAACTGTTGTTCATGATGAGCATCTTTGGCTACCTTGTGTTTATGATCTTCTTCAAATGGTTGGCTTACTCTGCAGAGGACTCCACATCTGCTCCCAGTATTCTGATCCAGTTTATTAACATGTTCCTGTTCCCTGGTGGTGGGGAAACCACGGGCCTCTACCCTGGCCAGGTGAGCAGTGTTCTTACACACTTCTGACACCCTGTGCAGGTAACACTTCAAAGGAAAAGGGGATGGCTTTTCCCACTTTGGATTTTGTGATCTAATCTTCACTTTTTCCCTCCTCAAACAGGCTGCTCTGCAGAGGTTTTTACTTAGTGTTGCTTTTCTCTGTGTTCCCGTTATGCTTCTTGGGAAGCCGCTGTATTTGTATTGGTTGCACAGCGGAGGCCGCGGCATCAGGATGTGCAGGGTGAGCACTGAAAGGTGTTTGCTTAGTGGGGAAGAATTCAGATGGTGTTGGGTGGCACAGAGGAATTTCCTCACTGGATATTTCCCAGAATGAGTTGGGTTGGAAGGGACCTTAGAGATCATCTTGTTCCAACGCCCTGCCATGGTCAGGGACACCTTCCACCATCCCAGGTTGCTCCAAGCCCTGTCCAACCTGGCCTTGGACACTTCCAGGGATGGGGCAGCCACAACTTCTCTGGGAACCTGTGCCAGGGCCTGCCCACCCTCACAGGAAAGAGTTTCTTCTGTGTACCAACTTAAATTTCCAGTCTTTGAACCCATTACTCCTTGTCCTGTCACTCCTGTTCCTGTTTAACTCAAAGTACTTTGTTCCTCTAAATCTTTTTGCCTTTGCCTGCAACTACTTTAAATAACCTTTTAAAATGCCATGGCAGCTGCTTGAAGACACATTTCCATTTTGTAGAGTGGCTACAGGCCAATCCGAAAAGAAAGTGAAGAAGAACTTTCTCTGCTGACCTGTCCTGATGTGGAGGAAGGCGGCAGCCACGCAGACAGTGGGTCCAGAGAGGGGGATGCAGAGGAGGTAAAATGCTTTACCTTAATCTCTAGTATGTATGTCCTTAAAAGCAAATTAGAAGTGGGAAGTCAATAAGATAACCCGTGCAGTGTGTGCCTGGAAGTTTTGAAGAAAATTAGCCGAGCCTTTACAGAGACTTTGAGGCCTGAATCCAGTTTATCTGTATTTATTTGTTGCTATCTTAGTATTGTGAGTTGCTTCAGTTTCCTGATGTGCAGAATCTGTGTAGTATTTGCTTTGCTGGGGTAGTAGACTCATTTCTTACGTGTAGAAAACCCAAGAATTATTTGCTTAAGTAAAATGTGTGGTAGTTTCATACAAAGTGTTGAAAGTTGCCGTAACATTTGTCGTGAGACTCTTCGTTAGCAACAAATAATTATTCTTAGAGCTTACAGTGTTAGTGTATTACTATTAGTAGTTATTTTTCTATTAGTAGCATTACTAATAATTAACCTGCTTTTAAAGATGCAAAAATTGACATGTTAAACTTACAACCTGACTAGAATGGGAATTAGAACTAGTGGAACCATGGCTGGTTTTAGTACTTAGAATTTCCAGTTATTAGATCATATTTCTTGTGAGAAACATAAATTGCATTCATTTTTTATCTATCACCAATAGAGAACATTTATGAAAACTGAGTGGAAGATACAGCATCTGATTTTTTTTAGTGAAGTTTTTGGAATAAAGATCTGACATATGATATGAAATCAATGTATTTCCCTTCAATGGAATGTTTCTCCCACTTCTATTAAGATTTGCAGGTGAATGTTTTTGTTCTCTCTGTGTTGTTTAAATTGATAAAAATTTATTTTTATCTTTCAGCTGAATTTTGCAGATGTTTTTATGAATCAAGTGATTCATACCATTGAATACTGCCTGGGATGTATTTCTAACACAGCCTCATATCTGAGACTCTGGGCATTAAGTCTGGCTCATGCACGTAAGTGGGAGATTTTTTTTGATATTTGTGTGTTTTGTCCCACGTATGTCTTTATTTTCAGTGCTGGTTAGAGGGAGGTTGGCCTGTCCAAGTGATACTAATATGAAATTATCTTTTTCTTAATTAAACAAAAAAAATCCCTGTTTAAACTAATAATGATCTATGGAAGCCCCCAGACAAAAATTGTGACTTTATATAAAATATTGCTCTCAGTAGGTCAGATTTTGACACTGACTTTGAAACCTTTAAATATTTGAGGGGTTTGGGGGCAAGGTGGAGGTGCTGACATCAACATGAATTATGAAATCCTTTTGATTTTCCCCAGAGTTGTCCGAAGTTCTGTGGCAGATGGTGATGAGGGTGGGTCTCCGTGTGGACACCACGTTCGGGGTCGTCCTGCTGGTCCCTGTCCTGGCCTTCTTTGCTGTGCTGACAGTTTTTATCCTGTTGATCATGGAGGGCCTTTCTGCTTTTCTCCATGCCATTCGCCTTCACTGGTAAGTTCATTTGCAGCTTTAGCACATACTGGCTTGTTCAAGAGGAATTTTTATGTCAAAATATGAGGTGCCTCGTTAAAAAAGCATAAAATTCAACAGCTTCATGCTACTGGAGTAGATTTATTTAATCATATTAAGTAGATTATAGTATTAAATAGATTTAATCATATTGAATAAATGGTTTGTTAGTTGGATGTGATTGTTCCTCTGGAATATTTTCAGTAAATTCAAATTTATTGGCTTATGATGCATATTAACCTCAGCCACATTCAGAGTTGGTTTTGGTGCAAACTACGAGTACATTTAATTTATAGTAATGCAGATTTTCATAATGTAGAATATTAGTAACATGGATAAGTATTTTTAATCTCAGTCTGGTTGTCTCACAGTACAATCTCTTTAATTTACTTGGTTCAACAGAACATTTATATTAGTGAGTGGGGCTGCCAACCCTTAAGTATTTTATTCCTTTCTTGGTCTTAATATCAAAATCTCTGCACACTGGAGTGGATTCAGAGCATGTTTAGTTTGAAACCTGATGAAATTTGAAGTTTAAGAAAATGAATATAGTGTACAAAGACAGGAGGCAGAGCTGTGAGCATGATTGTTTGGGATTCATTTACAGTCTCTTTTCTGTCTCGTTCCAGGGTGGAATTTCAGAACAAATTCTACTCCGGTGCAGGATACAAGTTTACGCCTTTCTCTTTTAAGCACATTTCTTTACATTTTAATAAAGATGATGTATGATAGTTTGGCTGCTGTCAGCAGGAATGTTTGGAATTGTCTGCAAATAACTGTGTGATTGAGTCTTACCTATGAATGGTTCCTTGTGGAAGAAAGTGATTTTCACTGATTGCCTTATTATAATGCAGCCAAACAGGACTGTAAAATAAATATACCTCCCATAGAAAGACAGGGCACATCTGGAGCATCTTGTAAAGTATATGGATGCAAAATGTACTTTTTTCTTGATAAACTAATGTAAATTAATTTTATTCTTAAGAAAAAGCGTTGTTACTGCTTGTCCTAAAGCCCATTTTTTGAGGCTGTTTATTTTCTTGAATGGTTACTTTTAAGTTATCTGAAAGACTTTTCATCATATTAAACATTTATTACTAATCACATATTTAACTGAGCTGCATCTTGTGCACTTTGGGAATGATTCAACATTGCAAATTCAACAATGCAGCAGAAACAATGTATGTTTTTGGTATCTATTCCAGGATAATTATGAACTGTAAATCTATACACAGCAATGCAATGTGCTCTTTTGTGGCCATATTTAAAATTGCACTAGAAATGTGAACTGTTCTTTCCAAGTTCTGCCCAAAGTTACTGCTTTAAGCTTTTGGAAACCACACTGATATTTATATTTAATGTCATGGAAGAAGACAGGATTGGAAGCGTTCCTCCTTTTCCCTGTAGTGAAGAATAACTTTTGCACAGGGAATAAAGAACTGGCCTCGCTCCTCGTGTAAGGACACACTGACAGCACTACCTGAGGTTGAGAACCTAATTTATACCAAATAGGTGGAAAGAGGTAGTTTTATATTATTTTTCTATCAGTGTGAAAACGAGGATCTTGCCGTCATCTTAACCACCTGGGCCACACACGAACAGCACGAGTTACATTTTACACTTGTTTCAGGGGAATTCCCAATAAAGCTTCGTCCGAGCCCAGCCGAGCGCGGCCCGTGTTTGGCCGGAGCCCTTTGTCTGTCCCCGAGGGGCTGAGGGGAACGAGGGCCCTGAGGGGCGGCCGGGGCTGAGCGGGAGGACGGGCGGCCGAGAGGGGAAGGAGCGGGCGGTGCTGCGAGGGAGAAGCCCCCGTAAAGGGAAGGATCGGGCGGCCGTGAGGGGCGGCCGGTGCTGAGGGGTACAACGGGCGGCCGTGAGGGGAAGGGGTAGGCGATCCTGCGAGGCAGAAGCCTCCATGAGGGGAAGGGCCGACAAGTGCTGAGGGGAAGGAGCGAGCGGTGTTGCGAGGAAGAAGCCCCGTGAGGGGAAGGAGCGGGCGGTGCTGCGAGGAAGATGCCCCCGTGAGGGGAAGGAGCGGGCGGCGGTGCGAGGAAGATGCGCCCGTGAGGGGAAGGAGCGGGCGGTGCTGCGAGGAAGAAGCCCCGTGAGGGGAAGGAGAGGGCGGTGCTGCGAGGAAGAAGCCCCGTGAGGGGAAAGAACGGGCGGTGCTGCGAGGAAGAAGCCCCGTGAGGGGAAGGAGAGGGCGGCGGTGCGAGGAAGAAGCCCCGTGAGGGGAAGGAGCGGGCGGCGGTGCGAGGAAGATGCCCCCGTGAGGGGAAGGAGCGGGCGGTGCTGTGAGGAAGAAGTCCCCGTGAGGGGCGGTGCGGGGGAGTGCGGGGCGGGCCCGCGGCCCCTCGAGGCTCCTCCCGAGCCGGGCCGTGTCTCGTCCCCGCCCCGTTGCCGTGGCCACCGTGAAGGCGTCGCGGTGCCGCCGCCATGAGCATGGACGACGTGCGGCTGCGGTGGCTACGGGACCGAGCGCTCGCCCTGCTGGGTCTGAGCGACCCGGCGCCTCTGGAGGAGCTGCTGAGCGAGGGGCCGCGGGCCGCGCTGCGCCTCTTCGGCGGCGACGATGCGGGCGGAGCGGGCCCGGCGCTGCTGCTGCTGCTGCGGGCCCAGCACGGTGAGCAGGCGGTGGGGGAGGCCCCGCTCCCGGCCCGCTGAGACCCCCACCCCCGGGCACTGTCTGGCCCCGCGCCCCGGCTCTGTCCTTCCTCCTCCCTCAGGGCCTTGTTTGCCCCATGTACTGAGTCGTAGCCCCGTGACTCCTCGTCCTTACTCCTCTCCTCGCCTCTCCATCCCTAGGGCTGTGTGGTTCTGAACCCCTTCAATCCCACCCGTCTGCAGAACTCTGGACCCTCTGGTTGTGCCTGGGTGGGGTTTGCACCATCCCTGCTTTGGAGTGGTTATACTGTGCTTTCCTCCCATTTTTGATTGTGCAGATACACGTGACACGAGGGAGTTTGCAGAGGAGCAGCAGGAGGAAGGCACAGGTGACCCTGTGCTGAGCAGGGTTTGAGTGGCCAAAGCATGGCCATTGCAAGACATGTGGGCTGGACGTGAGCAGCTGATGTTGTTTTCTTAAGCAGATCCAGCAGAATCTGTAACATTAGCAGCTTCTTGTCCCAGGAAAGCAGATTTGATTTTGTGGAGAGTCTCCTGGACACTGTGGCTGATGAGTGTTTTCCCAAAAGAAACTAAGATGAACAAAATCAACCCACAAACACAGGTCTTCTTTGTCTGTGACATCTTTTACTAACCTTATAATTTCAAATTTTTAGAGATTAATTTTATTCAAATAAGTAGAATATGTTCCCTTTAGTACGAACAAAGTAATTTACCTTGTCTTAGGAGTTGCAAGCTCTGCTCTTTATTCTGATGTAAAGTTTTGGGGATAAAAGTGGTGATCCTGTAAAGAGCGAAGACTGGTGCAGTACTTTAACCACAGTATTGTACAGAAGCCTTTCACAAAAAAAGGGAAAAAATAATGAAGGAAAGAGTGCATGACAAACCCCTTAATTATTTACATTTTCATTTACAAAGTATTTTCATCTTGGAACATGTTAATCCACTTATTTTGCCGTAAAAGATCAATTGTGTTGGAAAATGCTGGTAAGGATATTCTAAATAAAGACCAGTTTCCTGTGGAACACAGTACAGTCCCTTGGTTGTTTGGATTCAGTTCTGCAGCCATAATACTCTCCTGAGGAGAAGTGTACAATTAACACTGAGTTTGGATGGCTTTTTGTTGAAAGGTGATCCTGACGATGGAAGAAAATGCCCAGTCATTTAGTTTGAGAAAAATTGGACAGATCCATCTTATATGTAAGAATAATGTTTTTTAACTGAGTTCTCTGGTGTTGCTCTTTCTTAGGGCTGACTCAGAAAAGCAAGACATCCCCTCTGCAACCTGCAGATAGTGGGAGTGTGTCAGGTGATGTATCAGCTGTGTCCAGTGGGCCTGAATTGAGTAAACCAGAGCAAAGATTTCCACCTGATGGGACAGAACACACCCCACAGGTACAGGTGTTGTGTTTCACTCTGTCCTTTTCTGGGTGCTGCTTTTCTGATGTAAATGTTTCAGTAAAACGGGTAGTCAAATCAAAAAGGTTCAGTGCAGAGCAAGGACTCAGAGAAGAACATTTTACAAGAACAGGAATTTCCATTGAAAGCCAGCAGCCTGTGGTGTCTGCCACAGCCTCTGACATTGGCAAGACCTTGCAAAGGTGATTTACTGGGCAAAAC
This sequence comes from Pithys albifrons albifrons, assembly GCF_047495875.1. NCBI lineage: Eukaryota > Metazoa > Chordata > Aves > Passeriformes > Thamnophilidae > Pithys > Pithys albifrons. The sequence continues at coordinate 5,626,916 of NC_092474.1, read as the reverse complement.
ACTGACTTTGGGTGAGGAAATGCAGCAGTGAGTTACTCAGGTACTGCATTAACTGTTCCCAGAGTTGCTTGTAAAAGAATAGTTGCAGATGGAATAATTGCTATGTAATGACACCACAGGGGGAGCAGGTAGGGAACAGTGGACAGAGGCTTTTGTACCTCAAGTCTTTTCATTATTAGATGGTCTGGGGTTTGTAACTGGACTTAGTTTATGACTGAGATACAAGTGGAAGGGGAGTAGGTGCAAATTCTCAGATACAGGAGGCATTTAGTGCTTTCTCATGTTTCAAGCACTAATGCTTCTAGTCCTTTTTGTCTGGAAATCAATGTTGTTTCCAGAGTTGATGCTTTTTATTGTTAGTTGAGTGATTTTTTACCATTTCATAGATGTTATTAGTTTATTTGGACAGCAATGTGGAGATAATGGAGTTAAACTAATGGTTCTATCCTATCTCAGGCAAACATTTTCTTGCTCTTAAGGGACATGACAGCAAACAGGAATAGTCATTTATCCTTTTTATTCTCTGTTTCAGCTACAAGAACAGAAGATTGACAAAGTGTGTTTCTGTGTGGCTCTGGATGAAATTCCTGAAGGATTTGTGTCAGATTTTACCGTGTATTTCCTGAGAGACACCAAAGGTGTGTGCCCTGAAGAACTGCAATCTCAGTGTTTTGGGTTTTGCATGAAGCAGCACTTCCCATTGGGAAAATGTGACTGGGATTCAGGATAGTGCATATCCAGCCTAATTGGTGGGTAGGAATACAGTCAGAATAGAACCAGGAATCAGGAGTGCTTGGTCATTTTATGGCAGTTCTGTGCAAGCTTATCCTGACCTATATGAAGAATAAGAGTTCAAATCAAGGCCACTGTTTTTATGAGCAGAAAACCATTTTCTAATTCTCAGTCTGGATTGTCAAGGCTTAGACCCAGGTGATGACACTGAAGTATTTTTCTGCCCTTTCTGAAAAAGCATCTGCACTATTAAAACCAGCAATAGTTTTGAACGTGACTTGCCTCAAACCTTGTAGTTTAACTTACTATAAAAAGGACTTTATGCTTTCTGTATCAAATATTTAGATTTATACTAATTGTTTGTATACTTTTTAGAAAGAGTTGCTGAACCTGGTGACCTGACTGAAGCGAATGAGATTCTTCCTCAAGTGATAAAGTCTGGCATACTGACTGATGCTGCTGCTTTGATGATAAAGGATGCCATCCCCCAGGTAAGTGTGTTACAGCTCTTATGTAGGGAGCCTTGAGAGTTTCTAGGAGTGATTTGCCTCTTTAGTATTCAGCTGAGCATATGGAAATACTGCTATTTAGTAAGTGACCTTAATATGCCAAAATGAAGGTTTTGTAATCCTTGTTTGATATTTTGTTTCCCATTTTTTGTAAAGATGTGGAGATGGGCATTATTTCATTGCCTGGCCCTGTATGAGAGTCATTTCAGAGGGTGACATCAGCCACCTTTATTTCTGTGCTCTCAGATTTCCATACAGACGTGCTGGAGCTGTTTCCCTGCAGAGCTTGGAGCAGAGAGAATGATGCCAAAGGAGTGAAGTGAAAGAAGACAAACTTAAATTAGATTTTAGATCAATGTCCGGTGCTTAAGTGAATTGCTGGTAAACTTTTTTTAATATGACCCATCTAATCTATGGCTCCTTTTTGAATTCTAGGTGTTTTCACCCTCCCATGACCAGCAAGAGGAAACTTCCTTTGATTCAGACAGTGAAAACACAGATTCTGAAGAAAGGAATTTTCCAGAGTCTGAACTTGCAGAAAAGAAAGACCAGCCTGTGGAAACCTCTAATACTCCAGTAAGGAAAGAATCTATACAAGAAACTGAAGGTGAGTGTTGTGCCTCTGCAGCACTGTGGGCATTGGAGCACATGGCAGGGCAAAGAGTTTCACCTCAGAATGGCTTTGGGTAGAATAACAAATAGGATTTCTGGGGAGGCTCTAGAGCTGATTGAAGTTTCTCTTTGCTGACACCAGCAGTGTTTTTCCTGCCCTGAAGCAGAGCAGGCAGCATGGAGAAATGGATGAAATCAGTGATAAGTCTCTCAGGCAGTCTGGAGTAAAAACAGGAGAGAGGGTTGGACATGTCTCATCTCTTCAGGGTCTCAGGCCATAGTGGGGTATGAAAGTGTAGTTCAAATTAGATTTTCATGTATTGTTTGGTGTCCCTTCTCTGACAGGAGCTGCTGTCATGCCATTTTATAGGAATATATATTTGTTTGCACTTTGTTAACTATCAAAAAACTATTTTGCCCTCTTCTCAAGCAGACAGGGCAGGTGGTTTGTTCCCTGTGCTCAGGTGGCCAGCAAGGGGGAAGGCAGAAGCTGTTCCAGTGCTGTCGGAACGAGACAGTTCATTCCGTGTGCCTTTTCTTCCAGTAGGAGATATTGAACTGGAGATACCAACTGTAAATCTTGATGGAGACGTGGCAGTTCTTGCCACAGATCCATTGGTGGTTCAGTCTTTGGAAAGTTGTGCAATGACCTGGCAGAAGTTGATTTCCACAGTTCTGAAGCAACAACTGAGAAAGGTCCCACAGGTAACGTTGTCTGTAACACCAGGATGCTGTTCCTGCCAAAGACTTTGCTTCCTTCCCCTACAAGAATATCTTTGAATGGTTGTGTAAATTTTTAATTCCTCTTCATGTTTGATTTTTGAAAAAAAATTTACTAATTGATGAAAAGTAGAAAAAAACTAGTGAAGAACTGTGTGGCTCTGGGAAGTAGAATATAAATAGAATATAAAGTAACTCACTGCAGGTCCTACCCACACAGGATAACTAAGGGACTTTTGTTATCTGCACCCTTCTAAAGAGCTATGAAATACTAAAACCTGCAGTGATTTTTTAATAGAAAATGATATTTTTGATTGAAAGATTTTAAGATTCTGATTCTGCAAACACTTATGACTAATACAATTAAACATACTGAGGGATTTCAAGTCTATGAATTTACCTGTGCATAAGCTTTTGCAAACAAGGGCTCTGCAGCTCAGGGCTATACTCCCCATGAGCAGTTCCCTTCAGTGTGTGTAAAAGTCTTGACTTCAAGAATCTTCTTCTCTCTGGGTATTTTGCATGGTTGAACCCTATCAGGTGTCTCTCAGCATGAATTATATTAAAAAGAAAGAACAAATATAGTCCTGGTTATAAGTTTTCACTCCTGCATAATGATAATTTAGATTTTTTTATTTGATTCTACATCACTTGCAGGGTAATGGTCCATTTGCAGAGATTGACCTCTGGCGTGACAAAAATGCTACTTTAAGTGCTCTTACTGAACAGACAAAGCTTCCAGAGGTGCAAAAAGTCTTGAAAATATTACAGCAAGCTGAATCTAAGTGTATTGGAGATTTACAGACAGTCTTAAGTGACCTCAAAAATTACCATGTGGAAGCTCTAGATAATGTAAAGTTTCTTTCAAGCCTCGAACGCCACTTGCAGGTAAATGGCCTTGAGAAAACTTGGTCAAGTTGGAGCTGTAGTTACCCAAGTTTGGTTTCCCTGTTGATGTAATCACCTCTTTTTAATTATTTTTACTTTTCATCAGCAATAAAAATATACTCTAGAATAATAAAATATATTTAATTAAAGACTTGCTTATTTTGTTTGAGTTACAGTATTTCTAATATTTTTGGAAGCCCAGAGCTGTGAATTCTTGGTTTGTAAATCCAACCTTGGGAGAATTTGACAGTGTAGCTGAATTGGGAAAAACAAAGAAACCCAGGATTTCTCTGTTCCATTTTTGAAGCAGCTTCTACCACAAATCTCAGCTGATGTCTCAGTGTTAAAGTTTTATTGACTATCAGCCAAACATCCAATAAAGAGTTGGGCCAGCACCTGTCTGGGATCAGCTTTTACAACACAGAGACCCTTAATGAGACAGGACATAAAAGCTTTTGGAGCAAAAGGTGCAGATTTGCACATCCTTACCCATGTGTGTTATTGAGGCACTAGGGTGTCTCCTTGACTGAGTTATTTATTAAAAACGTCACAGACTTTCTTAACTTCAGTATCTATAGAATAAATATTGGTTAACTGAATACAAATGTGTGTGTTTTCATGACATCTCATTCCCAATATGCATTTCACAGAATTTAGCACACGGCCCTGGCTCTGACGTTGTCCTGAACACAATTCCCTCCCTGCTGAATACCCTGAGGATGGTGTGGGTGATGTCCAGGCATTACAACAAGGAGGAGCGGATGGTTCCCCTCATGGAACGCATCGCGTGGCAAATTTCCAAAAGGGTGTGCGAAGTTGTGGATGTGCACACACTGTTTGAGTAAGTGCTGCATTCCTGTTTAACCAGGCTGCTTTTATCACAAGCTTTGCTTGTGTTACACAAGGTAACACTTTCATCAAGTAGAGGTCAGCATTTTTCAACCATTTGAAGTTGTATTAAGTCAATTTATTTTGTAATCTTCATGAATTACTAAATCAGCCCTGAAGAAATAGGTACTTGCCCTCTATTGGATATAAACCAATGAAACAAATAGAAATACAGTGGTAAAAAAGTGGCATAAATAAAATTAAAATCAGTCCTGAAACAGTATTTCCTTTCAAAATCACATTGAAAATTGTAAGTTATGAATTTTGCCTGGATCTTACGTAATTAGAATGTACTGAACTGGGATATATTAATCCAGTTGAGATGTAATTTTATCTATAGTATCTTAACTGTGTTGATTTGATTAATAGAGAAGATGCAGCTGCTGCAAAAAAGAAAATAACAGAAGGCAGAAGCATTCTTGAACAATGGAAGAAATGTTATTTCGCTACTTGTGCCCAAGTTGAAGAATCGGGAAGTGAAAGATACTGGAAATTTGACCTGAAATGTTTATTTGAAAAAACAGATTATATGATTGCAATCTGTCAAGATCTGCATGATATTTTGCAGGTAGTAATATAGATAATAAACAAAGGGTTTGTGTGTTATTATTCTGTAGAGGAGATTTTTTTGTATTGTAGATGTTGACTTGTTAACAGCCTTTAGTTTGGTGAGTGTCATGTATTAAAATATAGAAAATATAAATCACAGCACAAATTAATCATTCTCTGAGAGGTTTATATTTTTTAAAGGAAAAATTACAAGAAAAATTACCAGAAAAATGTGTTAAATGGCAGAAAAGATATTAAGAAGAAAGCGTTCTGGTATATTCTTCTGAATTAATAGGTCACTGAAGAGCTTTACAATGTATTTATTCCTGAGCTGACTACTGTGACAGAGAACCCAAAGCGTATTGATGCACTGCTGAGAGAAGTAAATGGGCTCATTAGTCCTATGAAAGAGCTGAGATTTGACCCTTTTAACATTGTAAGGGCACGTGCCTGGAAATCAGTTATGAGAGGATTTAGAGAAGAAGCTTCAGTAAGTACCATGTCTGTGATTCCCCAGAAATTGTACAAATATACTTGACTACTGTTATCAAAAAGTATTTTCATTTTGCCTCCCTTTATTGGTTTTGCAAGATGAATCTCTGAGTGACAGGATTTCTTGGCTTTATTCCTTTGTTTAGATTATTGAAGAAAAGATCAAAGAATTTATTGATGAATCTTTTAAGACCCTTCGATCAGCAGAACCTGCATTTGACATGTTGTTAAAGTTCAAACACATCCAGACACGAGAAACTCTTAATGAGCACATGATGATGAAGTTCAGTGATGTTTTGGACCAATACTGCAAAGAGGTATTTAATTTAGGGATTTCTTATGTGCTACATGAAGCTCTTTACCTAATGAAAATCATAAATGTCTTGTCTAAATACCTGTGTAGTGTCATTTGCTATCTGAAATTACACAATAAACATAAAAATTGCTCTCACTTTTTTGGAGCTGGTTGGAGAAATACTCTGGTTAATTTGCTGAAGTGGTTGTGTCACAGTTTGGGGCTGGAAGGTACTTCACCTTGTGAACAGCAATTCAACAGGACACCTTCCTGAGAAAATGCACCTTTCAGACCCTGCAGCTTCCTTGTGCTGGACAACAAGTTCCTTGTATGACCAAAAGGTGTCAGAGATCAACCCTGAGGGCAGAAATAATTTCTGACATGGAAGTCTGTGTGTTGGAAAGCTCTTCATGTCAGCTTTTTTCTTGATATATTAAAGAACATTGAGTTCAGTGATAAAGTGTGATCTTACAGAAAATGCTGCCATAATGGCAGTTCCTCAAGGCAGAGAAAGAAAGACAAAAGAATTTGTTTTATTCTGGAATCAGCACCAGAGCATGTGCTGTGTACCAGATACTGACCAGGAACAAGCAGGGGAGAAGTGAGTCTTTGCAATACTTTGTTCTCTTCTAGGTTGAAAATGTTAAGCAAATCTTTGTTCAGAACCTCGAGGATCCACCTCTGTGCAAGAATCACCCTCCAGTGGCTGGAGCAATATCCTGGTCCCGATTCCTCTTCCATCGGATCAAACACACCATTATCCGATTCCAAGAAGTTGAGGAGTTGCTTACTAGTGAACATGGAAAGAAAGTATGTTGGTTCTTTTGATATTTGATGAAGGAAGAAATACTTTGCTCATACACTCCTTCTAGAGATGTGAAAATACTTTTAAGTGAGGGGGAGTTCCAGGGTTGTCTTTGCACACAGAAAGCTGTGTTAGTTGTGAAAAGCTGGTTGGGGTTTCCCACTGTTTCCCAGGGACACAGTGATGGAATCAATGTCAGAATTCAAGAGCCTAAATTCTCCAGTGCCTGCATTAATTACAAGACATTACTTGTCCTTTTGTCTAATAAAAATCAGAAACCATAGCAAGACATTGTATTAAGACAAGTTAGGTGGTCTTTAAAATGATTTATACAGAGTTTTCCTTTCTAGGTAAAACAAATATATCTTCAAGTGGCCAAGAAGATGAAAGAGTATGAAGATGAAAAATACAAGGAGTGGAGAGAGAGCACAGAACAGATGCTCCCACTGTTACTGAAACATAATCTGCTGACTGTTGTCCCTCGTGGAGCTGCACCAAATGTTCATCCAGAGACCTCTGAGCAGGTGAGATCTGGGAAGATGGTGTAACAGACTTCTCTGTGGGGAAGAATGAAACCTACCTGATGGTCATCAAGAATTCTCCAAGAATAATAATTTAAAAACAGATTTTGAGAGGAAAATTTCAAAGGTTCTGAGCTCAGAATTGTTTGTGGCTCAGAATTGTATGTTTATAAGACATAGCTCCTGATTCACCTGGCAAGTGGATAAAGGTTTTTTCTCTGTGTGTTTTTCTGTGCTATAGTTCCTGATATTTTTTAGATTTTGGTACAGCATCTTTAGGACATAGAAACATAACTTGGTACTGAAGTGAGATAGAGGCAGGTTCCCAGCAGAGATGATGCAGAATCCTGTTCTTGCTAAACTTTTGTCTGACTCTGAATTTCCACTGGGATTTATGTTCTAACTGCTTTCAACAGTATGTAAACAGGTGATTTAGTTTAATCAGCTTTCACTGAAGAGGTAGTCGTGTGTAATTTCTGAAACTAGAATGCTGAGGCTGCTCTAGAATTTTAAAGGCATTTTCCCAAGCTCTGAATGTCAGTCATTCTGACTTTTTACCTCCTGCCTTGTGAAATGTTGCCAAGAGCTCACCTTTTCCTTGTAACACTCTGGTGCTTTTCTCCTTCCTGCTGCTCTTTCTTGTGTTGTAGAGCTCTGTAGCAGAGGAGTCTGTCACCACCAAGAAAAGCATCTGCTTCACAGTGAATTTTTCTCCCATACTCCAAGAGATTATCACTGAAACAAAGTCCATGGAACAGCTGGGGCTTGCAGTGCCAGAAATGGCGAGATATGTGGCATTACAGGAAGACAAATATCTTGGGTAAGGCTGTAACAGAATATCTGCTCACATACAGACTTATGGCAGCATTTCAGGTGGTTTCACTCCAAACCAGAATAGAGTCATCAGATTTTGGAAATATGATTGCCTCTAGTGACTGGTTTTTAAGGATATAATTACTAATGGCCACCTTGCAATGATAAGCTTTTCTCTGGCACTGGCTGCATCCTTTATACTGTAGGACTGTTTTAGAAATTAACATCTCATCAAAATCTGAGGGAAAACAAGGGAAATAATTTGTTTTGCAATGGATTGTTACTGCAGTTTAGGTTTCATTTAAATTCTCTGTTACTTTCTTTCTGTACAGCCTTTGAACAAGGCAGTTCTGTCCAAATTATCACAGGCATTTACACACAGATGTGCCCATAACATCCCTAACTAGATATTAAAGTTTACCTGTTGAGTTTCCTGTATGTGCTTCAAACTGAGGCTGTCTCAAAGACTCGGAGCTGGGGCAGGAGAGGTTTGTTCAGCTACTTTTGAAGCCACAAGAAACTTTTCTTGTGTTTTCAGTGGGAAACAAATTACATTTATAATCAATACATATTCACTGGTTAGTCCTTCAAATTTTGCTTTATTTCGAAGCCTGAATGGAATGCTGGAAGTTCTCTGCTCTTTGATGGAGCTCAGAACTGTATTTCAAGAAAATCATCATGTTTTGTCGTTGTTGTGTTTCTGACACTCCTTAGGTACGCAAGTAGGTTGACAAAGATGCTGGATCACTATCACAAATTAATGGGAACACTGAATGAAGCAGAAACCAAACTTCTTGATGACCATATCCAAGAACTCTTGAGAATATTCAAATCAGGATGCAAAAGACTCACATGGAACTCTTTGGGTAATGGAGAGAGGATTTTAAAATGGCCTTGGACAGTGATTTTCAGTTAAAAAGTCTCCTCAGTTCTGCAGCCTGTTTTTTGTCATGTGACAGCAATGCATCCCTAAGTGATACATCCTATTGCCACAGTCAGGGGCAGAATAGAATGTTAGAGAAACCTGATCCAGGAGGGTATTTCTTGTGTTTTGATTATATTTAAAACACTGGAGATGGTTAGAGAGACCCTTTGGTAAGAGGGACTTAGATTAAGGATTAGGTGGAAAAATATCCAATCTCTCTTTCTGCAGAACCTTAGTTCATTCTGAGAGAACAAACACATGTGGTTGTGCCAATTTTGATGCATTGGTGAAATATTTGTTAGAAAAGAAAGAAACCCAAATGGTTGTGATTTATTTCAAGGTATTGGTGAATTTATTGTGCAATGTACGCAAGCCATTGGGAAACTTGAGTCACTTGTCCGTCAGATTCATAATATTTCTGAAGACATAAACAGCAAACTTGTGTTCATAGAATCAGCAAATCTCTTCAAGTTTCCATTTTCAAAAAGTGGTGATGAACTTCCTGGTAAGTCTTTGTATTTTCATTTCCCAGCTCTGTGATGTTTTATTTTTCTCTATCTGCTCCTTTGTGGTTTTAGTTGCAAGATCAACCCTTTTGATTGTTATCAAAACCACTTATAGTGGTAATTCAGGGTGTAACAGAAAACTGAACTGGGTTCCTCAGATGGAAGTGGCAGTGAGGCACAAAGATGGTTGTCTCCCAGATCTGTCACTAGAGTGAGTAGGTGATGGATCAAATTTCTTTCAGCACTTTGTAAGCTTTAAAAATATTACTCTCATATCCAATGGTTGCTATTAAATAATTAATCATTAACAAATGAAGATATTTTTATCAGCCTGCGAGATCAATTTCATGTTCACAAATAAAGCTTATTGCAGTGTATAAATCTGTTAGATCTTTTGCAGTTAATAATGTTATTTTTTGTATCTGTTGCAGAAGCAGGAGCCTTTTTTGAGTATATTAAGTGTGAAAGAGCAAAAGATGTGGAACCCTTGGTTAGAAAGTATTCTGCAATTCCACCACTGCTAATAGAAGTGGAAGGCCGAGTTGCCAATACAAAGACTGGCAAATCTCCAAAATTGGCTTCCTATTATGCATACTGGGAAAATAGGATTTATCAGGTGTTGACACAGTTAATTGTGAAGTAAGTAAATTGTTTGCTTTGATGAATTTCCAGCCTTTCATCTTCAGATTTCCCTGGATCTCTCGATCAGTGTGTGTGACATTCTGTTTGAACACCTCAGTGATTTACAGTTTGTGACAGATTTGTATTTGTACAGTTTTTTCCCTGTGAAGAACAGAGAACTGATAATAAGGTACAGGAGAAACTCAGATTCTGAAATGGATATTTGCTGCATGATGGTGGCAGAAGAGCTGAATAAGATTTATTATAAGCAGGATGTGATTGCAATAGAGCATTGCAGGGTTATAAAAGCTTCCCAGCCATCTCTGCTTCCCATGATCCATGTCTTTGTAATCTGGTCCATGCTCACGTAACTTTGTTGTGCTTTCTTGTCTGGGCTCTTGCAGTGGAGTTGACCATAGTCTCAGCATCCTTTTGCACCAGGGTGTCCCCATTTGTTCCTTCTGACAGTTTCTTTTAGTTGAGCTTTTGCATTAAATCAGTTTAGTGGGACAGTGTTGCTCCCAGACACATCCGTGTTTCCAGCTGACATCGGTGGTAACTGAGCACACACTGATAACCGCAGTCTCTGTTGGGCATTTCCACAGGGGCAGCACCTGATTATTTCTATATCTGACACTATTGTTTTTTTCTTTCTCAGGAATTTACAGGCTTTTAATGCAGCTGTTCTTGCAAATGTGCCACTGTTAAAAATAAAAGCTGTTTTGTCTGTTCCTGAGATAACCTTTGAACCCAGTGCCAGCGAGATTGACAAAATGACTGCACAGTCCATCCAGGACTGTGTTGAGGTCACTAAGGTAATTTTTGATAAGGATTTTTCTTATTGCCAGAGTTTGCTTGTGGTTATAATGAGCCAGTCTTGCCTTATGTCTGGGCAAGCATAACTGTCAAAGGGAAGATTTGTGTTGCTTTGTCTTGAAATCTAAATATCCAATATATTGTTCTAATTTTACAGACTGTCCTATCTTTACAAACTGATGACAAAGGTAAAAAAGCCTATAAAGCTTCATGCAATTTTTACTCAGGCAAAAGTATCTATTACTATTTAGTGATTTTGCTGGTGTAAGGACATGATTTGTTTCTACACATCAGCACACATCAGAAGGAAATACTTTTCAGATTGCTCTGCAGGTGTTGCTTTCTGATGTATGAAAGGAATGTGAGTGGCCTCTTTTACATTATATTTTTTCTTAAGAGCAGCAGAAAACCAGTTCAGGAAATGTTGGAGAAGGACATCTAGGACACCAAATCTCTAGATGAAATATGTAGCTTGCTGGAAGTGATGCAGCTGTATTGTCCTGCATAAATATGTTCCTATTGAACTGCTTTCCTGAAAAGAAGCCAAATATTGTGACAGTGTTCCTGCCCTGTGCTGATGGAGAAATGAGTCCAACTGAAAAGAATAAATTAGGTTAAGTGTGCTTCCTACACTCAGATTTGCTCTTCTGCTCCACTTCTGCATCCAGCCTGTTCGATCCAATACCTTTTTCTCTCTGTCATACTGCATTGTTATTCAACAAAGATTTTAGAAGCACATTGAGCAAAGGAAGTGTTTTGTTAGATGGGGAAGTGTAATGCTGTCAGAAAGACACTTAATTTGGGAAAACATTCACACACTTCCTACATTGTGTCCTAAATAATGGTGAATTTCTTCACCAGAAGGGTTATCTGGTCCTGGCACAGGCTGCCCAGGGAAGTGGTGGAGTCACTATTCCTGGAGGGATTTAAAAGACATGTAGATGTGGCACCTGGGCATGTGGTTTAGTGGGGGCTTGACAGTCCTGAGTCGATGGTTGGACTTTATGATCTTAGAGGGTTTTTCAACCTAAATGACTCTGGCAATGATTTAACTAAAATGACTCTACAAGGTAACTTTTTCAACCCTGTCTTGAAAACTCCAGCACTTTCTACGATGGATGCACGGCACATGTGTTGAATGCCCTCCTCAGCACGTCAGGGAAGATGAAGTTGTCACTTTCAGCTTCTACAGTGATGTCTCCCAGAGCCCCCTGATGATTGAACAGGCTGTTCTTGTCACTCAGAATGTCCACCAAGTCCTGGCCTCTCTCAGCAAGTATTTGAACCAATGGAACAGGTACGACCTGCTGTGGAAAACAGACAAAGGCACAGAACTGGAGAGGTTGGCTGCACAACAGCCTGCTTGTGTCACCTTTGATGAGCAGCTGCAGTTCTATATGAAGATAGCTCAGGAAGTGACTCAACAGCCCCTGATCAAAGATGAGCAGTTTATCAGGCTGCAGTTGGCTCCGTTAGCCCTCTCAGTGCAGGAGAATGCTAAAGGCTGGATGACTTCACTTGGGAAGTTGCTTAATGAGTCAGCAAGAGAGAAGCTTGTCAGGCTTCAGGAAGAGATTCAGGTAAGTGTGTTCAGTTTGATATTTTGTTATTTTTATCATATAGACTGAAAGTGAATCTGTGTGTTGTTTGCTTGTGTGTTGTGTTTGACTCATTATTATGTTCTGCCTAATTGCTTTGACAGTGTTGTTTCTGGGAATTGTCTTTTCCTTTTACAGAGATTATCACAGAGTCTTAGTAGGTCTCCTGCTACCCTGGATGATCTCAGAATTGTCCTTGGCTCATTTGCAGAGATCAAAGCCATGTCCTTAGATGTGGAGCTGAAATATCTGGACATCTGGGAGAGATACCGAACTCTTGCACTGTACAATATTCCAGTAAGTGCATCAACCAGCTCAGAGCTCAGCTAAGGGCACAAGTGCCTCAGCTGTGAATGAATAAATGTTTCCATTTTCAGACATTTGACAGAATTATGGTATGTAAGGTTTGTCTGGAGATTGTCTAATCCCCTCTTCTCAAATCAGTGTGTCCACTTTAATGGACATACAGCAAGTGCTTAAATCTGAATCAGGTCACTTCAGCAGTGCTTTTGTGTTTTACAGATTTATAATGTGAGCACATATTCCTCACTTTCTTGTGACTCCTTGTTTCTTGCGAGAGATGCCACTTGTTTTGTTCTAGGTAGCTGAAGAAGAGCAAGAGAAGGCCGACAAAATCAGGGAAGAGTGGGAGACGCTTTTCATGGAAGCAGCACAACTCGATCGCAACCTGGATCGTAAAGGAGGTATAAAAGAGACATTCACAAAGGTAATATTTGTAGTTAATACTGAAAAATAGATTCCCTAGAAAGGGAAAGGAACACAATTTAAACACTGTTCTCTTTAGGTTACACAACAACAAATTAAGGACTACAGCAAAGAGACAGAAGATTTCTTTCAGAAGCTCATGACTGAGGGGCCTGCTTCTGTTGGGGATGATCTTGATAAAGGTAAATGGATTGATGATGTGTGTGAAGTGATGTCTCAAAAACATTGGTATTTGGATAATTCAAATTTTTTGTAAAGCAAAAAGATTTACTTTCCTTACATACAAACTCATCAACCAGGAATATGCACTTTTTTAGTACTAGAACTTCTTCAGACTATATGCAAATGCTGTCTTAGTTATTTCCCATGAATCCTGAGATTATTTATCAAGAAAAATTCCTTTCCTTTCCTAGGACTGGAACTCATGGCCAATTTTGATAAAAAATTGAAGAGACTGGAAGAAAGGCATCGGGAACTGGGCAGTGCTGAGAAACTCTTAGACTTGCCAGCAACAACGTACCCGGACTTGATAAAAGCACAGAATTATGCCAAAGGTCTGAGGCAGATCTATGAGATTTATGCATCACAAAGAGTGAGTATCCCACTGTGTCTGCACAGACACACCCCTGCTCATGCACAGACACACAGAAAGGGGAGAGAGGAAAGGGCTGCATTGTCCTCTGGTTGCTGTCAAGTCTGTTCAAAGCCTTTGCATGGAACAAACTGTGCCCTGGAATTGGCCATCACTGTGAAATAATTTGAATAATATTAGTACACCACTAACAGTGTCTCCACAGAACCAAACACATTATCTTACCAGATAGGAACAGACTTCTTCTTGCCCCTAATAATTATTGGATGTCATTTTAGTGCAAGAGTCTTCTGACCATTTCAGTGGCACTACTTTTGCATATAGTGTGTGTACAGGAGACAATGGGTATCTCAGGCTTTAACTGGTTTTATTTGTACAGTATTAAAATGCCCTGTAAAGTATGCTCTGAAGGATGCTTTACCTGTTCTCCATATTCCTTTTGATTATTGCTTATATAACTGATGATGTTTGGCTCTAAATCTGCCTCGGACATGAACCTTTCTCTCCCTCCATTTGTGAAATGTTCATACAATTCCCTCTGCATCCTGACTGTTGTCTCTACATCCTACTGTAGTGAAAAGACTGTTTTGGGGGGAGTCAAAATACATTTTTTTCCCTCCTGATGTCCTTGTTTCCAGGCAGCTAAAAAGGAATGGTCTCAGACCCTCTGGATAAACCTCAATGTGCAGCTCCTGCAGGAAGGAATCGAAGGATTTCTCAAAGCCCTCCGCAAGCTGCCCAAGCCCGTGCGCACCATGGCAGTGGCTGTTCAGCTGGAAACCAGAATGAAGGCATTTCGAGACTCCATCCCCTTGCTGCTTGATTTGAAAAATGAAGCTTTAAGAGAAAGGTTTGCTTTGATTTAGAACTTTTAATTTGCATTACTGGGGTCATACCATATCCTGGAGCTTGGTACTTTCTCCTTAATGAGCTTGTGTAATTGCATCCAAGTGACTGCAATGACTGGGCTACTTTATGTATTCAAAGTTCATGTTTAAACAGCAGTGTTAAACATGGTTTCACTATTAGATGTTAAATTACAGTTGGTTTTGTTTTTTACTGTATCTGGTGTTTGATACAATTGGCGTGTCAATTTAAAACAGGCATTGGCAAGACCTTATGGAGAGAACAGGAACAAGGTTTGAAATGAAAACAGAAACATTCACTTTGGAGAACATGTTTGCTATGGAGCTTCACAGACATGCAGATGTTATCAGTGAAATAGTTGGAACTGCTGTTAAAGAACTTAGCATTGAGAAGGTAATGTATTGAACTATAAAATCGTAATAAAACTAAAAAGGCAAGGATGACAGCAGTCTAGGTTTTATTTGAGATTTTAAAATTGTCATGGCAGCAAATATTACCATCTTCAGGGAGCTGCAGTGATGTAACTGATGGAAACTAAGATCAATAGTTAATAAGCTCCTACAGAGCACAGAATCCCAGCAGTACTGGCTTTGGCAGCAGTATATTGGATTTCTGTTTTTACAATAAGCAAGTTTGTTCTATGACAAAGGATCTGAAGAAGGATCCATTCTGTTGCCATCATCATGTTTTGAAATAAATCCTTCTTTATAAACCAGAGTTAGAAAATCTCTGCAAAAGTTTTGCTGAATGGCTGAATTAATTGTTTCTTTTTTTTCCCCCTAAGATTATAGTTCTCCAGTTTTTGAAGATTAAAAGATGCATCTTTTTATACTCACATGCAGGGAATGAAGGAAATAATAGAAACATGGGAGCAGATGAAATTCACTGTACAAACATACATCAAAGGCACTGAGAACCGAGGCTTTATTCTGGCACCTACAGCAGAAATTTTAGAGACTCTGGATGACAACAATGTCAGCCTTCAGAGTGTGCTGGGCAGTCGATTTGTGGGTCCTTTCCTTTCAACTGCTCGCCAATGGGAAAAAACTCTGTCATTGATTAGTGAAGTAACTGAGGTAGGAGGGAAGTGCTAAATAATTAATGTTTATTATTTACAATCAGAATTTTCTGCTGTATTGTTTTTCTCTGATTGTAACATTTGATTCTTAGATCTGGACAACAGTTCAGAGAAAATGGATGTACCTGGAGAGCATCTTTGTTGGTGGGGATATCAGATCACAGCTTCCAGAGGAAGTCAAAATATTTGACAGAGTAGACAAAATGTTTAAAGAGGCAAGTAACTGACTTGTGATCAGCATAATTATTTAGTGCATTTTGCTTCCAGTTCCACAGTTATCTGTAGTCTTCTGTGCCATGTGTAGCACTGAGAATGGTATTAATTGAATACGAGATTGGGGAACCCAGGAATTTGTGTTTTACTTCACATCTGTCATAACCAGAAGACTTCTCCTGCGTTATCTAAGGTGGACAGAGGGTGTGATCCTGGGCTGGCAATATGGGGTAGGCAGAATCTCCTTTTCCTTTCATTGGGTGCATCTTTTTACCTTTACCTTGATCATGAGAAGCTTAGATGTGTTTCTACAGATTGAGTCCCTACATACATGCTAAAAAGGCATTCCTTGTTCATGCCACTGTTCCCACACTGAACACATACTCCCAGGATGAATATGACTTATTTTTGTGTTCCCCACATGCAAAGTTGAGAGAGTGCTATGATTCTGAAATACAATGTTTGATCACCCCTTGAAATACCACTCTGTACCAGGGTAAAGTTGGGTGTTTGGCCTGGGGGACAGGCTTGTCTTGCTTACACTTGTTTTTGCACTTGTGTCTCCATAAACACACCTACCTCCATGTCTTCATACAGCACTGCAGCAACAGAAAAGCTGGTTTTAAAACCATTGAATCACTTCTATAAGAACCTGCACTGCTTGTGCAGCTTGCGTGCTTTGTCACAGTTACATGTAGTTTAGTAGAATCTATTGCTGTTCAGTATTTTCTAAACTTCTTTTTCTCCCTGTGCAGATAATGGAGGAAACTGTAAAAGACCCAACAATAAAAACCTGCTGTGAAGCCCCAAATCGTCTGTCAGACCTCCATCATATAAATGATGTGCTGGAGAAATGTCAGAAAAGCTTGAATGATTACTTGGATGCCAAGAGAAATGCTTTCCCAAGATTTTTCTTTATATCTGATGATGAGTTGCTGAGTATTCTTGGCAGCAGTGACCCCCTTGCAGTTCAGGAGCACATGATAAAGGTACAATGTCTGGCTTTCCACAGTGCTTTGTGCTTTAAAAAGTTTAACAGACTATATCGTACATGCTTCTGAAGGTGCACAAATATTTTTTGGACACAAAAAGCATCCTGGCAACATCTTGAAGAACCTTCTGAAAAACCAGATCAAATCTGATGGATAATCTCTCCTGGCTCTCATACTGTCCATTAATAGTTACAATACAGGAATGTTGGTAGAGGAGCATTCAAGATACACCAGAATGATCTGTCATTAAAGGCCCTTCCTGTGGCCCTTGATAGACCTTTATTTTCTAGAAAAAAAATCAGTGTCATTTGGTTCTGATTATCTTCTTGATTACAGTTGGGCTGCTGAGCTACATGTCAGCATCTGTATTTGATTATGTAGGAGTCAGATCCATCTCTTTAGAATCCATGGAACTTTTCTTTCAGACTCAGATGGGGGCTGGATACACTTACCTCCTGCCTGGAAGCTTTGTTTCTAAAATGCCTCTGAATTTCTTTGCCGGTGCCTTTCAGATGTTTGATAATGTGGCCTCCCTGAGGTTTCAGGATGGGGACAATGATGAGAAGATTGCAACGGCCATGATCTCTGCCGAGAGGGAGGTGATGGAGTTCCGGCAGGCTGTCCCTGCCGTGGGCAGGGTGGAGAACTGGATGACAGCAGTGCTGGAGGAAATGAGAAGGACCAACAGACGCCTCACCAAGGAAGCCATTTTTCGCTACTGTGAAGACAGAAGCAGGTGACACAGCCAGTGCCAGGGGTGACACAAATACCTGATTTGTTAATATGAACCTATGAGCTCGGTTTTTTAACTCATACACAATTTAGCCTGTATTTCTCTACATGGAGGGATATAAATATATGTATGTGCACTACTTTAACTAACCAGGAAAAATGTGTTACCTCTCATATCTAATTTCCTATATGTTGAGGTTTTATTTTTAGTGTTTTGTGCTCAGGATGTTTTTCTCATGATGAATTCCCGTTGGCAATTTTACATGTGGAATAGGCAGCTTTTCTATGAGTATTTCACAGGCTTTTGAATCCCACAGCACACCTTGATAGAATTCTGTACATCTGAAAAGTTTGGCTCATGTTTAGTTGTTGCAGAAATAGGAAAGTAAGAGGATCTTCATTTTTTTTTGTTTTTGTTTTAATTTCCTGATCAGTTCCTTAAAATGAACAGTAACTCAGCCTCCCTCACTATACGTGTTTTCCAGAGTTGATTGGATGCTACTCTTCCAAGGCATGATGGTGCTGGCTGCTAACCAAGTGTGGTGGACTTGGGAGGTCGAGGACGTCTTTCGGAAAGTGAAGAAGGGAGAAAAACAGGCAATGAAACTTTATGCCAAGAAAATGCACAAGCAAATCGATGACCTGGTGACCCGCATCACTCTGCCTTTGAGCAAGAACGACAGGAGGAAGTACAACACTGTCCTCATCATCGATGTCCACGCCAGAGACATCATCGATATGTTCGTGAGGGACAGGTAAACCCCCTGCTGAGCAGGTGGCAAATGCAGGAGTGGCATTCCCACGGCTCAGCTCACAGGAACTGTGTTGTGTAGCATCCTGCAGGCTCAGGAGTTCGAGTGGGAGAGCCAGCTGCGCTTCTATTGGGAGCGGGAGCCGGACGACCTGTCGGTGCGTCAGTGCACCGGCACCTTCTCCTACGGCTACGAGTACATGGGGCTGAACGGGCGGCTCGTCATCACCCCCCTCACCGACCGCATCTACCTCACCCTCACACAGGTATGGACAGGGGTGTGGTCCTTGCCAATGAGCCTGTGGAGTGAGAGAACACACAGGGACCCCCAAAAGCTGGCAGGCAGCGGAAGGATTGTAAGAAAATTCATGTCTAAAGTAGAGAACACAAGACTTAAAAGAACATTACTCTTAATGGTGTTTCAAACACAGGGCCCTGAGGAAAGACATCTCCCCTGCTCTTCTCAGGGCCTTTATCATCCCCAGCTCCCACTCTGGGGGACCCTCAACATGTCAGCAGGATTTACCTTTTTCTTATATCAGGGAGCATTTCTCTGGAATGCAGAGAAAACATCTATACCTGTCTTTGAGAAAGATGCCTCTTGTAGGCAGGAAAGTCTTCCTAAGTGAAAAAAGCTCTGATCTCCTCGTCATAAATCTTCTGGAAGGGTCTTCTACCCTTCCAAAGCCCTTGATGTACTTCTACACAATCACATCATTGTTTTATTGCCTCTTCCTGCCATCTCCTAGATGCCAGTGTGATTGCTGCTATATTTGAAGTCAGCTGTGATATCATTGCCTCAGAGATAATGTGGAATGCATTCATAGATGAAGCTGAAGGTTTTTTGTACCTTGGTGGTTTTGCTACCAACCTATTATAAATTTAATCCGAGCTTTTTTTTGCTTTTTGGTCTGTCTCCAAAGGCTCTATCAATGTTTTTGGGAGGAGCACCAGCAGGGCCAGCAGGTACAGGGAAGACAGAAACAACTAAGGATCTGGCCAAAGCACTGGGCTTGCTGTGTGTAGTAACAAACTGTGGAGAAGGCATGGACTCCAAAGTAAGAGTCAAAGATCTGTGTTCTCTGGTAAAATGCCACTTGCTGCCCTTTAGCAGTGCCCAGGATAAGGACATACTCTGAACTGCTGCATAAGTACCTCCCTTGGGGATACCATGCTGATTGAGAATGAAATTTAGTAAAAAATGTCTATTTTGAATAAATTCCTGAAGGAATTTCAGGTGCTTTCCCTCAGGGTGACAGTGACTATGTGATTGGTGTTTAAGCTCAAGATGGTCACTCTGCACTTGGCAAGTAACAATTGCAACACCTTTTGATGGATTGCCTGCTCCTGCACATATAAATATCCAGAGGTTTTACCGAGTAATTAAGAGTTTTAACTTCCTCCCAAGTTTTTTGATGCTGAATGTTTTATATATTCATTGCTGAGAAGTTTTTCTGGTTGTTCCTTTCAGGCAGTTGGTAAAATTTTCTCTGGCCTTGCCCAGTGTGGCGCCTGGGGATGCTTTGATGAGTTCAATCGTATCGATGCTTCCGTGCTGTCAGTCATTTCCTCTCAGATTCAGACTATTAGAAATGCTTTGATGAATAAGTGGAAAATATTTCAGGTAAACATTAAAAAAGAAGAGTAAATGTGAAGGATGATCTTGGTTTTGAGGCCAAGATCCAGGTTTAGGCCCCATCATTAGATCAAAGGGCTGCTGCTTCTGTAATTTGTTTGTGCTGAACATTTAAAACTCCAGAGCATCTACTCTCAGTTTGAAAGATGTTAAATCCTTGCTGATTTCCTACTCCTTTGTGAGGTTCTGCCTTTGTGAAATGGGATAAAAGTGATCCTAATAGGATAATAGTCAATAAATGGAATAATAGCATAGTAGTAATTAGGAAGAGCAGTAACTTAATGTGATGTGCATTGTGAGGCTCTGTTTGCTGATGTTTATTGGAATTCAAACTCTGACAGAAAATTTGATGGAGGCTTGTGAAATGTCTTAAAGTTGAGATCCAAGATCCATTCATCCTACTGTTTGTATCTGGATGACTGTTTAAAGCTAAATATTTTAACACTTTGTCCTGAATGGGTGCCCCAGTATTGCTGTTTTTCAATTTGAGCCAATAGTACTATTTGTTTCAGTTCCTAATTCACATTGTTCTAATGTTTTCCTTTCCCTTTAGTTTGAAGGACAGGAAATTACCCTTGACAGTCGTATTGGCATTTTCATTACGATGAACCCTGGCTATGCTGGTCGCACTGAGCTCCCCGAGTCTGTCAAAGCTTTGTTCAGGCCTGTGGTTGTTATTGTTCCAGATCTTCAGCAAATCTGTGAGATAATGCTGTTTTCTGAAGGGTTCCTTATGGCAAAGGTGAGAAAATTTTATTGCTACCCACACCCATGTAGACACCCATGTCTGCATGGCCAGTGTTTGGGTGCAACTTACACATTTGTGATGGTCTGACTTAAATCTCAAACAGGCCCTTGCCAAAAAGATGACAGTGCTTTACAAGTTGGCAAGAGAACAGCTTTCTAAACAACATCACTATGACTTTGGACTGAGGGCCCTTAAATCAGTGTTGGTGATGGCTGGAGAACTGAAAAGAGGATCAGCAGACCTCAGTGAGGTACATTTCCTGCTTAGTTCCCCATGGCAGATCATCTTTTTCATTAGGAAGGGGATGTGTTTTACCCATCTGGTGTAGTTTGTCTGCTCTGAAGATTTCACTTGGTTCTTACTGAGTTCCATCATGCTTTCTGCCACCAAGTTGTCATCAGAACTCAAGTCAAAGTAGGGAAACCTATGGAAAATGAGGTATTTTACTTCTTGTGAAGACCATGGTGCAAATAGCCAGAGGAATATCTGTGAATGAATAGCAAAAGCTGGTTTTTGAACAGTTCAGGGCCACTCCAGCCATTTGGCATTTGGTTAATATGGTACAAAAAGGCACTGTATTATTCTTAGCTATTGATCTCCTTAATCCCTGTAAAATAAGCTTTGTTGTTTCCACTGGTAACTGATGCCAAGAAAACATTCTCAAAGCTATACTGACATAATCAGACAGTACTTTTTAAAGGTGTTGGAAGTATCTAATAAGTATCTAATTTTACATATTGGCTTAGCTATTTGGTAAAGATTGATTTTGCTATGCTTTGTCTAGGAAGTTGTACTAATGAGAGCTCTACGAGACATGAATCTCCCTAAATTTGTGTTTGAAGATGTACCTCTTTTTCTTGGCCTAATCTCTGACCTGTTTCCTGGCCTGGATTGCCCTCGAGTGCGCTACCCTGACTTTAATGATGCTGTGGAACATGTGCTGGAAGAACGAGGCTATATTGTTTTACCAGTCCAGGTATCAAAAATGTTAATTGCTGGAGTTTTTGTTATAAGCATTAGGCTGGATGTTCATTGTTGCACTCTGGAGTAGCTCCAGGAAAGCTTATCTGATACAGACCAGCTGCTAATCTTGGGCACAGAAGAGTTCTGACAGCAGTCTGCTGACCCAATATTTGTTTTTCAGGTGGATAAAGTAGTTCAGATGTATGAAACAATGTTAACCCGCCACACAACAATGGTCGTTGGACCTACTGGAGGTGGCAAGTCAGTTGTCATTAATGCTTTGTGCCAGGCCCAAAACAAGTGAGTATAGAATGTGATACATGGAAATCAGGCTGTAAAATGGCACAGGCTGAGTTACTCAGCTCTGTCTGGTCAGGACAGGATCAACAGCTGCCCATAGGATTTGCCTGGATTAACAGGAGATGGTATTGTGTGATTTTACTGTGCTTTTCTTGCTGTATCTTTAGGCTGGGATTACTGACAAAGCTTTACATACTGAACCCTAAAGCTATGAGTGTGATTGAGCTGTATGGAATCCTTGATCCTGTCACACGAGACTGGACAGATGGAGTCCTGTCCAACATCTTTCGGGACATCAACAGACCCACTGACAAGAAAGAGCGAAGGTGGGCAGCCAGAAATCATTGGGATGCTTCTTAGCTACTGACTTTTACATCAATCTCAAACCCCAAAAACTTGATCCTGCACTGTTTAAAAAACAAATTCTAAATAAGTAGGAAATCTCTATGGGTCTTTTTGTCTCCTGTGAGTTTGTAGCCTCAGTGAAACTATGCAATTGTAAAAAATGAATGGTGGCCTTCAAAACACCTGGACTGACACTGCCAAATTGTGAAGTATGTTGGTAAAATCAGAGATCAGTCAGTGCCCCCTGGCTCTTGCTCACAGGTACATTCTCTTTGATGGAGATGTGGATGCTCTCTGGGTTGAAAACATGAATTCTGTCATGGATGACAACAAGTTGCTGACCTTGGCAAACGGGGAGCGGATCAGACTTCAGCCACACTGTGCCTTGTTGTTTGAGGTAAAACATGACTGGAACATTGAATCCATGGGAAGGGTTAGGTACAGATGGGGGTTCAAAGCCTGGAAGGCAGTTGCTGTTGCTGTTCTTTGCTTAAGTGTGTGATTATCTTGTGTGATAACTTTATAGGTTGGTGACTTGCAGTATGCATCTCCTGCCACGGTATCCCGCTGTGGAATGGTCTTTGTAGATCCTAAAAATCTGAAATATGAGCCCTATTGGCAGAAGTGGGTCCAAGGAAGAGAAAATGAGGTGGGAATTTCTGTACTTGCTCAGCAAGTATTTGTGTTAAACACTGAATTGCAGACAGCTGTAAAAAACTCTGTGTAAAGAGTCTGATTTTCTGACAGCAGATCTAATCACTAGACCTGCAGCAGAGTGAAAGGAGAATTCCCATATTTTCTCACTTGTAGTTTTTTCTGAGAAGTGAAGAAGGATAGTTAACAGTGAGATTGCTTAGGTGTTTGTTTCTTAGATCTAGTTTAAAAAGTCAAGTCCACGGGGAGCTGAAGTAAGACAACTTAGTTGCTATCACCAGGTGAATGCTGATCTTCACCTGCTGAAAACTCAGTCTATCCAACAGCATCACATTTCTCCATGTGGCTGTACCCTGTCTTTGGCAGGAGTGATTCCTTCAGGAACAATCATACCTGGACAGCCAGCTATTGATGGGAAGCACTGCTGTCAGAAATTTGCTTTCCAGCTTTCTGTGTGCTGAATTATTGTCCTTTTTGTTCCTCAGCAAGAGAGAATTGACTTGGATCGTCTCTTTCAAAAGTACGTGCCCTACCTGATTGACATGATTGTGGAGGGAATTGTGGATGGCAAACAGGGACAAAAGCTGAAGACCATTGTTCCTCAGACAGATTTAAACATGGTAAGAAACAGAATAAACACTGAACATGTTTAACTAAAAATAAAATGGAATGATGGAGAAAGTAAAATCTTCCCAAGGAAAACACAGGAACAGTCAGTGCTGAAATGTCAGTTTGCTACTGATGAGCACAAGAGACACAAAAAACAATAAGCTTCTAACAATGCTCTTCTACTGTCCTTCTACACAGCAGTACATTCACCTGTAAGGCCAAAAAATCAGCAAACAAACAGCTGAAAACAGATTAAGAGTTTTCACCCCTCTAACTGACAATTTTGTTTACAGTTTTGTCTTTTTTTCCAACAGGTTGTGCAGTTAACTGTGATGCTGGAAGTCCTTGTGGTACAGCCTGAAAATCCTGATGTCCTGGAGTGTTTTTTCTTGGAAGCTTTGTATTGCTCCTTGGGTGCTGCTCTTCTTGATGCTGGGAGAATTCAATTTGATGAAAATGTGAAACGTATTTCCTGTATGTCCACTGCTAAGGATGACAACATCCTGGCCAAGGCAGGGGAGCTGCCAGGTAGGATCTTGTCAGAATTTGATCTGAATCCCACTGATTATATCAGAAAAGTTTCCATGAAGGCAGATCACTGTTCTTCCTTCCAGCTGGCTATCCTGGCTGTAAAATATGCTCTTTGAGGGACTATCACTGAAAACCACCTAGAGATACTGATGATGGATCACTCTTGGCTACTGGTCTGTCCTCATAGAACAGCCCTTTTCTGTGCCAAGCTGAAGAGATAAACAGTGAAAGGAAAAATAAAATGTGAAAGGAAAGCCACTGGAAGGTGCTTAAAAAGCAACAGTGTGATCCAGGTGCTGGACTAGGAGAGTTTTGGTTGCTGCCTTAGTGAGTTAATTACAAGCAAACAGAATAAAGTGTTGCCCAACCTGGTCTAGATTCTTACCCTTCATTTTCATCTCAATCAGATTGTTTTCCCATGAAATATTTCCATGTCCTAGAAAACTTAGAATTGCTGTTTGATTTGCAGGTCAGCTGCCAACTTTGTATGACTTTCATTTTGATGGATCTCAAAAAAAGTGGGTACCCTGGATGCAGCTTGTTCCTGAATATATTCATAACCCTGAAGGGAAATTTCTTGACATTCTGGGTGAGTGTAAGATAAAATACAGTGATGATATACCTTTAGTTTATAATGTGTCACCACTGAATGGATGGCACTTAACATGAGATATCCTCTTTCTCTACTGAAGGTCATCTCAGGTTCAGTTTCTTGGGAAGGAACAAATCCATTTCTTTGATGTTCTTGTCAGAATAGTTCAGCAGTAATAGAGTTGATATTTGCAGTGTAATAAAGGAATGAGGAAAGGATGAAAGCTCATTTCTGTTAATAAGGCTTATTAGGATCTAACAATGCCTTTTATGAGCCAGAATAGCAGATGATTCACAGTTTGCTCTACCAGACTAGAAAACACACCAGGTCAGTTATTCCAGGTACTCAGTAGATGAAAATGACATTCTTAAGGCTGTCATTAGTTGTTACTTCAAGCATTGCATAATGGTGAGAGGTGCTTTTCATAGTTCAGGACAAATTAAGGCCTGTTCCTTTACAGGAATACTCCAGCAAGCACAGGTTAACTTCAGTGACACAGGAGGTAATTCTGTGATCTCTGAAATTGCTCCTAAGGCCAAGCTATTCACATGGGAAAAAATTAATCTCTGTACAGCTCTAGGAAAATGCTTATGATCCACATAAATCCTGGTTATATCCTTGAGACAGGGATTAACTAGAGCTTAACCAAACCATGACCCTCCTGTATGGAAGATAACTTCTTTTTTAATGCATCTATTGAAGGAAAGATCCCAGTGGTAAAAGCTGAAAAGAGTTGGTTAAGCAGTTAAAATTTTCTTTAAACCTTGTGAGTTGCCAATTCAGATTCTGTCTTTGTGCAACTGCATGTTAATACTTTGAGAGTGTGATCCAGCACTATTCTATAAATATAAATCCCCAGCTGTGCTGCATTTTAATTTGTCCAGGGATTGTATCCCTGCTCTTTTCCAGTGCCCACAGTGGATACAACACGAACTTCTTGGTTACTGGAGCAGATGGTGAAGATAAAACGCCCAGTTGTTCTCGTAGGGGAATCGGGTACATCCAAGACAGCAACCACACAGAACTTCCTGAGCAATCTGGACAAGGACCTGAATGTATGTGGGAGGCATTTTGCCTTGTTTGTAAAGCTGCATTTTCATTCCTTGTCCCTGTGTTCAATGTGCACAGTGAGTCTGTGAGCAGCAATATTGACCTGAGTGACTGCAAGCTCCAGACCCAAAGTGTGGGAATGATTTGAGAATCCTTCAGGATCAAAGATGTTTTGTTCTGTTCTACAATGTACAAATTCAATTTTATTAAGTAAAAATGTATTGTCAAAGTGCTAAGAATGGGCTCACTTTTCTTTGTCATCTGTAATTCAAGTGAGGGATTGACCAGAGAAGCATTTCCTGTGTGCCTGCCAGACTAATATAAGGAATATTTTTGAATGCTCTGGTGAAAAAAAAAAGAACAGGTAAAAATCCATCCTTATCCATGTCCTCCCTTTGCAGCTGGTGCTGGTAATTAACTTCTCTTCTCGTACAACATCCATGGACATTCAGAGAAACCTGGAGACAAATGTAGAAAAACGAACTAAAGACACTTTTGGCCCTCCCATGGGAAAACGTCTTCTGGTGTTCATGGATGACATGAACATGCCAAGGGTAAGCTGCCAGTAGTTTGCAAGAGAGTATGGACACATTTGGGGTGGCACTGGTGTGGTCTCTTTGTGCACAAATCCAAAGGGATTCATGGTAAGTGCATGACTGGACTCGGGATCATTGGAAGAGTTGGATTTGTGTGCCAAAGGGGTTTTTTCTGTCTCTTATAATATTTGTCCTGTATGTAAGAGAGATCCTTTTGGATCATCTTCTTATGTCCTTAAAATCATGTTTCTGTGCCCTGATATTGGCTGCAGGTTGCGTATTGTAGAAACCATCCCTCTGTCTTTATAAGAGGGGCAAACAGTGTGTGCACATTTGGTTCATTTGGGAGAAGAGGTGCTTTTCCCACAGGACACATTGGAGTGAGCATTTCAATCAGTGCTGGGGCTTTACAAACTGTCAGTGAGTGCTGTGATGTTCTCCTGAGTGTGCAGCACAGCATTTCCACAGCTGTGCTGATGTTCTGTGCTTGAACACCTTGACTTCTGTGTCCCCCAGGTCGATGAGTACGGGACACAGCAGCCCATTGCCCTGCTGAAGCTGCTGCTGGAAAAGGGCTTCCTGTACGACCGTGGCAAGGAGATGAACTGTAAATTCCTGCGAGACCTGGGCTTTGTGGCTGCCATGGGCAAGGCTGGAGGAGGTCGCAATGAAGTTGACCCTCGGTTCATCTCCCTCTTCAGTGTTTTCAACATTCCTTTTCCCTCTGAGCAGGCGCTGAATTTGATCTACTCTTCCATCCTGAAAGGCCACACTGCGGTAACGTTGCTGTTTTTAAAGGCTTGCTCAACAGGTTTATTGTTTTTAAATAGGCATTTATTTCTATGTTGTTGCAAGACCTGAAATCTTCTTTTATCAGTTTTTTTATATCTAGAACCTCACACAAACCTTTCCCTTCCTTTTCTCTTTCTCCATGAGTTTAAATAAAATTCTCGAGTAATATGTAAACATTCAAGTCAGCAAATAATTTATAAACTTAGAGCTTTTTGTAGGTTGAAACCTGTGAATGATTTTGTTGTAGTTCCTGTAAGCACATACACAAAGATCAGCAAACTCTTTCCTGAATGGGTGTGAAAAATATAAAATAATGCAGGAGAGTGCAGTGCTCACAAGGAACCTGCAATGTCAGATAAGGAAAGAGCAGTTTAATTTTCTGTTCTAGAAATGCTGTGGAAATTCCAGCCATTGAGTTTGGTGTTATCCTGAGCACTCAGCAAGCTCCAGAGTGAAGAATGGAACCTGCCCAACTGTTTTAAATTGCAGAATGTTCATCCTGCAGAGAATTTCTGAATATATTTGAAATAATTCCAAGCAGGTTTGGAATCTCATGGAAACACCTCTTCTTTCTCTTCTTTGCAGACCTTTAATGAGTCAATATCAGCCATCTCTGACAAGATTACTCTGTGTACTTTGGAGCTTTATAAAATGATTATTAGTGACCTACCCCCTACTCCTTCCAAATTCCATTATATTTTTAACCTGCGGGATCTTTCCAGGGTCTACAATGGACTTGTTCTTACAAGTCCAGAGAGGTAAGAATAGAAAAATTGTCTTTAGTTGTCCTACGTTTATTTATTTGCATGAACCTGGGGGAAGATGAAGTATTTTAGCACATGAAATCAGTTACGTTTGGTTACTTTTCATTAACCCTGTGCCACAGTGAGAAGTAGAACATCCTGAATTGTGATCTTACTCTTGATGACAATCACTGGTGCTTTAGTCTCTCTTAAATAAGACATCTAGAGGTAAAACTGCAAGAAAATTAGTTACTGCTAAAAGAACAAAATAAAAAAGAGTAAAGAAAGGAGTAAAGAGGTCAGTCCAGAATGTGGTCATTGTTATTAGCCATATGGCCTTAGGAATCATGTCAGCTCATTTGTGCAGTCTGATATTTTGATGTTAATTCAGGTTTCAAACAGTGACCCAGATGGTGAGAGTTTGGAGAAATGAGTGCCTGAGGGTTTTCCATGACAGGCTGATTAATGAAGCAGACAAAGCATTGGTGAGTAATTTCTTTCAATTTTTAGTAGTCACTGACTATTATTTTGGCAATTAATTTGCAACAGGAATATCACCAACTGTTGGGCTCAGGTCTTGCAGTCCAGCTGCAGACTTGTCTGATCAGTGTATTGACCATTAATTTAAAACATGGTCCATGGAAGTTTTTTCCTAAAATAAAGTGACTATGGCAGACTAAGAAAGCAGATAAGAAATGGGAAGTATCAGTTGGTTTCCCTGTCCAGGAAAATTGGTTGGCAGCAGTACAGGTGACAAAGTGTGTGAGAGCAAAACTCAGGAAATCACTTCAAGTCAGTATTTTCCTTCAGGAAGGATTGTGTCAGAATGTGACTGTATAATGAAGCAGGAAAAAGGATAAGAACTGAGTTTTTAAACAGTGGCCTCAGTTTTGGCTGTTGTGGAAACTGGAAAATGCTTCAAATTTTATCTTAAAACACAAAAGAGAATGACACCAGTTTTATACCCTGAAAATTTGGAGAGAAATTGGGGTGAAGGCAACTTAGTATAAGCAACTTGGTTTGCTTTGGAAGTTGCTTAGATGAGAAGAGGTAGATTAAGGTGCCTTCAGATTCTTCTGCTCAAGACTTTCTCCTCTAACATACAAAGATACATCTACAGCTCAATTTTCACAAATCAGAATATTCATGCAGACTTAGAGGCTTTGTGAGAAATCTTGCTGGTGAGACCGCTATGAACACTGAGAAGGAAAGTTAAACTTCATATACTGTTCACACAGTATGAGAAGGTGTTTTAAACAGGCTTAAACTCTTCTGTTTTAATGTTCTCAGTCCATTGGCTTGGATGGCTCTTGAACTGCCTGTTGGTTTCTTCTGGATCACCCACAGAACACATAAGGGGGCTGTAGTCTTTGGATCTTCTAGTGTGACATGAGTATCACCTTGAAGTCAGTCAGTATTTGAGCAGGAATGTGTGTTATCACCCTTCTAACTGTTACTGAATCAGAATCAGCTGCTTTGGTGTGTTGCCTGACTCATATCTTTAAAGGTACAAGGTCACATAAAAAGCTTGGTTGAAGAGCATTTCACAGATGAGTTGGAGCATGCCTTGAGGGATCCAGTTCTCTTTGGAGATTTCAGAACAGCACTGAATGAAGCAGAACCTCGTGTGTATGAAGATATCCAAGACTATGATGTAGCAAAAGCTCTCTTCCAGGTAGTGCATCACCTTGGAATTGTGCCTGAGAAATGCCTCAAAGTAGGAAATCTGTTCTCTGTGCACATGGAATTCTGTGTGCATCCATATCCATTGGGGGTCTGCAGTGCTGGAAGTTGAGGATCAGCTACAGAGTGGGCAGTGTTTTCCTATAGTTTATTTTCCCTGAGAAATGGGAAAGGAAAAATGCTGCTGAATGGGTTGTTTTTTTATTAATGTTATGAATTGTTTCATTGGTCTCCTAGTAACATTCTGTTCACCTTTCTCTGCAGGAGATTTTGGATGACTACAATGAATTTAATATTAAAATGAGTCTGGTTCTTTTTGATGATGCTTTGGAGCACTTGATCCGCATCCATCGCATCATCCGGATGGACCGAGGGCACGCCCTGCTCATTGGGGTGGGAGGCTCAGGGAAGCAGTCCCTGACCAGACTGGCTGCCTGGACAGCTGGCTGTGAGGTAGGTGGCCCTGTGTCCTTCCAGGGAAAAAAGACAAGGAAAGCAGGATTGGGATTGGGATTACACTGGGGTGGGGGTCAGTTGGTCAGTTAAGACAAGATCAGACTGTGGAGAGAAACCTGGCGTGGGTGATTGGCAGGAGGTCCAAGGTGAGGGCTGTGAGTGATGTGGGGAAGGTGCTCTCAGTGCCTGAATCTGGGTTTGACAGAAGGCAAGGGAGGGTTTGGCAATGAACAACTGACAGGCCCCAAATGTTGATACTCAAGTGTGTTACAGCAGCGCTCCAGTGCTGCTTGAGGAGCTTTGTGATTGGTATTGTATTATTTCAGACAGGAAATGTTCTTAGAAGTATTTTCAG
Source organism: Pithys albifrons albifrons (assembly GCF_047495875.1). Lineage (NCBI taxonomy): Eukaryota > Metazoa > Chordata > Aves > Passeriformes > Thamnophilidae > Pithys > Pithys albifrons. The sequence continues at coordinate 5,596,682 of NC_092474.1, read as the reverse complement.
TTTCTTGCAAAGGCTTGGAAGGAAAGAGCAAAAAAAGGAGGATGAGCACAAAGCAGTTTTGAAAACTCAAGCCTGCAGGGTTTTAAAAATAGAATTTTTAAAAAAGAATGTAGTACATAATTTTATTGATACTTAAACTTTTGCTGATGATAGGGGCCAAACCAATCCCCTTCATTAATCTAATTGAAATTCAGAGTTACCATCATGTCTTGGGTCCATCTGTGTCTTCTCAGTATTTGTTTTCATCCTTAGGTGTTTGAGATCATCTTGACTCGAGGATATGAAGAAAATAATTTCCGGGAGGATCTGAAAAGTTTGTACCAGAAGCTGGGGATTCAGAACAAGCCCACGGTGTTCCTGTTTACAGATGGCCACGTGGCTGAGGAGAGTTTCCTGGAACTCCTCAACAACATGTTAACTTCAGGTCCCACTGCAGCCTCAGTTCCCCTGATCAGTCTCTGCTTGTGATTCATAATCTCAGCTGTGCCCTTGACAGCTATTTCTTGCTGTGTCCTCTGCTGCTTTAGTTACCTTTCAGTACTACCTGAAATGATCTTGACCTCAATAATGGCTTTCTGGCACGTCATTACAGTCATTTCTCTGTGTCTGGGAAGGCTGTGGGTTCGTTCATGCTGCTGCTGATGCTGCAGGAGCCTCAGATTTCCTCCAAGACTGATGTACAACTTCAGCTGCCTTTGGCCACAAACCTGCCTTTTGTTCAATTGGCTTTTGAACAACCTTCACCTGAACTGCAGCAACTGCTTATATTTATATTTATATATATATGTGTCCTAAAATGTAGTTTAGTGTCTTCTAGTGTATGAAGCAGCTGTAAATGAGCAGCACCTGGCACTGTGTGACCACCCACTCTATTGAAGTTCCTACACAATCTAATTTTAAAACAGATGTGTTAAATCTTATCCCTTTCCTTGTTCCAGTCTTCCCTGTTCCTGGTCTGTCATAGGTAACTTAGGCAGTATTTGCCACAAGATTGAGAGAATGAAAATGTGAACTGATGGTTGGTAAACACCAGCAAAGCTTTTCTTTGCACAGTGAAAAGCACTTTGTGTTCTTGTGAGATTTTGTAGATGTTGCTGAAGCCTAAACAAAAATGCATTAATTATTCCTCTAAGCTCCCTTGGACCATCCTAAGTACAGCCTCTCTGTTCTCCATGGGGACTTTGGGGAGGAGGAGAAGCACAGATTGATTAATTGGTTCACTCAAAACTACTCAGAATCATTTTTGCAGAACTAGGATTAAAGTTTGTGCCTCTGGTTTCTCATCTGCCCTATCCCCAGCCATATGGTTTCCTCTTACTGGTTGTTCTCACTGGCATTCTTCTGTCCTTATGTCACAGGAATGGTGCCAGCCCTTTTTCCAGATGATGAAAAAGACTCCATCCTAAATCAGATTGGTGAAGAGGCTGCCAAAGCTGGGGTGCACCCAGCTAAAGAGAGTGTCTGGCAATATTTTGTCAGCAAATGTGCAAGCAACCTTCACATTGTCCTGGGAATGTCCCCAGTTGGGGATGATCTGAGAACGTGGTGCAGAAATTTCCCAGGTATCAGTTGCACTGTTCAGTCCCTTCCCTGTGAAATGCAGATTTACAGGCAAGAGAAAATCTCCAGTGGACACAGAGAGATGTCTGGCAGCTAAAGCCAGGCAGGACAGGCTTCAAGATTAAGAGTTTGAAGGGCATGTTTTTTTTTCCAGTTAATTACCACATATCAGGGAACATTATTGATTAGCATTTATCAGATCAGTTCATTTTCCAGCTGAACAGCTGGAAAATCAATTGGTCATCCTCATGAGCTGGAAATGCACAGCCTATGTCTGCAGCCTCTCTTCTCTTTTGTGGTTCAAAGAAGAATGTGTGGTATTAAATCATTATGAAACTGGGATGGTGTAAGAGAAACATTTTTGGGTCCAAAACACCTGAGCCTGGCAGATACTGCCCTGCAGCAGGTGACTGACAGGAGGCCTGGGAAACAGAAGAGTGAACTGTGGATGTGGGTGGGAATGCTAAACCAGGCACTAAAATACCTTGTTGCAGCTCTTGACTATAGAGTGGAAGAGCCTAAAGAATGGAACAATGGGGTTGGCAGGACATGGGGGCAAAGCTCATTGTTTACTGTCAAAATGGGAGTATTGACTTTGTGGTAAATTCTGTTGTTAAGCAGAAGGCAAATGAGACAGATTTGCAGGTTCTTGGTGCAAATAAATTTAATCAGGGGGCTTTCTGTCACATCAGGAGCTAATTTTACCAAAGAATTTTTCAGGTAACACTATCCTTTTATTTTAAGGTCTTGTCAACAACACTGGTATTGACTGGTTCTTGCCCTGGCCCCCCCAGGCCTTGTTTGCAGTCGCACAGTCCTCTGTGGGTATGTAAGATGTCAGTATTTTATCCCATTAACCCTTGGTACAGCTTAGGAAATATATTCTTTACTTTGCAGTTATTGTAGTTTTTACTATAGTTACTATAGGCTTTTTTAACTGTTGATTTCCCATTGTGCTTATTACCCTGAGTCTGAACAGGTGATGCAAAATGTCCAGAAATGTCACTGGATGGTGGTTTTGTAATCAAATAGGTTCTAAGATTGCTGCAGTTCCAGTTCCCAGCTCTGCAGACAATGTGAGCTGCCTCCAGGAGGCTCCCTTCTGATTCTGCCTTGATTTTGCTTTTAGCCCCAGAAAGCAGATTTGGTTTTGTGCCTGGCTTAGATGTACATGAGAAAGGTGGTAATTCTACTCTGAAAACCCCCCACATCTTTGAAGTGTTTTGTTTCTTCTGCCCAATTTTAGGCAAAACCACTCGTATCCCAGCAGAGAGCTGCCAGGCAGTGATTGAGCACATGGTCATGGTGCACCAATCTGTTGGGGATTTCAGCAAGAAGTTTCTGGAGAAACTGAGACGTATAAATCATGTCACACCCAAGAATTACCTTGATTTCATCAGTACTTACTTAAAACTGCTGGAGGAGAAAAATGAGTTCATTTTAGGTAAGGCTGTGTAGATGTTTTCTTCTTTTTAGTAAGTGATTTAAATATTTTAGAAAGAAAAGAACTTCTGGTGAGAATCCCACATATTACCCACAATAGGGAAAAGTCCTGCTAGCAATCCCATCTCAAATGCTGTGCTGGCATCTGGTTGGGACACTGACCCAATATCCTGGCCACATGGGAATGTTCAGACTGTCAGTGGGTTCTCCTCGAATACTTTTGTGCAGGAACCAGAGCCAGAGTCTCCAGACCAGACCCTCATCTGGTTGGGGAAGAGTCTGATTGAATCTTATACCAGCTCAGCCTTGCTCAAGGTTTGACATTCTTCCTCAAGCAACGATTCTTACTCATACTTCAGTGGCACTGAAATACGTGAAGAGGATAAAACATGAGCATGGAAAGCAAGTTGTGGCACCAGGGCCACTGTGTGTCAGCTCAAGTGACATGAACATCATCTTGTCAGGGGAGGCTCAGGAAAGGAAAAATCTCTCAGTGCACCTCTAAGCATATTTCCCTTTTGTGAGATTGTCTGTTGCTGTGTGATAGGACACAATAAATCACTGACATTCCTCCCTTTTTTGCTGCCCAGCACAGTGTAAACGACTGGATGGGGGCTTAGTTAAGCTGAAGGAAGCTGCTGTACAGCTGTCTGAGCTGAACGAGAAACTTGCTGAGCAAAAGATTGTGCTGACAGAAAAAACAGCTGCTTGTGAGGCTTTGCTACAAGAGATTTCAGCAAACACAGAAGTAGGTGGGTACTTGACAACTACTGAGGGCTGAGGTGATGACACTGTAAATACAGGCAACACAGAGGCTCAGAGCTGATGGTAATTTCTGATGTTTAGCAAAGAGCAAATCTGTATTAGTTTGTAAGTGTATGTTCTGTGTACAAATTTGAGTAATTCATTTGTGGTCCTGCCTTCACAATTCCTAGCTGAGGTGAAGAAAAAACTGGCTGAAGAAAAAGCTATAGAGATACAGGAGCAGAATAAGATTATTGCTGTGGAGAAGGCAGAGGCTGAGAAAGCTTTGGATCAAATCAAGCCTATTTTAGAAGCTGCCAAACTGGAGGTTGAGAAGCTTGACAAGGCTGAAGTTACTGAACTCAGGTGACTCATTTGGATGTACAGGAGCATAAACTCTTGAAAATTCACTGAAAGACCTCTGTTTGAAGGGTCTGAGCCTTAGCCTCACCTTTCTCACTTGCCTGTGAAAGTCAGGACATCAGCTATGTGGGTGCAGTTACTAAAGAATCCCCTGATTCCTAGCACAGGACTTCACCTTAAGCTATTTCCTCAGTCCCTTGTTTGCTGTCTTCCCGTATTTCTCTGCCCTGTGTCTGATGCACCAGAACCTGCTGTGGTTTTTGCCCGAACAGTGACTGTCCAAACCCCTTCAATCCTCCTCTGTTTTTTTCTGAGTGAATAGAACACATACCAGTTATTTTTCAGGGTTCCTTTCATAGCACAATGTATTTCCCTACTGGATGAACTTCTCTGTGTTTTTATAATGCCTGTTGTATTTGAGGATAAGTATTAAGGCACACCCAGTCCTTGGCTCTCCCTGAAATAGCTGTCCCCAAAAGAGAAGCAGTTCTCCCTTTCCTGCCACAATTTTTAGTTTCCTTTCTCTTGTAATCTCTGGATTTTCCTCCCAATGGGCAGCTGCTTCACTGCCCTGGGGAAGAATACAGGGCCTTGGGGTTCCAGGCCTTTCACTGTTGGATCAAATTGTCTGAATACAAGAATTTTGAGCCTTGGGGTAGTTAGTAAACTGTTTTCTGACATGGGTTATCTTCTGATGGCCTTTCTGGTGGACAAGCTCCTGTACTGCAGTGCCTCTGTAACAGAAGTCCCCATGTTTGGCATCATGTGCTTTGTCTCCTCCTTTTTCTCTTCCACTGCCTCCTTCTGTTTTCCAGATCCTTTGCAACACCCCCCAAGCAGGTGCAGGTTGTCCTGGATTGTATTCTCATCATGAGAGGGTACAAGGAGCTGAACTGGAAGACAGCCAAGTCAATGATGGCTGATCCCAATTTCCTGCGGCAACTGTTGACGACAGATTTCCGGGGAATTCCGTGGAGCAATGTGAAAGCCATGAGGGGTGAATTCCTGATCTGTGTGCTTGGAGTGAACAGGAGACCTTGTTGGTGTGCTTGGCCATGGCAGCAGCAACCCTTGCAGTGTAGTTTGTGAGGGTGGGATTCCCTTTGTGCCAAGGGCCAGCACTGCCCAGAGTGCTGCAGGTGCTGCACTGTTGGGATGACTGGATTTTTCAGAGTTCAAAGACCTTCTGCTTTTGTTCCAACCAGTTTAAACCTCACCTCAGGTCTTACAGGCTCTGCTTTAAAGCAGGCAAGGAACACACAGGATAGCTCAGCAGGCCTGCTGTCTCCTTTTAGCTGCTTAGTAGAATTCTGGCCTCATCCTTGTGCTGGCAATTAAAATGTCATGTTACAGAGTGGAAAGAAGACAAGCTGTACCTAAAGTTTGTGGACCAAACTTTGCACATGTTCCTAAAGGTGCAATCCAGAGCAGTTCCACTGAAAGGGGAATTTGGGCCTTGGAGCAAAATTGCACCTGAGTGCTGCAGAGATGACAAACCATGAGCCTCAAACATGCTGAACAACTCCTGAACACACTCCCTTCATGGAGAAAACTTGGGAAATCAGTGGGAATATTGTGGTTGTATTTGTACAGCCCAGTAGCTTCATCTTAAAGTTGGAGTCTCTTCAATATTCTGGCAATGTTTCACATTGTCTGTCGCAGCACTGGCTGATACTGCTGGTGGGGAAAGCTGTTTGTTTGAGGATTTCTGGCTGTAATTCAACTCACTTGCAATATTTTTGTGTTTCTCAATGTAGCTCTGTTAAAGAATCTTAACACCACCTTCAGTGAAATGGAAGTTATTAGCAGAGCAGGCCTGGGAATGTTAAAGTTTGCTGAAGCAGTGGTGACCTACTGTGATGTAGTGAAAACAGTCAAGCCAAAGGAAGAAAAGGTAAAATGTGCTGGATTCAAACTCAGAGGAGGTTGAAGCAGGATCCTGATGAAAGATAATACTTGACAATTAGATAGACTGCCACTTCTCTTGAAGTGCTTAAAAAGGGGTGTTTAGGAGAGCTGTTGTAGAGGGAGTGAGGCAGGTGCTCAGTCACAAACCGCTGTGTTGTGTCATGATGCTGGGATGTGGGTTGCCATCCATGCCAGTGCTTGCAGGAGGAGGGAGGAATTTGTTCAGCTGGAATTCTCTAATCTAACATGCCTAGAAAAACAGTTTGTAACTGTCTACTAAAACCAGACTTCAAAACATGTGGCATTTGGACAGAGCAGAGTTCAGAAAAACAAAAAAATTTATGTTCCTTAACAAACTTTTTGATTAACTTTTTTTAGGATGACTGGAAAATTAGCTGTACTACCAAAGGAAATCTAATGTCCAACAGATGACACTGAGAAACTTTTGTCAAGGAAAGGTTACTGTATACAGCTGACCACTGAGAAAATGTATTCCCTAGATGTGTCTGACTATTTTTGGGGCCATCATGTTATTAAGAAGACAAAACTCCTTTTTTGTCAGGGGATGATTGAATTATATAAAATAGCCAAAAGAAATCTGAATACTTTAGACTTGTCCCCAAACCCTTCTTTCGTCTGACACTCACGTTCCTTCACAATGTAATGCAGGTGGCAAGGCTGGAACAGAACTACCTCTTAAGTAAGCGGGAACTGGAAAGGATTCAGGCAGAGCTGGCTGCCCTCCAGGCTGAGCTTAAAGCTTTGGATGACAAATATCAACAGGCAATAAAAGAAAACCAAAAGTTACGAGAAGAAGCAGAGATTATGCAGAGAAGATTAGAGGCTGCTGACAAGCTCATCTCGGGCTTGAAATCTGAGAACGAGAGGTAAGTCTGGATTCAGAGAGGGATGTTTTTGACATCAGAGGGTCATGTGTCAGGGATAAAATCTATATCATTTTGGAAATGTCACTTCCTATGGTGTTTGTTGCTGAGAAGAGCTTTTATCCATTCTAAGGTAATATCCATTAACTCAGGTTAAAAGGAAAAAGGTTCAGATCAACTCAGTGTCTCTGGCCATTGTAATAGTGAGAGAACAACTCATTCTGAAGTTGGGGGTCTGTCTCAACCTACATCTACAATTCTGCACATAAACCCCATCTCCCTGGTACAAACTGACACAGGATTCCCCTCTAATTCTCCCAGGTGGATGGAGGAATTCAAGGAATATGAAATACGAAAGGTGAAGTTGCTTGGAGACTGTCTCCTGGCTGCTGCCTTTCTGAGCTATGAGGGAGCCTTCAGCTGGGAGTTTCGCCATGAAATGATGTATCAGGTGTGGCAGGCAGATATCTCCTCCCGAGAAATCCCCTGCAGTGATCCCTTCAGGCTGGAAAGCCTCCTGACTAATGAGGTGGAGGTCAGCAGGTATGTCCAGTCACTGCTGAGTGTGAGATTATAAAGTGGAGTCTGGAGCTGAGTGTGTAACGCAGAACTGGCAGGTGGTGGGGGTGCACAGCCATTCCAGAGAGAGACAATCCTACTTTCATGTCAAGAAAGAGAGGCAAATTATTTTACTTCTGGTTAACAAAGGCCATTTGTTGTAACAAATGGTTGTACTTTAAACTCCAGGGACATTCACTGAACTCAGACACATATAATTTTTAGGAAATTTGTTAAGAGTTACTCGTAAAATGTGTTCCCATAACCCAGCAGGTGTCTTTTCATTGACTGCAATGAATTTGGTATTAAACCCATGCCCAGATAGCCCTTATATCAGCTACTGCAGGGTTGCTCACCAAAGGCAACAGTATTGTGAGCAGTGCAGTTCCAGATCCCTCAGACAATGGGCCAGTCTGGGTTTTGACACTGTACTCACAATCCCATACACTGTGTGTTTCCTTGTGTGTCTAACACTGTTCTCAATGGACTGCATAATGTTACTGACAATTCAAATGTGCTGCTCTCCCATGGAGCTTTTGTACCAGCCTGGTGTTTGGTCTGTTCTGTGCCCAGGTGGGTTTCCCAGGGATTGCCCCCAGACGAGCTCTCTGTCCAGAATGGCATCCTGACAACATACGCAAGTCGCTTCCCACTCTGCATTGACCCACAGCAACAGGCATTGCACTGGATTAAGAAGAAAGAAGAAAAAAATAATCTGAGGGTAAAGATAAAATATTCTTTTACCTTGTTACTGGTTGTTTTCAAAGCCACATAAATCCCTGTCAGCTTGAATGGTGAACCAGTTATGTTATAGAATTGTAGAATGGTTTGGATTGAAAGGGACCCTCCAGTTCCACCCCCTGCCATGGGCAGGGACACCTCCCACTAGACCAGGTTGCTTCAAGCCTCATCCACACTTCCATGGATGGAGCAGCCACAGCTTCCCTGGGCAGGGCCTCACCATCCTCTGAGTAAAGAATTTTTTCCCAATATCCCATCTAACCCTGCCCTCTTTCACTGTAAAGCCATTCTCGCTTTTTCTGTTCCTAAGTGTCCTTGTCAAAAATCCCTCTCCATCTCCCTTGAGACCCCTTTAGGTGCTGAAAGGTGCTATGAAGTCTCCCTGGAGCCTTCTCTTTTCCAGGATGAACAATCCCAACTCTCTCAGCCTGTCTGTACATGCAGAAATAAAATAACCAGGAGGCTGGTGGTTTATTGCAGCTCCAGGATGGAGTTTCCATGTAGGACAATAAACAGTCACAGGCACAGTTAGAACTTGGAAGAGTAGTTCTCCAGATGGAAATTATTCTCAACTAATCAGAAAAAAGCACCTTTACTGTTTTGTACAAGTGCAGTTTGCATTTCTGTGGGAGGAAAGACAAAAAGCAGCAAAGAGCAAATTTCATTAGTACTGGCAGCTATTGCAAAATAATAACGTTCAACAAATTGAGTATCAATTCTCCTTTCAAATCTTCCCATTGTTCTCTTGCAGATGGCTTCCTTTAATGACCCAGATTTCCTTAAACAACTGGAAATGGCCATAAAGTATGGAAACCCTTTCTTGTTGCACAGTGTGGATGAGTACATCGATCCTGTGATAGACAATGTCCTGGAGAAGAACATCAAAGTGGCTCAGGGACGAGCATTCATCATCCTGGGGGACAAAGAGGTTGACTATGACAGTAATTTTAGATTGTACCTCAACACCAAATTAGCCAACCCAAAGTATTCTCCCTCTGTGTTTGGCAAAGCCATGGTTATCAACTATACAGGTGAGCCCAAGTATGGATTCAGTGACAAAGTAGTGATGGTGCTGCAGTGCAAATTTGTGTCATTGTCTGAAGTCTCAATGAAACTCTAAAAAATTCAGTCTCTGTTATACTTGTCATCTGTATGAATGGAAAATCCTTCTCATTTCTCTCTTCTAATATGCAGCTGAGCTAAATATCTCATCCTGGATCAGGTGAGGATGCTTTGGTACAATTAAGATACAGAGTCATTAACCAAGTCATACTGTTGCATTGCTGTAGCTTTATGAGATGCTGGAGATTAAATAAGTTGTATGAAAGCTGTCCTGTGTTTGGAAACCAACTGTGCTGTGTCCATGTGTTGCACCTGCAGTTACACTGAAGGGCCTGGAGGATCAGCTGCTCAGTGTCATCACAGGCTTTGAAAGGAGGGAGTTGGAAGAGCAGAGAGAAAGTCTCATCCAGGAGACAAGTGAGAACAAAAACCTGCTGAAAAATCTGGAAGACACTCTCCTTCATGGACTGACATCTTCCACAGGAAACATGTTGGACAACGTGGAGCTGGTGAAAACCCTGGAAGAGACAAAGTTCAAAGCTACTGAGGTACCAGCTCTGGGCTTTCTGACTGGGTGTTTTCTAACAGAACATGGTCTTTCCTTTTTTGTTGTGTTTCATCAAACACAGAGAGGCAGGCACTGAGCAGCTCTGGTTATTGTGATACATAGATACACTCTGGATCAGCACAGCAATTCCAGGTGTATGAAATCCCTGTTTCACAGGTGATTGAGAAACTGCAGCTGGCCGAGACGACGGCGGCTGATATCGACAGCCTTCGGGATGGCTACAGACCAGCTGCCAGGAGAGGGGCCATCCTGTTCTCTGTGTTGTCTGAAATGGCCCTTGTCAACGCCATGTATCAGTTCTCACTGGTCTCCTTCCTGGAGGTTTTTGGGTTCTCTCTTCGGAAATCCATGCCCAGCCCGATCCTTCCGAAGAGGTTGAAAAACATCATGGATACACTGACTTTGAACACCTACAACTATGGCTGCACAGGTCAGTGCCACTCGTGGTGGGCTGAGACTGAGGTGCAAAACCAGACAAAGCCATGACTTTCATTGGTTTAATTAAAGAGACAGTTCCCAAACAGGGAATTCCATGATATTCAGGGTTCAGCACTGCTCCTGGATCACACTTTACTCCCTGCTATTTCTCTTAGAAGAAACTGCACACATTAATGATGTAACTCTTGCAGAAATGGTCTTCTTAACAGAGTGAGAAAGGTAAATCACAGCTGTTGAGCTCATGTGCTGTATTGACTTTGTAACCCTGATCCAAAGCCCCATCTTTGATCACTCTGATCACAGAACTGTAGAATCATTAAGGCTGGAAAAGACCTTAAAGATCATCAAGTCCAGCTGTCAATCCAATGATCTTTGTGGGGTGCCCAGATCACAGAATCATGGAAGGGTTTGGGTTGGAAGGGACCTTAAAGCTCATCCAGCTCCATGGGCAGGGACACCTTCCACCAGCCCAGGTTCCTCCAAGCCCTGTCCAACCTGGCCTTGGACACTTCCAGGGATGGGGCATCCCATCAACCCCACAAGAGATGCAGGATGTGGAGTTAAAGATTGACCCAGTTCAACAGGCTTTTGCAGCTGATTTTGAAAATTCTGTCCCTTTAACATAGGCTTGTTCGAGAAGCACAAGTTACTGTTCTCCTTCAATATGACTGTCAAGATAGAACAAGCTGGTGGCAGAATTCCACAAGAAGAATTTGAGTTCTTTTTGAAAGGTAAAGGGAATATTTATATATAAATATGTAGCTCTGAGTAGCTATAGCTAAAAGATCTTTTGAAGACAGGTCTTAGACTAGAAAGGATTTAGTAAGAGCCACTGATGAGGAAAGTTGCTCTGTGTTGCTTTACACAAACTGGGTGTTCTGCTATTTCTATTTTTTTTACCTTTGTTAAACAGTGAAGAGGCCAATCCTTCTCTGTTGACAAACCTCACATTAGCTAATTGTTAGCATGTTACCTAAGGAAATAATCTGTGGCTATCTTCTGGCTATGTGTGTGTCATTTTAGAAATGTTTTGCAAAGAGGACACTCCAGCTTTTGCAAGCACTTATAAAATCCATCTTCCCTTCAGCAGACCAGACTCATCTTACAGGCCTTCCAAAACAAACTTCCAGTTGCTTGCTCAGTGCTTGGGACTGTAGGAGAGGTCATGTAGTGGAGAATTGCTGCCATGAACATTCACTCTGGTTTCCCAATGTGACCAGGCAATATTTCCCTGGAGAAGAGTGCCCGAAGGAAACCGTACGCGTGGCTTCCGGATCAGGGCTGGGAGGACCTGATGCGCTTGTCTGAACTGTTTCCTGACACATTTGGGTCTCTTCCAGATGATGTGGAAGACAATCCAGAAGTATGGAGAAATGTATGTGGTTTTTTGCATCCTATTGTCTCCTAGTTTTGATTTAATGTTTAATAATTTGATATTAAATGTTCAAGTGGGACACAGCGTGTCTCAGCACTGCACAGGAGGGACGTCACCACAGGCTCCTTCCACCAAGGCCTTGCTTTGCTTCTTGGCCTTAGTTAGTGAATGGCTTATTTGCAGAATAATTATGGATTTTATTATTTAAAAAATGAACAAAACCAATCTTCCCTGGTAAACTGTAGATTCTTTATGTGTCAGTCAAGTGCCCTAGAGGAGTTATTTGCCCTGTTGAAGTCAGTGGAATTTTTTCTCTTGATTTCAACAGTCAACATTTCACTGGTATTTTTGTGCTGCTGAATTGTACTTTGATCTTCTTGTGGCATTGAGTTCTGTAGGGTAGTAACAAACACAGCCTTTCTTTGTTCCTCCTGTAGTTTCCTTCCATGTCTTTTTGCTTTATAAGAAGTCTTCCTGTAAGCAATCTGTTGATACTTTTTGCTTGGGATGCTGTTTTCTGTATCTTAAGAGAATTACTTGACTTAAAATGAAAGCACAAATGTGTTTCTGGACTTGAATACTTTAATCTGAAAAAGTTGGATTTTTTACATTCACTTAATCTTTTAGTATTTCCTTGCAGCTGATTGACTGTTTTCCTTATGTCTCTTGGCCCCTCGTTCATGACATTGGTTTTCTCTTTCCTGGTAATTATCCTGATAGAGCAATTTGATTCTTTTGCCTTGTCTGCCATCTTTTCTTGCCAGTGGTACGACATAGATGCTCTGGAGCAGATCCCATTCCCAATGCAGTATCAGGACAGTCTCACAGCCTTCCAGAGGCTCCTGCTTCTGCGGTGTTTCCGTGTGGACCGGCTGTACCGGGCAGTGACGGACTTTGTGACAGTGACAATGGGGGAGACGTAAGTCACGCTCCTCTTCCAGACCCAAATCACACCTCTCAGGGGTTTCACACAGGATGGATTTGTGATGTGCCTGAACAGCAGAGTAGGAGTGGTGTCTGGGTGGTTTCCATGTGCAGTGTGTGGTGGGCGCTGCTGTTCATGCACACGACGTTGTTCACACACAGAGGCTGCTCTGTGCAAAGCAGCAGCTCTTTGGACTTCTCTCCCTCCCAGGTATGTGCAGCCCCCTGTGATCAGCTTCGAGGCCATCCTGCAGCAGAGCAGCCCTTACTCACCTGTGGTTTTCATCCTGAGTCCTGGCTGTGATCCTGTCAATGACCTCATGAAACTGGCCGAGAGGACGGAGTTTGCAGCAGAGAGACTCAAATTCCTGGCCATGGGACAAGGCCAGGACAAGGTAACTTGGGTGGGAGGGTGGGGATGTGCTGGTGCAGCAGATCTGTGAATTGCAAGCCATGCTCCCAGTGCTCTGGGTCTGATCACATCTCCTTTCCAAAGGTCTGTTCCATTTTAAAGGGAGGTGCTTCATGGTTCTGACATGGATTTGCCAGTCTGGGAATGACACTTTCCTGAATGTGAATGGGGGCATTTGGCTGACTGGCTGCTGTTCTGGTTTGGCTGAGGGTATATCAAGAATCAGATTGGCAGCTATTACATACAGTTGAGCTGAAAAGATGTTACTCTGCAGCCTTTCAGAGTTTATCAGTGACCTGGGGCTCTGTATGGACACGTGGTGTTTGGAAATCACAGTGGTTTGTTACCAGAAAGATACCCTGCTGCTTTTCTTGCTTTTCATTTTTGTTATGGACACTAAGGCAGGAGATCCAAAGATTAACATCTGGCTGAATTTGCCATGGTTTCAGTCAGTGGGGAGCTCCTGTCATATTCTTTTAGACCACCTGTTCTTAGACTGACCTTCATCCTCTTCTGGGCCTTGCACACTCCTGTGCTGTTTGGAAACACCTCAATGCCCTGAATGACTTTTAATTTCAAAAGGAATTAAAGAAATAAAAACATCTCAGAGCAACATCTTGTGGTGTGGGAAAAGGTCTGTTCAAGGGGCATCCTGGTAAGTGCTGAAACTAAAAGGCTGAGTGTGCAGCAGGAAACGCCACTGCAGGAGCCCAGCAGGGGCAGTTTGCTCACAGGAGAGAGGGAGAGGTACTCACAGATGGTTCCTCCCTCTCTCCAGATCGCTTTGCAGATGCTGGAGAAGGCAGCGGTTCATGGAGAGTGGCTCATGCTGCAGAACTGTCACCTCTTGGTGAAGTGGCTTATCCATCTGGAAAAGGCCCTGGAGAAAATTACAGAACCTCACCCAGACTTTCGCCTCTGGCTGACGACTGACCCAATTAAGGGCTTCCCGATTGGAATCCTGCAGAGGTCCCTGAAGGTACCTGTACAGTGGGAACCCCATGGAGGAGGACGTGTCCTGCCACTGGGACTCAGCACAACAGGCTGGCTCTGCCTGTCAGATCGCAGCACCCTGGCCCAGGCTTAGGAACTCACTTTCTGTCTTTATAAGCAAAATCCTTTTTTCATCATCCTGTTCATCTTACTGGGACGATTCCTTTGGGTGAAAGTGGCTGTTCAGCAGTTTTTTTCTGAAGCGGTTATTTCACTAGAGGTTTGTGAGTAAACCTGGATATGACAAGTGCATTTTAGATTCAAATGCTGCCACAAGTGAGGAGTACCTGGAGAGCCAGAAATAGCCCTGTCAGTGCTGCTGCTGCAGTGCAGGACTGAGGCCTGGCAGCAGACCTTGGAATAGGATAATGGTTTCCAGCTGCTACTCCAGGCTGCAGCATTTCTCACCAGAGGCTGAGCTGATTGTTTTGAAGGCACAAGCCACGGTTCTGGCCCGATGACCTTTTCCATGGCTGCTTTGCTGTGGTGACCTGTCCCGTAAACATCGTTCCTTCATTTCACAGCTTGGGAAGGAGTGGGATGACAGACCCAGCCTGTGAGCCCTGGGGCAGTGACAGCAGTGGGGACAAGAGATCTGAGTGAATCTTTTGGGCTGTAGATCCACCCTCTGTGGGTCTTGCCAGGAGCAAGGAGAGCGGAGGTTTTACAGCCCTTTGGAAAAGCTGCCAGGAATTGGCCCTGGCAGTTTGATCAGCACCAAAGCCATATTAAAGACTGTAAAGCCCTTTTACTGTAGGGATGTAGGGCACACTAAAATGTGTAAAGCACTGGTATTTCAGTAAATTAGATCATTAAGTGTGAGAAATACTAATGTCTTGCCAGTAACATGGGTATTTCTAAAATAATATCAAGTTTCTCTTTACGTGTTTACCTTGATAAGCTTAAAAAGGTCTGTTTCATGTCTTTATTTAAGAAAACAATCCATATTGATAGGAATTTGGAAAGCTACTGAAAATGTCCAAGCTTGCATTGTATAGCTTACTTAATGTGGTGTATTTACAGCTTCTTTTCCTCAGGTTATCCAGAAATGGATGGCTTGTTTCATTATTTTGATAGGTTGTTACAGAACCACCTAATGGTCTGAAACTGAACCTAAGAGCCACCTACTTCAAAATTCCCCAGGAAGCCTTAGAGCAGTGCCCACATCCTGCCTTTAAGTCCTTAGTCTATGTCTTGGCATTTTTCCATGCTGTGGTTCAGGAGAGGAGGAAGTTTGGGAAGGTTGGCTGGAACGTACCCTATGATTTTAATGAATCTGATTTCCAGGTAAGAAAACAATTATCATAGCTCTTATATTCCTGAATAACTCAGATTACTTCTGAAAATATAGAATTCATCCAGATTTAATCCTTTCTCACTATTAGATTTTGCTTAGTATTTTTTTCCTGCTTCTTTGGAGTCATGGAGACTCCTGATCTTCCATAATGTCAGTTTGGGCCACTGAAAATTAGATTCCAAATCCTTCATGTTTATGTTGCCTCTCTCATGGGTTTCTTTTCTTAGGATGATTTATACTTAAATTTCTAATTATTTCAGAAAGAAATAATTGTTAGTTTTCAAACAATTAAATAAAATCTATGAATATGTATATCTGATTTATGAATCTTCTCTCACATGTTCAACAACTTTATTAGGTCTGCATGGAAATCCTTAACACATACTTGACAAAAGCTTTTGAACAAAAAGATGATCAAATCCCTTGGAGCAGTCTCAAATATCTTATTGGGGAGGTGAGTGCCTACAGTGCCACTTGATGGTAAAAGAATCAAGATAACTGAAGTTTCTTTGCATGGGCTGCAACAAGTAGAGCTGGGAATCATTCCTGGGCAGGTTTCAAACTCCAACCCTGAGCATGGGTCTTAATCTCAGTCTCAGGAAAATAGGGCCACTGTGTGTAACTGCACAACAGGGAATTACAGTGCTTAATTAATTTGAGAGCCCTTGGGGTCCTGTGATGGAAGATTCTGAGCAGCACAAGTGCACAGTGTTACTGGCATAGTGGGGTGTCCCTGGACTGTACAAATGGGTGTTCCCACTGTCCAGGACATGAAATCCTGTAGAAAACTGGTATTTTGCAGCACTTAATCCCAGCAGAGCACGAGCTGGTACCACAGGAAGGCACATAAATGACCAGGATGGGTGATCAGGGGTGGCCACAGCAACTCTATCCAGGCCAAGGCCAAATACTTCCTGCCTGTCCCCCTGAGAGGGGGCTGGAGAAGATCCCTTGGTATCCGTAAGGGAGACAGTGTCACACCAGAACTGCTGCAAAAGCAAAGGATATTGTGGACTTTTTGGTGATTTTTTTAGACTGTATTTTCTGCTCCAAAAGTCAGTGCTGTGCCACTGCTGTGCCTGATCTCCAGGTGATGTACGGAGGGCGGGCCATCGACAGCTTTGACCGGCGCATCCTGACCGTGTACATGGACGAGTATCTGGGGGACTTCCTGTTCGACACCTTCCAGCTGTTCCACTTTTATAAAAGTGACAAGATTGAGTACAGAATTCCAGGAGGAACTGTAAAAGATGATTTTGTCGGTAAGAAATGCTTTTCCTGCTAAATATATTAGCATTAAAAAAAAAGTCTCCTTCCAGCATCCATTCTATCCATACATCTGTTGCTGGATATGAGGAGTTAAATGGACCACCAGGCACTGCTAGTGTACAGATTGCAGTTTTATAATCCACTGCTTTGTAGGAGCTGCCCTTTGGAATGTGAGCTTATCAGTGAGCTCCTCAGGTCTTTATAAATAACCAAACCACAAAACCTCAGTTAGGCAGTGTTAATTTTGTTAAGTGATGAATTTCTGTGGAGATCTGGGTGTTTAAAAGTGTTTATTCGCCCCGTGTGTCATTTGACACCAGCTCTAGAATTTGATTTTTTCCATGCAGAGCAGTAACAAAATTGCTGTGTTGTTCTCTGTGCTGGTGTCTGTGGGCTCCTGTGGTTGTATTTATTCCAGAGGCCATAGAAGCTCTGCCGCTTTCCAACCCTCCGGAGGTGCTTGGGCTTCACGCCAACGCTGAGATCGGGTATTACACGCAGGCGGTGCGGGACATGTGGGCTCACCTGCTGGAGCTGCAGCCCCAAACAGGTGTGTTCTGTCTGAACTGGACTGGTACGTGAGAAATCATGGCCATTCCCTGGGGACTGTGACACCAGCCATGCCACAGCACCCTGTGTGTGTGTGTGGGGAGTGATCCCAGGGAAAGGGGGCTGGTAGGAGGTGAGCAAAGCCACGGCATGGCTCGGCCCTGCCAGCCTGGCAACAGCTCAGTGCATGCTCAGAGACATGCAGGGAGTCTGGAGGGCAAATGTCAGAGCAGCATCAGAGACTGATGCCAAAAGGTGACTCCACTCTCAACCTTCTCTCAGAGAATTCATCACAGAATGCGTGGCCTGTACAGTGTCTCACTGAAACTTTTTGGCTGCAGGTGAAACTGGTACAGGAATTAGCCGAGATGAATATATTGCAAACATTGCCAAGGATATTGAAAACAAATTACCCCAAGTATTTGATCTTGACCAGATACGGAGAGTTTTGGGCACAAACATCTCCCCTACAACTGTGGTGCTGCTGCAGGAACTGGAACGTTTCAACAAGCTGATTGTTCGAATGGCAAAGTCACTGGCTGAGCTACAACGTGTAAGTGAAACCACAGCAACTCCCCAGAGCCAGCTGGGCTTTACCTGCCCCAGGCTGGCACTCAGAACTCTCACCATCTTTCCAGGCCTTGGCTGGGGAAGTTGGAATGAGCAGTGAACTGGATGACGTGGCTCAGGCTCTCTTCAACGGGCAGATTCCTGGCATCTGGCGGCGCTTGGCTCCCGACACCCTTAAAACACTTGGAAACTGGATTATTTTCTTTCAGGATCGGTATAACCAGTACTCCAGCTGGGTAAGCAAGTGCCTCCAGAAAGCTTTTTGTTTTGCTAATCTGCACGATGTGCTGTGCAGAAGGCAGTGAACACTCACTGCTTTAAGTTCCTTGAACTAGTGCCAGTCCTTGCATGGCTGTGGCTGCAAGGCAGACTCTTCCCTGGCTCACCTTTCCCAACACCGGCCCCTGGGCTGAGTTACCAAGTGCTGCACCTTCTGTGACTGCAGGTTAACGAGGGTGAGCCCACAGTGATGTGGCTGTCGGGCCTCCACATTCCTGAATCCTACCTGACGGCTCTTGTTCAAGCCACCTGCAGGAAAAACAAGTGGCCCCTGGATCACTCCACCCTCTACACAGAGGTAACCAAGTTCAAGACTGCAGAAGAAATCACTGAAGCAGCTAGTCACAGTAGGTGCTTTTACAATTATTTGGCAAAAATAATGAGTAGTTAATTGGTGAGAGAGTAAATTACTTTGGTTACACCTCAGCAGACATACCCCCTGGGTTTGCATTTCAGTCCATGTGATTTCTAGCTGGGAAGTAGCTGGGTTGTAGCTGGGTTCTGGTTCCTGTGTTCCTGCAGAGCCTCTGTGTGCCTGAAGCACCATCTTCTCTCTTCAGCTCTTCCCACCCACAGGCAGGGATTTGAACTTAAACCTCTCCCTTGCTCCCTCCCTACACATACCCTGATTTCTTAATGCCTAAAACATTAACAATCCCAGCAGGTTTATAAAGGTCTAGTCACACCATAAATAAAATATTGAAATATATTTAAATAAAAAGTAACTACAACTATCTATCATTTATTGTGTAAATCTCTCCTTATGAACTAACAGTCTTGGGACTAGGGACTGCTAAGCAAGGCTCTCAGTACCAGACCTAATTAGGAATAGAGGAGGGAAAAAAGTCTGTCTTTTTTAAATTTAACTTGTAGATAAAAATTCCCCTCAGAAGCTTACCTTGCCCATTCTTTATTAATGTTGTACTTCTTCATCAGCGTTGTACTTGGTATTTGTACCACCACAACTGCCCAACCCTTCACCTGCTGTCAGTGATCCAAGAGCAGGCCTGGAGGTCACAAAGCTCTCTGGAACTTGGGCAATTTGAGGGCAGCAAATCAGACTTACTCCTGGGACTGTTGATCATGTGTAGTGCAACTGAGACAACTTATTTTCATTTCCTAATACAGGTGGATGATAAAAACAAACCCCGCAGTAACTGCGCACAAACCTTGTGCAGCTGCAGTTTGAAATGCAGTGTGTTTGTGATGACTGGAGTGAGTGCCCAGGACAGGCACTGCAGGAACACTTGTCTTGAACTGATCTTTTCTAGTTGCTGAGGTTACACAAATGCTGCATTTTCTGCCTTCACAGGCTGCTTTGTTTCTGGTCTGTTCCTGGAAGGAGCAGACTGGGACGTGGAGCAGGGCTGCCTCATCCAAAGCAAGCCTCGTGTGCCGGTGGTGGAGCTGCCCGTCCTGAGGATAATCCCCACGGAAGCTCACAGGCTCAGACTGCAGGTACGGCTCCTCGGGGACACGGGGCCCAGCCAGGTTACTCCCGTCCTTCTGTCACATCTCTAGAGCTGGCAGTCCCTGCCCTCTCAGCCCAGCACTGGGATTTTATCATTTCCTGGTTTCACACTTCTCCCTACATTCCCCATCATTACAGTTTTTCTAAAGGGGTTGAAGCATTTGTTGATTATTTTCAGGCGCTTTGGGACAGGGATCTTGGGACACTCTTACACTCCCTCTACTCTTTCCATTATTTCCCATCCACAGTTAGTGACATAAAGGATATTTACATTTTCTGGGTATTGAATATTTAAGACCTCTAAAAAAACAAGTGAATTTCTGAAGACAGTCACCTCTCCTCGAGACCCTCCTTCAAGTGGCACCTCGGGCCCTGCTCAGTGTCCTTGTTCCCTCCATGCTCTTTCAGAACACGCTCCGCACCCCTGTGTACACAACGTCCCAGCGCCGCAATGCCATGGGCTTCGGCCTCGTCTTTGAAGCTGATCTTTACACCACAAGGCACATTTCCCACTGGGTCCTTCAAGGTGTTTGTCTCATCTTGAATGCAGAATGACAGCCAAAAGTAGGCACTACATTCTTTCCCCAGAATCCAACTCTTTGGAGGCACAGGGTTAAAACCCTGAACCGCAGCAGAGATCCGGTACCACAGGTGGGGTCATGTTCACTCAGGCACACCTGACTTTAAATAGTATTAGGTTGGTTGTATCATACTCTATTTCAATAAACACATTTGAAGAGGGAAGTATTTTTTGTAACTTATGTTTCCTTTTGGAAAGGCTCCATGCTGGTCTGTGGTTGCAGAAGAGGGAATAAGTTGGTCTCACACACACAAAGACTAAGGTCTGCCTGGATGGTTGTAAGAAATGTCTTTAATTGCCCAAAGCATCACTTCTGTGGCGCCTGGAAGTGGTGCCTCCCACCAGCCTCCGACAAGTGGCAGGGCAGGTCACTCATACAACATCACCATAAAAATACGGTGACAACCAAAGGAACCAAACCCGCTGCTGGTTAATGCAATACACAGAAAAACATTAAATCTCAGAGAAACAAACTTGGTTTAACTTTTCCAGGAATGCAGCTTTTCTCTATCCCTCCCCACCACTTGTGAAACCAATTCCTACCACAGGGCCAGCAAGGCGCAGCGCTGAGGCGGGTTTGGGGCTTTGGGACAGTGAGTGACAGAGGGCACAGAGGGGCAGGCAGGGCCAAAGCCTCTGCCCAGGATCAGCCCTGCTGGGAGGGTCATGCTGCACGGGAAATCAGCGGTACCGCGGTGGGAGAGCAGCTTTGCCATCCTGCCAGTGCCTCTGAAGGGACACTGACAGGGGCCCGGGGCTCCCAAGGGAGACACACACCAACACAGCTGCAGGAAAAGCTTAGGAGGGGCAGAGTACAGCTGGCAAGGGGTGGGGACAGGGCAGGCAGGGATCCTTCGTCAGCTGTCATGGAGAACACGCGTTCCAAATTTTTAAAGGCACATCATAAGCTTAGCAGCATTTGGGAGCCAGTGTTTCTTGCTGGTCCTACTCAGAGGCTGCAGACAAGAGTGAAGCAGAGGTGAGCTGGAGGTGCTGATCAGAATGTAAGAAAAATGGTCAAATTTGTGCTCCTTTCCCCAAATTACATATCCTCCCAGCTCCCAGTATGCCTTTCTTTCCTAAGGAAAAAATAATAAAAAGAAGAGTCAAGTAGTCTAACAGCTGTTGGGTCTACCTGCTGCTTACTAGAAAGGAGTAGGGGAATCTGGGCAAGTGCAAGGCAAGTCCATCCCAATTCACAAGGACAGAAATCAAAGATGCCAGGTTCTCCTGTATGAATTGGTTACATCACTTAAAAGTAAATACATTTAAGAGGGGCAGCTCAGGTTTCTAAGCTGGCAGCAGCCAGCACTGTCTGATGATGCCCAGAACAAGAGTAATGTTTTCAGGAAACAAAAATAATCCCTTTACAAAAAAGTGCAGGTTAGAGCATAAAGAACCGTTTCCATATTGGATAGCCAGTTACATTTCCTCCCTGGAAAAGGAGCTCTGAGCCAGTATGGAAGGTGCTACAAGTGCAGTGTACTGACTAGCATAAAATGTGTCATGGAGCCATTTGATTAAAAAACAACCCCAAAACCAAACTAACCCCCCCAAACAACCCAGTGTTCATACTCTTTCTTGTTAACCCTTAAATGGTGCTTCTCCCACCCATATTTTACTTAAAGCCACAAACCAAAGTACTTAGGATTAATCAAGTAGTGCTTGCTGGGACTCTGGGGATGTCCTTAGGTCATTAAAGTGAACGTGCATGTGCCCAGCTTTCAGTGCTGCTGCAAGAGCGGCTGTCACAGAGCTGAGTGGTGGGTGTGGAAGGCTCACACACAGTGCAGACAACAGACCCTCTGACAGGTCCCACGCTCACAGCCAGTGTGGCTGAGTTTGAGTGCAGGCTGTTCTCTCTACCATGGCTCACTAACGCAGCCTGTGCCTCTGTCCACACGTGCAGTTAACACTAAAGGGAGCAGCGCTCGGAAGCAAGCGGTCAGGTCCCCCTGATTTGGCCACAGCATGGAGTGGTTATATACCTTGCCATATGAACACAGTCCTAGGAGGTTTCATTAGAGGAGCAAAATGTATTAATGATGTACCTGGAAGGAGTTTGGCATGCATGGGGCATCAAAAGAAACTTCACCGCAGGTGCTATTCACCCTACAGGATCACAGTGCGTAACCAGCACAGAACAACACTTTCGTGGTGTACTCAGACAGTTCTGTCTGTCCCCGAGTGCTTTCTGACCACTTTGCTTCCATGGACCTGATCCACTGCCAGCGTCTCCACCTCGGGCTGAGCCTGGGCTGGCGTGACGTGGTGGATGCGATGGGCCACTCCGATGTGCGCTTTGTGCGGCTTCTCGCGGGCAGGGCTCTGCGACTCCCCGGGCGCACGATCCGAAGCGATCGGTGGAATCACCAGCGGCCTCTCCTTAATCAGATGTACCTCTGCCGTTTCCCTGGCCAACAGGAACGGTGTGGGATCAGGCATGGCATCCACATGCTCCCGCAGCATCAGCTTCCGGCTCTCCGACCCTATTCTGTAGGCCTCTTCGAACTCGGGGTTCAGGGGTGTCGACAGGCTCTTCTTCATCCTGCGCCGGGGGGTCTCGGGCAGTTTGTCTTTGGGAGGGGATGGTTTGTAGCTGGACAACACAGGGCTGCCGGACGGGGTCCCCTCTGAAGTCCCGCTGGCGCTCATCAGCTTCTTCTTGGTCGCGTGCAGCTGAGAGGTCAGGTAAGCGATCGTGCTCGTTCTCTGCTCCAGTTCACTGGACAACATGTTGAGCTTATGGCTTTTCATTTTTAACTCTTCCAAGTACTTCTTTTCTCTTTCTTTAATAGTGTTTTCCAGCACCATTATCATCGCATTCTTTTGTTCGAGTTCTTTCAACAATTCACTATTTTCAGCCTCTTTGATTTTCAGCTGAGCTTCAAGATCTTTGCACTTATTTTTGAGTTCATCACTTCGTGAACTACCACTTTCTGTAAGAACAGGAAAAGCAGGAGTGTTTCAAGTTAACAACAGCCACCATGTAAAACAGTGCAATAGTGTTCCTTTTAGCATCCCAAAGTCTTAAGGGAATCCAAAAGACCAAGTTCAGCTATTACCCATCCCACACCATCCCTGATCCAGGAGGTTACTCTCAAGCAGTATTTTATTCCTATGCTTCACCTGTTGCTAATATAATACATGTAAAATAACTAGGATCTAGTGTGTATGTACATATACATACATATATATATAGGAGTAAAAGCTTTGTGGTGTAATTACAGCACCAGCTCAGCTAAGTTTTAAAAATAGTCTTGCTCTTCTGGCCCTAAATCTGTGTCCTGAGTTCCCACATGGCATGCAGGGACCTGACTGTCTGGTGGAGTCAGCAGTTCCACACACCATTCCTGGCTCTTTCACAGTTTTCCTGTGTGACCTTGGTAAAGAACTGGTGACATTT
This sequence comes from Pithys albifrons albifrons, assembly GCF_047495875.1. Taxonomy (NCBI): domain Eukaryota; kingdom Metazoa; phylum Chordata; class Aves; order Passeriformes; family Thamnophilidae; genus Pithys; species Pithys albifrons. The sequence continues at coordinate 5,573,288 of NC_092474.1, read as the reverse complement.
ACCTAAAAAATAAGCCTGGAAAGGAGAAAACTACACTTATTGTATCTTCAGACTTCATGAAGTCCAACATCCCAGTGCAAAGTATCTGACTTATTTGTAACAGAAAAAACACAGTGAAAAAGATGAGGGAATTGAACATGAATATTAAAAAAAAAATGCCATGCATTCCTTACCTGACCAGTCTGAACTCTTTACAGTCAGCTCATATGTTAAATCTGAGGAAAAAAAGTTGTTTATTTTTGTTAGAACATCATCATGGATCCCAAACACCACCTGGTGAGCAGATTTACAATTAGAGACTTCAGTAAACACAGAACTAACTCTTCCCACCACCCACAGCAAGCACAGGAGATGCACTGCCAAGTAGCCAATGTGTAAAACAACCAAGCTACCAGCTTTGCTGCTGAGGTCTCACTGTTGGAGCAGGAAGCAGTTACTGCATTCCTGGGAGAAGAATGGAGCAGGAATGGGCATGGCATTGCCCCCGGGTACCTGTGCAGTGCTGCTGCAGGCGCCGCAGCTCCGCGTGCAGCCCCTTCAGCGTGTTGGCGTGTTCCCGCTGCAGGAACAGCAGGTTCTTCTGGGCACTCTGCAGCTGGTTCTCCAGGGTTGAGGTGGCCATCCTGGCCCACGGTCACCCTGCCAGGAAACAGACATGGCATTGTGAGGGCAAGTTACTGTGCACATGCAGAGATCCTCGCTCAGGCAGGACCGGCAGGAATGGCTCAGTTCCACTGCCAGTGCATTGCTCAGTTTCACTGCTGCTGGTGATCATCAAATGCCACAAAAAGTTTTTCTCTTTCAAGGCTATTTTGATTAGAAATGCTCTGAGTTCACCGAAAGCCTAATTATACCCTAGGCCAGAGCAGTGCAAGGAACTCATTTGTTTGGAGTTAACACATTTAAGGGATTAACTTCAGACAGCCTAAGTCATTAATCCTGTTACAAGTTAAAAGTGGAGTTCTGAGGAATGGGTTACTATGTCCCTGTCTTGCTGGGGGTTTCCACTTACCTCCAGGGACACAGGGATTGATTGGTAACATCCTTGGCCAAGAACAAGGAAGAAAGCACTAAAATGCACCAGCACAGCCAGGCTGGTGGTACTGCCATGGATTGGTTGCCATGAGGGAACCTGCACAAGGGAAGCTCTGGCAGCTGCTGCTGTTTCCTCGGCTGGGCTGGAGCAGGATCAGTCCCTCCACCAGCCCCGACACAGAACAATAAAACTGACAAGGACAATGTTTTGTTTAAAGAGAAAACAAACAGCTTTTTCTTGCTCACTTTAGGAGTACATGGAAACCTGTTACATATTGGGCTTTCCCTGAGGAACAGCCTTACAGAGCTAGGCCTGGGCTCCAGCAGTGCTCAGACAGATAGAAATGGGTAACTGTACAATGTTCACAGGCACCCTGGAGGACCCCTGTGCTGTCAGTGTTACAACTGCTCCTGAGCAGGCAACAGTGGTTACAGTAGGAAAGGCTAAATTCCATTATATGCATCGTCTTGGAAAGAGCATTCCAGTAATGAGGTTACAAAGATAAGTGAAGAGTCAGGACTCCTGTTACCTGGACAACCACCTGCAATGGCATTGCAACCATGCCCACACATTGTGCACAAGATGGACTTCAAAGGGTTTGCCTTGGCATAGCAAGTGTTTCCCACTGGGCTCTCTTTGGTATGTAGTTTTATGACAAGTATTTGTTTCTACCAGTTTAAAACTGGCAGAGCATAAACTCATAGGAAGTCACATGTTTTTGTCATTCAAAAACATATCTCTGAATTTAATTCTATACTTGTATTCCCCAAAAGAACCAGACTTGGTGCTCCTGCACCTTGATACAGCACTAAAACCCCCGGGGGTGTGGTGTGGAAATCACACACACACACACACACACACACACACACACACACACACACACACACACACACACACACAGCCTTCCTGATTCCACCTGTGACCTGAACCCACATCATCTTCTACTGACTTATCCCTACAGAAACAAATATTTGATTGTACAAGATAAAGTGAAGGTGCAAAAGATGTTTAAGGAATCCACCTCTCTGCAGGGCCAAACAGCTTCTGGTTACCTTGTAACAGAGATCAAAGATTAAGTTCAGTGCCCAGGAATGTGGACAGCTGTGCTTTGTTGAGTGAACGGGTCCTTCTGCAATCACCATTGTTTGCAAACAAGCAAAAATTATGGATGAAAGACATTTTAAGAAGAGTTTTCTTGGATGGCTAAACTGCAGGGTCTTTATGGCTCTGAAGGAGCTCCCCCCAGCTGTGACTGCTGTCCCTCCCCCCCGGCAGCCACAGCCCCTCATGCCCACAGAGAGCTGTGCGAAACAGGCACTACACAGTCACAGCAGCCACTGTGGGGCACCATTCATGCTAAGGATCAATATTTTAGCTGTGGAACATTCTCAAAGCGACACCATCTTGCTTGCAAAGCTGACTTCAGACAGACAGAGCTTCACTGAATTACCCTGTTTCTTAAGTGCTCACTATGCTCTGACCGACAGTGCCACAGCAGAATAAAGCCAGAGCTGCAGCTCTGACACAGAGCCTCAGAAGGGATTCTTCATCAAGAAATGTATTTTCCATCAGAAACACTAAGCTCTGGCAGCAGGAGGTGAAAGAACAGCGTGCACACAACACCCCAGAGCCTCTGCTCTCACATTGGGTACTAATGGTGGCCTTATACCTGTAACTGTGACCTGAAAAGGAAAACAATTCATTATCAGCAACAGGCAGTAAGTGCTCATAGCTCAGTCCTTGCAAATAAACATGTTTTTTTAAAACTGTTTTCTAAATGTTCAAAAAATCAGAACAAGGCTCTCAACATTAATCTCCTCAACTGCTTTTTACCTTGGTCTCCTGCTTGTGAAAGATCATACCAGGATTACCCACTCTGAAGAAGAAAAACATAATCAGAGGCAGGCAAGCATTACAGGCTTAGGAAGAAAATTGGAACTCCCTGCACCAGAGCAGCATCTTCCCTGCAGCAGCAGCAAGTTAATCAGTGGCAGCAATTAAATCAGCCCACGATGAGTTTTAGCTGCAGCCCCTCCGCACTAAGTGTTTTCCCACAACCCTCTGCAGCCTTCCTGTGCTTTTCCTCCTCCTGGCACCCTCGTTGTCTGGCCGTGCTCTCTGCTCTCCTTCAAGGGAAGGGAAAGGCCAGCGAGGTGAAGCCACAGCTCCCCTGGACGAGAGCTGAGATCTGACAGAAAACATGATCTTGGGAGGGGTCAGCCTAAAGACAAAACAAAAATCCTTTCAGGAGTATCTCAGGGTTTCCAAGAGGGAATCCTACAAAGCAGTCCTGGGATTGCACTGAGCTGATTTCATCTTGGGCTCTCTGAAACAAGAAGCTCATAAAGCACAAGAGAAACAGCAAAATGCAGAAGTCACCAGTGCCCTTTAGAGGAGGAATCTTCACCTCCCACCATGGAAATCATGGGACAGCTCCCAAAGCAACCAGGCTCCAGCTGGATCCCTCAGATAAATGGTGCCGGTGCTGGGAAAAGCTGGGACTGTACAGAGCACACAGTTATGTTACTGTGGTTTCCCCCCCTTTCCCCTTGTCTCCAAAGCAACTTAAAAAAAAAGTCTGCTGTGTTCTTATAGAGAAGGAACTGTGCAATGCAGAGCTTGGCAAAGTCCCCTGGGAATGCACGTGGCATTTGGGAAGGATGACAAAACATTAAAGGGGCACTGCAGCATTCAGAGGTACTGGTGACACTCCTCTCTGGCAGCAGGACTGGCCACAAACACCAACAGTGTCCAACCTGTCACAGCTCCACAGGCTTTATCCGGACAGTACACTCCATCCCACCTGTAAAGACATCCACAATTCCTCACTTTTCAGGACCACCACACCACCAAATGTTTTTAAATACAGCTCAAAGATTGAGACTCAACTCCTCCAAACAATGGAGTCACAATTTCTCTCGAATATAGCCAGGGAGGAACAAATGGAATGAGTCAAAACTCCCTTGGGAACTTTAAGTGCAACACTTTAATCCTGACTGCACCTACCTAAGCTCTCATCTTCCAGTAAAACAGAGGGGGAAACTTAAATTATCATCCCTGTAAGCTACCTTAAAAATTACCTGCTCAGTCTGTTTAGAAGAGCATGTTCTCTTCAAAAAAGAACAAAAATTAAGTCTTAAATGGAAAAGGAAAAATATTAAATAAGAGCTTCCAAAATGCAGCTCCATCCAATGCTCACCATAAACAGTCATTCACATTTTAACAGCCACACCTTGCCTTGCAGAGGATGTGAAAGCTCCAGGCCTTTTCTGATCTTAAGTATTTGGAGAGAGTTCAAAATGCTTTAAGGCAATGAGCATCTGACTGCGTATCAGGTGTCTTTGCACAAAATCAGAGCATCTCTCTACCCTGCTGCAAGATAGGAGAAGGGAGATGCTCATCTCTGACCTCAGACACCGTCCAAGGGAAGCTACTGGAACAAAGCCCAAGCAACGCAGTTATTTAACACTTTCATTCCCGTGCCCCCTCCAAATGTGGCAAAAGCTGCCAAAATGCCATTTGTTTGCTGAGTCAAACGAAATTTCAGGAACTAAGTAAGGACACAGGATTCTTCTCATAAGAACCTTCAAAGTTTCAGCCATTTTAAAGATTGCCACTGAACTGACCAAGCATTTCTAAAGAACACAGCTCTAATGCTGAAAAGCCCAGCTGAGAGTCACTCTGCTGTTCTTTGCTTACCTCAGCTCTCCATCTCCAGATATTCCTTCTCCAAAGTGTTTGTTCAGCTCCTTTCAAAGGACACGAAAAAGGAGACCCTGCAGTGTCCACGCCCAACTCAAGGGCCACCTTTCTGCTTGGACATTTGCTTTAAGTGCCACAAACTGGTTCTATGACACCATCCAGCAATAACAGTTTATTACCAGCCTGTTCCACAGTTTCAGATTTCTGTTCAACCCTCATTCACCTCTGCATCAGACTTCAACTACTCCAGTCAAGCTTTTCAGACAATATGCTTGGCCTACATGTCTGGACATCCCTCCCCTTCTCCAGTCCTCCCTTACCAGTAACGAGCCCTTTTTGCAGCATCACCTCTATCCCTTTATCTCCCTCCTCCTCTGCCCTCTGCATTAAAATATAACAATGCTCATGTATCATTATTGACCCAAAAGTTGTTCTGATGTTCTTCTAGTCTGTGTGTTTTAAGCCAACTAAAATTAGTAGTTCTTTCCTGGAGACAATGGAGGGGAAGAAGGAACTGTGCCACCATCCCCCAGAGGAAGGACAGGATTTTGCTTTCTCAGCTCCTCTTCCATTTCTCCAGCTTTTGCTGCTGTTTCACCCAGTGGTTCCTCTGCCTGGCTTGCCCATCATTTTCTCATCAGATATTCTGTAGACTCTTTAATCTCTGAATGTCCCTGGAAGTCCAGGTTACTTCAGTAAGAGATGATTTTTTGTTGCTCCTACAGCAGCTGGTATGGCAGCAGGAAGAATAATTAAGTGGACGCCGTCCTGGTAGCACTGATTTAATTGTGGCTGCTCCAAATGAACCAGCTGGTACTTTGCTCAGAACTCACTGGCTGCTCAGGGGCCTGACCGTCCACCTGGGGTCAGGAGGACCAGCAGGAACAGCTCCTGTGGAGTTCACTCTGCCCTTGGGACCACCCAAGCCCAGAGCTGGCACAACGGAGGAGACTCAAAGCGATCAGATGTTAAAATCACAACTGTGACAGAGACTATCAGAGAACCAAATCAAATAGTCCTGCAGTGGCATTTCACCCAGACACAACTACTGTGAGCCACCTCAGGGTACCCAGGGCCGTGGCTGTGCAGCTGTCAGGAACAAACACCTCACTCTGAAAATGACCTGATTTGGGCCCAGTTCACTTTAGGGAAACAAAGAAGGTGATATTTAAATTACACTGACTACTTCAAAAGAACCACTTTAAGAATGATGAAATCCATATAATAATTTTTTTAGGTGACAATAAAAGCCCCCATGAGCAAGGCCACATTGTGATGTAGAGGAACAGGTTCCTTCTCTTCTGCTCTATAGCATGTGCTCCTGATGAACGGCCCTTCTATTTAATTCACCCTTCATTGAGGATAACACTGTTTGTTATTTCACTATAAGCTCCATCAAAGCCACAGAACAGACTTCTCTCCAATCACAACTTGGCAGTCACAAAATCACAGACACATTTGATGAGCCTCCCTGACAACTCAGAATATTCTGTGATTCTGTTAGTCTAATAAACCAATTTCTTTTGTCAGAAGGAAAATGACACGAAAATTAATATTCAGTTCTCCCAGACTAACACAATATCACTGTTACACATAAAACCAAGCCTGATTCTATTTTTTCCAGTCATTAAGAAAGTTCTCCAGCTTTAACTGAAGCTGAATCAGGACTTAGGCTGGCAAGGTGGGCTGTGGGAGGTTTTGGTAAAAGGATCTGCTAAGTATAACTCCAGAGTCATGCTTAGAATTCACACCAAACTACAAAATAGTCAGGGGCCTTTTTCAGATATCAAAATACTCACTTCTGAACACTGTGTGTCCTCTTTTAATTGTATTCTCTATGTTCAGTAATATGTGAATTGCACCAGAAGAAAATGTATTCCTGTAATGTAAAAACTTGCCCTTTCTGAAGCTGAAACACAAACCAAAGAATTACTCAGCTGGTTTCAGAGAAGTGCCTTGGTTGGGCATTTCCCCCTCCCTAACAGGACAATAACCCACCACCACACAGACAATATTTTTACTACCCAGCCCAGATGTGATTTTCTCTCACCCATCCCACTCATTACACCAAGGAAGAATTTAGTGTTGCATTTCTGAAATGCTCCACAATCACCTTCCCTGTCATTCAGTGAACCAGGTCAGGGAAACACAACCCCGTTTTTCCACTGGCTGTTTCGAGGTGACAGGTCCACTGTGCAGCACTGTAGATGCCTGGGGAAGGTGTTAAAGACAAAAATAAAGAATAAAATCTGTAAGCAGGTCAGGGGGGGTGGGACAGGCAGAACTGCTTCCTGCTGCAGCGCCAGCTCCAGGCACTCAGCTGAGCTTGGGCTCCTGCATGGAATTCCTAAATGCAGAAATGATGATTTTCAGAGTTTATCTGGAATATTTGGGAAATATCAGAAAGCACTGAAGCCTTACAGCAAGCTAAATAAATCTGTCCTGAGAGATCATTTACAGAGAGCAACTATTTTAACAGCAGCTCTACAGAACTGCACAACTATTTCCAGGCAAGTGTAAAAGGCTGAGAAAATGCTTTCCTCTAATGCATTCTGTGATGCTGGTTCTGTTTTATAAGCCATTGATTTTTATTATTTTAGAATAGCAACTATGATCAAACATACAAAAATTGGTCTCCACTTTGCTAAAGGTTTTGAGAGCTGCTGATGAAGGAAATCTGGTAGTGGTGATGACCTGTGGCCAAGTCGTTTCTTAGACAAGATTTTTTTAATGTGTTAAATAGGGTGCCAAGACAAAGGACTCCAAAGAGAGGGGCTTTATACCCTTCCTTACACAGCCCAGGTACCTCAATCTGAGACAGCAAAGCTACACAGCTTAAATCGAGCTTTCCTGTGGATGGAAAACAAGCAAACACACACACAGTTCCATTCCTGCCATCATTCCCACGGTTGTTCCACACAGATGGACACACCTCTGCTCCACAGAAATGTGATCTGCTGTGCCTTTTGTGCCCTCCCTCCGGGCACCGACTCGGATTACAGGGAGCTTCTGTTCCCTGGCATATTTTCAGCCCTTCTGGAGGCAGCCACCATTCTGTTCGGGGAACAGCCATGACATTTAACAGTTCTCAGCCCAGCACTGTTTCTAAACAACACTGATCCTAAATCCCATCTCTCAATCAAGTAATTTAAACCAACAACCAGCAACATATTTTAACATTTTAAATACAAACCGAAGGTTTTCGTGGAGAGAAATGAGACAAACATGCTCCTCCCACAATGGCAGGAAAGAAACAGAAATCCAAAGAAATGGCTTTTTAAAATGATTATTTAAAAACACCCAAACAAACAGCTTGCAGAAGTTCTGATACACTCTGAGGACACAGTTTTCAGCAATATTTTGTCATGCCTCTAATAACTTGTTGGAAACAAATTTATTGCTCCCATTTATAGTATCGTGCTCTTTAACACCACCAAGAGAAATGAACTGCTAGATAATTGTAAAACATTATTAGCCAAAATCATTCACTGGAGACAGACTAATACCCATTATTACACTGCTGGACATCCTGGTTTAGAGGAAGACATTTTTTACATCACTTAAAAATGGGGAGATGAATCAGGCCCATATTCATTGAAGATACTACAGCCAGACAGGTGTCCTCAGGCAGGTGAAGGAACTGGAGGTGAGGGACAGCAGGCAGTAACCAGGGATTCACATTCCAGCTTGGCTCTACTCAATGCACCATTTGTCATCTTCATGTGCTTCTCAGATATCCATTGGATCACAGCACAAGAAGGGAAGGGAGGAGTTGTTTCAGCGAAGGAAACCAGAGCCCTGGTGATACAGTGCCCTGAACAAAGGGCACCCTCCCAGCTCAGCCCCACCCCGGCCCTGCACACCGGGCCGTGTTCCCAGGGATGGATGCTCAGGCTGTGCCAGCCCCTCCCGGAGTCCTGGCCGTGCTTACACAAGGCTGGCACTGCAGCAGGTCCCTGTCAGAACAGCAGCCTGGCAGCCACCCCCAGAGCTGTGCCTGCTGTCCAACCCCGCACAGCCACTCGGGCTTCACCCTGAGCTGCCGCAACACGAACCAAGCACGGACCTTCCAGGGCCTCTCCTTCTTCAACACCAAAATACTTGGATTTTCCTTTCTTCAGCAGTGGCTTTGCTTTCTAAACCAGCACTAAGAAAAATCTATGTCCTACACTGAACTATTTCCTCTCAAGCATCAGGTTATTTGAGTGCTGAATTTCTGGTGAAATGCTGCTCAACAAACCCCACCTCTTTTAGTAACTAACAGACCCACATACATCAATACACACAGAAAGGGTCACTTGCCAGTAAATAATTCTTAAGCATTATATAGTTTCAGAAAGATGATGTCTGTTCTCTGTTATACAAAGTAAACTACAACTTGTACCTTTTTAAAAAAACTTTACTATGAAAAATTAGGTTAAACATGAACTTGAATAAAAGGATAAGTTATATAATAGTATGGTTTACCCAATACATTGGGAATCCTGAGGATATAAAAGCAATTCTTCACAGGTTTGCTACTTTAAACCACCATTTTAAAGCCACAGAGCATAAATGAGATACCTAAAAATCAAAGTCTAATACAGTAGGAAAAGTAAACTTGCAAACTAGTTTATTACAGTGCATTCCCTCTATTATACTGTATACAATGTTCAATAAATATTTTATTGTACTTTACATTATGGTCCACATTCTGAAGTAACAACTTTGGGGAGCTTGTCACCTGCAGCTAAAGGATTGATTAATGTGGTAGAACTGGATGAACAAATACACTGCCCTTAACACTTACAGCCTCTTGAATTAGGGCACTCTAAGGGACAGTGTGATTTCTGTAATTCAAGTTACAAAATGCAATTAAAAAAACACTTAACAGCCCTGAGAATACGCAGCTGCATCTGAAATCTCTTGTGAAGGAAATGATTGCTGTTTTAGACTTTGCAACAACCACTGGACTGAAAACTACACAGAGCATTTGGATTGGTCAAGAGACCTTTATCTTCTCTATGGGGTAAGGGAGGAAACTTTACAGATGTATTAAGCAGAAGTAGGACAATAGGATGAAAACAAGTGATTATACCTCAGTTTAGCCAATATTCTTTTTCTTCTACTTAAGAAGCCAATACTTTCCTCTATTATGACCTGTCAATCTTTGTTGTTTCACTAACAATGACTCCTGGAAGGCCAGTACAACCAAAAGCTTAAAAAATTAACAATATTACAAGTCAGCCATTATCTGTTTATAAAGCACTTGCTTTAAATTGTCAAACCAAAAACTGATGTGCAATTTAAGAGCATAAATGTCTGTCTCCCAGAGGCTCAGTCATAATAAAGCACTACAGAATTACAGTCAATAATAAGTTATATAGGAAAAGGCACTGTATTTACAGTCACATCCATTCGTCTTTTATTTTTTAATTAAGAAGTGTAATTTATATTGCAAAAGCATCAATAAAGCTTTTTAAGCCTAAGTACCTTACCATCTAAGCAAAGCCAACAAGTACCCTGGATGCTTCCTATGCACCTGCAATGCAGATCAAAATGGACAATTCCACCCTCGGCACTGCCTCAGCTCCTGTGTTCGTATTTACCTTCACTGTCTCGGCTTCACCCAATTCAATAAGTGAGCTCGGGCGCATTCCCTGCTGCCCAGGGCGGGAAGGGCCCCTCCTTCCTTCCCACTGTCCCACCCCATGTCCTGCGTAGGGAAACTGCGTCTGGAAGCATCTCCGCGCCCGAGGACGCCCTGCACTTCTCTGCTGCCATATCCACAAGCGACGGGCGTTCTCCTCGGCAGGAAAACTCTCCTCCCTCTCAAACCAAGGTTATTCTCTACCCACTCTAAAACGTACACAACCCACCCGCCCAGCCCTTTGCAGGCCCCGCGCTACTGATGGAGGCGACACTTGTCACTTTTTAAAGTGAAAAGGTGCGATGCCAAAGGAGCGTGCGAGGGATGCGGTGTGACACCTGCCCCGCTGGGCGAGGCGGGGCCGCCGCCGCACCGAAACCTGCGTCGGGCAGGGCAGGCGATGGGGCAGCCACACACACCGGCACGGGCTCGCCCCCGAGCCGGCACAGACGGGGGTGCAGCGAGGGGCAGGGCAACCCCTTCACCCTCTGCGCCCCGGTGACCAGCAGAGCCCGGGGAGCGAGCGGGAGGCGCTTTGGTCCACTGCCAGCATCCGCGCCCCGGCCCGGGGCCGCACCCGCCGCTGCCCCGCAACGGCCCCGCGCCGAGGGGGTGACCGCGCCTGGGGGGAGGTCGGGCCGCAGCCCCGGACGGGGGGCGGCCCAGGGGCGATCCGTGAGCCCCGCACCGCCGGCACATCCCACCCGACCCGCGGCTCCGGCAGCCGGCGCAGGACCCGCGGCCGTCCCGCCTAACGCGGAGCGGAGCGCCCCGACACCCCCGCCCGGGACCGGGGTGCGTGTGAGGGGGGCAAAGGTCTCAGCCTCGTCCCGCGCCGGCAATGCCGCTCCCCCGCCCCACGCCCAGCCCCGGGGGTCGCCGTGCAGCTGCCGCCCCCTCGGCCGGCCCAGCGCGGAGGGCACAGCGCGCCGCAGCCCCTCGACCGCCCCTCGGCCCCTCACCTGCTCAGCCCGAGCCGTGCCACGGACCGCGGGCGCCCCGCGGGGCCGGCACTGACCGGCGGCACCGGCACCGGGGGCGGCAGCGCAGGCGCAGGTGCGGCTGCGGCACCGGGCCCGTCGCTGTGGCAACGGGGGGGGCAGCGCGGCCCCGCGCGGGGCGGGGCGTGCGCGGGCACGGGGCGGGAGCGCGCACGGGAGCGGGGCGGGAGCGCACACGGGAGCGGGGCGGGAGCGCGCACGGGAACGGGGCGGGAGCGCGCACGGGAGCGGGGCGGGAGCGCACACGGGAGCGGGGCGGGAGCGCGCACGGGAACGGGGCGGGAGCGGGTATGGGAGCGGGCCAGAAGTGGGGTAGGATCGCTGCGGGAGCGCTCACGGGAGAGGGGCGGGAGCGCTGCGGGAGCGGTGCCGGGAGCGGTGCCGGGAGCGGGGCAGGAGCGCTCACAGGAGCGCTGCGGGAGCGCACACGGGAACGGGGCAGGAGCGCTCACAGGAGCGGGGCACGAGCGCCGCGGGAGCGCACACGGGACCACAGCAAGGTTTGGCAGTCAGGGATCTGCCCATGAGCAGGGCATGGCCCCTGTGAGTGGCACACACAGGAATGGCCAAACAAGATTTTTCTCACATTCAGATATGTGCACACCGTGTCTTTTCTCTATTTGTAATGGAAATAAGATAGTTTACAAGGGACTTCAAAATTAAGAGGCAGAAGCTTGATTTTTCTGAAGCAGCCAACAGAAAAGGCCAATTAAAGTTTCTCCAAGTTAGAGATGATAATTTGCTTAGTCAAAAGTACTATACACTGCACAGAGAACTATTTCACACCTTCACCATAATCAAATTCAGTGTCAAGCTCCAAGCTGATGGATCCACGTACCCTCAAGGTGATTCTGTGGTGTGTGAGGACATGGGAAGATGGATCTGCAGGACAACCAGTTTTAAAAGGGCATTAAAAGTGAAAAGCCTGGTACAGAGGGAGGTTTAGCTCTGGGAGCAGTGATGGAGGAAGGCCCTACAGGGAGGAGGAGGAGGGTGCTGTGTCCCACCAGCGTGGGGTGGCTCTGAGCAGTGTCCCCAGCAGCTGTACAAAGCCAGGCTGAGCTCACATGCAATGTCAGGCAGACACACATCCAGAGAACAAGTCCTTTCCTGTTCATGGCTTTCCTTCCATTTTATCTGAGATGGATTCAGCTTCTTGTTATATAAAATGTGGACTCTTAATTTAGGATCCCGTTAGGTGACGAACTAGTCTGAGAAGATGATTCAGTTAGAACCTGTGCCAAAAGAGAAATGCATTTGCCATCTGAATCATCCTGGCAGGAAAGATGGATGTTAATTCAATAATAACAGAACACAGATGAAGGAAAACCCCCAGCTGTGTTGTTGCAAAGGAAGTGCTTTTACAGGCCTTAAGATGTGACATTCATAGAACAGAAATATATACCTGTATTCCCTGTAAGGAAAACCTGTTGGAAACCATGGGATAAAAATACATTCATTCAGAAACAAAAGTCCCTGAGCATTTATTCCATGTCCTCCGTATTTCTCTGAAGTTTTCCATTCTGAATGTTTCAGCCTGCAATTGTCACCCCGATTTGTCATCCTGTGAAAGGCTGCCCTGCCCCTCTCCAGGTGAGCAGCACTGAGCTGCCCCAGATTCTTCATGTTCAAAAGAGGAATGTGAGTGTGGTAATTATGTGTCATTAATACCTGCTAAATCCTGCCACAATCCTGAAGAGGAGAGTGCAGTGTAACACAGTGAATTATAGCTCAGCGACTCCTCTTTGCAGTTGGGCTGGAGGAAGCTCTGGCCCCGATACAACTCCTGAACTTTGGAGATGGACAGAAGTTCAGATCCCCAGTCTATCAAAGAGCAAATGCTGGGCTCTCAGATATGAGCATTTTACAGTAAAATCTGACACTGTTTATGCTCTCCCAAAATCAGAGATCCCAAAAATACAATGTGCAGTGGTCCATAAGGCCCCGTGTTGCCCATGGCTGTGCCTCTGGTGTAATTAATTATGTGATTGCTGCAGTTACAGCTTCCTGGGAGAACTGTGACATCTTTTCAAAGCAACCACCCCGGACAGAATATCCATGGGGAAACTGAGAATAACTGATAATAACCCCAGATTTCTTGACTCCCATGATTTGACAGGACTGGGTGGAAAATCCAGCAGGCAGACTCCAGAGCTGAGGACCTCTGAGTCCTGGGTTTCTGTTCAAAGACCTCTGTCCCTTTGTGGCTTATTCCTCAGCCATATGATCAAGCTTTGCAGAGCAGGGAACTCTGCACGGGTGGATTTGCCTGGATTTGATGGGATGCAATCATCTGTGTGGATTGCCAGGACCTTGTTGCCAAGTGGAGAGCAGCAGGTTGGCCAGTCTGCCTCAGGACTGGCTGAGGGATTGTCCTGATCCCGCTCCACATCGCCCCGCTGGCCCTTCATGGGCTGGCCTGGCTGCATTGGGAATGTCCCACGTTTTTTCTAGGAAGGATTTCCAAAGTGGCCATAAACCCTGGGCCACGAAATGCCCTTGGATGGAGGAGGGCTCCCAGCAGCACCACCAAGAGCAGCAGGACCTGCCTGCCAGTGCCAGCTCTGGGCTCTTCTCCTTTCTGTGCTGTCGGGGACAGAGAGAGACACCAGGTATGAGGACGAGTGGAGACTGGTGAGTACTTGGAGGGGCCATGTGTACTTCAAAAGGCCCATGCTAATTAGTTAAGGGGAGATGAATTCAGGGAGATAGCAGGGAGAGGTTAGGGAAGGGCTACTCATGTATCTGTCTCATGATCTGCCGCCTACCCTGTGCTTTCCGTGGTCTTGGGTTTGCTCTCCAGGCTCTGTTAGGAGCAGGGACACAGATTTCCCAGGTCAGTAGAGGTGATGCATCTTCCTGCTCTTGCTGGCTCTTTGCTTTCTGGGTGCCTCTCTCCTTATTTTTCTTCTGCTTGCCTTGTTTTTTAAAGAGCACAGATTAGAGGGACAGGGGAGAGCAGGAGGCTGCAGAGCTGGAAGCAGGAAGGTTTAATCGCCTCTCCTGTGTCACTGCACATGGAGGTTACTTCTCTTAGCTGTGCATCTCTAATATCAACAAGCACAGCTGGCCTGGTTTTGATTCCAGTAATGCAGATCTAAATCCAGGCACCCTCCACCCTATAAATCCAAAAGAATTACTATTAATTAGATCAGCGTGGCTGAGATGAGAATCCAGGATTAGCTTCCCATTCACCCCGGCGGGAAGGAGAGCATGTTGGAGTGGCTCTTTCTCCTTGCAAGCAGCCAGCACACAGGTTGTCAGACAAGTTCCCTGCTCACAGTGTGCAAGAAAGGGAAAAATATTGTGCAGAGTCTTTCCCAGAGCTTGGTGGGGAACAGCAGCCAGGATGAAACTCAACCAAAATATTAAAATCTGAAGAGTGATGTGAGCCCTTCCCATTTCAAAAGGGAAGATTTTAAAAATGAGAACCAAACGTATGAAAGTGTATGAGTACAGAGACAGACCTCTACACTGATCCTTATTTCGTACCTCTGCTATCAGGCATCCCATTGAAGCATCAGTTAAAATCCTCACAGGCTGATCCTGCTCAGTGGCTCCATCCAAGCCAGCATTCCTCCCGCAGGGCTGTTCCTGAGCGCTGCCTTTGGTCCCTTCGCTGCACTTTACCCACAGCCTCTAAGATAATTAGCAGTCACCAGATGAGAATTAATTTTTAACAAACTTCTCCCTCCGTGGGAGAGGGAGTGAAAAGCTCAGTGAATGGCAGGAAAAGTCTGTGCAGGGAGTGAAGACAGGTCCTTTTATCATCCTCCGAAAAACAGCAACATCACCAAGGATTTGTTTACAGAAGCTGGGAGGAATAAGGGAGATGCTGTCAGCTCCTTAAGGCAGAGACTGGTTTCAGTTATTGTTCTTCCGTTCTTTGCACAACACTTCGCCCGGGGGGTTCGTGGTACCAGAGGAAACCTCCTGCTGCAGAACAAGTAACATCTGATGACAAGTGCTGAAACTGAGGCCCAGACATCTATTGAGGCGGAGAAAGCGGGTCAGGATCTGGGAGATGCCTAATCCAGCCCGATGTCTGGGGCTGGAGGAGCAGAAGGTGGGAACGGGCTGCCATGAGCTGCCCTCGCCTCTCTGTGCAGGGACTGGGGGGCACAACGCACGGTTCCTTCTGGAAACTGCTGCAGCCTTGCTTCCCACTGCTGAAGGGGTGTTGAGCAGTGTGGCCAGCTGTGCCCCAGATGTGGCACACTGGCCTGCACTGCCTTAGGGTCATGATTTTATAGCGGGATGCTCAGGAGCATCAGCAGTTGTGTTTAGTACAAGGGAGTATCATCTGCAAACAGCTCTGCCAGGCCTTGCTCTGAAGGACATGCAGGCAGCTCCCTCAGCAGCCAAAAAGGTTTTGCATCCCTGAGATCATATATTGCCCAGAAAGCTAATTTAGTGCAAGCTGCCCTTATCTCATCCATTAAATGTGCAAGTGAATTGACCTACTCCCTGATCATAAAACATCGCTACATTGCTGGCTGGGAGAAGGCATCAGCCCCTTACTCAGCTCCCTTATCTCCACTTTACCAACCATACTCTTAGTAAATCCATTATTTTTCAGTATTAATTCATGAGATGGCCATTAGCCAGAATTCTGTGACTGTACAAACAAGGACAAAAGCAGTTTCCACTTTTCATAGGCCTTTCCCAGAAACCTGGGGAATAAGGGTTCTCACTCCAATCAAAAAGGGTGTGATTAAGGCCCAGAACAGTTTGCAAAAAGCTCTTCAACTTGGCAGCTAAACTTGGACAATTAGTCTACAAAGGAAAAAGGACAAGTTGTGAATAGCCTAGAAATAAGAGAAGAAGAACAAACATTTTTTCTAGGGCAAAAGAAGACCTATGACATCTGCAATTTGGAGTTTTTTTTAAGGCTTTTACAGTAAACGCCCCCAAACAAGTCTTAAGTAATCACTGACATTTATATGCATGCTCAGGCTCTGCCTATTGTATTCCATCAAAGATCATCCGGGAAAAGCCAGTGACCACTATGTTCAGGGAGCAAAACACACGTGCAGGACCCTGTGGGTGTTGTGGCCATTATCGAGCATTAGCGCTCGTCACATACATTTACACACGAGCCATGAGTGCTGCCTCTCAGGTCAGTGAAAAAGCCGCTCTGGAGAAGCAGATTCGCAGTGGGAGATGTGCCCTTGGGCCAAAAAATCATTACATTATCAGCATCAAGAAACCTACTGCAATGTGACTTGACAGTTGTACAGTACAGTTGTACAGTACTAAGCTGAGGCTGTTTACTCTGGAATTTTTAAACCTGCCCTACGCTGCATTCTTTTCTGCCCTCTGAGTGATTTCCCATTATTGACACCACAAGGGTTCGTTTCCGTGGCAGGCAGAGGAAAGTTGTCCATGGCTGTTTCAGCACCCTCATCCCAGCCAGTGGTGCCACCTCCCCCAGTGACACAGGGCAGCCAAAGTCCTGCTGTCCCCAAGTCAAGCACATCAGAAAGTACTTGGCTGAACGATTGCAGGGGGTCCACAAAGTCCTCCACCAGAGGCACTGTGAGCTGTACAATCCTGCTCCATGCTCAGGTGAGTGTGTTGAGCTCACACAGCTCTCTGCTGCCACAGCCCCATAAGCAGTGCCCATGGGAAGAGTTTCATACCTGTCAGGATAAGGAGTGGGAGAAATCATAGAATCATTAAGATTGGAAAAGACCTAAATACAGGATTCCTTTTGCCGATAGGAGAGTCAAAGCATGAAAATATTAAATAACCTGCCAGAGCACACTGGGAAGCTGAGCTACATCGCCCAAGGGCCTGGTCACATGTTAAGAGAGATGATTTCTATTCCTGTGGAGCAGAACATGCTCACTGTTAGCTCGGGAAGTAGAGATTCCTGTAATCTGGCCTTTAAAAGAGGCTTTTAATGACCAGAAACCAGTGCAAACATCTGAGCTTGCTTTATAAACCTAAACCACGTACTGCCTGTAAGCACAGCATTCCACCTCCCCACAACTCAGCTGCTCCATGGTCTCTAGGTGAGGAAAAATGAAGGGAATTTATTTTATCTTCCCTGATGGTGGCTGGTAATGACCTGTGAATTGGTGTCATGTGTGACTTTTTTTTTTCAGGCTGTAAAACAATTAGGCCTGGTCCCCAGTTAGAGTTTTGCTCCCTGTGTCTGGGGGGGGGTTTATGCTTGCTGCCGGGGAGCTCTGGGTATCTGGGAGTTGTAAAGATGTCTGTGGTTTTATTGCTAGATTTTTACAAACCTCAGGTTTGTATTTTTATTATGATTGCTGCTGTGAGGACATTTTAAAAAATATTGTGTTTCTCTTTGAGATTCCATTTCACTCTGTTGATCTTTCTCTTGACATTTCACGGAGTTGGGGGATACTGGCAAAACATGCAGAGTAAGCAAAGGAGATCTCCTTCACCCCAAATCCTGCCTTTGCCAAACTGGCGAGGGAAAGGATGTTTTCATTTATTAAATTAACATAGTCTTGGGCTGGTGGGAAGCAGTGCCTGTACAGAGCAGGGTGTTCTGTGATGTTAACAGCCCAAGACAGTGCCATTTCCCTGCTCCTATCAGAGCTGCTTAATCTTTTCCCAGCCTTCTCTTTTGCTTAGCCAAACCTTATATAAATACTCTGTTCTTGGGGCAATATTGCACAGCTGTTTAACTGTCACTGTTTCAGACCTATTTTCAGGCTGACAGGGTTGTGTTTCACATTGATTAAGCAAATGATACGCAAAAAGGAAATCTCTCCCTTTCGCTCTCTTAGCTGAGGCTAATGGTGAGGTTGAGATGTAGAGATGTGCTGGCATTTGGCTGCTGTATCAATTCTCTGTTCCCACTAGTCAGGGATGCTCTAAAACCTCATCATCTTGCCTTAAAGATACAGGATTGGTTTCTATCAGCTTGTTGAAAGCACCAAAAAAGGCACATAGGAACCTGCAGACATGAAAGCTGTGGTCAGTCTTGGCTCATATCTTTTTATTATGTTCACTTTCAAAGGACACCAAAGAACTTGGCAACTATTAAGGACATGGTGATAGAGCTGTAATTACATGGCAGTGCCCTGGAAAGAGCCAGTTTCGGTATTTGGAAAGAAGAAAGTTAAAGTCCATTTAATGTATGAGCATTTGCAAACACTCAGACTTTCTGATCGATAGGATGAGATGGGAACAGCTTAGGACAGAATAATTTTTGATGTTGGGAGTTACCCTGTATTATTTATTATCAGAGATGGTACATTCTAGGCATTGATAATGACAGTGCTGTAGTCACCAAGTCTCAGCCTTAAATAAAGTATTCATGGGTACCATTAAAATGCTGTTGCTCACGCCCTCAACAGAATTTGTAGGAATGAACTCTGAGATAACACTGGGATGAGAGGCTGCTTGGCAAGTTGTCTGGAGCCTTTGGAGGGCTCAGGGTGCTTGTTCTCCTTCTGTTCTGTGACCTTTAGCAAGGCAGTTCCCTTCTCTCTGCCCACTCCCTGCCTGGCTGGGACTGCCTCAGGCTGTGCAAGTCTGCAGCGCCTGGAACAGCAGGATGGAGATGTTGGTAGAGGCTTCTTGGCAGCAGAGGGATGCCAGCAACAGATAATCAACTGGAGTCCTTGGGTTTGCATGAACACAAAGCTGCTCCATCAGAGACAGTGCGTGCCCTGAGCAGACTCGCTGTGAGCCCCTGCTGACAGCAGATCTGTCCCTGGTGCAGTTTCTTCCCTGGGCCTGGCACATGCCTGGGGCACAAACAGTGCCAGGCTCCGGGGAACTTTCTGAATAAAACCAGGAAGATATAAAGCTTGGTATTTTGTTTTGTGTTTTTCCATGCAGGGTATGGTGGTTTGGCATCTGTCAGGCAAACAGATTAAGAACAGAAGGGGAAAGATGTGAAACCCCGCTGATCTCCAAGGGATTATTTCAGAAACACAGGGAATAAATGCATGCTGGATTCTGGCCCTTGCTCTTAACGCCCTTTCTGCAGGCACTGCCCCAAATGTGGTTCTCTGGTGGAGAGATCTTCTGCCTCTGTGCCTTGGGCATCTCCAGTCTGTCCTTCTTGTGTTGCTGCCCCATTCCAGACTCGATCTCAGGCTAAGAGATCTCTCATCCCTTATCCCTCACCTGGGACCCACCTGGGGTTCTGCTCGCCCTGGAGGCGCAGGGCTGCACCCGCGGGCACAGAGGCCGTGACGCCTTCCTTTATCCATGCTGAGGGTTCCCAGCTCGCAGCTCCGTGTCACGGTTGGGTTTATTGCCCGTCTCCAAACCCAGCCCGGGGCACCCCCAGCGCTGAGCCCATCGCAGCCCCCCGTGCAGTCCCGCCCGCGGCCAGCAGAGGGCACGCGCTCCCCGCGGAAAGCGCCAGGATGCGGGAGGGAAGGAGGGAGCGATGGATGGATAGATGGATTCGGGATCGGCGACGCGCGGGCACCGGGACAGCGAGGGGTGATGGGCCCGTCCCGAGTGGTTCTGTAGCCCCAGGGCTATCTGGGGCCTTTTCTCTCAGGCTCTCACGAGAAGTTTGCGGTGCGCCTGCCCGTGAGCCACGCGGGTGGCACCGTGACCCCTCGGATGTGGAGTTGCCAGGCTTGGTGCTGGGTGCCGGGATGCCATGGGTGGCAGGAGAGCTGCGGGTGATGGCAGCAGCACAGCTCCCAGTGCGAAACACAGAACCTTGGCAAACATTAAATCAGGGAGCTCGAACTGGGGCCGTGCAAGCAAACGAGCTTCGATCTGCATCAGAAACATAAGTGCAGACATGGCACCTTTGAGGTTCTCACGGTGCCCAAGAGAGCCTGTGGAAGCCAAGCCAGCACTAATTCCCTGACATTGGCAGCCTGTCTGGCTGCTCTGATGGCCTGGGGGAACAGTAAAGCTCCCCCACTGTTTACTGTGCAGCTCTGGGGGCCTGAGCCTTGCAGAACAAGCCATGGTCGGAGCCCAGAGGTCCTTACACAAACACTGGGAGCAGTTTTGTGGCAGTGGGTCAGCTCTTGGGTCCCAATACAGCTTAGCTCATTTCGAGGGGGCCACATGTGGCTCATGACCCTGTGACAGTCATTATTTTGCAAGGCTTGAAAGCAGAACAGCAGAATAAAGCCCTCACTCTGCTACTGGCTTTTTCCATCTCATGTGGAACACCCATGTTTTATTCTGGTGATTTATGGGAAGGGAACCAGAAAAAGGAGGAAGAGTAAAAGTTAAACTTTTGTGGAAAGCCCAAGAAACATGCAGTGACCTTTGAAAATGCTACACCCAGTGCACTATGTAAAAGCCCCCACAGTTAAATCTAATCAGTGAGCACTTATCTCTCGAAGTCACCTTTATGGACCTGGGCTCCACACAGAGAAAATGGGATAAGAATAGTTTAAAGATACGTGCACCATGTCTGTGCACAAGAAATAAATCCATACCTTGTGTCCTGAATGATGCAGTAGGAGATGCCCATAGCGAGTCTGGGGCTTGGTTGACTGTGCTATACCTTCCCTTCTGACTGTCCTCTGTACTGAAGAGAAATATGGATTTTACTCCTGGCCCACAAAGGAAAACTTGGTCTTCAAGGAGCCATCAAGCACCAAACCTGGAGCTGCAAAGGCAACACAGAGGAGTGTGAAGAGAAACATACAGAGGTCTTGGAGAAAGTAGTCCTGCCTCTCACCACAAATGGGCCTCAATAAAGCTCTCCCGAGGAATACAAGAAAACATGGAAGGAGCACTTTGTGGGCTGCATGGTGCTGGAGCTGGCCCTGGCCATGGCCTGTGGACTCTGCACCTCACCTGAGGCTCCCATATCCCCTCCAGCTCTTGCCAACATTGCAGGAATAACCATGGCTAAAAGCCACCAGGCTCCTTCCCCTCCCACTGATCCCTGGCTGCCTGTAACTGGGACCAGCTGCAGGAGAGCCCAGGAGGTCCCATCCAGCTCTATAATTAAAACTGCCTCCATCCCAGAACCAGCACAAGCCAAATCTCTGGCTCAGCAACTTGAAGGATACATTTCCAGCACAATGGATCCAGTGTGAGTGGCAGCTGGAGTGACAGGCTGACCAGTGGAAAGTTGAGGTACAGCCACCATAGAGGTGGCCCTTGGGTCCATAGCATTGGCCAGACCCTCAGTGGACATAAAAGTCCTACATTAGGCTTTAAAGATTTGTTAGCTATAATTAAGCAGCTTTCTGGTCCCATCAGCTAGATGTAACAATCCCTCCTAGCCCATTAGCAAAAAGAGCTGGCAAGGCTGGAGCTGATGACTGACTGAACAATATGAAGAGGTGGTGATTTGCTGGCGATGTGTAAAAACAGGCAACAAATCAGCTGGCAACCTGCACTGGACTGAAAGGAAATCAAAGCAAAAGGCAGATGACTTTGAATGGGCTCCAAAGGTCACAGAGAAACAAGCAAAAACTGATAAAGTTCACAGGAAAACAGAGTGAGCAGAAGGAGCACTGCATCTTCTTGGCACTGGGAGCAGTTGGCATCTGACTTGGAACAAATGTATTTTGGAGTTAAAAAAACACATTTATCTGGAGGGAAGCTGGAGGTGTGAAAACCAAAATGAACTGGTGCATGTAAGCTTGGCTGTTCCAGCACTGGGAGAGCATGCAGGGACTGTGGTGCTGGGAAAGGTGGAGTTGCAGGGGAGCTTTGGTGCCACAGGGATGATGATGATGTTGGCAGCAGGTTCCAATAGTGGCTGTCACCCAAGTGGGTGCAATGGCTCCCAGGTGCAGGACTATAACTGTGCCCCATGGGAGCTTCACACGGTCACAGAAAAGGACCCCCCTCCACCATGCAGCCTGTGGAGAGGATGGCTGTGCTGTAAGAGATCAGTGCAGAAGAATCAGTTCCAGCATTAGAGCTCAGAGGCTGAGGGTCCTTACATGAGGCAAGATAGAACCAGTCATAAGGAAGAAGCAAAGAAGTCCCTTTGCAGTGAGGATGCACCAAAGTCAGTGGATAAAGCACCGTCAGCCCAGTGCCAGGAGCTCAGAAGCTGTGAACATCCCAAAGGTGGGATGCTCAGGCAGAGGAGGATATGAGTGCAAGTTGGTACTTCCCTAATTACAGGATCTGTTTAGTTATTTTAAGTTATGTTCCGTGCAATGTTGAAGCACACAAATTTTCAGCTTTTGGCAGTTTGATTGGTACAGCATCTAATTATTTCTGTAGCTTGGGGCTGGTAACAAATGCTTTTCAGACACCCAACAGGGACAGAATAGGTAGAAAAAGTGCAAATGTTCCCTTCTGTCTTGGACTTTGGTAAGGGCACAATCCAGCCCCCACAGTACCCCCTGCACATTTTCCTTAGTATTGCATCAGGAAGCAGCTGTAGCAGGCTTGGAGCAACCAAGCCCAGAGAAATGGGGGACACATAAGGGAGTGGTTTACACCAGTTCCTCTCACTGCTGTGACATGAAGAGATCAAATCAGTGTGTGGGCCACAAAATTCTAACAGTTTCTTAGGGGTTTGAACTCCTGAGGACATCAACTTCCTGCAGCCAGCAATCCTCAGCCTGGACATCAGAAATACTCTGGCCCACATGCCAGATCAGGAGCTTCTGATTGCTCCCATCTAATGGCACTGGGCTTTTGGGACCCAAGGAAGAGACCTGCATGAAGATCCCAGCCTGAGACCTGCTAGAAAGAAATGCCTTACTTTTGTAATGCAAAAAGTCCTGCATCCTCCAAGGCTCTGCATTTTCCTGCCATGGGGTTGTGGGGGGTTCATGGGAGGGAAGCATTGTATCAGTGCTGTCTGGTTTGGGTGGAGGAGTGGGTGGGTGGGGGATGATGCCACTTCCAATTCCTAGTGGGAATCTGGATGTGTCTGTGCTGGGAAATTGCAAAATAGAACATTGTGCTAATTAATGCCAAACAGGAGGGCTTTGAATATACATCATCAGAATAACCTTTAGCAACCACTAGATGCCTTCCATCCATGAGTGTCTCATAAAGAGCATTTATATTTATTACGTGGCAATGGAAATACATCTCCAGAGTGAGCTGCCCAGTACAACCACAATGCCCAGTTAGGACTGAATTGTCCAACGTGCACAGAATGAAACACCCTCCGTTCATTCACGCTCTGGGAGTGCTACTTTCACCACTGGCAGCCCTCTGCACTAACTGAAATACTTCTCAACCAGTCCAACAAGTTTTTTTCCAGGTTTGCTTCTCCTCAGTGAAACCACAGATCGTGCTATATGGAAAGCTCAGAGCCTTGAAAAGTCTAGAGTTACTGTAGGTTGCACTGGTTGGATTTGATCCTAAAACAATGAAACCAAATGTGAAAAAGACACAGATGGCTGTCACCTCTGTGCCACTTGGAGGGGGGTTTGGTTCCTTGCCAGTTATGCAAACAGAGGCAGCAGAGTTGGATGCAGGGGCACACACATCTCTACCAGACTGGCACAAGGAATAAAATAGGGAATGGGTTTGGAGAGGGTGGAAAGATCATAATACCAATCTGAAGGATTTAAGGATTTAAGGATACAGAGTGAACCCCTGACATCACTTGAGGCAGAGGAGGCTCTGCTGTGGCTCTTGATGCCCCTGAACACTGTGTGCTCATGGGCAGGTAGAAACCTGACAGGCCTTCCCTGTGGGTTCTGGCTCTGGGGAAGCTCATTTCTTGTCCTGTGTATGTAACCACAGCTCCTTGGGATGAGGACACTCCCATGGAGTTCAGCCCAACAACTGACAACAGTGAGAGGCAGAGAGGGAAGAGGCTGATGAAAAGAGGAATGAGAAGAAGCCATGGGAAAATAGTCCAAATTGCCTTGACTGAGGGTGCACTGCCAAGGTCTAGACCTTGAATTCAGTGTGGAGTAAGGGGATGTAAACAAAACTGCATCCTCTTACTCCAGGGCTGGATTCAGCTCTGTGGTGAATCTGAAGACAAAAATGGGTAAGACTGGGCTGCACTTTCCCATTAAAAATGCATTTCTCCAGTGAGACACTACTAACAGGGCAGATTTTGATCTCTGATAATTAAACTACTAAACAACCCCTTTTAGAAATTGCCCGATGGTTCCCATCTCAATCTCCTGCGAGGATGGGGAGGCTTAGAAATTTAATACAATTCTGTGGTTGAGTTAACATCAGGCAGGTTTCAGACTATGCTTTACTAGAACCAGATGAATTTCTAAGCCCAAAATCCAGCATACAGAATGCTGATTAAGTTTGATCTGATGACCATCTGTCCTTGTGTTTGTAGTATGAGTAGCTAAATGAAATTCTGGAAAAAAAAGGGTTATCTTAAATACACACAGGATAAAGCAAATTGAAGAAAGCCCCTTTCACTGTTGCTATGTGAATCTTCTCAGCAAGAAGGGAAGATTAGGTTAGTCTCTAAAGTTACATATGCTCGAGTTCACTTTTTTGGACTCTCAGAAGCTGCAACATCAATCTGTAACTTTTGCTTGAATTGCATCTTGTGAATTTTCCTTTAACTGCACACTAAACCCAAGCAGGCACTAGACTGAGTTCTGCTAGTGAGAAATGTTTCACTGTCACAGAAAGTCAGTATCTTGGAAGGTGTAAATTGATGCAGCTCAATGCAATTTCCCTCTCCTTGCAACTCCACTTTGGCTGTTAATCACCCCAAATTGCCCCCCACCTCCTTCACACTTATATCTATCTATATCTATCTATTTATTCATCTTTTTACATAGATAGAGCAAGTGAAGACAATTAAATTATGAGTAATAGCTCAATAACCAACCAAAGTTCATCTAAGAGCAGAGGTGATGGCTGCCAGACTTCTTTTCCAATCATAATGGAAATTTGCTGGAGAAAAGAACAGTATGATAAATGATGGCATAACATAATGCCCTCCTTTGAAGGGAGCCAGCTAAGAGGCTGGGCTCATCTGCAGACTGAATAGGGAAGAAGAGAAAGTATTGGGAAATGCAGAAAAATAGCTCTGTGGGGATCACAAATCCTGAATCAGACAGTGCTTGTCAGGCTTGCGAACGGAAACGGTTTCTAACATGCAAAGGCAGCAGCTTTGGTCCCCAAGCCCCGTCTCCTGCCTTTGGCTCCTGCGTGTGAAGAGCCACAGGGAGTGCAAAGCAAAGCCAAACTCGGTCTGTGTCCTCTGCCAGTTTTCCCCAGCTGCCCAGGGGACTTTGCTCTTTGAAATGAAGGGTATCTGTTCTTTAAAAGGAGTTGTTCACATGTCAGCACATCAGGCTGTGACCAAAGCAAAGATGCCGAGCGTGGCTGCAGGGCTTGGGCTGGGACACAGGACAGCTCCGTGAGAGGAGCAGTAACCACAACAGAACCCACTGGCTGAGGGCTGGGGAGCGCCCTGGGTGTGGGAAGCTCTCTGCTACCAGGGGAGCTGCTTCTTCCAGGCCTTTCCATTGCTCACCCTGACTGCTTGATCTCCTGGTACACGGGAAAATCTGCAACTGTGATGCTTTTCTGAAGGAAGAGAGAGTCACAAGTCCCTTGGCGGGGCATGAAAGGAGTTTGGCACAAAAAGCCAAGCAGATGTGTTTGAAACTCTGTGTTTCTTGTCTGGTCTGCTCTGGTGACTCCCTGTTCCCTCAGCACACTCTCCTGCCTGTGTTAACACTTGCATTGGGTGCTCATTCCCAAGGGCCAGCAGGGAGGTCACACAGACAGTACCTGTGCAAATGCAGCTGGGTTTGATTCAATCCTGCTATCAGTGTTCAAAATCTCCAGCTGACACAAGAAAAGCCAAGCATCAGGGTCTTTTCTGCCTCAAACAACCCTAGGAAAAGAGCACATTGTTTGGACATCACTGGGCTACATCTCTGCCTTTTACGTGGCCTTTTTCTTTGCTTTTTCTTTTTGTTTCTGAAGTTTAAAGACGCTTGTTTTTCTTGCTAATTCTTTCCTCCCGGGTGCTGATAGGGATCTCTGTAACATGAGGCCAGCTGGAAGAAATTCAAACTGCTTTCTAAATGTTGTTATGATAGAGTGTGGGGGACAACATGCTTTGAAGCTGCTGGGCCCAGGAGATGTCCCTGGTTCAGGAGAAGCAAGGGGCAATGAAGCTCTTTTTCTGGAACAAATTTAGAGTCCCTGCATGTGGAAGCACAAGTCACTTGCTGGTGTCAGCCCATGCCAACCTCTAGGGAAAAGAAAACTTGGGTGGATGGTATTGTTTGATGTTTCTGCATCCTGGGAGGATGAGGGCTTTGGGCATGGCCATGTCCTGCTACAAGGGAGGCTGCTGACTGGCTGTTCAAGCTAAACAGTTCAGTGCAAGTGGAGGTGTGAAGGTGCACTGATTTGTGCTTCACATCTCAAATCAAGTCTTGTGTTAAACCAGGAGAAGGAGCAAGGAAATCTCTCTCTGCCTTCTTGCTTCAAAAAATGGTAAATATTTCCAAGTCACTTGCTGAAAGCAGAATCTGCTGCTGGCAACTGTGTGAGGCAAGTCAAGGCAATAACCCTGTGGCAGGACAGAAGAACTGGGAAGGTTTTCATGGGAGAGGCATTTTTTAGTTCCTTTGCTTCTGCTTGTCCTTTTTTGCTGCCCTGATTGCTGCATTCCCTCTGCCCTTGGGAACAGCCCCTGCTGTGGTCAGTTGAACAGGGACTGTCCCATGAATAACATGAATCCTCTGTGGGACAGAGAGGAGGTGATGGGCACCATGGCCCTGCCTGGCATCTCTGCTATCCTGCTCCTGCCTGTTCCTCTCTGGTAGGCACTTCTCAGTTGCCATCATGCAAAAGGGGCTGTAGAAGGAGAACAGGGGCAGTTCACAATCCCTGCTGCCCCAGTAGCTCTCTTTACATTTGGTGAGCTGGGACACTTTGTCTACCTGACTGGCTCAAAACTACACTGGTTTAAGGGAAAGCCAAAATCCTGGACTCATGTCTGGAAACTTCAGGTGTTTGGGCACGAAGCAGGGGCTTGCACTGCCTAAGAACAGCCCTGCCTGTTGGAAAGACAGTCTCATTGCTCCATCTCTCTCTCTCTCCCAGGGAAAGCTTGTTTTTGTCTCTCCTTCTCAGCTCTTTCTGCAGTGTGGGTTGAAATTTCCATGGAATGGGGCTCTGTCAGCCCTGTGGATACAGTTCCACGTGCCACAGGTTGGTTATCAGCACCTTGGCAGAGATAAAGGAGGCAGAAAAAGAGAGAAGTCCTCTAGGGAAGAGATATTCAGCCTATTCAACCTAATGTTTGTATTACTGATTCAGTTCTAGTGCAGGGAAAAAATAAAAAAGGAAAGAAAGGCTTTTCTCAGAGCCAGACTTTCAGAGAAGCCCAGAGGTTCAGAGAGTGCTGGCCCTGTTTGAAAATCTGGCTTCAGTCGTGGCTACTGAGCCCTTACAAGTTTCATCTTCAGAGGAGAAAACACTTGACGGGACTTGGGCATGGTGGGAGGCTGACAAACCCTCATGAAAGACATTTGTAACATGTGGGGCCTGGGAAGCAACACGAAGAGACAGCCAAGAGCCCTGAGGAGCTGGAGAGGAAGAGGCTGCACATGGTCTCTAAGAATCCAGGTCTGCTGGGCTTCGCCTCCCTCCCCTTCTGCCCTTTGTAGCTGTTTCCTGCACAGACAGTTTCTGTGGGCACTTCCTGGGAAGGCTGCACAGCCAAAGCTGCATGTTAAAATTTATTTATTTTTTAAAAAACACTTTTCAAAGTTCAAGAGTGTGTGTGTGTAGCACAGAAGTATAAAATGGAGGCAACTTTATCTGCACAGACAAGGAGTAAGCAAGGTACAGCCAACTCTAACAGACTCTACATCAAATCACACAATCTCTTAAAACACACAGTGGCAAAAGATGCCTGCCTGGGGCCACCCCACTCCAGCTTTCCAGGGCTCTGCTCCATCATCCCCTCCTTTCCCTGGCGTGAGAAGCAAATCCCACAGCAAAGAAAAGGAGGTGCCTCTGGCCACCTCCTGGCCCTGAGTGCTGTGACAGTGCTGCTGCTGTCATCACCCTGGGCTTCCACAGCCCTCCTCTCTCCATCCACCTGCCTGCTCTTGCCTTTTCCGTGATGCTGGGAGCATTTTGGAGCAGGAATGGTGTGTTTTACATGACTGTAGCAGTTTTGTAAAGGGGCCCTGTTTCCTGGCTGAGGGCTCTGAGCACTCCAGTATCTACATCTGCATTGGACATTACAATTCCCTGCCTTGGGAAGAGATAGTGTGGGGCTGTTTTCCTTCTTTGGCTACAGGAAGGCTTGGCAACTCCCTCCCATGGGGATGTGTTCCCCTTGCCATGGCTGCACTGCCTGTGGCAAAGCCCTGAGAAGGGCTGCCTTTGTGGCATGATTTTAGGGTAGACATACACAGCTCTGAGCAATCCTTGCACCTGCCCCACAGGATGGGGTGGCACTGGAACACCGTCACCAGGGACATCTAATTACTGTAAATAATGGCAGCTGCAAGTAGAGAAATCAAACAGCTTTGGCTCTGCCCTGTTTCTCCTGGCTCCACAGATGAACAAAACTAGGGTAACATTTGACAATTCTAGTGCCAAGGCAAAGCAGGCAGGTTGGAAAAGAAAAAGATCCCTCCTGACCATCCAGTCTCCTGTAAATATGCTGTTTCCCAAGGGTGAGGCACAGGGAAAGAGCTTCAGGGAAGTCCACAAGGACCTCACATAAGAACTGATGCCAGGCTGGTTCAAAAGACACAGCTGAGATCTGCCAGCTAATTATTTCATTACTTATTTCAAATAACTGCCTCAGCCAAGGCTGGTCACACCCAGCTGTGACACCTGTAAGTCATACGATGCAGAGAACAGGATGAATATCCCCAGGTAAGATCCAGGGATGGCACTCCTGCTGCTCTCCCTGATCGAGCCTCTCAAGACAAGTGAAAACACAGAGCAGCAGCCCAGGTTGAGATGCCCATGGGCAAATTAAACAGGGGGAGTGTCCTGGCAAGAACACTGGTGGATGAACATGTCCTAAGAACACCCAGGAACCAGCACGGACAGGAACCACCCTGTTCTGAGCTATGCTCAGCATTCACCTCCCAGAAATCACAGTGTGCTGAATGGTCCTCAGCCCCACATGGGCTGTAGTCTGACCCTTCCTCCCCATCCCAGAGAGTCTCATTCCCCTCGACTCTGACAAACCAGGAACATGGAGCAGCCTCCAGAGCTGCCACCCTCAAACCCCAAAGTACGGAATGTGTTTCAGAATAAAAGCAGTTTGAGTGGTGTCAGCTCTGCTTGTGTTTGTTTCTATGGAAAATTGTAACTTTAATGTGAGTCATGGGAGTAATTAAGGGATAAATAGCAGCACTGCAGTTCGTCAACACGCTGGTGCCATTGCAAAAGCAAAGGGAAGTGTATGCATTCCTACAGAGACACAAACCCAGCCAGGGTGCTGGCAAAATAACTGCTCCCATCCTCTGGGCTTTGGCAGTCCCCTCTGGCCTAAGTCAGGCTGGTGTCGAACAGGAACAGTCCCACTGACGTGATTTACCAGAGAATCTGTGAGGTTGGTTCCATCTGAGTCAGGACACACAAGGCAGGGACGAGTGCAGGAACCCAACCTCATAAAATTGGGCAAGCTCAGATGGCTGTTGTTTGTTAAACTTGACAGTAAAGAAAAACATATTGCACCTTTGCTGAATTTTCTTTCTTTTTTTCCCCCCCTTTTTTTTCCTGTAGGATATGCTGAACAAAAGGAAGAGCTTGCAGATGTTCCCTGTAAATGCACTGACTGAACAGCAACTGTGCCAGTGCTGTGGGATCACCAGGGATGTGCTGGAGCAGGGAAAGACAACAGAGGAGCAGGGGGCTGAGTTGTGCTTGAGCAGCCCAAGGGAGCTGGATCTGATGTGGAAGGCAAGAGCAAAGGG
This sequence comes from Pithys albifrons albifrons, assembly GCF_047495875.1. Taxonomy (NCBI): domain Eukaryota; kingdom Metazoa; phylum Chordata; class Aves; order Passeriformes; family Thamnophilidae; genus Pithys; species Pithys albifrons. The sequence goes on along the minus strand of NC_092474.1, from coordinate 5,543,117 downwards.
GAGAAAGAAGGATCCACTGATAGTTCTGAGATAGTTTCTTGTGCCTGACATGCCCTGATATGGTATTTCTCTGAAGGCAAAGAACACAATGCAGCAGGGCAGGAAGCAGAGCATGGAGATGAGTGGGACCTGTCATAGCAGGGTTGTGCTGCTGCAAACCGGGCCAGCACAGGGGCAGTTTGGAGCTGGAATGGGTCCTGGATAGGACATTGGCACTGAACCAGCTGTAAGAGGGAATCTCCATCCTGGTCATTCAGCTAAACCAGCAACTTTCCAGGCTTGCCCAAAGGTTTTACCAGTGGGATTGTGTTTCCAGGAAAACATCTGCTGGAACCCCTTGGTGTTCTGGACACACCTCCCTGACACAAAGGAGCACCACTGGGGCATGGCCCCTAAACGTGGCTCTGGACTGGGGGTGCTCAGCAGCCTGTACTGCCCTCCAGGAGATTCCTGCCATCCTTCTGCCCAGCAAGACCCAGCAACACCAGTCCCTCTGGGCTGCTGGGGGACACTGGCAGCCATTTCAGAGGGGGATCCGAGGAAAGACTTGAAGAGTACTGAGTGCCAGGAATACTCCATATTTGCACCTGTCCACATGGAAAGACACTTCCTCTGCTGAAATCCATACTGTGGCCCTTTCCTTTATATTCCCTTCTCTTTAGTCTTTGCAGATGATTTCAAGCAATGCAGTTTTCCACACTAATAAGCAATTTAAATGCTAAAGGGCAGCTCCTCTGCTGACGGCAACTGAAGCCAAGGGAGCTGTGACAGTTTGTGCCAGCTGAAGCTTTGCCTTCAAGTAAATGTTTTAAACTTTCCACTAAGGAGACTAAAATAAGCCATAGCATGAAACATTAAGAGCAAAGAATGAACTCTGGAGACCAGAGGGATTTGGGAAATGAAACGAGATCCATCTTGCTGGCACATTTTCCCCCCTTGTCTATTTTTGGAATTTAAAAAATTCCCCCAGATTTGTCTTTTACAAACCAGCCTTTTGTGCAGTGAGCAGCACTGAGCAGCCTCTCGATTCAACAGAGCAGGTGAGCTTTGGCAAGACAACATGCAAAGCACAGAGCTGGAAACTATTAATATCTTTTACTGCTGGAGCTGGGAAGAGCTTGGTGCAGGTGCTGTTTGTTTTCCTTTAACAGGCTTTTCAGCCCACAACATGCAACCAAATACAAGATTTCTGGTTACAGAGCAAGTTGTGATCAACCCAACTCTTCTTCTTGATGTGATCCTGCCACGACCAAGGCTTTTCTCAGGGGTTACTGATGGGTTGGGCCACAAGGTTGCACACTGTGTGTTGGTGGGGCCCAGTGGGAGCAGCCTGGTTCAGCTCATCAGCCTCGAAACAGACTCAGGAAACCTGGCCTCCAACTCCTGGCTGTGGGATTAACTTTTGGGGGACCTCAGCCTGTCACTTAAAGTTCAATTCTCCTGCTGGCTTGCAACCCACATTTTCCACTGACTTTAAATGGAGCAGGGGATCTTTGTTGCCTGTGAAAACTGAGCCTCCAAACACTTCACTCTCCCCATGTTTAAAATAAGAAGAAGAATATTTTGAGATCAATGGATAAGAACACCTGGGAGCGCTAATACCTATGTACCCTGCCAAGATACTGGGAGATTAAGCAAATATTTTGAGGGCTGCAAGATCTTATGAGGCAGGTATAGGGCTGTTTAGTATATCCCAGATATCATTTTCTCCTTCCTTTTATTTTTTTTCCACAAATGGAAGAACTCAGGGAGAGGGAGGGCCTACTGAGGCTCATGGAGGCAGCCTGAAGGACAAAGAGCACATCTAATGGTGCCCTGAGGTTTGGCCTGAATGTCACCAAAGAAGACGCAGCTGAAAAAGTAAATAATTTTGTGAATACTATGTCTGGCTGCACAGGCTACAACTCCAAACAGGATGTCATGAATTTGATAAGGGTTCAGAAAAGATTTGCCCTGTAGTGGGAGGCTCCATCCCCTCAGTTTGGGGTAGTACATGTTAGGAAAGACAATAGATTAACTGGAGAGTGTGCAAAGAGAATAAAATGGATGATAAAGGGGTTTTGAAAACATGACCTGCAAAGAAAGGTGGAAGGAAGGGAATTTGTTTAGTCTAGAAGAGAGAAGAATGAGGGGAACATGATATTGATTTTTCAATATTTGCAAAAGGGATAGCAACTGTTCTCCAGAACCCTGGGAGGGCAAGAAGAAATCAACTTAATTTACAGTCAGGAAGTTTTAGACGGGACTGTAGGAAAAGCCAAGTAAAGAGAAAGCTCTAGGATGGGCTACCTAGTGAAATGGAAAGTTTTTAGGAACAGACCGTAGCAATTCAGATGCAAACTCAGGTACTTCACAAAAGAAACGACGGTGTTTGCAGAGACAAAGACACTCTAGTGTGGGCAGACGCTTTCTCAAAACTATTTGAAAGTCACCCAGGTGTAACTGCACTAAATACCGGTTGATTCATTCCACATTAAATAAATTTAACTGATGTGGGGGTAACAAACAGCATTTTTGTTTCCAAAATTGCTTTTAGACCTCATCTCTAAAGAATAAAGCACTTCTTAAAAGTACTAATGAAAAAGGAAAATAGAAAGGAAGGTGACTGTGGTGCTGACCTCAACAGGAGAGTCCTACAGACCTGGAGGGCTTTCAAAGCTGGCAGATCATGGTATAAATAATCTAATACAGACTCTGACTCGGGTAATGCAGCCTTAAGAGGATGCACCTTTATCTCTATCCTTCCTCTCACCTTCTGTGCCTGAAGACTAAAAATAGCAACTTTATATATAACGTTACACTTCTAATCACTGGCCTAAGTCACTGCTCTCACAGCCTTGTCTCTCTGCAGCATGGGAAATCCATCCTGCTGCACTGCATGATGGAAAAAGTTCCAGATCCACTTCCCTACAAGGCACAGCTTCCTCCCAGGCTGAATGAGGAATGCTAGAACGGCAGGAATTCAGAGGGCCCTGAATCTTGCGAGTGCTCCTGGTGGAGTTGTCTGGAAATGAGAAGAGGATTTGCAGGAATTGCTGTTCTTCTCTGTTCCTGCCCAAAGGATTCTGTCCTCCAGTCTCCTGATGGGGAGAAGTCACACCACTTGGCTGAGAGGAGACTGCAGGTGAAATTTGGGTGAAAACCCACACCCAGTTATGTTATTCCTCCAAAATCTCCTCCTCCAGGATTGTTTTTTGAGCAGCACCAGGAGAAACACTGCTAGAGGATGATGGCACAGGCCAAAGAATGAGTCAAAACTCATTTTAGGGAATTGAGTGGTCTGAAAGGACTGGATGTTTTAAGATGAGAGCTGATTGTGCGGCACTGCATAACAAACCTTTTGGAATCTCTAGAAAAGAATAATGATAATAATTCCAATCTTGCAGACACAGCCTTGCTCTCTCCTGCAAGGGCAAGGCTGTGCCCAGCCAGCTTCTTTGTTGTCCCAGAGACCTGCTCTACACTGGTGTGAATCAGGATATTCCCAGGACAGTTCCATGGCAGGACAGTGTGGGTCTGTGGGAATTTGATGCAAGCACTACCCTGCTCGATTCCCTGGAGACTGCCTGGCTGCTCTGCTGGCCAGAAGGGCTCTCGTGTCTGGGCCTCACTACAGGGATGCCCTGTGTTAGTTCCTCTTCCATTTTTCACTTTTTTTTTTTTTTTTTGCCTAGGAAACCTCTGGTTAGGCAGGACTGAACGTCCTTGAAAGCACCAGTTATAACAAACAACCAGGGGCAGATCTCAGGCGAACGCTGTGCGAGTCAGAGGTCACAGCTGGAAGTGGTTTTAGGGGAAATTCAAAATTACTGTCAAAAGCAGTTCCCTCTCATTTTAATTGTAATTGGTTAATCTCATTTTATTTGCCTTGCGGCTATGGCTGTGAAGCTTAGGAAGCTCTCAGGGCCCCTGCTCTGCTCTCAGTTACCCTGGGAGCAATTCTGAAGACTTCAGCAAAGTTGCTTTGGGTTTATTCCTTGTGCCACCAAGACCAGAGGCCGTTGCTCGGAAAAGTCCTTGGCAAAGGAAGGAAGGAATGTGGCAGATGGCTGTTCCTTTTTCAGAAATGAGACCAGACAAATGGTATTCACTGATTTAACCTTCCTCACGGCCCCTCTGCTCAGTTGCCAGTTCAGGGAGCTCAGGGACAGGATGGTTTTTGTGCATGTCACTCCTTTCATGCTTTTTGGAGCCAGAGGAGAGGAGGGAGGGACAGGCAGGGCTACAGCTGGTACAGGTAATCTGGGAAGGGGTGAATACAGAGCCAGGACAGCACCAGGTGAGGATACACTCTGTCATATTTGGGAAACAGAAAGCCAGTGAGAACAGTCTGCTCCTGTAGGCACATAATGCACCATGCACAAAATTACTGGCAAGTTCTCCACCAAGAGATTTAACCTCTCCCTGCAGTAACCCACAGCATGAGGGCAGTGTTTGTCCAGTGGTATCCCCTCACGCTGCAGAGTGCACAGCCAACAAACCACTCGGGGTGAGCGAGACGCTGCTGCAAACACGGGCAATCTGTAACCAACCTGCTGTGCCTGGTGAGGAGTTTGGCACAGACCTGACCAAACACGCCAAGCAGCGTGTCCAAGGCCCCTGTATCCCCACCCTCTCCTCGGCACACGTGTGCAGTCACATGGAATTTGCTGTTTTGACTTGCAGGGAAGTCAAAAAGCTGTTGAACAGCGATCCCATCTAACACCACTCATCAGCACCATCAATTGTTCTCCAAATGAAACAGGCCACGTCGCCAAGCAAAATGCTTGGGAAGATATTTTTCCACTGGATGTGTATCCAAAATAAATACAGGAAAATCTCCTTCTCCAAGCACTTTTCCTGATTACTTTTCATTTGAATCATTAGTAAACCCAAGATATACACACAATAGCACAAGACTGATGAAAAGCCACTTCAACATAGTGTCCCATTTTTTTCCCAGAGATTAATCCTCTTTGTTACTCTCAGCCTATGAGAAAAACATCCCTCCAGCCTATCCAGAGCCAAAAGGATGTGCACATCTTCACATATGCAACCCCTGCTAGATGGATGCTTTTTGCAGCTGGTCATTTCAGCCCTGATGGATGCTCTGGTGGGTTCCTGCCATGGTCTGTATAAGCCCACGTTTACTGTCCATTGTCTACCTTAATATGCCAGTTCTGATGAGATCCTGTTGCTGCAGCTTTGGGATTTTGCTTCAACTAACACCAAGGCCCACACTCATGACTAAATCCCATCCCATACAGGTTCCAAGTTTACTGCCTTGTTGTACCATGAATAGGTGCAGGGAAGGAACCCCATAACTCTGTGAAGACCGAGAATAATCCCACGTTTCTGTGGATGATAACTGTGCTGGGGTCTGCAACCAGGGCAAAAGCACCAGGAAAGGAGATCTTGGAAAAACAGCCATGGATTTCCGTCACTGCCAAAGAGCTCTGAGCACCCAATCCCTTCTCTGCACCACTCAGTGTCACTTGAGGAAGGGTCCTCCAGACTCATAGAGCAGGACATGCTCATCAAGGCCAGAGCTTAGTTTTGTCAAGACCTGAATCCAAACCACACACAGCCTGTTAGCTTCAGCAGGTCCCACCCAAATGGCCTGGGTTCACTCAAACCTCAGCCCAAGACCCAGCCCAGGCTCTGTGAACAAGAGCTTCTCTCCTTCTCTCTTTGCCCAAACCTCTGCCTGCAGCAGATGTCCTGGAGAACTTGACTTGCAGTTGGAGACCATAATGAAGCTTAGGAAAGGTTCACTCAACTCCAGGAACCCAGAGATGGGAAAAGCAAATTACAGACCTCTAGTCCCTGGGTTTTGGGTGCTGGCATTGCAGTGAATGTGCTAAACACTGTGGACCAGAAATGTTCTGGTTTGCAAGAAAGCAGGCTTCCAGCCAACTGCTTTTACTTGGTGGATTTCCAATGAATAAGTCCCATTTTTGCTCTTGTCCATGTTCCAGTGACAACACAGATCACAAGAACTGGGTGCACTGAGCTATGGTAAAAGCAGGTGGGACTCCAAGGATTTCACCAGGCTCCAACCCAGACCTGGCATACCAGACCCAGGCTGGTTACTCACTTCTGTGCAGTGCAGTGGGCCCTGTCTGGAGCTGACAGCACAGAAATGGAAGCCATTCCTTTCAGTCTATCCTGACCTGGGCATGCAGTCGAGCCCCACTGCTTTCTGCAGTGATGGTGGGAGTGTTGAGACATGAAACATGCCAGAAGCTGAAGGTAGGATTGTACCACTGTTTAGAGAGTCAGCATTCCCAGCACCTCCAGCCTTAATTCCTAATGCAGTTCACTTTGCCCTGCCTTGGATTGTTTCTTTTGTGAGAACCCTTGGCTTATTTTTGAGAAGGTCTCTATCCAGCTGCGAGATCAGCCCATGGTTTGGGGCCCGGGGATGACTTGGAGCTGGTGGCCTGGCAGGCACATGTACTGCAGTGTCACAGCCCTGGAGGTACCAAACCAGAGTGCTGTGCCAACGGGGTTGTGCTGCCTGGAATGCTCTGTATGTGCTGGAAGTGCCCGGAGCAAACAGGGCTCTGTCCCCTGTTGAAGGCAGAGTCACAATCTCTGCCTGAAAAGAAAAGCCCTCTCTCCTGACCATCTGGATGCCTGTACTGATTGAGCAGGGACTCAGCAATCCGATGCCTGGCAGAGCTCTGCTTCATGCAGCAAGGCTTCCTTGGGACAGCACCAAACCTGTGCCCCTACTCACCCTGACCAGCACAGGCCTTGGAGATCTCTGCCCTCACTCACTGTCCTCCTTTTGTCTCCTGTACTTATGTAGTACAAACTCTCCCCTCAGATGAAGGTGCCCCTGTACAGTGGCTTCTGAGCCACCCTCAACATCCATCCCTGATTTTCCTCAACCACACCAGTAAGGTGATGGTGCTCCCCAGAGCTGTTGGTGAATACAGCAGGGGAGTGAATAGTCTGGGAGACACTGGCATGTGTATTTGACATGGCTCTGCCTGTCCCTCCTGCTCTGCTGGTACCAGCCCACAGTGTAAAGCAGCACTCCCAGCCAGGTGATGCTGTGGCAGCATCTTGGCCAGCCCTGGGAGAGCCATCCCTCAGTGGGAGACCTCAGGGTCTGTGGTACAAGATGACAGGGACCTGGCAGAGAACTGAGAAGTTTCCAAAGAAATGCCACTCCTCAGCAGCCCTCAAACCTCCCAGCCCCAAGTCTTCTGTGCAAACACTTGACATTTACTAGCACAGCCTGAATTTTGGGCTAGGGTTTCCCTCGCTTCTTGCTCCACATCTCACTGCTGACATTTTAAGAGCAGTGATCCTGATCTCACATGATAAGCTAAATCCAAACCTCTTGAGGCTGCAGCCCAGAGAGCAAACAGCTCTGTCTTTCAGCACTTGGAAGCTGGGGCTCTGGAAGAAGCCTTGTGGATGCACCAGGGCTGTGCTGAACTGTGCAACAGCTACAGCACAACCAAGAGCCTTCCCCCAACTCACAGCCACCAGCCAGGCCGCAGGCACGGTTCAGATTGTCTCACAAGCAGAGCTCACAGTGATGGATTATGTTTCTCTAAAAAGCTGAGGGAGGAGGTACCAACCATGGCAGGGACTGTGGTTGGCAGGAACTGGTCATGTCTGCAAAGCAGGAGATGGAGGGAGGAGGGGGCTGGAGCTGCATTGTGCCACTTGGTTAGGGCTGACAGCCCAACAAACCAGAGCTTTGGAACAAATCTTTGTGTTTCTTCCTCCTTTCCACCCTCAGCCCACTACATTTCTTGCAGAACAAAAATCCTGTCCCTTGCCCAGCTCTACTGCCAGAGCACTAGTCCTTTGGCTGTGGTGGTGGGTTAAATCTCAAGCCCTGAGGAAGTTCTTTCAAGGCACAGTGAAGATTTTGTTTGTTGGGGTCTAACCTATGGCTGTGAAACTGTGCCTTTTCTTTTCTTTTGCTTTTAAGCAGCCCATAAGAAGGAAAGCAGGGCTGTTCCGAGAGACTGCTCCTAATGGTCTGAAAATATACCCAGTATTTTTCTTGGCTTGTAGAGAAAAATGGTTACCTTGATTGAAACTTGGTTCTAACACATATTTCAGACAGTAATGAAGACTGCAGATGAGACTTGTATAGTCTCTGTTACACAAACCTTCACAGAGGGTTTTTTCCTTCTTCTTTCTGCTCTGGACCCAAAACTCTGCCTGGGGTAGCTCAGGACCTCCAATAACTTGTTGGGAAAAAGAGCTTTATCTCAGGTGCTAATGTTGTGAGCCACCTTTTATTCTCTGCCATACTGGCAAAAGGTTAATCAAACAGAGCTGGCATTTTATCAAGGCCAGCACTGAAAATTAGGGACAGAACTGCCATTAAAAATAACCAGATGCATGTGCTTCTATCCCTAACACACTGGTCTTGAAATATCTCCCTCTTGGGCTGTACAGCTTCCAAGGAATAGCAGGAAATTGCAATTGTTACACTGGCCAGAGAATGGATTTAATTTGTACTGTTTTATCCTCCCTCTTGGAAACTATCCTCTCTTTTCTTCCACGCCAGCTAAAAAGAAAAGAAAAAATCCAGCAAACCCACCACATTTCTGTAGGAAGCCCTCCATGCAGTTGGATCACAGCCTACTGTAAGGCATGTGTGCTTCCTCTGTCAAGGTATGGATTCCTTTCCTTCTGCAGAGTTTACTGCAACACACCCACACAGGTCAGTCCACAGGCAAATTTACAGTAGCTTAAATAAAGATAGTTTGAAACCACTGGTTGGTTAGTTCAGCTGATTCAAGGGGTGCAAGTGTACAGTTGCCACAGAAAGGTTGTTTCTTTGGGTGAGAAAGAGCTGGTTAAAGGGGTCGAGCACACGGTCATTGGCCATGCCAGGGAAAAGCCAGGTGGTTAAACAGTCTGCAAGGGGAGAATTGACTTTTTGGATACAGAGGAGAAAAGAAGCTGCAGCACAAGTAACACATCAAATTTCTCAGGAGTGACTGTCCAAGCAGAGGCTCTGGAGCCTTGGTTGGTTTGGATTTAGTTCAGCAGGCACCAGGTTCTTACTAAGGCAACCACATTGTGCAAGCTCAGAGAAGGAGCTGGGCAAGTTATGAGCATGTACAATGGTGAGGTTGCTTCAGCTGAAGGGCAGTTACTTGTTGAGCAACCATAATTCAAGTCATTTGATCTCATATCTGGACAAGAGAGAGGTTTGCATTCACCTAAATCACCTGTTTTCCTTCAGTAGGTACAACTCTGGGCTATGCAGGTGGAACCAGCCTTTGGAAGGACAGGTTGCTGGCCTGGATAGATGACAAAGAACTGAAGCTTTATCAGGGCTGAGCAACAACAGATGATTTTTTTTTAAAGAAGAATTTTGTACTCTTGTGACATCACAGTGGGAATATATTTGGCTCTGTCAAGGCTGTAAAGATGATTGCAGTGATTGAGTTACAGAGGCTTAACGAATTACTGCTTGTCAGCTGAGCTGTGGCCACTGACCGCTGTTGGACACACAAAGTATCATGCATTAGCTCATAGTCAATTTGAGACATCATGTGGTTGCCCAGAGCAGAAGCTTTCAAAAATTACCTAGTCCTGTTAATTGGCTCTGGTGGGGTGGCTTTAACAGCAAATCTGGCTCCAGACCACAGAGATCTCAAAGCTCATGTGAGGACTGAGGGTGGTTCTGAACTTGGAGATGTGTGGTCCTGTCCCAGCCAAGCTCAGAACCCCGATGGACAGGTCCTAGATCTGCACCAGAAATGGTTCATTACTGACTCAGGAGGGAGGAATCGTAAGAATGCGTTAACAGCAGAAACCTGGGAGGTCTGGAGGAGGTGGGGAGGAGGACAGCAGCTCTGCAGTGAGGCCATGGGAAAGCACTGGAGCTGTTCTGCTCCGGTGCTCCAGCCTGGAGGTGATGTGGCTGGAAGCAGATGAAAGGCAGCTGGCGAGGCACCGTGAATCACTCCTGTTGGAAGTGATCCTGTTCCCTCTTTCAACAGGGACTGTAGCCAAGAGCTGATGTGACTCACGACAGCAGCATGGGCTGGTGATGGGGCAGGGGATGGCACAGCCCTAATCAGTGCCTGTCATGGGGCCAGATCATGTCAGGTCCGATGGCAGCGCCGGGGTGGGAGAACTGCAGTAGCATTCTCGGTGGGGCTGCCATTGCCAATGCTGCTGGCTCATTCCCTGAAGAAACTTTCTGGCCATCTCTTCTGCCTCCTAAAGCTTTATTTTCTCTTCCCCAGAGAGGAACAATAGCTTCCAGAAAACCTGCCTCTCCAGCTGCCTTCAGCCCTACCTCGTCAATGCAGAGTGTTGAAAGAGGGAGGACGTGGAAGGGAGAGGGGAGCAGAGAGCAGGAGTGAGAATGCAAAGGAGGGATCAGGACTTACAGGGGAGAGTGCAGTGTGGCAGGGGGCAGGCTGCTGGGTTGGGGTCTGTGGCACTGCCCCTGAGCACTGAAATCAGGTGGTGATGCAGAAAGGAGTGAGAGAAGGGGTGGGGGGAAGAGGAGAGCACAGGTCCAGCAGCACGGACTAGCAAGGAGATGGCTGTGGCTACATGGCAATTAAGTCTGATCAGGCAATCAAGCCTGATTAATGTGTGCCACAGACTGTGGCTTAAAGCTCACAGGACCACCACTAGGGGATGCAAGCACAGATGGAGGCTCTGGCTGCTGTCTATGTGATCTCTCCTGGGGGCTCCTGGCTTGACATGGTCTGCCAAAATGCTCAGAAATCCTGTGTACCTTTATAGTGGTCTGGACAAAATTTACAGCGAGAAAACGAGGCCCAGGAAAACCTGTTTGCATGGTAGGTCCACACAAAGAACAGTTAATCCTGGGCTTTGCTACCTGTCACAGTGCATTACACTCCCCTGCAGCTGACCCCCACCGTGGAGCAGAGCTGCTTTCCCCACCACCAGAGCTGCAGTCACAGATCTGTGTCTGTGTTCAGGAGGGCTCCTACCAAGACATCAAACAAATGGGGAGCTCTGGGAGGTGGGGCAGAGAGCAGGCAACTGTCAAACCCTTTTATAGCAGGTCCCACAGGCATTTGTTTTCCTCCTATTTTTAAGTTGAAAAGGATCGAGTTTCACTGCAGGAAATAGTTCTTCTCCTCCTCCCTCCCACCCACCTTTCTTTTTTCTACAGCACATTGGAAGAGCAGTCTGCTCTCTGCCTCAGGTTTCCAAGAATCAGGCAAACTGGAACCAGAGCACTTGTTATGTGCAACCAGGGAAGCAGAGGGAGAGAGGCTGGGGAAGAGGTGCTCCTGTCTGCAGATGCTCAGAGCCTTAGGGTGCCTGTACTGATGACATATACCCTTCCCCATCCATTTTGATCGGGTTGAGATTGTAATTAGAGTCTCAGAAGAGGTTTCTGTGAAGCCTCTAGAGACAGGATATTCATATCCATGGAAGCTGCCCTGTCTTCTTCCCCAGTAGAGCAATGTTATAGGAAATCTTGGGGAAGGAGTGCAGTGACCTGCCCTCAAGGAGTCTCTTCTGCATTGTACTACTTGCAGAGGCGGTACATTTGGAACAGCACTCAAATACAGGCTTAACTCTGCCTTCCTTTTAGAAACAAACACATTCAGTCAGTGCAATGCACTTAAAATCTCCCTGTGCTGGGGCTCTGTGAACATCCCAGCACAGATTCCTGCACACCAATAAACCTGCACCTCGTTTCAGATGCAAAATGTGCAGCCATGCACAGGGGCTCTGAGCAAGATGCACTTCAGCCATCAGGCTCAAACCTGCAGTTCAATTCCCAGCCTATCACCTGGGATTTAGAGCAGGGGCCTGGCTAATGAACAGCCTGTTGGACACTCAGCTACCTTTTGATCCTCAGAATTCACAGCCCAGGGATGGCTCAGCCCTTCTTTCCCCACCCTGCTGGTGCTGATCAGTTCTGTTCACCAGGCACACACCCCCCTTCCTGCATGGCAAGGCCCAGCTCATTTCTCCCTTCCCTTGCAGTGACAGTGCAGACAATGCCTTTTTTGTAGGTGCTTCTACATGCCTGGTGGAAAACCTATTGGCGACTAGCGCAGTTATATCAATAATCTCCTGTTTATTATTCCTCCTGGCATGGGATTTCCCATTACCTCTCTAGCACAGGCAATGTTTTCCATTCATCTTGTCTCAGCCAGTTGTTTGCTCGTTTGCAGCAGGGGGCTTCAGAAGAGACAAAGCTACAATTGATGGGAAACAGAAGGCTGCTGCCAACAGGGGGTTTCCTGAGGGATGTCCATAGTCTTAGGAATGGTTGCTACAATCTCTTTCAACAATGGTTCTGCACACCTGTTAAAAAAGCCTTACCTTTGCTTTCATTGGACCCGTTTTTCAGATGACCTTTGTTGGGCACCTGTTACTCAAATACTTTTTGAGTTCACATCCTTCTAAGGCAACCACTATTGGGTAAACAGTAAATATATTTGCTCTCATTGCTTCTGTTGGAAGAGCACAGTAAAACCAAGCACATGCATTTCCCAGGCATCACAAAACATGAAAGGGCATTTCAAATCTAACCACATTCTTGGGTTTTGCTCTGGTGCAGAGATTCAGAAACACCCTCTCTGTTCATGCTACTGTTCTGGTACACATGGCCACTGTCCTAGAGCTGGGTGTGGTGTTCCATGGAGATAAAATGGGGCTGAATCTTTCAGTTTTCAGTAAGTCAAATGTCACAATGGAAGTTGCAGCAGTAAAGTTGCTGATGTGACCACCTTCTGCAAAATCACAGAATGTGCCAAATTGGAAGGAACCACAAGGATCATCAAGTCCAGCTCCTGGCCCTGCACAGGACCATCCCCAAGAGTCACACCATGTGCCTGAGAGTACTGCTATTATTAGAGCCTCAGTCCTGTCCCTTTTCAGTCACAGGGGGGCAAGCAGGATGCTTTGCTCTACAGTTCATGTGGTGGAAACTTGGAGTCCTGAAAACTGAGCAAGACACAGAGGACAAACTAAGGAGATCAGATTTGAGTTTGCAAAACAAACGCAGCTGGTAGAGGCAAGACATAGATTAGAGCAGACCCAGAGTGAGAGTTCAGCTGGGGAACAGACCACAGCCATCCTGGAGGAAGAAAGAACTTTTCCAGACCTCTCTTCCCAACACTTTCCCTGCAAAGCCTCATAGATTTTGACCTAGAACTGCCCTCTTCCTCCTCCACTCCTGCATGGGCTGGCTGTCTGGGACATTATCTCAGCTCTGCTCAGATCCCATTTGCTTCTCTCTGCCCTCACCTCCCAGGCTCTGGTAACAGATATCTCTGAAGCAGAAGATGAAACCACCAAACTGTGGTTATTCCTGTTCCTTCCCTTTTATCCACTGTCAGGAACAACTAGTGCCTCCTGGAAACAAATCATCCAGCCTGGCTGGAGCCCTCACTAGGGAAAGAGCAAAGTCAGTACTGTTCAGACACTACAAGTCCTGGACTCTTATACTGCTGCCTCGATCACAGGGATTCACTCTGGTAAACTCACACACACGCAAGAGCTGCTTGGCAAGACTGACATCCCACGAGCACAGGGACAGTTCCTTCCTCAGCCCCTGTGCCTCCAGAAAAGCTGGAGAGGTGCTGCAGTTAAGCTCTTCATATTTCATGGGTCACTCTTTGCTCTGCCTTCCACAGAAATGGGCACAGGGCCTGGTACAGCCCAGTAGGTCATGGGCTCCCCCCACCCCAGTGGGCCAGGAAAGCCAGACACATATGAAAAGAGGCTCTGGGAAGAAAGTGAAGAATTTAGCAAGTTAGAGAAGAGAAAGAACAGGAAATGCTGCTGCTGGCTAAATATCTTCATTCAGAAGTTATTACTTTGTAAATACAGCTCCTGCTCCTACTTTATTTTTAACCCTTGGCATCACAGAGGAGCTATAAATACAGATGGTGATTATGCCAAAGTCTGGGGAAGGTGCAGCCTGCCTCCAAATGTGAGCTGGCACCCCGATGTGCAGAGCAAGAATGTGCTGTTCCTCCACACAGGTCTTTACATTTTGAGCCAACCAGAGGGAACAAATGCCCACAGACCTTTTTATTGTCAGGAGAGACTGACAGGACCTCATCTATGTGCCTACAAGCCCAGCATGTCTTTCCATGAGCACTTCCAACATGCAAACCGCAAAAGAACATTTTCATCCCAGGAATAGCACTATGGCAGGAGACTGTCCCAAGGAGGACACTCAGCTCTGTCCAGCCCTGAGCACAGTGTGCTTTTCTCCTAGATGCAGGATAAGGTAGGCAGTGAGGGGCTAGATCCTCCCTCCAGTTCAACCTTCAGACCGTCCACATAGTTGAGTGTTGCTTGAATCAAATGCCAGCCTGACAGGGGGAATGGGATCCCCATGGGACATGGACAGGCCCTTTGGAGCAATTCAGAAGTTCACCAGCAGGCAGCTCATGGGTAAGAACACACCTGTAAATACCATGGGCAGTAAAACTGGCTGTTGTGTGTCTGTGTGCGTGCAGTAGGTTCACACTGATAATGCTGTCTGGATTTGCAACTGTCTAGACAATGGGAAAATTAGCATCATGAAACTGGATAGTTTTGTGAAATGCACAGCCAAATATCTGGGAAATATTTTTGTAATGGTTCTCCTCAGAGGGAGATATGAGCCTGAGCTGTCCATTAGAGATGCAGCTCTTTTGTCTTGAATTCTGGTGAGGGATAGAGGGGTTTTACTGAGCCTGCTGGGCCTCATCTGCCATCCTTTCCAGCCAGATGCCAGTGCTACTGTGGAGGAAAATAAGCCCAGAGCACGAGCATGGCAAATGTGCTTTCCAGAGGCTGGAGCTGCTGCTTTGCTGGCACAAAAAAGGAATTTCATCCCAAGAGCCAAAGGCTAAGACTGCATGAACAGTGGTTTACCTCTGGAGACAAACAACCAGAGGTCAGTGCCTCCCCAGCCTGTTCTACAGCCTGCAGGAAAGTCCAGAGGATCTCCAGGCTGCAGGGTAAGAGCTCATAGAGAGCAAACAAAAGTAATTCTGAGCCTCCTGCCCAGAGCCCTAAAAGCACAAAGGTTAGAGATGCACAGAGATCTCTCCTCCTCTCACCCAGGACAAGAGGATGCAGCAGCCAGGACTGTGCTTATATTTGAGGCTGGGAAGTGCTTTGTCTCCGTGGCCTCTGAGAAGGTCCCTCTGCACAACTGTAAGGCCAAGTTCTGTAGGGTTGTACTTGCTACCATAACAACCCTAGAAAATCTGGTCCACCTGAGCAGAGTTAGTGGCATTGAAAGCAGAGGGAGGTGGGATGACAGGTAAAGAAGGTTCTTGTAGCATCTTCATTCTGCAAGGAAATTGGAACAAGCTCAGACCTCAGTGGTCCTTTGGAGCCCTACACAAAGGTAACAGGCCTGAGGCAGTCCAGCCATTCTCAGAAAGGCACCAGTGCCAGATCCAGAAGATTGGAAGGAACAATACACAGTTGATGAAAGGAAAAAAAAAAGCAACTCCAAAGCACGTGCTCTATTAATGCCTCAGGAGAATACATCAACATATTGCTTCTCTGAAAAGCTTAAAAAAAGGCAGGAGAGACCAGACAATGGGTACCTCATCTTTTTGGAGCAAAGATATTATCTTCCCCTGAAAGGGAAGAGCTGTCAATTCATCTAAGGACAGCAGAGTTTAAGTAGCAGCTCAATATTATTGATGATTGTCAGCCAGGAACCTTTGGCTTGGTTTAGTTTGTGGGAAACCTTGAAAAACTGCTCCAAGCTTTCAGTGGATGTGTCAGAGAAATAAACAGATTAATATTTGCAAGTCCTACATAGATTCCAGGAAAATGTGATGCTTAGACTGGGGGCTTCTCCCCTTGTACAGCAGCTGAGGCTTTTGTTCAGTGTCAACAATGATAACTAAGGGGCTGGATACAAAAGACAGAAGGGTTTTTAATGCCTTGGGTCAGTTTTACAGAGAACTTGCATTTTCCTCTGTGAGGGACTGTGTGATGTTCCTGAAGTTGCCACAACCACAAGAAGTCCCAGGGAAAGGGTAGACCAGACTTAGCCCTGTGTGCTCAGGATTTTAAAAAGCAGTTTTGCTCTGGAGATAGTGTAGAAGCAGTTCAGAGAAATAAAAGCCTCTGTTCCCCCATTTTATGTCAGAGGAAGACAGTAATTAATACCCTTCAGACACTATAGAATGAATTTCCTACCTATGACAAAATACAAGCACAAGGAAGTTAACATTTTTGTGCTACAGATCCTGTTGTTTGACTTTCCTGAGCTATTTCCTTGCTCCCATCCATCACAACATTGACTGGATAATTCCACCCCCCCTCCAGTTTTTGTAGAGGTAATCTTTTGAGTTTTGTGGAGTTGATCTTGGCTCATGGCACACATCCCACATCTGTTTTCCTAGGCCTTACCGTTTGACTCAGAATGATTGCATTTTAACTTCATCCCCCCACTGCTACTGTCAAGTTTAAAACCCAAACTAAGCACTCCCACCACCACCAAGGCGCACCTGATGTCTGGGAAGGCCCATGTCCCCTCACCTCCTGGTACTGAGCAGTGAGAGGTTACAGTAAGAATGTTGACTGCTTATTTATTATTCTTTAAGATGATACGGTGTGAACTGACAGCGTAGGTTAAATACAATTATTCTGTATGAGTGAGCTTTCAAAGCTCTCCTTTTGGTTCTTACCCAAGATCCTTAAAAGCACATCATTAAGGGTAAGCATTCACACAGAGCAGTGGGATGTGACATGTTCTTGAACTTGTCATGTTGGTTTTGCTACCTTTTGAAATCAAAAGGTAGAGAACCATCCCATCCCTTTCACTTTCCCCAATTAAAACTTTTAAAACTCCCCACCCTCTTTGGAAACAAACTCTTGGCTTCTCAGCAACTCCCTGAGTTTGAGAAAGGGCAAATGGAAGAGAAAAATGCTGAGTTCACCAAGGCAACACCTACATTTGAGACAGAATATGGTCAACAAGGGCACATCTGTTGGGCAGGCAGTCAGGAAAGCTCTGCTGGACTTTGCAGATTCATGACCTTCAGTTAAATTTAGTTGGATATGTCTGGGCTGGATGTGCTTCCTACCACTCTGCTTCTGGTAACACAGTTAATAAATACTTCTTCCAGCATCGTCTTTCCTGTGGTATTTTGCTTGTTCTAATTCTGCTGCGAGGCAGAACTCAGAAATGCAGGAATGGGAAAGCCAGAGGGAAGGGGTTTGTCCTAAATGCAAACCACTAAATCCAACAGAAAACACGAAGGTCGTGGGTCAACAGCAATTCCATGCCAGGCAACCCCCTTTCCCCAGCCCTGAGCACTGCAGAGTTCTGACCATCTCTTGGTTAACCCAAGAGCAGGATGGCTACAGAGCTGAACTGATGACACCTCTCAAAAAAAAAGAAAAAAAAAGAAAAACAAAGAGAAAGTGAAGAGGAATTTTCAATGCTGCTAACTGGTAATTGTTCTGACAACGAGGGAAATAACTTTCACAGGGGCACATCACTGTGTTTGGAAAAAAGGTGAAGTTTTTAAACTCTTGCACAGCTCTCTGTTTGCAATTAGGGAACGTTAGCTCAGTCAGGCATGGAGTGTGGAGAGCACTTCCTTGCCAACCTCCGAGCCTTGTTTTGTCTCTGATAATTCCACACTCTGCTTTTAAGAGCCAGTTCATGTTTGATGTTACTGTGTCAATATATAAGGCTAAATGCTGTCCTGGCATAGTCTGACCCTTAAAAACAAAAAAAAAAGAAAAAAGAAAAAAGAAGGAGCAGATTGTTTTTAACTGGCAGAGTTACGGAAGATGGTAATTCTTGGATTTGTGCTGCAAGTTTTAAACCATGTGACTTTTGCCATAATTTTTTCAGAGAATGGCACCCAGAATGTGCTGCTGGAAACAGTTTGAAAGCTGGACTAGGAGCAAGGATCCATCTTTCCTGCTTTTGTCCTTGTACCCCTTCTCTGGGCTGCTCTGAGTTTGCAGCCTACTGCAAGGTGTAATGGTGGTGTGAGGAACTATATGAGTTCCCTTTAGTTGCTCACTGTGCAAGAAAGCTTGGGGTGGAAAGTGACCCATTTCTTAGAGATGCTCCTGCAAGAGGCTGTGACAGAACCTGGACATTATCAGGCAGAACAGCTGCATTTGAGGGTGTCTCTCTCTCTCTCTCTCTCTTTAGATACGTTCTTGGCCATGGCAAGGGAGAATATGGAGAGAAGGCTGTTGGGATGATGTTCGGATGCATTTCAGTGCAGCCTAACACATCAGGCCTCCCTGGAAGGGATCCTTTCTCACTTCACCTGACCCAGAGCTCCTTGTGTCTCCTGGCAGCAGGTGGCCCTTGATGTCAGGAGAGCTCCAAGCCAAAGTGCTGCTGTTTCAGACTGTTCTGATCCACCTTACTCATGCCCCTTGAACTTCTTGTAGTCACTCTGTTTCCCCGCACCCCAAATGAAGATCCTTGAGAATGTAAGCACATCCCAGAACAACTAAAAGACTCCAGAGCTCCAGACTTTGGAAAAATCAAGTGCAAAGCAAGGGCAGCACATTTACAATGATCACCTGAGCATAGCACCACACAAAATACCAAAAGCAAGAAAGTTAACATTGCTTTTTTTAAACTACAGATGTGCCACATTAACCACAAAGGAAACCCAAGAAGAGCTTGTTTCTAAGAGTAATAGAAACCATTTCCATAACATGTACAGTGCTTTCAGTGCTAGTGGGAGGTGCTAGGAACTAACTTTGTCAATGGGAGTGCAAACAAAGAAGCTCTGTCCTTAAAAAGGCCTCAAAGCTCTTCCTCAGGGAAGAAGGCAAGTCAGTGTCTCACCACAGATACCACTTCACTTTTCACAGAGTCAGCCCTGTTTCCAGGTGACCCCTGCAATGCACGACAACCAGTTTTTCAGATACCAGAAGTATGTGCACAGAGAAAATTTGTATGATCCAAATAACTACAAAAAGTTTTTACCTCCAAAATCTGTGCTGGAATTAGGGCACACAGGTGCCCTAAGTGGTGGTACAATCACTGAATACAGAGAAACATCACAGGCTGAAAGCTGCAGAGCATCATTCAAGTGCTGATGGCTAAGAGTCAAGGGAACTTAAACAAAGCCACCCTCCACAAGTCAAACTCATTTATCCACTCTGTCACCCCTTTTTTACTGCAGAGGATAACATGACTAAGAATGGATACATCAGGGCAGTAACAGGATCACCCAAAGCCACCTCCTCACACACTGTTGCCACGTGTCACATCAGGACACAAACCTTCCCCTTCAACATAAGTAATAAGGGCCTGTGTTTTTTGGAGCAAGGGGAGCATGGCTGAGATGCTTCCTTTGCTGACACTCACACCACAGTGCTAAGCTGTGGCAGGCACCAGAAGCAACAAATGTAAAGTCAGAGGCATTATAATGTAAGGAAGGGCTGGAGAAACCTAAACTGAGATGTCATAATAACATAAGCCAGAATTCATTACCCCTGTAACCAAAAAGAAACCATTGATATGCCAGTTTCCACCCATAAATAGCTGTAGTTTAGGGTCTGAGTTTATAAAACTTGAATGACTTACCATATGTTGCGCTGGATGGTTTTGGTCGGAAGTCCAAAAAGGATCTGTTAGACAGCAATTTCTCCTGTTGAGACAAAAACTTAGAGGTAAAAACTGCCTTGCCAAGCCCAGAAGATAAGAACAAAGACACATTGTTTTAAATCACAGGGGACCAGAGTGTGCTGGAACATGTAAGGAACAAAGCAAATACAAACTCTTGGGGTGTTTAGACTACAGCCTGTCTGCCTTTTTCCAAGCTGGGTTGAATGAAAAAGCAATTCACATAGAGCTCAGGATTATTGCAGACATGCCAGAGAGTCCCAGCTGCAGAGTGAGTTGTTTACCCTGGGAAAGCCAACCCAGTCACAGGTAAAGGCTCCAGGTGTTTACAGGGCCACAAGGAGATGGAGGTTGAACACTGTGGTAGGGAGTGATCCTGTTTCCCCACCTCCTGTGCTCATGCCCAGACCTCTTGGAAAGTGGGTCCTGCTGCATTTCCTGCCTTTATGTAGTACAGCTTTATCCCTGAAGATGTGGTGGGGAAGGGCATGGCCAGCAGGAGATACCCCAGATTTTCTCTGGCTCTGTTTCTCTGCCACAAATTTACTTCATTCCTGTGCCCTGAGCACCACAGAAATAGATCCCATACCCAGGTTCTAAACATGTCATTGCCTGGACTAGATTCCATAAGGTGGAGGTGTGGAAGGAGCAAGGAGAAACAGCTCAGACACTGGAGACTGTCCATGCTGGTTGCCAAGTCCATTAATCCTTTTGCCCTCAGTGGGTTGTCTTTGTTACAGAGGACTCTCAAACAGGTCTGACTTGGAGAAGAGGAGAGCCAAGGCTGGCCATGAAGCTGGAAAAAGGGATTGTGGCACCAGCTTTCTCACTGTGCACAGTGATGGAGCTGAGCAGAAGCTCTTAGGAAATTGGCTGAAGTCCTTTCCCCAGAAGGCTCCAGCCTTGGGGTATTTGCCAAACTTGTTAAACCAAACATGAGGAAGCTCCTTGAGGCAGGACCTCCACCTTCCCAGCCCTCAGACAGCTCTGCCCCACCAACTCCTGAAGGTCTCAACCCAGCAGTTAAAAGGCAGGAGGGGAGCAAACAGCAATTGCTTTGTGTGACATGGAGGGCTGAGGAAATTTGAAAGACAAATTATTCAAAATAAAAAGCAGTGCAAAAACAGATTAGGAAACTACTGTGCCGTGACTATTAATGAAGCGATAGAAAATATCAATCACTCCCAGGCCTCTGAAGCTTGCTGTGAGAGAAGAATTAGGAGATTTTATGTTTCAAGTACCAGGAAACCACAGGGCCCTGGTGCCTAGTTTTCAAAAGAACACTGAATCACAGAGAGGAAAGCAGAGTGCTGCAAAGAGCCAAGGGCAGAGTTTAAAAATAGCAGCTTTCAGTTTTGCTGCTTTTTTCTTCTTCTTAAGTGCCTGGATATAGGACCATGTCAGAGAGTGGATAAAGAGAGCAGACCAGCCCCTGTGGAGAGAGAAGTGTTCCTGAATGCAGTACTGCCAGTCAGGGCTGTGGCTGCTCATTTTGCACTCCAGCTCTTCCCCTGAAAGGCATCAGTCTCTGCTGATCCTCCTGTCCACCCAGCCCAAGAGAAGGGCACTGGGGGAGTGGGGACTGGGCAGCTTAACAAGCCCATCAGTGTGTGCAGAAACCAGTGCCAATGAGCAAATCCAGGGGCTGAATCTGTGACCAAGCCTGACCCATCCCCTTCTGGACACACACAGGGCCAATTTCCCATGGAATTAAGGGCACCTCTGAACTGCTGTGCAAGGAATGGGATTTACTGACATGGTTGTGCTGATGCTTCTGGTCTGTGTGCAGGGAGAAACCATGTCTGGCAAATGTGCTAAACCAAGAGAAAGGATATCTGAGTGCTGATACTGCTCAGATTCCTCCAGCCCCTCAGACTGCACTATGCACTGCTTGAAAGACCACCAGGCCAGTAACAGCACCTCCCAAAGTAACCACATGTAGAAGTTGGGTGTGGATACTTCAAACAGGCAAGGAGACAGAAAAGTATCTCCTGAAATGGACAGTAAAGTTTTAGGTCATGCAACGGAGTAACAGTGATGGTTTTAAGGCAGAAATGGGCAGGGTCTGCAGAAAGAAATGAGGTCTTGTCATCCAAATAGATTGAAAACCAGATATGTCTTTAGGTAGCTGACCTTAGAAGGCAAAGCTCCTTCCTTGCAGAGAGGCAAGATGCCCCCTTGGGCCTTTGCTTTGTCTGTGGAAAGAGAAGAAGGCACAGCTGATGCTCTGGATAAGGCTGTCTGCATCTGACTCTCCAGGGAAGTCTGCTGTGCCTCATGACTCACTGCTCAGAGGATGCTTTCAAATCTATAGAGGAATAATTTGTGTAATAAGGGCAGCAAGTGCAGGGAGCCACATAAAATCCCTTTTCCCAATTAAGCAAGCAGACACACAAACCCTTTCCCTCCGGCCAGCTCAGGGATAAAACAGTCAAGATTTTCACTGCTGTAAACTATGACTGAAATGGAGGGTGGGGGAAGAGAATACTGGCTCTGTCACTTGGTTAATAGAGTACACAAATCACTTAAACTAGTGGAGTACTGAGAGGTTGACTCACTGTGGGTTCCGTTTCTCCTGTCACTAGCAAGGACTTCTGGGCTCCAGTGTAGAGAACAACCAATTACCACACAAATCACACAGCATTCACAACCCAAATACAGTTTAAAAGCAAAAATCCAGTGCTGATAATTATGCTGACCAAGTCCTAAAGGAACACTTTAACTCTACAAATATGCAGAAAAATCCTGAACATCTGGAATCTGAAGCATTTCCTTGCAAAGAAGTTTCCACTGGAATGTCATCTGTTCTTGCTGTTATTTGAGATAAGTTGCTGACACAATCAACTGGTCTCCAGTGACCTGTGTGGCACAGCGCTTTTCATTCCTGTGGCTCATAAAATGGCCTAAGAACCCAGTAGTGCCACAGACCAATGTAATTGCCTTGTCATGTCAAGCAGCAAACTTTAAAAAAGCTGCTTTCATGGAGACAAAGAGCCCCATGTGTCCTAGAGATGCTCCAAGAGACACTCAAAGTAACTGTTACTGTTTACTGTTACTGCCTTTCAAAAGCAGAATGGTGCAAACCTAGTGATGTAGTGCCCTGCCCTCCAACCAGACCTGAAAGCTTTTACTATGTGAGAAAGTCTTTAAAGCACAACCTTAGTTCCAGATCATCCAGTGCTTCCCTCCCATCCAGCCTTGCAGGTACAAAAAGCTCCTTCAGCCCGGCCATCTTGGGGTTTTCCCTTGCTCAGCTTTCAGCAGAGATTACTGACTGCTGACAAAAGCAGTATAGAAATGTCCTATAATGCAGCCCTAATGGTCTAAGGGTTCTCACCAAATTGTCACTCCAGGGATTTTCTTGTAGTTTCTGCACCCTAAAAGACATGGCAAAACTCTCATCTTGATACAGGAGGCAATTGAGAACAGGAGCAGGACTTCATAGAGTATTTCCCTCTCTTAAGTGTAGATATAGCAGCAGATTGGAAAAACAGGTGGCTTTTCCTCTGGGAAGAATATATACCAGGGCCAAGATGAATTAACCTGACCAACTACAGTAAACTTACTATGAAGTACAGGAAACATGAAGCAGTGCATTTTCTCATTTGAGGATGGGAAGACATATTTGCCATCAAGCTTCTTTTGGAGAGCAGTGGAGGAGGGCTCAATGTTGCATCTTCATCTGCTACTTTACCCTCCTAGCACAGACCCCAAGACTTCTTTGTACTGTTCAGCCCTCAGCACTTATGAAGTACCAACAAATACACATATTCAAGCCAGGGGAGTTTTCTGGTTTTCATCTGGAAGATTTCAAAAAGTTTCACAAAGGCTAAAATGAAAAGGCATTTTGATCTTTCCTAGACAAAACCTTGTTGTTTCCATTCTGCAGGAAGTGCTGACACTTTGAAGACAACCAAGCAACCACAAACATTGAGAAATGGTGCAAGACATCTTGGAGGTTGCCAATGCTTTGGCCTCGCCACAGCAGCCAGAGAGGCCTTGCTGGAAAGCTCTCAGTACTTGGGAAAATAGTGGCACCACTCTACCAGTTCTCCTCCAAAGCAATCCACATTGTACTTCTGGAACAATTCTGGCCCTTGGCTGCATTTTGGGGCCATAAATGCCAAGAGCAGTGGAGGGTGCACATGGGAAGAGTAGAGGGAAGCTGGTGGTAATGATGGATGCTATTTTTTTCCAGAGTTCAATATGGCTGATACAAGAATGAGTCACACACAAGGAATGCATCATGCTCGTGTTTCCCAGGTATGCCCTAGATTGAAATCCTGATGGAATTCTGGATCCCTTCGCGCTGGCTGCAGAGTGGGTTTTCTTGGAGTTTTAGAGACCAGTAATACAAAGCTGTTTCTGATGGGATGACACTGTTGAGATACATTAGGACACAGCAGCAGAAAGCAGAGTCTCTGGCACAACTAGAAACAACAGTTTCCCAAGTACTGTGTCCCTTTATGGAGAGGACATGGCTGTGAACTTGCACTTTGTTATGACAGCAAAAAAAAAAAAAGCCACCACAATCTCCTGACACCTCCAGTGCAAACATTTGTGTAACCCAATACTTTGTAAGCCCAAGGCAAGATGCTGCATGTTTAGAAATCCTGAAGCAGAAAGGAAAAAGGCTTTTCAAGGAAGTAGCAGTTACATTTTCCTTGCAACTTCTCTGTGTATCTGAATTACAACCAAGGGCTAATCTGAAGTAGCCTGAACATTCTAATCAGGGATCCTCCATAAACAATCTTACACAGATTTTTCTGGAAGTTCAGGTTTGATCAGACTCGTGGTACCCAACCAGCAGCTCTAGCATCTTCTGTGCCAAATACAAGGCAATATGGAAGAACCACACATTTCAAATTTCCTTTCTCTGCATGAACAACCTTACCTAAGACATTTAAAACATCCTTAACAAAGAGTAAAGCTCCAGTAGAACCCTGGTAAGAACAAATTTGTGTGGTGAGCCAAGACATGGGTGTCCAACAGAGAAAATCAGTTCAGTCATGTTTTGACACACAAGGTTTCTTACATCATAGCCTGGCCCCAGGATAACCAGTGGCAAAATGCTTTTTGTAATAGGCCCAGTGGTTTGGATCATATTAATGCCAGCAGACACTTGACCTGGCTGCCTTGCCAGCTCCCAGCTTCATGCTTTCCTCCTTTGTTCATTAGATATTTGAAGCAACAATATCTCATTCCCCTCCTGTTTTCAAGAAAAAAATCCCCTTGAGAAGCTTTCTCTGTTCTCTTCCCAGTTACACTTCCAGCTGTTTTTTGCCTTTGCATTACTAGTTTCATACAAATCCAGGTCAACTCTGAAAACAACCCCCTGCCATTTTAAAAAACCTTTCACTCTGATTTTAGATGGAATTTTGAACTTTTCCAATGAAATGCTTGTGATTGGTCAGAGAGATCCTACAAATCATCCTGTTTCTATCCCTGGGTTGGATGAGAAGTTCAAGCATAAATTTTCTGAATAATGTAAACTGTGTTTTCCACATATACACACATTCAGATGAGTTCTCTGCTACCAGCAGCAAACCAGCAGTAAAACTGGCTATAAAACTCCATCATCAGATATTCTGGGAACCAAATGCCTGAGATCTTAAACAAAATGAATGCCTATTGCCCAGGCCTAGGGAACAAACCCAAATTACTGCAAGGATCTCTCTTCATTATCCCTGCACTGGATGGGCAGGAGCAGCATTAAGGCCCCAGGGTCAGGCAGTGCCCTCAGGAGCCTGAGATCTGACCCAGACAGAGCAGACAATGGTCCTGCATTGCCTTTTCCTACACAGGAATATTTCAGATTAATAAAGCTGCAGGTTTTGGCAGGCAGTATCCAGCTTCAAACAATTTGCTTTGTATCCAGACTGTTTAAAAGATCCCAAGGTGAATTCTCCCCATTGATTTCATTTTGGGAAGAGTCCCAGGTCTTTGATTTAACTCAGTTTTTTCATTGCACGTTATAACTCTGGCAGGCAAATGTCCCTCCAAAGGAACAGCATTATCTCTTGCAGATCCTTTGGGACCTGCACCAATGTCAGTGGAGCTCAGGCACCTTGTGTTCTTGTTTCTCCTCTCCAGGACCACATGGCCACTGTGACCCAAATGGGAAACAACATTTTAGGTGCTCTCAGGAGCAAAGCTGAGTTACCACAGTCATGACATGACGTCAGCCTGGCCCACCTGTACTCTTGACAGGGCCTTGAGCCTACCCCAGGAATCCCAAACAGTTCATTTCTAATTTCTGCTTCCATTTTGCTGGAGAATTTTCCCCTCTGCACTTCAGGTAGAACAGTATTTTAAGCAAATACTGATGATTGAAGAGGTGGGTTAAGGGAAGGCATCCAGTAGTTGTAATCAGGTCCATTACATTGTATTAAATATTAAGCTCAGTGTAGTAAGCCAGACAATTGCATTCTGAATTAATAATGTTATTTATTCCATTTAGTGGAATATGGAGGACACTTAATCATCATGGCATCTTGTATCAGAGCTGGCATCAACAGCTCTGCTCTAAGAGTATTTTATGGAAAACACAGAGATGGATTGAGTAGCTGGAAGTGAAGAGAGTGAAAATGTGTGAAATACAGCAGATTCTGTAATAATAAAATTATATAGCCTTGATTGTTCAATTGGATACTAATGCTCCAGCAACCTTTTGTCTTAAGAAAGCATAAGCAAATCCCCAAAGATAAGCTTGTGCAGGATCTGGAGGAACTTAACTTCTTTTATTTTTGTAGAAGAGTTATAAATTTTAAAGCAAAACCCAAGAGTGTCTGCTCAACGAAAACAAGAAAATGTCATGGGGAATTCTGTAGCTCTCTCTTCTCTTTTTTTTCCCTCCAAAATATAAACTGAAGATGAAAAAATATACTGATACAACTGTCTGAAACCAGATTTTAATTTTTTTTAAATCCAGAGTGGTCAATTATTTTTCCAGACTTCAACACTGGAAATGAAAAGAATTTTTGCAGGAAGTTTCAGCAGTAGGAACCCCAGCTTTTGAAATACAGGGATTAAAATATTAAGGGGATATAACAGGACACCCAAAGTATCTCCCCTCTCATTATTCTTTCATTTTTATACTTCCTGATTTTGGGCTGATTGCCATCTTTTATAGCCATAGGAAAAATGGCTCCCCAGGTATCATGCAGGAATCAGCATTTCCCCCCATCACTCAGCAGGAACACCCCACCATTCCTTAGGTACATTTCTCAACCCTAATCACCTCCCATTGCTGTGGGTTCTAAAACTCCTTCTACTGAAGAAAGAAATAACTGCTCTGCCATTTCCTGCAGCTCTGATTTTCACACCTTTCACACAACAATTTCATTGACTTCACAGGAGCCTATCTGGATTTACACCTGGGCAAAAACGAGGCAAGAAAACCCGACCCTTGGTGTAGAATATCAAGTTCATAAATGTGTTTTTTATCTCCAAGAATCTCCCCATTTACAAAGGCGAACAGCTGTTGCTATTAATCAGACAGTCTGAACCTGCCATTAGAACTTCATCCAGATGATCCGTTAAAAATATACAAGGGCAACGTTTTGGAAATAAAAATCTACCCTTGTGTCTTCGGGGACACCTTCTGTTAGAGAAAAATCTCATAATTCAAGGCTAAAATTAGTTCACTTTAATGCTTTTTCAGGAGAGCCATGATACTTGAGAGTAACATCGCCCTGAAAGGGTCTGTTGGATGACTTAAGGGATCCCAAACATCTGGTAGTTTGGTAAATACTGCATTGGAGACATCCAACATCTTTTTCAACTTCTCTGTGGGTATAACTCTTTGCTGTTAGCTGGAATGGTTGTCTCTGGGTCAGTTCCCATCGACAATTTTCCCTGTTTGAATAGGAAACACTTGCTGAAGTGTGGAAACAGCTGGCAGAGCTGGCTGTGTATGAACAAAACACGCTCTTGTTTCTGACCACAGACTGGCCTTTAAGTTCTGTGATTGCCAAGGGCTCTCCTTGGCTTTCTGGATGAGACCAGGTCACCCAAGATGCACAGGCTGGCTCTGTTAAGGGTTGGTTCTTGGAGCACAATGTTTGCTGTTGGGGGGATAAAGCTGTGAGCAAGTAGAGGGGAGCAGGATGAGCAGCCCCATTTTCTTAACTGGGAAACTGAGGCTCAGAAGGATTAAATTGTTGGCCTCTGGATATTTTCCCACTGAGAGAAAGAAACCCATGTGTCCTTTTCCAAAAGAAATGTCAGCATGCAAGTGTTACCTACACAGCACTCAGCAGGCAGGACAGGGCTGCTGGGCTGAACCTGCTGCTGCTGGGGATGGTGTTCATACTGATCCCTGTGCCCCAGGGTCACCTTGGCACCCAGCTTCCCTGGAACATCGGCAAGCCCACATCATCTCCTGCTCTTTAGGAACTCCCAGCTCCTTGAGTGCATTGCATATCTTCTGCTCTCACACATACCAGGAGCACAAAGTGCAGCTCCAAGGGGCAGGAGGGCTGGTTAGCCCTGCACTGACCACTGTTCCCTAAGCAGCAGTTTCCTCTACCTTCATCAGGTCCCTGCTGAGTCCTCAAGGGAAAGGCAGGTCATGTATCACTGCTCTGTTGGGCTTTGTCATTTGTCTTTCTAAGGGTACTGCAGAGTTGGACATAACAAGAACATTGAAAACCAATGAAACACAGGCAGAGCTCTACCCTGAACCCCCAGACAGTCACTCACAGTAACAAGCTCAGCTTCTTTCACTCAATTCCTTATGCTCTTCTGAGACCATGAAGGGAACTTTATGGTATGCTGGAAGGGATGAAGTATTAACTATCAAAAACTAGACTGAAGTAACCAAGAGCCTGCATTATTTTCTCTTTGATGTATACTTATGTAAATTCAAATAAATATACTTAAATGCAACCTGTCTTCAATTCTAGCAGAGCTTATTAAATCTATTTAAGTGAGACAAGCTAGGCTCCATGGAATGCCAGGAACTCCCCTGACATTTGCCTTCCTACTTAATGTGATACCCTGTGATTACACATACCAGAGCCTTTCATTCAGGCATTTTAATTTACAAATACTTTTCACATTTTTTAACGCCCCTGTGGACAGGCATTAAGAATCCACCTTATTCCAGAGTAATCAATCGAGGTGTGGAGAGGCAGCCTGTTTTGCTCCAGATCACGCACTGAAATACCAGCAGAGTTTGGAAAACTCCTTTCATGTCACTCAGAAACACAATTTCCATTAACAGCAGACACGTTCTCTTAGTGCTGGGCCAAATGCTCTGAGCAGAGATGCAGAGATCAAGCTTAGCAGCAAGCAGGGCACAGGACACAAATAGGACTGACCTCCCCAAAGCAGCCACAGGCAGGACACCCAGCACCCTCCTTTGCCAAGGTCACTTACCAAGCAAGTGCTGCTTTCTCTGGTGCAAATCTGCCAGACATTTCCTCCATGTCCCTTCCCAGAGCCAAGTATCTGCTGGGGGTAAAAAAGGAATTGCTAAATGACATCAACTCAGTCTTGTGTTCTCTCAGACATCATGCAGTGACCTGCACACTTCCTTACAGTCCTGACTCCTCAGAGGACTGTCAACCCATTGCTCAGGCTCATCTTTTCTTGTTAGCTCTATTGTTTCTGGAATCCTTAACGCCCTTTAATAATGAATTGCATCTCTCACAGTCCCAGAGATGAAGTCTGGTTAAGTCCAGTCTTTAGGGCTGGCTGAGCTTAGAGAAACCTGCCCAGTCTTATTAGTACCAAGAAGGACAGCTTCCAGTGGGACTCTTATTTCAGGGCACCAACTCCTCTTTTGCCAGGCCTCTAGATACTCTCCATCACCCCCTAACCACTCAGAAACACTTCAACTATTAATTGTACTCCTTAAAAGCAATACCTAAGAAGAGACTCCCCTTCAAACCCCTGTTTTTAAACAAAGAACACACAGCCGAGTACCTTCCCTGCAGGAGCTCAGGCCCCACTGATACTTTTGCCTCACACCTGCAGGACATGAGCCCTTGGGTGGAGCCCTGGGCCCTCTGACAGGCACGTACCCCTTTCCCTGTCAGGCTGCTCCAAGGGCTTCAGGTGACACAGACTTTAAATGAAGGGCAAAAACTCTTCTTGGCAGAAACTGGAGATATACTGTACATCTAAACCACACTGTAACTGTATTTCTGCACATGTTCTTTGTTATTATACTCACTAGGAAGCCCCTGCACTCCCAGGGTATGGACAGCTTTACCCCAGAATTACCCAGGAGAGGCTGGTCAAGGGGACTCTCTGCAGAAGTCAAATTCAGGTAAACGAGCCCCACCTCTGCTGGTTTAGAGCCACAGAGCACCAACAGCCCCCAGGTGTTAGAAGGAAACCACCCACCCTCCTTTTTTTCAGGTTTCATAGTGAGAGGGTGAACTGGCTGCAGAAAGGTCAGAAGATAAAACCCAAGGTAGAAGTTGCATCTGTAGGAAGTGATCTGGGCTGCAGGAGTGAGAGCTGGGAGGTAAACAGCCCTGGGGATGGCTTGGAATGAACCTTGCACCAGCATTTTCATTTGCAGGCCTGTTTCTTGCAATGTTTTAGTGGGATAAACCCAAAACTGCCATCCCTCCATGTAAATAAAGGGATTTGTCATAAAGCTAACAGATCCTGCTCTGAAGTAGTTCCCCAGAATATGAAGTGACAATGAGGTGCCTAAGAGAGTAACTTTCCCATTGCCTGGGAAAAAAACATTCCTAGGATGGTAACTTCACAGCTGTGAATGATACAGGCTTTGAAGGAAGACAGGGGCCTGAAAGGCTCTGTGTATGGTCTGCACAAGAAGAACAAAACCAACAAATAAAACTGAGGTATTTTTAAAGGTCTGTGTCTTACCCCCAATTATCAGCTTCAAGGTAAATCACTGGAATAGTTACAGGCAGCCATTTGCTCTGTGGGAATCCCATACATGCCTGGCAAACAGGGAGCCATAACTTGGTGCTTGTAGCCCCTCTGCCCACCCAGGAGATCATCCTGCCAGGTCAAATCCATTATGCATTCCCACAAACTCTTCAGGTGCCACCACTCTCTGGCTGCCCCATCACTGCAAAAGGTGATTGAGATTTTTTTTCAAATGCTTTTACAGTTGTATTGTGCCTGAAAGGTTAGAGCGGAGAAACACGAGCCTGTGGCCTCCAAAACTCTGGGGGTCCACAGGAGTTTTGCAGTTCATTTACACTGAGTCAGCATTTGCTGCCAGGTTTGAGCCCCCAGTACCTCCCACTGCTCCCCTTCTGGACACACAGCTTTCTCCTGCCATTTCCCCCATCCTTTCCCCTGGGCTTGTGAGAACAAAGCAGCTCATGTTTGACAATTGCTCCACACAGAATTGTTAGCTGTGATCATGGAGTCCAGTGATGGAAACCTTTTACCCAGAGGGTCAGTCCCACTTTCCTGGTCCAGCCTGCCAGCTTCCTCTGTTACTGACTGTGGTGAGTTGGGTAGAAAACTGCTGCCATTTTTTATGAGCTATATTCTTACAAAATCGAAGTTATGGGGGACAGAGAACAAGCAAGCTCAGTTCACGAAGAAATACACTGACAGCTCTTCCCCCCTTGTGTCACTTCACTGACTTCAGGGCAAATGCAACAGCACTGTGGGTGGACTCATCCATCCAGGGCAAAACAAGGCTTCCTGCAAATCCTCTTTTATTTACTCCAGTCAGCTGTGCCGAGGGTATCGATTCAATCAGCTATTTCCTTAATCATAAAACCAGATGTGCGCCGTCACGGCCCATCTACAGGGACTAAATCCATGCCATTTAGAAAATGCAGAATAAAAATGAAAAAAATCCCAAGAAAGCTGAGATATGCTGATGTTTGGAGCTCTGAGTTTCCTAGGTAAATTGCTTTTCTTTTGAGTCCCATTTATTTTTGTTACCTCCAAAGAAATGATGTTTTAGCTGCATTTCTTGAAAACACTGTTGAGATCTAATGGGTTGTTACTGATGTGAATTCTCAGGGTGGAGGATGGAGGGAATGTAGTATTATCTTTCCTTCTGGGCATCAGCAACTTCTGCATGCCATGTGGTACAGTGCATGTCATTCCTTGCTGAGGCAATTAATTACCTTGGTCCCTGATGAGAAGAGCTATTCAGCTTAAGAAAACAGCCCTTTGGATCTAGGTTAGCTCTGAGCATCTGGGTGGATGTGTGAGTTAGGGAGGCTGCATTGCCCAAATTTACTCTTTTTCTTCTTAGGCCATGTTCTGTTGTTTTCCTCTGTCCTTCTTATTGACACTGCCACCTGAGGCACTGTACCAGTTCCTCCTTGCAAAGAGTCACCCAGGAAATGTGATCTGGCTTCATCTCTGCTTTGTGTACCAGCTACCAGGTCTCCAGGTCACCTGTTTCCCAAGTGAGCCTAAGGAGGAAAGAATCCCCATGAAGGATTGTGAGGAGTTATCCATCTGCTGGGTCATTCCTCCACCTCAAAGGATGCAGGTGGGGACCACAGAGTCCCCCAGCCTGCAGAGCCTGCCCGTGTGCTGCTCTTGCTCGATGGAGACACAGGGTAAGCAAAACATCTGCACTGTGGGAGGCTGTGGCCCATCTGAGCCTGCAGCCACAGAGAGGAGCCTTTGTGCAGGAGAGGGGTGGGATTTGTCTGCTGGAGGGTTCTTTCAGCAATGCAGCTGTAATGTGCTACATGCCAGATTGCAGACATTCCTCGGGCAGCTTTCCAGGATGTGGATAAACTTGGGATGTATGTATAAACAGCATACAGTGTGGGCTCTGAGAGGCCTGGAGGTAGCCTGGCATTGCCTTCGTACATGTATAGCCAGAAGGGATTTCTCTGAGCCCAGATGTCACCTTCAGTTCCAGTATCCACATGTACTGATCATTTCTTGCTCTATATTGGAGAAATTATCTCAGAATGTCACACCCTCCCAATGCACAAAGACTCTTTCCCATTCCATTGCCCCTTGCCTGCCTGCACAACATAACATAGCCGTGAAACACCACAAACATGAACAGGGAGGCAAGGGGAATATGAGACTCAGCTGTGCTACCCAGGAAAGCCTGTGTAGGCTGCAGAGCATCTGAGCTGGTCCATCCCGAGATCCCAATCACAAGGGCAGAGTCACAAGTGACTCACTGCACAGGGAAGTGTTACTTTAGAAAATGAATGATTCAAATTCAGGCATTACTGAACAGCATCCAGGCAAACCATATCCTAATGCCCACCCAAGGAGCCCCTGTCCAATGGACATATCAGCTCCATGTCCCATCCTGTGCCATTTAACATTGCCTGGAAAAAACCATAGAGGGGAATTAAAGCATCACAGACAATAAATACTCAAGAGAGACAAAGTGTAAACCCATTTCCAACATCTGAATAGTCTCAGTCTCTAGGGAAAGATGACTTGCCTTATAGATGTGGTTTCCTCTGGTGCAAGACCCCTCAGAAGAGTCAGGGGGGTCTTTCTGTCGGTACAATCATAATGCCTTCATGTAATTGAGCACCACTAATTAAAACCAAAAGTAAGAGAATATTTTCTAAAATTGACTTGCTGCTTTTCCCCTCTTAAGAGAGTTTTCTGACTTCTGAAGAGTGGAGCTCTGTGTGGGCATGGGCAAACACATAAATCATTCTAAAGGTGGTTTGTGTCCCTGTCATAACTGTCATAGATGCAGAGAGAAATAAGCCAAAAGGAACAACAAACTCTGGAAACTCATCCAGCCAAACATGGGTTTGAAAGGGGGAAAATGGAGCATGTACAGTTCTGCTCCTGACCTGTACCTTGCACTGCACTATTTTATGTGTTGTTCTTTCTCTTCCCCAGGGAAGACCGAAAGCAGATCTTAAAACACTCACAATGAATTTTCAAATCAATAACATGTGAGACTTTGTCTAAAAGGTAAAGTTGTTGTAAAAATCAATGTCAGAGAGAGCGCTTTGCCCAATTCAATTATACTTGTTCCTCTCAAACTGACAAGAAAGAAAAAAAAAGAGAAAAGAAAAAAGAAGAAATCTGTGAGCTTATTTCAAGCCCAATAAATGTTCCTTGGACTAACATCCCAATTTTGTAAATATTCTCAGGGTTGCTTATGCCAGCTCCCCTCAAGGAGTCGTAATTAACTCTAAATAGGGTTACCTTGTTTCAGACTCAGTTTAAAGTCAAGCAGTGTTTCTGCTTGTGTCCACAATTCTAAAATAATGCTGTATCCATTAAATAGCATGAAGGCTTCCCAGAAATGGGAACCATACGTCAAAATTTAAACACAAGTAAGTGTGATTAGACATGGCAGCTGTCTAGAAAATATTCAACTATTTCACTGAGTTTTGGGCAAAATATGAATGATTGTACCTATTCCAATAAGTGCAGAACCAGAAAGACTCCCACGTTATTCTCTGCTTCTCAAGGCAAGTTTCATTTTCAGATTGACCCCAAAGAAAAAGAAAACAGCAAGATAAAAGTATAAACAGCTGTGCTTCTGCTGCTTAGCTGGAGGCATCAAGGAGTTTGGGAATCACTCACACAAAGAATACACATGGAGTGGGGAGCATCCAGCCAAACTGTGGCATCCAGGCCACTGAGGGAAGGGCTGAACAGAACAGCCAAATCCCAAGGCATGGGAATGTCCTGGTATCCAGGTATGATGTCCAGTCCTTGCCAATAGTCCGTCAATAATCTTCCCATGGCTGAAAGAAAACAATTAGGAAGTAAATACCAACACCAGTAATTCAGGTGAAAAGCCAAACTCTGACTGACCCTCTATTCCCTTGTAGGAGAGAAACCTCTTATAAATATACACCAAACACAAAATCAGTTACAGAAACACCCTGGAAATCTGTACTTGGTTATCTCAAAACTAAAACATGCCAGGAATTTGGGTAAGCTTTTGCTTAGAGACTATCATTATTGGCACTTGATCAGATACAGATAAGTTAGGTTTCCAGCTTGGAAAGAGAATAATGCAAAAGGAATTGGAACAGATTGATTTCACATGTTTCATTTCAGGACAGGTAGGGTTTTTTTTAAGCACGAAAGAGACATTAATATAAATCTGTGTTATAACAGCTCTGTAATTTATAAGAAAGTTTTAAACTTTCAGTCCATGAGTTCTTGCCATATTTAGAAATTTGGGGTTTTTTTCAATTAAGTATCAAGTGAATAAGATTCAGAAGTTGTTGAGCATTTATTATTGTTTCTACAAACATGTGATTACACTCCTTGTTTGTCCCTCAGAAAAAGAATGGATTTCAAAGATGTATTTTGTGACTTTTCAAGATTCACATTTCTAATTATCTTCTCAAAAAATGCCAGTGTGACACCAATCCCAGACACAACTGGGGCTTGTCTGTGCCTCTCCACAAAGTGCTTGCTCTGAAGTGTTTACTGGTCCCACAAACAACAGGACAAAAGGCAGAACTTCTTCTTTCATTCCACAAGGTGAAGTGTGACAGGGAGGGTTATTGATTTATCCAAGATCCTGGGAGTACCTTTTGCAAAGATAATGGGATAGGGTGGTGGATTCCAAAGGAAAAGCAACTTTGCTTTTTGGAAAAGATGTCAAAACCCAGCGCGGGCTGTAACAATCACTGTCTTGCACAGCTAATCACACAGGACTGTGAATTTCTTCTCCACATCTTCACTCAGCCTAGACACCATAGAGAGAACATTAAGGCAAGGTTGGAGAATGAAACAACCTGAAAGGAATGGTCAAATCTGTAAAGTGAGGGGCTTGCCAAGACAAGAGGTCGGGGAAGAGGGTGTGTCACAGCTGTTGGTGTTCCACAGGGAAGCATGACAAGTCTCCTGACTGACAAGTGTCTTGTAGAGAAGTTTGGGACCATCACTGCAAGCCTCCTGCCTGGGGAGAAGAGGTGGCAAACCCTGGAAAGCACAGTGTGCTGCACGAGAAACAACCCAGAATCCAAGATCCTAGAACCAACCCTTCTTCCTGCAGGAATCCCTTTGGAAAAATCTGTGTTCATTACAGTCAGTCTCCCCCCAGCACCTCGTTTTCCTGTGCTGAAAGTGCCATTTAATGGACTTCTCATTGGGATGCTGCAGACAAGTGATGTTGGTGGAAAAAAATTGGAATTTGCAAAAAGAACATTTCTAGGGAGTGGAATTGTATCCTCAGGATTTATGATGAAAACCTCAGTAGACAAAGCACATTGCAGGACACAACTCTCAAAACATTCTCACCAAGCCTCCTTTTCTCCAAAGATCTCTGTTTGTGCTGTAGAAGCAATAAAATACTTTAAAAATACTGCATGGTCAATAAATAAACCAATTGTTAAAGTACAGATCAACAGATCAGCTGGAAACACTAAAAAGAAAATAAATCACAGTGCTTTTAAACTATTGTCTCTTCCTTTAAAAGGTATCATATCTGGTTCTTTACTTAAAATGTTGCTAGACGAGAGGGAAGAGACATTAAAACCCTTCCAGACATTAAAGTATTAGAACACACTGTAGTTTTATTAGGGAAGAAATGCACAATAGGAAGAGAATATCCTTGCAGTATCTTCTCACAAATTAACTGGCAGCCTTGAAAGCCATTTCCTTCCAAAAGCCTGGACTGAAGTTACATCTGATCTCATGAAAATAGCCATAAAGTCTGACTTACCAAGATGACTCCACTGGCTTTAAGCCTCAATGAATAACATAACCCTAAAAATAGCGTTTGAGTCTATAAAAATCAAAACAAAGTTTGATGTAGAGACAGTTTTGCAAGTAAAAATGAAAATATTGAATTCTCCATTAGGAAAACACATAAAACAGACCAGCTTGGGAAAATCTGTTTGAACACCATGAACTTCGTGGATATCAATATGAAAGGCAAAGTTTTTGAAGAATATAATCTCATTTTTATTGATTGTCAGAAAACTGAAATGTTCGTTCCACAGGGTGATGAATAAATCCTATTGGGACCTGGCTGTGGATACTGGGATTGATGTGCTCTTGTGACTTGTTTTAACTGAGCTACTCCTGCTTAGTGGTGATACTTCTCTCCTCAGATACCCCTGTGAGCCAGACTAGGCTGCCATTTCCATTTGCAGATAGGGGATACAGACAGACAGGAGTCAAGGGTGAGATTTCCAACTACACTTGTTTATGGAAATGAAAGGATTTCTTGAAACACAGCTCAAACATGCCTAGACAGGGCTTGATTTCCTTCCAGCTCACTCCAGTGGGAGGCTCCCAGATAGTATAAAATACAACACCTGTAACATTATGATGAAAGGTGAGAACCATCTGTTGCAGAATCTGTTGGCTACAGTGATCCCAGTGGCCTTCTTGTGCTCGTCCTCAACTGTGACAGTCTGGAATTCACAACAGCCTCAAGACTGAGCGGTGCAGCTTGTAAAAAGGAACTGTAAGGGTGCCATTGGCATCTGCTCCAGCCTGTTCACATGTCAACAGTCACAGCACATGGGAAAGTGTCTTGAATGACTAGCAAAGTGGTTTCCATGAAGTTTTGGGGAGGAATCTAGCTTTTCAGGTGAACTCTGAAGGTGACTTAATAGACCAGGGAGTTTCTGCCAAAGGAGCACTGCCTCTGCTTTGTGTGAAGCTTGTCGAAACTTTTAGATATTCCCTTGAGCTTTCTGAACTGCCTCTTTAAAAAAGCCCAAACACCTCCAGACAAACCCAGTGTCGCTCTCCTGGTGGTAACAGTGCTCAGAGCCCTCAAGAGAGACTGTTCAGAGGTGCAATTACTTAAGGCAAACCTTAACTGTTTCTTAGTAGCATGTTTCTCTCAGTTTATGTCTGAACACAGACTTGGGATAAGTCCAAGAGCTCCCTCAGTCATGCCATGTTGCTGCCTTAGACACAAACTTCAGAGGAGCAGAGCATCCCCACTGGTTGTGTTCCAGGACAGCAGGTCCCTGAACGAGGCTCAGGCTCCCAGAGATGAGGGTTTGTGGGTGCACATTCTGCCAACAAAGTGAGGAGCCTTTAAAAGTACAGGCTTTCAAATGTGATTAAGAGACCAGGTAGCCTCTAAGCTAGGAGAGAATAATCTCTGTGTCTGTGAAGTCCCTTCCTTTCCAGCCGCTGTTGAGGCCAAGCCAGAGTGAAAGATGCTTTGCATGGCTCTCAGTGTTTGCTCTCACAGGAAGCTCAGCATCCTGTCTGGCTCTGGGTATGCTCACCACCTGACTCCAGCATGCTCCAAACAGCAAAGCCTTTTTGCCCAACTGGAATGTGCTGCAGTTCAAATGCTGCGAATAAAATAAGCAAGAAGTGCTGCTCTATTAACTGGGAGGTCAGTGCACTATTTGCTTAAGGGTTAGTGTTGAATTGGGCTCTTTCTGTCCTGACTGGGCAGAGGCACAGCACCATCACCTGTGCCTGTACTGACTGACAACAGGGACTTCAGAGACTTGTGATCCTCCAGACTCCTAAAGAACAAGGCCAGGTCCAGACTGTCAAAGGGAGTTAAGATCTGCCTCACTCTGTAAGGCAAGAGATGGTGAGCACATCTCCAAAAATGGTCCTTCCAGTCAACACTGCTGTGATTTTGTGGTGTAACATCATCAGTTACAAAGAGCTATTCCCTCACCCTTGCACTTGGTACTGATGCATTTGGCAGTGCATAGTGCCTGGGTTCACCCTTCACAGCACATTGAGAGACTGGAAAGGTCCAGACCAGAGCCATGAATTGAATTTAAAATTTACAAAATAGATTTCAAGCAGAAGTGTCCAATACTGCAATTTATTCTTCCTGTTGTAGAGTGGTCTTGCACTCTGTTGAAGCAGAAATAAAGGGAATGTTTCTAATAACTGGAACAATTTACTAAGATGGCAATTAGCTCTTCGCTGCTGCAACCTCTGAAGTAAGACTGGAGTCCTTTCTCAGACACATTCAGTCTGAATTACATGGAAGATCAAAACTGATGAACTCGTGGGTTCCTTCTTTATACTTCTAGAATACTATGAATCATCCTAGAAATGTGGGAAACCTCTGATTTCCCTTTGTACAGATATTAACTTTGAGATATTTGTTACTAGGTCTGCCCAACTGACCTGAAACTTTACTGCCTGATCACAGGGAGTGCCTCCCAGGGAGGTGGCTCAGTGCTGAACCCATGCAATATTTCCTCTTTAACTCAACTTACATTTTTAGAGTTGAATAAACTTAGGGAAAGTTCACAGGCAACACGTGATCTGTAATTTCATACAATAGCTAAGCTGTAAACCCTCTGTCTGTGTTGATTCAGAAACCAAGAAACCCCCAAGATACATTTCTTAAAAAGCAATTAAAACCTCCTCCAAACAGCATACAAATGCACAATCTCAGGTTGCACATAACAGAAGACCAACCCAGCATTTTACTTCCTAATAAGCATAGCAATGTAAACACAACTACAGACATTGTTTTCTAATTAGGAGAATGTACCATGAGATGTTTACAGACCCCAATGGAAATGTGCAGACATTTGGTTGCCTAGCAAATGAAGGAAATGGAAAGCTCTCTCAGCTGGGACGTTCATAATTAGGCTGGCAAAGGGAGAAATAAAAGGTCTAGAAGCAAACATAGGGAACAATCCCACACTGACCCAGGAAATGCCAAGAGGAGGAACACAGAGGTGACTTACCAATGTTTTCATTTGAATATTAGCTTACCACAGATCTGTGTGGGAGAGAAGCCAAATTTGGGCTGCCTGTGGCAAGGACTCAGTGGGAATGCTGACACATGGAAGCTGCTGTGTGGCCTTGTCTCCAGGGGACGTGTTCTTGTGATACTTGACAGGGTCTAGGAACTTCTCTCCTTCAGGGCAGGATGCATTTATGGGAGACCACGGTCCAGCGTGCTCCTGTTTGCGCAAAAGACCAGCAAGAGAGGCCCATTGACATGTGGAGTTAAGACCAAAGAGATATGCATGTGCCATAGCACCTACAAAAGATACTTCCTGGTGGCTGAGTAGCAAAATGCTTTGGCCAGCTGGATTTAAAGGGCTGCACCACTCATGAATGTGCAGGGTCTCTGACAGAGAACCCTCTGGGATCTCAGCACAGCTGTATCTGAGAGCTGTTCACACCAACCCTCCCACCCTGCCCTTGCTGTGAGCAAAGGAGAGCAAGTTCCTGCACTGTTGCTTTTGTGTTTCAGTAAACAAAAGAATTTAAAAGGACAATTTAATTTTTACTGCCACTGGGGCCAGCTCCAAAACAGAAAGTTTGTAGTTTTGATTTTGTTGGTGTCACAAGGAAACTGTCCCCTTATGCACACAGCAAGCAGGTCTGCTTCCAAATTCTCACACCTTTGTGCAGATATTGGCCTCATCCTCTGGGAAATGGGAAATCACAAAGCCTGGTGCAAAGAAACAATATGTTTTCCTTTGGGTTAAATGGTCAAATAGATGTGGGAAAAGGTATCACACGCTTGTGAACGATTTTCTCAGGCATCCTCCCCCATTGTGGTCTTGGTTACCAGAGAACAAACTTTTTCCATCCCAATTCCTACCCACAGTTACATCAGACAAAGCTACTGCCAGACTATGTTTTCCTCACACAACATTCCCTCTCCCTGGAAAAGCAGGAGCAAACCTGTCTGTACAGCAAGAGTCAATCACACAGCACCATTGCAAGCATTTCCTGGCCTACTTGTTTCTCCTTCTGTGCTCCTGCAGCTCGGGGGTTTCACCTCACAGTGCCTGGGTTTGGAAGGGGAGAGGAGTGCAGGGTTGCTTTGATTTAAAGTTTGCTCTGACTTACAGGAGCTTTAGTACCACATTACATGGTTTAACCACACACACAAATCCTGGATATAACTTGAAGAAAATTTGGTTTTAATCTTAACCCTTGAATTTTGTGTATGGGAAAAAGCCAACCATTTTCAGGTTGGTTTTTTATGCTGGGGTGGTGG
The DNA here is from genome assembly GCF_047495875.1 of Pithys albifrons albifrons. NCBI lineage: Eukaryota > Metazoa > Chordata > Aves > Passeriformes > Thamnophilidae > Pithys > Pithys albifrons. Next base: position 5,502,723 of record NC_092474.1, on the reverse strand, counting down.
GGACATAGGTAAGTTAACTCCATAATAAGCAGTCAGTTTTGCTCTTGGCCAAACAACATCTAAACCCAGTGAATGGTGTTTACAAGGCTTTAATTTGTGGAGTTTAACCTGCTGGTACTATGTGTCTTACCCCTCCTGGACCCTCAGCAATAGCCCATCACCCTCTGTGGTTCTGCAGAGCACAGCACCAGGGTTTCTGCACAGCCAGAAATTTTCTCTGGCTTTAACACACAGGAATACAAGGTGTGGTGGAGCAGGGGGAAGGGATGTTTGCAATGGCTTGAGTCTACAAAGATGGTTTCCAGCTGCATTTCACATACGATTTGGGGTTTGGATGGAGTTTTAACAGAATTTCTCCATGAATTATGCAAGAGGCTGCTGGAACGCTGCAAGTACACAGAGGCACAAAGAGACTTGTTGAAGCAGCCCTCAGACAACCCACTGCCATCTGACACACGAACCAAATCAAAGCCCACTCTAAAAGGCAGAGGGTCTTGCACTGGTGAAGGAATGCGGGGAGAGGACCCCGGTGCTGTGGGTGCCGAGGTGGGGACACACGAGCTGCCCGCAGTGACCTGCTGCAGCACAGCACTAGATGGTGCTGTATTTTAGAAATAACTCTGCTTTGTGGGTCCCTTTAGATTGGATGCAGGCTCAAAGATGTGGCAAACACACAGATGCTCCTTTTGAGAAATGCTGCTGCTCTCTTCAAAGAGGTGAATTTTCTTTTCTGTCTGTTTAGAGCACAGGAGTTAATACAGACTGAGAATTTGTAACTGGGGAGTTGCCAGATAAAATCTTCAAGTGCTGCTGTTTTCTTTGGGTGTGTGATGGGAACTTCAGGGCACTGGAGAAGTTTCAGGAACAACTCTGTGTCCATATTTACCCTTCTCTGACTTACCCGCTCCCTCCTGATGTAGGTTGGTGTCAGTCTCCAAAAACCCAGCAGATAAAAAAACCCCAAAACAACCAAAACCTGCCTCAACAGAGGCTCAGAATGTTCCATTCTGCCAGCAAAGCTCTGGCCCAAACTGGAACACTGTCACCCTGGGAAAGTGGGTGGCACAGAGCACATGGGTGGTGCCAGGACAGTCTTCAGTGGTGTTTTTAGAGCATCATCCATCCTAGGATTGTCACACTGCCAATGTGTGCAGGATGTGAGGAGCTGGGATCCCATGGGAAGGGGTATCACTTGCTGGGGTAGGGCTGGGCAGAGGTGACAGAGAGGTGGGAGTCCATGGGCACAGAGGCGAAGTGAAGGAAAACAACTTTGAAATGAGTGCCCTAAAAAGTCACATGTGTAAGGAGATGGACTGTCTCCAGGGTTTAGTCTGGCTGTGGTTTCTCAGTGCATTTGTGCTGGGTCTGTTTGGTGCTTTTCTGAAGATGCTGGGCACAGAGTCAAAGCTGGCCCATTACCCTCACTCCCAGCCACTCCAGCAGGCAGAGCAGGTGCTCAACAGTTGGATCCAGCCTGGGCTGCAATGGGCAAAGCCATCTAGCAGCTCTCCCTGGGGTAGGAAGGGCTCAGAGACACCTGCTTATTCCAGTCGGCCATCCAAGGAAGCAGACACCCTCTCTTCCCTCCTGCTTTGCTTCCAGGCGCAAGTGAGTTTGGTTTCCTGGCCACAAACAGGGCAGTCTGGGCCAGGAAAGGGTAATTAATGTCAGAAGAGATCAGGGACACAGCGCAGTGGAGCTCACTTGGCAGGAGCACAAGGGGGGGAGGGGGAGATGTCTTTTAGAGACTCTGCAAGAGGCCAAACCAGCCAAAAGAGCTCCGTGGTGGTTGGGTCAGGTTGTTGACATGGCAGCCAGTCCCTTCAAGGGGTCATTTAACTTTCCCTATAGGGTATCAGCAGTCCAGGCAAAGCTTTTTGGAAGGGAAGGATGGGGCAAACATGGATTTGCCTCTTCTTACAGGGAAAGGGTGTGGATGAAAGGATGAGGTAAGCTCTAGAGAGGAAAAATGAGCCTGTATGGAAGGCTGTGTAGGATGGAGGTTGGCATAACCAGTGTGTCTGCAGGGATGCTCAATAGCTGAGTGAGAACAGGCCCATCCCTGGCTGTGTGCCGAGCAGCCTGTCCCATCACACAGCATGGCAAGGTTTAGCTTGGCAGCAGAGGTGGTGTCTGACTGCCAGAGCCTTGGAGGGAAGTCAGGAGCCAAGGAAGCACAGTTCCAATGGGCTAATGAACTCATGCTCGGGAGTTCTGGCTTTGCTAAGGGTCAGCAGTTAAACAGAGAAGGAAGATCTGTGATCACACTGCTTCATATTCTGCACAGATCCACCATTTTCAGGGGGCCATAAAGGATCCCACCTCAGGTAAAACATGGGATGTACTGTGCTCCAATGCCAAGGAAATTTTGATAGCTAAATGAAATTAAGTCAGTCCAGGACATGCCTAGAAGCCCTCCAACATGCAAATTAGCATGCAATTAGTACTGTGCAGATTAGCACTCCATAGCAGATTCCAGTGCTTTCACAGCAAGAGTTGTCTCCTCTCATCCCCAGGTCCCTGTGGCATCTCTAAGATGACAAAGGATGCCAATCCCAAGGACTATGTATAAACCAAAGCAGGGATAAGCAGAAAGAAAGAGGGCACTGTCTGCAGCAGACAGCAGGGCAACAGAACATATCATGTCATACCTGAGGATGCTATTTTGAGAGCTCAAGACAGGATGAAGGAAGTAGAGTTATTAAACTCACAGGGGAAAGGCACTGGAAGTGGCTGGCAACTCTCCCAGACTGGAGAGAGAGGCTCTGCAGACAGCCCAGGAAAACCAAAACATGCCTTCCCTTTCATAAGGAAGAGCAGCCAAACTGGGACTCAGCCTTGGCTCAGAGTCCACCTACAAATTATCTGCCACAGTCTGTTCTCACCACCATGGGTCATGTGGGCAGGAAGAACTGTCGGTCAGAACTTGTGGGAACAGGTCCAAATTCTTACACCTCTCCCTGTCCTGTTCACAACTAATTCTGACAGGCAATGGTAATCAGAGCCCTAAACTCTACAGTCTTTGTTCTCCTCTTCCTCATCTGCCAAAAGGACAAACTGAGGCACCACTGTATCCATCACTCGCTCTTCATCCCAGGCTCACACCATTCCGTCTGTTCCCCTCTCACAATTTTGCTGTTCAAGTTTTGTCTCCTGAGAGTTTGCCTGTATCAGATATTATATCTTCTCAGACATATTTTCACATGGAATTTACTGCATTTCAGCACATTCACTCTAGCAAGTGCCTGGCTGTCTTCTATCTCTAAGTCTGATGAATTCTGTGGCAAGGAGAGCAGATTCACAGACATTCTCAAAAGAAAATCTGTCATGGGGAGGCACTAGGGGCTCTCCCACTGCAGATCACTGTGGGAAAAAGGTTTAAGTTTGCTACTGCAAGCTTCAGTGCTGGAAGAAACTACTCCTGATGCTGAGCTTCAATAGCCCACAGCTGTGAGAGAGACTGATTAAGGCTGGAACTGCCACACAGGGGGACCTCATGTCTTCCTAGATTATCCCTTAGAAAGCCAAGCTCTTACATGCCACTGGCTGCCAGCACAGTGACTCTCAGATCTCATGGCAGGAGAGCCTGATGGCCAGGGGATACTTTTAAGCAGAACAGAGAGGTAAAAAATCCTGCTTTCAATTAATTGCATCACCAGGGAACTGGAGGGCAATTTGGATTAAACTAGTAAGGCTCTTTCAATCAGTTCCCAGGGGAAGATCCAGCACAAGTGAAAATTCAGCCAGAAACTGCAAATAGGGGAGTGAGAGAAATGTGGGGGAGTTACACTTCTGCCCTTCATAAAATTCTGATTTCACACTGATCCAGACTCCACCACTGTCAGCAGTGGGGGGATGTGGGGAGTCTGAGGCATCTGACATGAAACCTGCTGTGTACAGATGAGGGGGTTTGCTGGTACAGGCTGTATGGCCCAGGCTGACCTGCCTGGAGATCTTTCAGCAAAAGAAAGCGAGCAGTGCCCTGCTACCCTCACCTACCCAGCTTGTGTGTGGCCCAGTTTCTGACTCCTCATAAAGTAGCCTCTGTTTTAGAGGCTCCAACTTCTCACTCTCTCCATGGGCAAAGCCAGGATTTTTTTGGGTTTGCGCCTGATGCTGTCTCTGGGATCTGCCTTGTTGCTCCTTCTTGAATTAGAAAGTATGCACTACTGGCAACTGGAAGCACAGTCTCCTCTCCCCACATAATGCCAAATGCTCATTTATTCTCTTCAAGTTCAAATAAAGCTCTATTGTTTTGAAGTGTTAGAAAGGGCTGTTTTTTGTCATATAGCTACTGACCAGAGGGGATTGCTTGAGCTACCTCACAGCTCTGGGCTATCAGGACACCACTCAGCTCCTCTGCACCAAAGGGCCAGGCCAGCTCTGGGAAGCATCTCTCACTCCCACCTGTATGCCCAGGGAATCAGTTCAGGTGATTCTCCAGATCCCTTGTTGTAAATCAGCCTAGAAACCGGGAGTGAGGCAAGTGCTTTTTCTGTCCCCAGTGGCCCCCAGTTACAGCGTACATACCTGGCTCTGGATGTGATACAACAGCTCCTTCTGGCAGAAATGTGGAGGTTGGAGACTCAAGGGATGGCTCTAGAAGTGTCTTCAGGCCTTAAAGCAGACATCCTGTGCAGAGAATATAAAGGCAGATGAACAGAGACAGAAAAAATGCATTTTATGAAGCAAATCTAGTTTTTAGTGGTATATAATTAAAAAAGGGGCCCAGTCCAGACTATACCCAGAGCTATGCAAGTAGAACAAATCTATCTGAGCTCAATTTATTAAAATAACATTCCCTCTCCAAAGTAGCTGGAAATTCTCTATATCTGTATTTTAGTTGTGTCATTTCTTTGACTTTATAAGTCAATGAATGCCAGATGTCCCTGATTTTGGTTTCCAGCAAACAGGTATCTTGCCCAAAGCATCCCTCTTAAATTAAACACAATTTTCTGCAAAGTTGGTTTTGTAAAAGTGAGAAGGGGCAGGAGGGAAGGGACAAGGAAACCCTAAGAACTGCTAGCATTATCATGTGCAAAATGAGTTGGAAGGAAATTGGGGACATGCAGCTGTCATGGCAAACAGAACAGATTGAGGCCATGGCATGAAGCAGCACGGAGCTCTAATGAGCAGGAAGAGCAAAGCCAGAGCCACAATTTTATCCTGTGTTGATATTCTACAAGAAAAATGATCACAGAGAACATTTATTGCCCCCCTAACAAGATCAAGCTTAATAACAAAGCTACACATGTTATTTACTACAATGTTTGCCTATTGCATAATCAGAAGTGCTGCCTGGATCCTCCCTGCCTGCTGTAGTCCTTTCCTCAGACTGGCTGTGCTACACAGGTGGGTCTGGAAAATCCCAGGTCAGTCTGTGAGGAAGAATCAGCTGGTGGGGCATGGTGCCCATAAGTGGATTGCACTGGACACAAATTCAATTACAACATGGACAGACATGTTAAACCCCAGTCTCTCCCTCTGCCCACAGACCCTGCACAGCCTTCATATCCCTCATATCCTGAGAAACACAGGTCTGTAACTGGCACAAGGCAGATTAACCCAGAGTGAGCTGCTGTGCCCAGCAGGCTTAGCTGCAAATTGGAGTGACCATCTAGTATATCCTCCTGAAATGCCCGAAGGATTAATGTCCATTGGGCCTTTTGCATAAAAGCTGAACCCCACCCATACAAACAGTAAGCCTGGACAGAAGATGTACTGATAATGTAGAGAAATAGAGGATACTGCAAAGAATGCAGAAAGCTGTCAGATGCACAAGAATGGCAGAGAGACAGAGATCTGGACTGGATGATGAGATTCCAGAACCCAGGGGGGCAGCAGTGTGAGCTCACCAGCTCAGACAGAAGAGACACAGGATGAGCTGTCACTGCTCCTGCACTTAGAAGTTTCCTGCCTCCAGCTCTTGAAGCAGCAGCACATGCTCTTGTTCTGTGAGTTTCCCAGAGTGCTCCACCCTGGCACAAGGACACTTGGGTGGAACAGGACCTGTTTAGCAGTCTAATAAATGGTTCAGCTCTGGAGAGCACTCTCAGATGGGCTGGTTGTCATCTGCTTGCTCACACCACCTGTGCCTGAACCACTTCAGCTGAGGCCCTGCTAGAACAAGTGTGCTGTGAGCCATTTCTCTCCCACCCTTCCTCCATGTTTATGAGTTTCTTTTGATTTTGGCTACCTCCCTGCTCCAACAAAAAGAACAGAAGGGGAAAAAAAGATACTAAGATGTAATTTTAATAAGACATATAGGATCTGCTTTTATCATATTCACTAGAACATGCCTGGGGGTCCAGATGGGGTAACTGGCCCTGACACAGCAAAAACTGGAGTTCCAAAAAATCCCCCAAACACAGCACAATAGAGAAGGAAGATACATCTTTATCTGTCATGCACTATTTTACAGTTACACCCTGTGGATGCACAAGATTGATTGCCTGGGTATGTTTGCCACATGTGAAAGCATCCCAGGAGCAGTCAAACAGGAATATGAAACTATTGTATTTTTATACTGATATAATTTCCTCCCTTTCCTTTTTACCTCTGAAAGACATGAACAATCTGCAAGGGAACAGACTGCAGGGTACATGGACAGAGGGACAGAGGACACACATGGGCCAACTAACAGAAGAGGCCACAGCAAAGTGAAAAGTAGGAGAGCCCAGCAGGTGCTGGCAGAAAGCAGGGGCAGGAGGGTGACAAGGGACATGGTGGGGAAAGCAATAGCTGATATTACATCTGCTCCTGAGGCAACACCAGCTCATGCTCTCCTCCAGGGACGAGAAAGGAAGTGTCAAAGCTAAAAAGAGAAGGACAATGGGATAGCATGGTTTGAAAGGGCGAGGAATTGTGCCCTCAGCACACCCAGCTGCAGAAGGGCTGTGGGTAAGAGGTTCAGGGTTTTCTAGGAAATGCTGAGCACTTCCAGCACTGCTGAAATGCACAGAAAAAGGAGATAAAAGCCAAGCAAATGTCTTTACTGTACTCCACTGGCCCTTGCAGAAGCCCTTCCTGCTCCTCCACTGTAGAAAAAGCTCTCTGCTCCCTCTCACCTGGCTGATGGTACTGGCTGAGCTGGGAGACTTGCATTCTGAGCAGGATTTGGGTCAGGGTGCTGTCAGGTTAGGGTACCAGGGTGCTGTAGGGTCCAGCACCAGCAGACAAGTCTACATTGTGAAAACAAAGCCACAACCTCCTGATACAGTGACAAGAGAAAGGAGATACAAAAAAACCCAGAAACTTCTGCAGTTTGGAAACAAAACGTCCTGGCAATTTCATTGTGCTGGTCCAGGTCATGCAGCTGCCATGTGGTACCAAGCAGTGACTTCCAATACTGCTGATGTGACACAGAAGAAAGAAGGAGGAATTTCTGATATGCCAATTACTCACCAAAGACTTGGAGCATCACACAGGCTGTCAGTAGCCATTCCACAGGGAGAAGTGTTTGCACAGCCCGTGTATTGGTTGAGCTCCTGAACTTCTACTGAACCACACTGTTCATTTATTTCCAGTGCTGGAGCTGCCAGGGAAAGGTGGATGGGTAATGCCACACAGACCCAGCTGGCACTTGCCTGCCCTTGTTATCAGTTGGCTCAGGTTTCGGTGTTCACTCTGTGCCTGAAGAAAGCCATATGCAATACAGCAGGGGTAACATCTGGCTGGGAGGTCTTTGGAACAAATGTATTCCTCTCATCATTCAATATCCCTGTTGGACTAGCAGGTCTGGCTGCCACTGAGTTCAACAAGATAGATTCCCAGATCTGTCAGAGCCCTGAATTCAGCTGCTTTAATTCCAGGGTTCAAGCCTGACTGGCATTCTGAGCCTACTCAGGCAATGAAATCCCCATCCAACAAACCCCAGTATTTCAAGGTAGCACGTGTAGTCCTGGCTTACTCTTACAGATGAAACTGTTCTTGTAGTGATGAAGTTCAAGTCTATAAAATTCATTGTACTGCAGATTCACTGTTTTCCTCCTCTCAAACAGTGGCTGTAGAAATGCTTCAATTCTCATCTGCAACAGAGTTCATCAACTCACAGTGCACCTGAACTGCCACACAGAACCAGAAATGTTTGGTCTCTTTAGCCACATCAAACATTTACCTACAGCATCCCTGCCTGGGCAGAAGATCTACAGGGAAAACACTGACAACATGTGCTGCTGCTTAGCAGAAATGAAGTAGAACCGTCCCCATTTTCAAGCTCTAAATACAAAATCTCCCCACTTGCAGAGACTAAATAGACACAATTGATCTTTCATGCAGGAGTCCTCCCCCTCAACTTTCTCCCAGGTCACCACTACAAGGGAAAAGCAAATGAGAGATGCTGGTTTCCTCCCCAAGGAGTGCAAAGCCAGGGAATAGGCATGACAGAAAGAATTTGTTAAATACTACATGAAAGAGCCAGTTCTACTCCTCACTGACCCATGTGTAACTCGCTTACAGCTAGTTGGGACACACACATGAAAATAAAGAAAGGATTTGGCATTTGGGCTTTGACAAAAAGCATTAAGAAAGCTCCAGTCTATTAGCACTGTTTAAAATCCATCATGTTTTCTCTGGGGCAGTAAATTGTATTATCTTAATTTAATAGATAGAGGGATGGAGGCACTCAGAGCCCCAAGGTAGTCCCCTTCAGGGGTGGAGCTGGGGAAAGATCTGCATCCCTCACCATTCAGAAAATGTTCATTGCCAAACTCCTCTGCTTCAGCCCAAGCCTGATGTCCTGAGCACTTTCTCTACTGTCCCTTAGCTATTTTTAATTCTTTTCACTTCTCCAGCAAGCAGAATTTGAGTGTACCAGCCACAGCATCTCCATTTCAAATGGTTTGGCTCTCCTTTCCACAACACTATTTCCTGACTCTTTTTTCCAGCCAGCAGCTTGCTGAGCAGAGGATTAGGATAAACTGAATCAGGCAGAAAAAGTTTTTTTCCAGCTGGCCTGCAAATACTACCTTTTCCCTGTAAGCTCAGGTACCCAGCAGCTCCCTGTTCCTGCCTTGTACTGGATACACAGAAACCTCCCTAAATTATGTGCATGTGCGCAAAGGGATTGTTTTGAAATCAAACCTTCTGAAGTGTGTCTTGAGTCCAGCTCAACTTTGGACACACTGTTGAAATTTGGATTTAATTAATTCCACTTGAGTTTTGAAATGGTGCGATACATTTTTCAGAGGTTTCCCCCCCCTCCCCATCCCATTTCCTGGATCAGAGCCTCAACCACATTCATGGAAACACTGAAGGGAAAAAAAAATCCCTAGCAATAATTCACCAAGTGGGAACTGAAAACATTTGCTGAAGAAGAAGGAACCTCTTGGTCTTTGGATGCTGGGAATAATTCAGCCTCTCCTCCCAATTCCCTAAGGCTCAAATGGCCCTTTTTCCGGCAGAGCTGTGGTTATTTGAGCAAGTTGCCCTGGGGACAAGAGCATGTTACTTGTAGGATTTGGGCTGAAAAGATCAAGCACACGGATTTGTAGGCAAGAGGGGCTTTGTGTTTTAATAACTGCCAATAGCCCCATAGAAGAACCCAAGCTTGCAGGATGAAAAGTCGTCCTTGGCAGAATTGAACTCAAATATCCTGGAAGCACACAGGGAACAACAGACATCTCTGTCAGCATCGTCTCTCTCAGCAGTACATCATCTCGTACAGAACAAACGTCCCAATCCTGCATTCATACAACCTGCTTCTCCCCTACACTGCTGGTTTTCTGGAGGTGTTTCCCAGCCTATGATGTGCCCAATCAATAAGGTTCATATTGGTCAATAACCAGCCCCTATTTGTCCTGCACGTGCCACCTGCAGCTGTGCAACCAGTGCCACCAAATGTGGTGTACTGGAGTGCTGCTGCCCCAGACACTGCAGATTTCCAGGGCAGTGAGGTGCCTCAGCCTTTGGGAAGAGGTAAAATACAAAGATAAAATACAAACAAGGATGGTGCCATGTCCCCCCAGCCTCCTGCAGGTGCAATAATTCTATCAGCCCTACTTTGATTGCCATGAAAACCTCATGCTGGGGCAATGGAGGGTTCTGGTGTTACCCTTCAATTTTTCTTCTTGAAAGATGGTGTCAGGTTTCTGGGAATTACTTTCTTTCTTTGCCTCCCAGAAGAGAATCCCAGCTGCATCACAGGGAAACTGTACAAAATCTCTATCATTCTGCACTCCTCTGCCGAACAGAAATCCTCTCAAAGCATCCAATGCCATGGTAGATGGAGAGGAGTTTCTCTCCACTCAGCCCCAGCTGTGATAGCCCATCTCTCTGCTGGGCAAAGGGAGGTTCTTGTCATTCCCAGACAGAGGCCAGTTACATCCTTGAGGGCTATGAGATTCCGTGGTTCCAGCTCCTGATGTCCAGCTAAGCCAGGAGTAACCATTGCCAAATTCTCCCTGACAAACTCCAGACACACTCAGAACCTGAACTTCCTAGACTATTCTTATGTTGTTTTCAAAAAACTGAACCAATCTTATTTACAAGCAGAAGAGGGGAGCTTGTATGCACGAATGTATTAGAAACTGGGTCTTGATTAGCAATGAGCATCTTTGTAAATGGTCTGCAGGGTGAAAATGGGTGACCAAAACTAACATGGACTTAGAGTTAGATTCTGAACAGTGACCTGAGATTTTGAGCAGATTTTGAGTAATTGCTCCCAAGCACTCGGAGCAGCAGAAAGTGTTAATGCGTGGTCGTCACCCACCCTCCATTATTTAAGCTGCTAGCAGGTAGAAAAACTGCCAACCTTCGTGGAAAAAAACATCCATCTATTTCCCATCTGTCATATTTTCTCAAATCCATTCCACATAAATCTGAATACACATGAGACAAAGTATATACCACTGGCCTCAATTCCTCTTCAAAAATATACAGCACGACCAAAAGACAAACCACAATCCCACAACTAAGCACACATTTCAGGACATATGCACTGTACAACTATACTTTACTGCTAAAAAGAAATAATTTCACCAGTTTTGTATGCCTGTGCTTAGTGATTGCCATGTGGGTCTCACTCCAAGACCCTCATCACCTTTAATGGCTGTTGACTCTAAAGAAACCAGCAAAAAACTAAAAAAGACTGGATTGGATCCAAATTTCCAGGGCTGCAGACCAGTAGTGTCCAGTCTACACACAATGGTGGCTGTAGATTTCAGTGCTCAGTGACTCTTGGTGATGCAGACAGGAGACAGCAGTGGAGTCTGACACCTCTCTTGAATTGCCACTGTCTCCCTCCAACCACTGCTAACCAGGCACTGGGTAGTGAAGTGGGGTCTCTATTCCTCAGTAATGGAACACAAGAGTTTTAAGATGAAGAGTTGCCAGTTTTAACTTCTGTGAATTACTAAGGATGGATAGAAACTTCAACAAAACCTTTTGCCATGAGTAAAATGCTTGTTCCTTGACAAGTAAAATATTGAGGTGAAAATTAGCACCTCAAAATGAAAATGGAAGACAACTGGAAGCAGAAATGATCCATTTTGAAGTAACTAACTCAACAGTTAAAAAACAAAATTAAAAAAATGGAAATGAGTTGAGGCTTCTACTTGAACCAAGATGCTTCTTAAATGTCTTGGCATGAACAGTGACTTTCCCAAATCTCTTTACACTGTTTATTTCTAAATACCGGATGTCTGGTTTGCTCAGTGTGTGTGTGTGTGAAGTATTTGCCTGACTTGTCTGCCCCAGTGTCACAACAGCAGCACAGACTTGAAGAACTCCTGGCACAGGGAGAAAACACAGAAAGCAAAGGGCAGGATAGAGAACATATTACATTTGGAACTGCTCTTTCAACAATATGGACTAGGGGTTTCCTCCCTAGCAGTTCTGGGGAGTCCAAGCCACTTGCTGTGTCACCTGGCACAGAGTGGCAGGAGGGAATCTGCACAGAACACACAAGTGACAACTCAAGTTTGGCTCCTTAGAGGAGCCAATGGTTTTGCACACACCCAGTTGGGTTTCTTCAGAAACCGTTCCTGCATCTCTGGGGAGAGTCTTTGCAGCTCAGAATAAAAGCTTGTCTGCTGTGTGTAAGTCCTGTGGGACAAGACACTGCCTTCTCACCAGGGGTTTGCTCAGCACAGTCCCCAGCAGGGCACAGCCTGTGAGAGCTGACACTGAGGAACCATGAGACGTCACAAGACATGTTGTTCCACCCTGTTCCTTCCAGCACCCTGACTGAAGAATCTGTGCTAATTACTGGTAATCAATTCCAGAATTTGTTTACAAGCATCTAATCTTCATCTTCATAGCAAAAACATGCACCTAAGCTCAGCTAAAGATGCTGGTCATGTGCCATGGACAAGGCAAGAGCTGACTGGGTAGGGAACACCAAGCCTCTGTCTCCTTCCACATTCAAGAGAAAAGCAGTGTTCCTGCTGTTGGGCTGCTGCCAGAGCTATTTCCATCAAGTGAACCTACTGCGGACAGCAGACCTGTGCAGTCAAGAATTTAACAAGCCAAAATCTCTCCCATGATATTTGGGCTAGTAAAGGCAGACAGCCCAGCCCAGCAGGTTTCCCCCAGCAGCTTGCTAAGCTGTCAGCCACGGATGCCCCTTGCTGTCTCTGCACACAGGCTGGCAGCACAAAGGGCCAGGCACGCTCTTGGACTTAACAAACCACAGAAAGCCCAAACCAGCATGACAGCAGACACAAACAAGAGTGTAATTAGTGCTGGATTATAAATCTCTGGCTAGGTACCTGGAAACACTTGCATTGTGAGAGAAAGAAACAGCCTTGCTGATGGCATTTGGGCTTAATTTAGGTCACGATTACAGACAGGGTGCTCTGAGCTGGCAGGGGTCAGATGGCAAATCAAAAACAGGCTCCTATTTGTGTTGCCTCCTGCTGTTAGCCTCACCTTTCCAGGCCCACAGCCCAGACAGAGGCAAGCACTGTTCTCCCCTGGCCAGCTGGTGAGCAGCAAGTGTGGTGAAATTCATGCTTACTCTGCTTGCACTGTGTCTGTCCATGGAACGGGAAACAAGACAACATAGTTGGGTTCTTTTGCTCTAAAGAGCATTTTTAAACCAAGAAAGCAGAGATCTCCAAACCCAGCCAGGGGAATGTGCAGTCAGCTGCTGAGTGGGGAATCTGAGTGGAAGGCCCCCTTATGCTCAGAGAACCCAGAGACAACTTTTGAAAAGATCTAGTGCAGCTCCAGCTCACAATGCAGAATGTTTCTTGTCAGAGTAACACCCAGAGCATGGCAGACCCAAGACCTTTAATGGCTCTCAGGATGTGCAAGCCAGTAGGAACTAGCAGTGAATTTAGAAACTCCCTGCCAGTCCCAGAACCACACCATGCCAGCTGTACCCAGAGCCAGCATGGGGCAGGCATGGGTGCCTGAGCAGGCTCTCACCCCTGACAGAGACAGGAGAGGGCCACGACTCACCCAGAACCACAGAGCACACACCCAGCAGTGCAGGTGTGAGACTCCAGACCTCAGCATCCCACCATCAGATCCTGCTGTCCCTCCCAAGGCATTCCAGGCCTGTTCTTCATCCTTGCTTGTGTAGGACTGAGAATCAAACCAGGAGACAATCCTGTGAACAGAGTATGGAAGGGACTTTAACAGGAACATTAATAAATGAACTGACTTTTGAAAGGGCCTGAAGGTGTTTCAAGTGTTAATGGCTGAAGGCTACTGTGCGATTTAAAAGTGAGCTGGTGTGGACACTGGCTGGCTTTGTTTGAGGTCGTTTGCATTTCAGGCCCACCAGCTCTCGTTCATCTCTAGAGAGGTATATTTAGCTGTCACTTGAACTGAACCCTGACTGACACTTCATGCTGATTTTCTCAGGAGTTTGGTGGCTGGTCAGTCAGTGCTGGCAGGGAAGCAATACAAAACCAGCTGCAAAGGTTGGGATCTGATTTAGAATCCCTCCGAGTCCTTGCAAAACATTCCTCTGGTATCAGTAGGCTTTGGATGGGGGCCATCACAAACAAGACATGTGCTAAAGTACATCACAGTTATTTCTATCCAGGAGAGCAAAACAGGTTTCTGGGGGAAAACTGGGAGCTAGAGAGGGAAGTGGGAATCTGCTCCCCTGGCAAGAGCTTCTGCCTCAGTGCCATGTTAGCCAAGGAAGGACCATGGGCCCAGCTTTCCTACTCAAAGTTAATTCCTGTCCTCTTGGGCACATTTGGGCTTCTGCCCATATGCCTAGAGATTCTGAAGTGCATAGAGCAATCGGGCTCCAGTTCCTCCTACCAGTTTGAAGATATCCTACCACCTGGAGCATTTTGTTCCTTAACAGTGCACTATTTTGAGTAGGCCTGTGAAGTACAAGCAGCATATCAGAAAGCAGAAAGCTCAGGTTTATCTCCAGCAAAGCAAGGCAAAGAAAATTATTCAACCCTGCTCTCTGGAGCTCAAGATAACTTCTGAAGAATAGGCAGCTCAGACTACAAAAAATTCCATCAGAGCCCACACTTGAGAGACAGAAGACTATTACTACAACTAAAGCTGTCCAGGGGCAGAGTGGGTCAAGCACAGCCATCTCAAAGCTCTTACCCTGCTCTAGTGTAGTGTCAGATGCTTAAGGAAGGCCTTGCCAGAGGGATCTGTGTGTCCTTTCAGCAGTTCAACAGTTGAGGATCAAAGCTTTTTGTGCCCACAGGCTGTAGGAGAGAATTTGTTTCTTAGTGCTGTTCTCCATAGCTCTGTACTCAGCCAGCTTGAAAAAGGTGCTTCCTGAACCAGGTTACATCAGCACTCATGTGCCACAGCCAATTATTTCTCCATCAAATGGTTCCTAATTATGGGCAGTCAGTTATTTAGGGCACAAACCTTCCTGCCTGGCAAGGTAGGAGGCAGAACTTGCCTCAGTGCTTTCTATGCCCAAGCAATGTGGGGTTGCTGGGATGGGTCACACACAAGAGATTACAGGAGGCAGCACAAATTGCCAGGCAGGAGCCCAGCACACAAGTACAGAACCCACCAAACATGGTCAATGGTGACAACCACAGCATGTGAGGGCATTCCCATCAGTGCACCTTTCAAAGAAACCTGGTTTAATCTGGATGGGCCTGTGACAATGCTGGTGTTGCAACCCAGAGTGCTGTGCTGGATTTGATTAAAATATCCCTCTTTTCTGGCATTTATTGCTGTCTCAGAAAACCTGGCAGAGCAACTCTACAGGTAGTACCTCACCTGCAGTTAGTTGACAGTTTATCCCTGAGGTCAGACTGGGTTAGGGAGTGACCATACAGGTCATACTGGTCTGGCCAGCAGGTGGCAGATGGCTGGAAATCTCATTTCATTTAGCACAGATGATGACAACCTGACTATAGCCTTGGATCTTCTTATAAGGGAAACTCTAGGCAGTTTGTGAAAAATAGACTCATGACAGTATTACCAGATGGTTTTTGGAAAGATGACACAGTTGGGAGAACAACCCACTGATTAGTTATGAACAACATACGACCATACACTCTCCCTGTCTGCAGCCACTCAGACCCTGTGGCAGCAGGCAAATGCAGCTTAAAGGATCATTTCAAGTCATTAAAAAGCTGACAAGCCTCAGTTTTTATCTGCCAGTAATTTTTCAACAACAAGTTCAGGGTAATTCTAAATTTTATTCACCCAATAATTACCAGTCTGAGGATCACTTACAAGCAATTGCAATGGGTTTGGGCACTCAAGTCCCAGGTGCTTTGCTGTGGGCACGTACAGGACATCAGTCAGGTTTCTGAAGGAATCTTTGTGCTGTCATGACTTGCAAACTCACACTAAAATATACAGAAAAGGCATTATGTTAGCCAATCTAGAAATGCACTAAAAGTCCACAAGTAATCCTGTTACAGGAAGAAACAGGGCAGATGCCAAACCTGTCAGGGGAACAGGACGAACGCAGAGATAAATGTAACTTACGTGCTTTAAAAATAAATCAATACAGACAATCCTTGTTTTACTGTTTTCCCCCCCAGCCTGCTAAAATATGCTATTAGCTCATTTACAAATCAGGCATTGATGGTTTACAGGCAAATTGCTCCTTGTTTGCTTCCCTTCACTCCCGAAGGTTGTGTTCAATGGAAAAATCATTAAGAAGTTTCTAGTTTGTTGTGTCTTCCAAAGTTACATGAATTTCAGTGAAATCAAAATGTTTTCTGAGAAGTTTTAAATCCCCTCCAGCCCCTGTCAGCTCCCCACACCTCCCAAACAGATCTGTGAAAAAGGATATTCGTGGTAAAATTTCCATTTGGATAAAGAACATTTCCTTAAGGAACAGAACAAGGCACTGAATACAAAGTTCAGACCAATTTTAGTCGAAACACTGACTACATATGTTTTCACAAATTGATTTTCTCCATCTAATTTCTTATTATTTTTCTGCATTTTATTTTTAATGGAAAAGGATATTCAGATAAAAAGGACTTGGAAGGTCCCAGGTTGAACCATACAGAGGTTTTGTATCTCCTGGGTGCTTTGCCAGCAGGGGTTCTGTTTGTTTTAAATATGTACTACATTTATTCCAAATAAACTCCGTAAATCAATCTGTGTAATAGAAACCAGAAAAGTTTATGCAAAACAAATACAGAAAGTCATAAATACTGTGTTTAAGATGTCATTTTTGTGGCTGGTATTATTTCTAGGGTATGTTTTTACTGTTTGTGGGATAAATTTTTTAGAAACATTAAAATCTTTCCTCCCCTCCATTCTCTATAGGTTTATCCCAAAGAAATAACGAGCTCCATAAACCAGCATTTATTAAATCCAAATGGGCACTTCATCTTACAGTAGCTTTCAATATAATCTATTTGATCTTTCAAAGTAGTTGGAAAATTATTTCAAGGGGAACTTTCACAGAACAAATTAACTTGAAAGAAGAGAACGTTTTATACCCCAAAGAGGGAGGAAAGCAATTTCCTCAGTTTTTCTCTTTCTGGATTCCCCTCAGCCTGACTGCAGACACATATTTGAAGAGACTCTCTCTGTGGCTGCTGTTGCCTGATCTCAGCAGCAATGCCAGAAGCTCATGGAAAGCAGGGCCAGACTCGTGGGGCCACGAGGCTACAAGTGTGGCAAGTTCATCTTTGGGGAAACTCCAGATTGCACAGAAGAGAGGAAGGAGCAGACTCAGGGAAACTAAAAATGGTTTGCTCATGCTGCAGTTAAAAAACTACCTCTTAAAAAAGTTACCCTCTGTATTTTTTGAGGGATTTATTTCCTGTCTGCTGCAGCTCTTCAAACTGCTTATTAAGTCAGTAGATAAATATAGCACTGGTGCCATAACCTGCTCAGCAGATCCAGGCACCTGCCAGTTTTAAGGATCCAAACCTTGAGACATTAAAGGGACACAGTGAGAGGTTGAAGCCCCAGTGTAGATTGGGTGACAGTTGCTGGAGTGTTCCACCAAGTGCTAAATCCATCAGTTTGCCAAACATGATGTCCCCATTCTCTCTCCAACTGCCCACTGTTTCCCTTTGGATCATTCAACTCCCGCATGCATTAAAAAGCATTTCTGAACAAGTTCTCCAAATTACCAGCAGGACATTAGGACTCTCCATCCTGTGTGAAGACCCTCTATGATTCCTCTTCATCAGTCCAATGTATAATGCTAATTGTCTCCATGCATGTGGAGGCTGCAGGAACCAAGCAGAGAATGGAGCTAAAAAGGACTAGATATTCTGGAGTGAGACAACCAAAGGAAGAAAAGACACAAGTTTTCTGTATGGATGTCAGAGGATTCAGGAGCAGCCTGGCTGAAGCATTTCATTCAAGGCCTGGATCACACAATGCCCTACAGAACACTGTGAAGGAGGTTTCCATCTCCAGCATCTACATTCCCTTGAAGGTCAGCAAATTTACCTTAGGAGTGCTGGCTTTGGCTTCCCAAGCCACATAAACTCAAAGAAGAAAAAAAATAGGATATTTAAAGGCTTTAGAGAAAGAGGATTTCCTTAGCATATTCTTTCAGAGATCAGATATTTGTTTCATCCTCTGGGGAGGATATGAATTGTACATTCTTAAAGGTTTCCTGTAAGTTGATTTCTTCTTTTGGGCTGAATTACTGTTAAAGCCAGACTGTACTGGGAGCTACAAATGATCTAAACCAGTACCCACTGGGTTTCCTTTCATAGCTGCACAGGGTAGTGGGGAAGGGCTGAGGAACACTTCATTCTTATTTTAGAGTTGGGGAACCTGAGGTGTCATGTGAGGACAAATATGTGATTTGGCCAACATCAGGAAACAGCCAACAGCAGGTCCCCAAAACCTCATTTTGGTATCCAAGCAATAAATCCCTCTCCTGCTTTACTAATGATAGGGGTGCCTTTTTGATCTCTGCCCTTCATTGCTGGGTGAGGCTTCTCTGCAGACAAGCCTTTCTCTGATCCAGTGGAAGCTTCAAACCCCACTCAGCTCTACAGAAACCCTGCTGGCAGATGCACATGCTGAGGAAACTGCCAGCACCCAAACAGAAATGCAGGATCTGCCAAGAGCACAAACTTTATCACCTCTCACTGGACACCCACTTCCTCCAGCACCCAAAAACCTGCACAGAGCCAACAACAACCCAACTCCAGACAGGGGCAGCACACTGGCTCAGGCCTGTGAGAAGCCTCAGTTCACCTTTAACCACTGTGCTCAGCACAAGTGATCTTTGTCTGAGTTGAGAGCTGGCACTTCTCTCTGGGCCAGTGACAAAGCTTCCCTATACTCCCTGCAACCTTCCAAGAGAGACAAAAATCATCTGCTGCTTCATGTTTAACCCAGGCAGATGGTTAGACCACATGCTGCTCAGTGGATGCTGCATTCCACCCCAGAGGTGGCTGGATTTCCCTTGTTTAAACTGGGAGTGGGGGACAGAGACCAGGGAGGGCAGCAAGGCTTTCCTCATGTGTTTCCTCAAATTAGGGAGTCTCTTGTTCTCCTCTCACAATTAAAAAAATAGTCCCCTAACTTATTTGGAGGTCTTTGACTAGTGTTTCCTAGAGGAAGCAGAAGGAGGTTGCAGAACTAACAAGGATATGGGAAGACCCATTCCAGGAGAAGGGATCCACCAACCAGGCTGCAGGTCACGTTATTAAGTTATAAAACCAGATGGCTGGAGCAGGCCTGGCTCTTCAGGACATCAGACATCCCTCCTGCAGTCAGGGAGCTGCAGTCATGCTAGATCAGGTGCTCTGGGCATTTCAAAGGGAGCTGTGCAGCAACAGCCTCCAAAACTTTTGCTAACACCAATTTTGAGGAAGGCTGTTGACAAGGAAAAGAACTCTAATAACTCCCGTGACAAGGCAGAAAACTATTTATAGCAACCTTGAACTCTACTGCTGGCCAAACCTTCTGTTACTCTGCAGATGAAGAGAAACCAAACAAGATACCCCTCCTCTTCGGACAGCTGGATTAATCCAGCAGAGCAGAAGGCATCCACAGGGAGCCTGACACATTTCTGTGTTGACCCAGGAAAGAAACAGCACAGCATAAAGCTCAGCAGAGCTTGGAGAAAGTCTCCCTTAAGAGAATCTCTAAACATTTGTCCTTTTCCATTCCAATAAGGAAAATCAAGTGAAAGAAATTTGGAGAGTCAGATGGATCAGAACTTACCCAGAATATCTGTATGTGGGCCAAGGTTTTGCAGAGCAGGCTGCTGATGTTTTGGGATGGGAATGCAGAGGTAGGGGGGTGTGTAACACTGCAGATCCAGGGCCAGAGGGACTGGCCAGCAGGCTGGCTGTACATGGGGATCAGGCCTGCCATGCTGCTCAGTGATTTGCCATGTTCCAAAGCACAGGAGAGATGTGTAGGAGCAGGAGATGTGTAGGAACAGGGTCTCCCTGGTGGAGCCCTTGGCAAGCTGCTGGAGGGAGGGATCTGCTCCTGCAGATGCAGAGGAGCTGTCAGGGGACAGAACACTCCTCCCAGTTCTGGCAGAGACTTTGCAGATGCTGTGGCCAAGTCACGTTTCAACAGCCCTGTGCCTCAGTTTCCCCAGCTGTAATCTATTATAGGGATGTTTGTGGCTGAATGCAGCCCATACTCACAAAGCAAGCAGAGTTCTTTGGACAGATGATCCCAAAGACTATAAAGCATTTACTTGAGATTTTTTTCCTGTGCTTCTCTCTGATCTTTGATGCTGACACCTAAATAATTTACAATGTGAAGAAGGAAGGAAAAGACCAGAAGCAATCACACCAAAGCATCCAGTCAACTGCAGGCATGGCCCAGGAGTTTCAGGGAAGGAAGGAATGTGCTCCCACCCCACCCCATCAATGCATGATGACATGCATGTGCTTGTTGATCAGTTTATGGATCTGGGGGTTGACAGACTTTGAAGTCAGAAATTGGCATCCTCAGTTATAGCTAGGACTTGAAAGGATCAAAGCTGCCAGCATTTTTGAGGCCTCATGAATGAGCTGCATTGGTAATGGCAGCTCAGAATGCAGGGTTGGCTCCTAATCTCCCCAGCAGTGTCACAAGCATGAGCACACATTCTGTGGGCAATTTGGTGGCCTTTCATAGTCTGCTTACCATGCTGTGAGCTGCAGGAGGAGGGCACAC
The DNA here is from genome assembly GCF_047495875.1 of Pithys albifrons albifrons. Taxonomy (NCBI): domain Eukaryota; kingdom Metazoa; phylum Chordata; class Aves; order Passeriformes; family Thamnophilidae; genus Pithys; species Pithys albifrons. The sequence continues at coordinate 5,482,212 of NC_092474.1, read as the reverse complement.
TACAGCACTGTCACACGTTGTGTTACTCACTGCTGTGCTCTAGCTGAAGGATGTGTCCTGCAAGCAATTCCAGGGCAGGATTTCCTATGTGAAATCCAGACCCTTAACAAAGAGGCACTAATGGCAACAAAAATGTTAAGTCAGCTTTTAGATCCCAGCTGGAGGTTGCAGGTTTGGCAGACAGGGATAAATACTCATTGTTTTTTCCACAGGAGTGTCTCTTTCTAGGTTTAGGGACTGCCCTGTCCTCTCCTACAGCATCAGATCCTGGACAAGAGCTGTTTGGCATCCTAGTCCTTATTAAGTAGTCAGATTTGGGCTGGAGAAAAGGAGAAAGAAAAAAAATACAGAGCAGCTTGGAGGGCACAACTGCCTCTCAACAGCCTGAGAGTGACCCTCTTTCATGTGAGGCATCTGGGACACAGATAGGAGCTGCTTCCAGTCTGATGTGGCTGGAAGGGGCAGAGGGCAGAATCCATGTGAGAGGTTTTACAACCTGTACCCCGAGTGTCAGTCGAGCAGCCTACATGATCTGTGTCTAGTGCACAGGTATAAATCAAACTCATGAATTAGTTTTCTTTGATTAACATGTCCAACAACTTCCTTGCATTCCTTGCAATGCTCTTTGAAATCTGAACAAGAAAAGCTCTGTCCCAGCACCCCCATTAAATTGCCTGGTGGAGAGAGGAGCAGCAGGAATGCAGGTTGGTCAAATAGTCTTTTGATAGACCAGACTTGCTGAGCTCAGAACTGCTGTCTGAGTCTGAGCTCCAGCTACGTGCCCAGACTGCTGCAGTCTGCCCTCATCCCCAGGTCCTCTTTAGGGGACTGCTCAAGGACACAGCAGAGCAGACCCTGGCTCTTCACTGAGTGGCTGCCCTTCAATCCCAGCCTTGCAGTTTTGTAGCATTTCATACATACAGAGCCCCAGGATCACACAATCATCCACTGCCATGAAGATGCTTGGCACATTAGGAGTCTAATTCTGCATTAGGACATTCTGTGCTACACTTGTGACCAAAACTCTCATGAGGTTTCTCTGGATTAATACATATTAACCAACAGCTGTGAATTCCCAGGCTCCCCAAGGACTAATTCAGCCTCTAAATGAGCCAGGTGGTATTCACTGCATTGCAAGGGACCACTGAGACACTTACAAGAATGCCTTTGGAGTTCTTGCACACCTCGTGAGTACAGCTTATCAGTATCTGTCTTAACTAGAAAGCAGTTATTGACTGTAAAATTCACATCTCATATCCTGTTCCTGAGATATTGTTCTTGGTCCAGGAGTTCAGTTCAAAGATACCCAAGTCTCATGTTTGATTTCTAAGAGCACCTTTCTGTTTTCCCTCCATCCCGCAGTGAGAGGATCAAATTCTCCCTTTGCTGGGACTTACTTTTTTTGACTGGAAAGCCATTAGACTGACATGCTGTTCACAGACATGTCACAGCTCTGAACTCACTCTGGGCTCGTTGCAAAGAGACCTAAAGCTTTACACTGGAAACACCAGCCCAAAGCAGTCTGCCTGAGAGAGCTGATTATAGTAAGCTCAGACTATACTTCCAGGAAGACTGAATTTGTCTAAATGAAAAAGTCTTCTGCGAGCACTCAAAGATCACATTTAGTATGAAAACAGAGCACATACCAGAATCAGAACCTGCTAAGGCTTGATACCTGGACACAGCAAGTGGGAGAATGACCTGCTCATTTGAGAGCCCTCAGCTGGACACTAATATTATGAGGGCTGAGGATGAGTCCCTATGAAGCTGCTGTTACCCCATCATGCTGTGTATCCAAAGAAAAACTCTGATACCTTCACAATTCCCCAGCTTCAGCTGAGTCCCCAGAACAAGCAGCTGATGTTCACACTGCACTTGCCTCCTTTCTTCTACTTCTAGCCCTTCTCTCTCTATTCCCCCTTTATATCAAGTACTCTGGTTTTACCATCCCAAAGCTCACATTTGTTTGGCCTTAAGTCTTCAAGGAAACACAGTCAAATTTCAGCAGCATGACCCCAGCCCTTCTTAACAGCTTTTCTCTAAATCACACTTGACTTGAAAGCCATGTAAAACCCCTTCAAAACCTCTCTACAACTCCACAGCACCAACGATGAAATCAAGAGCTTCAACCTTCACCGTTTCACACTTTAGCTGCTTTGTGTACTTGTTCTGCTTCCACAGATTAAAAAAGAAATTATGTTCTCTCAGCTGGTGTCCCCTCAAGAGCACAGGGACACACTCACTGTGGCCCTCAGTGCTGTTGTTTCTCCAGACACCTCAGGCCCATAGAAACTGCAAAAAATCCTCACAGGTCCCAGTGTGTTTAGACCTTGACCCACCCCAGCTCTCAGCCAGCAGTTCTGCTGGTGTTTGGAATGGCAGCAACTCCCACATTTTTGCACCGCAAGCCCTCAGTTCAACACCAATGGAGACACAGGTGCAAACATATATCTACAGTTCACTATTCCTGGGCCTCCTGTATTTCTGGTTGGGGCATTGAGTGATAATTTTACACCTGCTAAGAATCCAACAAAGTGTCAGTAATCCAACAACATGCCCAACTGGCACATACCCAGACTCAGGTGAGATAAGAATTTACACAGATGGGCAACCTCACTCCCTTTCACCTGAAAGCTCCTTTAAATACACAGTTTGGCTGGAAAAACCTTGAAGAATACCAGATTTTTTTGAATCAAAACTGAAATTGCAATTGCTTTCATCAGGCAGCATCAAATTAAAAAGGTAATTCAGAAGTCTTGTGTGATTTAATGACTGTATATAGTTTAACTGCTTGGATTTCTTATTAGTGTCCTTAATTACTGTATTTTAGTTTTCTTGCCATTGCTTAACTAAAAGCATTCTTGTTCTTTATGAGTCAGACAGCAGGTGTACACATAACTTTATGTCAACATCTGATTACTGCTCTTATTGCTCATTTAACTCAGCAAAATATAAAAACTGGGCCATGTCTCCAGAAAAATAAATAAAGGGAGAATGCTGTGGAGTTAAAGCAGAGAAGTTTTTTTAAAAATCAAAACAGGAGAGGTTTTCTTGAATATTTTTTCCAAGCACTGTTGTTATAGGTGTTTCCTGAGGAAGTGACGAACTTCCCCCATCCCATGACTTGCACCCTCCAGCTTTTATTTTAGTTTTTTCTTTAAGCACAGAGTCCAAGAGGTGCAAGCAGGCCAGCACAGTGGACAGTTATTTCACTTTACTGCTTGAATAAACTGATAGGAAGAGAACCAGACTTTGTACTGGAATTCAGTAAAGCAGAGCAGGGCATAGAGGTAGTAAATTGCTTAATTTTAGGCAGGTGCCTTGCTAAGCTGTGCCCTCTACAAGGGGCACAAACCTATCAGTGAAATTAAACATCATTTAGATATTTTTATGAACATGCTTCAGTGCAGGGCTCCTGCAAGTGGAAGCTGGCTGGGAATGGGTTTCTGTTCTGCATTTCCACAGATCCCTGCCCAGCATGGTCAGGGCTATCCACAGTGAGAGGGCTCAGCACACCAGTCCTGTGGTGGGCAACCCTCTGACATGAGGTGAAATGTGGGCCTCAAAGCCAGCCCAGGGTAACTCTTTAAATTGGCCATTTCTATGGCCAGTAATAGACCCAACTCTTGCTTCCTCCAGCCCAAGCTGGGGATCCCAACTTCACATCACAGCTATGTAGATTAACCTCTCAAATTAATACATACCTAGGATGGTGCTGGTGGATTTGTAAAAAAAGGAGAGAAGCCTTAGTTAGCTGTGCTGATGCAGATATTGGGATTTAGTCACTAAAAAAAAAAGTTATTTAACACCTCCCTGCATAAATGAAGTTAGTTCCACAGTACCACACCTTCTCAGTGGAGCATGTCAGCTCAAAGGCTCCACTGCACCTCTCACATTCAGCCAGCAATGGCTTCTTTGAGAGCTCAGGCTGATCCAGGACACAGGCAAAATGCTCTCTTTAGGACTTTGTTGCTGTGACATTCTCAGCAGTCATCATAAATCTTTTGCTGCTTTTCCCCACCTCGTCTTCCTGTTCTTCAAAAACCAGCAGGGCCCATTATCCTGCAGCCTTCACAAACACCTCTCCCAGACATTTACAGTGCAATATTTAGCAGCGGGAAGTTGCTTCTTTGGCAAGTTTCCAAGCTGCTAAATGAGAATTGTTGCAGGAAGGCAATGTTTTCTCCCACTGGGTTAACACCCTTCCCCTCAACTGTGCACAGAGGGGCTCAAAGCCAAGCCTTGTTTCTTGGATACTCCGAGTACCAAGAGATCAGAGAAAAGCAAGGCATAAATGTTGGTTTTCATGCACAGAAGATTCCAGTGAGGCTCAATGCAGAGTATGTCCAGGCAGGATACAGGCCCTGGTGCCAAGCTTTATGCATCCTCAGAGAACAGCTGCCCATGGAACTGACCAAAGAAAAGTGGCAACAGTACACAGAAGGACTAAGCTGTAAATCAGGGCAGAAAGCGAAACTCAGCTCTTAACTTTGTCTTGAGTCACAAAAGTGGGTAGCAAAGCTGTCCTCTGGTGTAACAGTGACTCACCTGCTTTCAGTTCAGCAGAGTGACTCCAGATTGGCACCAGCACTGCTGAGAACACCAAACAAACCAGCAACCCCTACCTCAGCCAAGGTCTCTAGTTAATCAGAACAGGGGCAGCACATTTTGGGAAATGGACTTCCAAGGGCTTTTGCCATTGTTCCTGAGCCAGCATTGATCAGAGAACTAAAAAGGGATGCCAAGTCCTCAAAAGATTTTAGTGTGAGCGATGTAGACCACATGTGCTGAATGGTAAACAGCTCTTGAGGATAAGTATAAAAAGGTCTTTATAGTCCAAGCAAACAAAAGTAAATGCCAGAATCTAAATAAATCAGAACTTTCCAAAAGCCTGGGGCTACCAAAATTTCAGAGCTGAAAGTGTAGCCTTGTTTGTTTCTAAGAAAGACCTGAAGCACATCACGTTATCAGGAGAGGTGACTCTGTCCCATTCCCAGCAGGGCAGCAGTGCCCTTTAATTCTCTTCTCCTTTCCAAGCACCCATTTGGGCAAAATCAGTCCACGATTCTGCTTGAGCCTCCTATCAAAGCTACATGTAGTTGATTACTTTGTAAGGGGGTAGCCAGCAGAGAGGAATATTGCCAATGAAGCAAATACCATTTATACCATTTACTGAACAGCATGGTATGGAATCCAGCAATCCAGTCTGAGCTACACCCCCAAAAACACAGTCCTAATACAGGGAAAGCTTTGAAATACTTTGATTTTCTGCTTTAAAGACATATATGCAAAAACAGAGCTGAAAGGAGGAGGGTTGTTACATTTGGGGACCACAATTCTGAGGACCAAGTGAAAGCACATGGGTTGGAAAGGACTCCAATTTAGCAACCATAAAAGGACTGGGGCTGCTGTGTCCATGTTGAGTATGTAGAATTGTTCCACAAAGATTCTTGGCCCTGTTTCATGCATCCTCACAAGCAGATCCCTTCAGATCAGTGAGGCTTTGTGCAGAAGACTGCCTAGAATTTTAACCCAGTTGGGAACTAAGAGCTCCTGCAGGATAAATCCTCAGGCAAGCATCCCACTTGGCCCCAAGACACATTGCCTCTGTGAAGGCTGATGAATGCCTGCAGCTCTGAGGTTAGACAGATTGGGTTTATTTAAACTAAAGTTTTGGCTGCTGCAGCATAAACTACTACTGCTCATGCAGTCCTGGGGCTGTGCAGGGCTGCTGCCCCCACTTCAGCACAACTGCTGGGGGGCTGCCAGCAGCTGCTGCTGCTCCCAGCCCTCCGAGCACAGTCACTCTCTGCAGATGGCTCTGCAGCACCACTGGGAAGGAGCAGGATGAAATGCAGTCTGCCTGCCTGCTCCCAGCCCAAGCCCCTCCTTCTCTGGCCCACTGCTCTCAGCCTTCCCCATCTCAGTTGTTTTCCCAATGCACTACCCAGCTCTGCCTCACTGATTTCAGCGACACTGCTCTCGGTTTACCCCAGTGTGAGCACACACATCCAATCTGTGCAGCAAGTCCCTGCAGCCCTGCCAAAGCACAACTCCATCTGGAGTGTCCATCTTGGCTGCCTTCAGCTCTGGAGGAGCAGAGAGACAACAAACCTGTGCAAAGGAGAACAAAAAGACATCTGAATATCACCCCTTCCAGCTACCACACAGGTTTGGTCAGCAGCCATCACATATGACCTGAAGCACCAGTTTCTGTTTTTCTTTAGATCATTCAGGAAATTCCCTGAGGAATCATGGCCAGTCTCTACCAGTGAACTTGGTTTATGCGGGCAGGGTCAGCCCAAATCAGGTGCAGGATGAGGCACAGAACATTGCATTTTTCAGTGTCAGTACAGAGACTGTAAAAGATGTTTTGAGATTTGAGATGCTTTGAAATTAGAGATGCTTTGACACTTGAAGCTCTTCTCACCTCATACAACCCACACTGGTACCACATTGAGAATGCAGACAGAAGGCCCATGTCCCTTTCTCACCAAATCCTTAACAAATACACAAACCATAACAGAGTCTACAAATTTGGAAAGCTTGTAAAGCAGCTCCAACACTTTAGTCCTTTTATGGCCCTATGGGTAAACAGAAAAAGTATGGTTCACCTTGAACCTCTTTTTTCCCTCCCTTAAATTCTTTCCAGTGCTGTTTTACAGGTTTGCACAGCCTTGCAAAGAACAGACACCCCACAGCAAACCAGGCATTTAAAAAACACACTAAGCTACCGTGAAGTAAATTACTGACTTAACAGCCAGGCACCTACAGGTATAATTGGGTTCCATTTGAAGAACAAATTAAAGCAATGTGCATATTAGCCCTGAGTCTGCAAGGGGCAGAAAAAGACAGAGTCTGGAAACATTCCAAAATGCACCAGATTAAAGAAGCCCTGCCAGAACAGCTCCCAAAGGGCAGCAGTCACACCAAGTACCAGCTCCCAGGGAGAGCCAGACCTACACCCAACTACATGTGCATGCAGGTTCCCATCAGAGGGGCAGAGGAAGGCTGCCTTGGAACCATAAACTGAAAAGCAGGAGAAGAGACGGGTTGACAAGAACACTGATGGGCACACAGAAGGACAGGGCAGGGCGAGCAGTTAGATGGATATTGCAAATTTTGGGTCATGATGCTTCATACTCTTTTCCTAAAGCCCAGAAACAGCCACACAGACCTCCCTCTCCCAGTATCAAGTCTAGCACTTCAGTATATTTTAGGGCTTTACTTGTACCTCCATCTTCTAAAAAATCCCAGTTTATGTGCTACCAAAGATTGAAGTGGGATAATTCACCTGAAAAACAACCCCAAACCACTCATCAAAAGTTTCTCACAGCAAAGTACTCCACCACAATGACAGTGTGTCTCAGATATACAGCTCTTGCCATTGCAGGAATATTTGACCAGAGCAAGAGTCTCTTCAGGATGTCTCCACAAAAGGAAAGGACCAGTTTCCAGACTGGCTTAACCTCCTCCACTCACACCTCTTCTGCTTGCCATCTTCTTTATGCTGCTGCCAAAGAGGAGAGCAAAGGATGAAATCAATTAACTAGCTGAAAAGGAAAATAAGTAACAGCCACCGAGGGCTTCAAAGTTAATCAAGGAAGTAATTAAGGAACAGCTGAAAGAAGAAGGCATCAAGAAAAGGCAAAATTGTAAAAGAGTCAGATGAAAGTAGGGAGAGAGAATGTACAGCCTAGTAGCAGCTTCAACACTGGTCTTGGACTTTATCCTCCAGTTATTTTTTTCCCATCCTTAACCCTGAAGGAGCAACTTTCCTTCAAACCTATTTAATTTTTGAACTCTGTGCACTGTCAGGGCCCAGATCTAACTGTTGCCTTCCCTCTTCTGACTCAGAAAGCCACTGAAAGTCTCAACACTTGCCTTCCCCAGACAAAACACCTGGAATTCAGCTGTACAACCCAGTCCTAGTTCAGGCAGGCAGCATTTTTCTCGACAGCGCTGCTCACAGTCCTGCCCTGCAGAGTCAAAGGAATTGGATGACTGTGCTGAAGAAGGGCACAGTCAGACTTCTGGCGAGGGGGAGCAACTTGACATGAAATCCTGCTGGAGCAGTGCAGAGGGAGGCCTGGCTGGTGTCAGTTCAGAACATGAGACTGTAATAATATTTGCCCTTGGTTCAACTTCATATACTCTGTACAAAAGCCTCTGTTCAAATAAAGGAATAGCCAGGGAGACATGAACTGAGAAGAGCCAAGAAACCCAAAGCAAAGTCCCAATTCTCTTTGTCTGGAAATCTAGCTGTTTTGGAAAGAAACAAAAACACACCAAAGGTAGACAAGGAAAGTTCAGGACAGACTTCTCGCTGAATTTTCTCAGCTTTCCTTGATGATATTTAAAAAGGAGAGAGCAAGCACATGTGTATTCTACAGAAAGGGTTCAAAATATGTTGGGATTTTTTTCCCCTCATTCAGAGAACCAGTCTGGCTGTCAGAGCAGCCTTGGTTTCCTGGATAAATAAATCGTAGTGTTTTTTTCATAGCCTGCAGGGTGGGAAGGAAAGGACCAGCAGTCGGGCAGTCTAGGCCTTGCACTGCCCCAGTTCTGACCCTGGACAAGTCACTTGCCCCCATGGCTCAGGAACAGTCATGAGGGGACACATGTCACTGCTTTTGCAGCCACCCAAACCACAACACCTTCTCCATCTGCCTGACCTACTTTTGCCCCGTAAGTTTTGAGGGTTCAGCACATTGAATGGTTCCTGATCCTGGCACTTCAGAAAAAAAAAATAGAAGCTGATTGTCAAGAGAAGGGTAAATCTTCTGTAGGGTCAGAGGGATGGTAGGATATAGTAAAATATTTCTCCATCCCTCACCTAGGCCACACTACTTTCAGCACAGCATTCAGATGGGACAGACAGGTTGGTCCCTCAAGAGATGGCTGAGCCTATTATGCACCACTAAATATTATCAGGCACTCAGTTTTGTCATATGAATGCTGGTAACCAAAGCTTTCTGGGCAACAAACACCAGTGCTGAGGCACCAATATTTAGGATTTTCCAGTTGACGGTGTTTTTCCAAACAGGTTTGAGAAGGTCCAGGCAGGCTTACCTGCCTCAGACACTACCTCTTTCTCCTTGAGGTGTATTTACCCAGATGGCAGGTGTTTTATATTTCAAAAAACATTCATTGAGTAGGAAAACATTTGTACAGGCAGGTTCACCTCAGAGGAGTTATTTGAGTTCTCCCTGTTTTGTGGGAACAAAGAGCCTTGCACTTAGCCCTGGAGTTGCTCACTATTACCCTGTCTAACATGAGACCACGTTGAGCCAAGGCACCGATGGGGACAGCTGCCAGCTCCAGGGGGGCACCGTGCCAGGCATGTGGCACTGCGAGGCTGATGTTATGGATACCTTGCCTAACAATCCAGATGTGACTTGGATAGGTGCACAAGAAGCAGCTCCATACAGCTGTAGCTGCAGGTATGATTTATTTTATTTTGAATGCTAAAAGAAAGATGCTCAGCCCTCCGGCCTCCTGGAGGGCTGGGGAGAGCAGGAAGCCCAGGTCAGCCACAGCAATTCACAAACTCAGCAGTGCATCACTGACCATCCCATGAAGCAGCAGCTCTGCCAGACTCCTCCAGACACCTGCTGCTCACCTCAGATAGGGACAAGAAAGGGCCAGCCTTGAAAAGGGCTGAGCCTGAAGCAGACCCAGCCAGGAAAGCAAGTAAAACCTTGAGGGTGCTGTGACCTAAAAGGCTGCAGTTATTCACAATAATTCCCTTGCTAACAGGGCATCTTCTGCATAAAGGTTTGTCAGGGAGCACCAAAGGTTTGCTGCTTCCTCTGGGACAGGGAGACAAACATCAAACAGAGGGTAACAAGGTAGCAAATGCCACACCTGTGCCAGCCAGTCCCAGCCCCACAGCACCTGAGTGGAGGGAGCAGGGCAGACACAGAGATAGCAGCCAACCTCTCCTGAATCCACAGGCTGATGGGACAGCCCTGAGGTCAGGCTGGGAATTCAGGTCAAGGTCAGACACAGTCCAGGCATCACCAAGCAAGTCCACAGTGACAAGGAACATCCAAGGTCAAGACAAGAACAGTCAACAATCCAGGGACCACACCAGCAAAGTCCACTGGTGGGCACCAGAATTGCTTGTTGGAGGCACAAGCACAACTTCCCAGAACTCAAGGAGGAGCCTGGATCTGAGCTTAAATGGAGTCAGGGGGCCTGTAGGCAGAGAGTGTGGCTGGAGGCCCCAGGTGAGGCAGGTCAGGGCCATTAAGGACAGGTGATGCACTCTGGGCTAATGACCACCTGGAGTGGGGTTAATGATCACCTGGAGCATGGCTGCAGCTGGTGGGAGCAGGGACAGCAGCAGTACAGGAGCTAAAACACACAAGGACAGAATTCAGCCTTCATGATGGCAGTTGATGCTTTAAGTAACTGAAGAGGGTGTAGTTATGTGAGGACCTATGAAAAAGATTTTCTTATGTGAATTGTTATTTTTTTATACGACTTAATCCTGCTCTCTGCTAAAATGTGTTGCAAAGGAGCAGGATGTCTTCTGTTGTACAACTGGAAAAAACGAGGCACAGAGAAGCTTCAGTGACACAGCTACTCCAGCCACCTGAGGGATCCCAGTCTAGTGCTCTGCTATATCATGTTGCCTTTAATTTTATTTACACACTGCTCTCCATTCTCGTAAGTCAAGATGTGAGACCTAAAATTATCCCCTAGGTTTGCTAACGTTTGGAAACTGGAAGCAAGCCCTGTCACTCTAGCCTGTGTCTAAAGAGCCAACTCATTTGTCTTGTCTGTAGCTTTTTTCTTTTGATCTCCAGAGCTTTTCACAGTTCAGTTGCTCTCCAGAGATGACTTGTTGCAGTTTGCTTTGGTCTGAACTGGGCTTTGAAAGTAAGGACCAGGATGCACCACAATTCTGCACAAGTTTGAGGAAACAGCAGGGTAATTTATGAGACAAACTGCTAGCCTTCAAAGGATAACATCTTTTCAGCAGAAGTCCCTCTTCTTCAAAGGAAAAATTGCCTTTGCCTTGTGAACTTGCATTTTTATATATATACATATAAAAAATATTTATTCTACACCCACCATGTCTGTGGCACGATGTGTGTGTAAAGGCAAATGTAAGCAATTGCCCTCAGAGTGTTGCTAGAGATGTTGTCTGAAGGTGACTGCTCCCAACCCCTCTGCAGTTTAAAGAGAGATTGTGACATGCCCTGTGGAAGCAGCCAGTGAGGGCTGGCCTCCCACTGGGCAGGCTGGAGCAGGAGCAGACAGCCCACCAGCATCTGACAGAGGAATGGAACCTGTGGGAATGATCTGACAGCAAGGAGTCTGCAGGGGAAACAAGCTCAAGCAGACAATTAGAAAGACACAAACAGCCTGGGAATAGCCTGGATGGCCATTGCAACGATCCCAACCCCATCTTTCCCTCCAACATGTTCCCTGTTTTCCTAAGGAAAGCTGCATCTTTACACAAAGTGCCTTCTTCTGAGTGCTAGGACAATGAAAATGGATCACAGGTCTTGTTGGAATTAGTCCTAAGATGGGAACTCAGCCATTCTGGAGCACAGATGGGGTCAGGTTGGGTTTTTCCCTACAAACAGGAGAAGCCATGTGGTTTTCGTATAATTTGGAACATTTTCTTACAGAATGAAGATTGATTAGATGCCTGGAGTTCCCCAGAAACAATGTTGATAGTGTTAGCAGCCTGCACACCACAAGAACCCATTCATAAAAAAAATCCTCATTTTTAAATTTATTTTTTTTAACTTTATGTTCTTGGAAAAAGACGCTTATTGAGTAACTATCAGAGTTCCTCTTTCATCACCTTGTCATAAATCCCACAGGCTCTGAATTCCTTTAACAATCTCTCAGTTAAATTGTGACCTGCCTATTCTAATAAATAAACCTTTTTTTTTTATTCCTCTCAAAAAAGAGCTGGAAACAGCCAAGGAGTTGATCGCCCTTGCCCCCACTCTGAGTTCTGCTAATTGAGACATCAAAGCAGATGGAAAATCAAGGCTGTGTCTGTACAATCCCTGGGCATTAACCTCTCTTGACCATTTTCAAACAGGGCAATTAACTTTTGCCTACACAGATCCCCCTCTGAAGTTTCAGCCACACATTATATTCTTCTATGACTATTTATGTGAATGATGAAACAGCCTCTGCCTTTCACCCTGAGGTGGCTGTTTCTTGGGGGCAGGTGATGGTTCCTTGGGTGTATTTCATGCAAACTGACACCCCAACCCAGTTCCAAACCAAGACATGCTGCTGCTGTAAGGTTTGGAGACCTTTTTATCATCTTCACAACTGCACTCACAGGTAAATTTGACACTGCAAATTGTCAAGGTTGGAGATGATATTGGTGTTACGGGTAAATTAATGAAGGAATGGCCTAAAATTCATAGACCATGAGAATGCACTTGAAAAATAATCCCTGGGCAGAGAGGAAGAAGTTTCATCTTAACTCCAGTGGATTGGTGTGTTGCTTCCTTATGGAGACCTGCAGACTATTTAAACATTTCAAAGAAACACAGCAATGGCTGCATAATGGCCATTCTGTGGTGTGGATTTGCCCCATCCTAAAGTGACCTAGACCAGAAAGCTCAGCCATGGAGCAATATCTAATTCACATGGAGCCCCATGAATACAAACATTTCACTTACATCCTGAGAAAAGATAGTGCCAGGTCCCCCCCCAGGGACCACCAAGGGTCCTCAGCACTTTTGTAGCTGGTTGGACAGGGTACCATATGTGTGCCCACGTTATATGGAGCAAACAGGACGCATAAATTAATGTTGCCCTTAGGCAAGAACAAATCAGGTGCTGCTTGTTTTCTCTCTAATTTGCTGGCATAGTTGCTGTGCTGGTGAGGAACCCCAGCAAAGCCCCCTGGCACATTTTCACTCATATTTAGCTCAGGCTTCTGAACACTGAGCATTCAGGAAGGGAGACTGAAATGGGACCGGGCTTCAACGAAAAGCTGGCCCCTAACACACACACATTTAACTGCTCTATTCAGTGAACACATGATTGTGCTTAGGACAATATGCTGCTCCCAAAAAGGGTTTCCAGGTTTCCCTGTAGAGGGGATGGTGGCAAAGCACCAGTGACGGACATGGCTCATAAGCCCCATTACTCCAGAGTTTCTGCCTCTCCCTGTCAGACAGGACAGTCCCATTAAGGCAGATGCAAATACAGCCTTAGAATAACTGTGTGTAACCTGTCACTGATTTAGAGGACCTGGGTTGAATTCTGTAGGTTCAGGGAACATCTGTGGTAAAGGGCAGAAATCTGCAGCTTTCCCTCTTGAGGTGACGAGTCATGTCACATCCCTGGGCACTGCAGAGTGGAGGTGTGACTTGCCACCAGCCCTGAATGTGCCCCTGTTGCCCTTCAGCCCACAGTAAGCCACAGGACATCTAAGCGAGATCCTGACTCAGCCAAGCATGTTTGGTGTGTTCTTCAGTGCTTCAGTGACGGGGAACAGTGTGTGGTGCTCCCTGCAATGTATGACCACGTGAGCACCTGGCTCCTGCTTTTAGACTTAGCCTGTTTGTCCATCCAGGGGATGCTTGGAAGTGACTCCCACTTCTGGCAGGAGTCCCTCAAAGCCATGCTCTGTCAGGACCCCAGTTCTCCTTCTCCACCCCACGTTTGGGGGGGTTGGCTCACATTCAACCCACAGTGACCCCTCTCTTGCTGTGGGTATCCAAGTCCTGGAGAAAGAGCCCAACCATCATACTCGGCTTAGGAGGCACAGACCAGCACCAGAGCTTCTCTCCAAAGCTTCCTGGCAGGCTCTGAGTTGGAGGAGACAGAGGGAAAGAAGAAATTTGAAAACACCCTTTCCCCTTTCAGAGCAGTGTGCTGGAAATTGGTCTGCCTGCCAGCTCCTGCGGTGTAGTTGCCAGGCAGTAGTACTGCTCTGCAGGCCAGGATCAACAAACTACACATTTGTATTCTCACCAGGGCCAGCATTATTACTGCCACAACTTAACACCCTGAAACAGGGACTGCTGCAGCTGGGAGAGCTGTCTTGGGAATCAGGAGCATTGCAGTAACCAGTTGATGAAGGACCCACAGAAAAGAGTGTTGGCTGCAACCTCATGGGTAGGACAAACTCTCTCCTGTTGTGGAGAGAAAACAAAGTGTCTGGTGTCCAGATGGATGGAAGAAGATGTGTAGGAAGGAAATGAACCAATTAATTGAAGATGGAGCCCTCTGGATGGACTACCACAAACATGGCTTCAGCAGGATGCTGTCACTAGCACTGTGGGAATTAGGACTGGCATCCACCACAGTCTGTGGGCATAAGCAAATCCACTGCCACCTGACTAAGAGGCTCTTAACTTTCTCCTCATCACCTTGTCTCTCTCTCTCTGCCTTCATATCCTGACATAGTACAACCACCTCTTCACTGTATCCTCCCAGATCCCATTGCCAACCATGCTGCTTCTTCACTGCAATTTTCTTTTTCAGAAGAGCAACCCCCCAGAGACTGACCCCAGGAAGGGTCCCCAGAGACAAATCCATGCAATTTTCTGTACACACATTTCCCCAATTGAATCAAAGATGCATGAGACCATGAAAATAGCATAAATTTGACTACATCTACTACATCAAGAATACCAAATACACATCATGCAAACAAGAATTATTGTTTCTTTTGAATCCATGCAGTGTTGCAGAAAATGTGGCTGCTCATACAATCTCAGCAAGTGACCAGTTACTTGTGTTCAGCCAAGGAGTCATCAGCCAGCAAGCAGTACCAGACACAAATAAACTCTTGTGGCAATATGAATCAAATTGAGATGCTGGAAGCACTTTGCTTTTTCCATGCGCAGATCTGACTCAGGCCATGGCAGAGAGCTGGAGAAGGCTCCAGGTGAAAGGGTTTAGGCAAGCTAATTACAGCATGAGGTTCACTGTCACTATTTCACAGCAGTCCATTCAAGTGCACAGTGGTGGGCAGGGTGAATGAGAGGATAGAGAGTCATTGTGACCAAGGGTTTTCTTCTCACTCTTGATTCCTGTGAACCTCTCAGAACATGAACAGGATACAAACAAGGAAAAGTGCCAAATCTGTGCTTTAAGCAGTTCTTATTCTCTTCTTGGACAGCCCCTTTTGCTGGCCCCCATGTCTACTGCTGCAGACAAACTGCATCATGGAGGGACCTCCCCATTTCCTTGGACTGAGGATGACAGTCTTACATATTCCAGGAGCTTTTACTGCTGAAAAACTTCTTGAAGAGAAAACCAGATCATCTCTTGAGACAACATTTTGCATCTGAACCTTCTGGGGTTGATGCTTCAAAGCGAAGTTCTTCATCAAGAGCTCTTAACATGGAACTTGTGGGACACCATCTTATCTTTGCTTATTTCAATAAACAGCTAAAGATTCTCTGGCCACAGAGGAGGCCAAATCACCTCATCACCTCTCTGCCAAGCTTGTACCCATGCACCATCGTGGTGACTAAAAAGCTCTGGATGGCTCCAAATTAGGATTTATTTTTAGGTTTCCAGGCTGTGTATGCTCCTGCCAAAAGAGCCTGGTCCAAAGTTTATTCAAGTCCATGATAAAAATGTCTAATGGCGTGAATGACCTTTGGATCAGCTCCAAGACTGTGCACTGATATTAGCACTGGGGCTGGCTGGGGATTCCCTTTGGGAAGGCTGCCCAGTGAAGAGGAGGTTTGCACAAAAGTGAAATTTTCAAGGAGAAAAACATCCTGATTTTGAACCCTCTTTCCTTTCACAATAAAGAAATAAAAATACACTTCTCTTTTTTCTCAATTAAGAAAAGTCAAGAAGAAGCATTTTCTTCAGGGCCAGTTGGAACAAAATCAGAAACTATGTTTTGGTTTGAATGTGTTCAATAAACCATTAAACCCTCATTTTCCTATAAGTACATGGCCTCACCGAGCTGGGGTTTAGATGTCTCATCTTTCCTGCAAGCTGTTTCCTCGAGGACTCCATCTGCCATGGTGCAGAGTGGACTCAAAGGTCTGTGAGATGTAACAGCAGGTACACATTGTCCCTTGAAAAAATACAGGTATTAAGTTACTGGATTAGAGCTGCTAGAAGGAAATACAATTCCAGGCTGATGTTCGAGGTTGAATGGAGTTAAAGCAAAGCTTTTAGGGTTAATTGAACAAATTAAAGTGAAACACTGCAATTTGGAGCATACCAAAACTTTTGATCAAAAAATTGATCAAAACTCATTTCCCTCTGCAAACCAATTTTCTTTTTTAGATTGTATTCCATGAAAAATTTGGAAACATTGGTATTTCTTGACAGCCAGAAACAAAGGTTTCAAGGGAACAAACCTCTGTTTCACAGCACTGCAGTTTGTAAGAAAGCAAGAAAGGTGAGGAAGGAAGGAGATATGAGAAGCTTAGTGCTCTGTAGCTGAAAAGTCCTGCAGAAATGAGCACCAAACATCCATGCTCTCTCAGCAACTGTCTACCTTCATATTTCCAAGATCCTTTCCCAAGATAACAGGTAATTCCTCAGGGAGGACAGAATAAAGAATCCCCAGCTGATGAGAGACAGTTTGAGTAACTATTGCCCTGAATGCCCCAGCTCACCATGACAAGAACACATCTCTAGGGCTCTGTAGGCTCTCTCAGACCTAATTTGAGCTTCACTGCATCACTCTCTTCCCTGGAGCTGTTCATGGTTCAAGGGAGGCCAGAATTCATTCCTGTCTCACTCGCCACCCAGCTGACAGGGAGTGTGAAAGCGAAGTGGCATGTGCAGCGAGTACTGGGAAAATCACCTTTTGATCTCGTTGAAGGTGGTCCTCAAACCAGGTCATGCTTGAGAGAGCTGGCAGGGAAAATAAGGAGAGGCTGGACTGCAGCTGTCTGTGTTGGGGCGGTCTCCAGTTCAGAAGTATATTTGCCTTTCTCTCACTGCCAAATTTAGAGCCTTTATAAATACCACACCTAAATAAAATGGAATAAAATAAATGATCCGTTTCAGACACCCCACACCCTTCAATCACCCTCCATAAGAACATCCAAGGGCTGCAGGGATAGATGGGGGCAGATCTATTATTGAGAATAACCAGTCTAGAGAGGAAAACAATTTATGCTAGGTCTGGAGCAAGGATAAGGTTCCATTTCCTTCTTAGAAACAAGAGAACAATGTCAACCCAGAGCCTGCTGTGCAGTCATCAGTGGCTTCCACAGCACAGCTTGCAACCTGCAGCAGCACACAAGGAGTCAGGGCAAAGCATGGGAGAGCAACCAGCCCCTTCCCTGTCACTTGCCCAGTGACAACATTTCACAAGTATTCCATCCCATCCTCACTGGTAAGTCTGTTCCTTCATGTGCACGGTTCTGTTTTGCCATGAAGCACAAAACAATTTGCTGCTTATTTGGCAAGATGCCTTTGTACTGTGAATACTCCTGGGTCCCAGCACAGACTGAGGGCTATTTCCTGGTGTCTTATGCTCAGAGCCAGATATTTGTCAATTCCCAGCAGGTCCAGATATTTAGCCACCTTTTCTGAAGAAAAACAGAGATGAGATGCAAGACAGTTGCAGCCCTAATTAGCTCTGACCCAAGTGTGGTTCAAAACACATCTCATAGCAGAAGATAGTGCCATTCACCTTCAGACTGGACCATGGAACTATAATGTCAGCTGTAAATACAGTGTGGTATTTATAGTGCCTTTTTATTATTGCTATTATTATTGTTATTATTTTCCTTTTTACCTGGGGACTGAGTGTTTGGGGACTGTGGCAGGAGAGGTCTGTACATCTGGAAAGCGTCAGATTTAACGCCCGAAGTCATCAGCCCAGGTCAGCTAAAAGTACATGTTTGCTTCCAGCAGCAGCTGTGCAAACTCCTGTTGCCTTGGTTGTGCAGGGCTTATGTAAAGATTCCTCAAAGACAGTGCCCTCTTTGTGAGCCCATAGCTCTGCTGATCCCTGGCAATTCCAACCCCAGTTTCAAAAAGAAATGGGCCTAAAATGGCACTCCCACCGCAAACAGATGTATTTCAGCCTCTGTCTAAGGCAGCATTCATTTCATTATGAAAAGGAAAACACCATAATTTAGGGTCACACGTCTCCTGCCTGTCAGTCAGGCACTGCCAGCTATTTTTACAGCATCCCAGGGTGTTGTGGCAGTCTAGAGAACAAGTGACACACCTTTCCAAAGGTTGTTCAGAGTGATACTGCTCAGTGAGAAGCTCTGAGGTCCAAGCTTTGGGTTTGTCCCTGATTTTTATCTTGAGCAGGCTTGAAATAAAATCTCTCTGTATTGCACATTGATTTTCTTTGCTTCCCATTGCTTCATGGACTTGCCCTGCACACTGTAAAATCCGTATTGCAGGTTCAGTGTTAGAACTCTTGTCATGGTGCTGTGGTGTGTGGGTGGAGCAGACAGACCATGAGGACAAGCTCCTGCACACCAGTGGCCAACAGCTGAACAAAACTATACCTACTGCAAGAGAAGCCAAATTTCACTCACTGGCTTCAGGAACTGTCAGCTGCTTCTGTTCTATATTGAGATTGAATCTGGGCAATTTATTTAACCTCACAAGCAAAATCATAATTAAAAACAATCCAGTAAAACTACTGGGCATTGGAAAGAGGCACAGAGAGCCTACAGAAAACAATCCCAAGCATCCCTGCCTTGCAGACAAATATTGTATCTGCAATGCAAACAGAAGACCTCCATATTTACAGTTTGGTGGGAGTTTTGATCATGTAATAGCTTAAGGGTTCAGGCCACTGCTAATTAAAGCCACCAAGAGTCTTTGCATTGATTTTAATGAGCCTGAAACAAGACTGGAACATACAGCATCATACCAAGAATTCGAAGTGGAAAAAAACCGCAACTCTGGTAAAGGTCTAGTTTTGGTCTTTCTGAAAGTTGAATGCCTGAAGGGACTGTGCTGCTCTTGCTGTGCCATTTCAGCCTCCATGGGCAAAACATCCTGCTGAGCCCCTCCCAACAGTGCCAGAGCTCCCCATACAGAAAAGTCTGCTGGCAGATTTAATTACAATAATTGTATGACAGTTAATAGTACATTGGAGAGAAAGTGGGCAAGAAAGCACAAGGGAGCAAAATCCAGATGATCAATCATCCTTTTTCCTGACACTGTCTGTACATGGGTTGTTTTCACCAGGAATATACACCTAATTATTGCCCAGATTCCTTGGTTTTAAAACATCATTTCTATGGCAAATACCATTAGTTACTGTACAGTGGTGATTTAAAGCTGAAAACCTACTGTGACCTGAATCAAAAGACAGATTAACTTATCTGCTTTAACAAGTAGTTGCTTGAAGTCTTACAGGAAGCACTGTATGTACCTACCTTTCATATGGCCAGTAATTGCTTTTCCTGTTACTTTCTATGAGAGAAATACAAAAGGAAATGGGTGCTGGGTGCATAGTGGGGATTGGGTTGTAGTGCTTTAAACTGCAGGTCATTAATTCAGGGTAATTTAGCTGATGACTCCAGTGGTCTCAGTTCAGCTGTGAGGGGAGAGGTGACCACACCTGGCCATCTACCAATGCTGAACCCTTGATGGCAACTCAGTAAAAGCAGAGAGCTTTTTCTGCCCTGCTTGCCCAAGCCTGGATCCTGTGCTGAGATCTACTGGCTCAGTCCCACGTGTTCAGCAGCTGAAACAGCACGGGCAGACCCCAACAAGAGGTGCCCAGGTCAGTCCCTCTGAGCATCACACAGAGGTCAGGCTGTCTCTGTCTGATTATTACAGAAATCAGAAAAGGCTGAGTAGATTTCCAATGGTACAGGGTTGCCCCTGGATAGCCACAGAGGGGGGCTGTGTGTGAGGGATCTGCTAAGAGTCTGCTGAGGAGGACAAACAAGGAAACTTTTCAGCAAGTGACCTCTAACAGTGAATTTACAGAGTTCCAGCAGGTATGGAGCAAGGAAGGCTCCATTCTCAGCTCCCATTCTTCCCTTAGGAGACATGCTCAGATCATGAAGCAACTGGTTTTCAGTGGGATATTAGCTCAGACATGGAAATCACAGACTTTTAATTTGAAGTTAGGACAATGAGTTCTGACCAGGGTTTTTTTCCCATTTGTGGCTCTCAGCAACGATGCAGCTCCTGTACAGTGAATTTAAGCTGACTAGAATTGCTTTTCTTGGTTTCCTTCCACAAGTGACAGGTTGACAGCTACTGCTCTTGGAAGGAGACGGCCTTCCAATCCTCAGGTCACCATATGGTGCCAAATAATTTCTTTCATGTCATACCTGATTTAGAGCACGAGGAAATGGAGCTAAGAGACCATCTCCCCCATTGTCCATCACGTGTCACTGTGTCATGCCCTGTTTTCAACATGCCCCATCTCAACAGGCAATTTGAGAGCTGTGGTTGTCCTTCCAAGCTTTATAAATGTGCTAAATGGAGTGGATAGCTGGAGGAGAAATGTGCCGTTGACTGTTAGATGTTACAGGAGGGAATAATGTGTCGTAAATCAAAGAGACACAACACTATCACAACAGGATAGCCAAGAATAGGAACTATAAGAGTTCTTATAATGACACCTATTTGTTGAGTCAAGAATTTCATCTGTAAGCTGTTCACTGAGGCTTTACATCTCTGCTCCGGTCCTGCATTCTAAATGATCATTTACAAAAAAAAACAACCCTGAAAAATGTGGGGTTTGGGGATTTTTTCTTGGGGAGAATTATCCTCAGTTTTCCAGGCTTCTCCCATTTTTTTAAAAATTCAAGAAAATCTTAGCTGTGAAACACTTGCTTCTTTTAGAGTTTTTAATTCTTCAGAGTACTTTTTGGTGTGCTCTTGTTTTTCTTTAACCACACACAGAACAGAAG
Organism: Pithys albifrons albifrons; assembly: GCF_047495875.1. NCBI lineage: Eukaryota > Metazoa > Chordata > Aves > Passeriformes > Thamnophilidae > Pithys > Pithys albifrons. The sequence continues at coordinate 5,461,384 of NC_092474.1, read as the reverse complement.
GGTCCTTCCCACAGTGGTATTTTCCCTTTCTTATCACAAGAGCAAGCAGGCTAGAAAAGCAGAATTAGGAAACACAGTGTATGTCTAGAAATCAGAGAGGGCAAACAAACCAGCAGAGAGTCACCTCATTCCCAGTCTCAATGGAAGAGTATTTGAAGGAAGCACAATAGATGACTTAGCATATTGTATTCCTCCACATGCTGTTTCTTCCCCTGCTTCCATTGCACCTTCTTCAGGCTTTTGTTGCAGGTCACTGTACACAGCAGGGAGGACAAGAACTACTCAGCCTCCCTCCTTTCTTCCTAGCATAGCACTTGGTCCAAATGAACAAAGTAAGACAAGACTCAGTTTGGATCAGAAAGAGCTCACCTGCTCTCCAGGTGGGGTGTTAATCCAGCCCTGCATTCCCTTTTTGGCAACAGACCTCACAATACCCTCACAGCAACCTCCCAGCCTTAAACACCATGAGGTGCAAGTACAGTTAATCTCCAAATGCTTTACTTGCACCATAAAACAAGGCACCAGTCTTATTCCCATTCTGCACTTGGACCCAGAGGCACGGTGGACTTGAGCCAAGAGGGGTCTGGAACGTCCTGCCACTGCCTTCCAAACAGGCAGCCCATTTGGCCTCCACTAGCACTGGGCAAAGCCTCAGTTCTTCATGTTTGATGCCTTATTCAAATCCTGCGGCAGTCCCTCCACATGCCAGTTTGGTGCAAGAACAGGCCCATTGGGGTTGCAGAGCATTCCCTGCAAGCGGGCAGAAGGGCCATGTAAAAATCAAATCCACATGACTGTAGTTACAGGCAACCAAAGAGAGGGTTGCTCTTCCAAGAAAAACTTTTCCATGTAAAAGAATTCTTAATCTCCCCTTTGACTGTCATTGTTGAAATGATGGCTTCACAGGCTTGAAATTTAAGACCCTATCGGCGTCTTTTCTGTTAGCTGTGATTTATGAATGGTTTCGCTGTTGATTATCCTCCAACATTACAGCACAGCAGCCCTGACAGACAAGCAGAGGAAATTTCACAGGATAACAGGCAGCTCCTTCTCCAGGGCAGTGAGGTAGGGAGGTGTGTTTGGACTCCAGTATGTAACGATATCAGCAAATGCCAACTGGACCCCACAAGTAATCAAATACTCATCATGTAATGCCCTACACAAAGGCAAGCAGGGTCAGCAGAAGTTTTGATGATGATTTTTTTGTGCTTCAGATCCTTTGCTCATTTTGTAATACAGCATTCAGTTGGGGTTTTTTGCCTTGATTGTGGCACTAACAGTACAAACTGCAGTCAGTGTGAGAAGGCAGCATTTTCATACAATCCTGTGTATGTTTTTCAAAGACCATCTGTCTTTACTGCAGTTGCAAAGTCTACTGTCTTGTCTGGGAGATGCACCATCTTTTTCAGCCTATTCAAAGGAAATTTTCTTCCTTTGATTTATTGCCAAGAACAGGCACTCCTGACCCCGGAAAAGGAGATTTTTGTGCTTTTTGTTCCCATTTCCTGCTAGACAGTTTGTTCCAAGTCACAGCTAGGAGGGCTGTTTGTCTGGTCAGGGTAGCAGGACCAGAGCAGGTGCAGCCATGACTTGAGGGCGCTGTGGCCTTCACTGGAGCAGACAATCAGGACTCAGAGTCCAGGCTGAAAACATTTGTGATGCAAGGGTTGCCTAAAAATAAATGAGTAGACCTCAGGAGGTGATTTTATCTTTTGATAAATGGCCTCTGCTTTTCAGGCAAAAAGGTTCCTTTGATTTGAACTCTGCCATACTGCCCTGCAAAATGAATCATTATTGTGGTTTCCAGGTCTAGCACTAGGGATGTGCTTCCTGCTCTTTGTATCACATCTGGACCTCTGCAGCGAGCAGTGGAATGCCACCCTCATGCTCTGGATCATTTTGGGCTTAGGTGAACAACTCCATAGTGAACCAGGCAAGAGTGGTCTGGGCCTGACGTACCTGGGTCCTACTCTTTGGTCATATTCCCTTCAGTGATGCTGCTGCTTCAGTGCCTTTCAACACTATTGTGGGGAACACATGGCAGAGAGAGAAGGCTGCATTTCTTTGGAGGGAACCAGAGAGCACAGTTACATCCAACCATGGCCCGAGCCGTTCTTACTGGGACTGGTTACGCTGTGGGTGTTCCGAAGGATCGGGTTCGACACTGAACCAGGATGGACATTCCTAACATTCTTCCCATTTTGCCACCCAGCCTGCTTCAGAAAAAGTCTTGATGTAGGTGTTTGTATCCTGTCTCTTTCTTCCCTCACTGTATTTGTCTTTCAAGCCTGGCAGCAGTGGAAGGAAACTTAGCATGTGATGCTGACACTCTGCCATGTCTGTGGGACGGCAGATTCCTAAAGTGCTCAAATCTAGCTAAGAGAATAGCTAGGAAAACAGGAGGCAGAGGACTCATAAAAGCATGGAGAGGCTTGAATCCCAATGGATTCAAGGAGTGATAGCAGCTTTTATCCAGAAGCAGGGTTGGTCACAGCGGGAAGACTGTCTGTGTTCCTCTCTCATTACCTCCCACCTGTTTCTGGATGGGACCTGGGGATTGCATGTTATAACAAATAGATCAATAAAAAAAAAAAGAAGTTGGAGAAGCTCTGAGAAATGTGTGCTTCAAAAACTCCTCTCTAGTTGATGCCAGAACTGCACCTCTACCTGAGATTAAATCTTAATAGATACAGTCCTGCCAGAATTTCCCCTAGTTTTCTGCTACTTGACTTCCGACTCCTTATTTACAGTTGTTTTATACTCAAATTCCTATCTAGGCAGGGTTATTCCTTCAGAGTTAGTGCTGGCAGTGGAGGCCACTGTGCCTTCACACACTGCTGCCCTTGTACCACTGTGCTTGCACCTGTTTGTCTGTACTCAGCTGCTTCAGAAAACTCCCCTCCAGACTTTTCCTTCCTCTTGTCCCACCATATACACAAGGGCCCAGTTTCCCTGTTCCCAAGCCAAGACACAGGAATGTACCAGTCCCTAGTGATTCCTTCCAGCAAATTAAGAATTGCTGAACTAAAGAGGTTTTCAGTAAAGCAACATGGCCTCAACTGAAAAAACTTGCATTTGTTGTTTTTCTCCTTCAGTAGGGCACTGTGCAATATTTACATCCTGTTTCACTAGATCTAATTCTATACTATGCCATGGATACACCTGTGTCTGCACACTGTATCCTTCACTGAGATTCCATTCAAGCTGATTTTCACTGGCCAAGAGCCGGATACTGTGGCTCCAGGAGGACTCTGACCAAAAAAACGAATCATTTCCATCACAGCCACCAGGACAGGAGCATTTCTTACCACCTGCATGCCCTGTGCTCCAACTTGGGTGAGCAACCTACTCCTAACTTTAAACAGAATAATAATCATAATTGTAACAACAACAATAATACCACCATAACATGTGTGCACACATGCACTGCAGAACAACAACAACAACAACAACTATAATAACAATACCACCATAATACGTGCACACACATGCCCTGCAGAACCCAGCAGGAGTTTTGCCAGTCATAAGTGAAGTCAATACCCCTACCAGTGCTTGGGGATGCTCAGCAGTGCTTAGTGTTTCAGCTGTTTAGAGCTCAGCAACTGTGAATAACCACTTCTGAGCTGAACATGTGTTGTACTGAAATACACATTTAAAAATATGTATTATTTAACTCCAGGAAATATTGCATTGCAGTTTCTCAAAACAAGAATCAGAAAAAACACCATCTCCCTTCAACTGCTCCCCAAGCTAAAATATACCTTTCTAGGACTAAAGGACAGTGCACTCACCCCTGCCCAGTGTCTCTTTGTCCTGCTCCTTTTTCCTCCGTGCAGGAAAGCAGCTCTGAAGACACTCCTTCCCCTTGTACATACGGTCTTGCCAGTTCAGGAGAGGGGCAGGGGAACAGGGCTGCAGGGGAACTGCTGGGCTGAATGCCTGAGTTCACAGTGTTAACTGGCCAGAGAATCCTATTACATGATAGGTAGCAAGCCAGGGACTAATTTATGGAAATTTTGACCTTTGGTCCCCTTTGACATTTTCAGATCAGCCATAGCCTGTGTGAGACATTAGAGCCCTTACAGTAAGGGGCTCTAAATCAGCCTGTGCAGCTGCTGGAGCCAGCGAGCGGGTCAGAGGTAAGAATTCACTGAGGTTCGTGTGTGGGCTGCTCGGTGCCTGTTTGACATTTACAAATCAGTGACATTCCTCTGCACAGCTCAGTGCATACAAATCACTTCAGTCACTCCAATGAGGGCCCCTCATTTCAGTCAAAGGTGGATTTGGGCATCCTGGGCCTTTCCTTTTGATTTGAGCACGACTACATCTAAACAAATCCAGCTTTACCACCCTACAGTGTGACCTGCTCCCTTGGGGGGATGGAGTGTGGGTACTTTTACATTCAACCCAAACTCCCAGAACTTTGTGTCATCTTTACGGCTTGGGTGTGAAGCCTTCACCACTTGATGCAGTACCCAACCGCTCACATTTTCCTCAGTTGCCACAACAAATGTTGTGTTTGTCGGTTCTGTAGCACTAACAGACACAGTCTCATTCCACTGGGTGCTAGGCCAAGAACTCAGACCAAGACGAGGTGGCCAGTTGGATTTCAGCAGTTTCCCATGGAAACCTATTTGCCATGAATAAAGCTCCACCAGGCTGTATGAGTGGGCTTGCCCCAGATTTCAGAGTCTAGACTCTCTGAGAGAGAAAACATGATGAGAAAAACACAACCAAAGCTGTGGACAAGATAACGTTGGCGCCAGCCAATTATTGTGCAATAAATGACCATATTGGCTTCAGACTGACCTGTTTAACTGCTGCTGCTTCCCCGAACCCTGAAGGGATGATATGAACTCCACATTTCCCTCAGTGCTGCCATACTCTGCTCCCCCTGGCTAGAGGCTATGCTGGCATTTGGGATGCCTTCCCATGGTGTTTATGGTTGTCTCGAACACACGATAGTTGGGATAGGAAGGCCACATCCTTAGCTGTGGACCAGCAGCTGTGGAACCAAAGAAAGGTGTGACGGTGCAGGAGGAGGCATGAGGGCCACCATGAGGGTATGGTGGCACAGGGACCCACTGCCTTGGTGAAGCCACCTCAAAGCAAAGAGAGGTGATGGCTCTCGAGATAAGCATCTCTTCCCTCATGCCCACATACACTGAAGGGAAGAGCTACTTTGGGGAGGTGCGGGTGAAAGAAGGATGAAAATCAGAACTGGGGGGAAAATCAGATATAGGTGAGGGAACACTCAGGCAGCAGGGAGGGAGCCAGCGAAAGGGAAGCCGCAGCCCGGGATGGGTGTGTGGGTGTGTGGGTGAGGAGCCCTTCTCTCGACGGGCGGGACGGACAGGGCGGGCCGGCGGCGCCGAACGCGCTCCAAGCCTGCGAAGCGCCCGAGAACGTGCGGCCGGGGCAGAGCTGGGGGCCCGGGGGAAGGGGAGGGCGCTCCCCGGCTCCCTCCCACCCTCTCCGGATAAATGGGCCGCCGGGAGGCGGCGGGCGGGCGGTGCGGTGTGTGGAGAGCGCGGCGCGTCCCCATCCCGTCCCGGCCGGTCCCGTCCCGGCCCGTCCCCCGGCCCGCCCAGCGCTCCCTGCCGGCGGGGCCGCCCCGGCCGTAGCCGCCCGTGCCCGGCCGGTCCCCGCAGGGCTGGGCGGGGGGCTCAGGCTTCGGCTGCCCTTCCCCGGGAGCGCCTGCCGGGCGGGCAGGGCCGGGGCCGGCGGAGGGGAGGCGGCCGGGGCACCGCGGTCCGGCTGATGCTAGCGCTGCCCCGCGCGGCACCGGGGCCCGGCGGGCTGGTGGCGGCGGTCGGGGCTCAGGGGGGGGCCCCCAGCGTCCCTTCCCCTTCCCTCCCTCCGCGGCGGGCGGTCCCGGAGGATTTTCTCCCGCCGCGGCCCCCTCGCTGCCCCCCAGACATGGTAGGTCACCTCCAGCTGCAAGGGATGGACGAGAGCCTGAAGGAGAAGAGCCGGGAAGGCTTGCTGGACAGCCCGGACTCGGGGCTGCCCCCCAGCCCCAGCCCCCCCTTCTACTCGCTGTCGCCCGGGGAGGGCCGGGCAGGGGGCGGCGGCGCTGCGGACTCCCCGGCCCCGGGGCACCGGCGAGAGGCCAAGGACGGCAGAGTGGTAAGAGCCAACCCGGCGCCGGGCTCTGTCCTCTCCGGGGCCCGGAGGGGAAAGGCTGGCCGGGCCCCGCAGTGGGCACAGGCAGAAGGGCACTGTGCCCACACCGGGAGACCCCGCGCTGTGTGCCCTGCAGTGTCCGGGGCAGCGCAGTCCGGTGGTGGCACTGCCGCTGCTGTGCCAGGCAGGGCTCGGCCCAGCGCCAGGAGGGGTTTTCGGATGTACTCGCAGAGTGTTGGCAGTTTGGCTGGGCAAACTCTTATTAACAGTGTGGGAGCGAAACCCAGATCTGAAACAGGCTCCTCTACCCACCTTCGGGACAGACAAGTGTCGCTTCTCGATGACATTGTCCCTTCCGCCTGGTCGGTGTAGATTGGAGCTGCATCCATCCGGACAGAGACAGGGGCGTCTGGCCTCCAGCCATCCTGCCTGGGCATCCCACATCTGTGTTGTGAGGAGCCACGCTGGCTGGAGCCCTGGCTGAAGGAGAGACAAAAGTGGCCGTTCCCTGGGGCAGGGTACGGATGAGTGCCCGGGGAGCTGGGACAGGGGCTGGGGAAGGCTGTGCGTGCTGCCCTTTGCTGCAACGGGGCTTTGTGGAGCGAGGGGTTTGCAAGCAGAGCAGGGGTAGTGCTGGTTTGTCAGCTCAGCGGGCAGAGCACGGCAGATTTCAGTCAGCCTGATGCAGCGGCTGACTGTGGAGTATGCTTTGGGTAGATTTATTACGACTATTATTCTACTTTATTTGTTTATTTCTATCCCCGAGCTATAAAAACTTTTTAAAACACAAAGTTCAGAGCATAAGCAGGGGTGGTGGAGGTTTTTAAAGGATGATGGAAAGTTCTTCCCCAGGGCTCTTTAAAATTTTTTAAACCTATATAAAAGATGTTTGTAGGTGTATTCAACACAGTTAATTGGCTTCTATACAGAATAAAAACTGCAGCACAATTCTTTCTGTGAGAAAAATTCACCTAGCTATGGACTGGTGACAATTCAAAGACTTCTTCCCCGTAGAGACATTTTACAATAGTTTCTGACACCCTCGTGCACTTTCTCAAGGTCTAAGGCTTATTTCAGCATATTATTGAAAACTGCCTTTTACTCCTGAACATGCCAAAGCCTTTCCCATGAGCAATGACTCCTCCTTACCAGACTCCAGCAGGCAGGGTGCGAGGTGTTATGAAAATCAAATCTCAAAACCTACTAACCCTGCAGTTCCAAAAATGGAGCCTTACCTGCAGATGCCTGGGCGTGTGTGCTGTCTTGATGGGACTGTTTGTGTACACAGACTTAGCCACACACCTCTGATTTGGCAGGATCAGGCTGTTGCTATGTGTCTGTAAAATAAAATGTGAGAGGAAGGTGAATGAAGGCTGCTGGACCAGAAAACAGCTGGGGTGGAGGTGTCTGTAATGGGGATATGACAGTCTCTGTTCCAGTAATATGACAGTTGGCCACCACTCCATGCAAGAAAGCCGTTAGATATCAAAGATGAAAGGACCTGAGAAAATTTGTTTCAGCTCACAGGCTGTTAGGACTGAGAGTTCTAGTGCTTGACTCCTGCAGGGAAAAAACCTTATTCCTATGATCTAAGGCAAAATTAAGTTTTCCAGTTATTTTGATCATAAATGAACATTTTACATATTTCAGAGAAACTCGCACTGTAGATGTTTCCAGAGTTTGTATCACAATGCAAGGGTAGCCCTGGGCTCCTGCTCTTAGAGTATGGGTTCCATACACTGGGGATATTTTCATGCTTTTAGGAGGTATAGAAGGTTGCAGGGATCCAGACACTGAAACCACTTGGACTGTGTTACTTGTTGTGGTGCTGGACTGTGCTCTCTAACTCTGTTTCGTGCACTGCAAAATCATGAAGTAAAAAGGAACTTTGTGTAACTGTACAGAGAATTTAACTTCTCATTTCCACCCTGCAAATACTGCGCTTGCAGCTGGTATTACAGCAGGAAAAATACGAAGAGCATTGCTTGCTTCATACTTCTAAATTGCAGTGTCTAATTAGCTCTAATCTTGCTGTTTAACAAGGACTTGCAGATCTATGAGCAGTTATGCAATCCATGAATGTGCTTCTGTTTAACTCTACTCCTCTGCAGTTCATCAGAGCGTACAGAATTGGCAAATCAATAATTGCAGCTATTTGCACACCAAGAAATGCTTTTTTAAATTGCCTGTTATATTAGTGTTTGTTTTGCTTATAGACATGACAGAGCCAGGAATGCAGCCTGTTAAGATACTATAAAACCATATATAAGCTCAGTCACTAATGGCCAAAGTCCTATTATGTACAGTTACAATAAATTGCTGTCAGGTGAAGAAAACAACATTCCAGATCTGCAGGATTTCATACTATTCTTTTCTGCAGAACTATCAACCCACCAGTCTGAGTCCAGTTGGTTTCTTTTGCAGTCAGCTCTTTTGTTCCAACTTCACAAATATATTACAGAATTTTTCTGCTCTAGGAGAGCTCTTCTCATGCAGACTAAAAGGCGATTGCATGCCCTTATCGAGGACTTTCTTGTGTGTAAAATCTGTGCTCTCTCTTCTCTGTGTTATTAACTGTGACTCTGAAAAAGTAAACTCTCTGCTCTTTAATAAGCACAACTTTGTTTCAAAGACAATGCTCCATTTATTCACATTTAACCAGCCAATTTGGGAACAGCTTTGAGATCCAAGAAAATATGAAAGGCAATTTAGGGCCAGAGTCATAAATACCACAAGTTCAACACCATTTAGGGACTTTTTTTTTTCATTTTACTTGCAGTGCAAGAGAAATTGGCTTTTATTTCTTCAAATAAAGTCCATATAGGGAATTTGTCAAGTGTTTTGTGCTTAAGTGCAAATATCCTAAGGAAAATAGAAAGTGACTTTTACTTAGTTCTGCCTCTTAAATCTGAAACATGATTAAATTGATTCTTATGACTTGGGTTACTGAATTCTCTAGGCTGTGCCCGTAAAGGCGGGCCAAAAGGAACATAAATACAATGAAATAAATCTCTAATAATATGCACAAAGAAGCAGTTGCTGAAACAGTAGGGAATGAAATAGCATCAAAGTATCCAGGTCTGCTTAGAGTTTTCCCTGTTGCTCTTGCCCTGGGATATAGTTTTAGGCTTTTGGGCAGTGCCGAAATAAATGCTTTGCATTCATCAGCACAGATCCTGATGGGTGTCAGGGGAGATCAGGATCACATTCATCTGCAGAACTGTCAGTCGTACCTTCTTGAAGCAGCAGACTTTGAGTTCCTTCCCAACAGTGAAGGAAACTATTGTCACTGCATCAAGTTCCTTTTCTTTGAAAGACTTTCAAGTATTTGTGCATTCAACCTGCCTGCTTGAGCAGTGACTCCTGGAGGGCTGTATCCCAGTCAATCAGCTGTAGGGATGTAGGGAATTTCTACTTACATTCAGGAGCTGTGTTGGACAACATTGTGGTGCCAGAATCAGTCTCGTGTGGTGGGAGGAGTTTCCAGCTTCATCTCCAGTATGCAGAAGGAGACCTTGCCTCTTGGCACAGCCTTCACAGGGATAGTCCCAACAATGGGGTTCATGTCAGTGTGTGTGCCAGCCCTGTTGGATTTATGGCTCATATTAACAAACCCAACAAAACTAGAACATCTCTTCCTAACATGCAGCATTTTGAAGAGCCCTTGGGCCACAGAGTCAGCATCTCATCCTACACTGAAAGTGCCCCAGGAACAGGGGGCTGTCTTGTAGGGACTGGGTGGGGAACGTGGCCATCAAAGGGTTTCCAAGCAATATGTAACTTCCAGACGTGCCAACACCTGCAGTGAAAGCACACGGGAGAGAGGCCCAGCACCCCAACCTGAGCCAGCTTGCAGCCTGCACACAAGGCAGGTGATGTGACTCTCCAAGGCCATGTGTGTCCCAGCAGCTCTGGGGAAAGCCCCAGGCTTGTGTGGGGAGCAAGGCACCCATCTGGCACTGCAGCAGGGCTTGCCTCAGGGGTTGGCATTGGCAGCTTGGCATCCTGACCCACTTCTGAACCACTCCCACACGGCCAGATTCTGCAGGAATTCCTCTGGCAGAGGTTGGTGGTGGTTTCAGTTCCACACCTGTGTCCTCTGCTTGGCAAGGGCTAACCCCACCTGCCTGTCCCCTGCCCCTCAGCTCCATCCAGTTCTAAACATGCACTTGCTACAATTCCTCCTTGGTTAACACCAGCTGCGAAGGAGGGGAATGGCTCTGGGCCTCACCTGATCTGCAGACTGTGACAGATGTCCCTTCTGGGCACATCAGGGAAACAGGCATCAGGATCTCATCATCCACTCTGAAAAATGTGCTTGTGATGGAAGACATCTCGGGTGATTTCTTCTAGTTGTTGAATTTCCATTGCGTCCCTGCATAACCCTGTGGACAGTAAGCAAAACAGCACACATTTCCCACTGGAAATAAAAGAGGAAGACAAGCAGGAAGGATGTAATTCTTTGAAATAATAAAGCCCTGGTTTCTACCTGAGGTTTGCATTTACTGTTATCACCTTCCAATATAATCTCATCCGGCTCTAGTATAAATTACTTGTAATGTGCAATATGTGTAGATGTTGGGAAAATAAATGGTCTGTTAAACAAATATTGCTTATCTTCCAGAGCAGAGAGTGTAGATGTGTGTCAAATAACTCAGCCAGATCTTTCATTATGGCTGTAAATAACAGCTGAGTAAAGTGACATTTTCATGGACCTGACATGTTACCATAGTGGGAAAATGTGGTGAGAGATTTGCTTATGCCCCAGCTAACTTAGGAGCTGGGAATTTGGGAAGCTATATCCTGTTTGTAGCCCTAAAGCTTGGAAAGCCGTTTCCCCTTACAGTCCCCAGGGATCTAATGCCACATCTCAGTGCCTTCCACATAATGACCATAGCAAAAGGAGTCAGTTCTGCTTCTTCGTGCTCTCTGGGGAAAGGTTTTGGGGGCTTTATTTATTTCAAATCACATTAATTTCCTTCCTTTTTGTTGCTTTGCTGTTTGGAATTTGGAAGCTAAAGAACAGTCCGTGCTGTCATTTAACTGTAGATTGAATTCTGTTCAGCACCAATTTTATCTGTGTTCATCTATCTGCTACTTGCAAAAAGCAGAATTTCGCTGCCCAGGCCATTACATGCCTGAAAGGCATCACAGGGAAGAGGCAAAGGGAAAAATGCAGCCAAACAAGAAAGCACTTCAACTTTTCAATAATACTGTAACTCTTTACTGGTTGAAACAAATTATGTGCTGGAAAGGAAATAAAAATAATAGCACATTAACTGCTTGATTTTCACCTTGGATCTGTTTTGAGGGCATAGTGTGTACATATGGGGGTCACTGTTTGTTCTCTCCAGTATCTTTCCTTTCCTCTGCTCAACCTTCCTGGACTAGCAGACTCCTTCTGTCCCTGCACAACCTGACAGGGTTGTGGTAGGTTTTGTAGAGCTGCATCCTGTAAGTACCAGCACAGCTCCAGTTACTGGGGACAAATGAATCAGGTCCCCACTGCAGCATTCCAGGACAGCAACCCTTGGATGGACAGACCTCGACTGTGGATCCCTTGTGGACAGCCTGTCTAAAGTGATGTGGGCTTCTCCTCTTCCCTGTGAGTGACCCCCAGTAGTGTGCAGAAAGCTCTGCTCCCTGCCAGCCCATCTGTGGCGCTGGGCAATGTAGAAACCTTATTTGTGAGGTGTCTGGAGATCACTGAGTGATTGCCAGAAATGAGCCAAGGGTTGTCATTTTTTCAAGGGAGCTCAGCAGTCCAGCGTTCCTCTTCTTTCACCCATTCCTATGCAGAAGGAGAAAAAATTGAGTCAGTATTTCTTTGACAGGCAGAACATTTTTGTTTTGTTTTTACCTTAAAACAGACTGAAGTGTGCTAGTGTCAAACTCTTGCCAAAAAAACAGTTTTTGACACGTGCCAAGCGTATAACAACATTTCAGCCCCAAAGACAAATCTTTTGGAAAGCTCCTGTCCCCCGCTTCTTGCTTCCCAACTCCAGGTGAGGTGCAGGAGCCGACATTTCAGAACATCATTGGAAGGGGAACAAAATGTCACCTGAAGTGCCTTCCTGTCCCTGCTGTGTAAAACCTGTGCTTACTGCTTAGTGACCCCTTCATGCTGTGCAAGCAAATCAGCTGCTGTTTGGTGAGCACCCTGCAGCATCCTAGAGATGATTTCTATTTTTAGGCCGTGCTTTCTGAGTTATTTACATCTTCCATATGCAGACTTCCAGGTCACTTCAAGGTTTCTGACCTGCAGCAGCTCATGGAAGATAAGTGTGAGTCTGTAATGGTATTGATGGGCAGTAGAAGTCCTGGCTTTGGCTTGCCAATGTCCACAGTTGTTTCAGCTTTCTAAATTAGGCCAAGCCTGCAGTTCTGAGGTTGGTGCTTGTTTACAGCACATGAAATGCATTATGAAATGCTGCTTGTCACCTGTCCCTGCCCAGAGCAAGGTAAACTATAAGCCACAATGGAAACAGGCTCATCACCACTCCATCCACAACTAACCTGGAGAAGACTTAATCCTGCTCTCACCAAGTTCAGTGGCAGCTTTTTGACTCTGATTGGTTTCAGTCATGCATGCCAGCGCCTCCATTTCTCCATGCCCTGTGGTATTGTTTCTGCAGCATGTTCTTGTTTCCTGCTCCCTGCTGTGGGACTTGTGCTTTCCACAGACGCGTTTTCTGCTGTGCCCACGCTCTGACCGAGCGGCACCTCCGGCACAGCGGGCTGGGAATTTTGTTCCCTACAAGCACTGGGGGCCAGATGTCCCAGCAATGTTCCAACTAAGCCACAGGAAGGACCTCGCCTCCCTCATCCTGGGGATGTTCAGAGCACACTTAGTGTCAGCATTTGTTAGCAAGAAATGTGAAGACTTATTTGCCTGAAAGCACTGAAATGGCTTCCCAGCCCTGCTTCCTGTGCCAGTTCAAGCACTCTTCATCTCTCTGCAGGTTAACCCCCAAAGGGCACTCTGCCTGCTCTTCACAAAGCCCATGAGTGCCTGTCCACATGGTGTTTGACTCCTGCAACCCAAATGAACCTCTCCTCCTGGACAAGATATCTTTAGAAAGAGCTCTGGCCTTGTGCAGTCTGTTAAAAGCTGAATATCTGCACCCTTGTGAACTGAGGCTTGCCTGATGTAAACAATTCACATTTCAGAAGCAAAGAGCTTTATTTATGACCAGAAATGCTGCCCTTGCCCTCCCCTGTCAAGAGTGCTGAAAGCAATCCAGAAATTAACTTTGCCTTTTGGCTAGTGTTTCGTAGGGAGGGTAAACATATATGTATACACACATATATATAGTTTTTCTTCTTCCCCACATACCTATGCAAATACTGTCCTCCTCTGACAATAGAACAGAAATATTCAATCAAAAAGACAGGTTGGCCATTTTACTTTATAGCAGTACTTTTCACAGTAGTGAAGTTCAGGGATATTTCAGTATGGAAAGAACAAACAGCTTTGTGGCTTTGGGACATGGAATTGAAGGGCTTGGTGAATTCAAGTGGAGCAGTGACATTTTTTGCCTTAGCCTCAGGCAGAAAGCCTAAGCCACTAGAGAAAACCAGACCTCAATGGGAGCTGATGCTGTTGAGTGGACTCAGCAGGGCTTTGCCAGTTAATGTCAGCTTGGGGGACACTCTGGTGAGCATTTGGGGACCTGGATAGTGTACAGGGCAGAGTACAGGCAGTAGAACCTCTCCCAGTGCTGTCAGTAGAACCAGGACATACCTCCAGTGTTGTCTGTCATGCCACTCAACCAGAAGATGCTGGGGAGGGTGGAAGGGAGAGGCATGGGATGAACAAGCCAATACCAGACCAGTATCCTCAGCTACTGTCAGTGGATTCTTTGAGTCCTGAGAGGATCTTACTCACGTAATGGGTGAACCATGGCTGTGATTGTAGCACATAGGAACTCTGCGTGGTAAAAAATAGAAAACTCCATGAGCTTTTCAGCCATCTAGAGAGCCTGCACAGAGGCTACCAGGCATCTCCTTCAAAGAAATCCCGTGTCCCTGTGCGTCATAAATGTCTGATGACAGAGAAGTAGTGGCAGGGACTGAAACATGCAATGACATTTTTCCAGGAGGACAGGATTAGGTTTAATTAGCTGCTGGGCTTAATCCAGACACCAGACACAGGATCTCTGTATGTGGGAGCTGATGTTTAGGAGCATTCTATACAAGAACTGGGATTACTTATTTCTCTGGTGGGCAGAGGAGCTTATGCTGGACTGTGACAATTCATCAGAGTAAGTAACTTCAGGGTGCAATTAGTCTTAAAAATCCAGTTTTCAGTGTCATGAATTGGAACAGCTCCATTCATTATAAAGCCCTGGCTTGAAACTGGTTTCTTGCATTGCAGAGGCCACAAGGTGCCCCAGTGTCTCACCCCGCCCTCGGTTGTGCATGGTTAACTAGAATACACCTTGGAGCACGAGAGCCATTTTTGGCACAGAGACTCCAGCAACAGCAAGTCTCCCACTTCTCTGCTGGATCAGTGCATACATTTTTTATATATATATATATATATATATATATATATATATGTATATAAATACTCTCCTCACTTAAGTAGATGTATATCCTTTAAATCAGCAGACTTAAGCCCTATCTCTGTGTTAGGTCAGACGTGGAGCACTTCTCCATGTTGGTGCACTTTGAGTGTTTGCAAGACTTGTCAGTTTATAATAGTAAAGGCAATGTCAGGGCTAAAGAAAACCCCCAAACAACTGCAAGTCCTGTGAGAAGCAAGAAAGGAAGAAGGAAAAGAAGGGCTAAATTTCAACACATAGTGCAGTGTGGAATGCCAGAGATCTGGGCAGAGTCTCGTACGTGGGAGGTGTGCTGGGTAGAGGGAGGTGTGGGTAGGGGAGGGCAGTCCACAGTGTCACATCAGGCTGCTCAGCTGCCAACCACAGTACTTTAGGAACCATGCCAGCCTCACCTGTTGTGTCCCAACCCTTGCTGTGCTCTCCTTCCCTGCAGATGCCTTACCTGCTCCTGAACCCGTCCATGCCAGAGATAAGGCCTCGAATGCACCCTGTGTTTTTTGGAGAAAGCATTGAGGTCAGCCCTGAGCCCGTGCAGGAGATCAGGTACAGATGGGATTGGGTGGGTAGGTGGGGATTTCTGTGTTTTTCCTGGTGCTTTTCCTTCTGCCAAAAATTAAAATGTGTTTACAAATGGGAGTCATGGTTATTTTGATGGGAAGGGAGGAACAGGTGGGAGAGTAAAGCCTGAATTAAAGACACTGGAGATGGAGGGGAGGAGGCAGGAACTGGAGGGAGTTTTTAACAGAAGGCAGCTTTCCTTCCAAGGCCAGCTTAAATCCAAGGCTATGAGAGAAAACCATTACCATCTGTGGGCTTCATAGCTCCACTAACTAATCTGATGGTCTTCATACTGTTCCCAGATGACTTGTATCTTCAGAAGAAGCAACACCCTTGTAATTGGCACCTGTTTTTGTTAGCCCTTGCAACAGGGAAATCAACATTAGACCAGCCCACAAAGCTCCTCCTTGTGTCCCTCAAGGCAGTGATGGAAATGTTTGGCCCTCCTGTGGGGCTGGTGCTGCATCTGATGGATAAACATTGGTCTTTGCTCTTCTTTTGCTCTTTTGCTGGTGAGGAACGTACTCTGAAAACAGCCTGGAGCAGTTACACACAGCTTGGGGCAGGGACAGTGGGAGGACTGTAAACCAAATTCCCACTCCTCTCAACCTATGCAACGTCTCTCTGGAAATGCACCCCAGTAAATAAATCTCTGCTGGCTGAGGAACTGCCAGCGGGCATGTTTTTATGGTGATTACATCGGAGTCCTGTTTTATGTGTGCTGAATGACTTGCTTACACCCTAGCTGTGCAAAACACATTACAGCAGCTCAGATTACACTTGGTGCACAATCAGGCAGCCCCCCTCAGGGTGGAGGTAATGACGAGCACACACCCAGCTTTTAATCTTTTTTACGTGGAGCTGCACATTCCTTGGCTGCTGATTGCTGGAGGAGCGTTTGGGGAGCAGGGAAAACCAGTGAAAGTCCTGCTGTTCCTCATGGCTAGGGATTCTAGGAAAAGCCTGTCACGTGGCCTGGTGTCCATACATCCCTTCTGGATGCCTGCAGAAAATGGGCAGGGCAGTGACATCCCACCTTTTGTGGGTTCTTTATCTCATGCCTGTTCAGGTGGTCACTTTCATTGAGACCAGTGGCTTGGGTATTGAGCAGCCATAGCCTGCAGTATCCCATTGCTTTACCTGCTCTTTCACCAGTGCTTGGATTTTCTGTAGGCTGCAACAAGCAACCTCACCTCTCATCTGCCAGCACTCTGATTTTAGCTAGTTGGGGCTTCTTTGTGCTCTGATGGCAAGGCAGTATAAAGAAACAGCTCAACAAGTCCATTACAGGGTGTTTGCCTCCAGTGTAATTCTCAGGGCTGAGCTGAGGCTCCAGTGGGACCCATGGAGGAAACCAGAAGAAGAAGTGGATGGTTTGGAGTCTCAGCAGCGAGGTGCTTTTTGCCGTGGTACAACCATGGTCCCCTGTGCACATGCACTGCAGAAATGCTGAGATGGATTCACAGCAAGGTGGGGTTCCACCAAGATTCACCAGCAGGACTGAGTCCTCTTGGCCATCGCTTTGGGTTGTAGAGTTGACAGCTGCCCCAGTTCTGTGCAGTCAGAGATCTTAAATGTTGCCAGCATCAATATGTGAGAGGGGAGTCCTGCCTGTCCTCTCCTTGGCTGCCTGGGCTGTGTTCCTGATACCTTGCTGTCCTCTGTAGGTGCAATTCTGAGGTGAAGTACGACTCCGAGAAGCACTACCGGGATGACATTTTCTATGGTCCCATCCCCACGGTCACCACTTACAGCGAGACCATCATCGCCGCTCCCAACTGCACCTGGCGGAACTACAAGTCCCAGCTGATCTTCGAGCCCCGCCAGAAGCCACTGAGGTTTCAGAGCACAACCATCATTTTTCCTAAGCGTGCCAAGAACATTTACCGGACCACCCTCAACTACAGCTTGGGTTGTGCCAAGCGTTGGTTTGCTTCCAGCGTGCAGCTGGAACTCTGTGAGGAAACCAGCCCGTGCGTCATCTACAGTGAGACCCTCTGATCTGCCCCGGCACCGCGTGACCTCGGGGGGATGCAGCCTTTGCTGGTCTCTGGCTGGGCCTTCGCTGATGGCAACTGAATATTAATGGCTGGAGAACCCCTTGGCGTGGGGGAGGCTGAACTGGCTGGGAGAGGCTTGCAGGGCACAGGATGGTGTTGAGCTGTGAGAGAGGCTGGCTTGTATTTTGCGACATTCCTGACGTACACGATCTGGATTTTATTTTTTTTTCATTTTTTTTTCCCTGAGCATATCTATTTTTGACTTGTGTTTAAGATGAAATCAAGATGAAAAAAGACCCTGTTACCCGTAGCGGAGCCTGGTGAGCTCTGTAGGTCTCGTCTAGCACATAGGTGAGAGTCACTGTAACATTCAGAGCTATTTTGATCTCTGCAAAGGGAAGACCAACTGCAGAGTCAGCGTCTGGTCCGCCCAGCATACACCAGGCCAGGTCTCAGAGTTGAAATGCAGAGGAGGTGGTTATTAATACACCACAGCCTGCTCCAACAGCTCATCTGAGAGAGAGCTGCAGTATTACACCACTGCAGTCCCCTCAGCCTGGGAGGAATGGGGACTGTCACCCCAAGAAAAAGGAGGAAAGGAGGCCCCCTCAGTGCTCTTGTGAGCAGCTGGATATTTGTGTACCATGGCAAGGCACAGCAGAGCAAGGAGATGGGAGAAAGGCCTGCCCTGCCACACAGCCACATCTTCTGTGAGCCCAGCCAAGAGTTAGCAGCAGAGACTGAGGAAACTGAATAGCTGAAAGGCCAGTTTCTAAAAGTGACTCAGTGATTCAGGAGCCCTTTTTCAAAAGTACTGTCATTCCAAGTGTGCTGTTCAGTGCCTCAAACACCCAGTTTACAGGGATCTTTAAGCACTTGTAGCCCTTCTGAGTTTTGGGGAATGGCTCTGTTGCAGAGAGGAGCATAGGGCAGGAAGATGCTCTCTGGCTTCAAAGAAGCCAGGGCAAAGTTAACTCACCCTGTCAATAGTTTCCATACTTGTGGCATGGACAGCTTTGCTGACTGTGGAGGAGCAGCCAAACTTCCTCAGTGTAGAGCTTGAAGGATTGAAGAGCCCAAACCACTCCAGGTTTTCCTACATCATCCAGGCTGTACCAATTCAACAGGTACTTCACAAACAGCCAAGTTGTCTCTGCAAAAGGACCAAGAGAAACTTGAGTGAGCAGGAGTCAGTACAGCCATCCTAAGGCAAACCAAACCCCACTTGTGAATCCCATTTCCTGGTATCCCTCCACTTTGGTAGCTTGCTGAAAATCTGCAAGAGACTGGATTCCCACAAACATGTAACTTTTGAAAATAGCCTGCAATTTTCTCCAAAAATCTCACCAAGAATTTTTGCATGCTGCTCAAACTTAGCAAATAACCACACAGCTCCAGAAATTAATTTCCAGCTTTCCCTCTTCTAAACTTTCCATTTTGTTCCTGACTTGCTGTGAGTCTGATGGAGTTATTTCAGAACACAGCCGAGCAGCCAAGTCAGAAAGATTATTAACAATGTCAACAAGATGTAGCTGATTGCCCAGAACAGTTGACGCACAAACCCAGAGAGATGAAAAAAAACCTGAAAAATTTGAAAAAATAATAAAATTAAATAATGATTTATAAAGATACTCTTTCCATCAGTTTCAAAAAGCAATTGGTGAATGTGACCAGAACTGTGACCTTTATGAAACAGAGTTCTCTTGTTTAAAGTGAAGCACAGTTTTTCCACCAGAGGTAAATATAAAGTCTTTATATACAAACTTAAGTCCTGACAGCTGAAGCATCATTAGCACTGAAAGATGTGTGTTATGGCAGTGATGAATGCTGCCTCTCTAGGCTGGGAGTTAGCACTTGGTAGGGAGAAACCTCTCAAAGGATTTCCAAGGCTTCCACCTACTGTTGGATTCTTTACAGCAACACAAACAAGGATTGTATTTGTTCTTGGTCAGGTTTTGCTGTCACTGAGTGTCAGCATCAAAGCCTGGAAAAGCAACATCTGCCTGCAAAGAGATTGTTATGCCTGAAGCAACCCTTCTCCCCAGGGCTCCAGCAAACATGAGTGCTGTGGGATTGGCTTAGGCAGCAGGGAGTTGATGTGAGGATGAACATGGTCCAGCACAGTGAAGCTGGTGATGCCCTTACTGGTTCATCATGAGGTCTGTCCGGTTCTCCAAGGGAGTCTGGGGACTGGGGAAATACCCACCTGCCTTGCTGGGTGCACAGGGAGGCTCTGGAGGGCTCATTCCGAGCATCTGTGAGTCTGTACAAAGCAGGGCAGGTTTCCAAGCTGAGCAACAGTGTCATCCATGTTCAAAAGCAAGGCCAGTGCTCATACAGGAGCCCCCTGCATGATGACAGATTAGACTGAAAGCACCTCCACTGTGTGGAGACTCCCTGTTCTGATCACACTTGAGGCTTTGCTCCTGTTAGCAGTTGGATTATACCCTTGCCCCAAGCACAAAGCTGCAGTTTTTGATCATGCTCATCTTTGAGCAGGATAGGTTTTCCCTAGAAAAACCTCTTCTATCATGACTGGCTTCAGGCTTCTGCCAGCTTTGTCCACTGTTAGTTCTGCTTCCTAAATGTCGGCCACAATGTAAAAAAGAATTCAAGGAAAGCAAAAAAACTGTTGTGCAAATACAAATCCAATGGAGAGACCTGACCCTCAGCCTGGACTTTCACCAGAGAGGGACAGGGGGCTGCTGAGGCAAAGCCTCACAGGTGGATGTGACCCCTGGGAGGGTGCAATGGAAAGCTGCATCCTTGGCACTGGAGGGTCCCACACGCCCAGGCCAGGCCTCTTTGAAGTTTCATGCTTTATTTTCTCTGCAAATAGACTAGAAATGACCTAACATGCTTCTGCTCCTTTGAGTTTAAGCAGCTTTTCTGGTCTTGCCACGTTAGGGGAAAAAACCACAGAGAGCAGCATGGGTTTCTAGGCTGCTGAACACATTCTGAGCTGTGTGACCCTGGAGGGGCTGCCATCCTGGAACCACATTCAAACTGGGACATTGCCTGAGATCTGTAGAAATTTTTGGAAAATACCTTCTTGTATGTTGTCTCCCACGGGCCCATCACAAGCTGCTTTTCATCTCAGCAAAGCTGGAAAGGCCCTTTGTTTTTCCTGAGGACAAGGAAACCACAGAAGGTAAGGTTTTCACCCCTGCCTGTCCACCCTGTCCCTGCTGCTCCCATCCCTGGGGCTGGGTTAGGCAGTGGTGGAAGAGCCAAAGTTCATCTTACCATGACTGAGAGAAGTGATGACTTTTTTTTATTAATCCACTTAAACACCAGAACTGTATTTTGTGTGTGTGTTGCCAATGAATAATCACTCCAAGCAGCCAAGAATTGCCTCGTGCCATACCTGTAGTATGTTTGTACATCTAAAAGGAATGATTAGCCCACTAGGGAGGTGCTTTTCTTTCAAATGGAACATTATTAATCTCAACCAACAGATCTTTGTTCCTGTATATTTTCTGAAAGACTCAAAAGATAAATTTAGACCATGGAAAGGTGAGTTCCCTTGAGCAGTTGGGACTGTGACTACTCCATTTCTCCCCAGGATCCTGATGGTGCATGTTGCCCACAGTCCTATAAACCTGATGGGTAAAGTTAGACTCTACCTTTTGGAATTATTTCCATCAATAGTTATTTTTGAGATCAAAAACTTCCACAGAAGGCATCTTTTTTTTCTTTTGCAGGGGGGAGGAAGGTTGATTTTTTCAACATGGAATGTCAGTGTCTCAAAGCTGTGGGGCTTCCCTTTCACCCCCTTCATTCCTGTGATTCTTTTGCCCCTGAATGCAGCAGAGCATGCCCGTGTCTGGTCTGCCTGCATTGCTGTCATTGCATTTGGGGCCAAAAAGAGGAAGCCCTAACTAAATATTGAACTTTCTGAAGCTGTGGAATACTTTGCACAAACTGCAGAGAACAACTTCGACCAAAACAGTTTACTGCTTACCTTTATTTTTTGTCTTTTCTTTTTTTATTTTCCTTCCTAAGCCAGCTCTACTTTTCCTCAATGTGAAATACAGACAGATTTGCACCCTTGGTGCAACATTTCTGGGAATGATGAAATGTGGTTTGGGTGTTGATAGCAGTGTTTGAGTGAGCTGCTGGTCAGAGAAGTGAATGCTATTTACTATTTATGTTGAGTGTGTCTTAAAAAAATGGGGAAGATCACCAGAAGGCAAATGAGCAAAAGACTTTGTAGAGCAAACTGAAGACTGTGTGAGTCTGATCTGGAGGTGAATGGTTCTGTGTGTGGACACTGTGAGGATATTTAGCCATTGTAGTTTTAACCTGCCTTTTTTCCTGTAGGAAGAGGCATCCTTGCCTTCTTTAGAGCAGAAACAAAATCAGATCCATCCTCTGTCACAGTCATAGAGTCCCACTGAAGTCTGTGAGCATCAGCATTCCCCAGGCTTAGAGGGCACTTATATGTGTCAAGCAAACCTGCACAGAGCTGTGCCTCTGGGGAGGTGGGGGGATGCTTTATAGGGGATGATGGATCTTGTGGGATATTCAGATTTCTACTGCCAGCTACTCTGCTCCCTGAGGATCACCTGATCACTCACAAATTCATCTGTTCTGAACATTTCTCCTAAAGCTCTCCCAGAACCATTGGATTTTTTAAGTCTTGGGAGGCACTAATTCTTTTTTAGATACTGTGATGGTTATCAAAATGAGCAAGGTATCCTACCACGTGAGTTGTGACTTGAGGATGGGGTTGAAAGGTGTCTGAGGGTTAGAGAAGGAAGAAGAGAACATGTAAGTGGTGGAAATGCATAAGGATGTGTCATAATTTTATTTTTGTAAGTCTGATTCTCTAAGTGCTTGTAAAGTACTTTACTGTTGTATATGTGGTGATGCAGTAGTTCACAATATCCTTTTATTTTTGTATATTCCCCTCTCCACCATAATCCCTTTCTGTTCAACTCATAGAGAGTAATTTAAGAAGACAAAATTTATATATCATAATAAAATGCTCAAACCATCATGCTGATGTATCTGGAGTTTCCTTCCTCTTCCTAAACCCTGTCTTTGGTATCTAATGCCCCTTTCCCATGCAGAGGGCATGTTTGTGCTGTGGGTTTCAGCCCAGCTCCCTGTGGATGGGTGGCTGTGGCACAGTCGGTTAGTGCTGAGATGTGTAAAACTTGCTCTGCCACAGGTGCCCAGGGAAAGCTGAAAAACAGAGGCAAAACTCTGGTTCCTGAAGGGGCAGTTTTACCTTTTTAGGTTTCATTGGGTGTCAGTTTTACCGTTTCTTCACTCTAAATCTCTCTGTTCCTCCTTCATCTTGTTCTATCCTGCTACAAAACCTTGGTGTGTTTGATCTAGACAATTCCTCTCCCAGCTTTTCCACAGCCTTCAAGAGAAGGAAGAACCAACACAATGCTTATTTCATATCCAGGTATCCACCTCCCGGTACAGGACTGGGACCCCTGCAATGTCCTGGCTTTCCAACTCACGATAGTGGATGGGCTGAACTGGGGCTAAACCCCTGCCTAGCCATAAAGTGCATATTAAACCCATTGCTGTAAATGCCTCAGGCTCACCAGCCAGCTATTAGTAGAATGCTCTGCTGTCTTCCAAGACCCAAGATGTCTGCAGGGAGAATCTGACACTAATCCTTATGGAAAAATCATATTGGATTTATAGGGATGAAGTCAATAGGCTTGGACAAAAATGGCTGTTAAACTCTAAGGAATGGAAAGGAGAAGCAAAGCCATGTTATGCAAGAGGCTTCAGCTGCAGGGGAAGTGCCCATATCCACATCCCAAGCTTTGTGACACAAATCATGTCTGAACTGCTCCTAGGATGAAGGATGGGAGACACACTCGTGGCTAAGAACCTGAGGAAACACAAGGATGTGGAGAAGGCAGGGGATGTGCAGGCTGGGTGAGTTCACTGGCTGATACCCAAATGCCAGATGAAGGACATGTGCATCCACTCCTGCTATTTAAATAAAACCATAAAATGTGAATGCTGTCCAATGAAGATTCCTGAGGTGGCAGCTAAATCCTCAGCAGCAAAAGCAGTATTAGATGCAGGATATGTGTTTTGGCAAGTGTGCTCAGATGAGCTAACCCCTAAGCTAGTGGCTTTTACTGTGCTCTTTGGCTGTTGTAAATTTAAGCAGATGATGCTTGGTATTAGTTTTGCTCCTGGGATATTTCAGAGAGTAATTGCACATATCTCTGAGGGATTACAAGGTGCTGAAGTTATAATGGATGGACTTTGAATTTAAACTAGACGCCTTTATGAACAGAAGGAAGAGTTTAGGCTGGTTTTACAGACAGCAAGAATGCTGAGTGTAAAATGCCAAAAGCCTCACCTAAAAGAATTTGCTGATAATAGGCAGCTACAAATTAAATAATAATAAAAATCCATGCTGGGATCTCTACTCCTACTTCAACAAAGCAGAGCTGTCGGGAAATAATAGATGCCTTCATCAAATTTCATTCCACAGCTATTTACAGTCAACAATCAAGGGAAAGATTTGCCAGAGAAAGAGCCTTACCTAATACTGGAGCGGTAGAAATGTCCCCCTGCTGCCAAACCATCAACCTGAGTCTACCACGTGCAAAACCTTGGGCTTGGTGTCTGGTCTCCATCAGCAGATGGCAATGTCACAGCCTGGGCCTGCAGAAGTCTCTTTGGAAGATTAGGCAATGCCAAACAGCAGGAGGTTGTGTTGTCCTCAAAAATGTCATGAATCTATTCCAGTGTGAAGGAATCACCAGCAGCATTCCTGAACCGATGTGTAGCATGGCTGGCTGCTCAAACTCTGTCTCCTCTGGCACAGGATGCAGAACTGTCACTTAATCCATCTCTGGGGGGAGCAGACATGGGATGGGAGACAGTCACAGCAGATAGATCTCTGTCCCCTGAGCAGCTGACCCTGTGGCTCCAAAACTACCTCCCTCAGCAGCTGTCCCAGGATGGCTGAACCCACCTGGGACGCTCCAGATGTAGTTCTGTGACCTCCTGGTGTCCCATGATGCAGTTACCCCCCAGTCCATCAGGAATGTGGCTTGGCCATGCAGGTTTGTCACCACATTGTCCATCCCCAGCTCTCCTGCTTATTTCTAAATCCCCCAGTCTGGTGACAATGGAGAAGAGCAAGGGCCTGCCCCAGGGCCGTGCAGTTTCTACTGAAGCTCTGAGTCTCCTGCTCCTGGCAATGTGCCCAGCCACAGCAGGGAAATTAGTGCAGGAATGGCTTGTTCTCAAGTAGGATAAAGGGTCCTGGAATTGCTTTTTTGGGGCGTAAGGAGGGAGTTTTATGAGCTCTATTTTCTGCTTCTAATAATGATATTGGATCTAAACAGTTCCACGCCTTGGAGTTCAAGACAGATGGAGAGTTCACATCTACGAGGATGAAAATGCTTATCCTGCCAAGCCTTTGATTCTCATTGTATCCTTCCTACCCTACAAACAGGCGGACAACACATTTCTAGCATAAAAATATCCTACTCTCCAGCTAACCACCACCAGATTCCTTTCCTGAGCCTGTTCTGAGTCTGCTGATATTTCTATATACATAAACATTCAAATCATGTCCCTGAGGTTTTTCCTGTCTCCCAAGCAAATCCTCAGGCCAGTGGCTATTTGTAGTTCCTTGATTAGATCCTCCAAGGTGACTGCTGCGGTCAGGGCTCTCTGTGCACCTCCCTGGAGCTCCTGGCTGAGCCCTGGCTGTGCAGCCTCCCATCACAGGCCACTGAGACACCCACCACCTCCTGCTCTGGAGAGCCAACTGCTCCAAACACCCCATGCCCGACTTCTGTCAGCAATGCCAGGGCACTGGGAAACATTTTGGCCCTGGGATGTGCTGTGGGAATGCGTGGGCATCTGCACACTTGCAGAGGGAGGGTGCAAAACCACACCAAAACCCACACAACACAGCAGAGGAACAAACAACAGACACAGACGTGCGTGCAAACTGCGTTCTCTTTGATGAAGGGTTGTAGAAACATTACCTTCCCCCGGGGCTTTGCAGGGCAATAACCTGATTATTCATGAACCAGCCAGAATCATCAATCCCTCATTTATCATGTTCAACGTAAATAATATGGCCAAGAGAGGAACACACCAGCAATAAACCAGTTATAGATGTAGTGTTGAAATCTGCCCATTTCCTTTAAATATGCCCCACTTACTGATAACAAACAGTGATCCAGCCAACTCCTCAGCTGAGTCCTGTGCCTTGGATTACAAAGGACACAAGGCAACACCCCTCTTTATGCGAGCGAAAGTCCGTTTGGCGCTTGCGTGGGCGGCCAGCTAGGAAATGGCAGCAAATTTAAAAAAACCCACATTTGTCTTGTTGACAAATGCCTCCAGGAAATAAAAGCCTTTGTGTTCTTCTTTGACCTCTTCCGTGCACAGATGGGTTTTGCTGTGCTTCCGACAGGAGGTTTTTTTAGCGCCTACACTTCCAGGATATTCATTTTAGCTGCTGAGGAGCTCAGCCACCTGATGGCCTCAAGGATGGGTGTCCCCAGTGCCAGGGGCTCTGGAGGTGATGACACACATCATGTTATGGACCCATTGTGGCTAAGTAGGATAGCCTTGGAGGGGCAGAGCTGGTGTTTTAGCTTCAGATCCAGCTTCTAGTGAGGCACTTTGGGATGGCAGCATCTCAGGCCTCTTGGGGCATCCTTGACTGGTTGAGCCCAGGATTTACCCTGGGATATAGACTGAACCAGAGGAGAAAGAACCCAGAGCCACACATATTCCTAACTATTATCTGGGAGAGTTGTTCAGCATCCTTCCAGCTCTAGTGTGAGCCTGTTTTCCAAGTGAAGTGAAGGTGGAGTGGAGCAAGGAATTGCAGAGCAGCCTTTGAGGCTCAGGGTGCTTTGCTAAGCACAGCACTGTTCTGTCTCCAGGTCTGCCCTTGAACTTTGCAGCTTGGGCCCTTTCCGAGTCCTCTGGGACTTGTAAGTGTTTTGGCAGCACCAGCCCTCTGTGTGAGCCCCAGCTGAAGCACACAGTTAATGAGCCACGTGTTCCGAGGGCCTCCAGGCTTGGCACTGGCTGGTGGGGACCTGTTGAAGCCCAGCTCCATTAACCAGACATGGTGCTGCAAAGTACCCAGCTCAGCACTTTCTGGTAAAGCTTCATTTGCCCTCCCCCTGCCACTCACTTTGCTCTTCCAAGGGTCTCCCCTCTGTATGCACTCAGAAAGGGGGGGGGGGGGGGAATCATGGTATGTTTAAACACTGCCTAATGGTGAAAAATAACATCTGGAGAGCAGCCTTGCCCCTCACACAGAGCCCTCCATCTCCACATCGCAATACAAAACCCAGAAGGGAATCATTCTAGAAGGGACCTGTCAGCTCATCAATGGGGGCAACACTCCCTATGGGTGTCATGAGCTGACCAGGGGACAGCAGGTACCCAAGAGCCCTGGAGAAGTGGGTGGCTGGCCAAAGCCATATCACTGCTGGGAGATTTTAGAGAGCAAAGGGAAGAGACTGCTCAGCAACAGGGAGATGGGCCCATGCCTGTGCCTCCCATGCTGGCCCATCTCCCCTGTTCCCCCAGGAAATGGGTACAGGAGAAAACCTGCTTCCTTTGAGCCTGTTTGCAAAGAGGCTCTTCCAGCCAACATTAACACAGTTTGCTTTACTTCCCAGCATGGCCTAGGGCAGAAAGCAACATCTGGACCTAATAAAAAAGCTGCCCTCCCCCAAAGAGACCCAAGAGCAACCGCTGCTGTTTGGTTTCCAACCTCTGCTGTTTGGTTCCTCCTTCATCAGTGGACAGAGGAGGCAGCTCCAGCTCAGGAGTTCTTGCTGGCCTGAAGGGGAACAGGATGTTCTGGCAGTCCATGGGGACTGGTAGCTTAAAAATGGGTCCAGTGGAGTGGAGTTAGATGAGTTTCGGCACTAAGGAGACAGTTGTGATTTCGCATTGGAGGTATAAGGGACTTGTCTTTCCCTTGAACAAAATGGTGTTTCTGTTCCAAAACCATGAAAGCTGGAGATGGCTCTAAGCCAAGGCTCAGGATTAACATCCCCATGGGGGAAAGCTCTGCCTTGGTCCAGCTGGTTTGCAGACCCAGACCTGGCACCCATCTTCATGCACACACTGACCAGGCTTCTTGTGTCTGACCTCTGGCAGCTCCTTTGCTTTCTGGAAAGGGCTCAGGATGAAACAGCAGCAGGAAATACTCCTGCATATCAGGCAGAGCTGGTTCAGGATTTCACAGCTAAAGGCTGGACTTTTGCAAACAAACACCCCAGTCAGTGTAGTCCAAACCTCTCCAGTGTCCCAGGCTCACTGGAGCTGATTTGGGGCCCATCACACTGCACCTGCTGACAGCTGTGCTGAATAGTTTGAGGAACATGTTGAATGGAGTGTCTTCAACAACAGCCTCCTGGATGGTGTTGCTCTTCTTTTTGATCTTCACAAAACCTTCCCTTTCCCCTGTGCCATCAGAGGCAGGAAAGGAGCCCCCAACAACCTCTGGCACTGCCCCACTCCCACAGGTACAGCATTTTCCACAGTTATTGACCTGCAGCCTGTGGAACAATCGATCTTGGCTGGCTCTATCAAGGCTGCACACCCACGGGTGAGACCTCAGTCCAACCTCCTCAGGGATTCTGCTGACTCCATGAGTTTCCTCAGCCTCTGCTCAGGAGCACAGGGGCTGCCATGGCAATTAACAGTGACTAATCTAAATGCACCTGCACCATCGTTAGCACGGCTGGGCCTCCTAGTGAGTGCAGTCTGTGTCTCCTATCCCCTGACATTGCTTCAGCAAATACTGCAACAGAGTTTTTTCCAAGCTGAACATGCATCTAAGTCATCAAAGAGATTGCAAATGACTAATAAATATGAAAAGTCAGGGGGTAGCAAAAATTTCTGGACCAAGATCAATCTTTACTGACAACTGCTGCTTTTTCTAAGGAAAAGTACCCTGCAGAGTTTAAAACTGCGTCTGACTTCAAAGCAGAGAGCTCTCCAGATGGAGTTTACCACCCCTGCAACACCCTGAGCTTCATCAGGTTCCATGTTCTTACTGAGGGACAGTCAGATTATTTCCAAAGAAGGGAAACATATCAACCTCTTCAAAACCACAGACTCAGAGCAGCATGTGACCTGGGTGCTCCCCACAATGTAGGTGGCAAAACCTGATCTCTGGGCTGGCCTCCTGAGCACTGTGGGCAGTCGTTTCTGCCTGCTCTGCTCTCACAAGGGCCAACAAGAGGAAAGCCTCACCTGTCAGTGAGCTGTGTCTGCAGCTGTGGTGAATGTCTCTGGTATGATTCTGTCACCTTCCCACTCTGCAAAGCAGGACCCAGAAAATTGTGGTTTTGCAGCACAAGGATTATGCCTCTCAACCCTGTTTCTGCAGATTTTCAGTCCAGGTCATACAGGCACACACCTTCCCCACTGTGTGTTCCACAGGGTGGCTTTGGTCACCCTGGTGCCCTCATGGGAAGGGACCTGCAGGGCCTGGCAATGTCCGACACACTTGGGGCTGTTGGGGCTTCATCTCCCCAGTCCCCCCTGTATCCCTGTTAGGGGATTTCTCCACAGCTGGAGAACTCTGCATCCATGGATTTCATTTCAGAAGCATTTCCACCAAGCTGGTTTGTTTGTTGGTTTTTGTTTGTGCCCCAGCCCATCAGCCCCTCCAAGCACTTGCCCTTCAGTGAAACCAAAACTAAGCTCAGCTCAGTACAGATGGAGCAGCTCCAACCTCCCATTGGTGGCCAGTGATTTATGACCATTCTGCTGCCTGCAGTCCTGACAAATACTCATTTTAGTAATTAGCGGAGGCCAAAAAATGAGAGAATAAATAAACCTAACAATTAGTTCAGCTGTTACACATACACACACAGACTCATTCCCAACTTTCTTAGGAGCCCAACTCTTCCCAGATGGGCACAGAAGCCAGGCAGAGCTCAGCCAGCCTGGACATTGCTGCCTCTGCCCAATTCCTGTCAGGGTTCTATAGCTGATAAGAGCCAGGCATCTCACCAAAAGCCACTCTTATTTTCCTTCCAAGTTACTTGCCAACCTACCCTGTCTCATCTCCTGCCAAGATCAGCTCTTTAGCCCTCTGCATCATTATCACAGAGCATATATAATTTCATGGCAAATCACACGAGCTGATGAATGACTATTTGGATTGCAATTGTCAGGAGAGTATAAAATGCTTCCTTGCTGTACAAAGCCCAGGAATGGTTGCTGGCTCTCCTGGCCGAAGGCACATCTGACGTGTTCAGCCCTTGAGCTGTGGAGCCCCTGCTCTGCTGGGGGGGACTGTGGGTTGCCTTCATGGGGAGGGCACAGGGCTGGGTGCTACCAGCACACAGGGGGGTATTCTGGTCACCTGCAGCCCGTGGGGAGGGTGCTGATACCCAGTGCAGCGTCCTGGCACAGACAGGAAGGACAACCTCCATCTTGTGCCCTTTCCTCCTTGCTTTTGTAACTCAGCCTAGCCTTGCTAAAAAATTCTTCCTCTTAATTCTTTCCAAAAGAAAAAAAAAATCCCCTGTAATCCTGACTAAATACCAATTCATCACCAGGAGAAGGTCACAATGCTCCTGTGCCTTCTCAGTCTCTGTCCAGGGCAAAGGCATCAGGGAACATCTTTTGTTCCCTTTCCCCTCAAAAACCCATCTGCCACCCAAAATATGAGGGAGCCTGGATTGCTGACATCTTTTTATTGCTGGTTTTCAAAGCCATCAGCTTTTGTCCCATTTAATTTTCATCTCTTTATGTATAAGCTTTTCAAGTAGCCCTAAAGTTTTCCATCATTAAGTTGTAAATGTTGGCCTTGAATTTGGAGTTTTCCCACCTTCTGTTTCATCAGCATCAGTGTGAATTATTGACCAGGGCAACTGCTGTCAGC